>NC_139460.1:66937500-68137500 GCF_057233095.1 Heloderma suspectum | reverse complement strand
TCCTCCCATTGCAACTCCATATAGACACATAGATAAAAAACCATTCTCTCTTCTCATCCTTGTCAGACATTCTCTTCCTTCTTTTTTAAAAATATTATTATTGTTATTTACATTTCTATACCTCCCAATAGCCAAAGCTCTCTGGGCTGTTCACAAAAATGAAAACCACAAAAAACAGCATCTTCCTTTATACTTTTATTCCTTTAAACTTTATAATTTTGTAACTTAATGTTGATTTGAACATCATCTTTTCATATTCAAATTGTAAAGATGTGAGTAGAGGAGATAAAGAAAAAGACAAGCATGGGCACTTTGGTAACACCCCAACAGACAAATGTGCATCTCACACAACATTGAGGCATAGTTGACTCAGGAGGCCAGCAAGCCCAATGAATTCTGTAAGACTCAGACATCCCTTTTGTGTAATTGCAAAAATTAGATTGTTTTGACATATTCCTCCTTATGTCTCAAGCTATAGTTAGGTCAAGGTGACATACAGTCAGGGCCAGAAATATTGGAACAAGGATAACTGTTTGGCAGTTGGCCTCTGTACACCACCACATTGAAGTTGAAAGGAAACACACCCAGATGGGAACGAAGTCAGGACTTTCAGCTATAATGCAAGGGGTTTGACAAAAGTGGGGCACTAACCATTCAGGAAGTACAGCCAGTGGCATACACCCCCTTCCCCTGCTTGTTTTAGGTTGTCCCCACCCCCTTTTCAAGCAAATACAAGCAAGCGGTTCTTCTGGTAAATATGGTGTGTGTGTCTTGTGTCACCTTAAAAACAGAGTTGCAGCAAATTCCTAAGTGTGTCTACTCAGAACTAAGTCCCACTAAGATCAATAGGACTTACTCTGAGGTAAATGTGCATAGGATTGCAGCCTGAAAAGGAAAGGAGGATGGGGAAAAGGCAGGAGAAGGGGATGCAGATGAAGGCACTGCAGAAATAGAATAGCGGTAGGGATGGACGGACTCACTTCCGTCTGGGGCACATGGGAGCTCAACAAGCCACAGCCCCGCTTGCATGGTCCGGACCTGCTCAGCGAGCCTTCCTGCTCACCCCACCCCTGCCTGTCCAGCCACATGAACTGCCCCTCCTCTGTGCAGCAAGCACTCCAGCACTCCAGCCCTTGTGAGCAAAAGGGCTCTATGCACACCAGGGCTTGAGTGCCGGAGTCCTTGGCACCGTGCGAGCCCCGGCCACTCACCCTATCTCCTCCTCGCAAGGAGGAGAAGGCTAGAGTGGTTGGGGCGCATGCAGCGCCAAGGCCTCGTCCTGCCCCTGCCAACTGTCAAGGGCTTGAGATAGCAAGAGTGGTTGGGTGTTTGAAATGTAACACTCTGCACATGTGTGGAATCTCTAAAAAAAATTAAGAGCAATACAAATGATTATTGCTCTAGCATCAGGAATGCAGCAGCTCTGCAGTGTGGAAGGGCTACCTGCCATTTGCAGTGAAGTAGGGATGTCCCAACCCACCCCCGCCAAGTATTGGCAGGTGCCTGATGAAGAGCTGCCCCCACTCGAGCCCCCCCCCTGGACTGATACTTGAGCCCCCACGAGCTCGACAAGCCACCCACACTCTCCCTGGCTCCTATCCGCCAGCGCCTGCTATTTTGCCGAGGGTTTCCCAGCCCACATTCAGGCTGGGAAAGCTCAATCTATGCAATATTAGAGGTGCAGTCTGGGGGTGCGGGCGGGGGGGGGAGCCCGATGGATTCCCAGACCCAGTCAGGCATCTGTGCCATCCCTAAAGTGAAGTGATGCATTTTAAGAAGTAACAGGGGCTACAAGGCTATTACACTGGATCTCCTTGGCTCTGAAAACATCTTTCTGGACTGTACCTGCTGGTTACAGGATCCATGATCCCTGACAGCAGGGGTTTGCCCTTACTAGAGAAAGATGAACAGATGTGAAGAAGCAGTGGGACCTCTTCTTCTTTTGTGTTCAATAGTCACAAAGCATCTTGTGGCCTCTTGAAGACTCACCAATTTGTTATATCATAATAAACTTTTGTCAACTGGCCTCAAATACCAAAATAACTTGACTAGCTTTTGGCATTATGCACTGTGGCTTGGGCGGGGGGGGGGGGTCATTTGCTGTTCTGCCTCAGGCAGCAAAATGTCTTGGGCTGGCCCTGGTGAGAGGTATTTGTTTGAACATCCCTGGTGTTGTGTGTATTCTTGGTTCATGCAGGGTGACTATAATGAGGCCTAACAGATCTTCAGAAAATGAATATGGTTTCTAGAATCTGAAAATCCTCTGCAATAATGCAGGGTTCTGTGGCAGATGTGCAGAAGTTCTTTGGCTGATCAGTCAGCATGGAAATGTCTCCCTGGAGGTAGACAGTTTCAGGTACCAATGCTCTATCATATGGATGTTCATGGCTTTTTAATGGCACATATACAAAATCACATCTTGGTACCTTTACCTTAATTAATCTGGAATATCTGCTTCAGGACTAATGATCACTAATATTAATTAGCATGCCACCTTTACAAGTAAATATGTTCTGCAAGTGTAAAAAAAAATATGTCTTTTAACAGGCTCATAGTGGGAGGATGGTGTACATGGAAATGTAGTTCCTTGCTTGAGGTCTGTGGTGGATAGGGATGTCTGGATTTTGTGAAATCCATTCTGCGTATGTTTTGTGCGGTGTCATTTATTCCAACGTCCATTCACAGATGGATTCAATTTTTTTTTTTTAATTATGTGGTAAAATCCGCAAATAATTCCATAAGACGGTTCACAACAATTTACGTAATTCACATTAGTACGTAACGTTTAGCACGTTGTCCTCCCCCATTCCATCCAGCTTTTCCCTGTGTATATTTACCAGTCTCAGCAGAAATTAGTGTATTTTCCTATGAATAAATTTGCATACATTTTGGGAAAGTAAAAAAAAAAAGATCTGAAAGTCCCTGTACTCTGTGTGGCCTGAGGGGGGCAGTCCACAGCAGATTCTAAAGGTCAGATTCTTGGAAATCTGAGTTCATTTTAGGATGTCTTGAATTTCACGAGCATCCCTAGTGGTGGGGGCACATCCGGAGATGGGTCCGACAGACAGAACTTCTGTTTCTTATTGAATTTCCAGAATCCAGTACCCGATCATTTTGCCTTTTTATTCCTTATGTAATCATAAGGATAAACTACTGGCAGCATTATAGTTTATCTATTAACTAACATATCATCAATGCTCCATTTATACTTAGAGATTTCACATATGCTACCTACACACAGCTAAGATTACATGCTCAGTGTAGCAACAAGCAACAATTATTGTATACTTTAAAAAAAAAATCTGAATGCCACACTCATGAGCTAAATGGAGGAACTGCTCTATTATGGAACTGCTTTCATGGCAAAGCTACATTTCTGCCACATGACTTAGATGGTACTTGAACTAAGAACTGAAGTGAAAATCATATTAAAAATAATAAAGTTCTGCACAACCTGATATAATCTTGTATTCATATAACAAGAAGCTAGTCTGCACTCATATCCACTAATTGTGTCCCTTTTCATATCATTCATGGTGGTGAATGCTGAAGCAGAATGGAAACAGATGCAGATATACATCTTGCTCAAATATTTTTGTGTGAGAGTCCAGGTCAACAGTCTACGACATGGCTGGTGCTGCTCTTTCACAAGTCCCACAGAAGCAAATGGAACATGCACTTGGAAGATTGTTTTCCATTGCTAAATATAAATACTAGAAGGATTACTCTAGGAAGGAAAAGGTTGTTGCTTTCTTGAATTGTAAACATAGATTTAATACCACACAGACACACATTTGCTCTGATCCACCAAAATATGAGGAATAAGAGATAAGGATAGATGGATCAGATAATCTTGTTCTCACAGAGGTTGTCGGATTTTCAGGATTAAGCTCGTTCTGTACCATTTCTACATAAGTGTATGTGTTTTAAAAAGCATCCATATGGACATTCATGCTTATTTTGTGCACATTTTTCCAAATGTGTATAATTTTGTGTGCATTTTTCTAATGTATGCATTTTTCCAAGTTCTTTTCATTAGCATACAGCTGTTTTACATGCACTTTTCTTAAATATATGCAGTTTGCACACTTTTCACTAATATGCACATTTTTGTGCATACTTTTTCTGATGAGCTGTGTTGCCAAATTCAGGAAAGTGCGGTTTGGGGCATACAACTGTGTTCTGGCAAGCTTATTTGTTTGGAAGAAGCAAATTTGCTAAATTCACATTAAAAACTGGACATAACAAATTTCTCACCCATCCCTAATAAGAAGCAGATATGATTGACAGTAGCTTCTACATACAGATTCCTTTGATGAATTTGGAAGGGCATAAGCAGCCCAGATGAAGGTGTATTTATTGATCTATTTACATCTGCATTGAAGTAGGGATGAGAAACTGTTGCATGTGACTATAGCTGGATTTGGGCCATTGCACTTATATCAACACTCTAACTAATGCTGAACTCATTCTCCTAGTGTGGATCCTTATGTATCGAAAATGGCACCATGCAGGCACCAGAGGGAGTTTTCAATAGGCTTGGGAGAACCAAAAGGAGATGGGTGGAAGATAGATGATAGATAGATAGATAGATAGATAGATAGTCTAATGAGAGGGGGGACCCTAATGAGGGCTAGGCATGCTCAGTAGCCATGGGACATTGAGTCAGCTGGAAAAGAGAGATGAGGTTAAGATGGGAATGGAATTGGCTAGGGGTGGACGAAAGTCACTTACCTGTCGTTGAAGCTTGTTCGCGGTGGGGGGGAGGCGCTTCGCTGCTCCCCCCGCGAAGTTCAGGCTGGGGGGGGAGGCTTCCCGCCTCGCCCGGCCGAAATTCAGGCCGGGGGGGAGGCTTCCCGCCTCGCCCGGCTGAAATTCAGGCCGGGGAGGAGGCTTTCCGCCTCGCCCGGCCGCGAACTCCAAAGTTTAAAAATAAAAACAAAAAACGCCCCCGTGATAGGCGACGTGACGATTAACGTAGCCTATCACGGCTAGATCTGCAAAGTCAGCCGTGATAGGCTACGTTAATTGTCACGTAGCCTATCACGGGTGACTGAAAAAAAAAAAAGCGCGTACGCTAATGGCGGCCCCCATAGGGAGCCGCCATTCGCGTTCCTTATTTGGTC
The DNA here is from genome assembly GCF_057233095.1 of Heloderma suspectum. Lineage (NCBI taxonomy): Eukaryota > Metazoa > Chordata > Lepidosauria > Squamata > Helodermatidae > Heloderma > Heloderma suspectum. The sequence continues at coordinate 68,132,374 of NC_139460.1, read as the reverse complement.
GCTGTAGTCTACGTAAATCTTTACGTAGACTACAGCGACCAAATAAGGAACGGGAATGGCGGCTCCCTATGGGGGCCGCCATTATCCGTACGCGCTTTTTTTTTTTTAAAGTCACCCGTGATAGGCTACGTGACGATTGACGTAGCCTATCACGGCTGACTTTGCAAATCTAGCCATGATAGGCTATGTTAATTGTCACGTAGCCTATCACGGGGGCGTTTTTTTTCTTTTATTGGAATGGCGGCAGCGGCAGCCGGTCGAAAGACCGGCTGCCGCTCCCGCCCCGCACGAACACCCGCCGAACCGCCGGCCGGACACGCCGCCAGGAGGGACATTCAGCAAAGGTAAGTCCTGTCCCGGGAGGGGGTGTGGGGGGTGGGTGTGTGTGGAGAATTTCTCCCCGAAACTTGTTCGGGGGGCCGATCACGTTGGCGCTCAGCCCCCCGAAGTTTCGGGGAGAAATTCTCCGCCATCCCTAGAATTGGCTGACTGGCCAGAAATTGCCTGTGAAGAAAAAGAAATGGCTGAAGCCACTTGGGAAGCTTGAACATGCCACTGATCAGAAGGCAGATGTGAAGAGGCACAGAGTGCACAGGCAGTAAGATGGAGAGTGGAAGGTGGGTGGTTATATCTCTGTTCACTGTCATTGTTTCATTGTCCTTTGTTCCACATCTCCCCTTCTCTTTCATCCTCTGAGAGAAGAAACCAAGACAGGACAGAGGAAAAGATATATAAATAAAAAAGGGCAGAGGAAATAATGGAAATAATGGAAATAAGTGACTGGATAGGTAATTTCCTGGCTCATACTGATAAGCTATTTTTAAGTGTTCTCAAGAACAAAAGTGAGAGGTATCCATAGAAATCAATGGAGAAATCCTAGATTTTAATTGGGATTGAAGCAGGATTGAGCACCAGTGTGTCCACCCATCCCAGCAAAAACAAAACTCCAAAGGGTAGCAGCAAATATAAGAGTCCTACATAACTCAGTCCTTATGTAGTGTTCTGTTCAACATTTAAAATAATAGCCTGGCTAAAGCAAATGCCAAAGCAAATGCCACTCATTGTCCTATATTTCAGGTTGGAAAGAGCTGTGGCTAGGACAAAGTAGCTTACACTGAAAATTACAGGTCAGCTCAGGCTGTGAGTGGTTTATAACAATACTGAAATATTGTCCAGAGATATTAGACACCCCCCCTATTGCACATTGGGAGTTGAGAGAGTAAGTTACAACAGCCTTGCAGGGTTATCCATTGTTTTTATTCCCACATTGCAGGTTGGAGATGAGAGAATGGTACACATCAACCCTGCAATGTGGTCACAGAAACACTCCTAACTTCAGGCTGGGGGCTGTGTTGAGAGAGAGTAGGTTATGGCAAACCTTCAATGTAGTCCAACCCTGCACAGTAGTCCACCTCAGAGGTGGGAATGAAGCTGGTTTGGATTCCCAGGCAATGCCCCCCCCATTACCTCAGTCCACTTAAATTGTCCCCACAGAACTCCTCCCAAGCCAAATCCAGCACCAGTTACATGCAGATATCTCATGCTCCATTGATTTGTACACAGACTGTCTGTACTTTCAAATGTTCAAAACTCACATATTAGCAACAACAAGAACAACAACACTACACCCTAGCCAAAGGAGGGACTCCTGGTTTTGATACTAATGTTTACTTTTTCAGCCCCCTCAACAACAGCCTCAAGCAACACCCCCACCCCCACCAGGATATACTGCAACCTTTTGTTGCCGGCCTCCACCTGTCCCTATATCTACAGTCCAAGTTACAATGCAATCCCATGCACAATTACCCAGGACCGAATCAGACATTGTTCCATTGAACTTGCTCCCGAGCAAATGTGCATGAGATTTAAATGGATGTGTTCTCCAGAACGGATGTATTCTCTACATACATTATTGTAACATAATAAGATACCATATTATTAATTTTACCTACTGCTCTCTGTGTGATAAAACAGAAACTACAGCCCAATCATCTGAATCATTATTTGTGCTGCCTAGCCATTTTAGAAGTAATTTCAAATGAGTATTCTGACATTCCAAGTTCCTGGGCTACTGAGACTTACTAAGACTTACTACTTATCACCATGGGGTAGCTCTCTCATTACTGCTTAAATAACACTTAAGCTCATGCAAGAGGCATTTATATCCTTTTGACATATTCAGCCAGCCTTCGAGAAATAATTGTTTGCCCACAGATTCCTTATGGTGCCCACTGTTGTACCACAGAGTGCAAGAGGGCTATGCACCACTCAGTTAAATGCAAGCTGAATTGCAGCCTCAAATCAAAATCTTTGGTTATTTGTAAGTATAATACATGCCCTGACATTTAGTGTTATTTCAGGTTTATGTGTTCAATACTTATGTTGTTTTTTATAGTAATGTTACACAAAACAAGAAAATCACCTTCCATTGACATAGTATTGGGATGTAATTTACTTGCTTTCAGTGTTGGATTGAGACCTCTTATTAACATTTATTTTTGTATTGAATGATGCGGAGATCCCCAGGCAAAGCACTTCAATCCAGAATTCAGTTACACGCGCCACAAGGATAGGATTTAAATCCATGCAAGCTGAAAGAGTGTTTTAGCGGAATCAAAAGAGCATGTTATCCATGACTTGCCCTCCTTGTTTATACTATCCAAGATTAGGAGATTTACAACAGATTCCTATGTGCCACTTACACTGGATGGAGATTGCAACTAGCTCCGAAGTCATAGAATCATAGAATCATAGAATCATAGAATCATAGAATCATAGAATAGTGGGGTTGGAAGGGGCCTACAAGGCCATCGAGTCCAACCCCCTGCTCAGTGCAGGAATCTAAGTCAGAGCATCCCTGACAGATGGCTGTCCAGCCTCATCTTGAATGCCTCCAGTGTGGGAGAGCCCACTACCTCCCTAGGTAATTGGTTCCATTGTCATATTGCTCTTACAGTCAGGAAGTTTCTCCTGATGTTTCAGCCGGAAGTTTCAGCCAGAATCTGGCTTCCTGTAACTTGAGCCCATTATTCCATGTCCTGCACTCTGGGATGATCGAGAAGAGATCCTGGCCTTCCTCTCTGTGACAACCTTTCAAGTACTTGATGAGCACTATCATACACCAACATGCATTTTGCATGCATTCCATGTAAGCTTGTGTAAAGCACAAGCACTCCCATTCTGCTACTGCCTTATGTGTCCCCAATTCCCCGCTTCAAGGCATATATAAACTTAGGTTGAAGGCAGTAAGGCAGATGTGGCTGTGAGTAGTGGTGCCATCAGGGAAGGCTGAGCCATTGGGTGGTCTAGGGATGTACAGAAATTTCATTTCAGTTTACAAATCATCAGAATGTGCCCCATTCAGAAACCCTGAACACAAATGGGAGCACAGTTTTTTCAGGAAAAGCTCGCACATTCCTGAACTTGCTAGCACATTCAAAAAATGCATTTTTTAGGGATGTCAGAGAATTCCGCCACAGATTTCGGTGAGGCTGAATGCCAGTGCATTCGCCCCCCCAAAATCCATGGCAGAACGAAGCCCCCTGCCCCCCCCATGAAAGGCACGCAAAATGGAGCACTTACCTGCTGCCGTCCACACTGCCATGCGAATGGCGGCCGCGTCTGAGGCCGCCATTCACTTCATCATTATACCTGTGATAGGCTACGTAAATAATTATGTAGCCTATCACAGGGAAAAAACAGGGACTCAAATGGCGGCTATGGCAGCTGCCATTTGCGTCCCTGCAGGCTGCCCAGCGGCTGGATGTCCGGCTGTGGGCGGCCCAGGCCGGCAGCTCTGCGGAATCTCTGCGGAGCAGAGTCGGCCGGAGAGAATTTCAGGGGGAGGGGCAGAGCACCTCCTCCCCATTGCGAATGTCACCCTTTGAAAAGGTAAGTGACTTTTGTACATCTCTAGCATTTTTTTAAAAATATGCATTTTAAAATGGGCATCAGCAGGGGGATACATATGTTCACATTTTAGTCAATGAGGGGAAAGTGTGTACTTTTGAAATGTGTATGGAAATGCAGACTTTTCTCATTCAAAATGCATACTTTTCCAGTTCAAACAACAAGTGCAATCAGTCACAAACAAAAATGGAAGTGAGATGAAGTCCACATTTCGCAGAAAGTTTAGATACATTACCATCTAAAGTGGGGCTCTGTAAGACTATTAAGATCCACCACCCCAACTCTGTAACTCTAGAATTGGCAACCTTTGTTCTACAAGGCCCAGGGGAGGGGCTGAGTGAGGCCTGAGGGAGTAGGAGGAAGTGAGGCAGGGGAAGGGTGAATCTAAGGAGCATAAGATCCTGAGGCAGCTAAGGGGGTACAGGGCTTGATTGGGAGGGTGATATTGTGGACCCTCTTGAGAACATCTTGAGAACTGTGTAAATAAACCTTTTGTAAAAGAAACACCACAAGTATCCAGCACCGTCCTTCTAGGAAACTGAAGTCTGTGTAAGTGCTGAAGCCCTTGCAAGTTCTCCCTTCTCAGGAGTGGGGTGCAGGAGTGTAACAGAGGTATGGTTCCTAGTTCTGCCTACAACTCTTCTTTTGCCACTACCATTACTGTTGCTGGCCAGGCATCCAAAAGGAAATTGGCTGGATCTACACTTACCACCTTTTTTTGCTTTCAATGAGGTTTCACCACCTACCTTTCACACTACGCAGTAGCTGCCTCGAATTGGAACCGGAATTTCCCACTTCCATGCTCCTGCTTTCAATACCCTAATATCCCGGTATTTCCCCTTAATGTGCTCTGACTTTCCGCCTTCGCTACTATATCCAGTCGTAGTCCCCTCCCCCACCTGTCCATATGCGGCGGTGTTTGTATTTCCCTCCTGTCCAATCACAGCTCTCGACGGCCCCATGTCTTCTTCCAGCTACCAATAGCATAGCTTCCTCAGCAGCCCCTGTTTCCTCAGCAATAAGCAAAGGGCTGGATGTGCACGCACTTGTCTGATCTCGGAAGCTATGCAGGGATGGTCCCGGTCAGTGCTTGGATGGGAGACTGCCTGGAAAGCAGGCTTCCTGCACTGAGCAGGGGGTTGTTGTATCCCTTCAAATGAGATTAAGTTTTACCCCCTCCTATCCCCACTCTGGATGTTTTTTTAAAAAAATTCAGGTGTTATCCTTGCAGAATCGGGGCTTCACCACGATGTTTTCTGCGCTTAGCAGGAAAACAGCAGGAAAACAGCCTGAAGCTTCAAAGTTGTGAAGCAACTAGCCAGAAGAAAACGTGAAGACATGCTTCACAACTTTGAAGCTTTGAAGATTATACCTCAATTAGAAAAAAAAACCATTGCAGAGAAGCCCCTATTCTGCAAGGATAATGCCTTAATTAAAAAAACAAAATATCCAGAGCGGGGGATAGGAGGGGGTAAAACTTAGTCTCATTTGAGGGGATACAACAACCCCCTGCTCAATGCAGGAAGCCTGCTTTCCAGGCAGTCACCCATCCAACTACTGATCGGGGCTGACCCTGCTTAGCATCCAAGATCAGACAAGCGTGCACAGGAAAACAGCAGGAAAACAGCACTAGGGATGGACGGAACACTTACCTTCCGTTCTGTTCTGTTTCTGCTGCGGGGGGAGGCGCTCCGTCCCTCCCCCCGGGATCCTCGACGGGGGGGAGGCGATCCGGTCCTCCCTCCTGGAATCCTGCCTGGCCAGCTCTGCTCCGTGACCAAGCCACGGAACCACCGGCCGGCTCCGGCCGCCTGCAGCCAGACATCTGGCTGCTGGGCAGCCCTGCAGGGACTCAAATGGCGGCTGTCGTAGCTGCCATTTGCATCCCTGTATTTAGCCGTGATAGGCTACATAAATATTTACGTAGCCTATCACGGCAGGGGAAAAAAAACCCAGCATATGCAAATGGCGGCGGCTACCACCACTTGCGTACGCTGGGTTTTTTCCCCCCTGCCGTGATAGGCTACATAAATACTTACATAGCCTATCATGGCCTCCACAGGGATGCAAATGGAAACCTTGCATTAGCCGTGATAGGCTACGTATGTATTTACGTAGCCTATCACGGCTATGCTATGAGGAGGAAGCGAATGGTGGCTGCAGGACGGCCACCATTCGCAAAGCAGTGCAGACGGGAGCAGGTAAGTTCTCCATTTTGCGTGCCTTTTGTGCGTTGGGGGTGGTGGGGACTTCGTCCCGTGCACCTTTCATGGGTTGGGTGAGTGGGGGCTTCGTTCCGTGATAGATTTCGGGGGGCCGAATGCACTGGCATTTGGCCTCACCGAGATCTGTCACGGAATTCTCTGGCATCCCTAAACAGCACAGCACTCAAGTGTGAACCGAGCTTGTGCATTTGATGAAGCACTGCAACGGGGAAAATGGGTGAGTGTGAATAATCACGGTTTAATGCGAGAGCTTTTAACCCGATGGGACACCGAATTCATTGAGATGGCAGGCGCAATGTAGATTGGCCCATTAATTCCATAATTCCCTTTGGTTGGACTCAAACCCATGCCATCTGTTTCCCAGCCCACTGATCTATGCCAGTGAGCTAACAAGGTTTGCTCCTGTATGAGTGTAGCCTTGTTTTCCCTTGTTCCTTGCCCTACTACCTCTTTGGCCGAAAAGCTCCTTCTCCTCACATGAGCATGTTTCCCCCCTGGTGGACTTGAATTTTATACTAGGGAGCAGGTAATACGCTCAAGTTAACAATAAATATGCCGATAGATAGAGAGATAGAGAGATAGAGATAGAGAGATAGATAGGTAGATAGGGAGAGAGAGAGAGAGAGAGAGAGAGAGAATATCAATCAGTACATATAGGCCACTGGCCCTATGACTATCCATCCCTGATACAGGAGATGATGGTCAAGATACCCAGCTTCCAGATGGAATCTTCATGTTCTCTCTGAAAACATGGAGTCTGGAAACAAAGAACAATGGACTGCCATCACCTTCATGCCCTGCTAGCAAACATACAGAAGCATCCAGCTAACTGCTGTTAGAAACAAAATAGTGGATTAGATGGGTCTTATCCAACAAGGCAATGCAAATGTCCTGCATGGGCTTTTCTGGATAATGGTTGATAATTCTAGGATAACAAAAGTATGGCCTTTCTGAGAGCAAGTGTACTGAACTCCTTATAGCGTTGGACAAGGACTGGGGAAATCCAGGTTCAAATCTTCCACTCAGAGTTGAAGCTGGCTGGATGAACTACTTTTCTGCCTGACCTATTTCAAAGGGTTGTTGTGAGGATAAAAATGCACAGGGGTTCACGGCCTTGAGCTTCTTGGAGAAAAGGAAGGATAGAAATGTGATAAATAAATAAATAAAATGATGGTACACCTGGCCTGGCAAAGCTGTCTTCCATGGCTAATAAAGCCCCTTCAGAAATGTAGATCATCACGTTTGAAATTATGGTCAAGATTACCTGAAGAGTACTTTGCTTTGCATACCCCTTCCCTTGCCTATTACAGACTTTAGTGTATGATGTCTACATTTTAATTGTTCCAAACTTTTTGATATTTTGATGAAATGTTTCCTCTTGAAAACAATAGAGAGTGAAGAGAGTGTTTAAATTCCACAAATGCTTAAAAGCATGACATAAAATGCACTGGCAGTAGTCCTCAGACCACCTATTCTGCCGTGGTGCCATTAATGGCATTCTGCTGTCGTAAGTGCAGTCTTCAAGTAAAATGCTAAAGCAACTCGATTAGACTGTTTTTTTAAAAGCATCTTCATAAACCATTTTGGGGGGGGGCACACATAAAACCGTTTAATACTTTAGAAATCTTTCCATATTGCTTAACATTTATAGGATTGTTATACATTAGATTTGCAGCTTGGACTATCCCAGTGGGTGAGTAACAACATTTAAAGCATGAAGCTTTTAAATATACTGACCAAAATCTCTGAGGACATACTTAACCTTGGCCACTAAAGTAACCAATGTAAAAAGACCATAAATGATGCTCATGTCAATATCCAAGGGGGAAAGAGTTCCAAAAGAGAGCCACTTGGCAGGGTCAGCCCAAGGCATTTTGCTGCATGATGCAAAGGGCAAGATGATACCCTCCATTCCACATACAGAAACCAACTCGATGGTTGAATCTTCAACACTGATAGCTAGACAATATTCTCCACTGCCTCTGAGGACATGAAGCTAGCTTAGGGGTTGCAGGTGGAGCTGTGCACAGATGGCCTCTCAAAATTCTCCACCTTATTTGTGGGCAGAGAAATCTGGGAGATAATTCACTTGAATTTCTACAGGGGAAGGAGAAATTCTCAACAGTTTCTCACAGGTGTGAGGGACAATTGTACCTAGCTCCAGGGATGAGGTGGTGTTACTGCTCTGCCAAAATCTGTCCTCCAATTTCCAGAGGTTTTCTTCCCTCATGAAAGGGGCTTCCATTATTCTGCCTCATTCTCGGAACAGTCTATAATTTCTTTGGGTGGTGTTTTTGAGCTTACCTAATCACAGCAAGCCTCCTAGGCTGCCTGCACTTTCTGATCTGAAAAAGCCCTAAGGCAGAAATTAGCTCATGATGCCTTGTTGTTGTTCAGTCGTTAAGTCATGTCCGACTCCTCATGACCCCATGCCCATGGACCATAGCACGCCAGGCCTTCCTATCCTCCGCTCTCTCCCAGAGTATGCTCAAGTTCATATTCATTGCATTGGTGATGCTATCTAGCCATCTCATCCTCTGCCGTCCCCTTCTCCTTTTGCCTTCAGTCTTTCCCAGCATCAGGGTCTTTTCCAGAGAGTTTTCTCTTCGCATTAGGTGGCCAAAATGTTTGAGCTTCAGCTTCAGTATCTGTCCTTCCAATGAGCACTCAGGGTTGATTTCCTTTAGGATGGACTGATTTGACCTCCTTGCAGTCCAGGGCACTCGTAAGAGTCTTCTCCAGCACCACAGTTGGAAAGCATCAGTTCTTCAGCACTCAGCCTTCCGTATAGTCCAGCTCTCGCAGCCATACCCAGTTACTACTGGGAAAACCATAGCTTTGATTATCTGAACCTTTGTCGGCAAGGTGATGTCTCGGCTTCTTACTGTGCTGTCTAGGTGTGTCATAGCTTTCCTCCCAAGGAGCAAGCGTCTTTTAATGTCATGGCTGCAGTCACCATCTGTGGTGGTCTTGGAGCCCAAGAAAATAAATTATGTCACTGCTTCCATTTCTTCCCCTTCTATATGCCAGGAAGTGATGGGGCCAGATGCCATGATCTTAGTTTTTTTAATGTTGAGTTTCAAACCAGCTTTTGCATTCTCCTCTTTCACCCACCACAAGAAGCTCTTTAGATCTTCTTCGCTTTCTGCCATTAGGGTGGTATCATCTGCATATCTGAGGTTGTTGATAATTCTCCCGGCAATCTTAATTCTGACCTGTGATTCATCCAACCCAGCGTTTCTCATGATGTACTCTGCATATAAGTTAAATTAGCAGGGCGACAATATGCAGCCTTGTCGTACCCCCTGCCCCACGGAATCCCCAGGGATGGAACTTACCTGGGGCGGATGCGGAGGATTTGGCAGCGGCGGTTCCGGTGGCGGTGGCGGCAGCTCCGGCGGCTGGTCTCCTGGCCGGCCGCGGCCAGGCTGCTGTGGCCACCATTGGCATCCTTGCAGCTGCGATAGGTTACATAAGTATTTACGTAGCCTATCATGGGTAACCCCCCCAAAAAAAACAAAAAGCCAGAGTACGCAAATGGTGGCGGCCATGGAGTGGAGCCAGCTGGGCAGGATTCCCTGGGGGAGGACCGGATCGCCTCCCCCCCTGTCGAGGATTCCTGGGGGAGGGACGGAACACCTCCCCCTCACCGCGAAAAATTCCGAGAAAAGGTAAGTGAATTTCGTACATCCCTACTGCAGCCTCAGTCTGATATCATGGCACACAGTATTCAATAGACATATTTTCCATGAATTTGTTGAATACTCTTTTTAAAGTGGCTTTCACCTATTCACAAGGGCCAAATTCAGTTTTAGAGAAGCTCTCAGAGGCCACATTTCAGTGGTGGGCAGTGCAACTGCAAAGGGGGCAGGGCCAAAGGCAAAATGGGAGGGGCCAAAATACAAAACACAGCATATGTTAGCATAAAGGTCTTACTGCCAGTAACTAAGCATTTTAACCTTTCAGAATGGGGAAGAAACTGCACAAATGCTGGGACACCACCAAATGATTGATGGTTGGGGAAGGGGAAGGGGGCATGGCCATCTGGGGAATCCTGAAGGGCCAAATTGAGACCCCAAGAGAGCCAGATTTTGCCCCTGGGTCTGAGGTTCCCCACCTTTGGATTACATGGTATGAAAATGAAGGTGGAAACATTAACTTAACAATTTCTACCCTTTCTGGTGCATGGCTGAATGGGTAAGAATTTTATCGTTCTTCTCTTAAACTACTCTTAAACAGTTATTAAGAGTAGTGCTGTGCTGAAAATTTCTTCCACGCTTTTTTTTTTTTTTTTTTACCATTCTCATTCAATTTGATAGAAAATAATTTGCTTTCCAAAAGAAATTCAATGGAGAAGAGATTTTGGAGAAATTCTCATGGCTTGGGTCTGGGATTCTTGTGCTTACTTTACTTATGAGGTGGACATGGACCTTAATTTACGTATAGGGTGCCCATGGAGTGTACAGGGACTCATTGCACCAGGTGGATCCTGAGCCTGCTTCTGCCCCCGCCAAACAGGTACTTAAGTCCGGGCTGCCAGAGGCAGCGCCTCAGCGTCGCGTCAAGTGCAACGCTAAGTGCACACTTAGCGTCGCACTTGGAGTCGCATGGAACAGGACATGAAGACCCACCCACCTGCCTCTCCAGAGACACCAGCAGCCACAGATACCAGCAGCAAATAGCAGCAGCAGAGGGCAGCAGCTTTAAAGACCCTGGAGAAAGGGGCAACGTGGACTTTATCTGCTCATTCTTAGCTGCTGTTCTCTTTTATCTCTTTTATCTTTTATATTCTTTTACACTGTTGAACATTTTTATATCCTAACATTTTAATATGTGCCTGGGAGGACTATTGGGCAACTCAGGGGATCGGGGAGGTGCCACCATAACTGTGGTCACGGGCAGGGGGAGGTATGGCATTGGGGGATTAACAGGCCAGCTGAGGAGAAGAGGGGCTAGACATCTTACAGCTGTCCCCTCTTCTGGTTCTTCCCCCAACCTGATGGTTCCTGGCAGCCTTACCAGTCTGCCCTCGGGTCTGGTGGTGCTGCTGCTGAATGCCAGGTTGGCCCAAAATAAAATCTCCCTCATCCATGATTTGATTGTGGATGAGGGGGCTGACCTGGTATGTATTACTGAGACCTGGGTGGAGGAAGTGGGAGGGGTCACTCTCTCCCAACTGTGCCCTCCTGGGTACTCGGTGCAGCACCAACACCGACTTGAGGGTTGGGGAGGGAGGGTTGCCGTGGTCTATAGGAATTCCATCTCCCTCTGCAGGTTTCCTGATCATTCGAGTGCAGATCTTGAGTGTTTGTACTTTGTGTTGGGTACCTGGGACAGATTAGGGATTCTGTTGGTGTACCGCCCACTCCGCTGCCCATCAGACTTCCTGCCTGAGCTGACGGAGGTGGTCTCAGACTTGGTGTTGAGGACCCCTAGGATGATGGTCCTGGGGGATCTCAACTTCCATGCCGAGGCCACTGTATCTGGGGCGGCTCAGGACTTCATGGCCACCATGACAACCATGGGGCTGTCCCAACATGTCATTGGCCCAACACATATAAAAGGACAGATGCTTGATCTGGTTTTCTCGACTGGGCAGGAGGATGGTGATCTGAAAGTGGAGGAATTAACATCTGTCCCTTTGTCATGGTCAGATCACTTCCTGCTGAGGTTTAGACTCCTGGCAGCCTTCCCCCTCTGTAAGGGTGGGGAACCTATTAAAATGGTCTGCCTCCAGAGATTAATGGATTCTGATGGATTCCAGAGGGCTCTGGGGGATTTTCCTGTTGGTATGGCTGGTGCTCCTGTCGAAGCCTAGGTCGCTTTGTGGAATGCAGAGATGACTCGGGCGGTTGACACGATCGCGCCCAAGCACCCTCTCCCTCTGAGCGGAGCCCGGCCAGCTCCTTGGTATACACCTGAGCTGAGGGCAATGAAGCAAGAGGGGAGATGGCTAGAACGCAGGTGGAGGAAAACTCATGCTGAGTCTGACCGAACACAGGTAAGAGCCCACTATCAAGCCTACTCTGTGGCGGTGAGGGTGGAAAACAGACAGTTCTTTTCCACCAGCATTGCATCTTCTCAGTGTTGTCCAATGGAGATTTTCCAAGTGGTTCGCGGCCTGTTACATTCTGGGCCAGGGAGAGAGAGACAGTGGAACCCTCGGTGGCACACTGTGACGAGTTTGCACAGCACTTTGAAGATAAAGTCACTCAGATTCGTCATGAATTGGACACCATGATTAATGCAACATGTTAGAGGCATTCAGAGCACCATCTGGTCCAGTTTTATTGGATGAGTTTCAGTTACTGAGGCCTGAGGATGCGGACAAGGTGCTTGGCCAAATCCAATCGACCACTTGTGTACTTGACCCTTGCCCTTATGGCTTATTAAATCAAACAAAGAGGGGATGTCCTGCTGGGTCTAGGAGGTTGTAAATTCCTCCTTGAGAGAGGGAGTGGTGCCTGCCACTTTAAAAGAGGCGGTAATTAGACCACTCTTGAAAAAGCCTAAACTGGACCCAGAGGATGTTAAGGCCAGTGGCCAACATCCCCTTCCTGGGCAAGGTGCTTGAGTGGGTGGTTGTAGGACAGCTCCAGGCACTGTTGAATGAAATGGATTATCTAGATCCATTTCAATCGGGCTTCAGGCCTGGTTTTGGAACGGAAACTGCCTTGGTCGCCCTGTGGGATGACCTCTGCCGGGAGAGAGACAGGGGGAGTGTGACCCTGTTGATTCTTCTGGACCTCTCAGCGGCTTTTGATACCATTGACCATGGTATCCTTCTGGATAGGTTGTCTGGGTTGGGAGTTGGAGGCACTGCACTACAGTGGTTCTGCTCCTACTTGGATGGCCGATTCCAGAAGGTGGTGCTGGGGAATTATTGCTCTGTGCCATGGCAATTGTGCCATGGGGTTTTACAGGGCTCTATTTTACCCCCTATGCTGTTTAACATCAGCCTAGGATAACTGTTTAGCCTAGCTACAGTTATCCATGCTCTGATAACTTCTCGTCTGGATTACTGCAATACATTATATGTGGGACTGCCTTTGAAAACGGTCCGGAAACTTCAGCTGGTCCAAACTAGGGCAGCAAGATTGTTAACAGGGACTGGCCTGTGAGCTCATATTACGCCAGTTCTTTTCCAGCTGCACTGGCTGCCAGGCCATTTCTGGGCCCGATTCAAAGTGCTGGTGTTAACATCCAAAGCCCTTAACGGCTTGGGGCCCGGTTATCTGAAGGATCGCCTCCTCCCATATGTGCCTGCCCAGACCTTAAGATCATCGTCAGCGGCCCTCCTCCATGAGCCCCTGCCAAAGGAAGTGAGGCAGGTGGCTACTCGGAGGAGGGCTTTTTCTGCTGTGGCACCCCGGCTCTGGAATGAGCTCCCTAGTGAGGTTCGCCTGGCACCTACATTGTATTCCTTTCAGCGCCAGGTGAAGTCCTTTTTATTTTCCCAGGCATTTTAGCATTTTAGCTTTCTAAACTTTTAGCTTTGCTGTTTTAAATCTGTATTTTAAACTCCTGCACTGCTGATAGGTTTTATTGTGGTTGTATTGTTATATTGTGGTTTTAATGTTCTATATATTTTAAGTTGTTTTGTTGTGTGCTGTTTGGTTTTGGTTTTTGTGAACTGCCCAGAGAGCTTCAGCTATTGGGCGGTATAGAAATAAATAAATAAATAAATAAATAAATAGTACAATAATCTCTGTGGCAGCCTATAGCCTCCTCAGCTTCCCGCCCTCCAGTTAAAGCCATCACAAGGAAGACATCATGAGGCAATTTCTCCCATGGGGCTTTTTGAGTTCAGGAATGGCAGGTGGCCTGGGAGGCTGCAGAGGAATGGAGAGATGTGTAATAGAGAGAGAAAATACATACAGCACCCTCGGCCTCCTCAAAGGGATTAGGTAAGCTCAAAAACTAAAAGAAATTCAAAATTCTGCCTCAGAAAAGTGGAAGCCTCAACATAGTTGATGCTGTTGCCACTTGAAGGATCAGTGCAATAAACCTTAGGAAAAAAGGAAGAACCTGTACTACGGGCCCTGCCAATAGTGAGCCCTGTCTGTGAGAAACTGCTGGAGAATTTCTCCTCCCCTAGGAGAAATTCGGTGAACTTGTCCCCCGAGTTTCTCTGCCCACAACTTGGCTGGATAATTTTGACAGGCCATTTGTGCACTGCTTTACTTAAAAGAATGCTGTGACAGTCCTCCTTCTTTTAAGTATTGTAACCTTGTCCCATGGTACACCACTGTCCACATAGGTTGGCTATCCGGAGGCAGCACAGAAGGCATTTTGTGTCAGCCAAAGCAGAATGAGGACTAGGAGATTAACCTTTGGAGGGAAATTGCCATAAAATTATTCTAGGTACCTATCTCTACCCGTAATGTTGGAGCCCTAGGCCTGCTATACTATAGTGCCCCAAATTACAAATAAGGGCATAATTCACAACAACTTTTGTAAAGAAGTATAATGAAGACTTCTTTTATTTGCCCTTAATTTTCAAACTCTGAAAGGCAGTCATGCATCAAATTGCTTTGGATAAAGTCAGGGCACACAGAGTAGTACTGCGGGGTGGAAGTGTTGAGACTATATGACCCTATTTAGCCAGGTCTTGAAGCAGAATTCATTGAGAAAAGGTTAGCACTACAAAAATATTAGCTTATTCAAAAGAACTTGCTGTCACAACTGGCAGATTTCATCTGAAGCTGGAGCTTCTTCCAAGTTCCCTTACTCTTACAATGAATCATAATGGATTCTACAAGCACTGCCCTGTTAATACAATGAGGTTGATTTTTAAAATGTATCAGTTAGTTTTAGCAGTTTTAAAATTATGTCTCGGTGTAGGATAGCCTCTTAGATGTCTGCAAAATCTTCAAGGAGATTGAAGAGTAATACTGATTTCTTGAGACTACAGATCCTTATCCTTTCTTGTCCTTAATGTTCTTCTTGAATACTGCATATAAGCCAGTAAATGAGGATAAACCTTGTCCAATGCAGGCAGTCACAGCCGTAGTTCACTTCTGCCATTCTGACTGACCTAAGATCAACACCAACACACCTTTATTATGATGGCTTTTCAGAATATCAGTGGCTATGTACGAAAATCACTTACCTTTCGGGGATTATGCTGATGGTGGGGGGGGAGGCGCTCCGTCCCTCCCCCCCCCCGGAATCCTGGTCGACCAGCTGTGCTCCGCAGCGATTCTGCAGAGCCGCCGGCCGGCCGGCTCCGCCAGCAGCCGGACATCCGGTCGCTGGCTAGCAGGGACGCAAATGGTGGTGGCCATAGCCGCCGCCGTTTGCATCCCTGCAGTCAGCCGTGATAGGCTATGTGAATGTTTACGTAGCCTATCACGGCTGATTTAAAAAACAAACGCGCGTACGCAAATGGTGGCAGCCATGGCCGCCGCCATTTGCGTTCCTTATTTTGGCACGTCTTAGTCTACGTAAACATTTACGTAGACTAAGACGGCGAAAATAAGGGGAACGCAAATAGCGTGGCGTCTACGCTATTTGCGTTCCCCTTATTTTCGCCACCTTAGTCTATGTAAATGTTTACGTAGACTAAGACGTGCCAAAATAAGGAACGCAAATGGCGACGGCCATGGCTGCTGCCATTTGCATATGTGTGTTTGTTTTCATTTTTTTTTTAAGTCAGCCATGATAGGCTTCGTAAACATTTACGTAGCCTATCACGGTGTTTTTTTTAAATCTAGCCATGATAGGCTACGTAAATCTTTACGTAGCCTATCACTTTTTTTGTTTTTGTTTTTGTTTTAACCTGGAAATAGCGGTGGTGGCAGCTGGTCCGAAGACCAGCCGCCGCTGCCACCGCCGCTGAACCGCCGCCAGAGCCGCCGCCGGAGCTGCCGCCGCCGCCAGGAAGATCTGCCCAAGGTAAGTCCCGTCCCGGGGGGTGGTGGGGGGGTGGCGGGCCATTCCGCCACCAATTTCGGGGGGCCGAATGCACTGGCATTCGGCCTCCCCGAGATCCGTGGCGGAACTTTCATACATCCCGACTATAGACTCTAGTTAAGTTGTTTCTCTTACAGTGATAAAGTCAGGCCTAGATTCTCTAACTGCACATATTTTTAAGTAGTGTGGTGGACTTTGCTGACCATAACGAAGTAATAAGATATTTACATGCATATTTTTACAGAAAATGGCTGCAAATTCAGAGGATGGATAATGAATTAGAATGAATACATAAACTCAAGCAAGGAAGCAAAGACCATAGCTGAGCCCAGGAGGCAATTATGTAAGGGACAAAATGAGTAACCAGGTCATTTATTCTGGGGAAGGAAGCCAGAGGGGTGGTTTCTACATTCCAAGGAAACTGAAAACTCTTATTTCTGCCTCAAGCTGAGGTTAGTGACTGATCCATCAGGGCAGTGCCAAAAGACAATAAAGATTGGGAGGGGCATTTTTAAAAAGTCCTTGGGCACCACAACAATATGAATGGGTCTATATATGGGGAATTGAACACATTCCTCCTAGTACTTGGAAGCCACACTGAAGGTGTCTGGTGAGACAAAGAACGGTGCACAAATTTAACAGTAAATACAGATAAATGAAAATACTAGAACTGCAGTCTTCTGCGATAGTCCCTATCTATATAGTCCCTGCGATAAGGGACTTGCACAAGCCCTACATTGACTATAGCCAAATCAGTATTATGGACCTGATAATAAGGGTTTCTCTTTCTTCTGTTGGGAAATGGTTTTGAAAAGTTTCTGAGAGCACTTGGATACATCCAAGAAAATATTGTATGCCTATCTTCTATTCTTTCTTAAAATTGTAACCTGCAATATAGCACCCATGTTAACAATGAATTAGGGGTGCTGAAATGGGGATATTTCCACTAAACATTGTTCCGGGTTCTTTTCTTTTTTAAGCAAAAGAGACAGACTGCTGTATTTAATTACTGCATTCTTTACCATTAAAGGCTTTGCTTTCAACTTCTGAAAATATAAGCAGGTTATTATCCATGTTCTCATAAAGAGTGTCCCAGTGTGACCATACTTTGAAATAAGAATACAATGTTTGCAAGATCAGGGGCCTAGCATTAACAGGGTTTTGAAATATTTCATCTTCCAGTTACATATACATTTCCAAATCTTTTCCATGAGGAATATAGGGCATGGTCCAGGCTGTCTTCAAGTGCATCCTGACCCAACGGTTGTCCATAGGGGATGGGGAATGGCAAACTGGGCTGTCTGTGTTACAGCCTTTGAAGTCAGTGATTCATTTCCATGCCTAGTGGACTAAGAGGGTTTGGGTAGGCCAGGGTAGAGTTACCACCCAGGTCCAGCAACCAGATTGTGGTTGCAGAATCCAGGAAGGGGAACTTATTTTGCCCCTTCCAATTCCATCTCATTTGCTGGTGCATCAGAGCAGACTTTGCAAGAGGTTCAGCCGAGCAAGACCATTGTCTTGAAAACTGGTTTCCATTTATATCATATATCAGCAAAGGGGCTGGGACTCTGTTCCCACCATCATCTCACTTATCTGTCAGGAAAGAGATGCTTTGATAGTGTATTATGCAAACACACCAGAACGAAAAAGAAAAGATGGAATGTAAAGAGGGTAACAGAGACAACCTAATTGTATTGTAGTGGTTTATTTATTGTGTTTGTTGTAATTGATACAACTATAGAAGCCAATTAAAATATTGGGCTGTATCCAATGTTAGTTCTATTTACAGGAGACCCTTGCAATGAATGAGACTTAAGTTAGATTAACATTGGATACAACCCATTGTTTTAAACCGAAGTAATGGCTGGAATACACAAACCTGAGATTTGCACTCTCCACTTTTGTCATGGCTCCAGACTAAATCCTCTGCATGGTCCACATTGAAGCAAACTATGTGTGAGAGGCAGTGAAAGGTTTAGTGGATGGATAACCTACTGGTACACCATGGCCTCCTGTGCAGATATATGCCTCACACAGCTGTGTCACAGCAAGGAGAGCAGAGGATCCATGTGAGTGCTATCCTGAGGGCTATTCCTGAAATACTGGTAGGACTGTATACTTGTCCCTCAAGATCCATTTGCACTGATGGAGGCTTTGAACCTTGTCCTCTTTGTGCAGGGCCAACTGCAGGATTGGTTCCATACATTTTAGATGAATACACTGTTTGTAAAACATTACTTTCATTCGTCTTTTATTGAAAGGTTTTCAGTATATGTTTGGTGAATCCAGTTTATTGTTGCTATCTATACTGTTGATCCCCTACCCTTCTTTCTTTTCCACATAGCATTGATGAAGAACCCATTTGTCTTACCTTTTTCTAAGTCCTTTTTGATTAAATGAATTCCATTTAAGTCACAGATTGAGTAAAACCCAGTGGGGAGACCATCTTCTCCCAGAGTTTTGTTATAGGGTGAAAAAGTTATTTACCCTTGATATATTCTCCCCTGGGAATTTTATTAGAGAAATAGGATGTAATTAGTTTCTTCTATGATAGAAAACAGCAGGAAGTGGTAGATTAGTTAAAAGTGATGTATCTTTGGATATCCGAGAATGAGAGCTTCCATTGTGACAAAACTTGATTTATTTACATGATCCAAAAATTTGATTGTAAAAACCCTTAGGAATTATACTACACTTTATGTGTTGGATCCAGATTTTGGTGTATACAGCTTTCCTGCCCCTCCTCCCCACAGCAGCCCCTCTAGCCCCCAGAAAATGCAACATGGCAGGGAAGGGAGCCCTGCCGAATGGGGTGAGCTGTAGTAGTGTGAGAGAAGGGAGATCTCCTGAAATCAGGCAGAGACCCCTTCTGTGCACAGAACTCTTCTCTTCTGTCAATAGAAGGCAGGTCCTGGATCCAACCCTAAAAATGTAAGCCCTGAAAAACTAGGTTTGTAATTCTTATATTATTAATGCTAAGGTTTAATGGATGGGAGCTTGAAGAATGAGCAAAGAACTCTGAAACTAAAATTATGCTTCAGAGTCCAAGTCTCCCCGCCCCAGCTCTAAATCACCAAAGCTAACAGCAAATTATTTGATGTATTATATAAATCTCACCTAAATCAAGGAATGCTCCCTGGCTGTGGAAGTGTGGCAGCTGTGAAGAAAGTGAATTCCATGTAATGGAGCATCAGGGAAAGGATTGAAAATGAAACTGCCAGGAGTGAAATGCCTTTATACAAATCTATTGGGCAACTACACTTGGAATAATGAGTACAATTCTGTGTATGGTGAGCACCACCCATCAGCGGTTAAATCTGGCAGAGGAGATTTTGGTTTCAGAGCCCAGACTTCCTCTTTAGCATTAAAGAGAGGCTAACATTAATCATTACTGTTAGGTTTGGCAGGCAGGGCTTAGGATCGCTGAAGGAGTATGATAGGTTTATCATCTCTAGTCATTCCCTTCTATCATAACGTTCTTCCAGGGATAGTTGGAAACTACATTCTGATGTTCCTTCCACCCAAGAAAAGAGCCAATCCAGGGTCAAAGATGAAATTATCAGGATGTGCCTAATTCAGCATGTCCTAGATGGGGAGAAGGGTACTGATCAATTGAGATGTGATTATGGTAATTACAGGTCCTATTCTGTCAGTGTGTGAAATGTTTTTGGACTTTGGAGTTGTCTCCAATATATATTTTTTTCTGCATATCTATAGGTTTTGCCTTTAAAAGAAGCATTAACCAAATTTCGGTGACAGAAGTAACTGTCCACACATTACAGTCAAAAGGTATGTGTTCACACAGGATGTACATTTCCTTAAAGTTATATATTGTGTTTTGCTTATTGAAAACTATTTTTAGAATTGTTTATTTATGATAGAGTCACTTGCTCTTATGAATAACATATACAACTTTAGCTGATTCCACCAGTGTGTATTTGTTCAAGATGTTACATAATTTAGAAAAGTTGAAAATGCATCTTCTTCCCTTTGACTCTGCTCTGCAATTTGGACAGCCTTTTTACTGGTAGCTGTCCTATGAACAATGGAAATTTGATTCATAGTACTATTAAAATATAGATATTAGCCATTACATGCATTCTGTTGCAGCAAGGTCATTATCTCTGACAAGTACTAAAGTCATTATCTTTGACAAGTAGTGTTGGGCTTTCATACTGAAGAAACATATTGGAGGCAAAATATATTTCTGGGGAAATCCTGTAAAACTGGAATATTTTAGGATATATGGGCAAGTAAATGACTGTAACCTTCCCCATAACTCAAGGCTCATTCTCAGTGAGGGTGAATGCCCAAATAGGGCTAACATATCATGCCAACCCACCTTAATTCTTTGTAGATGTAGGCAACAGCAATCATTTGCTTCTCACAGTTCATATTTCTGAACTGAATAATTATACAGCTTTCCTTGCTTATCCTTTGTGTTTTCTTTGTCAAACCAGATAAATTCTCTATATATTTTTTCTTACTTCCCAAGAATAGAAATCATTAAGTGAGTTGGTAAACTATTTAATTTGACATTCCCATTGTTATGTATTTAGATTTAATAAACCATAAGTTTGTTGAATCTATCACAAATTGTTATACCCGCTCTACTGTGTTAACTCGAGAACCAGATCTGAAGTCATTACTGTATCATTTTAAAGTTTCTCATTCGTTATATAGCTTGACATGATTATTCCGTGGATTTATTTGCCTTTTCTACATTAATCTGATACATTTGCACTGTTATATAACATATGCCTCAATACCAATCATAGACATGCAACTAATCAGTTCTTTACTTTGGGAAAGAAAAATATTTATGAAGTTAAGGAAGGCCTATCATTGTGGGTAAGCAAGTCTGCCAGGCATTGCCATACTGTCTTTGATCTCTTCTTTGTTCCAAGCAGGAATTAAAATATCAGTACATGTTGTGTTTGATAATAAAATCTCTAACCATGCAGGATTCCAGAAACAAATTATAGATCCCTGAATCATTGTCCATGTGTGAAAGAATCTAAACTGATTAAACCATTGCCAAGAGCAGGCTGATGTGCTAACATCTTGTTAAAACATTTGCTAGCTACTGTAGTGAGAAACATATTTGTAGTGCATAATGAAATGGATTCCTTTGTGCCCAGGCATTCATATTAAAATGCCTACAGAATCCATCAAGTTTGACAGGCAAGAGAGGGGGATAGAGAGTTCCAGTACTTTCCCCAGCCTCATGCCTGTATTTCTCGCCTTCACCCACCCACACATACTCTCCACACTCCATTCATTGTCTAAGGCAGAGCAACAGGTAGTCTGAGGCCTGCTTTTCCAAAGCTTCTCCCTGTTCCAGCAAATGGAACATGGCCTACAAATTCTGAGAAGCAGGTAGAAATAGTTTCCTCTCCCAACCCGAAAGCTGCTTTCAGAATGTAGGGCTATCTCCTCCTTTGTCTCCTGGCAAGGGATGTCAGAGAATTTTGCCACGAATCTCAGGGAGGCCGAATGCCAGCGCATTCGGCCCCCCGAAATTGGTGGCAGAACGGTGTGCAACCCCCCCACCCCCCCGGGATGGGACTTACCTTGGGCAGATCTTCCTGGTGGCGGCGGCTGCGGCGGCGGTTCAGCAGCGGTTCGGCGGCGGCGGCTGCGGCGGCCGGTCTTCCAACCGGCTGCTGCTGTTGCCATTTCCAGTTAAAAAAAAACGAAAAAAAAAAGTGATAGGCTACGTAAAGATTTATGTAGCCTACCATGGCTAGATTTTAAAAAAAACACCATGATAGGCTATGTAAATGTTTACGTAGCTTATCATGGCTGATTTAAAAGAAAGAAAGAAAAGCACGTACGCAAATGGCGGCGGCCATGGCCACTGCCATTTGCGTTTCTTATTTTGGCACGTCTTAGTCTATGTAAACATTATGTAGACTAAGACGGCGAAAATAAGGGGAATGCAAATAGCGTAGATGCTATTTAGCGTGGCCAGAATTTCAGGGGGAGGGACGGAGCGCCTCCCCCCCACCTCGAATCAATTTCGCTAAAAGGTAAGTGACTTTCATACATCCCTACTCCTGGCTGCGGGAAGGAGCTACAACATAAATAGTATGTACTTCATTTTATCTATTTTACATATTATTCAGCTGCTTTTCAGGACAAAAAAAAAGTCCTGTCAAGGTAGCTTAATTTATTACTCCTCTTAGGGTGACTATGTGCTCTATTTTACATAGGACAGTCCTAATTGAAGGACTGTTGAGAAGGGATGTTAGAGAATTCCGCCACGAACTCCCATGAGTCCAGATTCTTTAGAATCCGGCCCCCCAGAGTCCATGGTAGAATGGAGCAATCCCCCCTGCCACCCCACAAAATTTCCCCGGGATGGACCCTGCCTTTTGTCACCCATCTGCTGCCTTTGTCTGTGGCTGCGAATGGCTGCCCCAGTCTATGGCTGCCATTGCCCTCCCTACTTTAGCCATGATAGGCTACGTAAGTAAGTAAGTAAGTAAGTAAGTAAGTAAGTAAGTAAGACAGGCTACGTCAAAGAGCAGGGACACAAATGACGGCCGCTATGGCAGCCGCTATTTGCGGCCACAGCCTGGCAGTGGACGGAGGTCCGGCTGCGGGTGGCTGCGGGTGGCTGCGGGTGGCCCCGGCCAGTGGCTCTGTGGACTTGCCATGGAGCAGAGCTAGCCGGGAAGGATTCCAGGGGGAGGGACAGATCACCCCCCCCACACCATCAAAGCCCTGGACCGGGATGGGGTGAGTAATCCGTACAACCCTACTGCTGAGTCCAGTTTAAAGATAAAGGTATTAAGGACATAATCTCACGGCCACTAGTCAGCAGTTATACAGCCATGGGATAGGTTGGTTCCCAGGAGCCGACCCCCACCACCTCCCACGCTGCCTCGTAGGCACTGCAGATCAGCCCTGTACTCCGCACCTGTAAAAGCAGTGTGGAACACAAAAATAGCATTCCCAGGGGTGGGCTGGGGCTAGGGATGGCAGAGAATTCCGCCACGGATCTCGGTGAGGCTGAATGCCAGAGCATTCGGCCCCCCGAAATCTGTGGCGGAACGGTCTGCCACCCCCTCGCCCC
Source organism: Heloderma suspectum (assembly GCF_057233095.1). Taxonomy (NCBI): domain Eukaryota; kingdom Metazoa; phylum Chordata; class Lepidosauria; order Squamata; family Helodermatidae; genus Heloderma; species Heloderma suspectum. Next base: position 68,109,244 of record NC_139460.1, on the reverse strand, counting down.
CCTGCAGATCGGATGAGACTTACCTGGGGCGGATCTTCTGGGCGGCAGCGGCTCCAGCAGCGGCTGCGGTGGCTGTGGTGGCTGGTCTTCTGACCAGCTGCCACCGCCACCATTTGCAGTCTGGAGGTGTTTTTTTTTTTTTACACAGATGTGATAGGCTATATAAGTTTTTAGGTAGCCTAAAACGTCTGGGTAAAAAAAAAAAAAAGGCATACGCAAATGGCGGTGGCTATGGCCGCCGCCATTTGCATACGCCTTCTTTTTTTTTACCCAGAAGTGATAGGCTACGCAAGTTTTTACATAGCCTAAAACGTCTGGGTAAAAAAATAAAAAAGGCGTACGCAAATGGCGGCGGCCACGGCTGCCGCCATTTGCGTTCCTTATTTTGGGCCATCTTAGTCTACGTAAATATTTACGTAGACAAAGACGGTGAAAATAAGGGGAACGCAAATAGCGTCCGCTACGCTATTTGCGTTCCCATTATTTTCACCATCTTAGTCTACATAAATATTTACGTAGATTAAGATGGCAAAAATAAGGAACGCAAATCGCAGCAGCCGTAGCCGCCGCCATTTGTGTACGTATTCTCCCCCCCCCCCCGAGCCCTCGGCGGCCAGAAATCCGGCTGCGGACGTCTCTGGCTTGGCTGGTAGGGATGTACGAAAATCACTTACCTGTTCGCGGATTATGTTTATGGTGGGGGGGAGGCATTCCATCCCTCCCCCCGGAATTATGGATGGGGGTAGGCACTCCGTTCCTGCCCCCCAGAATCCTCCTTGGCCGGCTCCATGCTCCATGGAGCAGCCGGCCGGCCAGGCCCAGCCAGGCCAGAGCCGTCCACAGCTGGATTTCCGTAATTATTGTAATTATTTAATTGTAATTATTTACATAGACTAAGAAGGCCCAAAATAAGGAACACAAATGGCTGCGGCCATAGCCGCCGCCATTTGCATACGCCTTTTTTTTTTTACCCAGTCATTTTAGGCTATGTAAGTTTCTCTATAGCCTAAAACGTGTGGGTTAAAAAAAAAAAAGGTGTACGCAAATGGCGGCGGCCGTAGCTGCTGCCATTTGCGTACACCTTTTTTTTTTTTTTACCCAGATGTTTTAGGCTACGTAAAAACTTACGTAGCCTATCACGTGGGTGTAAAACAAAAAAACAAAACCTGCAAATGGTGGTGGCAGCAGCCGGTTGGAAGACCAACCGCTGCCACAGCTGCCGCCAGAGCTGCCGCCGCCCAGAAGGTCCGCCCCAGGTAAGTCTCATCCGGGGGGAACCATGGGGGGGTGGGGGGGCAGGCCGTTCCGCCACAGATTTCGGGGGGCCAAATGCACTGGGATTCAGCTTCCCTGAGATCCATGGTGGAATTCTCTGCCATCCCTACTGGCTGGGCCTGGCCGGCTGCTCCTCGGAGCTGCCGCGGAGCACAGCTGGCTGCAGAGGATTCCGGGGGGGAGGAACGGAGCTCTTCCCCCCATCAAGGATTCTGGGGGGAGGGACGGAACGCCTCCCCCGCCACCATCAACATAATCCGCGAAAGGTAAGTGACTTTCGTATATCCCTAGCTGGGGCAAGGAGGTCGGAAATGCCAGTATGACACATTCTATGTGTCATCAGGCTGCTGCTTCCCGTGCTCTGAGTTCCAAAATTGGCTGTCTAGCTGTGAAAGCAGGGCAGGGAGAGTGAAAAGGAGATCTGCTCCTCACCACTCCTCTCAAGCTGCACTGGATAGGTGATCAGCCCCAGGCTCAGAGGCAACTGTGGATCCACATTAGGGATGTACAAAATGACTTACCTGTTTCATTTCATACATCCGCGGTGGTGGGGAGGTGCTCTGTCCCTCCCCTTGAAATCCTTGACAGCTGGCTCCACTCCACGGTGACCCCACAGAGCCACTGGCCGGGGCAGCCTGCAGCGACATCTGGCCACTGCTGGGCTGCACAGGGACACAAATTGTGGCCACTGTAGCCGCCGCCATTTGCGTTCCCTTTTTTTTGCCATGATAGGCTACGTAAATATTTACGTAGCCTATCGCTGCCTCCGCAGGGATGCAAATGGCGTCCCTGTGTCAGCCATGATAGGCTACATAAGTATTTATGTAGTCTATCACAGCTAAAATGGTGAAGCGAATGGCAGCTGCAGACGCGGCCGCCATCTGCAAAGCAGCGTGAACGGCAGCAGGTGAGTGCTCCGTTTAACACGCCTTTCACGGGGTAGGGGGTGGGGGGCTTCATTCCGCCATGGATTTTGGGGGGCAAAATGCACTGGCATTCGGCCTCACTGAGATCCGTGGCAGAATTCTCCGCCGCTCCTAATCCACATAGGATTGCTCCCTCCAAACCATAAGAAGGGAAAAGGCCTTGAAGTTGCCATGCACAGTTAGTACCTGGACAGCAGCCTGAGCAGCACACACACAGGTCACCTGGTCACAATCTTCCCCACTATGGTGAAATGTATTCTATTTCTATTTAAATTATAGCAATTATTTGTAAATCTATACATATAAATTAGCATATATAATTCAGTATCCTCTTTTGTCCTCTTTTTTGGTGATGTATTTCCTCTTTTGGGGGAGAGGCATTAGAGGATACTCTAACTTCTCCCCTGAAATCCTAGAGCTCTTTTTATGAGGAGGAACTTTGTTTTTCCATGAGATCCCTGTTGATAGTGGCTGAGCCTCCTTTAGTGTTAGGGGGATTTGGAATATTGTACCCGAAAGCACAGGGCAGCAGCTTCGTAGAACAAGAAGAAAGGGGCAAATGCAGATCTTCACTTGCCGCTACTCAGCTGTTGCTCTCTCTTTCATACTATTTTATATTTTATATTTTACATTTTTATATGTGCCTGGGAAATACATTAAGTAACTCAGGGGGTCAGGGGGGTGCCACCATAACTAGGGTAAGGGGAGGTATGGCATTGGAGGATTAACAGGCCAGCTGAGGAGAAGAGGGACTAGATTAGGGAGGGCGGAGAATTTCTCCCCGAATCTTCGGGGGGCCGAGCGCCAACGCATTCGGCCCCCCGAAATCGGCAGTGAAATTCTCTGCCCCCCTGCCCCCCAGGACAGGACTTAGCTTTGGCTAATGTCCCTCCTGGTGGCGGGTCCCGGCGGCTGTTCGGCAGCGTTTCGTTGCGGGCGGGGGAGGCGGCCGGTCTCCCGACCGGCTGCTGCCGCCGCCATTGCAAAAAAAAAAAAACTAAAGTAAAAAAAGACACACACACCTGTGCATAGGCTACGTGACGATTTCCGTAGCCTATCACGGCTGACTTTGGAAATCTAGCTGTGATAGGCTACGTAAATCATCACGTAGCCTATCACGGGGTCTTTTTTTTTTTTACTTTTTGTTTCGCAGCCGGGGAGATGGGGCGCTTCTCCCCGGCCTGAATTTCGGCTGGGCGAGGCAGGAAGCCTCCCCCCCGGCCTGAATTTCGGCCGGGCAAGGTGGGAAGCCTCCCCCCCCTCGCCTGAACTTTGGGTGGAGAAGCAAAGCGCCTCCCCCCCACCGCAAAGCCAAGCTGCGAAAAGGTAAGTGACTTTCGTACATCCCTAGACTAGATACCTTATGGGTATCCCCTCTTCTGGTTCTTCCCCCAACCAGATGGTTTCTGGTGGCCTTACCAGCTTGCCTTTGGGTCTGGTGCATGCCAGGTCAGTCCAAAATAAAATCTTCCTAATCCATGAGTTGATTGTGGATGAGGGGACCAACCTGGTATGTATTACTGAGACCTGGGTAGGGGAACTGGGAGGGGTTACTCTCTCCCAGCTGTGTCCTCCTGGGTATTCAGTGCAGCACCAACACTGACTCGAGTGTTGGGAGGGTTGCCGTGGTCTATAGGAATTCTGTCTCCCTCTCTAGACTTCCTGTTCATTCAAGTGAAGAACGTCTTCCTTGAGTGTCTGTGTTGGGTATAGGGATGTTGGAGAATTTCACCACGGATTCCAGGGAGGCCGAATGCCAGCTCAATCGGCCCCCAGGAATCCATGGCAGAACGAAGCCACCCGCCCCACCACCCTGCGAAATGGGCCCAGAATGGAGCCTACCTTTGTCGGCAGTTCCGGTGCGCCTTGATTGGCGGCCGCATCTGCGGCCGCCATTCGCCTCCTTTCAAATGGCCATGATAGGCTACGTAAGTATTTACGTAGCCTATCATGGCTAACGCAGGGACACCATTTGCGTCCCTGAGGAGGCCATGATAGGCTACGTAAATATATATGTAGCCTATCACGGCAATAGGCAGGGACGCAAATGGCGGCCGCCGAAGCTGCTGCCATTTGCGTCCCTGCCTATTGCCATAATAGGCTCCGTATATATTTACGTAGCCTATCATGGCAAAAGACAGGGGCGCAAATGGCGGCAGCTACGGTGACCGCCATTTGCATTCCTGCCTATTGCCATGATAGGCTACATATATATTTACGTAGCCTATCACGGCAAAAGACAGGGGCACAAATGGCGGGGGCTACAGTGGTCGCCATTTGCATTCCTGCCTATTGCCATGATAGGCTACGTATATATTAATGTAGCCTATCACAGCAAAAGACAGGGATACAAATGGCAGCAGCTACAGCAGCTGCCATTTGTGTCCCTGCGCAGCCCAGCGGCCAGATGTCCAGCTGCGGGTGGCTCCGGCCGGCGGCTCCACGAAGTTGCCGTGGAGTGGAGCCAGCCAGGGGAAATTTCAGGGAGAGGAACGGAGCACCTCCTTCCCACCGCAAATGACCCCTGATGAAACAGTGAGTCAATTTCGTACATCCTTAGTTGGGTACCCAGGACAGACTAGGGATTCTGCTGGTGTACTGCCCACCCCACTACCCATCAGACTCCCTGCCTGAGCTGATGGAGGTGGACTTGGACTTGGTGTTGAGGTCCACTAGGATGATGGTCATGGGGGATCTCAACTTCCATGCCAAAGCCACTGTACTTAGGGTGGCTCAAGACTTCATGACCACCATGACAACCAACTGTCCCAACATGTCATTGGCCCAACACATGTAAAAGTGCTAGGGATGTCAGAGAATTCCGCAATGAATCTCGTTGAGGCCGAATGCCAGTGCATTCGGCCCCCCGAAATCCATCATGGAATGAAGCCCCCGCCCCCCCAACCCACGAAAGGCGCATGGGATGAAGTCCCCGCCGCTCCCACCCCACAAAAGGCACACAAAACAGAGCACTTACCTGCTTCCGTCCGCGCTGCTTTGCGATTGGCGGCTGTCCTGCGGCTGCCATTCGCTTCCTCCTCTTCATAGCTGTGGTAGGCTATGTAAATACTTACGTAGCCTATCACGGCTAATGAATTTGCATCCCTGCAGAGGCCGTGATAGGCTACGTAAGTATTTATGTAGCCTATCATGGTGGTGGGGGGGAACCCAGCGTACGCAAATGGCGGCAGCTACAGCCATTTGCGTATGCTGTGTTTTTTCCCCCTTGCCATGATAGGCTACGTAAGTATTTATGTAGCCTATCACGGCTCAATACAGGGACACAAATGGTGGCGGCTATGACAGCCTCCATTTACGTCCCTGCAGGGCTGCCCAGCGGCTGGATGTCCGGCTGCGGGCAGCCACAGCTGGCTAGCGGCTCTGCGGATTGGCCACGGAGCGGAGCCAGCTGGGCAGGATTCTGGGGGGAGGGACGGAGAGCCTCCCTCCCATTAAGGATTCTGGGGGGAGGGACAGAGCACCTCCCCTGCACCGTGGATTGCCAGGCACGGAGCCAGGTAGGTGTTTCGTACATCCCTAAAAAGTACACACGCTTGATCTGGTTTTCTCAACTGGGCAGGAGGATGGTGATATGAAAGTGGGGGAATTAAAATCTTTCTCTTTATCATGGCCAGTTCACTTCCTGCTGAGGTTTAGACTGTCGGCAGCCTTTCCTAGGCATGGCAGAGAATTCTGCCACAGATCTTAGTGAGGCCAAATGCCAGCGCATTCGGCCCTCCGAAATCTGTGGTGGAATGAAGCCCCCTGCCCCCCCCCGCAAAATGGTCCCAGAATGGAGCCTACCTTGGTCAGCCGTTCCGGTGCTCCTCGAATGGCGGCCGCGTCTGCAGCTGCCGTTCGCGTCTTTCAAATGGCCGTGATAGCCTACATAAAAACTTACGTAGCCTATCACGGCTAATGCAGGGATGCCATTTGCGTCCCTGCGGAGGCTGTGATAGGCTACGTAAATATTTACGTAGCCTATCACAGCAAAAAAAGGGAATGCAAATGGCAGCGGTTACGGCAGCCGCCATTTGCATTCCCTTTTTCACCGTGATAGGCTATGTAAATATTTACGTAGCCTATCACAGCTAAAAAAGGGAACGCAAATGGTGGCCACCGTAGCCACCGCCATTTGCATTCCCTTTTTTTGCTGTGATTTTTTGCCATTTGCGTCCATGCTTTAGCTGTGATAGGCTACGTAAATATTTACGTAGCCTATCACGGGCCGGCATAGGGATGCAAATGCCATCCCCTACACAGGATGTCATTTGTAGTGATGTCGGAGAATTTCTCCACAAATCTCCAGGAGGCCAAATGCCAACGCATTCGGCCCCCCAAAATTGGTGGAGAAACAATCCGCCACCCACCGGGATGGGACTTACCTCGTGCTAATGTCCCTCGTGGCGGCGGGTCCCGGCGGGAGTTCAGCGGCGGTGTGGTGGCGGCGGCAGCAGTGGTGGCCGGTCTTCAGACCGGCTGCTGCTGCCGCCATTTCCAAGTGAAAAAACAACAACAACAACAAATGTGATAGGCTACGTAAAGATTTACCTAGCCTATCATGGCTAGATTTTCAAAAAACACTGTGATAGGCTACGTAAAAGTTTACGCAGCCTATCACGGCTGACTTTGAAAAAAAAAAAAGTACGTATGCAAATGGTGGCACCCATGGGTGCCGCCATTTTCATTCCTTATTTTGGCACGGGTAGTCTATGTAAATATTTACGTAGACTACGGCGAAAATAAGGGCAACGCAAATAGCATTGCCCTTATTTTCGCCGTAGTCTACGTAAATATTTACGTAGACTACCCGTGCCAAAATAAGGAACGCAAATGGCGGCGCCCATGGGTGCCGCCATTTGCGTATGCATGTTTTTTTTCCAAAGTCAGCCGTTATAGGCTACGTAAACTTTTACGTAGCCTAGCACGGCTGACTGCAGGCCAGGGACGCAAACGGCGGCGGCTACGGCCGCCGTCATTTACGTCCCAGGCCTCCTGGCAGGAGCAGAACTTTTGCGGCCAGAGAGGCGGGGCGCTCCCCCAGCCAGAATTTCTGCAGGAAGGGATGGGGCGCCTCCCCCTGGCCAGAATTTTGGCGGGGAGGGATGGGGCGCCTCCCCCCCGGCCAGAATTTTGGGGGGAGAAACGGAGCACCTCCCCCCCACCACGAAGCAAGCTTCTGGATCAGGTAAGTGAATTTTGTCCATCCCTAGTCAGTTGTGTCTGCACCAGCCCAGCAGCAGGTGTAGGCCTCACTGTGGGTTAGCCTGGCTGGCGGCTCTGTGGCCTGGCCACGGAGCGGAGCCATCCGGGCAGGATTCTGGGGGGGAGGAACGGATCGCCTCCCCCCCATTGAGGATTCTGGGGGGAGGAACGGATCGCCTTCCCCCACCTGCGGAACCCGGCGGAGCCAGGTAAGCAGGGTTTCGTACACCCCTAGCCTTTCCCCTCTGCAAAGTTGGAGGACTTATTAAAATGGCCTTCCTGGAGCCTAATGGATTCTGATAGGGATGTACAAATCCCTTACCTCGTTCTGCGTAGGGATGTATGAAAGTTCCGCCACGGGTCTCGGGGAGGCCGAATGCCAGCGCATTCGCCCCCCTAAAATTGTTGGTGGAACGGCCTGCCCCCCCGCCCCCCCAGGACGAGACTTACCTTGGGCAGATCTTCCTGGCAGCGGTGGCTTCAGCGGTGGCTCCGGCGGCGGTTCGGCAGTCAGCTATCGCGGCTGACTTTAAAAAAACAAAACAAAAAACGCGCGCACGCAAATGGCGGCGGCCATGGCTGTCGCCATTTGCGTTCCTTATATTGGCACGTCTTAGTCTACGTAAACATTTATGTAGACTAAGACGGCGAAAATAAGGGGAACGCAAATAGCGTAGATGCTACACTATTTGCGTTCCCCTTATTTTCGCCGTCTTAGTCTACGTAAATGTTTACGTAGACTAAGAGGTGCCAAAATAAGGAATGCAAATGGTGGCGGCCATGGCTGCCGCCATTTGCGCACGTGAGTTTGTTTGTTTTTTAAAAGTCAGCCATGATAGGCTACGTAAACATTTACATAGCCTATCACGGCTGACTGCAGGGACGCAAACGGCGGCGGCTACGACCGCTGCCATTTGTGTCCCTGCTAGCCAGCGGCCGGATGTCCGGCTGCTGGCGGAGCCGGCCAGTGGCTCCGCAGAATCTCTGCGGAGCACAGCCAGCCAGCCAGGATTCCAGGGGGGGGGGGAGGAACGGAGTACCTCTCCCCCATCTAGGATTCCGGGGGGACGGACGGAGCACCTCTCCCCCCACCATCCGCATAATCCCCAAAAGGTAAGTGATTTTCGTACATCCCTAGTGCCACGTGGGGTTATTCGAGGTGGGGGGGAGGCACTCCGTTCCTCCCCCTGAAATTCTCCCCGGCCGGCTCCACTCCATGGCAACTCTGCGGAGCCGCCAGCCAGGGCCACCCACAGCCAGACATCTGGCTGCTGGATTGTGCAGGGACGCAAATGGCAGCCACCATAGCCACCGCCATTTGCGTCCCTGTCTTTTGCCGTGATAGGCTACGTATATATTTATGTAGCCTATCATGGCTAAAGACAGGGGTGCAAATGGCGGCCGCTTTGCTATTTGCGCCCCTGCATTTTGCACCCCTGTAAATTCGTGGAGAACTGGATGGCCGACACAAGGTAGGCTCCATTCCGGGCACATTTCGTGGGGTGGCGCGGGGGGGTTGCTTCATTCCTCCACAGATTCTGGGGGGCAGAATTCACTGGAATTTGGCCTGCCTGGGATCTGTGGTGGAATTCTCTGACATCCCTAGATTCTGATGGATTCCAGAGGGCTCTGGGGGATTTTCCTGCTGGTATGGATGGTGGTCCTGTCGAAGCCCAGGTTGCTTTGTGGAATGCAGAGATGGCTTGGGCAGTTGACATGATCACGTCCAAGCATCCTCTCCCTCTGACCAGAGCCTGGCCAGCTCCTTGGTATACACTCAAGCTGATGGCAATGAAGCAAGATGGCTAGAGAGCAGGTGGAGGAAAACCTGTGCTGCATCTGACTGAACACAGGGTAGAGCTCATAATCGAGCCTACTCTGTGGCAGTGAGGGTGGCAAAGAGACAGTTCTTTTTTTTACCAGCATTGTATTAGGGATGGCGGAGAATTTCTCCATGAATCTCGGGGAGGCCGAATGGCAACGCATTCGGCCCCCCGAAATTGTTGGTGAAATTCTCCGCCCCCCCGGGATGGGACTGACCTCCCTCGAATGTCCCTCTCGGCGGTGGGTCCCGGCGGGAGTTCGGCGGCGGTTCGTCAGGGGCGGGGGCGGCGGCTGGTCTTCCGACCGGCTGCTGCCGCCACCGCCATTACAAAATAAATTTTTAAAAAAACAACACCCGTGATAGGCTACGTAACAATTTACGTAGCCTATCACGGCTAGATTTCCAAAGTCAGCCGTGATAGGCTACGTAAATCGTTACGTAGCCTATCACGGGTGACTTTGGGGGGGAAAAAAAAGTGCATACGCAAATGGCGGCACCCATGGGCACCGCCATTTGCGTTCCTTATTTGGTTCCGGTAGTTTATGTAAAGATTTACGTAGACTACAGCGAAAATAAGGGCAATGCAAATAGAGTATGCGCTTTTTTTTTTTCCAAGTCACCCGTGATAGGCTACGTAACGATTTACGTAGCCTATCACAGCTGACTTTGGATATCTAGCCATGATAGGCTACGTAAATCGTTACGCAGCCTATCACGGGTGTTTTGTTTTTTTTTCACTTTTTTATTTTGCGGCTGGGGAGACAGGGCGCTTCTCCCCGGCCTGAATTTCGGCCGGGCGAGGCGGGGCGCCTCCCCCCCGGCCTGAATTTCGGCTGGGCGAAGCAGGGCGCCTCCCCCCCGGCCTGAACTTCGGGGGGAGAACTGAAGCACCTCTCCCCCACCACGAAGCAAGCTGCGGGACCAGGTAAGTGCGTTTCGTACATCCCTACATTGTATCTTCTAAATGTTTTTAGAAGCAGAGCTTTTCTGAGAAGTTTGCAGCAGTCCTTATCCATGAGCCCCTGCCAAAGGAAGTGAGGTGGGTGGCTACTAGGAAGAGGGCCTCTTCTGCTGTGGCACCTCGGCTGTGGAATGAGCTCCCTAGACAGGTTCTCCTGGCACCTATGTTGCACGCCTTCTGGAACCAGGTGAAGACCTTTTTATTCTCCCAGTATTTTAGCATTTTAGCTTCCTAGTCTTTTAGCTTTGGTGTTTTAAATCTGTATTTTAAATCTCTGCATTGCTGCTAGATTTTATTTTGGTTGTATTGTTACACTATGGTTTTAATGCTTTTATATTTTATATTATTTTATCTTGCATTTTTTGGTTTTATTTTTTGTGAACTGCCCAGAGAGCTAAGGCTATTGGGAGGTATAGAAGTGAAATAACTAAAATAAAAATAAAATAAAATAAAATAAGTAAAGGTATTTACACAATAGAGCTGAGTTCCTTTACCTCACTTACACTTAGACTTTTCTAGGCTGCTTCTTCCTGCTCACTCTTCAGACTCTGTTCTCACTTCAGGCTCTAGCTGTCTTTCTGACTGTTTCACTGTCCTTATATACCCTCCTCGCTCAAAACTGAAAGTACTGCTTCAAACCTGATGAATCTTAACTGGAGAAAGGAAACTACCTCTCTCAGAGTTACTCCTCCCAACAGAAAAATCCAGGCCTCTAAGCATTACATTTTTTCCCTTTTGTCTCTGTAGGCCTCAAACCTTCACAAATGTTTTGTTTCGTGTCACCTGCATCTCATTTGTTTTGTCCCATAGGACAAAATTGAGAACCAGGCAAGTCCTCTTATCACTGCCCTACCCGGGGTTCTGCTAATATGATGGACAATATACGTATGTATGCTTCATCTGATTTTAAGGCTATGACCCTTCCTCAGATTTTAAGAAATGAATAAGTCCTACTGAACTCAGTGGGACTTAATTCCATGTAAATGTTTAGGACTGGGCTGCAAGAACCTTACACTACTCAAGAGCTTGAATTTCTTTCACATGCTCCTGACATCTACATAGCAATAGCTATGATCTCTGGGACCAATATTAGGACTAGAGCTAGGCGCAAATGGCCTCTTGAAATTCTCCACCTTACTTGTGGGCAGAGGAATTTGGGAAACAATTTCATTGAATTTCTCCAAAGGCAGGAGAAATTCTGAACCGTTTCTCCCAGATAGGGCTCCTCATTGACAGTGCCTGTATCACAGCTTACGTCTTTTTTATAAGGGTTTGGGGTTCATGCTGCAGCAGCATCAACTGTCTTGGCAGGCTGGCCTACAATTTGCATCCACCACAATGCAGGCGGGGGCAGTGTTGTGTCTAGCTCCAGGGATGAGGTGGAGTTAGTGCTCTGCCAAAATCTGTCCTCCGATTTCCTGAAAGTTTTATCCCACCATGAAAAAGGCTTCTATTGTTCTGCCTCATTCAGGATGTATTATAATTTATTTTTGTAGTGTTTTTGAGCTTACCTAATCACAGCTAGCTTCCCAGGCCGCCTGCATGTCCTCATCTGAAAAAGCCCTATGGGAGAAATTATCCCATGGTGACTTAATTTGAAGTGTAGGAAGCTGAGGAGGCTACAGGCTGCCAGAGAGATGATTGTACAATGAAAAACAGGACACTTGTGCTCACTCCTTGGACACCTCCTAAGTAAGGTAAGACCAAGAAACACAAAGCCAACCCTTGATAACTTCTCTGAAATTTCTTTGCCATTGAATTTCTTTTTGAAAGCCATTTCTTTTCTATCAAATTGAATGAGAATGGTCAAGGAAATGCAGGATACATTTTCGGCACAACACTAATCAGGAAATTTCATCTAATGTTGTATTTCTATGGTTAATTGAACTTTCATCTGGCAACCATTAGACTATTGTTTCTTTCAAATTTTTTGAATGTGTCTTACATGGAAGCACAACACTGTTTATAATGCCTGGGAACTAGAGTTGCCCTCTTCCATTTCATGTTTTCACATACTTCCAGCACAATCCACTCAGAGAGATCCAGAAGTGGTTTTTGTGTGCCTGTCATTCACTGGATTGGGATGATGATCCATATACACATTAAAAATACATATCTGAAAGCAGATGCGGTCTACCTGCATTGCATTGTTTTCCATGGAAAGCACATCCACATCTCCATTATGGTACAGCTAGTCACAGGAAAATAACTTTTAAAACCATTAATGAAAAACCCTTTTTGGACATGTCCCTTTTTGGACATAAATGGAATTTATTCTGGACACTGCCAAATAGAAGGGGAGGCTGAAGAGGATGGGAAGTCGGGAATGTTGCTGGAGATTGAGGCAGAATGCTGGGGAAAGTGGGGTTGGCCAGTACAGCAAATTCCCTTTTCCCTGCCCAAGGTTAGTTGTTTTGATCAGTAGCACTGAACACGAGGTCTGGTGCAGATGAGGTAGAGGTGGGAAGGAGAAAGGAATTTTCTCCCTCTTACCCCAGAGACCCCTTTGATCCTGGCTCCCTGTCCTCTACACAAATGGACTCTGACTCTCCTCTTCCTCGCCGGGGTGGGTTAGGGGTGGGGGGGGTGTGTCTCAATCCTGTGTCCCATCTTGAAAATGAACTCATTTTAAGTAAAATGAATAAAGACATGCCATATTACACAATTTCACACACTATGTGTCATAGTTTATTGTTCAAATTTAAATTCATATGTGTTTGAGAAACCATCTTAAATAACTCTGGTTTCTGGCTTTCATAATCCTGAACATCACCATAAGAGATATCAGAATTTAATTTATACTTCTGTTGTTGCCTTTACATAAATATGAAGACAATTTCATTCATTTTTTTCAATATCACCCAATGTGCAGAACACATACCGAATATACTTATTGCAGACTGCCATTGGCATTACGTACTGCATAACCTTGAAAATCTTTGGCACAGAGTCAGCGTCACATATTCCTAACAGTAGCTTTCTCCACCTATCTTCATATGAATTTTCAGTTCTGACAGGAATACAACAGCTCCTTCAAAACTATTGTTCCCCTTTCATCACTGCTAAGAAATGACTGGTACCCTGACACCAGTTCTGAAGTGGAAGTACTCCTACAGTGAAAGCCAATGGTAAGGAGGAGGAGTGCTGCTGCTGATATTTTTTGGCAATGAGCCATGGTAGCTAAGTGGAATCTCCACATCCAGAGGTAGTCTCTGTATACCAAATAGGGATGAACCTCAAACTGAAAAAGAATTGGTCCCCTTTGAGCAGTGGCCTTGAATATCGAAACCTCTTGAGGGTGGAGTTTTGATGTTGGTTCTGCTGCTCAGAGAGGGTACTTCTGTTTATGCTGGCAGTCCAAATAAATATTTGTACCAGAGAACTCAACTAACATTCCAAACATAGCAAGGGAACTAATTTATTATTACATTTACATCCCACCTTTTTTTCCTCTTGCAAGGAACCCAAGGCAGCTTATATGGTCCTCTTCCTCTCCATTTTATCCTCACAGCAATCCTGTGAGGTATGTTAGGCTGAAAGTCAGTGACTGGCCCGAAGTCACCCAGTGAGCTTCATGACTGAGTGGGGACTAGAACTCAGATATCCTGAGCCCCAGTCTAACGCACTGACCACTATACCACACTCATTTCCCATTGAAACACCGCTAAATTACCTTTGCTTAAAAAACATTACAATGGAGGACTGGCCATCATTCCAGATTTGGAGATGTTCTGATGGCCTTTTGAATTTTGCACTGTTAGGCCTCTAGTGACAAGGAACTTTGTACCTAGCTTTTGCTGGGGACAATGCAGTACCTTACTTTCTAATTCATTCCCTGTTTGCTTCAGCTCAGAACTTTGACCTGGGTGCAACAAGCCTCCACAACTCCTACCTAGCTCCATTTCCCTGTCTGTGATTGGATTCACCCCATTCTTTTGTTGTCACCTAATCTTATATAATTCTTTCCTACCTCAAGTCTATATAACAAGCTCACTCTGTTGATTCCTAAGCTGTGGAGTCTTCATTGAACTTGCCATACCTTCTTCTTCAGCATGATTTCCTCAGCTTTTTGCTCCTGGCCCAACATTGGATGACTTTCCTAGAGATGAATTCCTGTATGAGTCTTGGACTACAAGTTGTTATACTCTTACTGGTGAATTGCTTTGGGTTAGCTTGTCCTTCTAAAATTTAACCCTTGCTTTGCTTTGAGTTCCATTTAGAGCCTATTCCCTTAAGAACCTGGTCATGAAAAGACTTGTGTCCCCTCCAAAATGCAAAACTATGAGAAAGCAGAAGCATTCCAATTCAGTGCATGACAGATGTCAAGGACTCTGTTCACTCCTGCCCAGTCCACCCCAAAAGCCCTGTGCACAACAGAGCTGGGTCTATGCAGGGTGTAGCAGGGGGTGCTGCTACACAATTAATTTGATTGCTCTTTTGCCAGAGTTGGCAAAAGGAATGGGCCTTCATATTGGTTCAAGTGGATCAATATGGACCAAAGTTGACCAAAAGGGGTGGACCTCCCCTTTTGGTTCAAGTGGACCAGTTATCCTCTTGCTGTGCCACTAGGACCTTTACAATGCCACTTGCAGCAGTCTATAGGGCAAGCAAGATCCCAGTGACACATTTGTCCTTGATGTGCTCTTGTTTATCAATATTAAGCTTGCAATAGCCTGATAATTCAAAGGCCTGCTGTTTCACCAGCTTTTAGTTTCTTTCTCTGGAAGAGATGGGTTCTCATAAACTGTGTTCCAATTGAAGATAAAATATTCATCAAAATTCTCCATTACTATTTCATAATCATGCTCAATATTAAAAGAGAGGGTGTAAAATATTTGCTCTCTTATAGCCAGAACACACAAAGGGAAACTTGCTTATACTTTCCTGCCCTCCCCATTGAGGTTTACAGCAATTCTGAAATGGGTCAAGTACTGCTTCCAGGAAGGGCAGACTCCTGGATAGTTAATAATAAATCCTCAGAAAGATTATATATCAACCTTTGCTTTGGTATTCTTCCTTGCTTGTGCTCTTTATTGTGCACCTTTTATTTTGGTAGAATCCTTGAAAAACATTACTAACTGAAAACCAATTTCTAATAAATTGTGTACACGATTTCACCATATTTCATGGGGTGGGATGGGATATAGCCAATGTTCAGCACTTTTCAGGCCCACTGATTTCAATAGGAGATACATAAACATACGTTTATCACTCCCATTGAAATTAATAGTTCAATATTTTTATCTTCGCTTGGATCATGTCCATGGTCTGTTTATGGTATGTTCCCAGTACAAAGTAGAATGATATAAATCATGATGATGTAAATCATTATTTAAATTGTATCCAAATTTGCATAATTTGTACAAATTGGGCTGTAATCTGAGCAAATTGCTCAGAAATTTGTGCAAATTGCAGAACCTTCCAAACTAGACCCCCACAAACGTGCAAAAAAGTTCCCAGAGTTCAGAACAGCCTGTAATTTCTGCCAATTCAGCCATAATTTGCACACCTCTGTCAGATATTTGCACAAATTGCAGAACCTTAAAAAATACACAAAAGGCCCCAAAATTCTGCAAACTGGCCCAATCACTGCAGATTGAGTTGGGGACCACAGTGGGAACCAAAACAAAGACTGGAGGGCCAAGCTTAGAAAAATTCTACCCCCAAAATGGATTTCTCTGACATCCCTATACTAAACTAAGTTTCACAAATTCATATGTACTAACTGATTGCTTTAACTAGGGATGTCAGAGAATTCCAGCACGGATCTCAGTGAGGCCAAATGCCAGTGCATTCGGCCCCCCAAAATCAGTGGTGGAACAAAGCCCCTGCCCCCCCACAAAAGGCACGAGAAACGGAGCACCTACCTGCTGCCATCCGTGCTGACTTGCGAATTCACTTCCTCATCATAGCCGTGATAGGCTACGTAAATAATTACGTAGCCTATCACTGCTAATGCAGGGACGCCATTTGTGTCCCTGCAGAGGCCAAGATAGGCTACGTAAGTATTTACGTAGCCTATCACAGCAAGCAAAACAACAACAACAGCGGACACAAATGGCAGTGGCTATGGTGGCCTCCATTTGCGTTCCCTTTTTTTCGCCGTAATAGCCTACGTAAATATTTATCATGGTAAAGTACAGGGACGCAAATGGTGGCAGGTACGGCAGCTGCCATTTGCGTCCCTGCAGGCTGCCCAGCAGCTGGATGTCCAGCTGTGGGCGGCCCTGGCCGGTGGCTCCACGGAATCTCTGCGGAGCGAAGCCGGCCAGACAGAATTTCAGGGAGAGGGACGAAGCACCTTCCCCCCCACCGCGAATGTCACCCTTCGAAAAGGTAAGTGACTTTCATACATCCCTAGCTTTAACAATTAAAATGTGTTGGTCTGTAGCTAATTAGAGTTATTATATTATCCAGGAACATGATCCAAAGTGTTTGGTCACATAGACTCATGTCCTGCAGAACTTTATTTGTTAAGAGTTCAGAGACTGATTTCTGTTGGTTTCTCTGTGTCCTCAGGGTGAGAGTAGGGATGGCGGAGAAATCTGCCGCAGACCCCAATGAGGCTGGATTCAAAGGAATCCAGCCTCTGGAGTCCGCAGTGGAGCGGCACCACTCACCTCTGCCTCCCTCCAGAATCCTACGGAGCCGGCCTCTGTGACAGTTCCATGGAGCCACAAGCTGGCTCCGTATCACTGGCCTGGCGAATGGCTACAGCCACAAGTGGCATAGTGGATGCCATTTGCGGACGTGAAGCCCTTAGTTTAACCTAATTGCAGCCATTTACGGCTGCATTTAGATTAAACCAAGGGGCTTTATGGCCGCAAGTGGCATCCACTATGCCACTTGCGGCAGTAGCCATTCTCCAGGCCAGCGATACGGAGCTGGCTGCTGGCCCGCAGCTCTGTGGAATCCCCGCAGAGAGGACCTGGCTCACGAGGATTCACGGGGAGGAGCAGATCCCCTCATCCTGTGGGTGGATTCCCCATGGACCAGCAGGTAGGGAATCTGCCCATCCCTAGGTGGAAGAGAAATTTGTTCAGTTCACATTTCAATCTGAATTTAACTAATTTCACATTTTTGCACCAATACGTGAACCAGAACTCAATTATCCTTCGAAATACACCCTTCTCTGAATTTTGCCATTGAGTTGTCCAATCAAAAAATGTGTACAAAATCCTGTATATTTAGGAAAGGTGCACACAGAAATGCATATATTCATAAAAATAACATTAAAATGCATTATATTAGGATAATTACTTGCAAAAATAAATATGTATATTAGGCAAAATTGCATTAAAATGCATTTATTAGGAGAAAAGTGCAGAAAAATGCATACAACTTTTCCTGCAAACTTTTTTAAATGTTCGGGGTGAACTGAATTTAAGATGATAAAAATGAGAAACTGAGAGAAAACAAAACTGACAGATTTGTTCAGCCCTACTCTGTACAGACGCAAGGATACAAAGCAAGTTCAGTTACTTGGAGGCTAAGATTGCAATCCTATGTACACTTGTTTGGATATACTTCTGAGTTAGGATCATAGGATCAGGATAAGACTTCCATAAGAAAGGGCTGGAAATTCCTGGGAAAAATAATTTTTTTCAGTGAGATGTAAAGTGACTGTCCATGCTGTTTTCCTTGGTTAGTAGCTTCATAACCACAACTCAATAACTGGACATTTTGCAATCATTTATTCCATGGTATACTGGTATACATGGTTCCCTGCTTTTCTTTCTTCACAGTAACCCTGTGTGGTAGCTTAGGCTGACAGTGCCTGGCTCAAGGTCACTCACTGAGCTTCATGGTGGGTGGGGATTTGAACCTGGGGTTCCCCAATTCTAGTCCAGCACTCTAACAGCTACACCACACTGACTCATAATATTGCAAAGTCACTCATGTGGGCTCTGTGGTGTCCTGATCCTGTTTCTGCTTCTTGATCTTATTTTGATGCATAGACTCTTCATCTCCCTTGCTCAGCTGTCTCCCTTGCTCAATGGGTGAACTGTGCTTACAGGCTGTTCTTGCCCTCTGCCTCCCAGTCATCTGTTGGAAGAGTGTAGCCTTGTGTTGCTACTGTTGGAAAATCACTCTGAAATGCATTCAGATGTGCTAAAAGGGCAAAACATATTGACAATGTTCTTCGTACAGCATTCCATAACAAACATCTTTTTAAAAAAGGATATGCTAGAGATACATTGTATACATGTATATGCACACACACGTGCACGTGCGCACACACACATGTATTTCCTTAGAAGCATTTTGCAGTTACACAGACACACACTTTCAGTCAGTTGGTCCCCAAGCCCTTTGTTGACTAATAGCATTGGCTGTTTCATAGCACTGTGGCAGTGCAAGAGAAGGAGAGCGAGCAAGCGAGAGAGAGAGAGAGAGAGAGAGAGAGAGAGAGAGAGAGAAGTCTTTCCTAGCTCCATCTCTCTTCCTCTTCCCCTAAGTAACAGAACTGGCATATTTCCTTCTTGGCACAGGAATGCACAGAAGTCATATGCAAAGTGTTTTTGTACTTTTCAACAAGCCAGCTGTTGCCAGATCTATTGTGGATTCTCCTACAGTTGTTTTACAGAGATAGTGTTGTCCACATCCATTGACACTAATTATAATAATAATCCCGCATAATAGGCCCGGAGCAAGAGCCAGAGCCATACTCCTCCAACTTGGACTTGGAATTCCTCAGTATCAGGATAATTCAGATGTAGCTTGTTTGAGCTGTTCTAAGATAAGCACAAGTGGTATGAATCACCTGCTACAAGTTCCTCCATTCTTTTACTCAGCTCTCTAGTGGCCCTCTACTTTTTCTTGGCAGAAGGATGTAGGCACAAAAGAAAGAGGTGGCATATAAATGAAGTAGACATACAAATGGGTTTACCAGGGGTTTTGATGCAAGCTGGCAACCAACCACAGCTCACAAAAGTCAATGTGCTGAGTATAAATGATGTCCAAGTTTAAATATGTTAATATGTTTTTTTGCTTAACACTTTGTTAACATCTTTTTCATTCTTGTTATTTCTGCCTTTCATGTCACTCTATTATGGAATCACCATGAAACCAGATTGTCTGAGAACTTCCATTATGTGTTGTATAGGTATGAGAGAATTACCTTTGCTCTAATGCTTTATGGTCCCATGGGTTACCTCTGTTCACTTCTCTTTCATGCTGGGTAACTGGGAGAATTCATTAAATTAATTCCAGAAATAGAGCATCCAGTTTGTCACACCTTTCAGTTCATTTGCATTTTTCTTCTTCTCCAGTGGTTGGATCCAGGAACTTCCTTTTCAAGAGGGAGGGTTCCTCTCTTGTGGAAAGTCTCTCTGGCCTGTTTTGGGAGAAAACCCGTTCCCCCACACATCACAGCTCACCGCATTCAACAGGGTCTTGTGACTTTCTTCGTAGCATTTTCAGGGATCTGGAAGGGCTGCCATGGGAAGGAGGGGACAGGGAAATCCACTTCTTCATTGAAGTTGATCCAGCATAAATTTGGATCCAATCCTAAGTTATTAAAACATGGGGTGGGGGTAAGCAAGCTCAACATGATTGTATTACATTTGGATCAGGATTCTTTTTATGTGTTGTTTTAATGATGCACACTTGAGCTGCAGTTCATTACTAAACACAAAACACAAAAAGAGTCTTGATATAATAAAATTGCTCTATTACAGGTTTTTTGTTTTTGTCTTTTTTACAATGAACACAAATGGACTTATGCAGTAAAGAAACACTGCACTCAAAGGCTGCATCGATCAAAGGTTATTAGCCATGATAACGAAAGAAGCTCCATGTTCAGGCACTGAATACAAATGCCTGGAGCACAACAGGATAACTTGTCTTCATGCCCTGCTGAAGATCTGATCCAGCAGGCTCTTCTTTTCTTCTTATGTTCTTGAGTCACATAAAAAAAAAATTGTTTGTAAAAAGCCAACGTGCTTGTAGTAATGTGTGTGTGTTAGTGCGGTGCCAAAAATTTCTCCCACATTTTTTTTTCGAACATTCTCATTCAATTTGATAAAAGAGAAACTTTTTGAAAAGAAATTCAATGGTGAAGAAATTTCAGAGAAATTCCCATGGGTCGGGTTTGGGTTTCTTGGGCTTACCTAGGGGTGCACGAAAGCCACTTACCTGGTCTCGCAGCTTGCTTCGCGGTGGGGGGGAGGCGCTTTGCTGCTCCCCCCGAAGTTCAGGCCGGGGGGGGAGGCTTCCCTCCTCACCCGGCCAAAATTCAGGCCGGGGAGGAGGCTTTCTGCCTCGCCCGGCCGAAATTCAGGCCGGGGAGGAGGCGCCTCGCCTTGCCCGGCCACGAAATAAAAAGTTAAAAAAAAAACGCCCCCGTGATAGGCTACGTGACGATTAATGTAGCCTATCATGGCTAGATCTGCAAAGTCAGCCATGATAGGCTACGTTAATCATCACGTAGCCTATCATGGGGGCGTTTTTTTTTTTACTTTTATTGGAATGGTGGCGGCGGCAGCCGGTCGAAAGACCGGCTGCCGCCTCTGCCCCTGTTGAAGACCTGACAAACCGCCACCAGGACCCGCCGCCGGGAGGGACATTCGGGAAAGGTAAGTCCCATCCCGGGGGGGGGGTGCGGGGGCAGGGGGGTGCAGAGAATTTCTTCCTGAAACTACTTCGGGGGGCCGAACACGTTGGCACTCGGCCCCCCGAAGTTTCGGGGAGAAATTCTCCCCCATCCCTAGGCTTACCTTCCTTAGGAAGTGGCCAAGGAATGAATGCAAATGTCCTTTTTTTCATTGTAGAATCATCTATCTGGCAGCCTGTAGCCACCTCAGCTTCCTATGCTTCAATTCAAGCCCAGCTTAGGGTTGGCGAAGAATTTCTCCCCGAAACTTCGGGGGGCCGAGCGCCAGCGTGTTCGGCCCCCCGAACAAGTTTCGGGGAGAAATCCTCCACACACACCCCGCACCCCGCACCCCCCCTGGGACGGGACTTACCTTCGCCGAATGTCCCTCCCGGCGGCGGGTCCGGCCGGCGGTTCGGGGGGTGTTTGAGCGGGGCGGGAGCGGCAGCCGGTCTTTCAACCGGCTGCCGCCGCCGCCATTGCAATGAAAGAAAAAAAAAAACGCCCCCTGATAGGCTACGTGACGATTCACGTAGCCTATCACGGCTAGATTTGCAAAGTCAGCCGTGATAGGCTACGTCAATCGTCACGTAGCCTATCCCGGGTGACTTAAAAAAAAAAAAAAAGGCGTATGGATAATGGCGGCCCCCATAGGGAGCTGCCATTCCCGTTCCTTATTTGGTCGCTGTAGTGTACGTAAAGATTTACGTAGACTACGGCGAAAATAAGGGCAACGCTATTTGCGTTGCCCTTATTTTTGCCGTAGTCTACATAAACATTTACGTAGACTACAGCGACTAAATAAGGAACGCGAATGGCGGCTCCCTATGGGGGCCGCCATTAGCGTACGTGCTTTTTTTTTTTTTTAAGTCACCCGTGATAGGCTACATGACGATTGACGTAGCCTATCACGGCTGACTTTGCAGATCTAGCCGTGATAGGCTACGTGAATTGTCACGTAGCCTATCAGGGGGCATTTTTGTTTTTTTAAAAAAACTTTCACGTTCGCGGCCAGGCGAGGCGGGAAGCCTCCTCCCCGGCCTGAATTTCGGCCGGGCCGAGGCGGGAAGCCTCCCCCCCCGGCCTGAATTTCGGCCAGGGCGAGGCGGGAAGCCTCCCCCCCTGGCCTGAACTTTGCGGGGGGACCAGCGAAGCGCCTCCCCCCCACCGCGAACGTCCTTCGAGGACAGGTAAGTGACTTTCGTCCACCCCTAGCCCAGCTTAAGGCATCATGAGGTAATTCCTCCCATAGGGCTTTTTCAGATCAGGACATGCAGGCAGCCTGGGAGGCTAGCTGTGATTAGGTAAGCTCAAAAACACCACAAAAATACATTATAAAACATCTTGAATGAGACAGAGCAACAGAAGCCTCTTTCATGGGGGGAGAAGAATTCAGGAAACTGGAGGACATATTTTGGCAGAGCACTGACTCCACCTCATCCCAGGAGCTGGACACAACACTGCCCCCACCTGCATTGTGGTGGATGCAAACTGGGAGCCAACCTGCCAAGACAGTTGATGCTGCTGCAACACAAAGACCCCCAAAACCCTTAGGAAAAAAGAAAACAGCTGTGCTACAAGCCCTGCCAATGAGGAGCCCTATGTGGGAGAAACTGGAGAATTTCTCCTCCCCCTGGAGAAATTCAGTGAAATTGTCTCCCAAATTTCTCTGCCACAAGGTGGAGAATTTCAAGAGGCCATTAGTGCACAGCCTTAGTGTGTGTGTGTGGGGGGGACAGTGGGGGTGATGGAAGACATGAATTAACTTAAGGAATTGAAAGCTGTGGCAAACTGCATCCACAGTGCTCTGTACAAAATTCAGAAATATTAATAAGAATCAGAACAGTGGAGAATCAGTCCACTTTAATGCATAAGATGCAGATTTGTTTATTTGAATGTTGTCATCAGACCATCACAAACCAAATGTTTAACAAAAGGAACTACTTATCTATATAAAAATAACACACCGACATAAATAAAATTGACAGAAACCCCAATTATATGGAATAATCTTAAAATTGGGGATGCCAGTTGTAGTCCTCTTAAAAATCATGTCCTTGTAAGAGAAATAGAATTTACACAAACCTGAATAAAATTATTAGCACTGTGCAGAATTTTTCCATTCATTTATTTTGTGATCATTCGGGGGGGGGGGTGCAAAGAAATTGCACCTGAATAATGTGAGAAAGGGTGAGAATTTCGGAGACATTTCTCAGTGTGCAGGGCTTCTGTACTTGCTTTATTGTGAGGTGGTGGCTGGGGGAGCAGGGAGGATGTGTATGCACTCTTTCTTTTGCCATTTTTCTCCCATTCTGTTCTTGCAGCCTCTCTGGCTTCCAAAAGCCTTCCAGAGGACTTAACCAGGACTTCCTCCCATGGGCCTTTCCAGTGCTGCTGCCTGCTGGTTGCCTGAAAGCTGAGCAAGGACTACTTCTTCTTCTTCTTCTTCTTCTTCTTCTTCTTCTTCTTCTTCTTCTTCTCCTTCTTCTTCTTCTTCTTGTTAGAAGGGCTTTTAACAACAACAGAACAAAACCAAAAATGTCTCGCTCAGCTTTCAGGCATTCAGCAGAAAAGCATCAAAGGAGAAGGTCCTGGGGAAGTCCTCCAGGGCAGCTTTTCAGAAAGTAGAGTACAAGCATCTGGAGAGAGACCCTGCAAAGACAGAACGGGATAAAAATGGTAAAAGAAAGAGCACGTATGAACCCCTTTGCCACCTCCTTACGTTAAGGTAAGCACTGAAGCCCTTCACATTGAGAACTTTCTCTGACACTCTCATAATCTCTGCAAAAGAGGCAGAAAAATAACTGCCTCTTTCACAGGGAAACAAAGAGGTTGGGAAAGGGCAGGTTGGGTTTCAGCACAGCACTAAATATTAGATAAAACCAATCATTATCTTAAAATTCTGAATCTCCCTGACAAAGCACAGCATTTTCCCTTAAGAATTTCCCACTGACATCAGTTACTGCTGTCTTTCCATCTAGATATCTGTCTTTCCCACAAAGCAGATTGATTACATTCTTGTGGATGGATCTTCCTACAAAACCACATTCCCCTCCCATTAGAACATTTTACTGAAGGGCCTGCCCAGACAACTGTAGGTATCAAGCTCTGTGTTACTGACACATCTGAGACTTGACTGCCCCACCCCCATATAGCAGCCTTATGTTAAATAGGTACTTGCAGGAATGACCTGGAGAGCACATGATCAAGTAATCAGAGGCTATTGATTGGTCAGTTCCAATTTGTAATCCCACTCTGGGAGTCCTGGGCTGCAGAGCCCTAGACTTTGGTCCCAAGGTCCATCTCTATCTGCACTCCTGCACATATCCAGGCTAAGAGTTACTAATAGCCTGAGTGGTGGCAGCAAATATGCCTAAAAAGCATATCTTGCAGACTGTCCTACCTGTCAGGGCTGGAGGTGGAAACTCCTGTTTATGACAGATTCTAAGATTTGACCCAAGTATTATTACCTCAGAGCATTATACAAAGACAATTTATAATGCATATAATTATTGGAGGCACAGTTGTGCCTCCAGTAGATAAGGTGATCAGTCAAAAAAGGATTCCACCATGTTAAATGAAAATCAGGGGGCAGGTTATTCTAACCTTAATAAAATTGAAATGGTTTCACCAATCTTCCTGAAACTTCCAAGAGCTAGACAGAAATGCCTATTTTATATAACCTAAAATTTTCAGGAAGATTGGTTCAAGATCGAGGGAGAAAGGGAAGTTAACAGAAAAAATAAAATAAATACCCAGTCATGCAGTTTTGGCTCTGAAAATATGCATTGGCATCATTTTGTGTTCATCATTTGCCAAAAAGCTGGAAGCTATATATGAAAACTATATATGTTTTCCTACTCCCTTTCTATTGTAGTCAGTGGAATGGAATTTTTTAAAATTCAATTTACTTATTTTTTTAAAAAAAATATTTTTATTGGTATAATGACTCCCTATGAGATTTCATAAGCTGGCACTCAAAATGTTGAGGGGTGGGAGGGAGATAACTGCCATGTAGAGAAAATGCAGCAACAGCAGCAGCTAACTGAGTTTCTGGGTCCTCTGTGCATGTATGCAGACAAGCAATCCCCTCAGCGTGACCAGACCCCACTGCTTCTGTTTACTAGTCTGCACTCCCAGCTGTTCCCCTTCTTCCTCTGCTCCCCCCCTTTCCCCTTAATCATTTGTCTTACTAAGGTCCCTTTTTGGATTCAGGTGCTAGGAAGAGAGGCCTGAGAAGGAAGCTGTGGCATGGAATGGATGTGAAACTTTGCTTCATAAGCAAGCCTGTCTTTCCTTGAGGGCAGAAAGTTTTGCTGCCTGGAGTTTGGAAAGCAGGCAGTTGCGCTGACAAAGCTGTGGTCAAGCCATGGAACAATGGTGCAGTATAAGAAAAGGTTACATTTGTTACTCCCTGCAGCTAGCAGCTCCATGAGTCCAAAGTGCTCCCATGTATCCTGGGGCCTAGAGAAACATCAGCTGCCTAAAACAATGAGAAACTGTCCTTGCAGGTTTTTGCCGCCCCCACACTCCAGCCCCCCCACATGTCACTCAGAACCAAATTTTCCAGTTAGCAACTACAGCTTCCACACTGCCAATCACTTTTTCAAGACTACTTCTGAGTGAGAGATATAGATTGAAATTGTATGCAAGCCTATTTATTTATTTATTTATTTATTTATTTATCTGTTGCATTTTATTCTGCCTTTTAGCTCAAAAGTCTCCCAAGGTGACTTACAAAGATAGGAAATAAGACAGCCCCTGTACACAGGCTTAGAGTCTAAAAGGCATAACACAGAAGGAAAGGGGATTGGAGGGAGGAGGAAACACAGAGCCAAGATGGAGACGCCACGTGGCATAGCTGTTTCTCATTACACATTGCATAGTGTATTCAAGAACACAGTGCAAAAGGAGCATCATCCAATCAAACATGCTATCAAGGCTTTGGACAAGTCAAGTTTACAACCCAACAAACCACATGTACATTGAACTCAAATAAGCAGTAAGTGAGGACAATTCTTGCCTGCAGGCTTACAATCTAAAATACATGATGACACACAAGGAAAAAAGAATAGGGAGGGATGAGGTGGGAAAAGATAGGATGCAATCCCAGCCACGTTTAGGCAGAAATAAGTTCTACAACTCCCAGCATTCCCCAGCTAGCCTTTCAGTAGGGATGGTGCTACTTCTCCCTCTCATCTCTCTCAGCACAGCCTGCTGGAATTGAATTTTTAGACCGCCTTTAAGGGTAGAACGTATGAGGGTAGAACTTACAGGATAAAAAATACAAAACTATACAAATGGACTATTTTTTTAAAATAAACATTTTGTTTTTCAAATAGATTATCTTTTTCTACAAGAAAATGGTACTGATTCTGAAGTAAATGTGTTCAGCATCAGGATAGCAGAAGCAAGCTCCGTTTTATTTCTGCAGTCATAGTTGTGATATAATTTAAGTGAGTTTAAAGTATAAAACTACACATGCTCAAAGTACTATTATTTTTTAATCAGGGTTGGCAAACAATTATACACCAAGGATTGGTGTTGCAGGAGCGTGAACTTGTTCCTGTATTCCAAAGGCTGCTTTTCTGTGTGAGTGATTCTGAGAATATTATGTGTTATTTTAATTATGATCATTATCACTGATGTTATGGTTTGGGGTGTTTTTCTGTAGGTGTGAAGGGGTGTGTGCACAGTATTCTTGCTGGCTTCCAAGGGATATCATCATCATCATCACATACAAAGGGATGCCTATACTTTCTCCTGAGCAGTCCAGTCCTTACATCTTACAAGTAAGATAAGCTATATGCATAATCTGGAGAGCTTCAGCTATTGGGTGGTACAAGAAATGAAATAAACAAACAAACAAAGGAACAAACACTTTTGTACTGTGCTGCTTCTGAGAAGGCCTGCTCTGGTGGATGCTTTGTGATGGATTTTTGGATGCTTTCAGATCAAAAGCATGGATGTTGGGAGGCTTTCAGAACTTGTTTCTATGTTCCAAAGGCTGATTTTCTATGTGGCTCTGAGGGTATCACATCTTATTTTAATTATTATCATTGTTTTTATGGCTGTGTGGACTCTCTGCTCCATTCATCATCTTAAAGTCCCTGGACTCTCTGTGAAAAGGAAGCTATTGCTAGAACAAGAGAATGAAGATGCAAAGAAGTGCTTCTGTGATCCTCCCTTTTTGCATGTCTTGTGCCCTAGTTTTCTCCTTCAGTGGTATGGGTTGGGGATTCAAAGACTGCTCCTCATCCTCTGGTCCCCCTTGGCTCCTCCTCTCATGAGCTCTTGGCTCTGCCTGTCATGACCCCTTGGCTATTCCTCTGCTGACTTGCTCTCTGTCACACCATTCAGACTGGCCACTGGCCTCCATTGCATGATAGTGGTGTTTAAAATTATGCACTGCACACACACACGCACACACACACACACACCCCTTCATGCCTTGGAGAGAAATTTGTTTTTCAAAAATCAAGGAAATTCAATCGGCAAAAAACCTGCTGGTTTAAAAGACCAGACGATAAGTCTATTCCTCCTTGAGATGGAGAGTTGGAGTTTTTGTGGTTTAAAATAGGAGGGATACCTTGTATATATGGCATATATTCAATCATCAAAAACCTGCTAGTTTAAAAGACCAACAATAAGGCTATCTCCACCAAACCAGATGCTTCATACAGGACCAGGGCAATATGGAACATCTTTTCTGGTCCCACCAGGCACTCCATCCTCCCAATCTGGATTTGGGACTGAAAGACGCAGGAAAAGTGTGGGTGCATGGAGGGTAAGTTGTAATCAAGCACAATTTGTGACATTGCACAACATCATGACTGATCACAGGGCACATCAGATAAGGCATCAGGCTTAGCTTCCAATTTCCTGGCTTTGTGGAGTTTGGACCAAGGTGAGATAGCCTTATCGTCTGGTCTTTTAAACTGGCAGATTTTTGATGATTGAATATATGCTATATATACAAGGTATTCCTCCTATTTTAAACCAGAAAAACTCCAACTCTCCATCCCAAGTCACAGGCTGGCCACTGATGAACTACCCTTCTGCTGTTGAAGCCCATCAAACTTTTAATCAAATGCCAACCAAGTACAGTTGCCTATATTTTTTCTGACTAACACACACACACACACACACACAATAATACACTCTCCTTTAATATGCTGCATACATTGTATTTTTTTAAATTATTCTTTCATTAGATATTGAGTTTCTACATAGGCCATTTTACTCTAGATGTTCCACAGGTACATTGCTTATAGACTAAGAATTATAATTAGTGAATTTCTTTGTTTCTTTAGTAATCTTGTTATATTATTATGTGTATTCTTTTTGCTGCCTTTATTTTCTTAACTTGATGTCGAAATATAATAAAATTTAATGAGAAAAAAGAAAAAATTGACTACATTTATTTTCGGAACTTGTTATTTAGAGGATTTGCAGAAATTCAGAGATACGATGGGGTTTTACTAAAGCTTGGTTAAATCTGATGTCTTCAGTTACGTTCGAAGGAAAATATAGGAATAGGCTATTGCAGGTGGAAAGGGGGGGAAAGAGAAGGACACAAGTGAGTGATCAATAAATATGGCCAATTTGATACCAATCTGCAAAGGGGAAAGCAACTAATTCTCCTGTCACCCCCTCCCAGGCCACAAAACACTGGGTGGGTGAGGTGAATTTGTCTCATAGGTAATCCTTATCCCCCTGTTGGGCTGCAAAACCCAGAGTGGGGGGCCTCAGCCATCACCTGTGACCAAAACAGTGCCTCTGAATGCTCACCATCCCTGATTCTGAGGAGGATCAGCAATCTGTGGGAGAGGAGCCAGCTCATCCCTCACAGGCACAGCAGCTGGCAGAGATTCCTCCTGCCATCATTCCTGAGATAGATAGTGACCCTGGCAGTGAGAAAGTGTGGGAGGGGGGCTTGCTAGATGCTCAATGCAGATGCAGGGAGCGACGAGCAATGGAGGGCACGGAAAGGAGGCGTAGCACCCATTTGGCACACAAGCAACGGCCGCCCCCATGGACCCAAGGGAAAGAGGGAGGATCTCTCCCTAGCCCATAAGTTTAGGGTCTTCAAGTGATTCTCCTTCAAATGGGGATCAACTGCCTACTCGGAGCATAGGCTACTTTGCTGTTCATTGCTTAGTCACTGGTGATTAGCATCTGAAAGAGTCATTACGTTGTAAAAGGATTAAAGCCTTGAAAAGAATCCTTTCGTCTGTGTCTTGAGTTGGCTATTGGAGTGTACTGAAAGATGCCACTAGGGTGCTCCTGACACTCTTGTGCCCCTCCCACCCTCACTGGCACCACCAGAAACCACCAATGGCAGTCGCCCATGTCTCCTCTCTCCCTCCGCCTGCAATGCCCCCACCCCCACCCTGTGGCCAGGCAAGCTGGACATGGGGTAGGGCATTATTCGGAGTATGTGGTTCAAAAAGATGAAAAAGCATTACCTTGGGAGTTATCAGTGGTCTAAATGCACACATTTTCTGCCCTGACAGCTGAAGGGTAGTCCACCAATGGCCAACCTGTGACATGGGACGGACATTTGGTACTTTTAGCACACATGTGCAGGATGAGGAGCACCTGTGGGCCAGGCTGCGGCATAGAGTTGAGCCTACAACTGTTCTGCCTTTCAAGTGGATGTATTGCTGCCTCTCCTTAGCTCAGTAGATTAGAAGAAAAAGCCCCATGAAGTTCTAGAGAAATATTGCAGTGCCACCATCTCATACTCTGGACTTTAGTTGGTTGCTCTGGAGACTTCCGGTTACACACTATACATGTCTTTCACTGCAACACCTCATGACCTCCTGCACAGGAAGGCCAGGAATCTTCTCCCACAGCAGCATCCATTCTCGCAAAAGGAACACATAGTCTTAAGAGGATATCCGGAGACTCCCACTGTGCATGGACACATGCTTATTTCTTTGGTTCTTGGCCTGAACATTATTGTTGTTTTGTGAAACTGTTTCCTAGCCCTCATAAAGAATCAGAGTACCGATTATTCCCTTTATCAAAGCCATGACAGTAAAACTGACTGTTCTGTACTGTAGATAATAAACCCTTAACATAAAATTAAGGGGGCATATTTCTTTAACCCATTGCCTTGAGCACCATAAGAATACAGATAACTTCATTCATCTACAGTTATATTTTATTTAAATCATTTTTTTAGGCATATGATTGAACTTGAACTGCAGTCTGAACTCTGAGAAGTGAAGACAGTGCTCATTAACTGTATCATTATTCCTTCTAATGCTGATTCAATTCCTCCTGTGCTCATATAGCTGGAGCCAAAACCTATGCCAAGAAACCCCCCTTCTCAGGAAAAATCTGAAGGGCTGGGGGAAAAAGCTCAAATAGCCCATAATAACTCAATGGCATGGAATGTTGGCTGACTGAGGGCACAATCCTATGCATGTTTAGACAGAGAAAAGTCCTATAACTCCCAGCATTCCCCAGCTAGCCTTGTTGTCTAAACATGTATAGGATTGCGCCCTGAGTGGAGAAAAAAAGTGATAACTGGGTGGGAGGGGGAACAGAATGGAATGGCTGTAAAGGGAAGAGAAAGGAGGAGACACAGATATACAAACGGGCAGAAAGAACCTTCTCATTGTCTAGATAGGTAAGTTTCTGGTTCACTCTAAGAGCTATTTTAAAATGTACCCTGGAACTAAACAGAGAACTGGCTATAAACACCAATGGAGAAATCAAATAATTCAGTGTAGCTAGGACTGAGCACACATGTTTCCATCACACACACCCAAACCCCAAAATGCAGAAGGGTGGGGGACAAAACAGGCTGATGATGATTGAGCATGCCTGGTAGAGACAGAAATACTGACTAACCATTGGAGAAAGAAAAAGGAACACTTGGATATGTGTGTGCTGGGTGCAAGGGAGAGAGTAGAATAGTGTGGCTGGGAGCCTGAACAGAAATACTCCACCCTGCAACATTTTGATGCAAGGCAGGCTCCATTTGCAATATTATGTTTCCATTTTTTTTCTTTTTAGGAAACTGAGCAATGCTTAGCCTTTCTATCTATATGATAAAAATTGTTAAAATTGATGCTGTATAATTTTAAACCTGTTCAGCATTTCCACTTCTTTTTTCTTTTATATACTTTTCTTTCACTCTTCAGCTTCCAGATACGAAAATAAGAGAAATGCAATGCTATAAAATCAGTATTCAGATTTCAGAAGCAGCACAGTGACAAAAAAGGAAAAGAATCAACATAAATGCCAGATTTCAGCCACATGCTCTAATAGTAAATACATTAAAAACATTAAGAATATCAAATACACATTATTAAAGCAATTCACTAAGCCTCTTTAAAATGTTGCTCAATAAATACAGCCTGAGTATCTTCCATGTCACTCTTTAGTGAAAGTGCATACAATATTAAGTGCACTGAATTCAGGCACATTGGGCCAAAGCAATATAGGTGTAACTATAGTTGGAATAGTTACACCATGAAGTGTTTATAAAAATGTATGCTGATGAAGGAAAATATAATAAAATATAGTTCAACAGAAATGAAAGTAGGAAAGAACCTGTGGGAAATTAGTGGAGAAAAAACACAAAAGATTGTACAGGATAATTTTCATGTTGCATGCAAGTGTACAACAAATGTATTTTCTTGTTGGTTCCACCATAAAAATAGTGCAAGAAGAACCTGAACAGAGAATGCATGCCTCTACAGTGGGCAGGTTTTCAAGGCCTCGTATGAGCTTTTCACGTCCCATAAACCCCAAGAAGATGCTTACGTTATTGTTGTGTACATGGTGATCTATTCAACATCACATAATGAGTAACTACAGTGCAGTCCTCAGTATACTTGCCCTGATGTAAATCTCACAGAAATCAATGGGACTTATTTCTGAATAAATGTGAATAGGCTCTTGTTCTTTAAAGTATATCCAGACCAGTACTGCTGTTATCCTTCAGTTTGTCTCTTGGGCATGAGGGTGGGGATGGGGGAAATAAATATTTTCCTCTTCTCCTTACACAATGCTTCTTCTCAGGATTTTTGATACTTTTTTAATGTTCTGGATTGCACAATACACTCATATACTGGCTGACAGAGTATAGGGGGGAACTGTGATTTCAGATGGGCTCTGGGACTGTGAAATTTCAGCTCCTAAAACAACTCAGCAATGTAAAAGTATCTTTGAAAAAAAAGCAGGAAAAGATGAAAGAGAGAGTGAGAGAGAAGGAAGGAAGGAAGGAAGGAAGGAAGGAAGGAAGGAAGGAAGGAAAGAAGGAAGATTTCTGATCATGAATGAGCAGGGTCAGAACAATGACAGGAACCAAAGAGCTATTTTAAATATGCCCAAGGATTTGGTCATACCCATTCAGTTGTTCTCTCTTTCAACAGACAACAGTTCCCTGCTTATAAATGTCTCCTCGGTTTCAGAAACATCTTGTTATGTGGGATGGTGGAGATCTTCCAGCTGCCCTAGCTGCCAGTCCATTTCCAGGTCCGATTCAAAGTGCTGGTATTAACATTCAAAGCCCTTAACAGTTTGGGGCCAGGTTATCTAAAGGATCGCCTTCTCCCATATGTGCCTGCCCAGACCCTAAGATCATTCTCAGCAGTCCTTCTCTGTGAGCCCCCACCAAAGGAAGTGAGGGCCAGGAAGAGGGCCTTTTCTTCTGTGGCACCCCGCCTGTGGAATGAGCTCCCTAAATAGGTTTGCTTGGCACCTACGCTGTACTCCTTCTGGTGCCAGGTGAAGACCTTTTTATTCTCCCAGTATTTTAGCATTTTAGCTTCCTAGTCTTTTAGCTTTGGTGTTTTAAATCTATATTTTAAATCTCTGCATTGCTGGTAGGTTTTATTCTGGTTGTATTGTTATATTGTGGTTTTGAACTTTCATATTTTATATTGTTTTATGCCGTGCTTTGTGGTTTTAGTATTTGTGAACTGCCCAGAGAGCTTCACCTATTGGGTGATATAGAAATGAAATAAATAAATATCTTTCAAGAAACACAAGCTCAAAGTCCCACTGGGTATGTGGAAATAGTCAGCCTGTTCTTTGAATCTGGCCAGTGGCTAGAAAAAGATACAATGGAAGAACAATGATGAAAGAGCTTGTATCTCTTCAGTGATGTAACTTTTATGCTGAACTCTCCCCCCACCAAAGTAAAGTACAAACAGTGCTGTTTGCCCACCTTATAACCAGTAGATCAAGTAACAAAACAAAAAAACCTTATCCTAGGGATGTACAGAACAATTTGGTTCCATTTCAAAATGTCATGGCAGAAAGAAGAAGAATGCCTTCCTGGTCTATATAATTAGTAGGGATGCACGAAACACCTACCTGGCTCTACGCTGGGCAATCCGCGGTGGGGGGGAGGTGCTCCGTCCCTCCCCCCAGAATCCTCAATGAGGGGGGAGGCAATCCGGTCCTCCCCCCTGTAATCCTGCCTGGGAGCCTCCGCTCCGCAGCCAAGCCGCGGAGCCGCCAGCCAGCTCCAGCCGGCCACAGCCGAACATCTGGCCGCCTGGCAGCCCTGCAGGGACGCAAATGGCGGCTGTCGTAGCCGCCACCATTTGCGTCCCTGTATTGAGCTGTGATAGGCTACATAAATATTTACGTAGCCTATCATGGCAGGGGGGAAAACCCCAGCGTACACAAATGGCGGTAGCTGCCGCCATTTGCATATGCTGGGTTTCCCCCCCCCCGCCGTGATAGGCTACGTTAATACTTACGTAGCCTATCATGGCCTCCACAGGGACGCAAATGGCATCCCTGCATTAGCCGTGATAGGCTACATAAGTATTTATGTAGCCTATAACGGCTATGAAGAGGAGGAAGCAAATGGTAGCCGCAGGACGGCCACCATTAGCAAAGTAGCGCAGACGGGAGTAGGTAATTGCTCCATTTCACATGCCTTCTGTGGGTTGGGGGCAGCGGGGACTTTGTCCTGCGCACCTTTCGTGGGTTGGGGGGGCAGGGGCTTCGTTCCGCAATGGATTTTGGGGGGCCGAATGCACTGGCATTCGGCCTCACCGAGATCCGTCGTGGAATTCTCCGACATCCCTAATAATTAGGCACACCCATGGCTTCTGACACTAGCTATTTCCAGAATGCAACCAAGACTCTTTACAATGCGATTGATCCTGGTCCCATTTGAGAAATGGTCCCATCTCAGATGAAACCCAGGATTCTGGCCAAGAAAATGGCTGGTGTTGTATTTAATTTTATTCCTAGTTTAGATTAACTAGGTTAAATGTATTTCATGTTCTCTGTCCTCCCTGTGAGGAAAGCCACATCTCCACTCCTGCAAATGAGAGTCCAAATACAATGCTTGACCAGAGCTTTCACCGTGCTTCTCATGGTGAGTTCTCAGACAGCCTCTGGTAAGGTTGATGAGTCCAGGTTTCCTGCAGTCCTCCTTTCAGTGAATGAAAGTGGAGGTCCTGATGTTATGGGGGCCGGGGATGTCACAAACAAGGGGAGCAGATAGGTGATATATGTGATGGGTTTAGACTAATTGAAAAGAATGGGTGTGAACCAGGCCCAAATAAAGAGGAGCAATTGGAAAACAGCATAATAGGGGGTACACACTTGTTCTCAGTGTCTACTCTGCAACTTTCTTCATGGCCCTCATACTGTGGACCAGGCTTATCAGTCAAACCCACTCAATCATGGAATTGTTTAGAGATGCATTTCTACTCCAACTAAGAGTGCAATCCTATCAAGATAGTCACCAGCCTCTGAACATGGAGGCTGGCATCAATCCTGTGAAGGGCAGCTGGAGCATGGAGGGGACCCTCTCCTAGGGATGTCAGAGGAATCTGCAATGGAACCAAATGAGTTCGGATTTTCATGAATCACAGATTCCTCAGCAGACCAGCTTTCCTCCTATTGGGAGGATTCCTCCAACTTGCAGATTGATTTTCTAACTTTCCTGAATTTTGCGCACATTTCATCTAGGGATGGCGGAGAATTTCTCCCCGAAACTTCGGGGGGCCGAGCGCCAACGTGTTCGGCCCCCTGAACAAGTTTCGGGGAGAAATTCTCCGCCCCCCCGCCCCCCGCACCCCCCCGGAACGGGACTTACCTTTGGCGAATGTCCCTCCCGGCGGTGGGTCCGGCCGGCGGTTCGGCGGGTCTTCGTCCGGGGCGGGAGCAGCAGCCGGTCTTTCGACTGGCTGCCGCCCCCGCCATTCCAATAAAAGAAAAAAAAACCTCCCCCGTGATAGGCTACATGATGATTAACGTAGCCTATCACGGCTAGATCTGCAAAGTCAGCCGTGATAGGCTACGTTAATCGTCACATAGCCTATCACGGGTGACTTAAAAAATAAAAAAAAAGTGCGTACGGATAATGGCGGCCCCCATAGGGAGCCGCCATTCCCGTTCCTTATTTGGTCGCTGTAGTCTACGTAAATCTTTACATAGACTACAGCGACCAAATAAGGAACGTGAATGGCGGCTCCCTATGGGGGCCGTCATTTGCGTACGCGCTTTGTTTTTTTTTTTAAGTCACCCGTGATAGGCTACGTGATGATTAACGTAGCCTATCACGGCTGACTTTGCAGATCTAGCCGTGATAGGCTATGTTAATCGTCACGTAGCCTATCACGGGGGCATTTTTTTTAAAAAAAAACAACTTTGGAGTTCGCGGCCGGGCGAGGCGAGGCGCCTCCTCCCCGGCCTGAATTTCGGCCGGGCGAGGCGGGAAGCCTCCCCCCCAGCCTGAATTTCAGCTGGGCGAGGCGGGAAGCCTCCCCCCCTGGCCTGAACTTCGTGGGGGGAGCAGCGAAGCGCCTCCCCCCCACCGCGAACAAGCTTCAAGGACAGGCAAGTGACTTTCGTCCACCCCTAATTTCATCATAGAAAAATATGCAAAATAAATCTAAAACCCAGGCCAAACATGTGCATTTCCCACATAGGCTCAAGTGTGAAAATGAGCATTTCTAGGAATTTGTGCATTTTTGCACATGTGAATTTGTGCAAATTTGGACACAAAAAAATCTGATCCCATCGATGGGCAGGTGACAGAATGAAAGGTGCCTGACAATTTGTGAAAGACATCCAGAATGGACTTTACACAATCCGTACATCCCTATCCTATCCTGCTCTGGCTGCCCTGCATTTCCAGCTAAATGTGCGATATTGTGCATCTAGCCAGGGATGTCAGAACGGGGGGGGGGGCAGTGCAGCACATAAGAAGGCTTGTACAGGGACTTCCATGGTCTCCTCCCCTCCCTGCCACTGGGACCTCCCCCTTTTCGCCCTCTCCGTGCTCCACTCCCAAACACGGAGAAGTAGCTGGCACAGAAAGAATCACGCTGCCTACAAGCGGGTGGGGGAGAGGGAGGGGAGCACGATTTCTGGGAACCGAGCTCAGAGGCCTGACTCCAAGCGGTTTGCAGAAAGTGAAAAATCCTATGGCTCTCTAAGTGTATAACAACTATTGGACTGCTCTCTAAGTCTTTTAAGTTGTTCCTTGATTAACCTGCCACTTCTCTTTTCTTTTTGACTGGTGCTTTGTGACTCTGTTATTTTGTTATATGTGGATTTATTATGTTTTAATTTGTTTTAGTCTAAGGTTCATTTGCATATATCAATAAAATGGGACAGACTGACCTGTAAAAGATTAGAAAGACTAGGTAGTGTTACTTCTTATTTTACAATTGACTCTGAAGATCATAATCTAATTCCACCCCCCGCCCAAGTTATCAGAGCATTGTTCTAGTCTTACTAGAAAAAGACTCTTTTACTTGCTAAGTTCTATCTATCTATCTGCCCTGCCCTCTTCTTCCACCCTGCCTCTCTGTAATAGCACTTAACCTGTTTCTCTTGCCTATTATTATACAACATCATTAAAAAAAAAACAATTGCAAAAGAATATGTGGGATCAAGCAGAAAGCAGGTAAATCAAGGAAATTTGAGATAATTCACTACTTTACATTTACATTTTTGTTTCCTTTTTCAGAGCAATGTGGTACAACATTGTTGTAGTGAGTGAGGAAAGAAGAAAGCTTTGAGGTTAAATCGAAAACTATTGTGATTTGAGGGGCGGGGGGATGAAACCATACATGGTGGTGGGAAACCTGCATAAATTTATACAGTATCTTTAGCTCTAGGCAGCAATGAACTGCTTTAAACACAGCACACGCTGTATTTTCACAATTGTAAAAAAAAAACCAAAATGCTGCATTTTAAAGTATGTTACCTTTGGACACATGTTTTATTTATCAGCAGAGCTCGTCATGTTTTGACTGTTACGGTAACATTGATTTATTTTAGTTACCATATTGAAACTGAAGCTAAAGACTCCTTTCTCCAGCACATGTCAAGCTAATGAGGTGCGGGGTGGGGGGAGAAAGCACCCATTGCAAAACACTCATTGATATATAAATATATTTGATCCCAAACTCTGCACGCTTCTGTTGTAAGGCACACATGCAGAACTCTATGCAACCAGGAGTCTGCCCGTATACTTCAATGCTTAACTTGTTACTTCTCAGAAAGGAAGGGTTATTTAAAGGATGGATACTAACAATAGAAGAAATATAATATGAACAGAAAAACAGGAGTCATCCACATATCATTGAGTATTTAATCTGCAGATTGCAGCTGCCATGAGGTGAAAAGGCTCAAAGTCTGCCTTTCACATGCATGTCCAGCAGCATGGTGACAAATTCACATACACATTGCTTTTAAACTGGCTCACACACCATGGGGCAAGTGTGTGAGGCAGAAAAACAAATATATTTAAATATATAATAAGCATTCTAGTGGGTATGGGTCATCAAGTGGGTTCAGGTCTGGCTTTACCATTAGACAGTTCTAGGCAGTGGCCTAGAATTCTAGGGGAGAATTTAGAGGGATGAGGGCCTTGGGTGGAATGAATTGTTTTTGCCAGTACTGCATTGGTTCCTACGCACCTCCTACACACCTTAGAAGAGGAATGAAAAGCATCAACACTATTGCTGCTCAGGCCGAGAGACAGATGGAGTGGAAGGAGATGGGTAAAGAATCCATACTTGAGAGGTTGTTGTTGTTCAGTCATTCAGTCGTGTCCGACTCTTCATCACCCCCTGGACCATAGCACGCCAGGCCTTCCTGTCCTGCGCTCTCTCCCGGAGTGTGCTCAAGTTCATATTCATTGCATCGGTGATGCTATGTAGCCATCTCATCCTCTGCCATCCCCTTCTCCTTTTGCCTTCAGTCTTTCCCAGCATCAGGGTCTTTTCCAGAGAGTTTTCTCTTCGCATTACGTGGCCAAAATATTGGAGCTTCAGTATCTGTCCTTCCAATGAGCACTCAGGGTTGATTTCCTTTAGAATTCACTGATTTGACCTCCTTGCAGTCCAGGAGACTCGTAAGCGTCTTCTCCAGCACCACAGTTCGAAAGCATCAATTCTTCGGCGCTCAGCCTTCCTTATAGTCCAGCTCTCATAGCCATACATTACTACTGGGAAAACCATAGCTTTGATTAGACGGACCTTTGTCGGCAAGGTGATGTCTCTGCTTCTGACTATGCTGTCTAGGTTTGCCATAGCTTTCCTCCCAAGGAGCATGCGTCTTTTAATTTCATGGCTACAGTCACTGTCTGCAGTGATCTTGGAGCCCAAGAAGGTAAAATCTGTCACTGCTTCCATTTCTTCCCCTTCTATATGCCAGGAAGTGATAGGGCCAGATGCCATGATCTTCATTTTTTTAATGTTGAGTTTCAAACCAGCTTTTGCACTCTCCTCTTTCACCCTCAACAAGAGGCTCTTTAGATCCTCTTCACTTTCTGCCATTAGGGTGGTATCATCTGCATATCGGAGGTTGCTGATAACTCTCCCAGCAATCTTAATTCCAACCTCTGATTCATCCAACCCGGCATTTCTCATGATGTACTCTGCATATAAGTTAAATAAGCAGGGTGACAATATGCAGCCTTGTCGTACTCCTTTCCCAATTTTGAACCACTTGGTTGTTCCATGTCTGGTCCTTACGTTGCTTCTTGACCCTTGTACAGGTTTCTCAGGAGACAGGTAAGGTGGTCTGGTAGTCCCATCACTTTAAGAATTTGCCACAGTTTGTTGTGATCCACACAATCAAAGGCTTTAGCGTAGTCAATGAAGCAGAAATAGACGTTTTTCTGGAATTCTCTTGCTTTCTCCATGATGCAGCGAATGTTGCCGATTTGATCTCTAGTTCCTCTGCCTCTTCTAAACCCAGCTTGTACTTCCGGTAGTTCTCGGTTCGCATACTGCTGAAGCCTAGCTTGTAGGATTTGGAGCATCACCTTGCTGGCATGTGAAATGAGCGCAATTCTGCGGTTTGAACACTCTTTGGTGTTGCCCTTCTTTGGAATTGGAATGTAAACTGACCTTTTCCAGTCTTGCGGCCATTGTTGAGTGTTCCAAATTTGTTGGCATATTGAGTGCAGCACTTTAACAGCATCATCTTTTAGGACTTTAAATAGCTCAGCTGGAATACTGTAATCTCTGCTAGCTTTGTTGTTACTAATGCTTCCTAAGGCCCACTTGACTTCACTCTCGAGGATGTCCAGCTCAAGTTCAGTGAGCGCACTATCATGGCTATCAGGGACATTCAGATCTTTCCTGTATAGTTCTTCTGTGTATTCTTGCCACCTCTTCTTAATCTCATCTGCTTCTGTGAGGTCCCTGCCTTCTTTGTCCTTTATCATGCCCGTCTTTGCACAGAACGTTCCCTTGAGATCTCCGATTTTCTTGAAAAGATCTCTAGTCTTTCCCATTCTATTGTTTTCCTCGATTTCTTTGCATTGTTCATTTAAGAAGGCCTTCTTGTCTCTCCTTGCTATTCTCTGGAACTCTGCATGCAGTTGGATATATCTTCCCCTTTGTCCCTTGCTTTTTGCTTCCCTTCTTTCCTCAGCTACTTGTAAAGCCTCCTCAGACAGCCACTTGGCTTTCTTGCATTTCTTTTTCTTTGGGATGGATTGAGTTGCTGCCTCCTGAACAATGTTACGGACCTCCGTCCATAGTTCCTCAGGCACTCTGTCTATCAGGTCTAATCCCTGAAATCTATTCCTCACCTCCACGGTATATTCATAAGGGATATGATTGAGGTCATACCTGAATGGTTTAGTGGTTTTCCCTACGTTCTTCAATTTAAGCCAAAACTTTGCAAGAAGCAGCTCATGATCTGAGCCACAGTCAGCTCCAGGTCTTGTTTTTACTGACTGTATAGAGCTTCTTCATCTTTGGCTGCAAAGGACATAATCAATCTGATTTCGATATTGACCATCTGGTGATGTCCATGTGTAGAGTCGTCTCTTGTGCTTTTGGAAAAGCGTGTTTGCTATGATCAGCGTATTCTCTTGGCAAAACTCTATTAGCTTTTGTCCGGCTTCATTTTGTACACCAAGGCCATGCCTGCCTGTTATCCCGGTGATTTCTTGACTTCCTACTTTAGCATTCCAATCCCCTATGATGAAGAGGACATCTTTTTTGGGTGTTAGTTCTAGAAGGTGTTGTAGGTCTTCATAGAACCGATCAACCTCAGCTTCTTCGGCCTCAGTGGTTGGGGCATAGACTTGAATTACTGTGATGTTGAATGGTTTGCCTTGGATTTGGACTGAGATCATTCTATCGTTTTTAAGATTGTACCCCAGTACTGCTTTTCCCACCCTTTTGTTGACTGTGAGTGCTACTCCATTTCTTCTAAGGGATTCTTGCCCACAATAGTAGATATGATAGTCACCTGAATTAAATTCGCCCATGCCTGTCCATTTGAGTTCGCTGATTCCCAAGATGTCGATGTTCAATCTTGCCATCTCATGTTTGACCACCTCCAACTTACCTTGATTCATTGATCTGACATTCCAGGTTCCTAAACAATACTGTTCTTTACAGCATCGGATTTTCTTTTCACCACCAGACACATCCACAACTGAGTGTCCTTTCGGCTTTGGCCCAGCAGCTTCACTCTTTCTGGCACTACTTGGAAATACCCTCTGCTCTTCCCCAGTAGTATATTGGACACCTTCTGACCTGAGGGGCTCATCTTCCGGCGTCATACCTTTTAGCCTTGTGATACGTTCCATGGGGTTTTCTTGGCAAGAATACTGGAGTGGGTTGCCATTTCCTTCTCCAGTGGACCACATTTTGTCAGAACTCTCTGCCATGACCTGTCCATCTTGGGTGGCCCTGCACGGCATAGCTTATGGCTTCACTGAGTTACACAAGCCCCTTCACCACAACAAGGCAGTGATCCATGAAGGGGTACTTGAGAGGAGGAATGGGTAAATGCGCAGAAATGCCCCTAAAGACAAAGGAGGCACGGAAATGGCAGAAGTGGTGTTGCTATCTGAGATCTGGAAAGGTATTTTCAGTTCATGCTTCCTTATTTTGTGTATAGGACTAAGGAGTGAATCAGTACAGCATACAATTTTCTTACTGTGCTCACTTAGTAATGAATCCTGTTTAGTTCAGCTAAATAATGTCACTGTGAGCAGTATGATGAAAAACTAGTTGTGTTTGCTTCTGTTTTTAAACCAGTTTGTGTGGGGTTGGGCATCTTAACTGAGGTAGAATCATGGAATCATAGAACAGTAGAGTTGGAAGGGGCCTATAAGACCATCAAGTCCAACCCCCTGCTCAATGCAGGAATCCAAATCAAAGCATCCCTGACTGTCCAGCTGTCCAGCTTCATCTTGAATGCCTCCAGTGTGGGAGAGCCTACCACCACCCTAGGTAACTGGTTCCTTTGTCATACTGCTCTCAGTCAGGAAGTTTTTCCTGATGTTCAGCCGGAATCTGGCTTCCTGTAACCTAAGCCCATTATTCTGTGTCCTGCACTCTAGGATGATCGAGAAGAGATCCTAGACTTCCTCTCTGTGACAACCTTTCAGGTACTTTCAACCTTTCAACCTTTGAAGCTATCATATTTTTTTTAATATCAACATTAATATTAATGTCTTGGAGGAGGAGGTGCAGGAAATGCTGATCAAATTTGCAGATGACACAAAATTGGGCGCGATAGCTAATACTTTGGAAAACAGAAACAAAATTCAAAGTGATCTTGATAGACTGGAGCACTGCTGGGCAGAAAACAACAGAATGAAATTTAACCAGGATAAATGCTAAGTTCTGCACCTAGGAAAAAGAAACCAAATGCACAGTTACAAGATGGGGGATACGTGGTTCAACAACACTACAACCGAAAAGGATCTTGGAATTGTTGTCGATCACAAGCTGAATATGAGCCAACAATGTGATGTGGCTGCAAAGAAGGCAAATGCTATTTTGGGCTGCATTCATAGAAGCATAGCTTCCAAGTCCCGGGAAGTACTAGTTCCCCTCTACTCAGCAATGGTTAGGCCTCATCTGGAGTACTGTGTCCAGTTCTGGGCACCACATTTTAAGAAGGATGCAGACAAACTGGAGAGGGTTCAGAGGTGGGCAACAAAGATGATCCAGGGACTGGAAACAAAGCCCTATGAAGAGAGACTGAAAGGCATGTTTAGCCTTGAGAAGAGAAGACTGAGGGGAGATATGATAGCACTCTTCAAGTACTTGAAAGGTTGTCACAGAGAGGAAGGCCAGGATCTCTTCTCGATCATCCCAGAGTGCAGGACATGGAATAACGGGCTCAAGTCAGAGGAAGCCGGATTCCAACTGAACATCAGGAAAAACATCCTGACTGTTAGAGACAATGGAACCAATTACCTAGAAAGGTGGTGGGCTCTCCCACACTGAAGGCCTTCAAGATGAGGCTGGAAAGCCATCTGTCAGGGATGCTTTGACTTGGATTCCTGCATTGAGCAGGGAGTTGTACTCGATGGCCTTGTAGGGCCCTTCCAACCCTACTGTTCTATGATTCTATGATTATATATCTCCCCTCAGTCTTCTCAAGGCTAAACATGCCCAATTCTTTCAGTTCTTTCAGTCTCTCCTCATAGGGCTTTGTTTCCAGTACATATGTTAGTATACTGTATGGGAATTGATGATTAAGCCCAGGTTGGATGGTGGCACTGGCTCCAGGTGTGTGACCCCCTTCACTGAAATGCTATGCAATGCCCCCAGCAGGCTGACCAGTTGCACTGCAGCAGGTAGCAGCATTCCCACAATCTGCAGCTGGCACCTGTGAGATACCTACATTTTGATGTTCCCACAATGTCATAACATAGCATTGCTCCAGGACATTGTGGGAACATGGCACCTTCATACCCACCTGCTGTTGCTGCTGCTCAGTAAGTCTGAGCCAAGACTAGAAGCTGGAGGGAAGGCTGGTTAGTGCATTCGGCCCCCCGAAATCGGTGGCAGAACAGCCTGCCCCCCCGCCCCCCCCCGGGATGAGACTTACCTTGGGTGGATCTTCCTGGTGGTGGTGGCGGCTCCGGCAGCGGCTCCGGAGGCGGTTTGTGGGGGTGCGGCGGCGGCTGGACTTTCGACCGGCTGCCGCAGCCGCCATTTCCAGTTTAAAAACAAAACAAAATGTGATAGGCTACATAAAGCTGGGTGGGTTAAAAACAACAACAACTGCGTATGCAAATGGCGGCAGCTACAGCCGCCGCCATTTGCGTTCCTTATTTTGGGCCGTCTTAGTCTACGTAAATATTTATGTGGACTATGACGACGAAAATAAAGGGGAACGCAAATAGCGTAGCGGGCGCTATTTGCGTCCCTTTTTCATTCACCGTTTTAGCCTACGAAAATCTTTACGTAGGCTAAAACGGCGAATCAAAAAGGGACGCAAATTGCGCCCACTACGCTATTTGCATTCCCCTTTATTTTCATCGTCATGGTCTACGTAAATATTTACGTAGACTGAGACGGCCCAAAATAAGGAACGCAAATGGCGGCGGCCGTAGCCACCATTTGCGTACGCAGTTGTTTTTTTTACTCACCCAGCCATGATAGGCTACGTAAAGATTTACGTAGCCGATCACGTTGTGTTTTTTTAAAAAAACCCTAGTCATGATAGGCTACGTAAATCTTTACGTAGCCTATCACATCTTTTTTTTTTTTTTTAACAAGACTGGAAATGGCGGCAGCGGCGGCAGCCGGTCAGAAGATCAGCCACCGCAGCTGCTTCCGCCGCAGCTGCCGCCGCCGCCTGGAATATCTGCCCCAGGTAAGTCTCATCCCATGGGGGATCCGCAGGAGGCGGGGGGGCAGGCCAATCCGCCATGGAATTCGGGGGGGCAAATGCACTGGCATTCAGCCTCACCGAGGTTCGTGGCAGAATTCTCTGCCATCTCTAGCACAAACAGCCTCTCAAGATTCTCCAACCAAGTTGTGGGCAGAGAAACTCAGGGGTCAAGTTCACCGAATTTCTCCTACAGGTAGGGATGTACAGATTCCCCACCCTTCCGTTTCAGTGGGGAATCCATGGTGGGGAAGGCGATCCATTCCTCCCCCCCAGAATCCATGCGGAGCGGTTCGGCTCTGTGAGGATTCCGCAGAGCTGAGGGCCTCCCCATTCCGCTGACCTCACCACACCTGACCTCACTGGACCTGACCTCACCTGACCTCACCTCCACAGACAATAAACAGAAAACATGGAGGATTTCCGTGGAGTTCAAGACTCAGCTCCAGCGAAAGAAAGCTTTGGATCACAGGGAAAATGCCTCGTAAAAAGGATAAAGCTGGTCGTGTTCTTCTTCCTCCATTTCCAATTTACAGATTTCTTTTCATAATTATTTGCATAAAATCTGCCATTCAGCGGATGACAAAAAAAAAAAAAAAGGGTACGCGTGAGCTCTGGTC
The DNA here is from genome assembly GCF_057233095.1 of Heloderma suspectum. Classification (NCBI taxonomy): domain Eukaryota; kingdom Metazoa; phylum Chordata; class Lepidosauria; order Squamata; family Helodermatidae; genus Heloderma; species Heloderma suspectum. The sequence continues at coordinate 68,064,732 of NC_139460.1, read as the reverse complement.
TGGGTTAGGGATGGCGGAGAATTTCTCCCCGAAACTTCGGGGGGCTGAACACCAACATGTTCGGCCCCCCGAACAAGTTTCGGGGAGAAATCCTCCGCACCCCCCCGCACCCCGCACCCCCCCCCGGGACGGGACTTACCTTCACTGAATGTCCCTCCCGGTGGCTGGTCCAGCCGGCGGTTCGGCGGGTGTTCGAGCGAGGCGGGAGCGGCAGCCGGTCTTTCAACCGGCTGCCGCCGCCGCCATTGCAATGAAAGGGGAAAAAAAAAACGCCCCCTGATAGGCTACGTGACGATTCACGTAGCCTATCACGGCTAGATTTGCAAAGTCAGCCGTGATAGGCTACGTGAATCGTCACGTAGCCTATCATGGGTGACTTAAAAAAAAAAAAAAAAGAGTGTACGGATAATGGCGGCCCCCATAGGGAGCCGCCATTCCCCTTCCTTATTTGGTCGCTGTAGTCTACGTAAATGTTTACGTAGACTACGGCGAAAATAAGGGCAACGCTATTTGCGTTGCCCTTATTTTCGCCGTAGTCTACGTAAACATTTACGTAAACTACAGCGACTAAATAAGGAACGTGAATGGCGGCTCCCTATGGGGGCCACCATTCGCGTACGCGCTTTTTTTTTAAAGTCACCCGTGATAGGCTACGTGACGATTGCCGTAGCCTATCACGGCTGACTTTGCAGATCTAGCAGTGATAGGCTACGTGAATCATCACGTAGCCTATCAGGGGGCGTTTTTTTTTTTACTATCACGTTCGTGGCCGGGCTAGGCGAGGCACCTCCCCCCCGGCCTGAATTTCGGCCAGGCAAGGCGGGAAGCCTCCCCCCCGGCCTGAACTTCATGGGGGGACCAGCGAAGCGCCTCCCCCCCACCGCGAACGGCCTTCGACGACAGGTAAGTGACTTTCGTCCACCCCTAGTCCGGGTCAACCGGGCCGCTGCATTCTGAGGAGGATTCCACGAATTGGATTTGTCAGAATTCGATCCCATTTAAAATTCGTGTGGAATTCTCTGACATCCCTATTATGGGAGGAGAAATTCTCCAGCAGTTTCTCACAGACAGGGCTCACTGTTGCCAGGGCCCATGGCACAGGTTCTTCCTTTTTTCTTAAGGGTTTTGGTTTATTGCACTGCTCCTTCAAGTGGCAAAAGCTTCAACTACGTTGAGGCTTCCACTTTTCTGAGGCAGAATTTTGAATTTCTTTTGGTTTTTGAGCTTACCTAATCCCTGCGAGGTGGCCGAGGGTGCTGTGTGTATTTTCTCTCTCTATTACACATTTTTCCATTGCTCTGCAGCCTCCCAGGCCACCTGCCATTCCTGAACTCAAAAAGCCCCATAGGAGGAATTGCCTCATTATGTGTTCCTCATGATGGCTTTAATTGAAGTGCAGGAAGCTGAGGAGGCTTCAGGCTACCACAGAGACTATTGCACAATGAATCCTGTACACTCCATGGCCACCTCATAAGCAAGTTAAGCTCCTTGGCCAACTCATAATAAAGTAAGCACAAGAACCCCAAGTCCAACCCATGATAATTTCTCCACAATTTCTCCTCCTTTAAATTTCTTTTCGAAAGCAATTTCTTTTCTATCAAATTGAATGAGAATGGTTGAAAAAATGTGGGAGAAATTTTCAACAGAGCACTAATAATTAGTGGCCTGTATGATAAGGCTATAGTCCTGGAATAAGAGTTCAACTGACAGTGTAAAAATAATTTTGGATTGGTTTTGTGCACCTATGTATTCCTTGTCTCCCATGTTCTTCTGGATGTGCTTCTCCTTGTACAAACAACAAACACTTATCGTTTAGATTGGCTTCCATAACTGACACCTGGAGACAAGTTATTTTCAATTATTGTACTGCACTTTTTAGAAACAAGCTTTTGTGTGACCACCCATTGCAATCTTTATGATCTAGTGGCAGCTGATCTCGGAAGTTAAGCAGGGTCAGCCTTGGACAGTACTTGGATGGGATACTGCCTGGGAATCAGGCTTCCTGAATTGAGCAGGGGGTTGGACTTGATGGCCTTGTAGGCCCCTTCCAACCTTATGATTACAGGATTACAAGACCACAGTGTCTGTGAACTCTTTTTGGACAGCACAGACCATTAGGAGGTTTGTGGGTGCCATCTTACAATTTTAGGATTCTGTTCTCAAGGGGCCTGCCAAAACTCAAGCCTGAATGGTGAATTCACACCTGCTTGCTCACCTCTTGATAACTGTAAATTCTCCATTAAAAATGGACTCTTGACCTAAGACATTGATTGTGAGACTGTGCATGAGATAGGGATGTACGAAAGTCACTTACCTTTCCGCAGATTATGTTCATGGTGGGGGAGAGGCACTCCGTCCCTCCCCCTGGAATCCTCGACAGGGGGGAGGGAATCCAGTCCTCCCCCCCAGAATCCTCGACGGCCGGCTGTGCTCCGCGGCAGCTCTGCAGAGCAGCTGGCCAGTCCCAGGCCAGAGCCATCCGCAGCCGGATTTCCAGCCGCGGAGGGCTCTGGGTAAAAACAACAACAACAACAACAATGCATATACAAATGGCTGCGGCTAAGGCCACCACCATTTGCATTCCTTATTTTTCGCCGTCTTAGTCTACATAAATATTTATGTACACTATGACGGCGAAAATCAAGGGGAACGCAAATAGCGTAGTGGGCGCCATTTGCGTCCCTGTTTGATTCCCCATTTTAGCCTACGTAAAAATTTACATAGGCTAAAACGGTGAATGAAAAAGGGACACAAATAGCGCCCGCTATGCTATTTATGTTCCCCTTGATTTTTGCCGTCATAGTCTATGTAAATATTTACATAGATTAAGACAGCCAAAAAGAAGGAACGGAAATGGTGGTGGCCATAGCCGCCGTCATTTGCGTACGCGTTTTTTTTTTAAACCCACCCCCAACCATGATAGGCTACATAAAGATTTACGTAGCCTATCACGTCTTTATTGTCTTTTTTTTAAAACCTAGCCATGATCGGCTACGTAAATCTTTACATAGCCTATCATGTCTTTTTTTTTTTTTTTTTTCACAAGCCTGGAAATGTCGGTAGCAGCGGCCGTTCAGAAGACCGGCCACCACCGCTGCCGCCGCCGGAGCCGCCACCGGAGCCGCCACCGAAGCCGCCGCCGGAGCTGCCGCCGCCCGGAAGTTCTGCCCCAGGTAAGTCTCGTCCCGGGGGGTATCCGCGGGAGGACGGTGGGGTGGCAGGCCATTCCGCCTCAGATTTTGGTGGGCCGAATGCACTGGCATTCGGCCTCGCTGAGATCCGTGGTGGAATTCTCTGACATCCCTAGTCGGAAGACCAGCCACCGCCGCTGCTGCCGCCGCAGCCACTGCCATCCAAAACATCTGCGCCAGGTAAGTCTTGTCCTGGCGGGGATCCGCAGGGGGGCAGGGGGTGGCAGGCCATTCCGCCACAGATTTCGGGGGGCCAAATGCACTGGCATTCGGCCTCACCGAGATCCGTGGTGGAATTCTCTGACATCCCTAGCATGAGAGTATTCATGATCCAGCTACCCATCCTGATGGGGGAGGAATTCATTCAGTTCACATTGTAGTGTACCTAATTTCATACTTTTGCTTGAACTGAAAGTCAAGTTATCCTTTGAAATTTGCACTTTTCAAAATTTTGCAATGTAGTCCTCCAACAAAAAAAAAAAATGTGTACAGAAATGTGCATATCAGGGGATGGTGCACACAGAAATGCATATGTTCGTGAAAATAAGGTTAAAATGCATTCTGTTGGAAAAATTGCTTGCAAAAATATGTATAGGCACAGAACTGCATATATTAGGGGAAACAGACATAAACATGGATATGACCATTCATACAAACTTTTTTTTTAAGCCCTCAAAGTTTGGGACAAACTGAACATAAGGTTGGAAAAATGAGAAAACAAAAGAAATCAAAATTGACAGATTCATTCATCCCGAATTTGTGTGTGAAAACTCTCACAAACTACACACTTTACAATCAGGCATTATGAGGGACAGTGGGGATGAGCGCACCAGCTCCACCACCCTCCCCACTGCTGATTTTCCAGGGTTCTAAATCACACAAGGAGCCTATGTGAGTAGAGAAGTCTTCCCGCTACTGATAATTACTCTTCAACTCATGGAGGGGGATGTGAATGAGGAGGGAGGGGGGCAGAATTCATCTCTGCTCTCCCTTATGTGATTATAATTGTGTGAGGGAAATTAATATTCAAATAGGCCTTATGTTATGACCCTTTCCTGGAAGTCAGATGCCATCACAGAAGAGGGGGCAATACCCTACTTGATTCCTCAGCCCACAGACCCATATACTGACCTGGAAGGCACATTTTAAAGAGTACCCACTGGAGGCTGGTGGCTCCAATTTCAGTGGTGCAGTGAATCCACTCTGGGTTTCAGTCAGAACCAGTCAGAACTCTAAAGGAGCTATCCAAAGTGCTGAGCCCTATCCCCAAAATGGGTTCAGCCCTTTGGATAGCTCCTCTAGAGTTCTGACTGGTTCTGACTGAAAACAATTGTGGATGCATCGCCCCACTGACATACGAGCCACCAGCCTCCACTGAGAGAACCCACTAGGGATGGGGGAGAATTTCTCCCCGAAACTTCAGGGGCCGAGTGCCGACACATTCGGTCCTCCGAAGGTTCAAGGAGAAATTCTCCGCCACCTCCCCGCCCCCCCCGCCCCCCCCGGGATGAGACTTACCTTTTATGAATGTCGCTCCCAGCGGCGGGTCCCGGTGGCGGTTTGGCAGGTCTTCGTCAGGGGCGGGGGCGGCAGCCAGTCTTTCGACCGGCTGCCGCCACCACCATTACAAGAAAAGTAAAAAAAAACACGCCCCTGTGATAGGCTACGTAACGATTAACATAGCCTATCACGGCTAGATTTGCAAAGTCAGCTGTGATAGGATACGTAAATCGTCACGTAGCCTATCACGGGTGACTTTGAAAAAAAAAAAAGCGCGTATGCAAATGGCGGCCCCCATAGGGAGCCGCCATTCACGTTCCTTATTTGGTCCCTGTAGTCTACGTAAAGATTTACGTAGACTACGGTGAAAATAAGCGCAACGCAAATAGCGGAGGGTGGCAGGCTGTTCGCCACAGAGTTCGGGGGGCCGAATGCCCTGGCATTCGGCCTCACCGAGATTCGTGGCAGAATTCTCTGACATCCCTAAGCAATGGTGAACTTGCAGCCTAGTCTGAAGAGATGGCCAGGGAGGAAGTGCTTCTCTCACATACCGATCAAGTGGCTGGCAGTTAAGGCCATCCAAGCAGGCCGCTTGAGCTCCCTAAGGAACCATCTCACCAATTTCCTGGGCCCCTTTCCCTGAGATGCTAAAGGCTCCAACAAGAGATCCCACAGAGTGCTGCAGAAGTGCTATGTTCCAGACTAGTAGACTAGTGTTTGTTCCAGACTTTGTTCCGGACAAACTAATGACCTAAAGAAAATTGTCCGCCATTTTGAAAAATAGTGCCTAAAAAAGATTTGCACCAGAATCAGAATGTCTACCTAAGTTATTATGTTAATCCAATACCTCCAGATTACATATCAGCACAGAAAATCTCTAGACCTCAAAATGTTTACAGGAGTATAGCATGGGGACTGGATTACTAGAGCATGGCTTCTTTAAGAAGGCAGCCTTCACCAAGGAGGGGTATGGTGAGGGATGTATGAATCAGCAAAATGTGAGCTCCCAGTGTTCTCCAGATTCAAAGCTCATTCTGACCTGAGTCTCGATTGCAATCTTTGTTTTGTTCTTTTTGGATAAAGATATCTGCGCATATTTTTCCAAATGTATGCATCATTTGTGCACATCTTTTAAAAAGTATGCATTCTTCTCCCATCAAGTAAAGCGTATTTGTGCACATTTTTCAAAAGTACACATTTTTTCATGTGCATTTTTTAAATAATACACATGCTTTTGAGCACATTTTTTTTGAGTCCATAAATCACATTGCAAGCTCAGAAATGTATGGACTTTTACCGCAGCTTGTGTCCGAGTCCATGTTCGGTCTGGAAGGTGCGAAATGGGTAAATCCTAGGGATGTACGAAAGGTACTTACCTTTCGGGGATTATGCTGATGTTGCGGGGGGAGACTTTCCATCCATCCCCCTGGAATCCTCGCCGGGGGGGAGGCGCTCCGTTCCTCCTCCCCCCCCCAGAATCCTGGCCAGCCGGCTGTGCTCCGCAGCGATTCTGCGGAGCTGCCGGCCGGCTCCACCAGCAGCCAGACATCCGGCAGCTGGCTAGCAGAGATGCAAATGGCAGCGGCCATAGCCGCCGCCGTTTGCATCCCTGCAGTCAGCCGTGATAGGCTACGTAAATCTTTACATAGCCTATCACGGCTGATTAAAACAAAAACGCGTGTACACAAATGGCGGCGCATCCCTTATTTTGGCATGTCTTAGTCTACGTAAACATTTACGTAGACTAAGACGGCGAAAATAAGGAATGCAAATGGCGGCAGCCATGGCCGCAGCCATTTGCGTACGTGCGTTTTTTTGGTGTTTTTTTTAAGTCAGCCGTGATAGGCTACATAAAGATTTACGTAGCCTATCACAGTGTTTTTTTAAAATCTAGCCATGATAGGGTACATAAATCTTTACATAGCCTATCACTTTTTTTTTGTTTTGTTTTTTTAAACCTGGAAATGGCGGCAGCTGATGCCGGTCGGAAGACCGGCTGCCGCAGCCACTGCCACTGAACCGCTGCCGCAGCCGCCGCCGCAGCCGCCACCGCCAGGAAGATCCGCCCCAGGTAAGTCCCGTCCCAGGGGGGTGGGGGGTGGTGGTGGGCCGTTCCGCCACTGATTTCGGGGGGCCGAATGCGCTGGCATTCGGCCTCCCCGAGATCTGTGGCAGAACTTTCGTACATCCCTAGTAAATCCTGATCGAAAATGAACTGAAACAAATTTCTCATACATTTCTAGTTAAGGCTTTGTTCAGACATCAGGGCTTGGCATCAGTAGATAGGCCTGGCAGACAATTCCTCATTCAATATCATCCCCCTGTGTCTCACCCAGCTGCCATCACATGAGCGCTGTCTGGAATCTACAGAAACCTTTGGCTGGAAGCAACCAACTGCTTTTGGACTTAGTATCTTCTGGGGTGAGATTTCCTATCTCTGTGTTGGTGGTCAGGTTCTAAGAGAATGAGCTAATTGTGCAGGGCCCTAGCCATGGTGAAACAGTGGGTTTGTCTCTGATAGATTTCCACTCCCTCCCCCATACTTTTTGTTTGAAATACAGAGCTGATTGATTCATTTTCATTTTGATTGCTGCTTTCATCTATTATTAGATGTCCTTGTTTTGTACTACTTTCGCTTATATTGTTATACTAAGATGATTATATTAGTTGTTACACTGATTAGAATTTAAATGCCTGTTGATATATGTCCTCTGAATGAATTGGAGGTTTGTGTGTATATTATGAACTGCTTTGAGCACAACTGTCTTTGGAAAAGCAGCATCTAAATTAGAATCTCATCTATAATCTAAAGTAGGATCTAATCTATATAAGAGCTCAGTTCAGCTGTGGCCACTATTGGAGCAAATTGTCTTCCTTGAAACAATCTGTGGTCATGCAGACCATCTGGCTAATCTTTTGTTCTGACATCAACGTGCCTAATGCCTGCTTTCTCCAGCTGTCCTACACTGGTTTCATCACAGTCTTTCACCTGTTGCTTTCTGCTGTTATCCTTTGTTTCCATTCTGTCCCCATACAATTTATCCTATCCCTGTGGGCCCCAAGTGACTAAAGCAGGACCCTTAGTAGTGTGGCCATGATAACTTAAAAAACAAAGCCTTTCAGAGTGGATAAATAGTGGGCCTTTCTCCATAAGAGTCCACGAGAAATTCCCCTGCTCCCTCCTGCTTTCTGTTGAGATCTTGTTCTATACTCATAGTACAAGGATGCTTCAGACTGTTTAAATACTTGGCTTCCATGTTGGTTAAAATGCTGTGAGAAATGTCCTTTTCTTCTTCTGCAAAAGGGCAATGTTGCATTTACGCCATACAAAAACAAGCACAACTGAGCCAGATCGATGTACTTGACTCTGTGTATGTGTGTTTGTGCATGTCGCGGCTGTGCTGATTCATCTGCAGTATTTGGAGCTTGCCAAAAGCTTTAGCTGGGGAGCATCTGGAAGGTGAACCACTTGGAAGAGTGTCGTCAAAATGAAGGAACATATTCCAAGTTTTCCACCTTTTCTTTTATCCTAGCTATTTCTGTTCTTTTTATGTCTCGCTCGTACTGTAGCAGTGGGGAGGTTGAAATGGCATTGGGTTGAACATCCTTTTCCCTTCTCCCAGTTGTGTGTTTTTGGCATTTTTGCACACATCCTTCACTGTTAATCAGGCAATTTATTCAAGTTACAATGTAGCATCTACCAAAAGATAGGGAAACAAAATAAGGCCACCTCCTTCCTTCTTGCTGCATTTGTACCTGTTTGGGGCCAATGGTTATTTCCCAAGTTCCTGACATAGGGAAGGGATGAAGAACTATATAGCAATGAGAACCAATGCAGATAATTTAAACTGCTTGAATCACTGCGACACAAAGGCATATATATATGTGTGTGTGCATGCACATTGCACACTGCACACATATGTATGCAGTTATATTTAGGCACGTGCATACCTTTTGCCCCTTTGTGTACACACAAGTATGAATATAGTTTGGAGACAGGATTGTTCCCCCCTCAATGTAGGAATCCAATCCTGACTTGTATACCTGCATTGAGCAGGGGGTTGGACTTGATGGCCTTGTAGGCCCCTTCTAATCTATTAACCTAGCCCCCAACATATGATCCTAGCCATTTGACAGAATCAGTGGATTGGATCCTAAGATAAGTTAACTTAAAGTTGGTTCAGAGGAGGAAAGTTTCCTGTCCCCTCCTTCCCCTGCTGACAGTGGACTCCTCCAAAAGCCACTCTGGAGGTTATAGGCCCTCCTGAACAATGTGGGATTGATATGGGGGCTACTGAGGAGGTGGAATTGCCCCAAATCAGGTTTAGTTCCTATGATAAGTCAATTTAAGGAAATCCATGAAAGTGGTTTCCCATGATAGTCCTATGAGAGTCCCTCTGACCATCTGTACAGGCTTTGGGGGAGGGTGCAGGTTGTTGTAAGGAGAAGGAGCAGCTGGGGAACTTTCCTTCCATGAACTTCTTTACATTAACTTAGGATCCAAGCTGTTGTATTATGTGTGCAACACATAATCATCTCTATCATCTCTGTTCACAGCTATTGCAGGGTTTTGAAGAGGTTCAGAAACCAGCAATATCTGTTTGTCTGGAGAGAGCACTGGGGCAAAAGAAATGAGTGTGTATCATGTGGGAACAAGACCTCTATCGTACAACCTTCAACTCCATTAAAAATGATTGTCTATTTCCCGCAGTGACAGAGGATTGATCTGGCCCATCACATGGTGCCAGGATGAATTCCCCATCTCCATTATCCCCAGCCATCCAGGTGGGGAGTGGACAGTCCAGCTTAATTCAGCCTACAACCAATGAGCCTCCATTGTGGAGTTCATTCCCAGATAAAAATTCAGGATGAGTAGCAAATTAGATATACTTGGCTCTGACTATGTAGTGACCTCTTGACTCCACCTTGGTATCCCTGCCCTCTGCCCCACCAGCCCTAATGGGCACTAGCTGCTACTGAAATGATTGTATAAAACACATTTGTGTAAGAAGTGTGAAGTCCAACTTACATAATGATATCTGGTGAACCCCTGGGTGAACAATGGAAGGAAACATAGACATGACCTCCAGAAGTTTTACCATGATACCCATAACAATAAGATGTGTTGATTTATAATTCATATTCTAACTGATAAACATCCCAATTTCTTTTATTTATTAGTATTTGTGAAATATGTCCCAGAGAATAGCCCTGCTAGTATATTGCAGTAAAATCAAAAGAGTCTTGTGGTACCTCTTCACACAGTGCATAGTTAAACTATGGAATTCCCTACCACAAGATGTGGTGTTGGCCACCAATTTGGATAGGTTTAAAAGGGGTTTTGACAAATTCATGTAGGAGAAGGCTATCAATGGCTACTAGTCCTGATGACTATGTACTATCTCTAGTATCCAAGGCAGTATCCTTGCACCAGTTGCTGGGGAACATGGTCAGAAGGTTCCAGTGGAGTCATGTCCTGCTTGTGGGTTTCCCACAGGCAGTTGGTTGGCCAATGTGTGAACAGAATGCTGGACTAGATAGACCTTGGTCTGATCCTGCACTGCTCTTCTTATGTTACCTTAAAGACTAATTTATTCTGGCATGCGCTATGGGTCACAAAAGCTTATGCCAAAATAAATTTGTCAGTCTTTATGGTGCCACAAGACACTTTGTTATTTATAAAATACGTGTAGACTTCCATAGTGTATATTCTGAGCTGTCATGATTTAGGTTTTGCATTTGCAAAACACCAGAAATAATTTTTCAATTGATATAGTCACCCCAGTTGTCTTCCAGAAAATCCATTGTCAGCGTTTCAACACATAGCAGTTCTACCAACACAGGAAAACTTCACAGTCATACAAAACTGCAAAGTAGAAATGATTGCCTTTGCACACCACAGATTTTTGTAAAGGACAGCTTTTAAATACCTTTTATTTAGTACCAAGATAACCCTCAGAATACAAGCAGAAGTTATTTCAAAGATATCTTGAACTCTGATCTATCTTTGTATACACGTGTGTCTTTTTAAGTACCCATAAACCTATGGATGTATCAAAGTCTTGTATTACGCAAAGCCAAGCAAAAACAAAGTTGTTAGTTTTGTGTGAGCCCCATGAAACCAATACTCTAAAATGATTACTTACTGCCTGGGCCAAACCTTATGCCTACTCTATGTTGAACAGTGCCAGCATGTCACTTCCATAATGCATCTACATCAGTTGCTAAAGATGGAAGAAAAGAATTTATCAGAATAAAAGACAGCTATCAGGAACTTCTGACAGATTTCTTTTATGGCTCAGTAAGTTTTCCTCAGTTGGATTCTGCACAGCTATCTTGTTTTCATAAACAGCTGTAGAATTCTTTCAGCTTGTGCATTACTTTACTGTTAACTCTAGCCTCCTGAGCTGGCTGTCAGTTCCAACTTGCTGGCATTCCAAATCAGGTAAGTAGGTATTAACTTTTCCTTGCTCTCTTGTCCTTGTTGATTTGACTTTCCTCTGGCAACTAATTTAATAAGATTTGGTCATTGCTTATGAATAAAAAAAATCTGAGTATTAATTATTTCTAGATGACAAAAACTGAACCCTCTGATTTTTCCATTGTTCTATACTCATGGTAGCCCTAATCCAGCATTACCTTTTATAGGGGAGAAAACAGTTTATACATGTATACGTCCATCATGACTGAAGGGGTATGTCTGTATTTTGTGCTTAGGATTCTGTATTTCAATACAAAATGAAAAATGAGCAATTGCCCTCAAAATAATGCCTGTGAGTGGTTAAAATAGATTGCAGTTCTGGAGAGAGATAACAGTTCTAGTCTCATCCTCATTTAGTGGAACCTCAAATTAACAAGTATGATTCAGAATTTAGGCAAAATGGGAAAAATGTAAGTTTAGAGACATGTCTGATTATGTGCCTAGGGACAAGATACTTGCAAATAATTGCAAACACCACCAACATAGGTTTTTTTTTAATTATCAGGATTTGGGCAATCTGCTCCTGCAAATCCATTTTGGACTGTAAGCCAGGCCCCCTCAAAATGGATCTGGATTGTGTCCTTTCAGGTCTTAACTATGTGGTGAGGCTGTTGTTATCATTTCCCCCAACATGACGCCTCAGTGCCTGACAGGGCACTCATGTGGAGCACTGCACACACACACACACACACACACACACGCACGCACACACACACACACACACACACTGATCCCTTCGTATTTACTTACTTACTTACTTACTTATTTAAAATATTTCTTGGCCGTCTTTCAGGGCAGAAGCCCTCCCAAGGTGGCTTACAACAATAAAATACGTAAAAACAAAGTATTAAAAGTGATAAAAATATAAAAACAATAAAAACAACAATAAAAGCCAACAATAAAACCAACAACGATGTTAGCAGCAGCAACAGCAACAATAGCAGTCATATGAATAGAAGGCCAAGGCAAAATAAATAATATGTTTTCAAGTCCTTCTTAAAAGTCTGCAAATGACAGGTATCTATTTGGCTGAAACAAGGACTGAAGCCAAGATGTTGCTGCATATATGTAAGGGGATGGTGCAAAGGATAGATTCATAGTATAAATGTCATAGAACAGAGGGAGGCAATATTTAGGGCCTATGGGCACATTTGGAAATTAGACGAATCGCCCTGGGCACAACCATAAAATGGCTGCCATGGGTACTCATGGCTAGTCACAAAGTACAACCTGCCCAGAGGCATTCACGGGAAATTAAGATGGTAGCAGCTAGAGGCTCCCACTTCACTTTGAAGCAATCTCAGCTGCCAGTATGAAAATAGAAAAATATTTTTAAATAAAAATTGGGAGGAGTAGGCTGTGTTGGTGAGCACCAAGAAAGGTGTCTAGGAATATATTGGTGTACATGTTGCCTACCCATGTCATAAAATGACTGAGGCCTTTAGTCTCTGGTTGATGGTGATCATATCATTGAAATCCAGACCTAATGTCAAGTCTAGATTTGTCTGGATGTTTATCCCTAAATGTGTTCAGTGTGACTTATAAAAACACTACGATAAATTGCTGGGGGAGTTTAAGTTGAGTTTACAGAAAGAACCACGTGTTTGTAAAGCTTCTGAAGTGGCTAAACCACAAAATGAGGTAACATCTGAATCACATGGTAACAATTCTTGTGGCTTTATCACAAAACAACATTACAGGTCAAGGCTAATGCCACAAGAGAATAAGGGCAGTATGGTTATTTGGCCATCTCTACAAAGTCTCTATTCACATTGCAGCGAGACAGTACTGACATGATGTACATATGATTGAACCAGATTGTATTACCTAGCCCTGTCCCACACTTCTACAAATATTTAGGATAATGTCAGAACAGAGGCAGTGAGCTTACAAACTACATGCCCATAGGATCTGTAAGTAGATTAGGGACCCGGCTTTTGGCAAGCATGATGGGGACATGTTGTGGAGCATGGAATGAAGAGGCAACACCTTCATCACTTTCTGGATGCCACCACTGGATGTCTACTGAACTGAAAGAAGCCTTGGAAGCACATTGTCAGTCAGCCACAGGCAACTCCATGTATGTTTAGCATGCAACAGGCCCTGGGTGCTGCTGAACATCATGTATAAGGAAATATTGATGTCCATTATGCTTCTTGTAACCCTTTTCTTCCCCCTAAAACTAGAATTAGATTTTGCTGGGTTTCTTGCTGCAAGGATATTTTGCGTACAAATAATGGCAAATGATAGCTTACATGTTGAAAATGAACTCTTGTTATATATATATTAGCTCCTTATTTTGCTCCTTATTATTATGATTCCTTATTTTGTGTATAGGACTAAGGAGAGAATCAGTACAGCATACAATTTTCTTACTGTGCTCATTTAGAAATGAATCCTGTTTAGTTCAGCTAAATAATGTCACTGTGAGCAGTATGATGAAAAAGTAGTTGTGTTTGCTTCTGTTTTAAACCAGTTTGTGCGGGGTTGGGCATCTTAACTGAGATAGAATCATGGAACTGTGGTGCTGGAGAAGACTCTTACAAGTCCCCTGGACTGCAAAGAGGTCAAATCAGTCCATCCTAAAGGAAATCAACCCTGAGTACTCATTGGAAGGACAGATACTGAAGCTGAAGCTCAAATATTTTGGCCGCCTAATGCAAAGAGAAAACTCCCTGGAAAAGACCCTGATGCTGGGAAAGATTGAAGGCAAAAGGAGAAGGGAACGGCAGAGGATGAGATGGCTAGATAGCATCACGGATGCAATGAATATGAACTTGAGCACGCTTCGGGAGAGAGCGCAGGACAGGAAGACCTGGTGTGCTATGGTCTATATGGGGTCACGAAGAGTCGGACACGACTTACCGACTGAACAACAACAATGGGGCACTAATGTTCTGACTAACAAATGCTTGTGCTCAGATATTTAAATTCCAAATTTGCAAACTTAACACGTTTTGTTTTAGAAAATTCACTTTAATACACGTACCTTTTGCGGCTCCATGACACTATCTTTGGCATGCCACAACTGTAAAGAAAAAAGAGCTTCAGCAAGAAAGGCACTTACATTTGATCTTTTAAATATGTAGTTGCTAATTTATTCTTATATCAGTGTCGGCATGAAACAAAAGTTAAAGATTGTTGTTGTTCTTGAGTGAAAGTGGGAATAGATTATTTAAACATCTGCTCATCTCTGTCTATCACTTGGCCAGCATGAGACAACTCCTTTTTATCAATGTTTAATATAAAAGACCTAGGAATTATAGATTCAGCTAATTAAAAAGCAAATACATGTCCAGTTGATTAGTTCCCTTGGTATCAGGATTCAACAGTTCTCTAAAGATGTTTGCAAATTATCGATTTTTTGTGAAGTTAGTACCATGTCTACACATGCCAAGAAAAGCACAGCCTTTAAAATGTGCTTAAATTTAAAAATAACGCAAAGGCTTTGGGAAATTAAATTAATAACTGTAGTTGTGATAATCTTAGCAAGCTGGCAGAACTGGTGGCAGCACCCAGTATGGGCAGCTACTGAGGGTGCACCAGCCTGAGGGATGTACGAAAGGTACTTACCTTTCGCAAATTATGTTTATGGTTGGGGGGGAGGCGTTCCGTCCCTCCCCCCGGAATCCTTGCCGGGGGGGAGGCGCTCTGTTCCCCCGCCCCAGAATCCTGGCCGGCCGGCTGTGCTCTGCAGCGATTCTGCGGAGCCGCCAGCAGCCAAACATCCATCCGCTGGCTAGCAGGGACACAAATGGCGGTGGCCCTGCAGTCAGCCATGATAGGCTACGTAAATGTTTACGTAGCCTATCACGGCTGACTTAAAAAAAACACACACACGCGTACGCAAATGGGGGCAGCCACGACCACCGCCATTTGCGTTCCTTATTTTGGCACGTCTTAGTGTACGTAAACATTTACGTAGACTAAGATGGTGAAAATAAGGGGAACGCAAATAGCATAGACGCTACGCTATTTGCGTTCCCCTTATTTTCACTGTCTTAGTCTACGTAAATGTTTACGTAGACTAAGACGTGCCAAAATAAGGAACGCAAATCACGGCGGCCATGGCCACCGCCATTTGCGTATGCGCTTTTCTTTTTAAGTCAGTCGTGATAGGCTACGTAAACATTTAAGTAGCCTATCACGGTTTTTTTTTTTAAACCTAGCTGTGATAGGCTACGTAAATCTTTACGTAGCCTATCACGTTTTGTTTTGTTTTTTGTTTTTAAACTGGAAATGGCGGCGGCGGACGGCTCTGGGCTGGGCTGGGCCTGGCCGGCTGCTCCGCGGAGGCTGTGCTCCGTGGAGCACAGCCTCCCATCGAGGATTCCGGGGGGGAGGAATGGATCGCCTCCCCCCCATTGAGGATTCTGGGGGGAGGGATGGAACACCTCCCCCCCCCACCATCAACATAATCCGTGAAAGGTGAGTCACTTTCGTACATCCCTAGTTTGTGCACAGCTCTACTAATTATCATTTAGTTACTGTCAACAGTTTGCAATGTGCTGTAAAGTAAACTATGAAGTACTTTGTACAAGTGAAAGGAAACTATCACTTTGAATTCATGCAGAACCATCATATTAGATAGGGCTGCAGGGCTACAGTGACTGAATATGGTAACTGTATATAGCACAATAGAAGCTAGAAAGTTCTTTTAAAAAACAGAACACTGTTATTCTTTAAGCTGCCAAACAAAAATTGCCCCAGGCAACCCAGTGGCTGGGTATCTGCACATTTACTTCAAAACACATTATTGGACATTAAGTTGGCAGGTATCCCTACACTATCCTCCTCTCAGACACTGTTTTTGATCAACATCTGTGGTGCTTTAAATATAAGAATGGGCATCTGTATCAGGTTGTATGTGGAAAAGGTCTATAAACTGTTAAATTGGCTAAGTTAGTAAATCAGTTCTTAAGCGGGCTTGCCAAGTAGATTTAAAACTGATTTATTCACCCTAGGGAGTACATAAAAGACTAGTCTCCTAAAAGAATTTACTAGGCCCATCAATCCATCTGCTATATTTCCCCATCTTGGACTATAGAACTGGATCAGTAACAAGATTTGTTTCTAACATATATCAGAAAAGACTCCTCTACCATAGTAGAATCAGGTTTTGGATAACTAATTTGTGCATTTGGGAGCGAAGGAAGTCGGCAAGAAATATACAGTTTTATTTCAGGCGTTTCAGCTCTGTTCACCTCCCACCACAGAAGTGCTAAAGATAACCATGATGTTTCTATTCAAATACTGAAACAAAATTCTTACCCATCCCAACTTTGCATGCAGAAGGCCCCACATTCAATCCCTCTTCCTGAGACCCTGGAGAACTACTGCCAGTCACAGTAAGAGTACTGCTCTAAATGGACCAATAGTCTGACTTCGTATAAAACAGCTTCCTGTGTTACCCTGTCTTACCTTGCTTGCAGACTGTTAGTTTAGTGTCCTATGCTATCAATCTTAAATAACAACTTGACCCTTGCTGTTGGATAAATTTGATAACATTTGATTGGACATAGTTCTCTTCCACGGGCCGTGGTGGCTTAGTGGTTAAGACGCTGAACTACAGACCGGAAGGTCAGCAGGACAGCAGTTCGAGACCCGAGTGCCGCATGACGGAGTGAGCCCCCGTCTTCAGTCCCAGCTCCTGCCAACCTAGCAGTTCGAAAGCAAGAAATCGCAAGTAGATAAATAGCTACCACTTCAGCGGGAAAGGTAACAGCGTTCCGTGCACCTCGGTGTTCAGTCATGCCGGCCACATGACCACGGAAGTGTCTTCAGACAGCGCTGGCTCTTCGGCTTAGAAATGGAGATGAGCACCACACCCTAGAGTCGGACATGACTGGTTGGGGACACCTTTACCTTTACCTTTTAGTTCTCTTCCACTATTCAGCTTTTTCTCTTCCTTCATTCTTTGCTTTTCAGAGCAAAATACTAAAGTGCTTTTACAGCAGAACTACAAATGGAAGTTAACCTTCTTCCCAAGGGCATACTTCAATAAGATTTCTCTACATGCAAAATTTTGCTATGTAGGTATTGAATTTGTTTACAAAACCTATTGGATAAATATATGTGTATATTTAAGAAAAGATGAGGGTCTTATGAAGAAATCTGGAATGTGTACTAGAAAAATAGTTCAGACTTTTCAAAATGCCCTTGATGCAACAAAGTATTTTCAAGTTGCTACCAAACTGAATGATATAAATTTCCCTAAAAACTATTTTGAATGACTATTTACTGTGATAGTTTCTTCTGATAAATGTGCTACAATGCCTTTTATCCAGGAAGGATACCTGCATGCAATCTGCACAGATCTAAGTAAATTAAAAATGAAATACGATAAAATTATCTTGTTACTACAGAGTGTTTATTCACACATAATATTCTGTTTCCCTGAATGTCTGCATTCACATATAGCAATAAGCCAGGACAGTGTGCTGATGCATACAGCCCATTTGTTCCGGCTTGGCTCCTCTCTTCATATGAGTGCGTAAATCTGACCAGGAAGAGAATGCTTATTGTTTGTGACACCTGAAGCTGGGATCCTGGCTTGTTTATGTATGTTGTTGGCTTATGGTCCTGGCTTGCTACTCCTCTCACTGGTCCCAATAAGTGTTGGTGCTGCATGCAACTACTTTAGATGTTTTTTTTCAAAAAAGGTTATCCACAGCTGCATGCTATATAATTAACATAAAATGTTGTTTGACCCCAAGTATCTCCAACCAGATTCCACAGCCCATCCTGTAAGTCCATTAAGTTGCCCTGCCAGAGCCCTGTGCTTTACAGAAGCTGCCTCCTTTTTGGAAGTGGCTGGCTCTGACAATGGTTAAGTGGACAAACAGGAAATTTGGGGTGGTTTGTTGAGGCAGTCACGAGGGTGTCAAGTCAAGTATAGCCACACCTTCATAGCCACACCTTTTCACCATTTATCTTTATTTATTTATTTATTTATTTATTTATAATACCTGTGTACTGCTTAATGTAATAAAATCTCTAAGCACCTCACACTAAAATACATATGTATACAATATTAACAAATATAAAAATAATAAATAAAAGTGTAGAGCATAAAAAATAAACTGTAAAACAGAGCAGTGTCATAGCCCATTATGAGCGAGGTAAAGCCTGTGAAACTCAACATTAAAAAAACTAAGATCATGGCATCTGGCCCCATAACTTCCTGGCATATAGAAGGGGAAGAAATGGAAGCTGTGACAGATTTTATTTTCTTGGGCTCCAAGATCACCACAGACGGTGACTGTAGCCATGAAATTAAAAGACGCTTGCTCCTTGGGAGGAAAGCTATGGCAAACCTAGACAGCATAGTAAGAAGCAGAGACATCACCTTGCCGACAAAGGTCCATCTAATCAAAGCTATGGTTTTCCCAGTAGTAATGTATGGCTGTGAGAGCTGGACTATAAGGAAGGCTGAGCGCCGAAGAATTGATGCTTTCGAACTGTGGTGCTGGAGAAGACTCTTACGAGTCCCCTGGACTGCAAGGAGGTCAAATCAGTCCATCCTAAAGGAAATCAACCCTGAGTGCTCATTGGAAGGACAGAAACTGAAGCTGAAGCGCCAATATTTTGGCCACTTAATGCAAAGAGAAAACTCTCTGGAAAAGACCCTGATGGTGGGAAAGACTGAAGGCAAAAGGAGAAGGGGACGACAGAGGATGAGATGGCTACATAGCATCACGGATGCAATGAATATGAACTTGAGCACACTCAGGGAGAGAGCGGAGGACAGGAAGGCCTGGCGTGCTATGGTCCATGGTGTCACGAAGAGTCGGACATGACTGAACAACTGAACAACAACAACAACAAAGCCTGTGAAACAAACATGTTTTCAAGCAGTGTTTAAAACTTGCCACAGTTTCTTCTTCTCAAACTGTGTGTTGAAGAGTGTTCCAGAAGGTGGGTTCCATAACTGAGAAGGCCCATCTTATATGATATTATATGGCAATATTATGTTGGAATGACCAATAAGGCCTTTTAGTTAGTTTTCCTTCTTTGCCTCCTTCTCCAGTTCCATTGTCCACCTCCATATTTGTTATTTTCCTTGGAGAAATAAAGGTCTAAGGAAAGCCTTCTTTCTAGGCTCTCTACACTAAAAAAAAAAAAATGCTTTTCATGGTTTTAGTTTTTGTGAACCGCCCAGAGAGCTTTAGCTATTGGGGGGTATAGAAATGTAATAAATAAACATATGAACTGTTTGTCCCTAGGATTGCTAATAATGCCTTTGCCAGCCATTCAGTCTCCCCATTATGACCACAAGCAACAAGACCCCAGCAGAGCCATATGGTGCACAAGTGTGTCTTAGAATCTTCGTGTGATAACCCCATTTTGGATTTGTAACCAAAAGCTGGGAGAACCGGGGAGCCTATGTGCCCACTGTGCATTTTCAAGGATCCATGACCAACCAAGAAGTGAGGTCCTTTGTGTTTCCCTTACCCTGGAATTCTATTTTTTCTGATGTTCCTCTGATCTACCTATTCTGCCCTTCACAAGGCCCACACCATGTCATCAGCATGCATAGAACCATAGAATCATAGGATAGTAGGTTTGGAAGGGGCCTACAAGGCCATCGAGTCCAACCCCCTGCTCAATGCAGGATCCAAGTCAGAGTATCCCTGACAGATGGCTGTCCAGCCTCGTCTTGAATGCCTCCAGTGTGGGAGAGCCCACCACCTCCCTAGGTAATTGTTTCCATTGCATATTGCTCTTTTTGATGTTTTTCCTGAGTTTAAGCCGGAATCTGGCTTCCGGTAACTTGAGCCCATTATTCCATGTCCTGCACTCTGGGATGATCGAGAAGAGATCCTGTCCTTCTTCTCTGTGACAACCTTTCAAGAGCACTATCCTATCTCCCCTCAGTCTTCTCTTCACAAGGCTAAATATGCCCACTTCTTTCAGTCTCTCCTCATAGGGCTTTGTTTCCAGTCCCTTGATCATCTTTGTTGCCCTCCTCTGAACCCTCTCCAGTTTGACTGCATCCTTCTTAAAATGTGGTACCCAGAACTGGACACAGTACTCCAGATGAGGCCTAAGCAGTGCTGAGTAGAGGGGAACTAGTACTTCACAGGATTTGGAAGCTATGCTTGTATTAATGCAGCCCAAAATAGCATTTGCCTTTTTTTTTGCAGCCATATCACATTGTTGGCTCATATTCAGCTTGTGATTGACAACAATTCCAACATCCTTCTCGCTTGTCGTACTGTTGAGCCACGTATCCCCCATCTTGGAACTGTGCATTTGGTTTCTTTTTCCTAGGTACAGAACTTGGCATTTATCCCGGTTAAATTTCATTCTTTTGTTTTCTGCCCAGTAGCGCTCCAGTCTATCAAGATCACTTTGAATTTTATTTCTGTCTTCCAAAGTATTAGCTATCCCACCCAATTTTGTGTCATCTGCAAATTTGATCAGCATTCCCTGTACCTCCTCCTCCAAGTCATTATGAAAAATGTTGAAGAGCACTGGGCCCAGGACTGAGCCCTGCGGTACCCCGCTTGATATGATAAAGGATTGGTATATGAACTAAAAAAAAATCCTCTTCTATAAGATATTTTGGAAAAAAGAAATCTTGTAATAATTACTTAAGAGTTCTCAAGCTCATTTTCCTCACTTGAAGAAGCTGATCTCCTACCATTTTTGTGAACCGCCCAGACTGCTTCGGCTATTGGGCAGTATAGAAATGAAAATAAATAAATAAATAAATAAATAAATAAATAAATAAATACCTTTGTTGAGGCATGGTCTACAGTGTGTGTGCCACACCTCTTGGAAAGATCCTTCCATTACTACATTTGTGCTGAGATACGCACACATGAAAGTTCATGTGCATGTTTGAGCAAGGATGTGCAGTAACATTCTTTACATTCAGCTAGCCTCTTTCACACCCTCCTTCCATGAATGTAATGAACACATGGAAGAATCATGGAACCATAGAATAGTAGGGTTGGAAGGGGCCTACAAGATCATCGAGTCCAACCCCCTTCTCAGTGCAGGAATCCAAGTCAAAGCATCCCTGACAAGTGGCTGTCCAGCACTCCAGCTTCATCTTGAATGCCTCCAGTGCAGGACAGCCCACTAGAGAGGACAGGATGGTGCCTGTTGGTTTCATCCTCCTCCTCCCCCCTCCCCCAACAACATCTATCCGTTCAGTGAAAGTGTGAAAGGGGCTATAGGTGCAATTGGGAACCCTGATCGTACATGGAACGACCTGCATACATCCAGCTGTACATGTGCAGAGGCTTCTTCCATGGAATTACTTATGTATGCGTTACAATTATTTATATAAGAGCCTCAGCTATTGGGCAGTATAGAAATGTAATAACTAACAAATCCTTCCCAGGGCCAGGGCCATCAGGCCAGCTGGTGTCTTCTGTCATCATCATTTACCTCTGTCTCTCCTGGAATCTGTCCTACAGGGTAGTTGATAGTAGATACTCTTGTGGGGGATGGAGGGAGGGGAAAGTCCAGCTGGAACTTCTTCATCTGCCTCTCTCCCTCTCTTTACACAAAGGAGCATGTGGAGGTCAGGGCAAGAGGTTGCAACCCAGTCCTCATGTTCAAGATATGCTCAGACAGAGGAAAGGTGTAAAAGGAGCTAGGTATTTCCTCTACTGATGTTTACTGCCCTTAATTTTGCACACATTTTTGTATGGAACTTTTGAGCTGGGAACTGCATTGCTAATTCAGATAAGTGCACAATCCAAAGATAACTGTTTTCCAATCTGTGTGTTAGTCTGGGAAGTGCAAATTAGATAGGCTCACTTAAAAATGTGGACCAAACAACATTCTCCACTGTCCTGATGAGCTCCTGCACTTCAATTTATCAATTTATCAATACACCATTGGTGATTTGGTTTACACAAAAATGTGCATGGGCATCAGTAAAACACCATTCCAAAAGAAACTTGATGTAATCAGATGTACAATCACATTACAATTTTTTTTTCTGAGTGTTTTATCAATGTTCATGTGTGCATCAGAAATGTAGATGTTTTGGACTGCAACTCCCATAATCCCTGACCATTAGCTATGCTGTTTGTGGCAAATGGGAGTCATAGTCCAGAGCATCTGGAGGGAACAGGTTGCCTGGCCCTGCTGAAAAGGAAGGGGGCAGGTACTGGAATGCTCAGCTGCCTATGCAGAACCTGGAAATAAAAAGTGGGGGAAATACACCAGTTTCGCTTTGGGAGCAAGGCCAGGTAATTCAAAATTCCAAAATTGGGGAAGAAATTTGTGTAAGAAGTACAGTTAGATTTGGGCCTTGTTGTATAATTTATTTACCTTGTTAATAAAGTCCTGCTGCCCAGTGCTAATTTTGTTACAAATTGCCCTCACGTTTACTGAAAGCACATGGCACAAAATCAGATGTGGCACAGCTTTGTATGCATCTAATCCAGAACTAATTTTGGCTTTGTGCAAATCCAGCAGACGTGTTACGGATCCCCCTTCATTCTAAAACAATAGTTTGAATCTGCCCTAAAGTAGTGATATTCTGGCCTTTGCAGGAGCGGAATGAGGAAGCACCATCTGGCACTTTGTATGCCGGTGCTAACTCCACAATTGTTTCTTATTGAATTCCTTCCACACAAAAGAATGTGGGGATATGAAGTAAATCTATCCTATTACACTTAAGACGTTTTGCCTAGAGAGAAAATGGAGGCATATTCAGGAGGCTCTGAGGGATATTTTTCTTCTTCTTCCTTGTTATGTATACACACAGCTTTTTTCGTGGACTGTATATGCTTGAAAGGTTTCATAAGCAGTGGCTTCTACAATACGATGATTTCTAACCCACTTTCCATTCAAATCAGCATCACAACATCCAGTATCACAGCCTTCATCAGAATGTTTTAAAAGGAATGTTAAGTGGACATTTAACAACAGATAACTCCCTTCCACAGATTCCAATTCAAAAGCAAAACAAGCATAAAATGTATAGTTCAGTGAATAAGGAACACATCATATTCCCTATTTGTGAAATAGTTATTAGTTGTATTCTTCTCCCCCAGATCCACTTGTGAAGAAGCTAGAACTTACACTGAAGGCTAGGTTTGAAACGGATTACCCATTAAAGTAACCTATGCTGCTCAAACTTTGGGGACATTTTTTTTTTTTAACCAAAATGCAGAATTAGATCACTGTGGGAGATTTTACATTCTAATGAAGGCGTTTACAATGGAAGAAAGCTGAACTTCTGAAAATATTCATTATGCCATTAGATTCACTGCAGTAGAGTTTTGCTATTATTTTAAAGCTAATTTACAAAGCTGTTTTTCATATATTTAGTCAGAAAGGTTTATGGTCGGAGATTTAGAGAAGTGAAGCACGGGTTAAAGAAATATTATTGCAAAAGCTATTCCCTGCTCCCGGCCAGTTTATTTTCCTGCACCTGCTGTTTGGAAAAATGTCTATCTATTTTTGCAATAATAGGATTAGAGTGCCTAGCAAGCTTGCAAAAAAAAGAAAGAAAAAGATGTGGGGAGGTTTTGGCCTGATGCTGCTGACACTTTTGCTACTATAGCCTAAAGAAAACTAGTGAATCACAGATGCAGGGTCAGATTCACCACTATGAATTGTTCCTGCAGTCTGTGTACATTGCAGTGAAGTTCCTTGATGGTGGTTCACATCCCTTGACTGAACAACTGTTTTTAAAATATCAAAAGAGAAGCTGCTAACCCCTATTACAAAGCAAGACTAATCAACTTACTCTCTGCTATACTTGGTCTACAGGAAAAAAAAAATCACTGCTGCAGAACCTGGGGAATTGCTTCGTAACTGAGACCTTAATTAACTTTAACAATGGGGCAAAATTACATTGTAAAACGTGGAAAACTGTTAGATGTTTCCCCAGAATAGCTTCTGTGTCCTCTATCCTTTCAATATCCAGTGGCATAGTGGTGGATTTTGAAGTGCAGGAGCCCTCCATGATGGTGTGTATGGACACACACACACACACACACACACACACACAAAAGAGATGTCTGTCTCTTGGAAATCCAGTTTATTTTTGTCTTGATGGAGTTCTGCAGTGTGTACAGTTCAATTTGCACTTGCGATCTGAGCTACAGGCTTTTCCATGAGTGCCAGGAAATTGAAGTGTGCATTTTTATTGCAGGTTCTGCAATTTGCACAAATTTCCGAGCAATTTGCACAAATTTTGGTCATAATTTGTGCAAGTTGCTCAGAAATTCATGCAAATTGTGGAACCTTGGAGGAAAAATGCACACAGTGCCCAAAGTGACCCAACATGCTGCAGATCATGCCGGGTGCCATAATGGGAACTGAAATGAAGTCCAGGGGGCCAAACCTAGGAGTCCTCATCAAATTCCACCACCCCCCAATGGATTTTTCCAGTATCCCTAACACACACAGAGATACACACCCACATGAAAGGAAAGCAGTAGATATTATACTACCAAATTTATTAGGATAACCATGATGGCAGCCCTATGTATTCTTGCCTGGGGTAAACTCACTTGAACTTCCGACTGCATAGGGTCAACGTGTAAAAGAAAAAAGAGCTTTAACAAGAGATCTTCATCTAACTAAAATTCAATCTTTAGAATTAGATTTCTAATCTTGATTAGAAACACAAACAATCTTGCAAAGAAGATTGCTAGTCTGAAATAGAAACACCATGAAAAATAGGAAACAAGTATCCAGCATGTCTTCGATTATTTTCCTTATTCTCTGACTTCCTACATGTCATGAACAACAGTAGAAATTAAAGGCTTTATTCAATTGCCCCTTGCCATCAATAACTATGGTGCTATGGCAGATGATGTCACTGCTCCTGCCCTAAAAGAAGTCCCAGAGCTATGCTCCCCTGCATTCTGCTTCTACTACATGTCAATATCCAAAATTAAGCAAACTGAAAAGTCAGGAAATGAAGTGTCACTGAGATCTGTAGGCCCAAATGCAATGAGTGTATTCGTGTTCTGCTGAAAATTTCTCCCACACTTTTTTGGCCTTTCTCATTCAATTTGATAGCAGAGAAATTGCTTTTGAAAATAAATTCAATGGTAAAGAAATTTTGGAGAAATTCTCATGGATTAGGTTTGGGTTTCTTGGGCTTATCTTGCTTAGGAGGTGGCTGAGGAATGAATGTAAGTGTCCTGTTTTTCATTGTACAATCATCATCTCTCTGGCCACCTGTAGCCTCCTCAGCTTCCTAAACTTCAATTAAAATCCACTTTAAGACACCATGAGGTAATTCCTCCCATGGAGCTTTTCCAGATCAGATCAGGATGTGCAGGCAGCCTGGGAGGCTAGCTGTGAATAGGTAAGCTCAGAAACAACACAAAAATGAATTATAAAACATCTTGAATGAGGCAGAACAATGGAAGCCTCCTTCCCAGGGAGAGAAAAGTTTCAGGAAATTGGAAGACAGGCTTTGGCAGAGCACTAACTCCACCTCATCCCTGGAGCTAGACACAACACTGCCCCACCTGCATTGTGGTGAATACAAACTTGGGGCTAACCTGCCAAGAGAGTTGATGCTCTTGCAGCACGAAAAAACCCCAAAACCCTTACCAAAAAAGAAAGAAGCTGTGCTACAAGCCCTGCCAATGGGGAGGCCTACGTGGGAGAAACTGTTGAGAATTTCTCCTCCCCTTGGAGAAATTCAGTGAAATTGTCTCCCAAATTTCTCTGCCACAAGTAAAGTTGAGAATTTCAAGAGGCCATTTGTGCACAGCTCTAGTGTGAATCCAATAATTAGAGCAGCAGGATTCAGAATCTCCAAGACACAGTGAGCACCAGAATGTAAGGAGAAATAGGTCCATACATAGCCATCATATGCATGTATTTATTTATTCTATTTCAGTCCACCCAATAACAAGCATGCTGTAGGCAGATTATAAACAGTTAAAGGAATAAAACACAATACAAATAGTTACAAGAGTAAACTACAATACAAATAGTTAAAAGAATAAGATACAATACAGAATGATATTGCCTCATTAGTAAAATGCAACACAGGAAGCTGCCTCATACTGTGTCAGTGGCTGGTTAGCCACTGTGTGAACAGAATGCTGGAACAGATGCACCCATGGTCTGATCCAGCATGGCTCTTTTTATGTTCTTATGTTATAGCATTGGTCCAGCTAGCACAGTATTGTCTTCAGCAGGGATGGGCAGAAGGAAGATCTCCAGATTTTTGTACTTCAACTCTTAAAAGCCCTTGCCAGTATGGCCAGTGGTCAGAGGTGCTGGAAGCTGATGTCCAAAACATCTGGAGATCTGCTTTCTGCCTACCCCTGGTCTACAACTCTAGACTGACTGGCAATGGCCCTCCAGGGTTTCAGGCAGAAGGGCTTCCCAGGTCTACCTGGAGAGGGCAAGGGATTAAATCTCGGGCATCTTGCATGCAAATCATGAGCTCTGCCACTAAGCTACAGGCATTTCTCAAACATGCCCTATCAAAAATGAAGAGGGGTTCTGCCTACCATATAAACAGTGTTGTGCATGCTTGCTTGTCACTCGTAGATATAGGTAAGACATCAACACAGCTGTGGTGTAAAGCAGGTTTGTACTAGTACGAAGGTGGATCCTTTTAATTAGAGGGATGTTTTATGTCCTTAAATATGAGTCTAGGCAGATTTCCTTTATAGAAAGACTGAAAACATGATTCAACTTGGGGCCACTCAGGGATTATAGGTACATAGGAGAGGAAGGCAAATAAAATGATCAAGGGGCTGGAGCAAGTCCACTATGAGGGAATGTTACAGCAGCTGGGATTGTTTAGCTTGGAAAAAGGGAGGGTAAGGGGAGACATGATTTGTTGTTCAGTCAATAGAGGTATACAAAATTATGCATGGTGTGGAGAATGTGGATAGGGAGACATTTTTTTCTTTCTCTCAAAATAGTAGAACCCAGGGTCATCCCATGAAGCTAATTAGTGGGAGATTCAGGACAAATAAAAGGAAGTACTTCTTCACACAGCACATAGGTAAGTTGTGGAATTTGCTACCACAAGGCATAGTGATGGCCACCAATTTCTATGGCTTTAGAAGGGGGTTAGACAAATTCCTGGAGGAAAAGGCTATCAATGGCTACCAGTCCTGATGACTATATGCTACTAGGGATGGCGGAGAAATCCGGAGAATTTCTCCCCAAATCTTCGGGAGGCCGAATGCCAACGCATTCGCCCCCCCCAAATTGGTGGGGAAATTCTCCACCGGCCCCCCGCCCCCCCGGGATGGGACTTACCGTGGCCAAATGTCCCTCTCGGCGGCGGGTCCCGGCGGCGTTTCGGCGGCGTTTCAGCGGGGGCGGGGGCGGCGGCCGGTCTCCTGACCGGCTGCTGCCGCCGCCATTGCAAAAAAAAAAAGTAAAGTAAAAAAAACACACACACCCCTGTGATAGGCTACGTAATGTTTTATGTAGCCTATCACGGCTAGATTTCCAAAGTCAGCCATGATAGGCTATGTAAATCGTCACGTAGCCTATCATAGGTGACTTTGGAAAAAAAAAAAGTGCGTACTCAAATGGCGGTGGCCCATGGGCGCCGCCATTTGCGTTCCTTATTTTGGCATGTCTAGTCTACGTAAAGATTTACGTAGACTACGGCGAAAATAAGGGAACGCTATTTGCGTTGCCCTTATTTTCGCCGTAGTCTACGTAAATCTTTACGTAGATTAGACGTGTCAAAATAAGGAATGCAAATGGCGGTCCCCATGGGAGCCACTATTTGCGTACGCTTTTTTTTTTTTCAAAGTCACCCGTGATAGGCTACGTGACGATTTACATAGCCTATCACGGCTGACTTTGGAAATCTAGCTGTGATAGGCTATGTAAATCGTTACGTAGCCTATCACGTGTGTGTGTGTGTGTGTTTTTACTTTTTTTTTCGTGGCCGGGTAGACGGGGTGCTTCTACCCAGCCTGAATTTCACCGGAGAGGGATGGGGCGTCTCCCCCCCGGCCTGAATTTCAGCCGGGCGAGGCGGGGCGGGGTGCCTCCCCCCCTTGCCTGAACTTCAGGGGGAGAACCGAAGCACCTCCCCCCCACCGCAAAGCAAGCTTCGAGAACAGGTAAGGGACTTTCGTCCATCCCTATGTGCTACCTTGAGTATCAGAGGCAGTATGCCTATATGCACCAGTTGCTGGGGAACATGGGTGGGAGGGTGCTGCTGCACTCATGTCCTGCTTGTGGGTTTCCAGCCGACAGCTGTTTGGCCACTGTATGAACAGAATGCTGGACTAGATGGGCCCGTGGTCTGATCCAACATGGCTGTTCTTATGTTCTTATGTACATGGATGACACTAAGCTAAGCTTTCATCATGTGGTGATGACATGATAGAGAGATGCTTTCATTTGTTTATCATGGAAACTGCTTATGATGAGGACTGGACTGAGCCTATCAAAAGCCTGCAAAGTAGTGTTTCACATTTATGTGGGTCACTACTATCATTGACATGGAGAATCTTCACATTATCAGGCCAACCCATAGATAAGCCGCTCAATACCAAGGTTCCCCTGGAACCACTTCCAAAGAAAATGATGGCAGTGGAGCCACTGTGATAAAAAAAGCAGTCTTCAGCAGCTTCAATGTGGGAGTGGGGGTGGGGGTGAAGGCTCCACTTTATTGCTTGAGAAGGTTTCATCAGCAGAGCTCCATAAAAGCTTTTTTTAATGTCTTCCAACTTTGAACCATAAGTATAATGAATAGAATTGATGTGGCATGTTAGAATGTTCAGAGCACTTCACATAACAATGTGTCAATAAAGCAATGCTGTAAGCAAATTCACAGGCTTTTCAATCCTGTAAAGCAGAGTAGAATGATTATTATTCCCATATTGTTATTGCTGCTCAGCTAAGTCGCTCACCAAGTAACATAGGTCCGGTCACTCTCTTTCTCTCTCTCAGGCTGACCTGCCTCCCAGGGTTCTTATGAAGATAAATGTGTGTGTGGGAAGGGGGGCCAGGTGGTAATTTTCAAGGGTAGGGCAAAACACTTCACCTTGTTTCAGGAGAAGGGAGACATGTAAAGGAGTCCACCGTGGCAGCAGTGGCAGCAGGTCTTGTTGTCCCCTTTAAAAAAAAATTAAAAATCTTTTAAGATTGCATTTTTTGGTGGCAAATCTTGTAAGAATGCTGGGTATCATGGTGGCAGATTCCCTCACTTTTCATCTTTAAGAATGCCACTTGTGGTAATGGCCATTCCCTTCCCAGAATGCCTCAGCCCTTTGCGGAATGACAGTAGCGGCCGGCAGCCAATCTGTGTTCTGTTCTGGCTGCACTACAAACTGCATCTTTATCCATTCTTATCAAGAACAAGCTGAAATGAAATTCTCACCCATCCTTAGCCACAAGTGGCATTTTTAAATGGTTCAGCCCCTTAAAGTGTCACTTTCCCCTGCATTTGGCCCTATCCATCCTCGATAGTTCTTCTCAAGGGGAAATCCCACTCTGATTGAGGAGAAACAGAGCTCTGGGGAGATTTCTTCTGAGTCCTAAGTAATACTATGCACAAAAAACAAAACAAAAACAAAAAAATCTGGGTGAAGAAAGCTCAAGCCCTACACCAAGAAATGGGCAGCTTGTAGCCCGTATGTAGAAGACAACGAGCATATTTTCTTGGGTTGCATGTCCTTCCACTAGATGGGGAGGGGGATGAGAGTCCTGCAAGGACCCCAGCACTCTGACCACTGTACATACAGCTCAGCCAACCCTCCCAACCCACCTTTTGAAATGTCACAAGCCATTAACATAGAGCAGGTGTAGTGTGGTATACTAGTTAGGTTAGGTTGTTGTTCAGTCGTTAAGTCGTGTCTGACTCTACGTGACCCCATGGACCATAGCACGCCAGGCCTTCCTGTCCTCCGCTCTCTCACAGAGTGTGCTCAAGTCCATATTCATTGCATCAGTGATGCTATCTAGCCATCTCATCCTCTGCCACCCCTTCTCCTTTTGCCTTTGATCTTTCCCAGCATCAGGGTCTTTTCCAGGGAGTTTTCTCTTCACATAAGGTGGCCAAAATATTTGAGCTTCAGTATCTGTCCTTCCAATGATCACTCAGGGTTGATTTCCTTTAGGATGGACTGATTTGTCCTCCTTGCAGTCCAGGGGACTCGTAAGAGTCTTCTCCAGCACCACAGTTCGGAAGCATCAATTCTTCGGCACTCAGACTTTCTTATAGTCCAGCTCTCACAGCCATACGTTACTACCAGGAAAACTATAGCTTTGATTATATGAACCTCTGTTGGCAAGGTGATGTCTCTGCTTCTTACTATGCTGTCTAGGTTTGCCATAGCTTTCCTCCCAAGGAGCAAGCGTCTTTTAATTTCATGGCTACATTCACTGTCTGCAGTGATCTTGGAGCCCAAGAAAATAAAATCTGTCACTGCTTCTATTTCGTCCCCTTCTATATGCCAGGAAGTGATGGGGCCAGATGCCATGATCTTCATTTTTTTAATGTTGAGTTTCAAACCAGCTTTTGCACTCTCCACTTTCACCCTCAACAAGAGGCTCTTTAGATCCTCTTCGCTTTCTGCCATTAGGGTGGTATCGTCTGCATATCTGAGGTTGTTGATAATTCTCCTGGCAATCTTAATTCCGACCTGTGGTTCATCCAGCCTGGCGTTTCTCATGATGTACTCTGCATATAAGACCAGGATTCAAATCACTACTTAGTCACAAACTCACTGGCTAATCTTCAGCCTGTCACAATCTCTCAGCCTAACCTACATCACAGGGTTCTTCTGAAGATAAAATGTGTGTGTGGGGAGGGGGCAGCAGAGGATAAAGTAGGGGGCATAGATCTACCGTGAGCTCCTTGAATATAAGGTGACAGAAAAATATAAATGATGATGATGATGATGATAATAATAATAATAATAATTTAAAAAATCCACTTGCGAACGTATCTTTGCAGCTCATTGCAGGAGGAGAAGGAAATCATTCTTTTTTAAAAACTTTTAAATCAAATCTGAGTTTCTCCAGATAATAAATTGTACACATTACATCAAAAATCCTTGTTTGCATGATGCAATTATGGAATTGCAGGATACACACACACAGTTCTGGATACATTAGCTATGTACATGCTGAGTTAAATTGACCCTTTTGCCTCCACTACAGTTGCCAAAATTATACAAAGTGCTTTTCTGCCAATTTCCCATCTGAAATAATTGATAACTTTTTCAGGTAGGAAGAGTAAATCCAAGAGATCAAATATGGCATCTGCAGGCAGAACTTTAGCCCTTAAGGTAGATCTTGCTGAAATCCTGTTTCCTGAAATTTGAAAGCAAATATATCATTCCGAGAAATATATTTTGTGTTTGCTATTCCCCTTGTCTGGAGCACAGCATTATCATACACCTTAGGGTAACAGTAGCAGATCAGAGTCAATCCTTTTCTTGCCTACCAATGGAAATTTTAAACATGAACTTGGCGTGCTTGCACTAAATTAACAGTAGGGAAATGATTCAGGGATGAAATCTCTATACTGTGAAAATCTAATATAAACATGATAGGAAAAATAATCCTGTTACTGGACTCTGCATATCGTGTTTGAGTGGAACCTTTTGAAATAAACATATGGTTAAAAAACCCAGAAAGAAATTATGTTGTAAACAAACACTGTGCTACATTTCTCACAATAAGTGTCATAAACGTAATGCATACAGCCCTTTTCCTGTGAAATTGAGAATACTTTTTTTTGGTATTCTTTGGTGAAAAGAATATATATCTGATTATGAAATCTTATGCAGGTTTACTCAGACGTTAGACCCATTGAACACAGTGGGGCTTACTCCCAAGTATGTGTGTACAGAATTGCAGCTTAAAGGGCTGTTTTATCCATCTGTAGAGACAGGATGGGAATTCTGGTCTCCACAATTTGGCAGCATGATTTTTTATTTTTTTTAGGAATAGGGCATTTTCAAATTGATTTTGAGGATGGAAGGCTGTATGTTTATCTTAGACAGGCTTATGTAGCATGGCAAGCAGGTTGGCTTCCTGCCCCCGCCCCCAATCCATCCAGCCAGAAAGACCAAGAAAGATCCAGCCACCAAAAAATATACTCTCCACAGATTGTCTTTCTGGTGGTGGGAATTAGCCACATGGCAGAAGAGTTCTGGCAGGCCAAACTACAGCATCCATTCCATCCCCCATCCCCCTGTGCGTGCACAAGCACACACGAACAAGGAAAGGAAGAAAAGGATGCTGCTGACACTCAACCTGCTACATATACTTACCCAAGGTAAATGCACAAACTTCTTGTCTCCTCAAACCTCTTTGAATATTTAATCCCCATTCCCCAAAATTGGCACAGCATTTTGAAACAAACCTAGTTTAGATTTATTTGTGTTAAAAAAAAATATATCACACCTTATTTCCAAGAGGAACTAAAGGTGGCTATCAATTTTTTTTTAAATCATGTCTGCCCCTGCCAATTCTCTTCTGCCCCACCAGTTTCATTGTTCATACAGCCCCCATCACTTGCACAATGGCAATTTAGTGCTTCCAAGGTAGGGATATTGGAGAAATTCATGGTGGGAGGGGGGAGCACAACGCTTTTTCGTCATATCGGCTCCCTGGACTTTGATCCATTTCCCTCTAACTGGCCTGACTCAGTCTGCAGCTAGTCAGGCACTTAGCAGATTTCTGTGTTATTTTATTTCTGCAAATTATGGTTGTAACTTGTGCAAATTTGCATAATTTGCACAAATTGCACAAAGTAGCAGTTTGCGCATATAATGTAAATTTGTACAATTTTAGCTGCAATTTGCGCAAATCTCTATTTGCACAAATTGTGAAGGACACCAAAAGAAAACAAACAAACAAACAAACAAACAAAAAGGGCAAAAGTCCAGAGTTTGGGGAAAACCTGTGGCTTGGCTTCTAAATGCAAGCTGAGTTGGGCAGGCAGAGGAATCCATCAAGCCCCCAAAGGGCTGGATTTCCAAGCAACGGACACATCCCTATTCCAAGGCAACCTGAAATGAACTGAAATGCTCATTTTTGGAAAGAGGCCAGTTGGTGGAGCTCACACAAGGGAGCTCCACTGACCTGCCTCCTTTCACAAATGAGCATTACCACTCATTTCCCTATGGAAGCACTAAATCTACCCTATATAAGTGGTAGGTCCTGCTTGTGCAACAGAATTGGTGGGATCCACAGCTTGTGGAAGGGAATCCACAGGGCAGAAAGGAATCACCAGGGGCGGACGTTCCCTGTTGGATTCGGCCATATAGCTATATCTATCTATCCATCCATCCATCCATCCATCACCCTGGTCCATCAGATTCCTCCCTCAATGGTCACCAGGAAGCAGCCATTCCAGCAGGCTGCAGCAGATGGAGATAAGATGGGAAGCAGGGCCATTCCATTAGCCCTGAAGACCAGCTCCATCAGGCTTCTCCTCTCCCTAACCTGTTTCCAGCTAGTCATCATAAGAACTACTATATAACTGGAAAAATTGGTGTCTCCGTTTGCTTTATTCCCTCTTCCCTCCCCAACCCAACCCCAAAGCTAAAACCAGCCATTCCACCATTTTTCTTCCTTGCCTTCACTTCTAGTTGATAGGTAGTTCTGCTTGCCCGTTTGGAAATGCCTCCTCATTCATTTGAGACAGAAACTCACTACATCAGTGAGTAGGGCTATAAAGAAGGAGAGAGGTTAGCTGATTAGTCAGCCAGGTTCAAAAAGTTACTAATGAAATAAAACTTTCATCTGTCTGAATTTGGAGCCTGTTTCCCAGCTTCATGTCAGTATAAACCTACATGAGATCACTCTGATTTAACTGACACTTGTCTGCATGCTTTGGTCATTGGCACAGGAACATTTCTTGTCAGTTGATAATGTCTCCCCATTTTTGCAGCCCCATTCCCTCACTGAAAAATTGGGGAGGAATTCTGGCAATGTTTTGCAGGCAGGGAAACACATTCTAGGAATTTTTGCAGAGCAGGCAAGTTACTAGGAAGGTGCCAGTGGCTTTCCTTTCTCTTCTTCTTTCTTAAAATTAATTGCCTCACATGGCAATGGAATTACAACACTCAGTGGCCCAGGAAACTACCATGTTCCTCTGTAATCCACGTGAGGAACTGTGAGGAAATATGGTGGCCCAGGCTGTAGTCCCATCACCACTTGTGGCATCAGACCAATTACATTTAAGAAAGAACTAGAAGTAGAAACAGTGCCACCCCACCCCATGATATGTGTGCATGCGCTCGTGAGCTTGTGCGTGCGTGTATGTATGTGTGTATATATATATATATATATATATATATGAGAGAGAGAAAGTAGTCTCTGAAAAATGTTGCCCCATGTCTATAGAAAGCACCTGGACTTTTGGGCCAAACTTTAGCCAAGCTTTATTTGCCAACCAGAAAATTGCTCTTAACCACCACATTGGTTAAAAGCTTTCCCACCATACAGTATCTCATGCCTTTAGGGGAATGTCTGAGCAAATAATAATTGTGATATAAAGGCTTGGGAATTGTCAGTGCTGCCATTTCAGCCCAATATTATAAAAGAATTAAAAACAGGCCCTCTCCTAGTAACACATTTATTGCTCTAGGCATAGCCAGCTCCTTGAGTTCCTACTTTGCCTGGGCTACAGGCTGCTAAGAGCTTGCTGAGATGCAATACAATTGGAATTCAGCCTCCCTCCCGCCCCCGCACAAAAAGAGGGGGGATATCTTTTATTATTTCTTGGCGATGAGTTAGCAGGTGGCATCAAAGTGAATTCTGTATCACTTGTTGACTAAAATATGGTCTTGGTGACTTGAAAATAACTATCAAGCTTTACTTTTAGCTCCAGCAACAGTTTACATTTATTTTTTTAAAAAAACATGGTTCAATACACAAAGCCTCAGTTAACACTATCCCCAGTAAAGCCAATTAAATACAGAGAACAGTTTGCCTTAAGGAAGTTTACTTACAGTATATTATTATCCTACTCTAGAGTGCTAACAAAGGAGCTGTATCCCAAAACATTGGCTCTTAGCTGTGGAGAGACAGAACTCCTTATAGGCACATTCTCAGAAAACTCCTGTCATCACAAGAGATCCCCCCACCCCAGGCATATCCCCCTTTTCATTGCTTAAAATATGTAATTAGAACTGTGATGCCAAGGACACAAAACAACTGCCATGCTGATAAGTATAACAGGAAAGTGAAGACAGGGCTGATGATAAGATCACAATGCC
Source organism: Heloderma suspectum (assembly GCF_057233095.1). NCBI lineage: Eukaryota > Metazoa > Chordata > Lepidosauria > Squamata > Helodermatidae > Heloderma > Heloderma suspectum. The sequence goes on along the minus strand of NC_139460.1, from coordinate 68,029,390 downwards.
ACATGTTCTTATATACTTGCATAGAGAAGGGTGCGGATGTAAAGCACAGGAAAAAAAATAAGTCTTTAATACAAAGCTTAGAAAGCTGCTTGTATGGAAGTGGTAGATGGAAAAGTGTAACTATGTTATGGGTAAAAATAAGAAATTCATGCATTTGCTGCGGAAAAGGATGATAAGAGAAATGAGCAGATATTTTCTTTTTAGAACTGGGATTCAGCAAAACTGATCCTGTTAAATTAGGCACAGGTGAGTAAGAAGAGGAAGATAATTCAGTGAGGTAAAAATCAGAGTTCAGTGCAAATAAGGATAAGTAGAAATAGTGATGGATAAGCAGGTAAGATCTAACAGGTTAAATGAATTCTGTAAGACTAAAAATAGTGTTTGAACTACAAGAATGCCCAATTAGTTAACAGGTTCAGATATGCATTTCAGATGTTAAAAAAATGGATCTTGATTCCAGTGCAGGAATTGCATTGATTTTGTCTACCATGTTACTGTCTACTATCCTGCAGCTTAGCTGAAATAAACAACAGAAGGTTTATTATCACAGCACACTTGCTCTCAAGGAATACAAATGTAATCAACACCTGTAAATGCAAACGTGTTGGGCACTAGTCCTACCTCTTTGAAGCAACACTGACATTTCCTCTCTATGTGAAAATCTTTAAACATCTTATGGCTTATTAAAAGCATGAGCAATCAGTCTTTAAATTCCAGCAAAATGAGCCAATAAAAGTGTAAATTGGATCCGGGTGCTTGAAGAATTCCATTTTTTTTTTTTTTTTACAAATTCCTGTACAAAACAACTTGATCCAAGCCACGTGGACTCATGTGTCGACTGGAACTTAGCTATCAACCACCTGAAATTAGCACTTCTCCAACCATTACCATTCCATTATTTTCAGTGTAATCATATCAGAATACATTTGAATTCTGAGAGAAAATATGTACACAGTCCTATAATAAAGCCCTATATAGCTTGGGATCAGGCTACCTGAAAGACAAAAGAATAAAGAGAGGAAGGCATGTCCCCTGTGCTGCTAAAGTGATTATTTTAATTGTAGATCACAGCTCAATGCATTTTGGAGAATTAACCTCTCCTTCCTCAGGAGCAATAATCTTCAGCAGTGAGACAGTCGTCTTTGAACTAACATTAAACAAATAAACCTTCCGGCTTTTACAGTCAGACTACCTGAAAGGCTGCCTTCTCCCATATGAACCTGCCCAGGTTCTAAGATCTTCAGAAGAGGCCCTTCTTTAGGTACCACCACTTTCAGAGGTGAATTTGGTGATGACACAAGAGAGAACTTGTGGAACTCCCTGCCAAGGGAGACTGGGTTGCCCCTTCTGTGCTGTACTTCTGCCAGCAGGCAAATACACTTTTATTCAAGCAGGCCTTTGACGTTTGGTGGGTCTGCTGGGTTGAGTGCAGTTTCTATTCTGCTGTTGTTGTGTTTTGAATTGTGCTTTTAATGTATTTGTTTTATTATGGTTTTAATCAAGTTTTGATCAAGTTTTAATCAAGTGTTGAGTGTCATTTTCTTGGTAGAAAGGTGGGGCACAAATCAAATCAATCAATCAATCAATCAATCAATCAATCAATCGTGGTTAGAGTGTTAGACTGAAGCTGAATCTACACATAGCAGTTATACTGTTATCATACCGTTATCATAACTATTGGTGCCCATTGGCATCATGTGTACCAATAGTTATGATAACAGTATGATAATGGTATAACTGCTATCTGTAGATTCAGCCTGAGACTCAAGAGACCTGGGTACTAGTCCCCACTCTGCCATGGAGCTCACTGGATGATTTGGGGCCAGTCACTGGCTCTCAGTCTAACCTACATCACAGGGTTACTGTTAGGATAAAATGGAGAGGAGGAGTGTTATGTATGCTACTTTGGGCTCCTTGAGGAAAGGCAGGATAGAAATGTAAGAAATAAATAAAATAAATAAATATAAGTAATTAAAATATACCATTTGAGAGAAAATACACATTTACATGAATACTGAAATACGTATTTAAATATGTGTTCTTTGTAATAAAACTGCAGATTTTTATTTTTGTTTTAAGTGATAGAAATGGAGGCAAATGGAATTATGGGCAAAACTATGCAAAAGTGGCACAGAGTAGAAATTGACAGATCCTCCCTGCTCAGGCCCTTGGGGGAATACCTAGAAAAATACAAGTTGTGATAAAGGCTTTGGAAGTGGCATTGCTGGCATTTTTTAGCCATTTCAGGTTAAAGTTACTGCTAGGAAGAAATATAGTAAATAGCATAAGAAACAACAAATATGCTGTGAAAACATGCCCAAGAGCAGTGCACTACTTCTGTAGGAGAAAGTGAGAGTAGACAAGCTATCTTTCCCATTGATCCAGATAGTTGTTCAATATGTTGCCTCTTGACGGGATTTTTTTTCAAGCACAAGTGTTCAGAGCAAATGGGAGATGTTATCCCTGGAGCAACATCCAGGGTGGAAATGAATATTATGCCTAATAAATAATTATGTTTCCAAAGCGATGACTGCCTTCTTGGGTATGCGTTTCTTAGAACAAAGGTGGTAGAAGCATCTCTGATAAGTAGTAGATCACTGAGTGGCAAACATGCTAATGTGAAATGCCTTTTTTTCCAATGAAAATATCTGGAAGGGGTGTTCTTGAGGAGGAGACTTAACCTTTTCATAAAGGTAAAAAGTTCCTCTTCAGTGTGGGAAGTAACCTTAAAGTTGCTTCATAGATGGTATCCTACTCTGGTGAAACTGAGTTTTATGAACTCTTCTTTATCCCTCTATCCCTTTCTGCCCTCATATTTTGTGGGCATATTCCCAGACAGCTTTGGCTTTTAGGCGGTATAGAAATGAAATAAATAAATAAATAAATCCCCTAATGGTTGGAGAGGATACACAGAATGTGGGTCCTTCTTTCACATGTGGTGGCTTTGCTCCCATGTATCAGAGTTCTGGGATCACAGCTTTAATCAGATTTCTATTATTGCTAAACAATTAGTTCCCAAAACCCCAGTACTTGCACCCCTTTTACAATTTATAGGTACAAAATTATTACATAGGGAACATTTTTTTCTTTTAACCGCAGCTTGACTTACAATAGCAGGGGGGTGGAAATCTTCTGATTTTACTTTAGAGATTTGGTATAGTCATGTATGGAAGCTTCTGCCAACAGGCAAGCTTGCTCTGATGGAAGCTTACCCTGATGGAAAAGCTAACTCACAACCTATGTATGGCAGAAAGGCGTAGTGATTCTGAGGCGTATTATACTATTTGGCTTCCTTTTGTCACCCATGCAACTGAAATCTCTTAATAAAGGTGTTGGTTTTTTAATAAAGGTAAAAAGTAACTTTGGGTGGCCAGTTTTTTCCTCTCACCTCACAGGGTTCCAGATATACATTGGATACACATGGCTGGACCTCATCAAAAGAAAAATGGGGGTGGGTGTTGAAGAATAAAAATGGCTGATAAGGAAAGAGTTAAGCATCCTTCCCCTGCTGCCACCTTCCTCTTGCTGCTTCTCCCAGTCAAAATCAGTGTCCCAAAGTTGCTGTTTATTGAGAAATGCCACTAATGAGGTTTCATTACATTCATTTGCGTTTAACTTGTAGTTTGTCCCTGATAATTAGATTATAGTTTGTCTTGCCCAGACTTATGGCTGATTGCACATTTTCATAAAGGGAAGTGAATAAAAACATGGACAAAGGATCAGAATTTAAATTAGGGCACACATTTTTTAAAAAATAAACAAGGTAAAGATTTAAACAGAGACCAAAGTGAAGGGATAAGTCTGTGCAACCAGCTACAATGTTCTCCTGATAACCAGGCCCAAGCGAAATGCTTTCCTACCCAAAAGTTAGCCCTATCCCCATGTACATAGGCAGATGAAACAGTTCATCACTGTCCAGCTTTGTTATATGACACCTACTTTATCGTCTCAAGTGCAATTCACAGTGTTTCCAATTAATTGTAAAGCTCTAAATAGGTTGAGTGAGGTTACCTTAGAATTTATTTATTTATTTATTTATTTCTATACCACCCAATAGCCGGAGCTCTCTGGGTGGTTCACAAAAATTAAATTACCTTAGAATGTGCATCCTCCCATAGCAGCCTCCCACCCTTAAGTTCTAGTGGACAGTCCTTAGCTTCTCACATAATGGTGGAGGTATCACTAGTTAGGATGAGAGAAAGGGCCTACTTGGTGGCTGCACCCAAATTACTTTCCCTCATGAGATTCATCAGGCTCCCTAATTTCTGTCAGTTCATGAAAACTTTCCTCCGGCAAGTTTTTGTCTTTGCTGGGCAGATGATGTTTTATATGGTACACCCTGTTTAGGACTTCTTATTTGCTGGGCTAGTTTTTATATCAGCTGAGCCTGGTTCTGTATTATTGATCATGGTACTCTGATTGTTGTAAGCCATTCTGAATAATGCAAATGCATGAGAAGGGTGAGATATAAATCTTTGAATATGTAAATCATCCTATACAAAAGCCCTGTGAAAGACCTGCTGTTGATGTTATGCAGGGATGAAATTTCCCAGGCTCCCCCAACCTCCTTGTGACAAAATATGAATTACATTAAACAAATTAATCAAATAAAGTTACATACCCATATCTGATGAACGGGTCCCATTCCCACCCTGATACAAGTAGTTGCTATCATGAGTGATGCTGGACTAGCCAATTGCCATACCTTCCTGCTAACAAAAATATTTGCAAACTCTCCATTGGCCTACCTTCTGATTCTGCCAGTTGTGACAGGGTTTCTAGCCTGCCACACTTGCCTGGATAGGATTTCCATCCAGGCCACCCATACCCTAGGAAATAGGTCACTAAAGTGGTACCCTGACAGCCTGTGTTCCTTTCACAATTGTCAGGGCTGGCGTTAAGGGTCAGCATAGTCAGGCACTTGCCGAGGGCCCACACCCCAGCAGGTACTAACAAAAGTCCCCTGGACTTGCTCCTTCTCTTTGTCATTGCAACCTGCTTGTTCAACTGATTCTAGCTCTGGCCTAGACAATGGTGGTGAGAAGGAGGAGAAGAAGATGCCACTGCCTACTTGCTCACTGGCTGTCTGCCTTTCAAGCAAGCAAAGAGTAACAATTATGAGAGAGATGGTGAGGAGCAAATAGCAGCTGATGACAATGATGGTGAGAAAGCAGACTCAGTGAGGGAAGGGGCCCTTTCAGGGAGTCTTGCCCAAGGGCCCTCAAAAACCTAGAGCTGGCGCTGACAATGGTATTGTCTAGTCAAATGTTTTGAATCTAATCATATTGGGGGGAGGGTCCCTTCTGTAACATCTCCAAAGTACACCTGAATTTATAGAGGGGAACTAGACCTGTCCATTTCATATGCACATACTGCAATAGCATTCAAAACATCTGAATATATGAAAGAGAAAAAAGTATGTGTTTGGGGCACAATAATAGTTTCTTGTTAAATCGAGGGTAACAATAAATTGTTTAGGTTATGCAAGGAAACATTTACCATGACATAGTTTTGAATTTCACATGTGTACAAGAAAACTTTAGATGTGATCTCTAAAAATTAAAAAAAAAAATCTAGTCATAATGATTTCAAAATGGGAGCTTGACCTAAACCCTAAAGGTCAAAAAATGAGAAGATTTTTAAACCCATTCTGTAATTTGAAGATACTAATCTATAAAATAGAAAGTTTTAAATTACCATGCATTTTTCTTTTAATTTCTGAGATATACTGCGTAAACAATAAGATTATCTGGTAACCCTCAAAGTCCCTGTATAGAGACATTCACAGTTTTTCCTGATAGTGATTAAGGATGGGGATTTTATGGACCTTAGAGTAAACAAACAATATTCTTCTCTGTTCCCTTAGACATAGACAGGTGTTGTTCACGATTAGATCATCTGTGTTCCACTTATGTTGCTTTTCTATTTCTTAACTTTGTTTTTGCTTCACAGTGTCAAGGAAAAAAGAAGACATCTCTTTAAAAATGTAGCTTTCACCTGCCACTGAACCCATTCTTGAGGCATTAAGGCTATTTTTGTCATATTTAACCACACACTATTCAATTTTTCCATCTCGCTAAAGCTCTTTTCAGCAATTTTCATATTAATCTAGAAAGGTCAGCATGTACATTAACAGGGATGTACAGAATGTATAGAATCTATTCCATCTGTGTTTCTCAGATTGCCTTTCATTCTGCCATCCGCCCATCAACAGAATCAAATTTTTTTGCTCCTGAATTTGCACAAATTTGCACATGTGAAAATGTGCAAATTCCCCTGAGATGTGCATTTCCATGCTTTATCGGGGGGGGGGGTGCATTTTTGGCCAGGTTTTTTATTTTGCATATTTTTCAATGATGAAATTTGCACAACATTCAGGAAAGTTAGGAAAATGGCCTGCAAGTCCATGGAATCTGCCTGACAGGCAAGAGGCCTGTCTGCTGAGGAATCTGCAGGTCTGATTCATGACAATCTGAAATCATTTGGTTCCGTTGCAGATTTATCTGATGTGCCTATCCATTAATGCTCCTGAGGAAATGGCTTGGAATTTCTCCCCTAGATCAGTGGAAATGCAATTTTAAGGTCTCACAGAATTGGGTTGAAAGTGTACACTTACTGTTGGTTTTCCTAAGCCAGAAGACCTGGTTTATAATTAAGAAAATAAGAAGTGCTCTACTGAATCAGACAAAAGGCCTAGACCAGCATCCTTTTCCCTTTGATGGCCAATCAGATGCTCCTGGGACACCCACAAAACATGAGGGCAATAGCTATTTTCCCCAAACAATAACTCCCCCCAACAACTGGTATTCAGAAGTATGTTCCTTCTGATCCTGAAGGTAGTATATAGCCTATTAGAAACATGCCTGTTTAACCATACCTGTTTTTTGATGCTTCACTTCATAGATTTTCTGTTTTTATTGTGGTTCTGTTTTAATTGTCGTTTTAATGAAGTCTGGATGCTGTCCTTTGATTTCAAAATTAAGGGCAGTATATAAATATTTTGAATAAACGAAATAATAAATAATGACTAGTAACCATTTACAGTTATCTCCCATGAAATTGTCTAATCCGTTCTTAAAGTTACCTACATTGGTGGCTATCACTACATCTTCTGGTAGCAAATTCCACAGGTTTCTTTATGTAGGTGTGAAGAAGTATTTCCTTTTGCCAGTCTTGAATCTCCCACCATTCAGTTTCATTGGACGACCCCGTATTCTAGTATTATGACAGAGGGAGAAAAACCCTCTTCATGCTGCACATAATTATTTTATAAGCTTCTCTTAACTCCCCCCACCCCACCCTTGCATTTTTTTTTTCTAAACTAAAAAGCACAAAATGTTCTGGGATTTTCACTGGCTCATGTACAGTGCAATCCTAAGCATGTTTAGTGAGAAGTCCCACTAAAATCAGTGGGATTTATCCCCCAGTAAGTGTGTTTGGGATTACATCCATAGCCACCTAAAAAGATAACTGCAGTAAAAAGTAAAAAAAAAAAAAAAAAAGATCATACACACTCTTGGACAGTTGATTAATGGTATTTGAAAGTTTGGGAAATGGTCTGATTAAACTCACTTATTTAGTGAGGGTTAGAAAGGGGAGGCAACAGATTGGTTCATCAGAAAATGGAGGCTGTTCATAACATACTGGAATGATAAGGTTCAAGATGCACCTCAGCCATATACATTGTGAGGATTAATATGAACATTTTTCTCTTTTTTCCTGTTGGTAAATCTAATTAAAGATAGAGTTATGAAACTCTGGCTTATTTCTTCTTTGTAAATTTGTAAATTTCTGAATTTATTTTGTAAATTTTAAAAACTTTTTAAAAAGCTTTTTTCAACAAAAAAAAGTCAAGGCTTCATTCTTCCCCCCTTTTCATGCACATACAGTCACATCTATCTGTCCAAATGTGCATCATCAAACAAAGCCCCAAATACAGTAGCTTTGGACACTTTGCCTGGAGGCTCCATAATCCCCACTTTGTTGGAATTTGTCTTTTTTAAAAAATGTTTTAACTCTTTTAACTCTTTTAACCATTGTTTTATTCTTTATCATGTTGTTCACCGCTCCGAAATCTTCTGATGAGGAGCAGTATATAAATATTGTAAATAAATAAATAAATAAATAAATAAATAAATAAAATGCTCTCTTTCTGGTGTCTCCAGACTCTCCACACTTTGTAAATGGATGCACCTCCCTGTAGCTCAGGAATGGGGGAGCATAAGCTGGATCACACATGCAGGGCATTGTGTATTTGTGCATCATGCCACACGTGCGCAGAATTTGATCCTGATTCTGAATACAAAGCTCAGCATCCTGAGAATCATAGCCTTGATCAAAAATAAATTGGCTGGACCCTTAGAACTAAAATGTAAGAGCTGGTCAAAAATATATGTTGAAATCCAAGAAGCCAGAAGCAGGGCTTATATAGGGATCTGATATTAATATCATCCTGCCATTTTACAGGGCTGAACAGCATCCTACTGCTCAGGGACGGGGGGGGGGGGGGGGGGCTTCAGGGCTTTGCATCCCCTGCTTGTCTCTTTCCCTTAGTTGTTGTTGTTGTTGTTGTTCAGTCGTTCAGTCGTGTCCGGCTCTTCGTGACCCCATGGACCATAGCACGCCAGGCCTTCCTGGTCTGCGCTCTCTCCCAGAGCGTGCTCAAGTTCATATTCATTGCATCGGTGATTCTATGTAGCCATCTCATCCCCTGTCGTCCCCTTCTCCTTTTGCCTTCAGTCTTTCCCAGCATCAAGGTCTTTTCCAGAGAGTTTTCTCTTTGCATTAGGTGGCCAAAATATTTGAGCTTCAGCTTCAGTATCTGTCCTTCCAATGAGCACTCAGGGTTGATTTCCTTTAGGATTGACGGATTTGACCTCCTTGCACTCTAGGGGACTCGCAAGAGTCTTCTCCAGCACCACAGTTGGAAAACATCAATTCTTCAGTGCTCAGCCTTCCTTATAGTCCAGCTCTCACAGCCATACATTACTACTGGGAAAACCATAGCTTTGATTAGACGGACCTTTGTCGGCAAGATGATGTCTCTGCTTCTTACTATGCTGTCTAGGTTTGCCATAGCTTTCCTCCCCAGGAGCAAGCGTCTTTTAATTTCATGGCTACAGTCACCGTCTGCGGTGATCTTGGAGCTTGTACTTCCGGTAGTTCTCGGTTCGCATACTGCTGAAGCCTAGCTTGCAGGATTTTGAGCATCACCTCACTGGCATGTGAAATGAGCGCAATTGTGCGGTAGTTTGAACACTCTTTGGCATTGCCCTTCTTTGGAATTGGAATGTAAACTGACCTTTTCCAGTCTTGCGGCCATTGTGGAGTGTTCCAAATTTGTTGGCATATTGAATGCAGCACTTTAACAGCATCATCTTTTAGGATTTTAAATAGCTCAGCTGGAATACTGTCATCTCCGCTAGCTTTGTTGTTACTAATGCTTCCTAAGGCCCACTTGACTTCACTCTCTAGGATGTCTGGCTCAAGTTCAGTGAGCACACTATCATGTCTATCAGGGACATTAAGATCTTTCCTGTATAGTTCTTCTTCTTTCCACCTCTTCTTAATCTCATCTGCTTCTGTTAGGTCCATGCCTTCTTTGTCCTTTATCATGCCTGTCTTTGCACAAAACATTCCCTTGAGATCTCCAATTTTCTTGAAGAGATCTCTAGTCTTTCCCATTCTGTTGTTTTCCTCGATTTCTTTGCATTGTTCATTTAAGAAGGACTTCTTGTCTCTCCTTGCTATTCTCTGGAACTCTGCATTCAGTTGGATATATCTCCCCCTTTCTCCCTTGCTTTTTGCTTCCCTTCTTTCGTGAGCTACTTGTAAAGCCTCCTCAGACAGCCACTTTGCTTTCTTGCATTTCTTTTTCTTTGGGATGGATTTCGTTGCTGCCTCCTGAATAGGGGTGCACGAAAGTCACTTACCTGGTCTCGCAGCTTTTCGCGGTGGGGGGAGGCGCTTCGCTGCTCCCCCCGTGATGTTCAGGCCGGGGGGGGAGGCTTCCCGCCTCGCCCGGCCGAAATTCAGGCCGGGGAGGAGGCGCCTCACCTCGCCCAGCCGTGAAATTAAAAGTTAAAAAAAAAACGCCCCCGTGATAGGCTACGTGACGATTAACATAGCCTATCACAGCTAGATTTGCAAAGTCAGCCATGATAGGCTACGTAAATCGTCACGTAGCCTATCACGGGTGACTTTAAAAAAAAAAAAGCGTGTACGGATAATGGCGGCCCCCATAGGGAGCCGCCATTCCCGTTCCTTATTTGGTCGCTGTAGTCTACGTAAAGATTACGTAGACTACGGCGAAAATAAGGGCAACACTATTTGAGTTGCCCTTATTTTCGCCGTAGTCTGCGTAAAGATTTACGTAGACTACAGCGACCAAATAAGGAACGCGAATGGCGGCTCCCTATGGGGGCCGCCATTTGCGTATGCGCTTTTTTTTTTTTTAAGTCACCCGTGATAGGCTACGTGACGATTTACGTAGCCTATCATGGCTGACTTTGCAAATCTAGCCATGATAGGCTACGTTAATCGTCACGTAGCCTATCACGGGGGTGGTTTTTTTTTCTTTTATTGGAATGGCGGGGGCGGCAGCCGGTCAAAAGACCGGCTGCCACTCCCGCCCCGGACGAAGACCAAACGAACCGCCAGCCAGACCGTCCGCCGGGAGGGACATTCACCAAAGGTAAGTCCTGTCCCGGGGGGGGGGTGGGCGGTGGGGGTGTGTGGAGAATTTCTCCCCGAAACTTGTTCGGGGGGCCGAACACGTTGGCGCTCGGCCCCCCGAAGTTTCGGGGAGAAATTCTCCGCCATCCCTACTCCTGAACAATGTTACGGACCTCCGTCCATAGTTCCTCAGGCACTCTGTCTATCAGGTCTAATCCCTGAAATCTATTCCTCACCTCCACTGTATATTCATAAGGGGTATGATTGAGGTCATACCTGAATGGTTTAGTGGTTTTCCCTACATTCTTCAATTTAAGCCAAAATTTTGCAACAAGAAGCTCATGATCTGAGCCACAGTCAGCTCCAGGTCTTGTTTTTACTGACTGTAGAGAGCTTCTCCATCTTTGGCTGCAAAGGACATAATCAATCTGATTTCGATATTGACCATCTGGTGATGTCCATGTGTAGAGTCGTCTCTTGTGCTGTTGGAAAAGAGTGTTTGCTATGATCCGCGTGTTCTCTTGGCAAAACTCTATTAGCTTTTGTCCTGCTTCATTTTGTACACCAAGGCCATGCCTGCCTGTTTTCCCAGTGATTTCTTGAATTCCTACTTTAGCATTCCAATCCCCTATCATGAAGAGGACATCTTTTTTTGGTGTTAGTTCTAGAAGGTGTTGTAGGTCTTCATAGAACTGATCAACCTCAGCTTCTTTGGCCTCAGTGGTCGGGGCATAGACTTGAATTACTGTGATGTTGAATGGTTTGCCTTGGATTCGTACTGAGATCATTCTATCATTTTTAAGATTGTACCCCAGTACTGCTTTTCCCACCCTTTTGTTGACTATGAGTGCTACTCCATTTCTTCTAAGGGATTCTTGCCCACAATAATAGATATGATGGTCACCTGAATTAAATTCACCCATGCCTGTCCATTTTAGTTCACTGATGTCGATGTTCAATCTTGCCATCTCATGTTTGACCACCTCCAGCTTACCTTGATTAATTGATCTGACATTCCAGGTTCCTAAACAATATTGTTCTTTACAGCATCGGATTTTCTTTTCACCACCAGACACATCCACAGCTGAGTGTCCTTTTGGCTTTGGCCCAGCCGCTTCACTCTTTCTGGCGCTACTTGGAAATACCGTCTGCTCTTCCGCAGTAGTATATTGGACACCTTCCGACCTGAGGGGCTCATCTTCCACCAGCGTCATCTCTTTTAGCCTTGTGATACGTTCCATGGGGTTTTCTTGGCAAGAATACTGGAGTGGGTTGCCATTTCCTTCTCTAGTGGACCACATTTTGTCAGAACTCTCTGCCATGACCTGTCCATCTTGGGTGGCCCTGCACGGCATAGCTTATGGCTTCACTGAGTTACGCAAGCCCCTTCACCACAACAAGGCAGTGATCCATGAAGGGGATCCCTTAGTAGCAGTGCCAAAACAGTTAAACAGATTTGTCTGCATTTCTGTTATCTCTCATAAATATAGAAAGAGACCACAGGTTTTGGTTTTCCTGTATGAAGAATTTACTTGCCTTGCTGTGGTATTTTTGGTTAAAGCTTAACATAGAATGTACCACTCTGCATGTACGGGATGATGGGCAACATTCTCAATGACAGCAATGTCCTGTTTGCTGAGGATAAACTGCATTGAATGGTGTTTCACTTCTACCAGGACAGGTCAGTGCCCAGCTATTAGCCACCCAGTTTAGTGTGCACCATGTCTGCCATGCCTAAAATAGGTCAAGTGCTGAGCGGAAGGAGTTTCTTACAGTATTGAGATACTAGACATGAATATGTCACAAGACCCATTTGCAGATAATGTGTACTTTTAAAAAAATGTAAATAGCAGCCTGTCAGGCTGCCCCTTATGACCTGGACCCCCTGAGCAACTCCTTAAGGATCTCTTGCCTCCATATGAGTCCCACCGTCCTTCTTTTAAATGTCCCCTTCCCAATAACATTGGGTTTAGGCTTTAGACGTGGGCTGATCGGCACTTCAGATACTTGGTTTTAAATACAACAGTTTACTGGTAAATTAAAGCAAGCAAATTACAACTAAAGGCATTTACACAATAGAACTGAGCCATACCAAAGGCATTAAGAGAAAATAAAGGTTGCAAAAATTCAAGTTCCTCTACCCTAGCTGCACTTAGACTTCTCAAGGCTGCTTCTTCCGGCTCTTTCTTCATGCTCTGGTCTTCCTCTCTCTCTCTGCCCTGGCTCTCTCCCTTTTATCCATTCCTCTCCCAAAACTGAAAATATGGTTTCAAACCTGAAGAAACAAAACTTAACTCAGGAAGATGAAACCGAACCAGGGAAATGAAACTACTCCTCTCAGGGATACACCCTCCCAAAAATAGCCCCAGGTCTCTAGGCCTGACCCTCCTACCTTGCCTCTGTAGGTCTCAACTCTTCACACAGCCATTGGAGGTGATGATAATTATCAGGACAGCAACCGACAGGGAAGGAGAGCTCAACCCCATTCTCCTCTGCTGATGATGAATAAAAGCGCGTACGGCTAATGGCGGCCCCCATAGGGAGCCGCCATTCCCGTTCCTTATTTGGTCGCTGTAGTCTACGTAAAGATTACGTAGACTACGTCGAAAATAAGGGCAACGCTACAGCGACCAAATAAGGAACGCGAATGGCGGCTCCCTATGGGGGCCGCCATTTGCTTACGCGCTTTTTTTTTTTAAGTCACCCGTGATAGGCTACGTGACGATTTACGTAGCCTATCATAGCTGACTTTGCAGATCTAGCAGTGATAGGCTACGTTAATCGTCACGTACCCTATCACAGGGGCGGTTTTTTTCTTAACTTTTTAGTTTGCGGCCGGGCGAGGCGAGGCACCTCCTCCCCGGCCTGAATTTCGGCTGGGCGAGGCGGGAAGCCTCCCCCCTGGCCTGAACTTCGGGGGGAGAGCAGCGAAGTGCCTCCCCCCCACCGCGAAAAGCTGTGAGACCAGGTAAGTGACTTTCGTGCACCCCTACATTTACTGCTACAGCATTGGCAGCAATTTCATGCAAGAACTTTTTGGGATGTGGACAGAAACAAAAGGCCACAGGAGTTATACGGATGTGTCTGACACTAGTTCAGTGTCAGACCACGGAATAAGGGTTTTCAGGCAATTAAAAATAGGGTGGCATCATGGCTCTGGCTGGCTTGCCTAGCACGACACATTTGCTTCAACAGCCTTGCCTTTGCCTTTGCTGCTTCAGCCAGATTCAATGGGACTCACTTGATTAAATCTAATTACTCCTGTTTAAGTATTATATGGATCTAGGTGTGTAGAATTTTATTCTTCTGCTGATCTCAGTTCCCGAAAAGAAACCAAAACAAAGCCCAAACCCTGGCCTGATCCATGTCTCACAAGTTCTAGTATAATATCAAAGTCAGTGGAATTGTAATGATGCGACAGAACAATCTACCCTCTGCTTCCCACTGCTTTTAGGTATGTACCTTTCATAATCACTAGTAATAATTTAAAATAAATACATCAAAGATGTTCCTGATACTGAGCTTTCAGATGCAAATCCAGAGTCAAGTTGTTAGCATCTCTTCCCTTTAAATGTACAGTGTAATCTCTTTCTGAGTCTTTTTCCTTAAGATTAGGGGTGCACGAAAGTCCCTTACCTGTCCTTGAAGCTTTTCGCGGTGGGGGGGAGGTGCTTTGCTGCTCCCCCCGCGAAGTTCAGGCCGGGGGGGAGGCTTCCCGCCTCGCTCGGCCGAAATTCAGGCCGGGGAGGAGGCGCCTCGCCTCGCCCGGCCGCGAACTAAAAAGTTAAAAAAACAAAAACAAAACGCCCCCGTGACGATTAACGTAGCCTATCACGGCTAGATCTACAAAGTCAGCCATGATGGGCTACGTAAATCGTCACGTAGTCTATCACGGGTGACTTTAAAAAAAAAAAAAAGCGCGTACGCAAATGGCGGCCCCCATAGGGAGCTGCCATTCACGTTCCTTATTTGGTTGCTGTGGTCTACATAAAGATTTACGTAGACTACAGCGACCAAATAAGGAACGGGAATGGCGGCTCCCTATGGGGGCCGCCATTTGCGTACGCGCTTTTTTTTTCTTAAGTCACCCGTGATAGGCTACGTGACGATTTATGTAGCCTATCACGGCTGACTTTGCAAATCTAGCCGTGATAGGCTACGTTAATCGTCACATAGCCTATCACGGGTGCGTGGGTTTTTTTTCTTTTATTGGAATGGCGGCAATAAAATTTTTTCTTTTATTGGAATGGTCTTTTGTCGAAAGACCGGCTGCCGCTCCCGCCCCGGACGAAGACCCGCCGAACCGCTGGCCAGACCCGCCGCCGGGAGGGACATTCGCCAAAGGTAAGTCCCATCCCGGGGGGGGGGTGCGGGGTGCGGGGGGTGCAGAGAATTTCTCCCCGAAACTTTTTCGAGGGGCCGAACACATTGGCGCTTGGTCCCCCAAAGTTTCGGGGAGAAATTCTCCGCCAACCCTACTTAAGATGCATAACAGCTGGTGTTTAGGCCATTCATTTCTCTCAAAAGGTATGATTTATTTACTAGCCTGTTACATAGCATTTGCCACCATCACAAGGAAGAAAAACCTAAGGCTCTCAGGGACCATGCAAAAGTTTGCTGTGTAAATGCCAACTTAAGAGCTAACACAGAAGTATCACCCTATGTGCAAAAGCATGCATACACACAACCTTCTTCCAATTTGCTCTCTTTTTAACTTCTTGCCATAAATCATCCCGTTAATCTCCCACTTTACCAGCAATTTATAAGGAAATCCACCAGCTTGGGCTGTATCATCATTTTCATTCATTAAGCGTCTCAAATGCACATATTCGTATGCAAGGCTATGTTAGACTAACCTTCAGAGTTCACATCCAAAAAAGTTTAAGTAACCAGATGAGTCATCTTCAAGTACAACATACCTGACTGCTAAACTAACTGATGTTTCTTCAGCACTGTGTACAGTTCTAGTCTTCCCATTACTAGGGATGGCTGAGAGTTCCGCCACGGATCTCGGTGAGGCCGAATGCCAGTGCATTCGGCCCCCCCAAACTCCGTGGCGGAATGGCCTGCCACCCCCGCACACCCTCGTGGATCCCCCCTGGGACGAGACTTACCTTGGGCGGATTTTCCGGGAGGCGGCGGCTCCGGCGGCGGCTTCGGCAGCAGCGGCTGCAGCAGCTGATCTTCCAACTGGCTGCCGCCGCCGCCATTTGCAGTCTTGTAAAAAAAACCACAAAAATGATGTGATAGGCTATGTAAAGATTTACGTAGCCTATCATGGCTGGGTTTAAAAAACAAAACAAAACCCATGTACACAAATGGTGGCGGCTACGGCCAGCGCCATTTGAGTTCCTTATTTTTGGCCCTCTTAGTGTATGTAAATATTTACGTAGACTATGACAGCGAAAATAAAGGGGAATGCAAATAGCGTAGCAAGCGCTATTTGTGTCCCTTTTTGATTTGCCGTTTAAAACGGTGAATCAAAAAGGGATGCAAATAGCGCCCACTACGCTATTTGCATTCCCCTTTATTTTCGCCGTCATAGTCTACGTAAATATTTACGTAGATTAAGATGGCCAAAAATAAGGAACGCAAATGGCAGCGGCTGTAGCCGCCGCCATTTGCGTACACAGTTGTTGTTTTTTCCCAGAGCCCTCTGCAGCCGGAAATCCGGCTGTGGATGGCTCTGGCCTGGCTGGGCCTGGAGGATTCCTGGGGGGAGGAACGGATCGCCTCCCCCCCCATTGAGGATTCCAGGGGAAGGGACGGAATGCCTCCCCCCCACCATCAACATAATCTGCGGAAAGGTAAGTGACTTTCGTACATCCCTACTCCATCTGGCCCATATAGCTGGAAGGGTGCACACATATTCTTCCCCATCCACCCACCCTCTCATGGCAACTTTCCCTGTGTCCAACATTCCTGAATGTCTGTGCAAGGCTATAATAGTCAAATATATCCAGAGGCCAAAATTGTGTGGTCAATTTCCTCAATGAAGTCCAGCTATGAACTTCATAATGCTGACTTACTTGTATTGGTCTTGATCTATATTTTGGCTTGATTCATCAAGGCTTTGTGCCATTTCTTTTCAGTAGTCATTTTCTAGCCCTTGACATGTATCTCAGATGAGACAGGCCCGTTGCAAGGTGTGAAGGAGTTAGAAGGACTGGATCCCATATCAATGTGGAGTCAGCCTTGTTTGTCTGTATGACTCTACCTCTGTGTAGGAGACAATATCTCCTTGTGTGTAACAATGAATATATAAAGCTGCCTTATAATATGTCAGACTGTTGGGTTATCAAACCCAGTGCTGTGAGCCTGCAGCTCTGAGGCTGGAAGAGGTCTTTCCCAACCTTGCTTTCTCTCAACTGGAAATGTGTAAGATTGAGGCTGAATCCACACATAGCAGTTATACTGTTATCATACCGTTTTCATAACTATTTTTGGTGCCCATTGGTGTCATGTAGGTATGATAGTGGTATAAATGCTATGTGTGGATTCAGCCTGAATCTAGAGTCCTCTGCATGCAAAGCATGTGATCTACCACTGAGCTCAGCTACAGACTCCTACATAGGTATTATATGTTCTCCCACATTTGAATACAGAAAACTCTTGTTTTGTTAAGTGAACAATGACTTTATAGGATAAGTCAAAGGTCAGAGCTGCTTCCACAAGTTCCCATGGATAACAAATTTCTCACATACATGTCAGAATACAAATCCCCCTTGGATGCCCCAAGAACATATTTCCACATGTAGACTGAACTCTTCAGCACTTCAACATGAGGGCAAATTCTGTTGAAAACACTAGCATATACTTCTAGGTACAGTAGCATATATATCCTATGTTTAGAATGAAGATTCCACATAACTGTTTTAAACATGTACATTTTAATCATCATACAATATCTACTAAATTTTAAAGTCCAATGAGGACTAGTGGCATTATATCCAGTTCGTAAGCAACAGTCTGATTCTAAGCACACTTACACTGTAACTCCATATACAGTTCTTTGGGAGTACATTCCCTTGAATTCAGTGGGGCTTACTTCTGAATAGACATGTATATGATTGCACTGTTAATTGGAAGTAAGGTTAAATCCATGGGATTTCTTCCAAGCACATGATTTGAAAATTGATGTTCTAAATAGATAATATGCAGCCAGGCAAATATATATATACAGTTCAGTTGACTGGAAACCTCTGGTATTAGGTAAAACTCTAAAACATACAGTGGTGCAGTTAGATAATTTTAGACTGTGGACTTAATGGTCTTACCCTTCCCCCTTTAGATGGCAATGTGTATTACTTCACTTACTTTAAAAAGTGGTAAGCATTTGGGACCTTCCTGCACTGCTGGGTGGATCCCAGAATTTCTGCACCAAAGTCTTGTCCTGATGGTACCACTGAGCACACATGTCAGCTATCAATACTGAAAGTGAACAAATGAATGTATGGCAGCATAAGGAATTAGAGATGTATGTGGGCCACATAACATTTCCTTGCCCTTTAATTCATCACACTACAGTAATTTTTGGCTCATCTCATGAGTAAATCATAAGAACCACTATAGTGTATAAACAATAATTTTATTCACATAGAGTTCCTCTGCCCAGTGGGTGCTTGCTTTCAATGTTTTATGTAATACAGTAAAATGTAATTTGTGCTCTAGATAGTAGATACACAATACAGGAACATACAATTATACAATATCCAATTAGAACAGGCAGGCCTTTGACATGTAAGCTGGTCTGTTGCTGAAGGGTTTTTAATTGGTTGGGTGCTGTCTGTTTCTTTTATTATTGTGTTTTTAATTGTGTTTTATGGATCTGTTTTTATGTTATGTTAACATTAAAATTTTGTTTTTAACCTGTATCTTATTATCGTTAGCCACCTTGAGCACCATTTTTGACAGAAGGGTGGGATATAAATAAAATGAAATAATAATAAACAGTTTTTAAAAAATGAATGGAAAAAAGCCAAATGATAAAAAGAGCACTTTTAAACTAGAACTGGCCACACAACCAACTCCTACATAAATTATACTTCCAATTAAAAATTGTAAGATTTCAATACTCTCTCCCTGTTTTTTTCAAGCAAGGGCACTTAATTTTTCATGTGTGCATTTTGCGAGGGGCTACAGAGTACAGACTCACTATGGTGAACAAAAATGCCTGCCCTTTGAAATAGCCAGAGCTGTATATCTTGTTTGGATTAGTCATGCATTCTTTCCAAACTAAAAGCAAAGTTTAGCCTTTTTTATTCATTATGCCATGGCTTTTCAGGGAGTTCCATATTCATTAAGACAAGTTGGCAGATAAGACTTTAGGAGGGTGTGGGATTTATTCAGGAAACAGACGCAGCGTGGTCATGAGGGAACATTTCTTTTCTTATAAGTATTGTGCACACCTTCTCATGTGGATTTGTGAGACATTTTATTTGCATAAACAGCTGTCTTCTTACCTCATTTCGGCAGCAACAAATAGTACCATCTAAGAAACTGCCATAATAGATCCTATTCTTATTCTTCAAACCACTCCCCCTCTCCTTCTTGCAGCTGCTTTCCACACAACCTCATATAAAAAAAGGAGGGGAGGCAACACATGGATTTCATTGTTTGCTGATCCCATCATGAATCTTGCAATGAGAAAAGTGTCGGGCTTGGGTAATCTCAAAATTGAGGTGGTGTCGAGAGAGGGTGGGAAATCTATATTTTGCTATGTTGTATTCATTTCCATAAAGTTCACCTTGATTTGTCAGGCAGTGCCTCCTCACCTATCCATCTGAGAGGTTGTTAAGAGGAAGATGAGTGAAAAACAGCCATCCAATTAAACTACAAAATTCTGAAAAGGTCAAAATAGTACATGCTACTAGTGTAGTTCACAGAACAAATGAACCATTTAAATGCCAATATTTCATCCTGGTCACAAAAATTGCCAGAGAATGAAGCTTAAGGAATTTTTTATGCTGGTAAAAAAGCAATGACAGTTAAGATTTAGCTGAAATCTTTTTTTTTTTTAACAGTATCCAGAAATATGATACTTTATAGCTCTGTCCTGAAAGAAAAGCCTTGAAAAATCAAACATAATAGAATCACATATGGCACAGAATTCTACAGGCTGTCTTGAGATATGCATGCATTTTGTGAGCGGAGATGGGTTAAAGAAGACGCGGACAACAAGCTTGGGTTGAAAATTGGGCCACATTTATTGAAATAGCTGCAAAGGGGTAACTAGGATAGGCATCTAACTGTGTCAGCTGCTAGCTGGCACTTCTTGGGCAAAAACATACCCAGCCTGAGGGGTGGCGGTGATCTCGCCATCCCTCGGGACTGCCCCTTCTGGGGGAGGTAGACCTTCCGGTGTCACCCCCAACCCGGTGCCGCGAAACACCTGGGTGAGTGAGTAGGGTTGGTCTCCCAGGCAACCCTTATCCCCCCGCCAAGCCGCACAACCCGTTCAGGGGGCCCTCAGGCGTCACCTGTCACCATAAGGTGCCTCTGCATGCACACCATCCCTACTTTCCTGTTTTGCCCGTCCTAGCCGCCAACTGGAATGTGACCAATGATAAAGACCATATTCCCTTACAGGACACACTCGACCTGCAAAACAGTGTGACGTAGGCAAAAAAGACGCACAGTAATAGGCCAATCGAACTGTGAGCCAAAAAATTCCTACATGATTCCCAAAGGGCAACCGGTAATAAACCCACACTGCTTAGGGGAGGGTGGGAGGGAGCTGCATTGAGCCAGAGAGCTGAGTTGGAGAAGGGGGCTGAGTTTAAGGCAACTCAGCCTGCCCCTCCTTGCATGGTGGTGCCACTGGGGTGCACCAATCAAAGGCCCCTGTGTCATGTCACCCCACCTGCCCGCAATGCCCCCCCCTTTTAGCCAGACAAGCTGGCGCTGGGTGAGGGCATTTGCGAGCGGAGATGGGTTAAAGAAGACGCAGACAACAAGCTTGGGTTGAAAATTGGGCCACATTTATTGAAATAGCTGCAAAGGGGTAACTAGGATAGGCATCTAACTGTGTCAGCTGCTAGCTGGCACTTCTTGGGCAAAAACATACCTAGCCTGAGGGGTGGCGGTGATCTCGCCATCCCTCCGGACTGCCCCTTCTGGGGGAGGTAGACCTTCCGGTGTCACCCCCAACCCGGTGCCGCGAAACACCTGGGTGAGTGAGTAGAGTTGGTCTCCCAGGCAACCGCACAACCCATTCGGGGGGCCCTCAGGCGTCACCTGTCACCATAAGATGCCTCTGCATGCACACCATCCCTACTTTCCTGTTTTGCCCGTCCTAGCAGCCACAGGAGTCACAAGCCTAGAGCTTATGAAACTCCCCCCACCTGCACAGAAGAACTTCCTGCAGGCCCCTTTGCAGATCAGACAGACATATGTTATTCACTAAATGAGACAGGCGGACACCGTCCTACCTGTAACACTCCCTCCATGTCCACAGAATTCCCTGGCGGGTGGTGCATCCATCACCTCATTCACCTGGCAATAAGCCATTTCTCTGTGCACTTTCCAACGTGCCCTGCCACTGGCAATGTCATTCCATTCCTTCCCATTGATCCATGGGAGCAGTGAGGGCTGCAATAGGCTACTTCCGGCCAGGTATGCTGGACCACCTGTATCTCAACCAAGGCCTGTTCCATCAGGTCCTTGCCTGGCTTACAGCCAAAGTCATTCCCTCCAATGTGCAGCACCTGGACCTGCGGAGGAAGACTGACAAACTTGGTGGGACAGAGTGAGGAGGGGACTCCCACCGTATGCCACGTCTATGGAGCCACTGGATCTTAATGTGACAGGGTGACAGAAGCTGAATTCTGAAGAAGACATACAAGCTCTTCATGCAGCTCCAGACATCAAAACGTGCCCATGTAAGAGCACCCATACCGGCGTACAATGAGTCTGCTGGTCTAAGGAAGAAGCACATTAAGGGAAACTACACAATTGCCCTTAAGTCAACAGCAAACGGTTGAAGTGATAAAAACAGAGGCCCCTCCTCAGACCCGTGGCATGCCATAAAACCCATAAGGTGCTGCCAGAGCATAATCCGTTGACTTGCGTTTGGCCGTGGGCCACTGCCGTGCCCTTGCCATGCCGATCAATTTGATCACCAAATATGTAAATGGATTACTTTGGGCCAGTCCTGTACCTTGCAGCAAATCAAGGCCCTCTGGGACAAGTCGGCCTTGTGAGCCCAGACCAACCCTGCATTCCGTTAGGGCTGCTACGTGGAACAGGGAAACGTCTTATTGGAAAGCTCAAATGGAGGGCCATTCCTAGGTTTGGCGGAGAATTTCTCCCCGAAACTTCGGGGGGCCGAGCGCCAACGTGTTCGGCCCCCCGAACAAGTTTTGGGGAGAAATCCTCTGAACCCCCCCCCGCCACCCGCACCCCCCCCGGGACGGGACTTACCTTCGCCGAAAGTCCCTCCCGGCGGCGGGTCCGGCCAGCCGCGGCCATTGCAATAAAAGAAAAAAAACACGCCCCCTGATAGGCTAGATTTGCAAAGTCAGCCATGATAGGCTACGTCAATCGTCACGTAGCCTATCACGGGTGACTTAAAAAAAAAAAAAAAGCGCGTACGGATAATGGCGGCCTCCATAGGGAGCCGCCATTCCCGTTCCTTATTTGGTCTCTGTAGTCTACGTAAAGATTTACGTAGACTATGGCGAAAATAAGGGCAACGCTATTTGCGTTGCCCTTATTTTCGCCGTAGTCTACGTAAAGATTTACGTAGACTACAGCGACCAAATAAGGAACGTGAATGGCGGCTCCCTATGGGGGCTGCCATTAGCGTACGCACTTTTTTTTTTTTAAGTCACCCGTGATAGGCTACGTGACGATTGACGTAGCCTATCATGGCTGACTTTGCAAATCTAGCCGTGATAGGCTACGTTAATCGTCACGTAGCCTATCAGGGGGCGTTTTTTGTTTTTTTTTAAACTTTCGTGTTCGTGGCCGGGCGAGGCGGGAAGCCTCCTCCCCGGCCTGAATTTCGGCCGGGGCGAGGCGGGAAGCCTCCCCCCCGGCCTGAATTTCGGCCGGGGCGAGGCGGGAAGCCTCCCCCCTGGTCTGAACTTCACGGGGGGAGCAGCGAAGCGCCTCCCCCCCACCGCGAATGTCCTTCGAGGACAGGTAAGGGACTTTCGTCCACCCCTAGCCATTACCCCCGGAGCCCGAAAGGGGTATCCGGAGAGAGAGGGTGGTTAATTTACTAATGCAGGCAAACATATGTGCCCAACACTATCTTGCACGCCGAAACCTAAATTCTGACATGGAGTCAGTGAAACCCACCTTTGTGGGCTGGAAGGCTAAATGGCCAGCTTGCGACTTATGGTCCCAAATAGTCTGTTGTTCCTTACGGAGGCGTGAAATTGTGGCCAATGATCTATTGATAAGGGCCATGAATCCTATCGCTGAGGTTTTGCCTAATGCGTGGCACACACACCCTGCTCTGACGCAGGCGGCTCCTGCACGGAGAGCCATGGAATGCAGGCTGGCATGCCTGGCTTCAGTATCCCAATCTCCCATAGTACTGCAAGGATGGGATCTGGGAATGGAGCACCCACGGGGCTAAGGCCCAGAAGATGTTGACCTAATTTGATGACAAGGCATCGACAATTGGGTTTGCCTAACCCAGCACATGGTGGACCCAGAACCAGATGTTGCAATACTGACTCTGGAGCGCGAACACACTGACACATGACATGACCCTCCAATTTCGGGAGGACGGAGAATGAATAACGTGGTCATGTTGTCATAGCGAAGGGGGGGGGTTACTGACTTGGCTATAAGGTTATCCCTCAATGTGCTTGGCGGAGGCGGCAGCCTCCACTCTACAGGCCTTTACCCACTGCACGATTGGACCTGCCCTAAGAATCTGAAACCCCTTGGGGTAGGGGCGGAACCATGTGAGTCCGCAGTCCAGCTTTGAGGAGAGGCTCACGCTTCCGAAAGGAGGTGCCATTAAAGCCCTACTAAGTTGAAGCCATGCCTGATGTATAACTAATTGCAGCTGTGCCTAACGGAGCTGAAAATTGTCCTGAGGGAGGTGAGAATAACACCTAAGGGTATCGGATTGGCTTCACCGAATGTTGCTGTGGGAGACAGGCCCTCAGCCTTTGTGAGCTAAGGGGCACCGAAGTAACAGAAAAGGGGAAGCAATACTTGCGTTAGGTCAGAACAATGACCACCATCTTTGGACTCCATGTAGCACATGCCCATCAGGGACCCGTGGCCGGATCCCAGACAAAGACAGCTGCCTCATCGAAGAGGTGTGACACACTGAGCAGAGATGATCAGGGATCTCGTGATAATTGACTGGCCCTCAGGAAAGAGAGGTTACGAATCAGGATAAATTCCCTAGAGGATTTCCTGGGCACCATTTCGAGAAGGAAGATTCCTAGAATAGCTAACGGGGTGTGGAAAAAAGGGGGGGCTAAAACCCTTCTGCCAGTACTGCATTGTTAACCTCTCCTGAACCTGTCAACACCTAGCGAGGAGAAATGTTGCTTACGAGGTAGGGATGGTCTATGTTGACCTAAAGAAAAAATGCTAGGGGGCCCTAGAACCTAGCATAAACCATGTTCCAGTTAAGACGCGTTCCCCCAGTTGGGTAGTTTCTTAAAGCCGGAGTATCAGCGCCAACCTTACTAGGCATTGGCCATCCAGAGCTTCCTACTGCCTCGGCTTTTCCAAGGGGACCCTCCCCTCCCCGAGCATTGGACAAAAGGTGCAAGAGTGCTGACTGCTGCTACAAGGGAGCCTTCACGATGAAAACTGCAGGTGTCCTGGGAGCATGTGCCCATTGGGGCTTTACTCCCAGCAGAGATAGCAGTGCTGAAGCAGCGGACCCGCCATAGGCCGAGGGCCAGTGCGGGAGACAGCCTGGTACATGTGGCCACTGCCAGATCTGTTGCCGACCCCACCTGGGAAGGAGTCAAATTGGGGTGAAAGGTCCTGGTCAAACAGGTCCTTACGCAGAGAAGGGCAATGGCGGCCCTCCTGCGAGAGGCCTAAACAAGCCATTCGCACACCTCCTCGGGCGAAAGACATTACGAGAAGGAGTAGCCCTGGTGACAATACAACTCACCAGATTAGCGTAGGGATCTGATATGCCCCTTACATGGATGTCCAAAATGGGCGGGGGCAGGCGAGGGATCCTAATTAATCCAGGAAAAAACCCTGTAAGATGATGCATTAAGCGGCTGGGGTTACTGGGGTGTGACTGACGGAGCTGCAGGCGGCCCGAGCGCCATATAGGGAGATGACATTGGGAGGGACAGCCGCCCCCAGGTAGGTAAGCTAAGGCAGCAACCCCACAGCCCTAAGGGTCACCCGTCTGAACAACTGGGGTGAGGTGCAGTCATCTCACCCATATCCAGGGCAGCCGTGTCTGGGTCCCCGGGAGCAAAGGAGGCGATACCACTTGCATTGCTCCTGATGGAGATGCCTCATGAGGGCAGACCGCCTTCAGGTGTGCTGTGTCACCTGGGTGAAACCCCAAGGAGGAGGATGTTGCTTGGATCACTGCTGACGGAGATGCCGCAGGAAGGTGGACTGCCTACAGTGGTGGGGTGCTGCCATGGTGAACCTGCGAAGGTGAGATGAAGGCCTCAATGGCGTCCGGGTGCCCTGAATCCAGAGACGAGCTGTACCAATCGTGGGCACACTCTGATCCCCAGCTGGAAAAAACCGAGGTTGTTGTTTGTGCGCCCAGGGAAGATGAGACAGCAGAAGGGAGGAGCTCCGCTGAAGGCGAGCCTTCTGGAAGAGCCGATGAAGAGGAGGTGGATGCCTCAATAGTTTCCAGGCGATCTGAAATAGAAAGGAGCAACGAGCATTGGGTCTGCTGTCGTGTTCGCTTGTGCTGGACCACTGAGGACAAAGCCGTTCTCCAGCAGGCCAGAGTCCCTCGTCGTGACCGAGGAGAAAGGAGGG
This sequence comes from Heloderma suspectum, assembly GCF_057233095.1. Taxonomy (NCBI): domain Eukaryota; kingdom Metazoa; phylum Chordata; class Lepidosauria; order Squamata; family Helodermatidae; genus Heloderma; species Heloderma suspectum. The sequence continues at coordinate 68,003,767 of NC_139460.1, read as the reverse complement.
GGTGGGCGCACTGCAGCCTCAAGAGCCGGGGCCCTCAGCATGCGTGACGACACCAGTCTCCAGCAGGCTGGCGTCCTTCATCGTTTCTGGCGGAGCTGCAGTTCTCTCTAGCTGCGTTGAGCCAGAGAGCTGAGTTGGAGAAGGGGGCTGAGTTTAAGGCAACTCAGCCTGCCCGTCCTTGCATGGTGGTGCCACTGGGGTGCACCAATCAAAGGCCCCTGCGTCATGTCACCCCACCCGCCCGCAATGCCCCCCCCCTTTTAGCAAGACAAGTTGGCGCTGGGTGAGGGCATATATTGCAGTATGTATTTTGTTGTGTTTGGCCACCTAATGCGAAGAGAAAACTCCCTGGAAAAGACCCTGATGCTGGGAAAGACTGAAGGCAAAAGGAGAAGGGGACGGCAGAGGATGAGATGGCTAGATAGCATCACGGATGCAATGAATATGAACTTGAGCACGCTCCGGGAGAGAGCGCAGGACAGGAAGGCCTGGCGTGCTATGGTCCATGGGGTCACGAAGAGTCGGACACGACTGAACGACTGAACAACAACAACATTTTGTTGTGCATTGCCTTGCATTTGTTTTTTGTTTTTTCCCCCAGAAAGGTGTCTAAGAAATCTAAATAACAATAATAATAATGATAGCAGCAACAGCAAAAGCAACAGCCACAACAGCAACAATATACTGAGCTCTGTTGTCATTTGTGATGAAGTGCAGCTCTCTTCCGCTTAAGAATCCTTTGTGTTCTATAGACTCTTTTCTTCTATTGCAGCAAAGCAAGGAAAGCACATAGGCTCTAAGCTTTTCCACAAACACACAAGAGGATGTTTTCCCCTTAAATTAATCCTATCTGTCAGCAATCCAACAGAATATCCTTCCCAAGTCACACTTACCATTCCCTAATTCCTGTGAATGGGCAGTGCTAATACACCCATATCCTCAGTGTTCAGTCTATGTTCAGGTATCACACACACACTTTTACACGCACGAGAGAGCCAGTGTGATGTAGTGGCAAGAATGTTGGACCGGGAGTTGGGAGAAGTCCCCACTAGGCCATGAAAACCCACTGGGTGACTTTGGACCAGTCACAAGCTCTCAGCCCAACCTACCTCACGTTGTTGTTGTTGTTGTTGTTGTTGTGAGGATAAAATGGAGGAGGAGGAGGACGATTACGTATACCACCTTGGGTTCCTTCAGGAGGAAAAAAGGCAGGATATAAATGCAATAAATAAAGAAATAAATGTTAGTGCCTTTGGATTGGATATTTTTCCTAGGACAAGCATCCATTTATGCGTGTCCCAGAATGAAGCATAAATGTCTGCCCAAGTGTGGTTACCACAAGATGTAGTGATGGCCACCAAATTAGATGGCTTTAAAAGTGGATTAGACATGCTGGACTAGGTAGGCCTTTGGTCTGATCCAGCAGGGCTCTTCTTATGTTCTTTTGGTTTTTGTCCTCATTTGCCCTGAATATCACTGCTTGCTTGATTCAGCCTCCAGAGGAATCTTATGCACCCATGCATGTAAAGGATGCTATACTTTATGTAAGTGTTCAACTCACTTTGAAATTGTATCAATGTAAGGTTAGACAGAAATAGCTGTTTGCTTTCTTTTTATGAAATTGGATTTGTCTTATGCCTTTAGTTTGAATCCTTTAACAAAGAAATTGAATGACAAGCCTTAAGTTGCTTGAATATGGTCTAACCCCAAGCCATCATGCCTAAAGCTACTGGTTACTAAGAGGGGAATTGTGCACCCCTCTCCTCAAGTATACTATGCTACAATTCCATGTAGGGGTGGCTAAGGATTTGGTTTCAGTTTGCTTTTAAGAAGAATTTACCAAATTTCATGAAGTTCTCTATATTCAGGACTATTGGACTTGATATTTTTTTTAAAAATCAGATGTGGTAAAAACCAAAACTGACAGATTTGTCCATCGAGGCCCAGGAGTTTGACTATTTGGCTCTTAAAAGTCTGGATTTGAATCCCTGTGTATTCAACCAAGTTTGAGGTGCTGAATTAGGTTGCCACAGCTTTTTTTCTAACAGGATCCTCATCTTTAACAGCTATATGGCAGGCAAGTACATCATGGTCCTTTCTATGATAGGAATAGCGGTATCTACTGTTTTCAGCTAATGCAGGTGGGTGAGAATTTTGTTTCAGTTCATTTTTTATAAGAATTTCCCAATGTTTGCAAAGTTCTTCATATCCTGGAGGGAAAGAACTTGAGATTTAAAAAATCCAAATGCAAAGAGAAAGAAAAACTGAAAGATACACCCATCCCATTTCCATGTACCCAGATTTAGAATAATTAACATGTTGGCAGCCATTTATTATTAAAGAAGGAAACACCGCCCAGCCTGTTCTAGTTCACCTAAAAGTGTGTGCTGCTATATTGTTACTACACTGAAAACACTGTGAAACATTATTTTTGAACATTAATAACCCCTAATATTAAGTTCATTTTAAAACAGTTATTCCAAGCATTAACAGTAGCCTTAATCAATGGTTAGTTGTCTTTAGGTTTTTATGGCCAAACTAGAGATGATGTTGGATATCTATCATTGGATTTCCTTTTTTTGCCCTGTTGATTTTTTAAGGCAGTTGCCATTCTCTGTCTCTCTGTCTGTGTAAGTGTGTGTGTGTGTGTGTGTGTGGGGCAGAGAGAGAGAGAGAGAGAGAGAGAACTGGATCAGGACCATAGTGCTGTGAGGGGGAGGGTTAACCATTCCCCCTGCATTGTTTTTTCCAATTACATCCAATGTCCTAAGCTGCTATTAGGGGCAAAACAAAAGCAAGACACATAAAAGGAGAAGCTTTAGCTGATGATGCATTTCTCAGTTCTGTAGGGATGTCTGAGAATTTTGCCACGAATCTCGGCGAGGCCGAATGCCAGCGCGTTCGGCCCCCCAAAATCGGTGGCAAAACGGTCTGTCCCCCCCGCCCCCCCGGGACAGGACTTACCTTGGGCGAATCTCCCTGGTGGCGGCGGCGGGGGGTTCGGCGGCGGCGGCGGCTGCGGCCGGTCTTCCGACCGGCTGCCACCGCCACCATTTCCAAGTTAAAAAAAAAAGTGATAGCCTATCACGGCTACATTTTTAAAAAATACCATGATAGGCTACGTAAATCTTTACGTAGCCTATGACGGCTGAGTTAAAAAAAAAACAAAAAAACCCCGCGCGTACGCAAATGGCGGTGCCCATGGGCGCCGCCATTTGCGTTCCTTATTTTGGCACATCTAGTCTATGTAAGCATTTACGCAGACTACGGCGGAAATAAGGGGAACGCAAATAGCGTAGACGCTACGCTATTTGCGTTCCCCTTATTTTTGCCGTAGTCTACGTAAATGTTTATGTAGACTAGACGTGCCAAAATCAGGAATGCAAATGGCGGCGCCCATGGGCGCCGCCATTTGCGTACGTGCGGTTTTTGGTTTTTTGGTTTTAACTCAGCCGTGAGGCTACGTAAACATTTACGTAGCCTATCACGGCTGACTGCAGGGATGCAAATGGCGGCTACGGCCACTGCCATTTGCAGACCCGGCCAGCCAGGATTCGCGGTGGGAGGGATGGGGCGCCTCCCCCCCGGCCAGAATCTCAGGGTGGGGAGGGACGGGGCACCTCCTCCCCAGCCAGAATTTTTGGGGGGAGGGACAGGACGCCTCCCCCCCAGCCAGAATTTCGGGGGGGAGGGACAGGACGCCTCCCCCCCAGCCAGAATTTCGGGGGGAGGGATGGAGCGCCTCCTCCCCACCGCGAATCAAATTTCGTAAAAGGTAAGTGACTTTCGTACATCCCGATGACTTCTGCACGAAAAGCTGTAAGTTCAGAAGCCCTATCATCCTGTGCATCTGTCACCCTAAAGAGATAAATTCTCTGTGGCCTCAACTGAAAAAAATTCTCCCAACCAGAAGACTGGCAAAATAGAAACTTGAATAATAAGTATTCTCAATAAGCTATGACAACCCATTTTATTTGGTCAAGGCATTAATAAGAAAAGTGTGTGTGTGTGTGTGTGTGTGTGCGTGCGTGCGTGTGCGTGTGTGTGTCTTTCTAGATTTCTAGAGTCTGCTTATTTTAAAGTTATTTTATATTTCAAATTAGAAATGATGCTGGCCTGGTATTACTGTGAGCTCTCAGGGATTTGATGTTTAAAAGACAGGTAGAGCAACCTTATGGGGACTGGGAAGGTATAATCCACAGTGGAAAATTCAGTAGACAGGTTAGAAGGAGGAAAGGAGTGGCTTTTTCCTCCCTCTCCCCCTTTTCTTGGTGGGCGGGATGCATTTGTTGGAAATTTCTTTCCCATTGCCTCTAATGGGAGGGAATTCACTATATTAGGTCCAGGGCTGGAGTAGTTTTTCCCCTGTTCAGGGTGTGTGTCGAGGGAATAAGCAGGTTTTGGATATGGCAGATCCCAAACCTAGAAAGCTGCCTTATGTGCCTGTTCGCAGATCTCAACAAGTCACCATGGGTTAATTCACCACAGGGCCTGACTGGCATGCACTGGCCACCATTTTGCAAGCCACAGTGGAGGTGGGCCACAGCTTGTTGTGTCATGTGGACCAGGGGAGGGTGGGTTATTGAGGTGGATAATAAGGTACCTACAACCCTAAAACAGCCCATATGTTGTGGTTTGTTTGTTAACCATGGCAACAACACACCCTTGCCAGGTTTGCACAACACAACAAGCTGCAGCGCACCCCCACCACAGTTTTCATATGCAAAATGGTGGTGGGCACACAGCACAGAACCCCTGCAGGTGAATTAACCCATGGTGGCTTGTCGTGATGTGCAAACCGGGTCATTGAGTCAGACCATTGTTCTGTCCAGCTCAGTATTGTCTACTGTGACTGGGAGTTACTCTTCAGGGTTTCAGATGAGAATTTTTCTTAACCTTCCTGGAGATAAGACCTAGGACCTTCTGCATGCAAAGCATGTGCTCTACCAACGGAGTTATGCCCCTTCCCCAATCTGCCCCTGATATCCACCCAGAATGCCCCCTTTCTGCATGCACAACTGCCAGAGCACACCATTGGTGGCGCAGCCAAGCAGAAGAAAGATCCACCAACATCCAAGAAGGATCTGCATGGGCAGACCTTACTTTCTGTAGATGGACCTCCCTCTCCACCCGCAGAGGAGGGAGGTCTCCAGGGCCCTGTGGCCCTTGGGGTTCCCACCTAGGGAACACAGGATTGCACCCTTAATAGATCTGTGAAATGGCATAAAGCTTGCAGTCAGAAGGAGGACCTTATTATGAAGTGTGACCAATGTAGTAACAATAAGCTGGTCTAGTGGCTATACAAGCAAGCAAGCTCCAAGGGAGCAAGTGATTAGAGTGAGCAAACAGGAAGAGCAAACAGGAGTTCAGCAAGGGAGGTCAAGGGGGGAGGCCCCTAACAATTTTTTAAATTTCTTTTTCTTGTAACACACACTTCCACACCAGCAGGACTCTGTTGTTAACCTCCAGTGAATAGAGGACAAAGCACAGGCTATCCCAGTACAATCAGAAAGCTAGAAACATAAAGGGAATAGAGACTATGGAAGGAAAAGACTCTCCAGTGGTGGTGACCTGCAAGGTCTGTGCAATGTCTGTTTTCTTGCCTGAGATCAGCATGGCCTACAAGTGCAAGTTGATCATGCTGCTGGAAGAAAAACTAAGAGGACTGGAGCAGCAAGTGTCAACCCTCCAGGGAATAAGAGAAGACGAAGGGTTCTTAGACAGAATGGTGGAACTACAGCAGTAAAGTGAAGTACTGAAGCTAGAAGAGCAACAGCAAGCTGAGAAAGAAAACAAAAATGCTGAGGCGAGGAAAAATTAAGTAGATGATACTCCTTAGAAAACGGTGACAGTTAGAAATGGAAGAACTAGAAGCAACTCTGCACCAGTGGAAGCAGTGTAACTATGGAATCATTTCCAGATACTGGAGTATGAGACTGGAGGACAGCCTGCAGAGGAAGAATTACAGGGGAATCTGCATGAGGGTGAGCAAGGGGCTGAAAGTCAGTCAGCAGAGGCAATGAAACCAAGGCCTACAACAAGAAGAGAAGAGTAGTAGTTGGAGACTCCTTGCTGCGTGGGATTGAAACCCAAGTATGCCATGAAGACCCATGGTCTCGCCAGGTATTCTGTCTCCCAGCAGGATGGATTAGAGACGTGACTGAAGGGTTGCGTACACTGATAAAGCCCACTGACAGGTATCCCTTTCTTCTCATCCTTGTGGGAACAAATGATAAAACCAAGCAGGGCTAAGAAGAAATCACGTCAGACTTTGAAGCTTTGGGAAGGAAACTCAAGAACTTTGAGTTTTCTCATCCATCCTTCCAGTAGTTAGAAGAGGGATAGAAAGAGACAGAAAAATACTCTGGGTGAATGACTGGCTACGAAGGTGGTGCCGATGGAAGAGATTTGGATTCTGGGACCACAGGCTATACTTTCTGGAAGATGGGCTGTTGTCAAGGGACAGGTTGCACCTCACAAAGGCTGGGAACAATGGGTTTGGCCACAGCATGAAGAACTTTATCAGGAGGGCTTTAAACTGAATCCTACTGGGAAGGGAGACGTAAAGTTGGAGGTAACAATGGACGAAGGCTCATGCACCACAATGGAGAGAACAGCTCTAATAGAGTCCCAAAATAGTCTTCACAAACATGTAGCAAGAAAGCCAGCCTATAAAGCACATGATCTTTGATGTCTATATACTAGTGCCCAGAGCATGGGAAAGAAACAGAACAGACTTGAGCTCTTAATACAGGAGGGAAATTATGATTTGATAGGTGTAACTGAAACTTGGTGGGATGACTCTCATGAGTGGAATACAGCAATTGAAGGATATAACTTGTTCAAGGAGAACAGAAGGAACAGAAAGGGAGGTGGAGTTGTACTATATGTTAAAAATGCATATCTCTCCACAGCAACATGGGAGGATGAGCTGGGTAGCCCCATCAAGAGCATCTGGGTTCAAATAAATGAGGCAAAGAAGAAAAGGAACATGGAGGTCGGAGTCTACTACCAGCCACCCAATCAAGGAGAAGATGAGGATGAAACTTTTGAAAAGCAAATAGCCAATGTTTCAAGGAAGCATGATGTAGTAGTAATGGGGGACTTCAATTTTCCCAATGTTTGTTGGGAGCCAAATTCTGCAAAATATGGGCCTTCCAAGAAATTCCTGATTTGTGTTGCTGATAATTTCCTCCTACAGAAAGTGGAGGAGGGAACTAGAGGATCGGCTATCCTTGACTTGATCCTAACCAACTGAGATGACTTAGTGGGTAAAGTAGCAGTTACAGGAACTCTGGGGGAAAGTGACCATGTTATACTTGAGTTCTTGGTTCTAAGGGAAGCAAAAGCCAAGTGTAGCCAAATGCGTACTCTGGATTTTAGAAAAGCCAATTTTAATAAACTCAGAACAATCTGAGTTTATTATTTATAAAATAAGTTTATTATTTTATTACTTCTTACTTACTCAGAAGTAAGGTCCCATGGCAAGCGACTCCAATGAAAAAAGGAGTCCAAGATGGATGGGAGTTTTTAAAAAAGGAAATTCTCAAGGCACAACTACAAACAATTCCAACAAGAAAAAAAAAAGGCAGAAGACAACAGAAGAAACCAATGTGGCTTCACAAAAAGCTTAGAGATGACCTGAAAACAAAAAAAGGATACATATAGGAAGTGGAAGGAAGGCCAAACTACAAAGGAAGTGTGCAGGCAGGTAGCACAGAATTGCAGGGATGGCATCAGGAAGGCTAAAGTTGAGAATGAGCTGAGGTTAGTGAGGGATACTAAAAGCAACGAAAAGGCTTTCTTCAGATACATGCATAGTAAAAGACAGAGGGAAGAAATGGTGGTTCAACTATTAGATAAGGATGGCAAAATGACAACAGATGACAAAGGAAAGGCAGAAGTCCTCAATTTCTACTTTGGCTCAATCTTTTTCCCAAAAAAGGGTCTATGACCCACCTGGCAAAGGCAAAGTACAGGCTGAAGGGGCGGGATTGCAGCTTGAGATTGATAGGCATATGGTCAAGGAACACCTAATTACTTTGAATGTGTTCAAATCTCCAGGGCCAGATGAACTGCATCCTAAAGTAATAAAGGAACTGGCAGAAGAACTCTCAGAACTGCTGTCTATTCTCTTTGAGAAGTCATGGAGGACAGGTGAAGTACCAGATGACTGGAGGAGGGCTAATGTTGTCCCTATCCAAAAAAGGACAAAAAGGAGGAACCTGGGAACTACAAACCAGTCAGTTTAACATCAACCCCTGGGAAAATTCTGGAGCAGATGATAAAGGAATCCATCTGGAAGCACCTTGAAAACAATGCAGTGATTACTCGAAGCCAACATGGATTTGTCAAGAACAAATCTTGCCAGACTAATCTGATCTCATTTTTTGATCAGGTAACTTCCCTTGTGGACTGTGGGAATGCTGTGGACATAATATACCTCAACTTCAGCAAAGCTTTCGACAAAGTGCCCCATGATATCCTGATGAGCAAACTAGCTCAAAGTGGGCTAGGTGAAACAACCATCATGTGGATCCACAGTTGGCTACAGAATTGGACTTTGCACTGAGCAGAAAACAACAGAATGAAATTTAACTGGGATAAATGTCAAGTTCTGCACCTAAGAAAAAGAAAACCAATGCACAGTATTAAGATGGGGGATACTTGGCTCAACAATACTACAAGCAAGAAGGATCTTGGAATTGTTGTTGATCACAAGCTGAATATGAGCCAACAATGTGATGTGGCTGCAAAAAAGGCCAATGCTATTTTGGGCTGCATTAATAGAAGCATACTTCCAAATCCCATGAAGTAGTAGTTCCTCTTTACTCAGCACTGGTTAGGCCTCATCTGGAGTTCTGTGTCCTGTTCTGGGCACCACACTTTAAGAAGGATGCAGACAAACTGGAGAGGGTTCAGAGGAGGGCAGCGAAGATGGTCAGGGGACTGGAAACAAAGCCCTCTGAAGAGAGACTGAAAGAAGTGGGCATGTTTAGCCTTGAGAAGAGAAGACTGAGGGGAGATAGGATATTGCTTTTCATGTTGAAAGTCTTGAAAGGTTGTCATAGAGACGAAGGCCAGGATCTCTTCTCCATCATCCCAGAATGCAGGACATGGAATAATGGGCTCAAGTTACAGGAAGGCAGATTCCAGCTGAACATCAGAAAAATTAGACTGTTAGAGTGGTACAACAATGGAACCAATGACCTAGGGAGGTAGTGGGCTCTCCCACACTGGAGGCATTCAAGACGAAGCTAGACAGCCACCTGTCAGGGATGCTTTGACTTGGATTCCTGAATTGGGCAGGGGGTTGGACTTGATAGTCATATAGGCCCGTTCCAACCCTACTATTGTATGATTCTATAAGTGGATTGTTTGGGAGTTTGGGAGTATATTGCCTTTTTCCAATGTCTATGTTATTTTATCCTTGGCACATGTAACCTATTTCTTAGTAGAGGGGGCAGGGGAGTTTTGACCTCAGTAAGTGTCCAAAATGTTGTCTGCTAGTTTGTCTTCTTTTGGAATTATCTCACTAGGATGGGTTTAATATCTCCCGTAGCTCTGTGTTTTTACTGAAGTATTATGTGGACAGGCATCATGTCAATACCTGATAGGAAGCTTTGCCTTCAGGAGGGCTGACTCCATGAAGGCTGGTACTTTCAGGCTATCAAAGATATGTGCGTGTGTGTGTGTGTGTATGCGCACACACGTACGAGTTCCATTTTCAAGCAAGAGAAAGTTTAGAAACAAGTATAAAATTCATGAAAAGGCAGCACAGAACATAAAAGACGGTAAGAAGATGGGTGGAAACTAAAGGACAGCCTTTCAAAACTTATTGGGTTTTTTTTCCCCAGTCCACATTTCTCCTACCTTTTCCCATCTTCCAAACAGTATTATTTTCTGTATTTCTCTAACGGGTCTTTTTCTTTTCTTTTTTGGTCATCTTCACTTATCCCACTACATGTGTTCTAGAACTGAGGATCTGAAACAATAAGACTTGCCACCCAGTCTTGTACACATTTGTTGTTCAGTCGTTCAGTAGTGTCCAAATCTTCGTGACCCCATGGACCATAGCACGCCAGGCCTTCCTGTCCTGCGCTCTCTCCCGGAGAGTGCTCAAGTTCATATTCATTGCATCGGTGATGCTATCTAGCCATCTCATCCTCTGCCGTCCCCTTCTCCTTTTGCCTTCAGTCTTTCCCAGCATCAGGGTCTTTTCCAGAGAGTTTTTTCTTCGCATTAGGTGGCCAAAAGATTTGAGCTTCAGCTTCAGTATCTGTCCTTCCAATGAGCACTCAGGGTTGATTTCCTTTAGGATTGACTGATATGACCTCCTTGCAGTCCAGGGGACTTGTAAGAGTCTTCTCCAGCACCACAGTTCGAAAGCATCAATTCTTCGGCGCTCAGCCTTCCCTATAGTCCAGCTCTCACAGCCATACATTATTACTGGGAAAACCATAGCTTTGAATAGACGGACCTTTGTCGGCAAGGTGATGTCTCTGCTTTTTACTATGCTGTCTAGGTTTGCCATAGCTTTCCTCCCAAGGAGCAAGCGTCTTTTAATTTCATGGCTACAGTCACCGTCTGCGGTGATCTTGGAGCCAAGAAAATAAAATCTGTCACAGCTTGTATTTCTTCCCCTTCTGTATGCCAGGAAGTGACAGGGCCAGATGCCATGATCTTTGCTTTTTTCATGTTGAGTTTCAAACCAGCTTTTGCACTCTCCTCTTTCACCCTCAACAAGAGGCTCTTTAGATCCTCTTCGCTTTCTGCCATTAGGGTGGTATCGTCTGCATATCGGAGGTTGTTGATAATTCTCCCGGCAATCTTAATTCCGACCTGTGATTCATCAAGCCCAGCGTTTCTCATGATGTACTCTGCATATAAGTTAAATAAACAGGGTGACAATATGCAGCCTTGTCGTACTCCTTTCCCAATTTTGAAACAATCGGTTGTTCCATGTCTGGTTCTTACTGTTGCTTCTTGACCCTCGTACAGGTTTCTCAGGAGACAGGTAAGGTGGTCTGGTACTTCCATCACTTTAAGAATTTGCCACAGTTTGTTGTGATCCACACAATCAAAGGCTTTAGCGTAGTCAGTGAAGCAGAAATAGACGTTTTTCTGGAATTCTCTTGCTTTCTCCATGATCCAGTGAATGCTGGCAATTTGATCTCTAGTTCCTCTGCCTCTTCAAAACCCAGCTTGTAGTTCTGGTAGTTCTCGGTTCGCATACTGCTGAAGCCTAGCTTGTAGGATTTTGAGCATCACCTTGCTGGCATGTGAAATGAGCACAATTGTGCAGTAGTTTGAACACACTTTGGCATTGCCCTTCTTTGGAATTGGAATGTAAACTGACCTTTTCCAGTCTTGTGGCTACTGCTGAGTGTTCCAAATTTGTTGGCATATTGAGTGCAGTGCTTTAACAGCATCATCTTTTAGGATTTTAAATAGCTCAGCTGGAATACTGTCATCTCTACTAGCTTTGTTGTTACTAATGCTTCCTAAGGCCCACTTGACTTCACTCTCAAGGATGTCTGGCTCAAGTTCAGTGACCGCACTATCATGGCTATCAGGGACAGTAAGATCTTTCCTGTATAGTTCTTCTGTGTATTCCTTCCACCTCTTCTTAATCTCATCTGCTTCTGTCAGGTCCCTGCCTTCTTTGTCCTTGATCATGCCCGTCTTTGCACAAAACGTTCCCTTGAGATCTCTGATTTTCTTGAAGAGATCTCTAGTCTTTCCCATTCTGTTATTTTCCTTGATTTCTTTGCATTGTTCATTTAAGAAGGCCTTCTTGTCTCTCCTTGCTTTTCTCTGGAACTCTGCATGCAGTTGGATATATCTTCCCCTTTGTCCCTTGCTTTTCGCTTCCCTTCTTTCCTCAGCTACTTGTAAAGCCTCTTCAGACAGCCACTTGGCTTTCTTGCATTTCTTTTTCTTTGGGATGGATTGAGTTGCTGCCTCCTGAACAATGTGATGGACCTCCTTCCATAGTTCCTCAGGAACTCTGTCTATCAGGTCTAATCCCTGAAATCTATTACTCACCTCCACTGTATATTCAGAAGGAATATGATTTAGGTCATACCTGACTGGTTTAGTGGTTTTCCCTACGTTCTTCAATTTAAGCCGAAATTTTGCAACAAGAATCTCATGATCTGAGCCACAGTCAGCTCCAGGTCTTGTTTTTACTGACTGCATAGAGCTTCTCCATCTTTGGCTGCAAAGGACATAATCAATCTGATTTCGATATTGACCATCTGGTGATGTCCATGTGTAGAGTCGCCTCTTGTGCTGTTGGAAAAGAGTGTTTGCTATGATCAGCGTGTTCTCTTGGCAAAACTCTATTAGCTTTTGTCCTGCTTCATTTTGTACACCAAGGCCATGCCTGCCTGTTATCCCGGTGATTTCTTGACTTCCTACTTTACCATTCCAATCCCCTATGATGAAGAGAACATCTTTTTTTGGTGTTAGTTCTAGAAGGTGTTGTAGGTCTTCATAGAACTGATCAACCTCAGCTTCTTCAGCATCAGTGGTCAGGGCACAGACTTGAATTATTGTGATGTTGAATGGTTTGCCTTGGATTCGTATTGAGATCATTCTATTGTTTTTGAGATTGTACCCTAGTACTGCTTTTCCCACCCTTTTGTTGACTATGAGTGCTACTCCATTTCTTCTAAGGGATTCTTGCCCACAGTAGTAGATATGATGGCCACGTGAATTAAATTTGCCCATGCCTGTCCACCTGTCCAGCCAGGGCCTGCAGGAGAAGCCACCACCACCACCACCGGGGAAGAGGCGTGCTTGCCGCCGCTGGGCCTGCTGCTGCCGCCGCCGCTGGGCCTGCTGCTGCCGCCGCCGCTGCTGGGCCTGCTGCTGCCGCTGCCGCCGCTGGGCCTGCTGCTGCCGCCGCTGGGCCTGCTGCTGCCGCCGCCGCCGGGCCTGCTGCTGCCGCCGCTGCCACCACCACCAGGCCTTCCTTGTGGACTTCTGCCTGGCAGACTGCCAGTCCCTGCAGGACCAGGCCCCCAGGTACCGAGCCAGCTGTGCTGCTCCACCTGCCCCTCCCTGGAGGGGCTACATAAGCTGGCTGGCTGAGGTGGCCTGGGAGAGCCAGGGCCTGCAGGAGAAGCCACCACCACCACCACCACCGGGGAAGAGGTGTGCTTGCCGCCGCTGGGCCTGCTGCTGCCGCCGCTGGGCCTGCTGCTGCCGCCGCTGGGCCTGCTGCTGCCGCCGCTGGGCCTGCTGCTGCCGCCGCTGGGCCTGCTGCTGCCGCTGCTGCCACCACCACCAGGCCTTCCTTGTGGACTTCTGCCTGGCAGACCGCCAGTCCCTGCAGGACCAGGCCCCCAGGTACCGAGCCAGCTGTGCTGCTCCACCTGCCCCTCCCTGGAGGGGCTACATAAGCTGGCTGGCTGAGGTGGCCTGGGAGAGCCAGGGCCTGCAGGAGAAGCCACCACCACCACCACCACCGGGGAAGAGGCGTGCTTGCCGCCGCTGGGCCTGCTGCCACCGTCGCCGCTACAACCGCCACCAGGCCTTCCCTGTGGACTCCTGCCTGGCATTTTTAAGGGGATTTTAATTGTTTTGTTTGTTTGTTTTATTTTGTTGGGGGGGATTTTGTTGTGTTTTTAGGGGTGGGTAGCCTGCCTGATAGGCGGGAGCGAGGGGGCATGTGTCCACCTGATGGAGGCAGTGGGGGGAGTGTTGGGGGCCAGAACATACCGAGGCTGGGCGGCAGGCGCTGGCGGAGCGCTAGGGGCAGGCCATGACAGGTAAGGGGAACAAGGGAGAGATGTGTAGTATCTGTCCCCTGCTCCGGGCCTGTCCAGAGCCAAAGGATGGCTGGGGGAGGCGTGACCCCATCTTCTGGCCTTCATTTGCTGCTCTGCAATGCCAGGTCTGTTACCCAGAAAACCTCCCTCATCCATGACATGATCCTGGATGAGGGTGCAGACCTGGCATGTATTACGGAGACCTGGCTGGCCGAGGCTGCTGCTCCAACCCTTGCAGCCATGTGTCCAGCCGGATTTTCATGTGCACAGCAGCCGAGGGCTGGGGATCGGGGAGGGGGAGTGGCTGTTATCTACCGAGAGTCCTTGGTCTTCACCAGACCCCCTCTCCGGGAGACCAAGGTTGTTGAGTGCATGTACTGGAGGTTGGGCCCGAAGGGCAGTCTGGGGATTCTGCTCGTGTACCGTCCACCCCGCTGCACGACTGACTCCCTGGCCGAGGTGCTTGAGGTGGTCTCTGATGTGCGTGTACAGTCCCCTAACTTACTGGTGTTGGGGGACTTCAGCGTACATTCGGAGGCCATCCTCACAGGAGCACCTCGGGACTTCATGGAGACCATGGCCTCCTGGGAGCTGCACCATATTCTAACTGGGCCCACCCATGTAGCCGGTCATGCACTAGACCTTGTGTTAGTTTCTGGAGAAGCGGGGAGTGATCTGGAAGTCGGGGGTATATCCACCACCCCCTTGTCATGGTCAGATCACTATCTGGTGATGTTGGACTTCTCGGTTCCACAACCCCTCCGCAGGGGTGGAGGACCCATTAAAATGGTCCGCCCCAGGCGTCTTATGGATCCAAATGGATTCCTGAACACGCTTGGGGATTCTCTGGGGCATGCCAACGGCCACTCGGTCGAGACCCTGGTGGGTGGCTGGAATGCCGCAATCACTGGGGCATTAGATCGGGTGGCTCCGAAACACCCTCTCCCCCTGAACAGGGCTCGGACTGCACCATGGTTCAATCCGCGGTTACGAGCTCTGAAACAGGAGGTGAGACGGCTAGAGCGCCGGTGGCGGAAGTCTCGCTCCAAAGACGATCAGACACGGGCTAGAGCTGTATCTTCAGCCTATCACGTGGCGGTGAAGGCAGCAAAAAAGGAATATTATGCTGCCTCTATCGCGTCTGCAGAGTGCTGCCCCAGGAGGCTGTTCCAAGTGGTCCGGAGCCTGGTCGGTCCTGTGGCTCCGGAACCACTGGAGCATTCTAAGGCCTCCTGTGAGGCTTTGGCAAGGCACTTTGCAGATAAAATTGATCAGATTAGGTGTGTTACTCTGCACGCTGTGGATACAGTTAGTGAGCAAGAGGCGGCCTGTGGCAAACCGGTTTTGTGGGATCGGTTCCAGCTTCTTCCTCCTGATGAAGTGGACAAGGTGCTTTCATCTGTAAGGCCGACCACCTGCTTACTTGATCCTTGCCCATCTTGGCTCATTATGAGCTGCAGAGAGAGACTGGGTGAGGGGATCAAGGCGGTGGTGAACGCCTCCCTTGAGGAGGGAGTGATGCCATCAGCCCTCAAGGAGGCAGTGATAAGACCGCTCTTAAAGAAGCCCTCCTTGGATCCTCAAGTTCTGAACAACTTTCGCCCAGTCTCAAATCTGCCATTTTTGGGCAAGGTGATTGAGCGGGTGGTGGCGGTGCAGTTGAAGGCACACTTGGAAGAAACTGATGATCTAGACCCATTTCAGTCGGGCTTCAGGCCTGGGCATGGGACAGAAACGGCCTTGGTCGCCTTGGTGGATGATATGAGGAGGGCTCTGGATAGGGGTGAATGCTCCTTTCTTGTTCTCCTCGACCTCTCAGTGGCTTTTGATACCGTTGACCACGGTATCCTCCTGGACCGCCTGGAGGGGTTGGGCATTGGAGACACTGTATTGCGGTGGTTCCGGTCCTTCCTCTCCGGCAGGTACCAGAGGGTAGCACTGGGAGAGGAGGTTTCGGACCCGTGGCCACTTACTTGTGGGGTGCCACAGGGTTCCATCCTCTCCCCGATGCTATTTAACATCTATGTGAAGCCACTGGGGGCTATCATCAGGAGGTTTGGGGTGCAGTGTCATCAATATGCGGATGACACGCAGCTCTACCTCTCATTCAAATCTTCACCAAGGTTGGCCGTAGAATCCCTGTCCAAATGTCTGGAGACGGTGAGTGGCTGGATGGGGAGGAATAAGCTGAAGCTGAACCCTGACAAGACCGAGGTACTTTTGGTGGGAGACAAGAGGAGGCTGGGGGATGTTGACCTGGTGTTGAATGGGGTACGGCTACCCTTGAAAGACCAGGTCCGCAGCCTGGGGGTCATTTTGGACTCCCAGCTGTCCATGGAGGCTCAGGTGTCAGCTGTGAGCCGGACAGCGCTGTATCAACTCCATCTGATACGGCAGCTGCGCCCCTTCCTTCCCGACCATCTGCTCCCATCGGTAGTACATGCCCTGGTCTCCTCTCATTTGGACTACTGTAATGTGCTCTACGTGGGGTTACCCTTGAAGACGGTTCGGAAACTGCAGCTGGTACAGAACGCGGCGGCTCGCCTGATTAAAGGCAGCCGCCGGCGAGATCACATCACTCCAGTGCTGAAGGAGTTGCACTGGTTACCAGTTGTTTTCCGGGCCAAATTCAAGGTGTTGGTTTTGACCTTTAAAACCCTATATGGTTCCGGCCCAGCCTATCTTAAGGAGCACCTCCAGCAACACCAGACAGGCCGCTTAACAAGATCAGCCTCGGATGGCCTTCTCTCTGTCCCATCAGCCAGGACAGCTAGACTGGTGGGGACGAGGGAGAGGGCCTTCTCTGTGGTGGCCCCCACTCTGTGGAACTCCCTCCCTAGGGAACTCCGTCATGCCCCCTCTTTAATGAGCTTCCGTCGTGCATTAAAAACGTGGTTGTTCAGGCAGGCATTTGGGGTGGGCTAGGGTATTTAAAAGAAAAAAATTATGGTAAAATTTTATTGTTTTAAATTGTTCTATGGTGGGTTGTACATCGCCCAGAGTGGCTGGGTGACCAGTCAGATGGGCGATTAATAAATTTAATAAATAAATAAATAAATAAATAAATTTTAGTTCGCTGATTCCCAAGATGTTGATTTTCAGTCTTGCCATCTCATGTTTGACCACTTCCAGCTTACCTTGATTCATTGGTCTTACATTCCAGGTTCCTAAACAATATTGTTCTTTACAGCATCGGATTTTCTTTTCACCACCAGACACATCCACAGCTGAGTGTCCTTTCGGCTTTGGCCCAGCCGCTTCACTCTTTCTGGCGCTACTTGGAAATAACCTCTGCTCTTCCCCAGTAGTGTATTGGACACCTTCCGACCTGAGGGGCTCATCTTCCGGCATCATCTCTTTTAGCCTTGTGATACGTTCCATGGGGTTTTCTTGGCAAGAATACTGGAGTGGGTTTCCATTTCCTTCTCCAGTGGACCGCTTTTTGTCAGAACTCTCTGCCATGACCTGTCCATCTTGGGTGGCCCTGCACGGCATAGCTTATGGCTTCACTGAGTTACGCAAGCCCCTTCGCCACAACAAGGCAGTGATCCATGAAGGGGTACACATTTACCTGGAAGTAAATCCCATTGCATTCAGTGGAACCTACTCTCCTGTGCATGTGCCTTGGATAGGGTTGATGGCGAATTCCACCATGGACTCCAATGAGGTCGGATTCTAAGAATTGCCCCCCACCTCGGAGTCCGTGGTGGAATGAAAGACTCACCTCCACCACCCGAGGGAATCCACGTGGGGCCAGATCCTACCTGTTGCCAGCCAGCCACTGCCATCTGTCCTATCTGCTCCTGTCTGTTGTCGGATGCAAATGGCATCCGGCATAGCGGATGCCATTTGCGTCCCTGCCATTTGCCATGATAGGCTATGTAAATCTTTATGTAGCCTATCACGACAAAAAGCAGGGACGCAAATGGCTATGATAGGCTACGTAAAGGTTTACATAGCCTATCATGGCAAATGGTAGAGATACAAATGCCGTCTGCTACGCCAGATGCCATTTGCATCTGAAGACAGGCAGGGCAGCAGCGGACAAATCTGGCCAGCGGCTCCACAGAAGGATCACCTCCCCCACCCCGCAGACCCCCCGGCGGACCCGGAGGTGAGTTCCATACACCCCTAGCCTTGGATTGCAGCCATTATCTTCATTTAATACATTGTTAAGAAGTATTATCTTTCCTATCATTCTTAAATGTTCCAGTAAAATATCCTTGGGGCATTTCCACAAATGACTGCAGGAACACTTGTTAGTCACCAATGAGTCATTTCTGAATGTTGTTAATGAGCTACAGAAAGTGGAGCATAGCATATCAAAAGCAGATGTGTGTTCTGGACAATGTGGCTTTCATTTGATTTACAAATGCAGGAAAAATGAAATAGTGCTCTTAGTTTCACTTCAGAAAATATCCCAACTCTTACACTTGTGAAATGTGTGGTTCCATTATATCAGTGACGAATTGTGAGCGGAGATGGGTCAAAGAAGACGCAGACAACAAGCTTGGGTTGAAAACTGGGCCACATTTTATTGAAATATTTGCAAAGGGGTAACTAGGACGGGCATCTAACTGTGTCAGCAGCTAGCTGACACTTCTTGCGCGAAAACACACCCAGCCTGAGGGGTGGCGGTGATCTCGCCATCCCTCCGGACTGCCCCTTCTGGGGGAGGTAGACCTTCTGGTGTCACCCCCGACCCGGTGCTGCACAACACCTGGGTGAGTGAGTAGGGTTGGTCTCCCAGGCAACCCTTATCCCCCCCGCCAAGCCGCACAACCTGTTCGGGGGCCCTCAGGCGTCACCTGTCACCATAAGGTGCCTCTGCATGCACACCATCCCTACTCCCTTTCCTGTTTTGCCCGTCCTAGCCTCCACAGGAGTCACAAGCCTATTGCTTGTGAAACTCCCTCCACCTGCACAGAAGAACTTCCCACAGGCCCCTTTGCAGATTGGACAAAAATAAGTCGTTCCCTATGTCTGACAGGTGGATGCCATCCTGCCTGTAAAGCTCCCTCCTAGTCCAATGGAGTCCTTGGTGGTTGATGCAACCATCGCCATGATCTGACAACCCACGTGCTAGTTCTCTGTTCACCTTGCGCCAGGCCCGTTCCATGGCCGCATTGCTCTGCGCCCTCCACATGATTCTCGGGAGCATTGAGGACCATAATATGGTCACCCCCGGCCAGCGATCTTGGATCTTCTGCAGATTGACCAACGCCTGCTCAATCAGGCCCTTTCCAGGCTTGCAGCCCAGGTCGTTCCCTCCTAGGTGCAACACCAGGACCTGTGGAGGGAAACTGACCAAACCTCAATGAAAGAGTGTGGGGAGAAGAGCGTCCCATCGCATACCCCATTGGCCGAGCCATTGTATCGCCACCTGTTGGGGAAACTGCAGCCGGGATCCGAAGGCCGACGTAGAAGCTCTGCGGGCAGCCCAATAAACCATACTGTGCCCACAAATGAGCACCTGTACTGGCGTCGGTCGAATCCCATCTAAATAAAACATTGGGGAAGGCGAAGAGAATCATCATGAAGCATCAGGCAACTTGCGAATGTAAGAGCGGAAGGCCCTGGAGCGCCATCTCCCTACCTCTTTCACTTGCTTGGATGAAAAACCTATGGCAGCTGCCATAGAGGCTGCCCCAATATGGAATGAGTGAGTCCCAAAACGATAATGCCCCAGACCCAGTGTGGTCAAGGCTAACTTAGTGACTGCCCAAAATTGGAACTTTGTCCGTGGTGAACCGTCAACATGGCAAAATAGGGGACCCTCACTCACCCCGCGGTGCCCAATGAAAGCCTGCAAGGCCCTGACAGGGCATAACTCGTCGGCCTGGGCCCAGTTAAGGGCCACCAATGCTCCCTTGCCTGACTAGTTGGTTTTTGATCGTCGAATATGGAAGTGAATCAGGCTGGGATGGATCTGGATATCGGAGTATCTCAAGGCCCTCCCGGTGGTGTCAGATTTGGATGCCCAGACCAGTTCTGAAATCCTAAGGGCCCCAAAAAAGGCTGTTAAGGCCGCAGCGTGAAAGAGGGAGGCTTCGTATGGAGAAGAGCAAATGTAGGCCCACAATGCCCGAAGCCCTATAAGAATAACTGGTGACAAAGGATGCCTAGCATCTGGCGGGGCGGGAGACATCCACCCCTCGCACTTTGGCCAGAAGGCCAAAGAGGTGAGCCTCCCTGAAATGGTCCTAGTGGACAGTCCCTTGTTATGTAAATTTACGCAGAATTGTAACAAGTGGTCCACAGGTAAGGGCCACACATCCTGCAACTGAAGTCCACACCTGAAGGCGCAAAACTCCCTACCTGCTCTCTCGTAGGCAGCTCTAGTGCTGGGGGCTATCGAATTCAGGATAGCGTGTTCGACTTGAGAGTGCCAATCTCCCACAATTCGGCTGGCATGGGGTCTGGTAGCGGACGTGCCCACAGAGCCAACGCACGGAACCTGTCGATCTGGTTTCGTGACAAAGTATCAGCAACAGGGTTCCCCAGACCCGGCACATGGCGGGCGCGGAACCATATGTTGTGGCATAGGCATTGGAGGGTAAATGTTCTAACTAACTCCATGACCCTTTGGTTTCTGGAGGATAATGTATTAATGACATGCACTACAGCCAAGTAGGGATGGCGGAGAATTTCTCCCCGAAACTTCGGGGGGCCGAGCGCCAACGTGTTCGGCCCCCCAAACAAGTTTCGGGGAGAAATTCTCTGCACCCCCCCACCCCCCACGCCCCCCCCCCGGGCCGGGACTTACCTTTGCCGAATGTCCCTCCCGGCGGCGGGTCCGGCCGGCGGTTCGGCGGGTGTTCGTCCGGGGCAGGAGCGGCAGCCAGTCTTTCGACCGGCTGCCGCCGCCGCCATTACAAGAAAAGTAAAAAAAAAAACAAATGCCCCCATGATAGGCTACGTGACGATTAACGTAGCCTATCACGGCTAGATTTGCAAAGTCAGCCGTGATAGGCTACATTAATCGTCAGGTAGCCTATCACGGGTGACTTAAAAAAAAAAAAAAAAAGCGCATACGGCTAATGGCGGCCCCCATTGGGAGCCGCCATTCCCGTTCCTTATTTGGTCGCTGTAGTCTATGTAAAGATTTACGTAGACTACAGCGACCAAATAAGGAACGCGAATGCGTACGCGCATTTGCGTACGTGCTTTTTTTTTTTTAAGTCACCCGTGATAGGCTACGTGACGATTAACGTAGCCTATCACGGCTGACTTTGCAAATCTAGCCGTGATAGGCTACGTTAATCGTCACGTAGCCTATCATGGGGGCGTTTTGTTTTTTTTTTACTTTTCTTGTAATGGCGGCGGCAGCCGGTCGAAAGACCGGCTGCCGCTCCCGCCCTGGACGAACACCTGCCGAAATAACCCCTTGGATCTTAACCATGTCTGTTTGGTAGTGTCGGTTGGTTGACCACTACCACATGGAAACCACTGGAAATGGCTCCCACATGGTGGCTACACAATGTGGTGACCTTAATGTGGAGATTAGCTCATGCTACATAGATCACTCTCACCACATGGAGATTTGCCATATCAGATGATATACATAAAAATATTGTCTATACAAGGGCAAGCCATTGGTCCATCAAGGTCAGTACTGTCTACGCTGACTGGCAGTGGCTCTCCAAGGTTTCAGAGATGGGTCTTTCCCAGCCCAATCCTGAGATGCTAAGGATTGAACCTGGGATCTTCTGCATGAAAAGCAGGTGCTCTACAACTGAGCTACAGAAACTAGAATCATAGAATAGTGGGGTTGGAAGGGGCCTATAAGACCATTGAGTCCAACCCCCTACTCAGTGCAGGAACCTCCTGGTGGCAGCTGGCATTGGCCTGATAACACACCACACAACAGGCATGCTCTATGTCGAATGCCACTTTAGGTGTTCTGGCCAAAACATGTGGTGCTGCCATCATGCAGAAACTGTTTCAAATGCCTTCCACACAACATGCATAGAACAGCCCTTGCCACCAACTCAATGCATTTGTGATCAGCATATCAGTCTAAAGGGCGGTGTGTGGGTGTAGGGTCATGTCCTTCTCTCCACTCTTTGAGTCTAGGCACATAAGTTTCAGTGCTATGCTGAATTCTAAATCTGTCAAGCAGATTTAGGTGTCTTAAGTACCATTTTTTGGTAGAAAGGCAGGGTAGAAATAAAATATATACATACATACAAATTCAAATGCATTCTTTCACTCCCAACAGCAGAGAGCTCCCACCATGCCTCATAAGAAGGGCTTTCTTACCCCTTTTATGAAAATCTTTGAATGCACAGAGAGAGGAGGGTAGGATTGCATATTCTATCTCCATCCCAGAGCATAACTAATATGTGTTCAATCTTCCATGCTATCCCTGAAATGATAGCAAGGAGAGCGCTTTGCACACATTGATTTATTTTTATTTATTACTTGTCTAATCTGCCCAATAACAAATGTTCTCTGGGTGAATTACAAACAGGTGTATGCACACTGGCTCTTTCCTGAAGCCCTATTCAGGCATTCGTATTGAGGGAGGAGCAGGGCTCTCAAAGACCACAACCTGCGGGCTGCAGCATGAGAGTTTCACACATTGCATGGGAATGCCTGAGAGGGTAATCTTTGTGAGTCCAGCTAAACATGCTTAGAACCCTCCATACAGCTGGGAGCCCCAGTCATGCAGTGTTCTCTGAAACATGGAAGATCCTAAGCACAGTCGGAATGTGCAATGTTTGCCTGTCTTTGAGAACCTCTGCCCAACACACATGAATGTCTAAGGCTGCAGCTGGTGGAAATGAGGATGCTCAGGGTTACGCTAGTGTGCGCAGCCCCATTCCTACCTCCATGCATTCTGAGAATGTGTGGAGGTGAACACTGGAACATGGCTTGATTTTCCCATGGATGTGCATGGAACAGGGGTTGGGCCTGCTGCCATGCTGTTTCCTCTACTTCACTCTTCTTGGAGCAAACTGTGAAAAGCCTTTTCTCCCCATTAAACTTTCACTAGAATACGTATGCACATTTCCTTGATATACACATTTTTGTATGCATTTTTGATTGGCGAGCTCCATTGCAAAATTTGGAGAAGTGTGAATTGTGAATGATAATTGAGTTTTGCTTTGTGTATTGGTTCAAAACTGTGAAATTAGGGAAACTTTATTTAAAACAAGGACTGAACAAATTTCCACAACCATCTCTACTACTCAGATATGCTACTGAGGAAACTTAACTTGGGTTTTTCCTGCTATCGTTCTCCCTCGCATAACTTTTCTTCCCTTTAATTCTTCTATTTATTTTATTTATTTAGTTACAATATTTATATACTGCTCCACATCAAAGATTTCAGAGTGGTGAACAACAAGCTAAAAGAATAAAAACCATATTAAAACAATGAAAACATTTTTTAAAAAACAGATTCTGAACTTAATAAACCGCGGCTGGTCACACAAGGAAGGCCTATCGAAATAACAATGTCTTCAGGAGGCACTGCAAGCAACACAACATTGGCATCTGTCTGACCTCCAAAGGCAGGGAATTGCAAAGGAAGGGGGCCACTACGCTGAAGGCCCTTTTCCTGGTGGACTCCAGCTGGACCATGGGTCCAGAGCTGCTGCTCTGCACTCTGCAGAGCCGAGCTGCTGCATTCTGCACTAGCTCCAGCTTCTGGACCAGCCTCAAGAGCAGCCCCACATAGAGCACATTGCAGTAATCCAGTCTTGAGGTTACTAATTCTCGTAGGCCTTTCCTTTTTGCTCTTCTTACTTTGACCTATGGTTGTCCTTACAATCTTAAATTTAAATGTCATGTTAGGAAGTATAAAACAAAAACAGCTAGTGATGGTCTAATCCATCCAATAAGTTACACATAGTTAGAGCTTGTGTCAGATTATGCAGCACCTGTCTATTACATCTGGATCCAAGGCTTGATTTAATCCCTTACTTTAATGAGCACTTGATGTTTTTGTTTGGGTTTTAAAAAAAAAGTAATCCCAAAATAACCATTTTGTAAAACCAATAGCAAGCAAGCTCCCAGAGAGCAAGCGATCAGAGCGAGTGAACTGGGACAGCAAACAGGAGTTGGCCAGGGGAGTTGAAGTCGTAGAAGAGACAAAGGAGACAAAGGAGACGGAGGCTAAGAGGTAAGTGGGCTGCAGGAAGCCCAAGGGGCCATCCTTTTTCCTTCTGAGTGGCTGTGAGCTCACCAGGAGGTAGAAGAGACAAAGGAGACAAAGGAGACAGAGGAGACGGAGGCTAAGAGGTAAGTGGGCTGCAGGAAGCCCAGGGGGCCATCCTTTTTCCTTCTGAGTGGCTGTGAGCTCACCAGGAGGTAGAAGAGACAAAGGAGACAAAGGAGACAGAGGAGACGGAGGCTAAGAGGTAAGTGGGCTGCAGGAAGCCCAGGCGGCTGCCCTTTATCCTTCTGAGTGGCTGTGAGGTCACCAGGTGCTTCTGAGAGCTCCAACTGAATTGGGTTTGTGTGGTCTGAGTACCCAACAGCTGTGTGGGCAGGAAGCTTCAGTCTGTTTCCCACCTCCCAGCAGAGCAGAGCAAGCTGCTCCAGCTGGTCCAGGGACTATAGAAGCAAGCAAGCTCCCAGACAGCAAGCGACCAGAGCAAGCAAACAGGGACAGCAAGCAGGAGTTGGCCAGGGGAGTTGCAGTGGTAGAAGAGACAAAGGAGACAAAGAGGTAAGTGGGCTGCAGGAAGCCCAGGGGGCAGTCCTTTTTCCTTCTGAGTGGCTATGAGCTACCAGGTGCTTCTGAGTAGGGATGTACAAATCCTACTCACCCGTCCATTCCGGGGCATCGACGATGGGGGGGGCACTCCATCCCTCCCCCTGGAATCCTTCCCGGCCGGCTCTGCTCCATGGTGACTCCACAGAGCTGCTGGCCGGGGCTGGCACAGCCGGAATTCCAGCTGCGGCTGGGCTGCTGCAGCCGCAAATGGCAGCCGCTACACAGGCCGCCATTTTCATGACTGCCAAGCCGTGATAGGGCACATAAGTATTTATGTAGCCTATCAGGCAAAAGGAAGCCATGCAAATGCCCGCTGCAATGCCATTTTCATGGCTGCCTTTTGCCGTAGCCTATTACGGCAAAGAGCAGGGGCGCAAATGTCGTAGCGGCTGCCATTTGTGCCCCTGCTCTTTGCCGTGATAGGCTACATAAGTATTTACCTAGCCTATCACAGCAAAAGGAAGCCACGCAAATGGCGGCTGCTACGTTGGCTGCCATTTGTGGCCGCAGCAACCCAGCAGCAGCCGGGAGACCAGCTGGACCCACCGCCGCTGCCACATCCGCTGCTGGAGCCACTGGCACCAGAGCTGTCACCACTGCCGCATCTGCCACCAGGTAAGCTCCATCCTGCGTAGGGGTGTACAAAACCGCACTTACCTGGCTCTGCTGGGGTCTGCAGGTGGGGGGAGGTGATCCGTTCCTCCCCCTGGAATCCTTGACGGGGGGGAGGCAATCCGTTCCTCCCACCACCCGAATCCTGCCTGGCCGGCTCCACTCTGCAGCTAGTCCGTGGAGTTGCCGGCCGGGACAAACTGCAGCAGGGCCTCCAGCTGCTGCCGGGCCGCTGCAGATGCAAATGGCGTCCTGCGTAGGGGACGTCATTTGTGTCCCTACGCTATCCCGTGATAAGCTACATAAATATTTACGTAGCCTATCACGGCTAAAGCGGGGATGCAAATGGCATAGGGCACACCATTTGTGTCTCTGCTTTAGCCATGATAGGCTACATAAATATATACATAGCCTATCACGGGCTAGTGTAGGGAGCTGGAGCCACCACTGCTGCCGCTGCTTCATCCACCACAGGAGCCACCACCGGAGCCGCTGCCACTGCCGCATCCACCACCAGGTAGGTCCGTCCTGGGGGGATGGACTGGAGTCCGTGGCAGAATTCTCCACCATCGCTAGTCCCGGGGCATTCTGCAGGGTGGGGAGGGTGGGAGGCCATTCCACCATGGATGGCAGAATTCTCTGACATCCCTGCTTCTGAGAGCTCCAACTGAATTGGGGTGGTGGTGGCCTGAGTACTCCTAGCAGCTCTGTGGGCAGGAATAGGGATGTACGAAAGTCACTTACCTTTTTGAAGGGTGACATTCGTGGGGGTGGAAGCGCTCCATCCCTCCCCCTGAAATTCTGGCCGGAGGGGGAGGTGCTCCGTCCCTCCCCCCCGAAATTCTGGCCGGCCGGCTCCGCTCTGCAGGGATTCTGCAGAGCCGCCGGCCGGCTCCGCCAGCGACCGGACATCCGGCCACTGGCTACCAGGGATGCAAATGGCGGCGACCATAGCCGCCACCGTTTGCGTCCCTGCAGTCAGCCATGATAGGCTACGTAAATGTTTATGTAGCCTATCACGGCTGATTTAAAAGAAAAAAAACGCGCATACGCAAATGGCGGCGCCCATAGGCACCGCCATTTGCGTTCCTTATTTTGGCATGTCTTAGTCTACGTAAACATTTACATGGACTACGACGGCGGAAATAAGGGGAATGCAAATAGCGTAGCATCGAAAATAAGGAACGCAAATGGCAAATAAAGAACGCAAATTTGCATACGCGAGTTTTTTTTTCTTTTAAGTCAGCCAAGATAGGCTACGTAAACATTTACGTAGCCTATCACGGTGTTTTTTAAAAATCTAGCCGTGATAGGCTACGTAAATCTTTACGTAGCCTATCACTTTTTTTTGTTTTTTGGTTGTTTTTACTGGAAATGGTGGCGGCGGCAGCCGGTTGGAAGACCGGCCGCCACAGCCGTCGCTGCCAAACCGCCGCTGAACTGCCGCCGGAGCCGCCGCCACCAGGAAGATCCACCTAAGGTAAGTCCCGTCCCAGGGGCGGTGATGGGGGGGTGGCAGACCGTTCTGCCACTGATTTTGGGGGGCCGAATGCACTGGCATTCAGCCTCCCCGAGATTCGTGGTGAAATTCTCTGACATCCCTAGGCAGGAAGCTTCAGTCTGTTTCCCGCCTCCCAGCTAAGTAGAGCAGAGCACAGCTAGGGATGTCAGAGAATTCTGCCATGGATCTCAGTGAGGCCGAATGCCAGTGCATTCAGCCCCCTAAAATCTGTGGCAGAATGGCCTGCCCCCCCTGCCCCCCCGCGGATCCCCCCAGGGACGAGATTTACCTGGGGTGGATCTTCTGGGCGGCAGCGGCTCCGGTGGTGGCTTCGGCGGCTACAGCGGTTGGTCTTCCGACCGGCTGCCGCCGCTGCCACTTGCAGTTTTTTCGGTTTTTTTACAGAGACGTGATAGTCTACGTAAGTATTTACATAGCCTAAAATGTCTGGGTAAAAAAAAAAAGGCATACGCAAATGGCAGCAGCTACGGCCGCCGCCATTTGCGTTCCTTATTTTGGGCCGTCTTA
Source organism: Heloderma suspectum (assembly GCF_057233095.1). NCBI lineage: Eukaryota > Metazoa > Chordata > Lepidosauria > Squamata > Helodermatidae > Heloderma > Heloderma suspectum. The sequence goes on along the minus strand of NC_139460.1, from coordinate 67,976,622 downwards.
GTCTACATAAATAATTATGTATTACTAAGACTGCAAAAATAAGGGGACCGCAAATAGCATCCGCTACGCTATTTGCGTTCCCCTTATTTTCGCCGCCTTAGTCTATGTAAATATTTACGTAGATTAAGATGGCAAAATGCAGTTTTGTTTTATGTTTTCCCAGAGCCCTCCGTGGACGGCTCTGGCCTGGCTGGGCCTGGCCGGCTGCTCCGCGGAGCTGCCGAGAAGCACAGCCGGCCATGGAGGATTCCGGGGGGAGGAACGGATCGCCTGCCCCCCGTCCAGGATTCCGGGGGGAGTGTCGGAAGGCCTCCCCCCACCATCAACATAATCCGCAAAAGTTAAGTGACTTTCATACATCCCTAACACAGCAAGCTGCTCCAGCTACAGAACCAAGCAAACTCCTAGAGAGCGAAAGACTAGAGCGAGAGAACAGGGACAGCAAACAGGAGTTGGCCAGGGGAGTTCGGCAGGGGAGGTCAAGGGGGAGGCCCCTAACATTTTTTTTCTTTTTTAACAAACTTTTGTTTTCATTTATTTGTCTTGTAACACACACTTCCACACCAGTGGGACTCTGCTTTTAACCTATAGTGAGTAGAGGAGCAGGCACAGGCTAATTTAGAACAATCAGAAAGCTAGACACAAGAAGGGAAAAGAGGCTATGGAAGCACAAGACTCTCCAGTGGTGGTGACCTGCAAGGTATGTGCAATGTTTGTTTTCTTGCCTGAGAACAACATGGCCTACACCTGCAACAAGTGCGAGTTGATCACACTGCTGGAAGAAAAAATAAGTGGACTGGAGCGGCGACTGTCAACCCTCCGGAGAATAAGAGAACAGGAAAAGTTCTTGGACAAAATGGGGGAACTACAGCAGCAAAGTGAAGACCAGAAGCTTGAAGAGCAAGAGCAAGCTGAGGCAGAAGTGGGAAATGCTGAGGTGAGGAAAAATGGAATAGAAGATATTCCTTGGAAAAGGGTGACAGTTAGGAGAAGAAGAACTAGACGCCACTAGGGGTGCACGAAAGCCACTTACCTGGTCTCGCAGGTTGCTTCGCGGTGGGGGGGAGGCGCTTCGCTGCTCCCCCTGAAGTTCAGGCTGGGGGGGGAGGCTTCCCTCCTTGCCCAGCCGAAATTCAGGCCGGGGAGGAGGCGCCTCGCCTCGCCCGGCCGCAAAATAAAAAGTTAAAAAAAAAAACGCCCCTGTGATAGGCTACGTGACAATTAACGTAGCCTATCATGGCTAGATCTGCAAAGTCAGCCGTGATAGGCTATGTTAATCGTCATGTAGCCTATCACGGGTGACTTAAAAAAAAAAAAAGCGCGTACGCAAACGGCAGCCCCCATAGGGAGCCGCCATTCGCGTTCCTTATTTGGTCGCTGTAGTCTACATAAATCTTTACGTAGACTACGGCGAAAATAAGGGCAACGCAAATAGCGTTGCCCTTATTTTTGCTGTAGTCTATGTAATCTATGTAATCATTTGCGTCCCTCCTAGCCGGCGGCCAGATGTCCGGCTGCTGGCGGAGCTGGCCGGCGGCTCTGAAGGGAGAGAGAGAGAACTACCATTGTCAAGTAATTGGGTGACATGAAAAGGTGTTGCATTTGGCATGTTATATGAAAACTAAAAAGAAAGAAAGAAGCAAATTCATGATAGGGTTCTTTACTTCAGAGTAAGCATGTGCAGCCCTGATTCGAATGAGAACCATGGTACTCTGGGAGGGTTTTTTATTTATTGATAGCTCTGCAATGCATGATTCGAAGAACGTTTATTTTGCTGGCAGCTGGGGGAGGGACAGGCCACCACTGGGAACTCATAATGGCAGCTCATCAAGTTATGTCTACTTCTTCTCCCATCCCCTCAGGGTAAGATCCATGCAACACCTTTAGCACCGTTTGCTTCTATGCAAAGGGAAGGATTGCCTTCACCCATATCAGCCTGTTTGCACATTAAGATCAGCAAGAGAAGCCATTCCCAACTGCTCACCTGTGAGAGCAGTAGGGATGTCAGAGAATTCCGCCACAGATCTCGGTGAGGCTGAATGCCAGTGCATTTGGCCCCCCGAAATCCATTGGAGAGCGAAAGGTGCACGAAACGGGACACCTACCTGCTGCCGTTCACGCTGCGTTGCGAATGGTGGCTGCATCTGCGGCCGCCATTCGCTTCTTCACTATAGCCGTGATAGGCTACCTAAATACTTATGCAGCCTATCACGGCTAACGCAGGGACATCATTTGCATCCCTGCCGAAGCTGTGATAGCCTGTGTAAGTATTTACATAGCCTATCATGGGGAAAAAAAGGGAATGCAAATGGTGCCAGCTACGGTGGCTGCCATTTGCGTTCCCTTTTTTTTTGTGGCCATGATAGCCTACGTAAATATTTACGTAGGCTATTATGGCAAAAGAGAGGGGCACAAGTGGCATAAAGGCCACCATTTGTGCCCATCTCTTTTGCTGTAATAGGCTACGTAAATATTTACGTAGCCTATCACGGCCAAAAAAAACGGGAATGCAAATGGCAGCCGCCGTAGCCGCCGCCATTTGCGTTCGCTGTTTTTTGTGGGGTTTTTGCCGTGATAGGCTACGTAAATATTTACGTAGCCTATCACAGCAAAATACAGGGATGCCCAGAGGCTGGATGTCCAGCTGCGGGCGGCCCCGGCCAGCGGCTCCATGGAATCGCCACAGAGCGGAGCCGGCCGGAGAGAATTTCGGGGGGAGGGACAGAGTGCCTCCCCCCCACCATGAATGTCACCCTTCAAAAAGGTAAGTGACTTTCGTACATCCCTAGAGAGCAGTTAGGTGGGTGACCACTTCAGAGGGGGCCTTTTCCACAGTGGCACGACACCTCTGGAATAAGTTGCCATTGCGGGTCTGCCAGGCCCCATCATTGCAGGTTTTTAAGAAGTCCCTGAAAACATACTATTTTACTTTGGCCTTCCTGGTATGTTTGTTGGTGTTGCTGTTTTTGTTGCTGTTTTTAAGACTGTGTCAAGTTTTTTTAATGTGTTTTATTATTATACGCCACCTTGGGAGGGCTTCTTGCCTAAAATAAATAAATAATAAACAAACAAACAAACAAACAATGGGCTCCAACTGAGGTGTGTAGGGGGGGGGTCTATCCCCTACTGATCTGCAGCAGGGGATAAGCGCCTCTTTCCCACCCCCTTCTTTCCGCCCACTGCAGCCTCCAATGTTGGCTGGTGAGGTTTAGTATTGACAGTCAACACTTGTCTGTTCTGCCTGTAAAGTGCATACACCACTGCAACAGTTGTAGTAGGTGCACACATGTACAACACACATGTACTGCTTTCTTGTTTGTGCTCATGCTTTTGGACCACCATTGTATGCCAAGCCCTTCGCTAGCACTTCTTCCCACAATATTTTTTTTTCAGAAGCCTTAATCTGATGCTCCTCTAGCAAATGACACCCAATACAGTTGCTTCTTGCCTCATTATCACACTGATCTGATGCTTATCCCCTTATTTACATGTGTCGATAAAGACAGGCAGCCTGAGGTCTGGCTATTATATACCTTTGAAATTGTCAAATCCCCCCAAAGTTGAAGAAGGAATGTCTCCTTAGAGGTCTGAAGGTACAATATTTGTAGGAAATCAGTAGGGAGCCAACCTGATATCGCTTTACTCCATTTCCCCAGCTAACCTATTTTACAGTATTTTCATAATGGGTATTGAAATCATAGTTGTGAACTTGAGTATTCAGAAACATTATATGTATAAATGCTATTCTTCTTCATACTGAATACCAGTTCCCACATTTCCCAGAGTTAGTCTCTTCTACAAAGCAAATACAGACACATTTCTACTCTACAAAGCAATACATATGATGATCTCACCTTTTTGCGGACGTTCCTGGAAGATGTGACTATCTGACCTCTCCTCAGAGCTGTCACAGATAGAACAGAACAGTCTTTATTTATAAAGAAATGTTACCCAGACTTCTGATGGGCAAATTTCTCTACTGTGTTTTTATTGAAACCTTCCATGCAATGTATCATTTCTTTTGCCATTGACATCACCAAGGTGTTAAATCTGACCTGGGTTACTGTATTTCTTAGGGTGCAATTCTATGCATGTTGAGGCAGAAAAATCCTACAACTCCCAGCATTCCCCAGCCAGCATGGCTGGCTGGGGAATGCTGGGAGTTATGGGGGGGTACGCTTACTGATGTAAAATGCCAGGGGCCGCTGACTGATACAGCCAACATTATTATCAGCCCATACCAGCATGGGATGCTGATGTTCATTAACCAGCAGTGTCCTTGTAGGCTGCTATTCAGATTGCTCATGCCTTGGCAGCTCTCCACACAGTCATTGCTCAGCCACTGTTGGCTGGGGAATGCTGAGAGTTGTAGGACTTCTTTCTGTCTGAACATTCATAGGATTGCACCTTTGGAAAGGTTTTTGTCCTCTTCATAGAAGAGAAATAACGTTCTGCTTCTGCAGTTATCACTGGAGTAGTTATAATAATGTCATTCTCTCTGTAAATATATCCTTAGATTGTTGCTCAGAATACACTTCCATAGTGCCACAAAACCGACGGCACTTCAGAACTCTGTCTTTTTTATATACAGCAGTGTGTCAGTTTAGAATGAAGTCCTTGGCTAGCCTAGGGTAAGGTGGCACTGCATCACTGAATTCCTGTGTTGGGAAAGATTTGCTATGTTTTCCAAAACAATAACTGTGAACAAGCTTTGCAGCCACCAAGCGCTTGGTAAAAGTAAACATTTCTCTAGAGTGCACAATGACAATGTCACATATTTTATATGCCATTCACACTGATTTTTCTGTATTTACATTCCTTGGCAAGATGGCATCACTGGCCATTTTGGTATGCAAGCCTTTTATGGCAGCTTGCACTTCATTTATGCTATCTCCGAACTGAAAACTCATCTTTTCTGCCTATGCAGAATCCAAGTTTCACTTTTGTAGCTGACTGTACTGTATGTCAACATGTTCAAGAAAAAAAAAAAAATCAAGGGAAAAAGAGAAATTCCTAATCAAGCTCCAGCAATCCTTTTAAGCCTCCAGCTTCATGAACAGAATTGTTTTTAAAGCCACCTCAGTCTGCCATGTCATGAAAACATTCAGTGAGATCCTCTGTCTATTCATATACCACATCCCCTGTGTGAATGTGAAAATTCCAGCATATTCCTGCTGGAAGCCTTTTGCTTACTATATCATCTAGGACTTCTGTCCCCTTTGGCAAGGAAGAAAAGAAAGCTGGAAATCTAAATAAGACAGAAAGTGTGTGTGTGGGGGGGAGAGATTGTGGGCTCCTTCACACTGAGCTTTTATCCGGCGATTGAGATTGCTCCTTCATGGAAGTTTGCAGGCTCTTTACATGATGCCATGAACCTCCAAGGCTGCACTAAATGACCTTTGTTCCATTTTTAAATAGATCACAGATAATGAGCTAACAAATTACCCTGTTGTGTTCCGCTTCAGTTTCCCCCATGAAAAGAGTAAAAGCGGCAAGAAGAGGAGCAAGATCAATGAAAGATAATGGAAGACTCAGATACAGGGAGAAGGAGGGGGAACGGGAGCAGGGAAAGGAAGCACGTGAAAAAGGGAGTCATCATGATCCTGCATTTTAAATGGAAGCAGAAAGCCCCATTTTAAATGTAGGATTTTAGGCTGGTGTAAAGATGCCCTGTACTTCACCAGCCTTATACATCATTTGCTGTATTAGTATTAGTAGGTTGGGCTGATGAGCAGCACAGTGTATATTGTAGGGAGGCATAAAGAAAAGTACTGATCTCTAATTTTCATTTGGACTACACCAACCACTCCACCCATCCCCCTTTCACCATGATAACATTGCACGATCAACTTCTTTTCATCCTCAACACTTTATTTTACTAACAAAGATGTAGCAAAACGGATCTGAAGGAGCATCTTGGAGATGTGTATAGCCAACAAATCTCTCCATGATTTGATCTATCTATCATGCTACCTATTAACACTGTGCCATTTTTTCCTATCTATTTATTTAGATAGGAGATATTCATTGTAGGAGTGCCGAAATGAAATCACATACAAAAATTGTGTAACAGGATGAGAATTTCTGAGAAATTTCAGACCTTCAGGCCTTCAGCCTCTTCATTTCACGATTTGCCCTGTTCTCCCAAGCCTTGCAGCATCCTTGGCTACTTGTGCTTTCTGGAAAGGCCCTTAGAGAAGTTCACCATGCCTTCTTTCCTTGGGGCTTTCCAGTACTGCTGACAGACTACTTGAAACAAATGCTCAACTTTCAGTAATTGTGTAATGGGAGCTGAGCTCGGCAAGCTTTTGCCGGCTCAGCCCCCTGGCCCCCAATCCAACATACTCCAGCTGGCTCAACTCAGTCCAGAGTGAGTTGGGACAGCTGGCATGGGATCCCCTCCCACCCACCACCCACTGCCACCACCACAAAACTGTCCCTCTCTCCCTGCTGGTGTTGGCACTGGTAGGGAAAGAGGGACAGCTGCCCAGCAGCAGCAGTGGTGGTGGTAGCAATGTGGGTGGGGAGCACCATGGCACTGTCTTCCCACCCTGTTGCTGCCACCATCACACAACTGTGTTAGTACCAGCAGGGAGAGAGGAATGGATGTGCAGCAGCAGAATTTTTTCTTTTCTTTTCTTGTTTCTTCTGTAAATGCGATTGCAAATTAGAGCTGTAATTTGTGGAAATTGCGGCTGTAATCTGCAGAATATCCTGTTTACAGGAAAAGCAAAAAAAGAAAAAAAAATTCCCAGATTTCAGGATCAACCCCCTGGCTCAGCTCACATAGGCAAGCCAAGCTGGGCATGTCACGGCAGTCCGTCAGGCCCTAAAAGGGCCAGATCTTCCCATGGTGGACATCCCTAAATATTAGTCTTTTGCTTCCAGGAAAGCATGGAATATGATTTTCCATAAATTATGCAGTGAAAAATGTTTTTGCATTGTTAGTGTACATCGTTCACTGCATGTATGCACAAATGTCATGTGAGTTTAGTATTGGGCACAGAATAGGGGGTCACTACAGAGGGCTAGCCCCAGGCCCCATCATGGCCTTGATCTGGCCCTGGCTGTGTGGCTCTGAGGAGATCATTGTAGGATATCATCATTAGCAGTGATATCATCATTATCATCATTAATTTTGGTTTGGTTGTATGACTTCTCCCCCAGTCCTACTGTGCAGTTATGATCTTAATGCAACTTGATTCACTGTGAAATGGGAGCTGTGGCTGGAACAGGAGAATGTGGGCCTGAAGTAGTGCTTTTGTGTGGCTGTGTGATTTCCCCAGCCCTTGCTGTGCATGTTCATGTGCCACCATTTTCCCTTTCTGTGGATGGTGTGGTTTGCTGGCTGTTGGGGATTCAAAGACTGTTTTGCCTCTTTTGACCCGATTGACTCCCCCTCTGCTGACCTACCTTGTGTTCCACCAGTCAAATTGGCCTCCAGCCTTCACTGGTAGTGAGAAACATAGCTTCATTACATTGCATAGGAAAACCAGCAATTCCAGTTTGGATTCCAAATGAGCTGGAGAATTATTTGGAGACTTTTAAAACTTGCTTTTTCTTTGAGGCAGACTCTAACAAGCACCTGAACTTCACTGCCAAGGGTGGCTCAAGAGAACTTCGTCAGCATCTCCAATGTCAATGATATCTCCAACATTTCAGTTAGTCAGTGCTCTTGATTATTAGCAACATACTACATTTGGCTGGCTCTCCTGCCACCACTACAGCTGCAATCTTCAAACTGTGAATGTGATTTTATATTTGAAAAATCTCTTACAATACAATTATGATGGCACTGTGCCCAAGGGATTTGGAAAAACAGAAAATAAATTCCAGAGGGGTGGCCATGTTATTCTGTTACAGCAAAAACAAAAAGGAGCCTTATGATACCCTAAACACTAACAAACTTACTGTGGCGTTTGTGCCACCTCACTAGATAAAAAGCTGTGAACAGTAGAAGCAAGGGCCTCGAAATCCAAGAGGTAACATTTTGTGACATTTCTATGCAGAGTTTGAATATATACAAAAAATTGAGAGTAACCATTCACAATAACAGTAATTGGTAATGGTAAAACAATATGTGTTATATTTTCAAATGTGTTATATTTTCAAATCATTTGAGGGTTGATTTAGGGAAGAACTCTATGTTCTGCTTGACATGAGATTACTGTCAGACCCATGTTGAATTTCCCCTGCTCACTTGCATAAGCTTTAGGGATGTCAGAGAATTCCGCGACGGATCTCGGTGAGGCCGAATGCCAGTGCATTCGGCCCCTGGAAATCCATTGCGGAATGAAGCCCCCACCCCCCAACCCACTAAAGGCGCGCGAAACAGAGTACTTACCTGCTCCCGTCCGCGCTGCTTTGCAAATGGCAGCCATCCTGTGGCCGCCATTCGCTTTCTCCTCTCAATAGCTGTGATAGGCTACGTAAATACTTATGTAGCCTATCACGGCTAACGCAGGGACACCATTTGCATCCCTGCAGAGGCCATGATAGGCTACGTAAGTATTTACATAGCCTATCACGGTGGGGGGGGGAACCCCAGCGTACGCAAATGGCGGCGGCTACCTCCATTTGCGTACTCTGGGGTTTTTCCCTCTGACATGATAGGCTATGTAAATATTTACGTAGCCTATCACGGCTCAATATAGGGATGCAAATGGCAGCAGCTACGAAAGCCATTTGTATCCCTGCAGGGCTGCCCAGTGGCCGGATGTCTGGCTGCGGGTGGCCGGAGCCGGCCGGTGGCTCCGCGGCTTGGCTGCGGAGCGGAGCCAGCCGGGCAGGATTCCGGGGGGAGGAACAGAGTGCCTCCCCCCCATTGAGGATTCCGGGGGGAGGGACGGAGCACCTCCCCCCCACCGCGGATGCCCCTGCACGGAGCCAGGTAAGAGATTCGTACATCCCTAATAAGCTTAGGCACGCTTACAGTGCAATTCTAAAGCTGTCTTCTCAAAAAACCAAGTCCCACTGAGTTCAACCAGGATATAGTATTGTAGTCTTAATCATGTTGTGATGTCATCATGTCTCCTTGCCCCATCTCCACACCACTGGCTGCAGCTGGAGGGGGACAGGAAAATTCACATCACATCTTAACATTTTAATGTATTGGTATTGGGACCAGGATCACGCCATGTGCTTATACAGATGTGCTGGCAAAATGGGACTGCTGACCAGCAGGAGTTATTTCACAAACATGAAATGGCAGGCAATGTTGTGTACACACTTATAAGAAGATGTTGGCCCATTTCCTTTTCCATGTGTCCTTTTTCAATCACAATCTGATATTGACTACTAGACTGCAAATCTTGCTTCTTCTCTGGGATTACTTCCTGAAAATGTAACTCAGTATAGTGTTCTGAAAGAGTAAAAATGTTATTGGAAGGAACCACACTGTGAAATAACTGAACAAAGTATAGAACTACGAGTTTAGCAAACCAATCAGATCGCTAAAGTATCCTAGGCTGAAATACAATCCTGTACTGTTGTTTTGACAATAAGAATTTCATCTGTCAGAGAGAAACCATTTGTAAGGCAGAAATAGATTGTCAGGATGGAAAGACAGAAAGGAAGATCAGTAAGAGAGTCAATAAAATGGTGGCCAGAGAATACCAGGTGCATTAGTATTATAGGGATTTTTGAACTGCAAAATAGAAAAGAAGAAAAATGCAATATTTTGTGTGCACACACAAATTGAAGGATCACAAAAATGGAAAATTCAGGAATCAAGGAGAGATTATTAGTATTACACTGTATAATAACAGATACCTATTAGCTGCAGAATTGAACCTACTTATTCCAGAATAGGTTGAGTAAATTAGGGTTTTGTTACTGCTCTTTACAGATAGCAGAAGTGCCTTGATGAAGCATGCTAGGCCAACTGGTCAGAGGAAAGATGGAGGAAAGGAACTCATAAATGTGTAGTGAGGATGTGAGAGGAGATGGGAAAGTAGGGTGTGCACCACTTCGGCCAAAGCATGAGCAATGAGTCAAACCAGGGCACTTCAGGCTGCTTCGGGCTGCCTCCAGAAGGTCTGTGCATGGCTTCGGTGCATTCCAGAAGCCCAGCCCAGCTGCTGCCACCACCGCCCAACCCCCAGATACTTATCTGGGTTCTCTGGACAAGCGCCAGCCACCATCTTCTTGTTCTGGGGGGGGCATTTTTAAAATGGTGACTCCCTGTATTTCTGGAAATAGATCCTGCAGGAGCTATTTCTATAAATACAGGAAGTCGCCATTTTAAAAATGGCTTCCCCCTACTAAAAAAACAGGATGGCTGCTGGCACATGTGCAGAGGGCCCAGAGCTGGTGGCAGTGGCAGCAGCTCCTCAGCTGCTCTCCCGGTGGTGGCTCCCCCATAGCAGTGGCAGTTTCTCTGGAAGCAGCGGCAGCAGCTCCCCCAATGACTCCCCCAGCAGTGGCCCCTCCGGTGGCAGCGGCGGTGGCGTGGCAGTAGTGGCAGAAGCAGCAGTGGTGATGGCTCTCCCCCCACCCCTGGAACAACAAGATGGTTGGTGGTGCGTGTCCATAGGGCCCAGGTAAGGAGCTTGGGGCTGGGTGGCATATCAGGGGTGAAGTGGGGTTCGGATATCTGAATCCCGCTGCAGATCCAGAGGCCAAAGCAGGTCAGGGGCTCCCAAATCAGCCTGAAGCAAATCAGGCCCACCCCGGAAGCCCCAAAGCATCCTCCAAGGCATATCGGGGGGTCCATGCCAATGCACAGCCCTACTGGAAAGGATAGGACAGGCATATGGGCAGTAGGGTGGGAAAAGTGATGCTTGGGTGTAGATCACAATCTGAAGAAAAGTCCGTTTTGGGAAGCTACTTTGCTCAATCCCCATATCTTCAGGGAGTGTCCAAAGAAAAGGGAACTGGTTTGAGGGAATAAGCTTGGGAGAGGTTTTTCAGGGATGGGAAGCTGCTGCTACAGTAAGAATAGAAGACAAAGGAAGCCTGGCAGGCTATGAGCTCAAGGAAGGAGAATAAGTGGATATGAAAAGGGTGATATATTCAGGAGAATGAAACATTTGCACTACAAGGAAATCAGAGATGAGCCAAATTTCAGGAGTTTGAGTTTTGATAGTGAAAGCTAACCCTTTCCATCCTTAATGGGGGAGGGGAAGGAATGCCATACCACTGCACCCAGGTTCTGCATTCTGCAGTTTGGCTGCTAGACAGAGCTATGAAAGAACCCCCAAAGGCTGATCTTAGTGTGGAGCTTAGAGTGCATTTCAGCTGAATGCACGGAGGTTCCCCCTTCCACCTGGTGCATGAATGTCTGGCACTGGAGCCAGCAGGGATGCGACATGCGAGCAGGACTTACACATGTTGGCTCACTTCCCCTCCATGAATTCAAAGCGAGCGTAGAGGGTAACTTCTGAATGGGGCTACTGCCTTCTAGTGAACTAACTGGCAACTTGGTTGAATCCTCAACTTTCCCCCACCCCATTCAAAACTAGGAGTCACTACCACAATAGTCTTCACCACTACCCCACATAGTCCTTATACCAGGAGTGCTCAATCTCTTAGATCCTTACAAACCCAGCTGATGTGGGGTGGGGGATGCACCCTTCCTTCTACAAGGATCAACGCTGGCTCCAGGTTTTTGAGGGCGCTTGGGAAAGACAGCTTCCATGGGGTCTCTCTTCCCATCCCCACTGTCACTAGCTGCTAATGCTCCTCATCCTCTTTCTCATCCTTGCTACCACCTGCTTGCTTGACAGGTGTAGAGCAGGTGAGCAAGTCGCCATTGGCATCTCCTTCTCACTGCCACCTTGGGATATAAAGATTTTGTAAAATCCATTCTGTCAGCTTTTTGTGGATTGTCAGGTGCCTTTCATTCTGCCATCCACTGATGGAAGGAATTTGATTTTTTTTCAATTTCCTGAATTTGCACAAATTCACACTTGCAAAAATGTGCAAATCCTCCCCAAAATGCACAAATCCCCCCCCCCATGTGCATTCTCGTGCCTATGGAGGAAATGCACATTTTTCGACTGGTGTTTTTTATTTTATGTATTTTTCTAGGACTAAATTTGTTTAAAATTTCAGAAAGTTAAAAAAAAAAATGGTCCGCAAGTCTGCAGAATGTGTGCGACTTGAGAAAAGCATTCCCTGCAGAATCCATGCATTAGATACACAGAAATCCAAACTCATTTGATTCCATTGCAGATTTCTCCAACATCCCCCCCACCACCATTGTCTGGACCAAAGTGAGAGGCAGGTGAAGAAGTAGGGTGCAATGATTCAGAGGAGGAGCAACTCCAGGGGGGCCCTGCTGGTGTGTGGGCCATCAGCAGGTGCCCAGCCATCCTTACCATTGACGCTGGCACTGACAGAGACCGTACTGGAGTACGGTTTCTACTGCACCATGGTAGACAATCTCCTTTAGTTAATATGGCAGAGCTAACTACAGTTTGTACTGTCTTCCAACTAAATAAGGTTGTATAGGATTAGGCTCTTTATCCTATATATCATTTTGATGCACACTGTATAGCCACACAGTGAAATGAGAGTTCAACAAAAAATAATGTTGCTTCTACAATCAGCTGGTTCAGCCATCCTTATGGTGAGCACAGTATAGATGTGTCTTTCAGTTACTGAGAAGGTCTGTGTGAAGAACACATAAAGATAATAATGGGATATATGTGAAATCAAATGGTGGGAAAAATCATAGACACAATTCTTTCCAAGGAAAATTGAAATACTTCTGCTCAGTAGCTAAAAAAATAAAAAATCCCCTTTATTTCTTCATTTCCTACCTATTTGAAGTACACTCTCTTTAAGAGTTCTTTGTTCTGTCTGTCACAGATTTAATAATAACATCCATTATGGAATACATCTCATACTCAAGTATTTCAGATGATAAAGGCGTACATAAATCTTTTTTTTTAATGCAACACAATAGCTTTTTAGTAAATGCATTAAGGCCCTGATCCTGGCAATGTTAGCATAATTTTAAGAATGTGAAAAGACGCATTAAAGTCAGTGGAAAAGATACAGGCATCTGCAACAAAACTTGTACATAGAATGGATCTGTCAGTTTCAATTTCTCATTTTTCCAATCTTAAATTTGGTTTGTTTTAAACTTTGAGAACTTCTCCAGTCTTAAATTTAGTTTGTTCCAAACTCTGAGGATTTATTTTTAAAATTTGCATGAAAATTTATAAGCCTGTTTCTGCACTTTCCTCATAATTCATGCATTTTTGTATGCATTTTTACCTAATATACACATTTTGTGCAATCAGTTTCCCTAATATTCTGCATATTTGAACATGATTGTCTTTAATATATGCATTTTTGTATGCACTTTTTAACTGGAAAAAGTGTGAATTTCAAAGGTTATTTTGGTTCAGATAGTGCTTTGAAAGTGTGAAATTAGGGAAATTTCTTATTCATCCCTAGTTGTACATGGTTTATATCCCCCCCCCCAGATGTCAGGGTTGGAACTGAGCCCATAGAGCCCCAAAGCGGCTCCGATTCTGAGGAAGAGCTACAACCCATGGGAGAGGAGCCCACTCGTCTCTCAGAGGTGCAGCTGCAGGGAGAGGCCCCCCTACTCACATTCCTGAGAGAGATAGTGACCCACTCTGGTGGCCCAATTTTTGGATGGTTTGAATGACGAGAACTTGGATGAGTTGGCACATATGCCCTGCACACCTACTTTGGAGGAGCTCATCCAGACCTGCCTACAGATTGATAGTTGGCTGGAGGGGCACTGGCAGACCAGGCGGAGCACCGGTGGCTGGGATTTCCCTCCTCCCATTCCCCCATGGCTACTGCCCCCTCCCCTTCCTCAGGTCCTACCACCCTCCCATCTGCTATTGCCTGTTCACCTCCACTCCTCCCAGTGGGGTGGGGCAGAGGCCCTGGCTTTGGTGGACTCTGGGGCGACTACCAGTTTCATGGATGAAGCATTCCCTTACCTCCACCATATTCCTACTCTGCATCTTCCTGCCCCCTTGGCTGTGGAGACCATCGATGGGTGTCCTCTTTCCTCAGCAGTGGTTACTCGAATTACAGCTCCACTCACTCTGTGTACCCAGAGCCACGTTGAGCAGATTCAGTTTCATCTGGCCAAGGTTCCCCAATTCCCTATTGTGCTGGGTGTTTCCTGGCTCTCTAAGCACAATCCTCAGATTTCTTGGGCACTTCATAAAGTGGAGTTCTTGTCTCTCTAGAGCCAGCAGCATTGCTTCCCAACTGAGGCGCCGGTCCCAGTCCAGGCCTTAACCCTTTCCTACCCCTCATCATCTGCCCCCAGCAGTTCTTCTGCTCCCGTGCTCCTCCCAGAGAAGTATGAGGCTTTCCGGGATGTTTTCGACAAGAAGAAGGCCGACCAGTTCCCCCTAAAACACCCCTTTGACTGTGCCATTAACCTGATCCCTGGGGCCACCATCCTGGCAGGTCAGCTGTATTTGATGTCGGAGCCAGAACTTCGAGCTCTGTGGGAGTATCACTAACCTCTATGATACTGTGATACTCTGTGGGAGTAACACTAACCTCTGCTGCGGCTTTATTCACCCCTCCACCTCCCCCGCCTGTGCCCCCACCATGTTTGTTCTGAAAAAGACAGGGGAGCTCAGGCTCATTCACAACTATAGAGCTGTCAATTTGGTCTCTATCCCTGACAGGTACCCCCTCCCTCTGATCCATGAGATGCTGGAGCACCTGGGGCGGGCCAAGATTTTCACCAAATTGGACCTGCGTGGCACCTACAATTTGATTCACATACGGGAGGGGAATGAGTGAAAGACCTGTTTTGGAATCCAGTATGGAGCGTATGAATACTTGGTGATGCCGTTTGGGCTTGCCTGCGCCCCACCCACATTTTCGCTAGGGATGTACGAAAATCGCTTATCTGTTCGCGGATTATGCTGATGCTGGGGGGGAGGCGTTCCGTCCCTCCCCCTGGAATCCTGGCCGGGGGGGAGGCGCTCCGTTCCTTCCCCCCGGAATCCAGGCCGGCCAGCTCTGCTCCACAGCGATTCTACGGAGCCGCCGGCCAGCTCCGCCAGCAGCTGGACATCCAGCCGCTGGCTAGCAGGGACGCAAATGGCGGCGGCCATAGCTGCTGCCGTTTGCGTCCCTGCAGTCAGCCATGATAGGCTATGCAAATGTTTACGTAGCCTATCACGGCTGATTAAAAAAAAACAACGCGCGTACGCAAATGGTGGTGCCCATGGGTGCCGCCATTTGCGTTCCTTATTTTGGCACATCTTAGTCTACATAAACATTTACGTAGCCTATCATGGTGTTTTTTAAAAATCTAGCCGTGATAGGCTACATAAATCTTTATGTAGCCTATCACTTTTTTTTGTTTTTTAAACCTGGAAATGGCGGCAGCCGGTCAGAAGACTGGCCGCTGCAGCCGCCGCCGCCGCCGAACCACCACCGGAGCCACCGCTGGAGCTGCTGCTTCCAGGAAGATCCGCATAAGGTAAGTCCCATCCCGGGGGGCAGGGGGCAGTGGGCCATTCTGCCACTGATTTCGGGGGGCCGAATGCACTGGCATTTGGCCTCCCCGAGATCCGTGGCGGAACTTTCGTACATCCCTAGTTTTCGCGCTTTATGAATGCCATCTTCCGGGACTATTTGGACACTTTTCTCTTTGTTTATCTCAATGATTTACTTATAATCTCCTTGGACCCCCACAACCATCAGTGCCATGTCACGGCCGTTCTCCAGCGCCTCCACGAACACCGTCTCTTTGCCAAGCTAGAGAAATGTGCATTTGACCTGACATCCTTGGACTATCTTGGCTACATTAGTTCAGCTGATGGCATAAAGATGGACCCTGCAAAGGTCCAGGCTGTCCTTTCCTGGCAGGCTCCATCCACAAACAAGGACTTACAATGTTTTCTGGGGTTTGCTAATTTCTACAGAAAGTTCCTGCCCAGCTATGCTCAGCTGACATCTCCTCTCATGGACCTCCTTAAGGGCATGAAATCTCCTTTTCATTGGACTGCATCTGCCCAACAGTCTTTCGAGGAATTTAAGAAGCTTTTTAGTCCTGAGCCGATCCTGTTACATCCCGACCCAAGAAAGCCTTTTGTAGTGCAAACAGATGCCTCTGATTTTTCAATGGGGGCTGTGCTTTTTCAGCCAGTTCAGGCAGACGGCGGGTTGCAACCCTGAGCCTACCACTCCAGGAAGTTAAGCATGTCTGAGCAGAATTATACCATCTGGGAGAAGGAACTGTTAGTGATCAAGTCCACCTTCGAGACTTGGCGTCATCTTCTGGAGGGGGCGCAGCACCCAGTCCAACTCAGAAATGACCATCGCAACCTGGAACATCTTCAGACAGCCCATGCCTTAAACCAGCAGCAAATTAGGTGGTTGCTTTTTTTCCCCTGGTTCCACCTTAAGATCCGCCACGTGAAAGCCTCCAACAACCAACAAGCGAATGCTCTTTCTCATAAGCCGGACCTCCAGCCAGGGGGTGAGGAGAGCCCCTCCCCCACTCTGATTCTCCCCCCCCCCAGTCTGGCAGCGGTGCTTTGCTCTTGGGAGGAGCTTCTTCGCACTAAACAAGCTCAGGATTCTTTTGTCTGAACAAAGGTGGAGGAATCTCTGCCCCCCCGTCTACCCCCTTCTCTCTGCGAGGTGGGTTGCTTTACCATTCAGGCAGGGTCTATGTGCCTTCTAGACCCCTCCATGAGAAGGTCCTCTTGCTTAGTCACTGGCAATTAGCATCTGAAAGAGTCATTCAGTTGTAAAGGAATAAAGCCTTGGAAAGACTCCCTTTTGTCTGCATCTTCTTTAGGCTACTGGAGGGGACTTTAAGAGGCAGCTAGGATGTTCCTGACACCGAATAAGTAAATTGTGCATTTACGAAGAGAAGGATGATGATACTAAGGATAATGATAAATAAAAGCCCTATTAAAGTGTTCCTCTCATACAATTCTCAATCATCCAGAAAGGGAGAGAGCCCCAACCCCCATCACAGTCCTTTCAGCTCCACCCCCATGTTGGGAGAATGTCTGTAGAGGAGAATTAGCTCTATGTATGTAGGCTCTCCTTGTGATGTGGAAGGAAGGTTCCACATAATGGGAGGAATCCTTTGCATGTAAATGCATATTCATTGCATGAGAGGAACAGCTGAAAAGGGCTACAGCTAGGGATGTCAGAGAATTCCGCGACGGATCTCGGTGAGGCTGAATGCCAGTGCATTCAGCCCCCCGAAATCCATCGCGGAGCGAAGCCCCTGCCCCCCAACCCACAAAAGGCATGCAAAACGGAGCACTTACCTGCTCCCATCTGTGCTGCTTTGCAAATGGCAGCCATCCTGGCCGCCATTCGCTTCCTCCTCTTCCTAGCCATGAGAGGCTATGTAAATACTTTTGTAGCCCATCACGGCTAATACAGGGATGCCATTTGCGGCCCTGTATATGTAAAAAAACCCAGCGTACGTAAATGGCGGCGGCTACCACCATTTGCGTACACTGGGGTTTTTCCCCCTGCCATGATAGACTATGTAAATATTTACATAGCCTATCACAGCTCACTACAGGGACGCAAATGGCGGCATCTACGACAGCCACCATTTGCATCCCTGCAGCGCTGCCCAGCCAGCCAGGCAGGATTCTGAGGGGAGGGACGGAGCGCCTCCCCCCCACCACGGATGCCCCTGCGTGGAGCCAGGTAAGGGATTCATACATCCCTAGCTACAGCAGCTTTCCCCAACTTGGTGTCCTCCAGATATTTTGAATGACCATCCCCTGAACATTGACCATGCTGGCCTGGACTGCAGGTCACAAGGATGGGAAAGCTGGGCTACAGTAATTCATGCTTTTAAACTTATCATGAATGAACTCAGATCTAGGGATGTATGAAAGTCACTTACCTTCCGCGGATTATGTTGATGGTGGGGGGGAGGCGTTCCGTCCCTCCCCCCAGAATCCTCAACGGGGGGGAGGCGATCCATTCCTCCCCCTGGGAATCCTCCATGGCTGGCTGTGCTCCGCGGCAGCTCCTTGGAGCAGCCGGCCAGGCCCAGCCCAGCCCAGAGCTGTCCGCAGCTGGATTTCTGGCTTCAGAGGGCTCTGGGGGGGGGGGAACCGCATACACAAATGGCGGTGGCTATGGCTGCCGCCATTTCCGTTCCTTATTTTTGGCTGTCTTAATCTACGAAAATATTTACGTGGACTATGACAGCGAAAATAAAGGGGAACGCAAATAGTGTAGCGGGCACTATTTGCGTCCCTTTTTAATTCACCATTTTAGCCTATGTAAATCTTTACGTAGGCTAAAACGGCAAATCAAAAATGGCCGTAGCCGCTGCCATTTGCGTACGTGGTTGTTTTTTTTTAACCCAGCCATCATAGGCTACGTAAATCTTTACACAGCCTATCACGTCATTTTTTGTTTGTTTGTTTTTTTACAAGACAAATGGCAGCGGCGGCAGCCGGTCAGAAGACCAGCCGCCACAGCCGCCGAAGCCGCCGCTGGAGCTGATGCCACCCGGAAGATCCGCCCCAGGTAAGTCTCGTTCCTGGAGGATCCGGGGGGGGCAGGGGGTGGCAGGCTGTTCCGCCACAGATTTTGGGGGGCTGAATGCACTGCCATTCGGCCTCACTGAGATCCATGGCAGAATTCTCTGACATCCCTACTCAGATCTAGGTATGTCAGAGAAATCCGAAACGGAACCAAATGAGTTCAGATTTTCATGAATCTGACCCATGGATTCCACAGCAGACTGGCTCCCCTACTCCCTTGGTGTTGGGCAGATTCCACAGTCTTGCAGACTGGTTTTCTAACTTTCCCAAATTTTTCTCATAGAAACATATACTAATTAAAAAAAAAATGGCCAAAATGTGCATTTCCCCCATAGGATAAAGCATGAAAAGTGTGCATTTGGGTGGATTTGCACATGTCTGCATGTGCAAATTTGTGCAAATTCAGAAAAAAAATCCAATTCCATCAATGGGTGAAAGATGGAATGAAAGGTGCCTGACAATCCATGAAACACAGACAGAACGGATTTCACACAATCCATACGTAGCTACTCAGAGCTAAAACCAGCAGGGATATACAGGAATTACAGAGCAGGGCATTTATTTACGATGGATACAGCAGCTGCATTTTCAAAAATGCCATTGAGTGAAGTGTGATCAAATTTGTAATCTCTCAGTATATTCGAATTTGGGATGGTGCAAGACTTAAATGGTGGTGAGCTCAACATTTTGCTGGAAAAGTCTTGCATGATTTCAAGCCATATGCAGACCCTTTTGAGCTAATCCCAATTCAAATCAGGGTTTGTGCCCCACATCAATAAGCCCAGCAGGAAAAGTTGCACCATGCAATGAACTCAGAGCTAAGTAAGACTAACATGAATATACAACAACAACAACAACAACAACAAATCATTACATTTTAAGTTTTGCTTCTTTGTTTTTTAGTGCAACCATCTTTAATCAAGCAGAGTTTTGTATTGTTTTTATATTTAAATTAATTTTTGTATTTGACTGTATTTTTATTTCTTATATGTTGCTTTGGTTGTTTGGAGAAGGATGAGGAGATGATGACGATGATGATGATGATACTAATATTGCATTCACGAGATTAAGAATTTAGAAAATAACAGTAACATGAGAAATCTACTCTTAGAGGTCCTTTGGGTCCAACATTCTGGGAAGTGTAAACATGAAGGTTGGAAATGGATATTTAGATTAGATCAAGTATTGTCACATTCATATAATGGGACAGAATTGAATAACTTGTTATTGCACCATGAAACATTCTGAATGTTTATATCAAGTGCTATACTAGCACAAGGTTGCCTCCAGATTCAGAAGCAGCATGTCTCTGTACAGCAGTTGCTGTGGAACACCCAAGATGGTGCTATTGCACTCATGTCCCATTTGTGGGCTTCCCACTGGCAGCTGGTTGGCCACTGTGTGAATAGAATGGTGGACTAAGTGGACCCTTGGTCTGATCCAGCATGGCTCTTGTTATCTGCTTAAGGTTTCAATAAGAAACTTGATGTCACATCAACATTTTTCTTTACAGGGCAAACAAAACTGTGACCTGATGGGTGCTGTCTACATGTATATATATACTAGCACATGGACCTGGCTTCCACAGGCTGGAACCGCACTTAGTTTGATTCAAGCAAAACCTTCAAGCAGACTTACACAGCTGCCAAAGTTGGACACGTTAGGCCTGCCCTGGTCCATAGGCACAGACTTGCCATGGTGTCCCCCATAGCCCCTTGAGGGAGGGGTCTGTCCACTTCATTCCCCCGAGTGGGGGGGAGGCTGCCCAGCAGAAGAGGGGAGAGGGCAAGCATATAACTCTTTCCCTCAAACTACTTCCTCCTGGCTTCAAATTCTATCAACTGCAAAACTATGTCCTAGATAAGAAAGTCTGCCATGTAGTGTCAGAATATGGCACTGCAGACTTCAACCACACAAACACATTTAAATTAATTATGATTAATGCATTAAAAAACAAAATAAATAACCCCGATGCGTATATCCATAAGGGTCCTTTAGTCTGCAAGGCAAGTTTCAGGTGTCTGGGTTTCAAAGTATTGGAGCTTCATGTGTTCAACAATTCTATTGGAGCAGTACATCTTTAAAATTTTTGATTGGCCAACATTTTGTTTCAAGACAGTGGACAAAATTTTCACTATGCCGAAAACCATCCCAGATAAAGGGAGAACAAATCATAAAAGTTTAAAAACAATCAATCAAATGGCATAGAGGCAGTGAGTGCCCAAAAGTTTCAATTTGCCACCATTTTGTTTCAACATGGCAGTTGAATTTTTCACTATGCCTAAAACCATCCCAGATGGCGATAGAACAAATCCTAAAAGTTTCATAAAAATTGGATGTACAGTTTTCAAGTCCAAACACTTCCTTGTATATATCTATCTAAGAAGTTGTAGGATCATTTTTACTTATCATACATTCAGTCTATGGATGTCAATTCCTATATGCTTAAGTATAGTATCAGAGGCTGTGGTGGAGGGCATGCTGGATTGGATTATTTATATTGAAAGAGGCTGCTTATTCATTCTGGTAACTTGATTTTTTAATTATTATTTTTTGAGGAAAATGTATGTATTTTTCTTTCCACATTTTCCAAACTTGTGTACGTGCATTTGATATGGCTGCGAAAAGGGCAAATGCTATTTTGGGCTGCATTAATAGAAGTATAGCTTCCACCTCACATGAAGTACTAGTTCCCCTCTACTCAGCACTGGTTAGGCCTCATTTGGAGTACTGTGTCCAGTTCTGGGCACCACACTTTAAGAAGGATGCAGACAAAATGGAGAGGGTTCAGAGGAGGGCAGCAAGATGATCAGGGGACTGGAAACAAAGCCCTATGAAGAGAGACTGAAAGAAATGGGCATGTTTAGCCTTGAGAAGCGAAGACTGAGGGGAGATAGGATAGCACTCTTCAAGTACTTGAAAGGGTGTCACAGAGAGGAAGGCCAGCCTTGTTGTCTGACTCTTCTTTGACCCATCTCTGCTCACAACTGGGCATGTTTAGCCTTAAGAAGAGAAGACTGAGGGGAGATATGATAGTGCTCTTCAACTACTTGAAAGGTTGTCACAGAGAGGAAGGCCAGGATCTCTTCTCAATCATCCCAGAGTGCAGGACACGGAATTATGGGCTCAAGTTACAGGAAGCAGGGATGTACGAAAGGGAGTTACCTGGTCCCACAGCTTGCTTCGCGGTGGGGGGGAGGCGCTTCGGTTCTCCCCCCAAAGTTCAGGCCGGGGGGGAGGCACCCCACCTCGCCCAGCCAAAATTCAGGCCAGGGAGAAGCGCCCCGTCTCCCCGGCCGTGAAATAAAAAGTAAAAACACACACACACACACACCCGTGATAGGCTACGTAACGATTAACGTAGCCTATCACGGCTGACTTTGGAAATCTAGCCGTAAATCTAGCTATTTGCATTGCCCTTATTTTCGCCGTAGTCTATGTAAATCTTTACGTAAACTACCGGGATCAAATAAGGAATGCAAATGGCGGCGCCCATGGGCACCGCCATTTGTGTACGCGCTTTTTTTTCCCCAAAGTCACCCGTGATAGGCTACGTAATGATTTACGTAGCCTATCATGGCTGACTTTGGAAACCTAGCCATGATAGGCTACGTTAATCGTTACGTAGCCTATCACGGGTGTGTGGGTTTTTTTACTTTATTTTGTAATGGCGGCGGCAGCAGCCGGTCGGAAGACCGGCTGCCGCCCCCACCCCCGACGAAACGCCACCGAACTCCTGCTGGGACCTGCCGCCGAGAGGGACATTCGAGGGAGGTAAGTCCCATCCCAGGGGGGGCAGGGGGCGGAGAATTTCACCAACAATTTTGGGGGGCCGAATGCGCTGGCATTAGGCCTCCCCGAGATTCGTGGAGAAATTCTCCGCCATCCCTAACAGGAAGCCAGATTCCGGCTGAACATCAGGAAAAATGTCCTGACTGAGCCATATGGAACCAATTACCTAGGGAGGTGGTGGGCTTTCCCACACTGGAGGTGTTTAAGATGAGGCTGGACAGCGACTTGTCAGGGATGCTTTGACTTGGATTCCTGCACTGAGCAGGGGTTGGACTCAATGGTCTTATAGGCCCCTTCCAACTCTACTATTCAATGATTCTATTAATTTTAAATTTTCTCATAGTTAAGCAACAATTCAGGAGGAACGGAATGAGGACAGAGCAAACCAGAGAAACAACAAGGTAACAGAAAGAAATTATTGCATCTCTCTCTTGCTTTATAGAATCATCTGAGTTCCTTTCCACTGGCACAAATTTACAGTCAGGGCTATTTTTTATTAAAAATTTTCATGGTATACTTAGAATAGTATCATAGAATAGTATAGTAGGGTTGGAAGGGGCCTACAAGGCCATCGAGTCCAACCCCCTGCTCAATGCAGGAATCCAAGTCAGAGCATCCCTGACAAATGGCTGTCCAGCCTCGTCTTAAAGGCCTCCAGTGTGGGAGAGCCCACCACCTCCCCAGGTAATTGGTTCCATTGCCGTATTGCTCTGACACTCAGGAAGTTTTTCCTGATGTTCAGCCGGAATCTGGCTTCCTGTAACTTGAGCCCATTATTCCGTGTCCTGCACTCTGGGATGATCAAGAAGAGATGGACATAATGGTTTCTAAAGCTGCAAACTCTGCAGTGCCCTATCTCTTTAACACAGGAGTACATGACCATTTCAGGGTTGTGGGTTACACTGGATCTTTGATGCTCTATTGGGAGCAACACAAAATAGATTGTGGCCAGATCCAAAAGAACTTCTCCCAGTTGCTATAATTAAATTGAATCCCACCCCCATCCACACAGGAAGTTTAATTTCTCTAAGCCCCCCTCAGTATCTTGGGCAAGGTGCTACACAAGTCTTGGGGGGCCACCTGAGGCCTTAGCTTTAACTGGCTACTTCAGGTTTATTAAAACATCTAGAGAAAGACCCTGCCACACACACTAAAGAAATTATCCCTGTTCAGACAACATATACCTGGTGACAGAATACCACTGACCTCCTAGCATTCACATAACTTCTGACCAGAGGCAAGATTTGTAGACATTGTATGTGAAGTCTTTACCCTGAAAAAGTGCAGAGTACATATTGCAGCACAGACCCTACATGGATACAAATGCTCTCTTCAGACGTTACAATGAACCAATAGAAATTGGTGGAGGGGGAAGTGGTCATGATCTACCCCATGCATGTGGTCAGTTACCATGTGTGTCTCATTTGACCAGGGCTATAGATAATTTCACAAGTTCTCCACCTTGGTGCAACTATTTATTTGAATTCTGCAATCTTTTCTTCTTAGCAGTAATAAAAAAGTACCTTTCCTTCTATTAAACCCCATCAAACAACAATGAAAGGCTTCTGAAATAAGGCTGGGGGAATGTGTCAAGTGTAGTGTTATCTCCTCCGTTGACAAGAGGTATTTATTCTTGCATTATAGAGTGAAATTGTAAAGAGGTATGTGCAGAAAGGGAGGAACTTGGTAATTGTAACTTGTCACAAATTACATCTGTTTGAATTCAAAAGAACTAACACCATGGGAAAGAAAACAGCAGACCAGCTGCTCTCTCTCTCTCTCTCTCTCTCTCTCATTCCTTCCTTCCTTCCCTCTCCACTTTCCTTGAATGTAAAGCTTCAAGAAATGTATCATTACTCTGGATAGTTAAATAAAGCTCTATCATCCCTCGGGGGTAGAGGGAGAGGAAGGGAAGGAAGTTTCAGTTGTTGCCCAGATTGTATTAAATGAGCTCTGGTTTACTCGCTCTAACTGAACTTGATTTAGAGTTACAGTGAAATGTCACATCAGGCAGTCAACAGCATAACCCATGAAATATACTTTTTTTCTATTACAGCATGGATTTTTCCACCAGAGTGGTTCTATAGGGCAGTTAGCTTCATTTTGAATAGATACCATCTTTAAAGTACAATTCAAGCCAACTACCTATTTTGTTATTCCTCTGCAAATCTGTAACATTGTATGGTGTTTCATTTACAGTTTCCATTCCACTCACTTTCTGAGATTCCTATGCAACATTTTTATTTCCTCAATGTAGTAGACCTTGAAATTCACCCAGCACAAGAGAGACAATTATATGTTCTTTAAAGCCACTTCAGTATACACCTCTGGTTTACCTTTTTACTCAGGCTGGCCTAGAGTTGGTCCTTGGTGACACGCACTTTACATTCCAGGAGTTCTTTACTCCATTTGAGCACTTAAGCTACCAGCACAAGAGGCAGGTGGTCATACAAACTGACCTCAGTGCACTGCACCAGTAACTCTCCATGGATGTGTGTTAAATTCCATTCACATTAATATTAGGGATGTCAGAGAATTCCGCCACAGATCTCGGTGAGGCCGGATGCCAGTGCATTCGGCCCCCCGAACTCCGTGGTGGAATGACCTGCCACCCCCCACCCCCCCATGGATCCCCCCCGGGACGAGACTTACCTGGGGCGGATGTTCCGGACGACAGCGGCTCCACCAGCGGCTTTGGCAGCGGTGGCTGGTCTTCTGACCGGCTCCTGCCGCCGCCGCCATTTGCAGTCTGTTTCGCCCCCCCATTCATGATAGGCTACGTAAATACTTACGTAGCCTATCATGTCTGGGTTAAAAAAATAACGCGTACACAAATGGCGGCGGCTATGGCCGCCGCCATTTGCGTTCCTTATTTTTGGCCGTCTTAGTCTATGTAAGTATTTATGTAGACTAAGACGGCAAAAATAAGGGGGAACGCAAATAGCGTCCACTACACTATTTGCATTCTCCCTTATTTTTGCTGTCTTAGTCTACGTAAATATTTACGTAGAGTAAGATGGTGAAAATAAAGGGGAACCCAAATAGCATCCGCTACGCTATTTGCATTCCCCTTTCTTGTCTTCGTCTTAGTCTACATAAATATTTATGTAGACTAAGACGGCCAAAGATAAGGAATACAAATGGCGGAGGCCGTAGCCGCCGCCATTTGCGTATGCTTTTTTTTTTAACTCAGACATGATAGGCTACGTAAGTCTTTATGTAGCCTATCACAGTTGAATTAAGGGACGCAAACAGTGGCGGCTACAGCCGCTGCCATTTGCGTCCCTGCTAGCCAGCAGCCGGATGTCCGGCTGCTGGCGGAGCTGGCCGGCGGCTTTGCGGAATCCCCGCGGAGCGGAGCCAGCTGGCCAGGATTCCAGAGGGAGCCGCAGAGCACCTCCCCCCCTGGCAAGGAATCCGGGAGAAGGGATGGAGCGCCTCCCCCCCCAGCGGAACCCGGCAGAGCCAGGTAAGCGGGGTTTCATACATCCCTAATTAATATACCCTTAGGATGACTTTATACAATCCATGTTTACAACTGACTCACACAGCCATTAACAAAAAACCTTATGTTTTGTTTTTTTTAACTGAAGGCCTTCCCCTTGCAGTACTTTGGTTTCATCATGTGGGGATACATTTATAACTACAGAAAATGTCAGTGGTCTCCCTTTGAAAATTGATTGTATTTCCTCTTTAAGTGTCATTTCATGTAAACATGTTGTAGGTGTGGCCTCAACACAAGCTGACTTTCCAGGTAATCTGGAAAAGTCATCCTCGTGCTGAATAATTCAGTGTAGGGAAGTATGAGAAATTTGATTTGGTTCATTTTTGACCAGAACTTACCCAATTCACACCTCATGGACTCAAACTAAGACTCAAATGCAATCTGTGGTTGAAATCCATACATTTCCAAGCTAGCAATGTGATTTGTGGAAGAAAATAACTGTATTCGACAGCATATGTGCATCTGAAAAATGCACAAGAAAAAATTAGGGATGTCAGAGAATTTCGCCACGAATCTTGGGGAGGCCGAATGCCAGTGCATTCGGCCCCCCGAAATTGGTGGCAAAATGGTCTGCCCCCCCCCCAGGACGGGACTTACCTTGGGCGAATCCTCCTGGCGGCGGCGGCTCCGGCAGCGGTTCGGCGGCGGCGGCTCCGGCGGCGGCCGGTCTTCTGACCGGCTGCTGCTGCCACCATTTCCAGTAAAAAAAACAACAACAACAAAAAAAGTGATAGGCTACGTAAAGATTTATGTAACCTATCACGGCTAGAGTTTTAAAAAATACCATGATAGGCTACGTAAATGTTTACGTAGCCTATCACGGCTGAGTAAAAAACAACAACAACAACCGCGCATTCGCAAATGGCAGCGCCCATGGGCGCTGCCATTTGCGTTCCTTATTTTGGCACGTCTAGTCTACGTAAACATTTACGTAGACTACGGCGAAAATAAGGGGAACGCAAATAGCGTAGCGTCTACACTATTTGTGTTCCCCTTATTTTTGCCGTAGTCTATGTAAATGTTTACATAGACTAGATGTGCCAAAATAAGCAATGCAAATGGCGGCACCCATTGGCGCCGCCATTTGCGTACGCGCGGGTTTTTTTTTTACTCAGCCGTGATAGGCTCCGTAAACATTTCTGTAGCCTATCACGGCTGATTGCAGGGAAGCAAACGGCGGCAGCTATGGCCGCCGCCATTTGCGGCCCGGCCGGCCAGGATTTGGGGGTGGAGGGATGGAGCGCCTCCCCCCCCAGCCAGAATTTCGGGGGGGAGGGACGGAGCACCTCCCCCACACCAGAATTTTGGGGGGAGGGATGGAGCGCCTCCCCCCCACCGCGAATCAAATTACGTTCAAGGTAAGTGACTTTCATACATCCCTAGAAAAAATGCATTCTTTTGAAAAATGTGCACAAACATGCTTTAATCAATTGGAGAAAAGTGCATACATTTAAAAATGTGCACAATTGATGTATACATCTGGGAAAATGCATATGAATTGTTATGCAAACAGGGGAACAAACAAAACTCCTAATCTGATATCTACATGAGCAAGAATGAGCTTTGAGCTGGAATTTGGAGAACCTTGTCCACCTCAAGTTTTGCTGATTCACACATCCTAAATTTAGTGCATTCTTCTGGGGACATGATCTCCTATTATTTGTGGGGAACAAAAGTGTCACACATAGCAAATGTCTCTCTGATGGCCCCCGTGGACTGAAATACAAGCTTATTAAAATATAAACCTGCATTTTTGCCACCAAGAAAGAGACAGAGGCAAAAACAGATGCAAGTGTATCATATTGTGAATCCCTTACCTGCTGTGAATCAAAGCAGCAAAGTCTTTTTAACTGATGAAACTCAAATCAGTAGTGTATTTACTACATATAGTAATTCTGATTTGAAGATGTTTCCTTGAACTGCCTTCTGCCTTTGCCTAAGAGTTACTATCAACATTAATTCCCTTCTTTCTATGCACTTTATTCATGTTCCTTAGATTCATTAGGAAAGCTCATTTATTGTTAACTTAATTACTTTTTATTAATCAAAGCAATAAATCAAAAGAGCCATTTATTTCTGAGTTATTTTCATGTCTGATTAACATAAGAGTTTCTTTACAATCTCATCATCATTGCATAGAATGAAAAACATAGTAATTCCATTCTGTATAATAATAGTCCCATTACAGGGTATGTAAATAATCTGCGGGTGTTCAGACTGTCAGTACACAACAGCCAAGATGGAGCAAGGCTTGGAGAACAGCAAATGCGAAATCTGTAGTTACAGCTGTTTAGCACCAGTAATCATCATTCACCAGAACAATTGTGTGGAACCTATGTAAGCCTATTATTGTGAAAGAGAATCCACCACATGCTAGATTCTAACAACAAGCAAATGCATGAAATCCAAACTATACTCATGTTCATGACGTAAGTAGTGACTTATTTTCTGACTTTGCCAATGTGTTCATCACGTTCAGACTGGCAAAAGAAAAAAAAAATGAAGAGCTTTCTGACTACTGCTGTGCCAAAAATTTCAGTTCTTCCATTTTGGGCATTTCAGGGGGTGGGGGGATGAAAACTCTGGCGAAAGAGGCTGGGAGAGGTGAGAATTTTGGAGAATTTTCTCCTTAGGGAGGGGGACAGGGTTTTCAGTTTCACATACCTTTTAAAGTGTAGACAATTCTTGAGAGGGTCTTATTTCTATTTTTATTTTTTTAGAAATACCCCCTGCACTTGCAGGACCCCAGGACTCTTCTCCAACCTGGCAGCTCTTTCTGACCTCCCAGGAGACCAGGTGACCTTGCCCTCACCAATAAGCTTTCAGGAAGAACTCCTGGCTGGGAAAGAGGCCTCGGCTCCTTGAAGTGCAGGGTTGTTTTTTTAAAAATTTAAAATAGAAAGAAGACCACTCAAGAATCGCCTACACTTAAAAAAGCTATGTGGAAACCCTGTGTCTCCCCGCCCCCGAAAGAAGAAAATTCTCCAAAATTCTCCTTCTCCCCATGAACAAGGCTGAAAAAACAATGTCTCTTTCACAGGGAGAGAAAAATTTCCCCAAAATAGGGGGCAGGATTTGACCCCAGCACTAATTCTGACAACCAGGTTGAGATCTCTGTTGTTGACCTCTTCTCTGACATCTTTCACAGTTATCTCCAATATTGCAGAAGATGTATCCCCGTGGAATTTTCTTACACTGATGTTGTATTTGACTGCAGGAGTCAGTGGAACCTAGGAACCTAGCAAGCTGCCTTATACTGAGTCATTGGTCCATCTAGCCATTGGTCCATCTAGCCATTGGTCCATCTAGCCCAGTTCTGTTAACACTGACAATAGCTCTCCAGGATTTCCAGCAGGAATTTTTCTTGGAGATCCTGGGGAATAAAATTTGGAATTTCCTCATGCAAACCATGTGCTCTAACATGGAGCAATGACCCTTCCCAAACCAGTGGGCAGGGCTAATTGTTACTTCCAATAAAATTGTGACTCAGCAGGGAAGGGATCACATGGATGACTTTTCTGCAAAGGAAAGGGACATGGGGCTGAGAATGGCGTCTGTAACTGAATCCCTCTTCAGTTATTTCAATAGGCTGAGGTTACTTACAGCTACTACAATATAGCACATTTAGGAGTCTGCAGTGATTTCAGGGGATTCTCCAATATGTCTCAAATAAGCGAAGCCCTGACTCCATTGGAAAACAACAGTCTGAAGATGGGTCATACTACATTATAAGCATTCCATCTATTAAAATTCTGATCACTTAACCACTTGCAGGTTTTTGTTGTTGTTTTGTTTCATTCTGGTATTTTTATTTTCCATCCTCTTTCCCAAACCATATCCCGAGCTTTTATAATTATGCCAGGCACATGCACTTACAGCATGTTTAATAATGAAAAAAAAAAAAAACACCCTTTATAGCAGCCAGTAATTGACTTGTGTTGTGTGCAATTGCTGTAAGGGTACCTAAAAGGTTCTTTAAATGGTATCCATATTCAATAGGTGAAGCAGCCCAGACTACAGAATTATAATAGTCTGCAGCATAGATTCAAATCAATACTGAGCTTGTCACTAAAGGTAGGAAAGGGTAGCTATTCAAACAAACAATTTAGCCCACTTTCCTGTTTTTAAATTATCCACATTGAAGCTTCGATTTTTATTTTAGAGATTTGTTCATTATTCATAATTTGACCACTGGTTGATACAAAACCATTTTGCCATAAGCAATATTTACCTCTGTATAGAGGTCTCGTGTAGCACTTACCTACTGTGTAAGTCCCAGAGTAAAAGTTTCTTTGGAATAAGTGCTCTATATACCCTGTGGGACTTATTGCTTTAACAATTTGCTCATAATGGTTTCAGTGCAGAGTTCAAGGAACACATGCCAGACCATTTGACGTATATGCCCTCACCCGGCGCCAGCTTGTCTGGCTAAAAGGGGGGGGCCATTGCGGGCGGGTGGGGTGACATGACGCAGGGGCCTCTGATTGGTGCACCCCAGTGGCACCACCATGCAAGGAGGGGCAGACTGAGTTGCCTTAAACTCAGCCCCCTTCTCCAACTCAGCTCTCTGGCTCAACGCAGCTAGAAAGAACTACAGCTCCTCTCCTTTCTCCTCGGTCATGACGAGGGACTTTGGCCTGCTGGAGAACGGCTTCATCCTCGTTCCAGCCGCCTGGACCCACGTGCTTCTGCGTGCCAAAATCTTCGCTTGGTGATATTGTTCGCCTCCCTCCCTCCTTCGCCGGCTCCTTTCCTCTCGCCTGCCCGTCCGCTCGGTCTCCTCGTGTACTCGCTCTCCTGCCCGCCCGCCCGCGCGCTCGCTCAACCCACCCGCCCGCCCGCTCGCCCTGCCCGCACGCCCGCCCGCCCGCTCGCTCAACCCGTCAGCCCGCCCGCTCGCTCGCTTGCTCGCTCACCCTGCCCGCACGCCCGCCCGCTTGCCTGCCGAGCCTGCCGGCCGCCGGGCCGGCTCACAGCCTGCCTGCCAGCCTGTCTACCCGGCCGCTGGCCTTGCCGGCCTCTTCCTCCTCGCCTTGCCGGCCTCCCTGAGGTGTTGCTCCCGGCGGGGGGCGTTGGCGGGCAGGTGAGCGCGGCACCAGTGTTTGCCAGCAGCAGCGCTCCAAGCGACGGTCTGACTGACCCCCCCACTGGTCAGCCGAGCCTGCCTGTTGGGAGGGGCGCCTGGCTGCTGAGCTGAGTCGGGGCGTGTATATCACAGCCCGATTGGTCACCTCCCATGGGCTTGCGACGTCTCCCCCTCCCACCCAAAAAATAAATAAATAAATATAATAATAATTTAAAAAAAATAGGAGGAGCTGTGGCTCAGTGGTAGAGCACATGCTTGGAATGCGGAAGGCCCCAGGTTTAATCCCCAGTGTCTCCAGGTAGGGCTACGAAAGAATCCTGCCTGAAACTTTGGAGATCTGCTGCTGCCAATCAGTGTCAACAATTCTGTGCTAGATGGACCCAGGGTCTGACTCAGTATAAGGCAGCTTCCTATGTTTGTATGAAAAGAAAGCTTTAATTAAATAAATAATATTAATATTAATATTAATAATAATAATAATAAATCATTAAATTACGATTTTTAAATATTTAATTAATAAAATTGCGTAACAGCTGCGACTGCCTGTTTGGAGCCTCCCGTGACAGGGTGCCCTCGGCTGTGGGCGCCCATGCTCAAACGCACCTCCCATCACCTTTGGCCCCTGGCTGCGCCTCTTGAAAATCTGATTTTCTATCTAAACGGTAGTGCAGCGCTCCCATCTTCATCCCCAGGCCTCTCTGTCTCGGACTGGAACTCATACCCGCAGATCTTAAGACTGTGGGGTGGCTGCCTATTGTCTGGGGTGCCCAGCGGCTTTATTAACTCTTTGATGGTGTCAAGAGCTCCTTAGAGGGCTCTCTTAGTCTAATCCAGTAGCCAAGTCCATACATAGACAAAGGGATTCTTTTCAAAGATTTATTCTTCCTTTGCAACTTAACTCTACAGGTATCAACTAGATCTGAGCAGCAGCATCCCTATGCCCTAAGTTGGAACAGTTGGTCCCCATTTGAAAAGCAATTACTGGCAGACACCTGAATATAAGGACTAGGGAGAATCCCTCCCCTTTTCCCTTGGATCCTCGGGGCACAGCCGTTGAGTGCGCACCTTCACTAAGTCTGCTGTCTGTGCTCGGTCACTCCCTTGACTGCTAACTAAAACTAGGAATGTGGGGGGGAGGAAACTCCGTCAGCTGTTGGTCCTGGGAAAGAGGAGCGCGCTCCTCTCCCAGGAGCGACTGCTCTTCCTCAGCATTAGAACTACTCTGGGATTCTATGGGCTCAGTGTCCACCCTGACAGATAGCTAGCTTAATTCACCTCCTGCATCATGCCTCCTAAGAAGGGCCAGGGTGGTAAGAAAGGGAATGGGAGGGCCCCACCCCCCTCCCCAAAGTCTGTTGCCAAGGCCCGATTCTGACTCTGATGTGGACGCAGACCCGGTACTGGAATCAATTTTTTTTTTTCTCGTTTGGAAGCTGCTGAGCATTCCTCGGGGATCCCTCCTCCTCCCCTGGCCAGGCACAAAAAATCCTCAGTGGTCCAGCACAAGCGAACATGACAGCAGACCCAATGCTCGTTGCTCCTTTCTATTTCAGATCGCCTGGAAACTATTGAGGCATCCACCTCCTCTTCATCGGCTCTTCCAGAAGGCTCACCGCCTTCAGCGGAGCTCCTCCCTTCTGCTGTCTCATCTTCCCTGGGCGCACAAACAACAACCTCGGTTTTTTCCAGCTGGGGATCAGAGTGTGCCCACGATTGGTACAGCTCGTCTCTGGATTCAGGGCACCCGGACGCCATTGAGGCCTTCATCTCACCTTCGCAGGTTCACCATGGCAGCACCCCACCACTGTAGGCAGTCCACCTTCCTGCGGCATCTCCGTCAGCAGTGATCCAAGCAACATCCTCCTCCTTGGGGTTTCGCCCAGGTGACACAGCACACCTGAAGGCGGTCTGCCCTCATGAGGCATCTCCATCAGGAGCAATGTAAGTGGTATCGCCTCCTTTGCTCCCGGGGACCCAGACACGGCTGCCCTGGATATGGGTGAGATGACTGCACCTCACCCCAGTTGTTCAGACGGGTGACCCTTAGGGCTGTGGGGTTGCTGCCTTAGCTTACCTACCTGGGGGCGGCTGTCCCTCCCAATGTCATCTCCCTATATGACGCTCGGGCCACCTGCAGCTCCGTCAGTCACACCCCAGTAACCCCAGCCGCTTAATGCATCATCTTACAGGGTTTTTTCCTGGATTAATTAGGATCCCTCGCCTGCCCCCGCCCATTTTGGACATCCATGTAAGGGGCATATCAGATCTCTACGCTAATCTGGCAAGTTGTATTGTCACCAGGGCTACTCCTTCTCGTAATGTCTTTCGCCCGAGGAGGTGTGCGAATGGCTTGTTGAGGCCTCTCGCAGGAGGGCCGCCATTGCCCTTCTCTGCATAAGGACCTGTTTGACCAGGACCTTTCACCCCAATTTGACTCCTTCCCAGGTGGGGTCGGCAACAGATCTGGCAGTGGCCACATGTACCAGGCTGTCTCCCGCACTGGCCCTCGGCCTATGGCGGGTCTGCTGCTTCAGCACTGCTATCTGTGCTGGGAGTAAAGCCCCAAGGGCACATGCTCCCAGGACACATGCAGTTTTCATCGTGAAGGCTCCCTTGTAGCAGCAGTCAGCACTCTTGCACCTCTTGTCCAATGCTCGAGGAGGGGAGGGTCCCCTTGGAAAAGCCGAGGCAGTAGGAAGCTCTGGATGGCCAATGCCTAGTAAGGCTGGCGCTGATACTCCGGCTTTAAGACACTACCCAACTGGGGGAACGCGTCTTAACTTGGAACACGGTTTATGCTAGGTTCTAGGGCCCCCTAGCATTTTTTCTTTAGGTCAACATAGACCATCCCTACCTCGTAAGCAACATTTCTCCTCGCTAGGCGTCGACAGGTTCAGGAGAGGTTAACAATGCAGTACTGGCAGAAGGGTTTTAGTC
Source organism: Heloderma suspectum (assembly GCF_057233095.1). Classification (NCBI taxonomy): domain Eukaryota; kingdom Metazoa; phylum Chordata; class Lepidosauria; order Squamata; family Helodermatidae; genus Heloderma; species Heloderma suspectum. The sequence goes on along the minus strand of NC_139460.1, from coordinate 67,942,802 downwards.
CCCCCCCCTTTTTTCCACACCCCGTTAGCTATTCTAGGGATCTCCCTTCTCGAAATGGTGCCCAGGAAATCCTCTAGGGAGTTTATCCTGATTCGTAACCTCTCTTTCCTGAGGGCCAGTCAATTATCACGAGATCCCTGATCATCTCTGCTCAGTGTGTCACACCTCTTCAATGAGGCAGCTGTCTTTGTCTGGGATCCGGCCACGGGTCCCTGATGGGCATGTGCTACATGGAGTCCAAAGATGGTGGTCATTGTTCTGACCTAACGCAAATATTGCTTCCCCTTTTCTGTTACTTCGGTGCCCCTTAGCTCACAAAGGCTGAGGGCCTGTCTCCCACAGCAACATTCGGTGAAGCCAATCCGATACCCTTAGGTGTTATTCTCACCTCCCTCAGGACAATTTTCAGCTCCGTTAGGCACAGCTGCAATTAGTTATACATCAGGCATGGCTTCAACTTAGTAGGGCTTTAATGGCACCTCTTTTCGGAAGCGTGAGCCTCTCCTCAAAGCTGGACTGCAGACTCACATGGTTCCGCCCCTACCCCAAGGGGGTTCAGATTCTTAGGGCAGGTCCAATCGTGCAGTGGGTAAAGGCCTGTAGAGTGGAGGCTGCCGCCTCCGCCAAGCACATTGAGGGATAACCTTATAGCCAAGTCAGTAACCCCCCCCCCTTCGCTATGACAACATGACCACATTATTCATTCTCCGTCCTCCCGAAATTGGAAGGTCATGTCATGTGTCAGTGTGTTCGTGCTCCAGAGTCAGTATTACAACTTCTGGTTCTGGGTCCACCATGTGCTGGGTTAGGCAAACCCAATTGTCGATGCCTTGTCATCAAATTAGGTCAACATCTTCTGGGCCTTAGCCCCGTGGGTTCTCCATTCCCAGATCCCATCCTTGCAGTAATATGGGAGATCGGGATATTGAAGCCAGGCATGCCAGCCTGCATTCCATGGCTCTCCGTGCAGGAGCCGCCTGCGACAGAGCAGGGTGTGTGTGCCACGCATTAGGCAAAATCAGCGATAGGATTCATGGCCCTTATCTATAGAACATTGGCCACAATTTCATGCCTCCGTAAGGAATAACAGACTATTTGGGACCATAAGTCGCAAGCTGGCCATTTAGCCTTCCAGCCCACAAAGGTGGGTTTCACTGACTCCATGTCAGAATTTAGGTTTCGGCGTGCAAGATAGTGTTGGGCACAGATGTTTGCCTGCATTAGTAAATTAACCACCCTCTCTCTCCAGATACCCCTTTCAGGCTCCGGGGGTAATGGCCCTCCATTTGAGCTTTCCAATAAGACGTTTCCCTGTTCCACGTAGCAGCCCTAACGGAATGCAGGGTTGGTCTGGGCTCACAAGGCCGACTTGTCCTGAAGGGCCTTGATTTGCTGCAAGGTACAGGTCTGGCCCAAAGTAATCAATTTACATATTTGGTGACCAAATTGATCAGCATGGCAAGGGCATGGCAGTGGCCCATGGCCAAACACAAGTCAACAGATTATGCTCTGGTGGCACCTTATGGGTTTTATGGCATGCCACGGGTCTGAGGAGGAGCCTCCATTTTTAACACTTCAACGGTTTGCTGTTGACTTAAGGGCAATTGTGTAGTTTCCCTTAATGTGCTTATTCCTGAGACCAGCAGACTCATTGTACGCCGGTACGGGTGCTCTTACATGGGCAAGTTTTGATGTCTGGAGCTTCATGAAGAGCTTGTATGTCTTCAGAATTCAGCTTCTGTCACCCTGTTACATTAAGATCCAGTGGCTCCATAGACATGGCATACGGTGGGAGTCCCCTCCTCACTCTGTCCCACCAAGTTTGTCAGTCTTCCTCCGCAGGTCCTGGGGCTGCACATTGGAGGGAATGACTTTGGCTGTAAGCCAGGCGAGGACCTGATGGAACAGGCCTTGGTTGAGATACAGGTGGTCTGGCATACCTGGCCGGAAGTAGCCTATTGCAGCCCTCACTGCTCCCATGGATCAATGGGAAGGAATGGAATCACGTTGCCAGTGGCAGGGCAGGTCCAAAAGTGCACAGAGAAATGGCTTATTGCCAGGTGAGTGAGGTGATGGATGCACCACCCGCCAGGGAATTCTGTGGACATGGAGGGAGCGTTCCAGGTAGGACGGTGTCTGCCTGTCTCATTTAGTATAACATGTCTGTCTGATCTGCAAAGGGGCCTGTGGGAAGTTCTTCTGCGCAGGTGGGGGGAGTTTCACAAGCTCTAGGCTTGTGACTCCTGTGGCGGCTAGAACGGGCAAAACAGGAAAGTAGGGATGGTGTGCATGCAGAGGCACCTTATGGTGACAGGTGACGCCTGAGTGCCCCCTGAACGGGTTGTGCGGCTCGGCGGGGGGATAAGGGTTGCCTGGGAGACCAACCCTACTCACTCATCCAGGTGTTTTGCGGCACCGGGTTGGGGGTGACACCGGAAGGTCTACCTCCCCCAGAAGGGGCAGTCCCGAGGGATGGCGAGATTACCGCCACCCCTCAGGCTGGGTATGTTTTCGCCCAAGAAATGCCAGCTAGCCGCTGACACAGTTAGATGCCCATCCTAGTTACCCCTTTGCAGCTATTTCAATAAATGTGGCCCAATTTTCAACCCAAGCTTGTTGTCTGCGTCTTCTTCAACCCATCTCTGCTCGCAAGTAATTCAGCTTAGTCCCATGGCCTTAATTTTTCAATAAGAAACATAGGAAATGTATCTCTTGATAGCTTGGTCTAGGCTTTGGGGCCCCTTCGGGTTGGATGTCTTCAGTGGGGCCACACTCTTGCTGATATTGCCTCAGCCTACTTTCCCTCCCTCTCCCTCTAGGCCAGGCTTTCCGAACCTGGTGCACTCCAGATATGTTGAACCTCAACTCCCAGCATGGGCATTGGTGACAATAGGAGTTGTAGTCCAACCCATCTGGAGGGCAGCATGATCTAGGCTATGCTGAGAATTATAGTCTCCTTGCTGCTATCACCACTCACTCCAGAGGGGAGAGGTGCATGACCAAGCAGAAATTCCAGTTAGGAGGATCTATTCTCCACTACCATCCAGAAGGAGAAGGAGATGCAGGGTTCAGACAACACAATAACCCACAGTCAAGGGTTGAGTATGTGTTGCTGTTGAACAGTGGGTTGTTGCTGAAATGTGGGTTATCATTTTGTCTGTACCCAGCTGCTATAACAAACTATGGCTTGTTAACCACGAATAACCCACAGTTCACAACCCAACAACAAACCATGGGTTCTCTCAATGGGTTGTTTGTGGTTAACTAACCATGGTTTGTTAGCAAGGCTGGGTTCAGACAACACGATAAACTACATTACAACAACCCACAGTTCAATGCAACACACACTCTCAACCCATACTGAACCTTGAGTGTGGGTTACTGTGTTATCTGAACCCAGTCAGTGTCAGACACTGGGCTGGTTTGCATGATCGCTGCAGCCCACTGTGGCTTATTTGAGCTATGATGGGTTGCAGTGCATGCCAACCACCCTTTTGTAGGGATGTACAAAAGTCACTTACCTTTTCGCAGATATGATTCATGGTGGGGGGGGGAGGAGCTCTGTCCCTCCCCCCAGAATCCTCCCTGGCCTGCTCCGATCTGCAGAGCCGCCAGCCAGGGCCATCCGCAGCCAGAGTTCTGGCCGTGGCCAGGCTGCTGCGGATGCAAATGGCAGCCGCCATTTGCATCCTGCCAGGCTGCCTTGATATCACGGCACGGTAAAGGCAGCCACAGAAATGGCATTGTGGCCGCCATTTGCATGGCTGCCTTTACCATGATAGGCTACGTAAATACTTACGTAGCCTATCACGGAAAGAGCAGAGGCGCAAACGGCATAGCGGCTGCCGTTTACGTCCCTACTCTTTGCTGTGATAGGCTATGTAAATACTTACGTAGCCTATCATGGCAGCCTGGCAGGACACAAATGGCGGCCGCCATTTGCATCGGAAGCAGCCCGGCTGAAAGACCAGCTGCTGCCACTGCCGCCCCAGGTAAGTTTCATTCCGGGGGGATTCCGCAGGGTGGCGGGGAGTGGGAGACCGTTCCACCACGGGTTTTGGGGGGCCAAATGCCAGTGCATTCAGCCTCACTGAAATCCATGGAGGAATTCTCCGCCATCCCTACCCTTTCGAATATTCAAGCCGTGGTGGGTAGTTGTCGTGGCTTATCATGCAAACCTGGCAAGGGTGGCTTATGCGAGGGTTAAATAACCCTGGCATAACCCATGGGTTGTTTTAGGGCTGCCGGGTTTGCATGACATGATAAGCCATGTTGACTATCCACTGTGGCTTGAATATTCAAAAGGGTGGTCAGCACAAATCACAACCCACCTTGGCTTAAATAAGCCACAGTGGCCTGCAGTGATTATGCAAAGCTGGTCACTGCTTGCCTCCTCCTATCTCAAGAGTGGGTGGGGGAGAGGGCAACCTCAGCAGTGAGGAGAAGCAGCAGCAAAAGTAGCCATGTACTGGCTTCACCCTCTTCCTCTGAGCAGCTGTGGTGATTAAGAGTTTAGGCCCAGTCCCCACTGTTACCTGGAGGGATGGCACAGACAAGGGAACATGTGGCAGAGCTGCTGATGTTCCTCAGCTCAGGGCCAGAGGGAGAGTGTGAGTGGTTGAGGAGCAGCAGCAAAGATGAAGAGACAGAGGTCCAACATGGCTGCCCCTGGTACCCAGCAACCAAAAACATTTTCGATTTTGCTTTTCTCCCTATCCAATCCTTGGGGAAGTGTTTTTGCCCTCCCCACAGTTTATTTGGCCCAACTTAGGGTGACCATTTGTCCTCTTTTATGGAGGACAGTTCTCTATTTGAAGGTCTGCCAGGGGAGTGTCCTGTCCTCTAGTTAAAGGTATCCTCAGTTAGAAGGACTGTCCACTGTCCAGTTCAAGTTGGTTTTAAAGAAAACAAACCATCAGAAGGAAGAGCTGGGGCTTCATGTTGCCCACCAGTACCACCTGGAAAGCAGGCTGAGCAAGGTGCACACGTTACCTGGTCACATCTTCCACACTATGGTAATATATAGTGTCTTTCTATTTAAATTAATTATTTCTAAATTTGCATCTATACATATAAATTAACATATGCAAATTTTATGTGAATAAGTATTCTCTTTCGTCCTCTTTTTTGGTTATGTATGTCCTCTTTTCTGGCAGTTCACAAGTGACTTCCCTACCCAACGTTAAAGCATCTTGGCAACAGGAGCAACAGGAGGCATCTTGGTAATGTTTTAGCAGGGGATGGGTGAGAAATGCATTGGGGTTTGTACTGAATGTTATTCTTTTAGCTTTTATAGTTTTATGTTGTATTTTATTCTTTAGGGGCGCATCCTATCTAGATAGGCAGTCACCTTCGAACTCAGAGGCGACCACCTATCCAAAGCAAGGCAGAAGAAGAGAAGTACAGGGGAATCACTCCCTCTGCGCCTCTCCTGCCCTGCTTTTTCTTCTAGAGAGCCAAGCGGGAGAGGAGGCTCCTGTACAACACATAGGATGTGTCGTACATGCAGTTCTGCTCTCCCCGCCCCAGAACGCCCTCAGCCACGCCCCTTTACAGCCACTCTACGCTGATCTTCTGAGCTCAGAGGATGGGGCATCTCCGCACTGCCTCCAAGGCAGCGTGGAAGTGGGGGGGAGGTCGGTTTTCCGGGAACTGACCTGAAACACGCATATCCTATGGCCATCTAGCCGCTGTCTAGCAGCCATAGGATTGCTCCTTTAGCTTTATGGTTTTATATTGTATCCTTTTAGTTCTTGCAATCCACCCAGGGAACAGCTGTTATTGGGTGGATGGAAAAGATAACAAATAAATGAATAAATTTCACATTTTAAGAAATATTAGCCAATTTGCACCTCCTGAACACAGACCTGGACACTAGTTGTGGTTGGAAATCTGTACATTTCCTAGGTTGCAATCCATTCTGCAAAACAAAACAAAATGTGATTGACCACAGGCACACATAGGGGTGCACGAAAGTCCCTTACCTGTCCTCGAAGCTTTTCGCGGTGGGGGGGAGGCGCTTTGCTGCTCCCCCTGCGAAGTTCAGGCTGGGGGGGGAGGCTTCTCGCCTCGCCCGGCCGATATTCAGGCCAGGGGGGAGGCTTCCCGCCTCGCCTGGCCGGAATTCAGGCTGGGGAGGAGGCACCTCACCTCGCCCGGCCGCAAACTAAAAAGTTAAAAAAAAAAACGCCCCCGTGATAGGCTACGTGACGATTAACGTAGCCTATCATGGCTAGATCTGCAAAGTCAGCCGTGATAGGCTACGTAGATCATCTACGGGTGACTTAAAAAAAAAAAAAGCACGTACGCAAATGGCGGCCCCCATAGGGAGCCGCCATTCGCGTTCCTTATTTGGTTGCTGTAGTCTACGTAAATCTTTTTATATCTGTTTTGTATCTGTACGTGCTTTTTTTTTTTTTTAAAGTCACCCGTGATAGGCTACATGATGATCTATGTAGCCTATCACGGCTGACTTTTCAGATCTAGCCGTGATAGGCTACGTTAATCATCACGTAGCCTATCACGGGGGCGTTTTTTTTCTTTTATTGGAATGGCAGCGGCGGCAGCCGGTCGAAAGACCGGCTGCCGCTCCTGCCCCGGACAAAGACCCGCAGAACCGCCGGCCGGACCCACCGCCGGGAGGGACATTCGCCAAAGGTAAGTCCCGTCCTGGGGGGGGTGCGGGGGGTGGGAGGGTGTGGAGAATTTCTCCCCGAAACTTGTTCGGGGGGCCGAACACGTTGGCGCTCGGCCCCCCGAAGTTTCGGGGAGAAATTCTCTGCCATCCCTAGGCACACATTTGGAAAGCAAATGCATATTTTTATAAAATGTGCATAACCAGGATTTAGTCAATGAGTGTATATCTGTAAAATGCATATATTTGAAATATACACACAAAAATATGCACATTTTAAAAATGTACACAAAATATGTACAGATTATTGAGTTGTATCCATGTTAGTCCTACTTAGAGTAGACCCATTGAAATGAATAAGACTTAAGTTAGACTAACACTGGATACAACCCATTGGATATAACCCCCTGTGTGAAAAAAAATCTGGCATGTAAATGAGGCAGAATGAATGTGGCAGTGGAAAAATTAAAACCTTGACAAGATCAAGTCTAACTGATTCAGCCATCTCTATAACTGTAGTACCCACCTCCTCTCTGGATCTTACTGGCTTGGCAGAGGTGGGGGAGTAAGTAACATTGCCAGAACTTCCTCAGCATGTCTTTAGGGATGTACGAAAATTCCACCACAGATCTCGGGGAGGCCGAATGCCAGCGCATTCGGCCTCCCGAAATCGGTGGTGGAATGGCCCGCCCCCCCCGCCCCCCCCCCCAGGACGAGACTTACCTTGGGCGGATCTTCCTGGCGGCGGCGGCGGCGGCAGCTGTGGTGGCCGGTCTTCCGACCGGCTGCCACCACCGCCATTTCCAGTTAAAAAAAAGAAAAAACAGTGATAGGCTACGTAAAGATTTACATAGCCTATCACAGCTAGGTTTTTTTAAAAAAGTGATAGGCTACATAAATGTTTACATAGCCTATCAAGGCTTACTTAAAAAAAAAAAAAGCACGTACACAAATGGTGGCGGCCATGGCTGCTGCCATTTACGTTCCTTATTTTGGCACATCTTAGTCTATGTAAACATTTACGTAGACTAAGACGGCGAAAATAAGGGGAACGCAAATAGCGTAGATGCTACAGTATTTGCGTTCCCCTTATTTTTGCCGTCTTAGTCTACGTAAATGTTTACGTAGACTAAGACGTGACAAAATAAGGAATGCAAATGGCAGCGTCCGTGGCCGCCGCCATTTGCGTACGCGCGTGTTTGTTTTTTTAAGTCAGCCATGATAGGCTATGTAAACATTTACATATCCTATCATGGCTGACTGCAGGGACACAAACGGCGGCGGCTACGGCCGCCGCCATTTGTGTCCCTGCTAGCCAGCGGCCGGATGTCCGGCTGCTGGCGGAGCCGGCCGGCGGCTCTGCAGAATAGCTGCGGAGCACAGCTGGCCGGCCAGGATTCCAGGGGGGGGAGGAACGGAGCGCCTCCCCCCTGGCCAGGATTCCGGGGGGAGGGACAGAACGTCTCCCCCCCAACCATAAACATAATCCACGAAAGGTAAGTACATTTCGTACATCCCTACATGTCTTTAGGGTGTCTGGTTAGGTGTGACACAGCAGAATAATTTGTCCCAAGCAGGTTTGATTAAGAAGCATACCATTTTCCCCCTTGATAGTTTCTCTGAAACACGTGTGGAACCATCTCCATCCATTGCACTTTTCTTTTCTTTGTCTTTAGTATTTTTTTATCGCTGAAATTGATCCTCTGTGGGCAAAGAACAACGAGACCTGTTAGTTTAACAGAGCCAAGGCTGGAGTGGGGTCACCCAACCAAGGCAGGCAATGAAAGCCATTCTCCTCCAGCTACCACCTTGATAGAAAAGATACCTATACAGAGGAAGAAATGAGAACCAGGCCATTGATTAAGCTGCAAATCACCCTTATATACTGAATAAAGTCCCATATATTGAACAAGGGTACAGAGTCGAGGATGTTAGGAGTGTTCTCCAGGGCAGGTCAGCCTCACCAACTGTGACACTTGTGCAGGCAAGGCTAGACAACTTAGGGTTCAATCCTCTGCAGGTTTAGACAGAAAAAAAAGTCCTACAATTCCCAGCATTCCCCACCAAGCATAGCTTTTTTCTGTCTAAACCTGCATAGGATTGCACCCTTAGACTCTTTTTTGCCTGCCTTAATGCAAATGAAGATAATGCTTTGTGGATGTAGCTGCATGGTAAATGAATCGGGAAAACTATAAATCAAATCTATAGGGAAACAGTGGAACATATGACAGATAGGAAATGTTTGGTGGTACAAAGGGGAAAAATTGGCACTGCACCAGAGTTAGTTAAAGGACCAGTGTTTAATTATGGTTTCCTGTTGTCAACAGCGTTTGATGTCACTTATCAAATAGTAGGGGTGGCTGGTTGCTTGCTTTAGACATTTTTAAAGTTTAAAAGATCCATATCTCTATTAGAGCTTCTGGCTTCTCCATACCTGCTGCTATAACATCTGTAGCCATGCACTTTGTGCTTAGAAAGCTGACAAGTGGATTTTTTCCAGAACTTGCTGCCAAAATAAATAAATACATACCATAAGAGGCACCTCTAATGATACAAGTCTGAAGTCCAGGGAGAAAATGCAGAAGCAAAGCAGAAAAGTTTGGCTGTCATACAACAAATGGGGAGATTTTCTAATATCACTAACCTTAATTAACTTTCAAGAATTTTTCTTCTTTTCCTCGGAGTAGCTGTTGCCTGTGTGTAGATCTGTAAACTTATGTTTATTAATAAACAGCATGGCACAACAGTAAGAGAATTAACTGGGGCAACTCACCCTAACCACTTGATCAGTCAACTGAAATAATATTTAATATGTTTATGGAGTGAGCTACCACTAGATCAGTTAAGTAGCACCTCTTTCAAAATTGCCCCCAACATTCTTGATCCATGATATGGGTCACATTATATTTTTGCCAACTGTTCCATCCTGTTATTAAAACTTACCCTTGAAATCTCAGACTTGGATAGAGACAATTAAAGGAAGTGGAAAGCTGGAACTGGACTCAGTGCCAAACTAAATATGATAAGAGATGTAATAAGAAATATGATAAGAAATGTCCTTCCATTTCTATGTTTGAACTCCCCTCCCCCCCTGCTTCAAAAATAGTAGGCACATGGGGGCCCTGATCTGGGTTAGGACCATGGTGAATGTGTACCAATAGTTATGATAATGGTGTGATAACGGTATAACTGCTATGTGTAGATTCAGCCTTTGTGTGATAGAGAGGGATGGCATTATGTGCAAGGAGATAATCCCATCCATCTATTGAGAGTTGGACTGAGTGTTCATGTTGAGTATTCAGGATGAGATTATGGCCCAATGTGCCATAGCTCTGCCGAGCCTGTCTTATGTCAACAGAGTAAATTGCAAAGCAGACCAGCTCTAGTACAGTTGTCTTCCAAAAACCATCGGATTGCTCAGATGATTTCAGTGGGAACAATTATGCACCATAGTCCACAAGTGAGGAGGTGAGAATAATTTGTTTTATTCAAATTTAACTGTGCATAAATTAAAAAAGACTAAGGGCACAATGTTATTCATGTTTAGACAGAAAAAAAGTCCTACAACTTGTCTAAACACACATAATATTGCTAAAATTCCAGAATAGATCATGAATGCATAAAGCATAAGAAACACAAATATTGTCCCAAAATGCAACAAACAAAATCTATGGAGAGGTGACATGGTTGTCCAAGGATAATAAAAGAAAAGAGGGACAAATAAGATTTTGGGTTTGATGTAGGACTAAATTACCACTAGAGCATAAGGAACAAGAGTGAGTACAAAGAGATAAAGAGTGTATTCAGAACAAAATGATTAAAAAGAAGACAGAGTTGGAGACTTATAAGTTAACAAGTTTCAATTGAAGGCTAATGGGAAATGGAAGCAAACGTAGAGCAGAAAGAAGCAGAGAAATACAAGTAAAGAAGAAGAAGAAAGAATCAAGCTGTGGAATTCAAAGCAGAGGCAATATATTTGGCAGGTTTCAGGAAGCAACCTCAGGAATTTCAATTCCAAATGGAACTTGCCCTCGTTTCTTAAAATTGGAAAGGAGAGAGGAGAATCTTGGAGAATGCTACATAAGCTTCTGTACTCAGAAAATCTTGTGTGTGTCTACGTCCCAGTCTGAATCCTCCTCAGAGAGCATCTAAGTATGCGTCCTTAGAAGTTCTTCCTGGAACTCAGCAGCAGCTAAAAAAACCATGTTTAAAACCACCTCAACCGATTTGAGAATATATTCCTTTGAAATGCCTCCTAGTGAACAAGCTCATATGCTGCTTCATTCCAACTGAGGTAAATGGGGGGGGGTAGAACAAGGAAGGTTTGTTTTGTAAATGGATTGCTGACTAATTGGATGGGAGAAGTCAAAGAGCAGTTTAAAATCTTCTGTTTCTCCATCTTCTATCCCCACTTACAACTAGCATCCCTCACTCACTCCCCCTTTCCACACTAGAAAAGGTGGGGAAAGATCAACTCCCTTCATTTTATTTTCTGGAGATTAAGATAAGGAAACAATGACAACAACACTCGGTTGTGAACAGGAGCAGCTGCAGGGAAGGAAGAAAAATCTGGACCAGATTTCTCTGGGAAAGAGGAAAAGGCTGTGACTCCTAGCCTTTTTAAACCTGTTTTTGAAATATATGCTTGCTGAGTTGTGCTGGGGCTTGCAAGTGAAGGGGAGATGTTTAATTGTCAAGAGATCTGCAGAGGACTCAGTTGTATGGGAAACAATATCATCTGTGCTATTAAACCCTCTCCTTAGTTCTGTGTATGTGGGGTGGAGTGTGGGGTAGGATGCCAGTTACTGGATGGGAAATGAAAGCTACTTTGCATGTGTTCCAAGGCACTTCGTTATCTGCTGGCTATCCTAATAGGGATGTACGAAAGTCACTTACCTTTTCGAAGGGTGACATTCGTGGTGGGGGGAGGCGCTCCTTCCCTCCGCCCCGAATCCTGGCCGGCCAGCTCCACTCCGCAGAGTGGAGACTAAGCAGCCAGACATAGACTAAGACTGACGTAGACTAAGACTGCGAAAATAAGGGGAACGCAAATAGTGTAGATGCTACGCTATTTGCGTTCCCCTTATTTTCGCCATCTTAGACTACGTAAATGTTTACATAGACTAAGACGTGCCAAAATAAGGAATGCAAATGGCGGCGCCCATGGGCGCCGCCATTTGCGTATGCGCGTGTCTTTTTTCGTTTAAATCAGCCGTGGTAGGCTACGTAAACATTTATGTAGCCTATCACGGTGTTTTTTAAAAAATCTAGCCATGATAGGCTACGTAAATCTTTACGTAGCCTATCACTTTTTTTTTTTTTTTAACTGGAAATGGCGGTGGCGGCAGCCGGTCGGAAGATCGGCCTCTGCAGCCACCGAACCAGCGCCACCAGGAAGATTCGTCCAAGGTAAGTCCTGACCGGGGGGCGGAGGGGCAGACCATTCCGCCACCAATTTCGGGGGGGCGAATGCGCTGACATTCAGCCTCCCCGAGATTCGTGGCGGAATTCTCTGACATCCCTAATCCTAAACCTGAACATAGTTCATGGACTTCTGCCAGAAGGTCCAATATGCATGCTCCAATTCACAGTGTACAAATTGTGTGAGTTGGACTTGAGTGTGTTGGTTCCTGGTCCATAATCTTTAGGATAAGATTATGGGTTCCTGGCCCATAATCTTTTTCTGAATACTCGGTAGACTGTTCAACTCATAATGAAGTTATGTTTCATTTCAAGTGTGGACTGTAGGTAACCTGTGGGAGTGGGCAGCAAAATAATCACAACAGCCTACACACACGCACACACACACACACACTGTTAGAATCTATATAGTTCAAAAAAGATTCAAACAGGAACAGAAGATGAGCTCTGGGATTTGGTCAGCTTCATGTACTTGCTCAGATTTGGGTAAGCTACTCTAGAGGATACCGAATATTTGCTGAGCACTTCTTCTTATGGTAGTATTGTTCCTTTTAGAGGTTAATATTTTGGAGGTTTTTGTGACTGTCCAGATTCAAAAGGAGACTGAACAGAGCAGGGATGCAGTCCCTTACAGTGATGTGAGCACTTTCCTCCTTGGATGTATTTCTAAAATAGACCCCTGATGAGTGTTCTCTAATTTATCATTTGTCATACCCTAAGGGAGCATCTGTCAGTGATGCCATCCATCCTGAGCTCTATTCTATCTGTTACAATTCATTTGATCTAGCAGCATGAGCGATTAGAAGCTGTAGACCTAAGGCCTTGTTTGCACAATATGATACCGAGTCCAATTTTTGTCTCCTTCCTGACCCTGATAGTTTTGAATGTTCTGGTTTCTTATTTCAAAGTTCATACTGGTAAGATATTGCCAATAGTTATGTCCTGGTTTCCAGCACTATGTTTGAGGCACTCAGCACATGTCTTTGATGAGTCTCCTAAAGATATGAGGCTCATCTTTTGTCTGTCATTATCTGAAAGATTTCCTATTTGGAAATGAGACATGCTCTGGGGACTAAGTGCATTATATCAGCATTTACTCTAGCAGTTGATCTCAAGCACTTTGGCTCCTGAGAAGACTTAAAGGTCCTGACATTTCATTAACTTCTTTGAGAACTGTGTTGTTCACACAGTGTATGGTGCTTTGAGGCTGCCTGATGCTAGAGGTGTCTGGATCAGCTATTTCTAATCTCTGTCATTTTTGCACATGTTCATTCATACATCCATTCTGTCCTGTTTCTGCATTAATCTCTGATATTTTTAACTGCATAAAATCATATTTAAATGCATATTTAAATATGTATTTTGGAACATACGTTCTTCTCACAAAATATGTATGCCATCTCTAAGTACATATTTCTAAATGTATTTCAGTTTTTAAAACACATTTCAGTACATTTTTTGAGAACTGCATCTCAACATTCAGAGGGGTGATAAATCTGAAGGAAAACTACCTTCTAGTCCGCCTATTGATCCAGGAGGAAAAGATCAGGTCAGTTCACACCAGAATTCACAAAGATCAAATTCCTCAAGCATATTATCACAAAGTATGAATGTAACATTGACAAGAATTCATTGTATTTCATAGGAGTGTTATTCATTATAGTTTGTGTACTAACTGTAAGTGCAATTGGCTTTACATATGCTATGAGATAGTTTTGAGTGCAAAAAATGTGTTCTTGGAACTGGAGCAAGGCAGCTTGACATAGGTGGTTTGCTAAGTCTTTGGAAGTGAAAAGCTCCTTAACCAGCTCCTTCAGCTGGATGCCTCTGAAGTTAGCTGGAAGCCTGGCTATGTAAGGGAAAGGCCCTCTTGATGTTGGGTGCAGGAGCTATTATTGGGTCTGAAGTAGAGCTGTGCACAAATATCTCTCAAAATTCTCTACCCTATTTGTAGGCAGAAAAATTGGGAGGACAATTTCACGGGAATTCTCCAGGGGGAGAAGATATTCTCCAACAATTTCTCACATGTAGGGCTCATGATTGGCAAGGGTTGTAGTATAGCTTCTTTCCTTCCCTCCCCCAAGGGTTTTTTTTTTCATTTGTTTGTGTTTTTGCACTGCCACTGAAAGTGGCAACAGCATCAATTGTGTTGGCAGCCTGGTCCACATTTTGCATCCTCTGCAATACCCCAGACCTAGTACCATTCCAGGGTGGAGGGGAATGCAGCCACCATAGAAATTATGACGAAAACTTGGAGAAAATTCTGCAAAGTGGCCTTTTATTTCTCATGTAAGAAAAGAAAACATCTTAGGACTTTTCTGAGAAAAATATATTCTGAGAAATTTTGGGTCAGCTCTTGTTGTCATCCTTCAGGGTTCAGCACTTTGTCTGGGGTCTTCCAAATGTTAAATTTCTGATTGTGGATATATCTTGTCTCTAATGCAGGTGCTGATAATACCTCTCCTTCCTGCAAGTCCTGTAGTGGGTGTGAGGTGGGGGGCTGTGTGGCATCCTGCCCCAGGGAAGAGGTGGAGCTAGTGCCGTGGCAAAATCTCACCTCCAATTTCTGGAAAGTTTACCTCCCCCCCTTAATATTTGATGGAGTGTAATTTTGCAAGGATGTTCTATTTAGCTGTAGCTGAACTTGAGGTTCATTGAGACACTACAAGCAGCTTTGGCTTTGGGATTCATTATAAAGGATGCCAGTGTTTCCAGCCATGGTCTCCAGCATAATACTGAGATTGCCAAAGACCCTACCTTCTTTGATTTTTCCCATGCTTAGTTGCTGTTTTACATAGAGCAGTCTCTATCCCAATATAGTGCCCTCCAGATATCTTGGATTACAACTCCCAATATTCCTGGCCATTGGCTATCCTGGCAGGGCCTAATGGGAACTGAAGTCCAAAACATCTGGAGGGCACCAGGTTGGGGAAAGCGGATCTGGAGAGTAAATCATTTTCTAATAAGTCTGTTCAATTCTGTTCTGATAATCAGGCTGTGACTCAAACAATTCACAGTCCACTAGATCAGACATTTGTTTTGTGAAGGAGATGATGAAGTTTCTATGGAGTCACCTAACAATGCAGTTCTGGACTGCAGCCATAGCACTTGGTTTTCATATCCTTTTTGGTCCACTTGTTATCTGATTCATAGGCTTAATCCCACACTAATGAGACAATGAGTGTTCTGTGATGGTGTTCAATAGGAAGCAGGATCTGTATGATCTCTGTGGGGTTTGGAAAATAGCAATAAATTCAAATCACATTGATTACCACAACACATTTTTATGTGCAGTAGTGTTATAAGCAGGAAGAGTTAGGAAACTGAGATTTGCTAATGTAGAACAGATGAGTTACAGAGCACAGCTATACTGATCCTTGCAGTGAAAATGGATCCCTCCCCCCTCGGCCCCCAATGAAAAACAATTAATCTCCTGGCTGATTCTTGGGAAACACACTTAAAAATACTAAACACAAACCTCTTAAAATGCCAAATAAACAAACTAAGCATATAACCTTCAACATCTCGCTCATTGCCATACACACACTCCAAAAAAAGAGCAACAAAGTTTTCACAATATTAACTGTAGACTTGGTTTTGTTTTTTACTACATCTATCCTTGAAATATGCCTAGCCTTAGAATGTTATAATAGTCACTTTCATTGTCAAAATCAATTTTATTTTCTGTCTCTAGCACTTTATTCTCCTCTGCATATAACATTGAGTGTCAAAGTAAAATATAATTTAAAAGTCAGCTTGAAGGACTGTGGTTCAATTCTATAGCTTGGATAGAGAGGGGGAGGCTCTCACAATGCCTGGACTCATACAGGACGCACAGGACACATTGACTTCAACACCTGGATGCAAGGAAGAAATTCAGGCCATCTCCAGAGCTCTGATATGGTATTTTTACTCTCGGTATCCATGTTAAGCAATGGTAGACTACAGGTGCTGCTTCTTCAAGGGTAGCTGATATGTGTTGCATTATAATTACCTAAAAATTACTTGCTAGTTATTGAACAATGGTACCAGTAACTCTGGAATATAACTCTTGCTGAAAATCTCACAAACCAAGTAAGAATGAATAAAGGAGAAGAAAATATGAATTATTTTACAAATACCTGGTATTGCTTTACTGACTTCATTCAGGACAAAAGTCATAGACAACAACCACTAGCCACACATGGGCCAATTTGGAAAGACATGTTCCAAACAGTATGATACCCGTTGTGATTACTTATGGACTGTGCTACATTTAATGAACTCTCCATTATTCACTCTGATTGTTTATTAATGTGCGAGCCACCGGGGGTTGCCGTACAATCCCTCGGGTTTCCTAGGTTGCCCAGCAACAGTGGCCAGTCACAGGTAGGGCTGGGTAAACAGAAGGAAAGGAAATTTGGACAAATGCTCTTTAAATGGCTCCAAGACTCTGAGGGAGAAGGAGGGGCAGAAGCACAGCATGAAAGCCTGAATGTTGGAAACACAGAGAGGGAAGAAAGACAAAGCACTAACCAGGAACAAGGAGGCTCAGAGGATGGGGACGGAAAGAGCACCAGGCCAGGAACAAAGACCAGAAGGGACAAAAGGTAGGGATGGAGGAAAATTCTGCCACAGATCTCAGTGAGGCTGAATGCCAGTGCATTCTGCCCCCCGAAATCCGTGGCAGAACGAAGCCCCACCACCCCACCACCCCGCGAAAGGTGCGCGAAACGGAGCGCCTACCTCGTGCCATTCGCGCTGCTTTGCGAATGGTGGCTGCGTCTGTGGCTGCCATTCGCTTCACGATTTTTCGCTGGGATAGGCTACGTAAATATTTATGTAGCCTATCACAGTGAAAAAAAGGACGCAAATGGCGGCGGCTACAGCGACCACCATTTGCGTCCCTGTGCAGCCCAGCAGCAGCCAGATGTCGCTGTGGGCAGCCCTGGGCAGCAGCTCCGCGGAGTCGCTGCAGAGCGGAGCCAGCTGGCGAGGATTTCAGGGGGAGGGACGGAGCGCCTCCCCCTCCACTGCGGATGTCACAAAATGAAACAGGTAAGTTGTTTCGTACATCCCTAACAAAAAGGATAGCAGGAGGGACCAACAAGCTTATTAAGAAGGTCAAGGAGCTGAGTGAGAGGACTGGCTGCTAGGAATGGTAAAAGAGACCTTCCAGTACAGAGAGCAGCAGGCAGGAAAGTATGAGACCAAGAGGACAAGGAAAGACTTTCCCACCTCCACAGCAAACTACCAGATCATCCTGACCCCACAAGTTGCATCACCATGTAGGCATTCATTCTGGTCCTGTGGTTACTTACCTGTGCTGCAGCATTGGCATCCCCCCACCCCCGGTCCTGCAGCTACTTGCTTGGTCTCTGGGCATTCCTACTGGTTCTACAGATACTTAGCCATATCACCTGTAGGCATTCATCCTGGTTCTGCATCTACTTACCAGTATTACTCTGGGGGCATTCCACCTTAACCGCAACTACTTACCTTGAACCCCAAGAAGGGATTCTGCTCCTGAAGCTACTAACTTGAATGATCCTGTGCTGTAACAAGGATTGAAACATCCTAGCTTGGAATATTCTCCAAAAGACTTTTTTTTTTTTTTTTTGCACCCCCCAGGCAGCTGCATTGGATTGTATCCAGTGGGTTGTATGTATCCAATGATAGCTTAACCTAAGTCCCATTCATTTTAATTTGTCTATTCTACATAGGACTAACACTGAATACAACTTTCTGGT
This sequence comes from Heloderma suspectum, assembly GCF_057233095.1. Taxonomy (NCBI): domain Eukaryota; kingdom Metazoa; phylum Chordata; class Lepidosauria; order Squamata; family Helodermatidae; genus Heloderma; species Heloderma suspectum. The sequence continues at coordinate 67,925,018 of NC_139460.1, read as the reverse complement.
GCTGTTTTGTTTTGCAGTGGATCTTAATCTCCCTCGCAATATGATCCCAGCCAATTGGGATCATGTCTCATATCATGGATGTGATCAGGGCCGGCTCCAGGCTCTGATGGAAAATAAGCATTAAACGTCCCCACGTGGCTCGGCTAACAAGCTGACTCAAGCACGGCACGGAAGTCCAGCAAGCCCCCAAAGGACCAGATTTCCTGGCAACAGAATCCCTACCAGCTGCTCTTACTCCTCATCCTCTGGCTCATTGTTGGTACCACTTGCATGCTTCACAGAGCGAGCGAGCGAGCCAGGGAACAAGCAGGCAGTGGTGGCATCTACTTCTGCAGTGGTGGCATCTGCTTCTCCTCTTTCACGCCACCACTGTTGTCTGGGCCAAAGCAAGAGGCAGGTGAACAAAGTAGGTTGCAATGCCCAAGTGGAGGAGCAACTTCTGGGGATTCTTGACACTGGCTCTGGATGCAATGCTGCTGCAAGGCCAAACTCAGAATGAGGGCAATGTGATGCAAGAAACATTTGCCTTGAATGTATGGCAGGTGGGAAAGGAGGGGAAGTTCAGCTGCCATTGCATCTGCTCCCACAGCCAACAGGTCCTCTAATTTGGGGAGAAAAGAGTGTGTGGCTTCTATCAACCAAATAATGCAGGTGCAAGCCGCAGCTCCTCATCTGATGTCCCACTGACTGCTGGAAAGATGGAAAGGGCTTTGTTCCTGTTTGCCATCCACAGCGAACTGTGAAATAACTAACACCATAAACTGGGCCTGATAGCATCTAGGCAGCCATCAGTGCAGGTGAGTTAATAGAGATTTAATGTACCTATAAAGGTAAAGGTGTCCCCAACCAGTCGTGTCTGACTCTAGGGTGCGGTGCTCATCCCCGTTTCTAAGCCGAAGAGCCAGCGCTGTCCGAAGATGCTTCCGTGGTCATGTGGCCGGCATGACTGAACACCGAGGTGCACGGAACGCTGTCACCTTTCTCGCTGAAGCGGTGCCTATTTATCTACTTGCAATTTCTTGCTTTCGAACTGGTAGGTTGGCAGGAGCTGGGACTGAAGACGGGAGCTCACTCCGTCACGCAGCACTCGGGTCTCGAACTGCTGACCTGCCGACCTTCCAGTCTGCAGTTCAGCGTCTTAATCACTAAGCCACCGCGGCCCCAATGTACCTATAGTAAACCTATATTATACCTCATGGCCAGCTCCTGAGAATAAACAGATTATATTTTGTATCCTGTACTAGCTTGGAGCTTCCACAATATCTTCAAGGCTGTGTGCATGCGTATGTATGTGTTTAAAACTGCTGCTTCAGAAAATAAGGCTAGGAAATTATTTAGGTAGATTTATACCCAACCCTATAGCTCACATTGGATACGGAATACAAATCTGAAGATGGTGTTCAGAAGGATATTCTTTTAAAAGATTTCCTGTGTTTCTATATTTTGATGATACAAGAAAAAAAAATCCACAAATGACTTGAAAGAAGAGCCACATTACTCAAAGCTGTAGTGACCACTGAAGGGCAGCCTCTGCTTGCACAGCTCTTGAAGAAATAGAATGTCACTACAGAGAAAGAGAAATGGAAGGTTTAGCTAGTTCACGTATGGGAGGCCAAATGCAGCAGAAGCTGACATTCAATCCAAGATCCATTCCCCCCCCCCCGTGCTAAAATAATATGAGCTTTGAAGAGAACTAACGTCAACAAAGACCTAGTGGTGGTAGATACCTTGTCCAGGGAATGTGAAAAGATCTAAGAGAAAATGGTGCCTCCAAGTTTATCCTGTTCCTATTCTTCCAATTGTCCCTTAAAAACATGTTTTGTTTTGTTTTCTACATAGCTATCTTGTAAGTTGTTAATGTAGTGTTCTCTAATATCAGGTAATGTGGAGTGGGGATGGGCACTATATCAATGAAGTTACTTTTTCCACAACAGCAGATATGGAGTTACATAATGAAATGGAGGCATGGTGCAAGGAAGAAGTGCAGATATGATTCACAGAAAGGCATGTCTTTTACAAAGAAGATATTAGCATGCATTAGGAGCAAAAAGAAGAATTGATAGTTTAAGATTTAAGACAGGGCTCAGATCTTATGAATGACTTTGATGGCATGGCCTTTATCCACCAAATCCATCATTGTCCCTGGCCTGCATTAAAGTCATGAAGATGTAATTTACACAAAGCTTTTCTAAAGCTCAATTCTATTCAATTGAGATGTTCCAAATTTGGAAGATAATTAATCCATTTCAAATACTCACACCTCTCCCAAATCCAATTGAAATAATTTCCCATGAGAAATTAAATTAACCCTCATTATTATGAAGAATTTCATATCTGTAAATTAACCCTTTGATTTGCTAATTACATCCTGCATATTTAGGGAATTGTTCTGTGGGTGGGTTTAATAGTAGTAAAGAGGGATTTTAGCAATGTATGCTATAGTCATTGCCTGAAAAATTAACTTCAATTTTATCAGAAAAAAATAACAAAATAAGGAGGTCTAAAAATGTATTAATTCAAGGTAACATGATGATACTATACATATAGGGTATAAGGCAGGAAAAAGGTATATAATGAAAATAACATAACAAACAAGCAAAACATGTCTTTATTTACTACTCTAGACAAAATCAATAAAACCTGAAGTGTAAAGGAGGAATATTAGCATTTTAACTGTGCAATCCTATATATGTCTGCTCAAGCATATGTTGCAATGACTTCAGTGGTAGTTACACTCAGGCCAGTGTGCTTAGGATTATAGCCTAAACCAAGTTTCCTAGAATATTTATATTTTAATAAAATGCCCTACCCTGAGTCTGGCTTGCCTGGCAGGGGGCATTGGGGTGAGGGGGAAGAGAGGAAGCGACTGCCTATCGCCATTGACAGTTCCAGCATGGTGCCAGCAGCTGGGAGAGGGGCCTGAGAAGTGTTTTAGCTCTCGGGGGGCCCTCCTTCCTGCCTCTTCAAAGCGTGGCTCCCTCCCCCCTATCTAGATGCAGTGTAGATTCTGCTGGTCACCCTTGGGGGCTGAGTAGGAATTTTTGGCTCATAGTCTGATTGGCTGAGGCTGTGTGTCTTTTTGCCTACTTCATACTTTAAGTTTGGGCAGGGATGTCCATTAGGTGAAGTTGAATTTTGTTCTTATGGTTTGTTTAATTTGGTCACATTTTTTCCCAGTTGGCTGCTAGGGACAGGCACTGCTGCTGTGAACAGGGATGGTGATAATTGTGAGCCACTGTTTTGGTGACAGGTGATGCCTGAGACCTCCTGCTCTGGGTTTTGTGGCCCAGCGGGGAGATAAGGGTTACATGTGAGGCCAACTCACCTCACCCACCTGGTGTTTTGCGGCCTGGGAAGGAGTGACAGGGGAAGGCCTCAACCTGGTGATTTCATAGATGCCACTCATCAGGCAGAGAAAGTTTCCCTCATTACATTTCCTAGCCAGTTGGTGGCGTAGTTTAGTGGCCCATCTTGGTTTTTCCCCTTTGCAGGTTTTCAATAAATGTGATAGTGGCCCAAATTTGTTACCAAACATTTGTGTCTCGTCTCTTTATTTTCCCCCTCTTACCCGCAATGTGATTTTGTCTTTCCACCATACATGCAAGGATTACTGAGGTCTGAACATTTAAACTATTGTCCAATTCATTACTGAAAGCTTTAATGTAAGAATTAATAGCTATCAATCCTACAGAGGAACTGCTCCTTTTAAAAGAGCTGCCATGTCAATGCAAGAAATAGTTAAACGTTCAAGCTTATAACTGAACATTTCAGAAACATAACTTTCAAATGAATTACACTCTTAAAGTACTCTGAGGACATTTCAGTAGTACTCCAAGGTACAAACAATATACTTATAGGTTGTTTAAGACATTTTATGTTCATGATGGAAGATTCACAAGGCTTCATTTGTAAAGGAGAACAAAGGAGCTTTAATTTGTTTAAGAAGATAAATACAGTGTTCAGATTCCATCTGACTTAAGCTGTATGAATGCAAAGAAAAAAATTACATTAAAAATTTAAATCTACACTATTATCTCAAGATCTAAACAATTGTACAATAATAAGAAGGGAACATATTTCTTAATCCTTATGGCATGGTTAACTATCCTGTGACATGTGTGTCCAAAGAGGCTTGTGCGATAAGGAATGAAGGCAGACCCAATTCCTCAACATTGGTAAGGAACTATAGCCCTTTTCAGTTATTCTGAGCCTGAATAAACATGGCCAAAAAGGCCCCATCTATGCAATATTGCAGGTGTAAATGGGCCATTTGCACCTGTAGTATTGTGTAGATGGGGTCTTTACAGCTTCATTGTGTGCAATATTAAATTTATGGAACTTCCTGAGGCACCATTTTTTCTGCAAAATGGTGACCATGGAAACAACAAACTCTCGTGGATGGCTCAAGGTAGGTGAGGGTGGCTAAAAGCACAGGAGTGCATGAGAGCAGGGGCAAAGGCTTGGCAGATGCCTGGAGGACCTGGATAGGGGTGGGGGATCTGTCATCCCTAAACTCCACCCCCCCATCACCTCGTTTATCACCCTTAGCTTGTGGAGGGCAGCTGTCTGAAGAGAAGAACTTTCTGTATCCCTACAAACTTTCCAAGCAAGCCAGACCACTAGAAAATCAGTGGGAACCCCCTTCTTGTGCCAGGTATGTGGTGGTGGGGAGGAACAGTGACAAGGGTTCATAGGCAGCAGTGCAGAGGGGCCCGGATGCAGCCAAGCAGACGAGCTGGTTGGTGTTCTGCAGACCTGAAGGATAATGGCTTGGAGGAGGAAGTGCAGGGAATGTTGATAAAATTTGCAGATGACACAAAATTGGGTGGGATAGCTAATACTTTGGAAGACAGAAACAAAATTCAAAGTGATCTGGATAGACTGGAGCGCTGGGCAGAAAACAACAGAACGACATTTAATAGGGATAAATGCCAAGTTCTGCACCTCGGAAAAAGAAACCAAATAAAATGTACAGTTCCAAGATGGGGGATATGTGGCTCAACAACACTACAAGCGAGAAGGATCTTGGAATTGCTATCGATCACAAGCTGAATATGAGCCAACAATGTGATGTGGCTGCAAAAAAGGCAAATGCTCTTTTGGGCTGCATTAATAGAAGCATAGCTTCCAAATCCCAGGAAGTACTAGTTCCCCTCTACTCAGCACTGGTTAGGCCTCATCTGGAGTACTGTGTCCAGTTCTGGGCACCACACTTTAAGAAGGATGCAGACAAACTGGAGAGGGTTAGGGTTCAGAGGAGAGCAACAAAGATGATCAGGGGACTGGAAGCAAAGCCCTATGAAGAGAGACTGAAAGAACTGGGCATGTTTAGCCTTGAGAAGAGAAGACTGAGAGGAGATATGATAGCGCTCTTCAAGTACTTGAAAGGTTGTCAGAGAGAGGAAGGCCAGGATCCCTTCTCAATCATGCCAGAGTGCAGGACACGGAATAATGGGCTCAAGGTCCAGGAAGCCAGATTCCGGCTGAACATCAGGAAAAAAATCCTGACTTTTAGAGATATACGACAATGGAACCAATTACCTGGGGAGGTGGTGGGCTCTCCCACACTGGAGGCATTCAAGATGAGGCTGGACAACCATCTATCAGGGATGCTCTGACATGGATTCCTGCATTGAGCAGGGGGTTGGACTCAATGGCCTTGTAGGCCCCTTCCAACCCTACTAGTCTATGATTCTATAATTCTATGATAACCTTCTCCCTCTGGTCCCCATCTGGCCCATTCCACAGCTTTGACACTGCTGTCTACCCCACTCACTCACTTGCTCCTCACTTTGCTATGAACAGAAGATACCTGGCTGGGAAGGAATTTTACCAGCATATGCAATCAGACCAGCAGTGTAGGGTTGTTGCCTTCCTCATAGCAAGACTACTTGTTTATCCTAAGGGTATATAGTATCCTCAAAATATGGTATGTGGTTATTTCAGGTTTTCTGTTTTGTGTCACATCTTTTCAGGGCAGGCCTTGGAGGCCTTGGGCTGGATTCATTTGTAGGGGTAAGCAGGATTGGGCTCCCCACTCTCCATGGTGGAGATTCCCATAAGGGATCTTGGGAGTGTGATTTGGAGGCTGAGTCCAGCATACAGGCTGGCAAACCTGCCTCAAACCCAGGTCACAGGAAGGGTTCACATGATTTGTTTATACCATGGTAGGCCCAAGGTTCGTGTCACCCCAACCTACATAACCAGCATGCAAGCAGGCTGCCCAGTGACTGGATCCATGGTCCTATTCCTGGACAAAAAACTAACTAAGCTATAACTGTGGCCAGTTTTTTAACCCACTCAGATCTTCTTCCCTGTCCTTTCCACCACATCCATGATCTAATTGCACACTGCTGGCACAACAGTAAGTTAGTATTTTGAATCAGTTAATGAACTAACTCTAGTCTCTAGGACAGTAAATGCAGCAGGAGGGAGGCTGAAAAGAGAAACAGGAGCAAAGAACAGCTATAGAGTACATAATAAGAACATAAAAGGAGCCCTGTTGGATCATACCAAAGACTTACGTCATCCAGCACTCTGTTTCCCACAGTGGCCAGCCAGATACCCCAATGGGAAGTCTACAAGAAGGGCATGAAGGCAATAGTCCTTTCCTTCTACTGTTTCCCAGCAACGGATATTCAGAGGCATGCTGCCTCTGAAACTGGAGTTAGTTTCAGGCAATGCTGGGAAGCAACACCGTTGAACCAGAAGTAGAATGAGAGCCTTTTTAATGCTATGAGCCTGACTAAAAGCTTGACTTCTGCTCTGCTACTGATAAATGGCAGGATTCATCCCGCTGGAGTGTGCACCTTCTTGAAGTGACAATATTTGTTGAAGTGGGGGCAAGGACAAAGTGGCTTGTTGACAGGGCTGGTTCTGCAGCAGGATGTAGCAATCTCCTTCAGGATGCACTATGGGTAAGGGGACAGATGAAGACAGGAACTGATTCCTCAGAGGTGCAGAAATAATTTTTTTAAGTGTCATTCCTGATTGCTAGCAGGCAGAAGATGCCATTTGGTCTCTGTTTCAGAAAGCAAGAGGTTTGGGGCTCGCCCTGCTTATGCACCCTGAGGTTGCTAAAACAGGTCAGATCCCTTTAATAGACAAAACCTCAGTAGATGCAGATCCAACCAGCCTAAAGGCAGGCAAATTTCTGCTTAAGGCTTAGTCTTGATCTGCTCCTTATTAGAGCAACATACAGACAACCCTGTCTGGTTTTTAGCCCCAGTACCACTTGGAGCTTTTGGTGGTCTCTTCCTGTCTTGCTTCCCTGGGGAACCTGACCTAAGCTAATTCCTGCTAAAGATCGGCCCATACCAAAACCCTTAAACCCAGACTACATCCTGGAGCATCATCTGAAATGGTACAGGTCCTTTCACCCACCCATGATTGTGGAGGGGCAATAAATAGTTTGTTCCCCTGACAAGACCCTGGGGAAGGTTGAGGCACAGACATCAGCCTTGTAGCCAACATATTGAATAAGCATTTATCTGACCAAATCAAAGGAAGACCTGAGAAGGTTAGCATCCATTACCAGAACACCTCCTACTAGTACCTAATTATTTGAACTCTGCTGTCTAAAGATCCATTGCAGCATCCTTCTGGATTTTTTTTATTATGGGTCACAGTTCTTGAACTTTTGAGGGAATTCCCTCTGTGTTTCTGGGAGAAGTCATTTCATGTACTCACTCCGAGTCTGCCACCTGAGCAGGGTTTACTTGAAACACTGAAGATTTTGTGTTTAGTCTTCTGAAGAACTGTGAGCCTGAACTAGTTCAATACTAGCTGGTGACTGAAAGCTATCAGGGGAGCCCATTCAGTGCTAGCAAAGCGGAGCAGAACACAGCAGTTACATTTGTATGCAAGATACAGTGCAAAGTCTGCAAAATGTACAGCACAACCAGGAAAAAGGACAAAGTGCTAGTTCAGGGCTAGCTAGTTATGCTATTGCAAGGTCATTCTTTTCCTTCATACTTTTAAAAACTATTTTTTTGGAGGATAGTGAATTTTTCATAATCCAAACCAATGTACTTGTAACCCATGTCTACAGGTGATGAATCTCTCATAACTCATAAACTTGGGACCAGGCTACCTGAAAGACTACATTCTCCCCACCTATGAGCCTGCCTGTGTTTTATGGTCTTTGGGAGAGGCCCTTCTCTCGGTCCTACAACCATCAGTAGGGATGTACGAAAGTCACTTACCTTTTCGCAGGGGTGATACGCGGTGGGGGGGAGGCCCTTCGCTTCTCCCCCTGAAGTTCAGGCCAGGGGGGGAGGCGCCCCGCCTCGCCCGGCCGAAATTCAGGCCGGGGAGAAGCGCCCCGTCTCCCCGGCCATGAAAGAAAAAGTGAAGAGAAAAAAAAAACCCGTGATAGGCTACGTAATGATTAACGTAGCCTATCATGGCTAGATTTCCAAAGTCAGCCATGATAGGCTACGTTAATCATCACGTAGCCTATCACGGGTGACTTTGGAAAAAAAAAAAGCGCGTACGCAAATGGTGGCGGCCCATGGACGCCGCCATTTGCATTCCTTATTTTGGCACGTCTAGTCTACGTAAAGATTTACGTAGACTACGGCGAAAATAAGGGAACGCTATTTGCGTTGCCCGTATTTTCACCGTAGTCTACGTAAATCTTTACGTAGACTAGATGTGTCAAAATAAGGAACGCAAATGGCAACGCCCATGGGCCGCCGCCATTTGCGTACGCGCTTTTTTTTCCCCAAAGTCACCCGTGATAGGCTACGTGACGATTTACCTAGCCTATCATGGCTGACTTTGGAAATCTAGCCATGATAGGCTACGTAAATCGTCACGTAACCTATCACGGGTGTGTGTTATTTGTTTTTTTTTTACTTTTTTATTTTGTAATGGTGGCGGCGGTGGCAGCCGGTCGGGAGGCCGGCCGCCGCCCTCTCCCCCGCCAAACCGCTGCCGAACCGCCGCCGGGACCAGCCGCCGGGAGGGACATTCGGCCACGGTAAGTCCCATCCCAGGGGGGGTGGGGGGCCAGCGGAGAATTTCCCCAACACTTTCGGGGGGCCGAATGCCTCGGCGCTCGGCCTCCCGAAGATTCGTGGAGAAATTCTCCTTCATCCCTACATCAGTCCCACCAGCATCAGAAGCTCTATGGCCACCTCTCTGTTGACCTTCTGCCAGCAGGCAAACATGTTTTTATTCAGGCAGACCTTTGTATAAACTGGTCAAATGCTTAAGGAGTTTTTAACTGGTTGGGTGTGAATGATTTCTTTTAATGTTATGTTTTTAATTTGCTTGTTTTTATGTTGTGCTTTAATTCAGATTTTGTTTTTAATCTGTGTTTTATCATTAGCTACCTTGAATATCATTCTGGGGGTGAAAGGCCAGATATAAATTAAAGACAGACAGACTCATGGAATGCAAGTGAAATGTCTGGCAGCCCAATCCTATGCATTTATGATATATTTATCAAGTTTATCTCTGTACAGGAAAGATAAATTAAACCTGAATCCATTCAAGAAATGTAGGTTGTGAAATCTAGTGCTCAACTCTGCTAAAGTTGGGTACTTTAAAGGCCCCACTGATTTCAATGCAAAATTTAACCACGTGCTTAACCCTTTGATATCATTGGGACTTAAAAGTACTTACGTCTGGTGGCTCATGCCCATGATATATGCTAGGGGGGCAACATGCAGCCCATGGGCCACAATGAGCCCCTGCTGGCCCCCCATGCATCCCCAAAATTAATTCTTAAAACTCTTTTTAAAAAGAAAAATGCCATCTGGAGCAAGCTAAAATTTGACTGTTTTAGGACTCTGCAGTGCTCCAGCCACCATTTTTTTCTCATTAAAAGAATGGTTCACATTGCCTGGTAGATTGCAGTCCATGGGGGAAGGAGGTTCAGGGTGAAAATAGCCCCCAGACCTCCTGGTTGGCCACCCTGGTGTATGCAAGGCATACAGAAATGAAACAGAATTTCTTGGGGAGAAAGTTAAGTAGATTTTAAACCAAGGAATCAATACAACATGAGGTAAAGAATAGAAAACCAGACAAAAGGACACTGAATCTCACTTGCATAGTCTTAATGATCACCGAGCATTTGTGCAAGATGTGACTGTAATGCAAGTAACTGGAGTGAGGGAGGTCAACACAATATTAAAAGTAATGATATATTAGGTAATATAAAAGTGATCGGGCATGCTGGCTTTGCATGCAGCAAAGTCTATACTCATGAAAAAAGGAGAATTCATTAGAGTGAATGCATGGGGAATACCAGATTTACAACGAAGTAATGATTGAAGAAACACATTCTTGAAGTAAAAATATGTCTATATTATCTGTCAGGGAAATGATTTTTTGTTGAATATGTATGTACCACTTCTCTGACAAATATTTAAAGTGGGTTACAAAAATAAGTAAAACTAAATAAACAATACAGTGTTGTGTCCAATGGATTTCCCCTCCTCATGAGGCCCCCCATGTATTCCATAAGGGCCAGTTCACACATCATGATAAGCCATGCAGAAAATAAGGCTTGGTTGGTTGGTTGTTCAACTTCTATCGCTAGCCAACATTAGTCCAAACAGACGATCCAGTGATCTTCAGCTTGCCGTGTTTTGTTTCTCCCTTAGTCCTACCATCTGCTCCTGGCATATATCCCATGGGCCGCAACCTCAGCAGCCTACTCTGCTACTCTGCTAATGAGTGCAAATGTGCTCATTAATGGAGTAGAAGGTTTGTTTGTTTTGTAGAATTATTTTTTTCCACCTTCAGGGAGATTTCCACATATTTAACTTCTTTTTTTCCAGCTTTGGGCAGGTTTGAACAAGTTTAACTCAGTTTTTTCACCACTGGGGAGATTTACACACATTTAACTTTATTTTTTAAAAAGAACTTTCAGAAAGTTTGGAGCAAATTTGCTAAAGTGCAGTATTTACTGTGAATAAGCACAATAGTAACTTCTGCAAATCTTACTCAAAGTTTGTTTGTTTATTAAAGTTACATTTGTGCAAATCTGCTTGAAAGAGGGGCGGGGAGATGTCACTGTTTAGGGAGGCAACAAAGTAGAGGAGTAAATTGACAAGTGTCATTTCAAGATGTAATAGAGAGGGGATATCATTATGCTGGGCTATTGTACTAACAATTGTACTGTTCAAGAATGTAAATAGAGGGCAGACAAATTTGCACACTTGCAAAGGACCAAAAAAAGTATTTTTAAAAAAAGTTACAAACACATAAAGGAAAGTCTCAAGTGGCATTTCTTATCGATATATCAAAGGAGGGGTGGATGGCGAAGGAGGATGGGTATGGAAATGGCAGGTAGCACTAGCAAGATTGTGAGGAGCGACCTGGTTCTTCATTGCTCTTGCAGGCTGGCTCCATAGCCTCTGACAAGCCATGCATAAGCCATTCTGCTGGGTTTGCATACTCAGACAAGCCACTCTGAAAACAAGCCGCCCTGAACAATCCAACAACAAGCCATGGATTCTCAGGGTGGCTTGTGCATGGTTAACAAACCATGCTGAGGAAACTGTGCCACATTTGGACATAACGACAAGCCACCCTGAAACAACCAAGGGTGACAATCCACCAGGGGTTGTGGCGTCATGTGAACCAGATCTAAATCCACTCCAGAGGATCACTCAACTCTCCAGAGTGGATTTGGGGGCTGTGGGCAGGGGGCTGTAGGGGGGAGGAAAGGAAGGGAAACTCCCATTGTGCAAGTCCACTCAAGTAACATTGGATGTAGTCCACAGTTAAAAGCAATAAACAGTAAAGTACTAAAAGTAGCAACAATAAAAATATCCCAGCTTAAAAGCAACAGTCATAAATAGCCCTAAAAGAAGCAAATAATTAAACACTAAAAGCCTGTTGAAATTTTTTAAAGTCTTCAATAGAAGCTTAAGAATAGAAGGGCCTGGCAGTTCTCCTTAGAGAGGGTGATCCATAGTTCACTCCATGGAGTTCATCCTCCTGCAACAGCTTTCATATTCATTTCAATGGAAGAGACCACTCATATACTAAGGACTGCCTGTGTGGAGCTGGCCTACCCATTCAAGTAAACAGGGCAACCAGTCCACTTATTGGTCCAATGGCATTCAAGCTTGCAAAATAGCTTGGTCCCAGTCCGGGGCATTGCTAGGCCTGGGGCCCTGGCCTCAGTTCTATTTTCCAGGCACCCATATCTATTCCACAGAGCCATGTCTGTCCATTGGCGCCAGTGGAAGGTTTTATTCTCAGCTTTATTGCCATGCCGGTGGGGGGGGGGGCTCAAGGAGGACTACAGCTGGTCAGGGAAGGATGAGCTCTCCCCTTCCCACATGCTGCTCCTCCCACCCATCATCCCCTGCAAGACAATCCTGCTGAGAGAGAGAACAAACTTTTTTCCATTGATTTGGGATGATAAGGATCAGGGTGCAGATTAAATGAAAATTTTATTTTATTTGAGATTATTTGTCTCCTGTAAAATTTAAATGAATCCTAGTATATTAAACAGTAGCAGGCCCAATAAAAGGTAGCATCTCACTTGATACAAATTAACAGCAAGACGATTTTGACAGAGTTGTCAACGTATTATTTTGTCCCCAAATTGTATCTTGTAAGTGACAAACCTTTCAAAAGTCTTATCACTCCTTGTTTAGTCAACTATTAATACACATACCATTCCCACATTGCTGGGCTAATAAGATAAGCCATGAAATTCTACAGAGAAGCCACAATGAGGCCATATTTGTTTTCTTTTTATGGGGAGATGAGCATTGTTCTTCATTAAGTTGACAGGCTGTGAACACCATAGAAGATGACCCCCAAAATACGGCTAATTTTTCACAATTCCTCCAGAACTATATTCTACTACTTTCCCCTTTGAAGTATTTGAATGGTCTACATATGTTTCCTTTGAGCAGATGTATCAGTAGGGAATGGAATTGTGAAGAAAAGGTTTTAAAAATGCACTCTGCCCATTTGATTATAATTAGCTGTGCACATGTAGAGAATGAAGCACAATGCATATGGCTCTGCATCTCTACTCCCACGTGCATGCCCATGATAGTAGTCAACCTTCACAGAATATTCATGTGATCAAGTCGAGCAGCTGTCAGATGCTCCATAATTTAGTTAACTGCGGCATCGTAAGATCAAGGCTATGAAGACAGGAACTGTGCAAACCTCCTACCATTGTATCGCATGACTATTACACTTGAATCCTTGTTCTTTCACTTGGCAAAGAGGTATGTCAAACTGTGAAGGAATATCTTTGGTTAGAAACTAATAAGATGTTTATTTGGTGTGCCTCATGGATCAGTAACCTATATGTTGAGATTAATACTTACGAAGGAAAAGGAGAACAATTGAACACAGTGTCCACAATTCCATTATCTAGGGATGGGAGAATCAGTGATACTCAAGTTTAGTGGCATTCTCTGGGTTCCGCCTCAAAAGTCGGTCTTTCTGGTACCCATTCCTGAATGTGAAAGGGGTTGGGATTGGAGAGGTCAAACAGGAAAATTGCACATTTGGGTGTACTTTTTTTTTTAAGGACACACCCAAATGTGTACTTTTCCTCCATTGACCACAGTGTGAAAATGTGTATTTTTTTTTCCAAAAATGCAGTTTTGGAAAGTATGCATTTTTCAAATGACTACGTTTTGCAAATGCAATCCTAGGAATATGTGAGCTTTGTCTGAAAAATGTGCTCACGTTTGGGGGTGTGAATGGGACAAGTTTTGATGTTTAATGAACCAAAATGAAATTCTTGTACATCCCTACCATTATCCTCACAATCTGCTGTTCAATGGCACACTCATCTTCTTCCATGTACAGTTTAGAACTGGGTTGCAAATTGTTCAAGTGAAACGACATTGTCCAGCAAAATTGAAACTAACAAAAACTAATTAAAGAAGTGAGGTGCATCTAGTGAAACATATGCATGAATCACAAATTAATTAGACGAATTTGGGTGTTTCAGTTTGCAACAGATGTACACCTCCTGATTAGCTTTTTAAAACAGAAACAAAATGATATGTTAATTAGCTGTTCCTAGCCTAATTTATTAGAGTCAAAGGGTCTACTCAAAATGATAGCAACTTAAGCTGCAATCCTATTCACGGTTTCCCAGGAGTAAGTCTGTTGAACACAGTGGAATTTATTTCTGAGTAGACATCCATGCAACTGTGCTATTAGTTTTCTTGCTACTAGAAAAAAAGGTAGTTTTACTTCTAAAATCTGTTTGCAAAAGCACTGACGCCATGCAATATTCTGTACAAATATTGCAACACATTGGAATGAAATTTTCAATGGACCCTTATAGATATATAGGTTTGCGGTTACTGGACACTAAAATAGGCCACCTGTGATAACTGGTATGGTACCAAGAATTGTTGATCATATAGGATTTCCATGGGCCTATGCTCTCCAGTCCACTAGAAGAGACACAATCTCTGTTACTTTACTTTCTGCTACAGACATCAATGGATACAATAGGACATAAAATGTACTCTTGGAGATGCCATTGGTAAGGGGACTATACCTGCCTACTGCTCTTTACAGTGGAGACCAAATTATATGTTACACTGCAGGCAGGCATTGCAAAACAGGCCCCTCACAGTAGTGAAGGCAGGGTATTAATTCAGAGGACTAATCTGAGTTCAAATTTGCACTTTTGCAAACCAGCAGGTCAGAGGGTAAAAAGCATGATAAGTGAAAAAGACCATCGACTCAAGATTTAAATTGAAACAAATCAGTTAGTTTATGCCAATTGGCTGTTAACAATGGTTGAAAACAATATGATCTCCATATAGAAGATAAAATTACACATTTGTATTATTGTGAATGATTATGAATAGTCAGAAAATGGCAAAATAAAGCAATCAATAAAACATTTAAAGCAATATAAATGGCTTAAGAATGGTGTAAGAATAGTTTTAGAATATCATTGACAGAGCAATCAATTCATGGCAAAGTAATCAAAGCAGCTCTAACCTACCTTGGCATCCAGATATTTCTGCTTATTTCCTTCTGCCTGTCTAGTTTTTAGAAAGCATTTCTATGTTTCCTAGCTAACTTGTGTAAAACCATATTTACCAAGCCAGTGAAGTGACGCAAAGGATCCCACTGTCTCCATCCCAGCCATTCCAGAGAAGATGTGAATGGAAGTCCAAGTCTAGTAATGTCAGTAGTAATGGCAACAACAGCAGCAGTACACAGATCAGAACTATGTATCCCAGAAAAACTTTATATAGTGATCAGGAATGGACCAGGGGCAGCATCCAATTCTACACTACCATGAATGGAAATTGCATCATGCTAGGGTAAGCAACGTGTAGTGCAATGCCAATAACAATAGGTCTGCTAGGGAAACACATCATGCCAGCTGATGCTATTGGGGTTGCACTAGAGGTCACTTTAGCTGGCGCAACATAATTTACATTAGCACTAGAGTCAACTTGGATACTGCAACAGGTTTTGTTCTTTAACATGTATAACTGTGCAAATAGACATGATAACAGGCGTCCATAATTTATCTGGTACAAAGGGGAATGTAACCAGGACCCTGATGCCTGCAAATGTTTCCACAGGTCATTTTGACATACTTCAACACATTTGCCCAAACAAAAACAATCCAATAATGTTATAATAGTGCATTGTTTATGAATCTCTTATGGCACTTGTCAGACTATTACTAGTTGAAGTGAGTTATCAGGAACACACTATCAAGTCAACACTATCAATGCCAAGGTCTAACTTCAGCTGACACTTAAGATTCAACAAAGCTCCAAGTAGCTTACACGGAGCAGGATTTTACCACAGTGGGCATCCATCTCATTCCATCATTGCTCTACAGCCTTCAGAATCCAGTGGTCCTTTGGATCTAGCAGGGCCAAACCAACAAGGGGAAGGGAAGAAGTCCTTAGCCAGTGTCCTAACAGACATGCCCCTTCCCAGGTTTCCCCTGCTGCATTTTCTTTGGTGAGCTTGCACATTTATGTTTGCTAGATAAATATGGGTCTGGAACAGTGGAAGAGGGTTAAAAGCAGCTGTGGAGACAGATTTTCACAGAAAAGATTTTCAAGGAAAGTAGCTGGTGGGGGAAAGGTTTCACAATTCCTTTGAATGTCCCTTCTCACTGCAATACCCCTCCTCCAAATGGCACTTTGCATTAGTCAAGTAGCCATCAGGCTAATATTAATGGCAGCTGCATAGTAATGTGTGATTTGGCCTAGGAGATATACTACATTTAACACTTTAAGGTAGGGTCAGGCAACTTGTGGGCATATAACTCCCATGATTCCTCACCATTGGCTATGCAGGCTAGGCCTGATGGGAGTTGTAGGCCAAAACATCTGGAGTGCCAAAAGTTGCCTACCCCTGTTTTAAAGTAAGATAAATACATCTGTGAAGGAAAAATACATCCCTGAATTTATGAACACAGGAACCAGCTTGATTGATGTGGGAAACTGAATCACAGGATAAAAACACTAAATAAATGAGAACTGTATCTAAGAGGGGTGGGAAAATAAATAATATTCTATAGCTTCAGGAAATGTTTTTGTTCTTAAATTGTTTTGTTTTCAAGAATCTACACAGAGTACAGTAATAACAAAATTGGACTTCTTTTGGCAGCTAAATCTAGAGAGAAAGAATATAAGGATCTTAACATTCCATCTTCCCCAGATAAAAGTGTATTAGCATTCCTTTGACAGGGATGAAAAAGTAAGTGCAAGATAAGGGATGGACCTCTTCTCTGGCTACCATGCATGTCCCTCTGTGTGTAACTGGTAGATAATATCACAGAACAGCAGTCAACTTGTAAGTAGAGTAGGGATGTATAAGAATTTCATTTCAGTTTGTTAAACATCAGACCTTGCCCCACTTGCATGCCTGAATGCAACTACAAGTGCATTTTTCATGCAAAGCTCACATATTCCTGAGCTTGCATTCACATTCACAAGCTGCATTCATTACAAAAATGTGCACTTTCAAAATGGGCATCCCATTTGAAAAACAACAAAAAGCTTACATTCAGGAACAGGAAAAAGGAGGACCAAAATTTGAGGTGGAACTCGGTCAGCATCAATGGGCTAGAGTCTTGAGGGTTCTCCCATTCCTAACATAGAGATACCAGCAAGGTTCACTAGGCTCAGGCCCTGAAACTAAATATATACTACCTTTCTACTCAACATGCTGCAGGAGTGGATCTCCCTCAACTGTTTTTTGTTTGAAGAGCAAGCTGGGTTTAGGGATTCTAATTCCAACATTGATCACTGCTTCACTCTGTCCCACTGCACGGTAAGAACCATGGAAAGCTTTTTGCAGTGTTCGTTAATCTATCATCAGCTTTTGACTCAATAGGTAGGAACCAATTGTGGGCCAAATCTCACATCCTTGCTAAAGACCCTACACTGCTTCTGCTGCTGCTGCTGCTACTGATTTATATCCCACCTTTTCCCCAATACTGGGACTCAAGGCGGCCTTACAACATTAAAACTTCTACAATTAAAACCTATTAATAGAAATATAAATGCAACTGTACAAAAGTTAAAAATATAATTAAATCATCAATATTAAAATTGTAAAAATATTAAAACATTTAAAGACAACCACAACAACAAAAATAATATCCATACATCATATTTTCACTGGTCTAGACTAGTTATCCCCAAAGGCCTGCTGGAACAAAAAAGTTTTTGTATGCCTACAAAAACATATCAAGGAGGGTGCCACTCTTGCCTCCCTGGGGAGGGAGTTCCAGAGCCTTGGGGCAGCCACCGAGAAGGCCCTCTAACACGTTCCCACCAGGCGTGCCTGTGATGATGGCGGGATGGTGAGAAGGGCTTCCCCTGAAGATCTCAGGGCATGTGTAGGCTCATAGGGGAGAATACGCTTCTTCTAAATTTGTATCCAGATACTGTCGTTAACTTCAGGGACTCATAAAGCCACCTTCAAAATGAGAGGAGAACTTTAGAAGCTCCAAAATTCTTATCTAGCTCAGATAAAAATCCAGCAGAAGAGGAATTCCCAGCTTCTCCTGTCTATCTCTGCTCTCCCCATCCCCAAAAGCTGTTGCTGCAACACCCCACCTCCCAAACACATTCCTCCTTTCTTTCCAGTGGTGGAGATGTGAGAGCAGCAGAAACAATCCAGGAGAGAAAAAAGAGAGTTCCCCCTCTCTCCTCTCCTCACTTCTCTCCATTGTCACATCATCCTGGTTAACAGCATGACAAGCCACAGGATGTGGCTGCTGGAGTGGCCCCAAGGGCTCCTGCATTTGCACTCATGTTCCATAACCTGGAGTGTCTCATGTGGTGCAGACTGGTAGGTGGCAGTATTGCAACCAAAACTCTCCCCATCACCTGAGTTCAATCCCAGCGGAAGCCAGGTCCCAGGTAGCTGGCTCAGGTCGACTCAGCCTTCCATCCTTCTGAGGTCTGTAAAATGAGTACCCAGCTTGCTGGGGGAAAGGTAGCCACAACTGGGGAAGGCAATGGCAAACCACCCCGCTATAGTCTGCCATGAAAACGCCAGCGAAAGCGGCGTCCCTCTAGGGGTCAGTTATGACTCGGTGCTTGCACAGGAGGAACCTTTCCTTTCTTCCATAACCTGGAACAGTATTAACCAGCAAGGAAACCCTTGAAGATTTCTCCCATGTCTACTTGCAAGCTAGATATAAATAAAGGGAACAGCAATCATTCTTGGATTGTGAGAAGCTAGTGGAAGATTTCAGTGAGTAGCTCATCTAGCTTTCCACTGTGTGCATAGCCTTCTTATTCAAAAGGATGCAGTGTGTAGCTTCTTCATGCTTTCTTGGTGTTGCCTTCTTGGGCATTTATTAAATCATTTCTTTTGTCCCACATGTAGATATAGTTCATATTTCCAGTTACCAAACTGAAAATACTTCATACTTGAAAATACTTGAAAATTGACAGGATTTGGGGGAATCCAGAGGGGTGTACAAACAGACATACCAGCCAACATCAGAATTATAACAGTCAACAGTTACACTGAACATGGCACAGGGGGAATCAAAATGATAGTGCCACCAGGTTTGAAGGATGACTTAAAAGCTACTTGTATGAACAGAACTGCAGCTAGTGAACTTGGCTGCTGAAAACACTCACTTGGGCTTGGTAAAATAGAAATGGTGAATGCACAGCTTTCTGGAGAAAGAGAACAGAGACAAAAATGTGTTAAAAAGAAAGCTTTGAGCCAGCACAATAACAGTGATGTCAAACCTTGGGACATCTTATCCCAACTATTTCCATGCAGATGTTGTACTATTTATGTCTATATTTATCTGCAGTGTTCCATTTTCTCAAGGAGCTAAGAAGAACAGCATTTTAGCATAACAACATTTTACATAAGAACATAAGGGCCCTGCTGGAGCAATCCAAAGAGACATCTAGTCCAGCTTCCTGTTTCCAACAGTGGTCAAGAAGTTGCTTCTGGGAACCTCACAAGCCAGTCTTAAAAATAGCCCCTGCTCCAACAAATGGTATTCAGAGGCATGCTATGACCTGGTTCACACATAATGACAACCCATTGGTTTAAAAACTGATGGGTTGTCGTGCATGCATGGGAACAAGTGGGCGTACTGCCTGCAGTGCGCCCATCTTTTCTGATTTTACTACACAACCCATGATGGGCTCTTTCAGCGGTTGTGGGACCTGGACCACTGGATTGTTTAGGGGCTAAATAACCCAGTACTTAACCCATGATTTGTTGTTGGGTTAACCACTGGGTTGTTTAGCCTCTAAAGAACCCAGTGATCCAGCTTTCCACTTCACACTCCACGACCTATAAAGGAACCAGTCCTGGGTTGTGGGGTAAAAGGGGAAGAGGTGGGTGTGCTGTGGGCACTACAACAACCCACCAGTTTTTAAACTCATGGGTTGTCATTACATGTGAACAGCCCTTTTATCTAATCATGGAGTCATTTAGCTATCATGGCTAGGAGACATTGATCCCCTAAAGTAGATGTGCACAACCCATGGCCTTCATGAGGCCCCCCAAGGGTGTACAGACTAGGGATGCTGGGGAAATCCTCACTGGACTGAAAGGACATCAGATTCCTAAGAATCCAGCCAGTGGAATCTGCAACAGACTGGCTCTCCCTGCCGGTGCATGGCTTGTGGCTGCAATTTATGCATAACTAAGCACTTTATGAGGACAGGAAGGCCTGGCGTGCTATGGTCCATGGGGTCACGAAGAGTCGGACACGACTGAACGACTGAACAACAACAACAACAAGCACTTTATGGCTGTAATTTGCACAAAGTATACTAATTACAGCCATAATTTGTCCAAGACATGACAATTGCAGCTGCAATTTGCATATCTTGTCATTTTTAGAGGGAAAAAAATAGCTGAAATCCACAAGCCAAGCTGGGGGCTCCAGGGAAATCTATCGAGCCCCAAGAGGGCTGGATTTCTCTGCAACTGACATCCCTCAGAGCAGATATAGGGGGATTCATACATCCCTAGTACAGACACACACATCCCGCTGCCAACCCCCCCCCGCCTGAGATGTGTGTGTGTGGGGGGGAAGGATGTGTGTGTGTGTGTGTGCGTGCACACACATGTGTGTTTGTGCATGTGTGTGTGCACCAGATGGGACCTATGTATGGGATTTGTCTAGTCTCCTTAAACCAACTAAACCAGTTGCCATCTCTGCATCTTCTCTCTCTGTCTCTCTCTCTCTCTCTCTCTCTCTCTCTCTCATTTTTATTATTTATAAAACATTTCTATACTGTCTGTTCTGCCAGCTGAACCTCTCTTAGTGTTCCCAGAAGCTAACCTATCTTTGGCATACAACAGAGCTTCAGAAGATGATTGCAATCTACAAGCACTTTCTTTTTGGCTTTTTTGAATCTAACAAGGGTCCTCAAAGTGATTTTCAAAACAAAATACCACAAATATATAACAACAAATTTAAAACAGAGTATTAAAACCAAGAAGAGTAGAGTTAAAACTTTTGATGTCATTAAAAGCCATTAAAAGCCAGGTGGAATTAAAAGGTTTTCACGGCCTGCCTAAAAGTAATCAGAGACAGGGCCAATCTAACCTTGGGGAGGGGCGGGAGGGGGGGAGAGAAATGCCCTCACCCCAGCGCCAGCTTGTCTGGCTGAAAGGGGGGGGCATTGCGGGCGGGTGGGGTGACAAGACGTAGGGGGCTTTGATTGGTGCACCCCAGTGGCACCACCATGCAGGGAGGGGCAGGCTGAGCTGCCTTAAACTCAGCTCCCCCTCCCAATCTCAGCTCTCTGGCTCAACGCAGCTAGAGAGAGTTACAGCTCCGCCTGAAAACGAATGAAGAACACCTGCCTGCTGGAGATCACCTTCGTCATCGTTCCAGCCTCCCGCACTCCGCATGCAATCAGCGCGCCTAAACCGCTCCAGATCGAAGCTTGCCTCGACTCTAGCGTTGCCGGTGCTCGCAGCGGGCCGCTCGCGCTCCGGCGCGGCTGCCTTGGGCCCGGCGCCTGCCCTGTTGGCGGTTGGGCTGGCATTGGTGGCGGTAGGCGCTGGGGAGCGGCGCCTGTCGCGGTGGATGGTTGCGGACCCCGCGGGCTCCAGTGCTTGCGGCGGTGGCCCCCCCGCCCCCCGTTCTTTCTTCCCGCCTTTGCTCAGCGTGCCTACCCAGCCCCGGGTTTGGTGGCGCACGCGGTTGGGGTGCCCGGGCCCAGGCGCCGCCCACTCTTTGGCCCTCCCATACGGGGGCGCCAGCTCTTGCGGCTGCGGCGCACCCGCCCCCTCCCTTGGCTTCTCCTCCTCAGGCAGTCGCGCCTGTGTCCCACTCCCCTGCGGGGCCGGCGGCATTGACGGCAGCGGCACACCTGCTCCCTTGCTGCCTCCTCCCCGGGGTCGTGGCGGGCGAATGCCGCCACGCCCCTGGGGCGCCGCCACTCGCGGCGGGGCATGCGAGCTTGGGCACCGCTCCCTCCTCGCGTGCCTTGCCACGGTGGCGCCTGTGTCGGCACTGGTGGCGGGCATCAGGGGGCGGCGCCTGTACCTCGCTTCCCTGCAGGGGCACCGGTGCTGTCGGCGGTGGCGCACCCCCCCTCCGATGCACCTTTTTCCTCCTGCACTGTCACGGGCCTGGGATTGCCTCCCTCAGGGGGTGCGTGCTTCTGTGCCACCCCTCCGGGTCGAGGTTTGCCGTGCCAGCGGGTGCGCCTGCCTTTGCAGTGGCAGCGCGCGTTTGGGTGGGGCGCTGGTTGCTGCCGGCGATTCCCGGCATGCGAAAATGCCGGCGCTTGCATCCGCAGTGTGCCCGCCCCCCCCATTAGCCGGCTCTCGGTGCCGCTCAGGGAGCCCAGCGCGCTCGCAGTGGCGGCACGTGCACCCCCCCAAGACAAAGCAAACACACACACCCCCCAAACAAAACAAAACCAATAATAATAATAATAACAATAGTAGTAATAATAATAAATTAAAAAACAATGGGGGAAGGGAAAAAAAGAAAGGAAAAAAGAAGGGGGGCAAGGCAGTGCCCCGTGTTCAGGCCCGGCTCCCATGGCCATGGGCCCTTCCCGCGCCTTTTGGGCACCAGTTTTTGCAACGGGCGTTAATCGCCCCCTCCCTCCGCGCCACTCACCTCTTTAGTCGTTATCGGCCGCGGAGTGTGGCCCTCCTATCTAGAGGCATGCCCCACTTCCCATCCCAGGACTCTCCACCTTAGCTTGATCTTGGGTTTGCAGATCTCGAGACCTGTGGGGTGTTGTCTGTTGCCCTCGAAGCCCAGTGTGTAGCATCCTGCTGCATTTACTTCTAGGGGTGCTGGTTGGAGTGTTGGACTGGGTCTGGCACCCAGGCTATTGCTTCTTTCTTGCCAACATCGTGCCAAGCTTAACCCACCTTACACATCTTGCCCCCCAAGAAAGGCCAAGGTAGAAAGAAAGGGAAGGGTAGGGCCCCACCTCCCCTCCCCAAGAGACTGCTGCCAAGGCCTGATTCTGAGTCTGATCAGGAGGCAGACCCGGTACTGGCATCAACTCTTGCTCATTTGGAAGCCGATGAGTATTCCTCGGGATCTCTCCCCCTCCCCTGGTCAGGCCTTAGAAGCTCTCAGCTGTCCAGCCCAAGCGAACATGACAGCAGACCCAACGCTTGCTACTACTTTTTCTTTCAGCTCGTCTGGACGCTCTTGAAGCCTCCACTTCTTCTTCATTAGCTCTTCCGGATGGCTCACCACCCATGGTTGAGCTCCTCCCTTCTGCAACCTCCTCTTCCCTGAGTGCCCAAGCATCAACATCTAAGCTTCCAGTCAAGGATCAGAGTAGGGGTGGACGAAAGTCCCTTACCTGTCGTCGAAGGACGTTCGCGGTGGGGGGGAGGCGCTTCGCTGCTCCCCCCGCGAAGTTCAGGCAAGGGGGGCGGCTTCCCGCCTCGCCCGGCCGCAAACGCGAAAGTTTTTTTTTTAAAAAAAAAACGCCCCCTGATAGGCTACATGATGATTCACGTAGCCTATCACGGCTAGATCTGCAAAGTCAGCCGTGATAGGCTACGTCAATCGTCACGTAGCCTATCAAGGGTGACTTTAAAAAAAAAAAAAAAGCGCGTACGGATAATGGCGGCCCCCATAGGGAGCCGCCATTCGCGTTCCTTATTTAGTCGCTGTAGTCTACGTAAATGTTTACGTAGACTACGGCGAAAATAAGGGCAACGCAAATAGCCGGAGTTTATCCTGATTCGTAACCGCTCTTCCCTGAGGGCCAGCCTGCTAATCATGAGATTCCTGATCATCTGTGTTCTGTCTGTGTGACACACCTAGTCGACGTGGCAGTTGTCTTGGTTCAGGATCCCGTCCACGGGTCCCTGGGGGGCACATGCTACATGAGTCCAAAGATGGTGGTCAATGTTCTGACCTAACGCGAGTATTGCTTCCCTTTCCTGTTACCTCGGTGTCCCTTAGCTCACAAAGGCTCAGGGCTCGTTGCCCACATCAACATTCAGTAAAGCCAATCTGATACCCTTAGGCATTATACTAGCCTCCCTCATGACAACTTTCCGGTCCTTTGAGCACAGCTTCAAGCAGTTATACATCTTCCTAGGGTTTTCATTTGGGGGGGCCATGCGAGATATTGTAGGGCATCTTCTTTTCACAGTTAGGGTAGCGGCCCCTGACTGTGCTTTCTCGCGCCGGCCCAGTTTGGGCAATGTAGGGTCTGCGGCTTTCGCACCATCGAACCAGGGTCACTTCTGTTGTGCGCAAGTATCCATAGGCATGGCTTCTACTTGGTAGGGCTTTAATGGCACCTCCTTGCAGAGGCGTGAGCCGCTCCTCAAAGCCGGACTGTGGATTCACTTGGTTCCGCTGCCGCCCAAGGAGGTTTCGGGCTCTTAGGGCAGGTCCGATCACGCTGTGGGTAGTGGCCTGTAGAGTGGTGGCCGCAGTCTTCAAGCAATATTTTCAAAGACCTTATAGACAAGTCAGGCTGCCGCCGCCGCCATTCCAATAAAAGAAAAAAAAAAACGCACCCGTGATAGGCTACGTGACGATTAACTTAAAAAAAAAAAAAAGCGCGTATGGATAATGGCGGCCCCCATTGGGAGCCGCCATTCCCATTCCTTATTTGGTCGCTGTAGTCTATGTAAATGTTTACGTAGACTACGGGGAAAATAAGGGCAACGCTATTTGCGTTGCCCTTATTTTCGCCGTAGTCTACGTAAACATTTACGTAGACTACAGCGACCAAATAAGGAACGCGAATGGCGGCTCCCTATGGGGGCCGCCATTAGCGTATGTGCTTTTTTTTTTTTTAAGTCACCCGTGATAGCCTACGTGACGATTAACGTAGCCTATCATGGCTGACTTTGCAGATCTAGCCGTGATAGGCTACGGTAATCGTCACGTAGCCTATCACGGAGGCATTTTTGTTTTGTTTTTTAAACTTTGGAGTTCGCGGCCGGGCGAGGCGGGAAGCCTCCTCCCCGGCCTGAATTTCGGCCGGGCGAGGCGGGAAGCCTCCCCCCCGGCCTGAACTTCGCGGGGGGAGCAACGAAGCGCCTCCCCCCCACCGCGAACAAGCTTCGACGACAGGTAAGTGACTTTCGTCCACCCCTAGGAGCCACCTGCGACAGAGCAGGTAGGGTGTGCCATGCATTAGGCAAAGCTTCAGTGTTAGGATTCATGACCTTACCATAGATCATCGGCTGCAATTTTGCACCTCCTTAGGAACAACAGACTATATGGGACTATAAGTTGCAAGCTGGCCACTTAGCCTTCCTGCCCACAATGGTGTGATTCTCAGACTTCAGGTCAGATTTTGGATTCGGCGGGCAATATAGGATTGGGCATAGATGTGGCCAGCTTTTAGTAAATTTAGCCACCCTCTCTCCCCAGTTACCCCTTTTGGATTCCGGGGGTAATGGCACTCCATTTGCGCTTTCCAGAAAGACGTTTCCCTGTTCCACACAGCAGCCTTAATGGCCTTCATCAACCCCCCCCCGCTTAGGAATTCAGGGTTGGTCTGGGCTCCCAAGTATGACTTGTCCCGGCAGGGCCTTGATACAGTTCAAGGTGCATGGCTGGCCAAATGTAACCCACTTATGCATTTGGTGATCAAAATTGATCGGTATAGCAAAGGCACGGCAGTGGCCCATGGCCAAACGCAAGTCAATGGGTAGTGCCCCGTCGGGACCTTAGGTTTCTATGGAATGCAGTGGGTCGGAGGAAGGGCCTCCGTTGTATCGATTCAACGGCTTACTGTTGACATAAGGTCAATTTGGGCAGTTTCTACATTAGCTCTACCCCACTAGGCCTAGGTAATTTTGCAGTTTAGAACCCACGGTCGTTACATTGAAGCAGTCTCCATGATAGCCGCTGGAGGTTTCTCTCTCAGGCACGTTATGGCAGTTTAAAGGGGGCTTCACAGCGCTCCAGCCTGTGTTCGCGAGTCGTCTGCTTCTGCCTGACACAACTCTCGCTTTGCTTGCCCCAATGTGTTTGTTCCCTAGACCAGCAGACTTGTCGTACGCTGGAACAGGAGCCCTTATATGGGCATGTTATGACGTCTGGAGCTGCTCGAAGGGCTTACATCGATTTCAGACTTCAGCTTCTGTCACACCGTCACATTAAGATCCAGTGGCTTCCCAGACGAGGCATGTGGTGGGAGTCCCCTCCTCACTCTGTTCCACCAAAGTTCGTCAGTCTTCCTCCGCAGGTCCAGGTGCTGCACATTGAGAGGAAGGACTTTGGCTGTAAGCCAGGCGAGGACGTGATCGAACAGGCCTTGGTTGAGAGGCAGGTGGTCCGGCATACCTGGCCGGAAGTAGCCTATTGCAGCCCTCACAGCTCCCATGGATCATTGGGAAGGAATGGAATGACGTTGCCAGTGGCAGGGCACATCGGAAAATGCACAGAGAAATGGCTTA
This sequence comes from Heloderma suspectum, assembly GCF_057233095.1. Lineage (NCBI taxonomy): Eukaryota > Metazoa > Chordata > Lepidosauria > Squamata > Helodermatidae > Heloderma > Heloderma suspectum. Next base: position 67,898,666 of record NC_139460.1, on the reverse strand, counting down.
TGGCTTATGCGAATGAGGTGATGGATGCACCACCCGCCAAGGAATTCTGTGGACATGGAGGGAGCGTTACAGGACGGACAGTGTCCGCCTCATGTAGTGTATAACATATTTCTGTCTGTTCTGCAAAGGGGCCTGCGGGAAGTTCTTCTGCGCAGGTGGGGGGAGTTTCACAAGCTCTAGGCTTGTGACTCCTGTGGCGGCTAGGGTGGGCAAAAACAGGAAAGTAGGGATGGTATGCATGCAAAGGCACCTTATGGTGACAGGTGGCGCCTGAGGCCCGCCGAATGGGTTGTGCGGCTTGGCGGGGGGATAGGGGTTGCCTGGGAGACCAACCCTACTCACTCACCCAGGTGTTGTGCGGCACCAGGTCGGGGGTGACACCGGAAGGTCTACCTCCCCCAGAAGGAGCAGTCCGGAGGGATGGCGAGATCACCGCCACCCCTCAGGCTGGGTGTGTTTTCGCCCAAGAAGTGCCAGCTAGCCGCTGACACAGTTAGATGCCTGTCCTAGTTACCCCTTTGCAGGTATTTCAATAAATGTGGCCCAATTTTCAACCCAAGCTTGTTGTCTGCTTCTTCTTTAACCCATCTCCGCTCGCAATTCTATAATTGGGCCGTTGCTGTTGCTACAGATAAGATTCTGTCCCTCATTCCCACCAAATGAACCTCTCTTAGGGGTGGGACATACAACAGACCCTCAGACGTTTATTGCAATGTACAGGCAGTTTCATTCTGGCTTTCCTGAATCTACTGTCAATCAATTCCATTGAATGAACCTGAGTTCTAATATGAGGGAGGGAGGGAAAAAAATCACTTTCTTCATACCATGTATGTATCTGCATAAATCTCTATCTTTTTTTCTCACAATATTTTTAAAAAGCCTAAGACATATTAGCTTGTAGGAAATGTTCCAGTCACTTGATCATTTTGGTTGCCCTTTTCCACCTCCACAATATACTTACTGAAATGGGGTGACAAAGAATGGTAGCCCACAGTACTCCAAATGTGGCTGCAGTGTAGAATGATATAAAGGCATGATACTGGCTGTTGTATTTCCAGTCCCTTTCCTAATAATCCTGAACATAGGATTTGCTTTTTCATTACCGCTGAATGCTTGGTTGACATTTGCACTGGATTCTGAGATCTCTTTCCTGGTTAGTTACAGCCAGTTCAGCCCCCATTGGTGTAAGGCATCACTTCCATAGCTGAGCAGGGATTTGAATCTGGGTTTCATGCATCTAAACCAAATCCTCTGGCCACTGCACATAACTCTTTTTGACTCTTTTATCCCAACTTCAGTAATTAAGGGTCACAGTTCATTTACCCTGGTGGGTTTAACTTTTTAGAGTACCTTCAAGTGCTCTAAACAAAGAGTCAATCAGTGCGAATCGGAGCTATATGAACTATTTCAAACAGGGCAAAACCATTTCAGCAGAGGGTTTCAAAGGGCATATCTCTCTGTGTTATGATCAATTTAGAAAGTCTGGACTATTAGATATTTTAGAAGAGTTGCCCTAAAGTAAATAATTGAAAGAGGCCATTAGCATTAGAGTTGCCAATGGGTTTGTAGATTGGGATCACAGTCCTCGAGAATAAATGGGCTAAGGACCATTGCCTTCAAGCAAATGAATCTCCTGCTGCTTAAAAATAGGGAATACTAGTTTCCTTCTCAATTGGAGGGATTCTAAGCAAACTGCATAAATCAGGCAACTTAACTGAAAACAGAATCTCTTTCAGCTGAATTAATGCTTTGCTGTTTTCCTGCCCTAAGCACAGACTTTGCTCTAAATCATCCTGCAGCTGCTTACTCTCCAAATAAATTATTTATTGAAAATTGTTAGGAAAAGGATTTTTGTAAAGTCTCTCAAATTAGCATTTTACTGAAGGTACACATTTTATCTCAGAACATCTGGATGATGTCCAATCTAAAGGAACATCTAATGATGAACAGAAATTGTTATCATCTCACATGAATGGGTGAGTAGAAAAATGCAGGGTTCTGCTTTTTAGTTTCAGAAGTATTAAGCTCAGTTTTCTTAATAAAACAATGCACTTATAGCAGGGAGACCTGATGGCATTCCCAGATGTGACACGGAGTTACCTGCATATAGTTATAAAAACTGGATCAGGTACTAGTAGTAATAATAGTATTATAAGATGAATGTCTGGAGTGATCACATAATTTTTGTAGAGAAGACCTATCGAAATGCTGGTTGGAAGGATACATATGGCCTTGTAGGCCCCTTCGATGGCCTACTCGATGGCCTTGTAGGCCCCTTCCAACCCTACTATTCTATGATATAATTGGAAAAACCATATGGGGGGGGGGGTCAGAAAAAGCTCTATAAATAGGTGTCATCAGAACTTAGGGATAGGTAAGAATTTTGTTTCAGCTCATTTTTATAGGAATTTACCAAAATTTATAAGTGTCTTTATATCCAGGAAGGAAAGAACTAGGGATTTTAAAAATCTGAATGTGGGAAAAACCAAAACTGACAGATATTAGGGATGTACGAAAGTTCCGCCATGGATCTTGGGGAGGCCGAATGCCAGCGCATTCGGCCCCCCGAAATCGGTGGCGGAACGGCCCCCCACCCCCCGCCCCCCCGGAACGGGACGTACCTTAGGCGGATCTTCCTGGCAGTGGCGGCTCCAGCCGCGGCTCCGGTGGCGGTGTGGTGGCAGTGCGGCGGCGGCAGCCAGTCTTCCGACCGGCTGCCACCACTGCCATTTCCAGGTAAAACAACAACAACAACAACAACAACAACGTGATAGGCTACGTAAAGATTTATGTAGTCTATCACGGCTAGATTTTATAAAAAACACCGTGATAGGCTACGTAAATGTTTATGTAGCCTATCATGGCTGATAAAAACAACAACGCGCGTACTCAAATGGCGGCGCCCATGGGCACCGCCATTTGCGTTCCTTATTTTGGCACGTCTTAGTCTATGTGAACATTTATGTAGACTAAGAGGGCGAAAATAAGGGGAACGCAAATAGCGTAGTGTCTACGCCATTTGCGTTCCCCTTATTTTCGCTGTCTTAGTCTATGTAAATGTTCACGTAGACTAAGATGTGCCAAAATAAGGAATGCAAATGGCGGTGCCCATGGGTGCCGCCATTTGCGTACGCTCATTTTTGGTTTTTTTTTAATCAGCCGTGATAGGCTACGTAAACATTTATGTAGCCTATCACAGCTGACTGCAGGGACGCAAACGGTGGCGGCTATGGCCACCGCCATTTGCGTCCCTGCTAGCCACCAGCCGGATATCCGGCTGCTGGCGGAGCCGGCCGGCGGCTCTGCAGAATACCCTGCAGAGCAGAGCCGGCCAGCCAGGATTCCAGGGGGGAGGAATGGAGTGCCTCCCCCCCCAGCCAGGATTCCGGGGGCAGGGACGGAACGCCTCCCTACCAGCATCAGCATAATCTGCGGAAAGGTAAGTACCTTTCGTACATCCCTAACAGATATGACTATTCAGGTTCAGGGCTTAGTGTGCTTACCTCTTAAAAGTCTGAGTTTGAATCCCTATGTGTTCAAGCATGTTTGTGATGAACTGGGTTGCCACTTCTTTTTTTCTGACTAGGAATATCTGAATAAGCAAAACCTGAGTTCAGTGAAGTTCTGGGTGATCCAGTAGATATTGTTTATATGGACTTCCAAAAGGTTTTTGACAAAGTACTTCATCAACAGCTCAATGAAAATATCAACCCATTGTGCAGCTGCTGTAAAAAAGGCAAACTCCACATTAGGCATAATTAAAAAAGGAATTGAGAATAAAACTGCCAATATCATACTGCCCCTATACAAATCCAACCACACATTTGCAATACTGTGTACAGTTCTGGTCACCACACCTACAAAAAGATATTGTAGAGCTGGAAAAAGTGCAGAAAGGGCAACTAAAATGATCAAGGAGCTGGTGCATCGCCCCTATGAGAGAAGGTTACAACAGCTGGAATTGTTTAGCTTGGAAAAAGGGGGGTATTCCAGCTGAGCTATTTAAGATCCTAAAAGATGATGCTGTTAAAGTGCTGCAGTCAATATGCCAACACATTTGGAACACTCAACAGTGGCCACAAGAGTGGAAAAGGTCAGTTTACATTCCAATGCCAAAGAAGGGCAATGCCAAAGAGTGTTCAAACTCCCGTACAATTGCGCTCATTTCACATAGGGATGGGGGAGAATTTCTCCCCGAAACTTCGGGGGGCCGAGTGCCAACACATTCAGTCCTCCGAAGGTTGTTTGGGGAGAAAATATCCGCCCCCCCCCGGGATGGGACTTACCTTTCACGAATGTCCCTCCCTGCGGCAGGTCCCGGGGGCGGTTTGGCAGGTCTTCGTCAGGGGCGGGGGCGGCAGCCGGTCTTTCGACCGGCTGCCACTGCCACCATTACAAGAAAAGTAAAAAAAAAACAAAACGCAAATAGCGTTGCCCTTATTTTCGCCGTAGTCTATGTAAATCTTTACGTAGACTACAGGGACCAAATAAGGAACGCGAATGGCGGATCCCTATGGGGGCCGCCATTTGCGTACGCACTTTTTTTTTTTTCCAAAGTCACCCGTGATAGGCTACGTGACGATTAACGTAGCCTATCACGGCTGACTTTGCAGATCTAGCCGTGATAGGCTACGTTAATCGTTACGTAGCCTATCACAGGGGTGTTGTTGTTTTTTTCCTTTTGAAGTTCGTGGCAGGGGAGACGGGGCGCTTCTCCCCAGCCTGAATTTCGGCCGGGCGAGGCGGGAAGCCTCCCCTCTGGCCTGAATTTCAGCCGGGCGAGGCGGGAAGCCTTCCCCCCCCGGCCTGAACTTCGGGGGGAGCAGTGAAGCGCCTCCCCCCCACCGCGAAGCAAGCTGCGAGACCAGGTAAGTGACTTTCGTGCATCCCTAATTTCACATGCCAGCAAGGTTATGCTCAAAATCCTACAAGCTAGGCTTCAGCAGTATGCGAACCGAGAACTACCGGAAGTACAAGCAGGGTTTCGAAGAGGCAGAGGAACTAGAGATCAAATAGCCAACATTCGCTGCATCATGGAGAAAGCAAGAGAATTCCAGAAAAGCATCTACTATTTCTACTTCATTGACTATGCTAAAGCCTTTGATTGTGTGGATCACAACAAATTGTGGCAAATTCTGAAAGAGATGGGACTACCAGACCACCTTACCTGTCTCCTGAGAAACCTGTACGAGGGACAAGAAGCAACAATAAGAACAGGACATGGAACAACCGATTGGTTCAAAATTGGGAAAAGAGTACGACAAGGCTGTATATTGTCGCCCTGCTTATTTAATTTATATGCAGAGTACATCATAAGAAATGCCGGGTTGGATGAATCACAGGTCAGAATTAAGATTGCTGGGAGAATTTTCAACAACCTCAGATACGCAGACGATACCACCCTAATGTAGGGATGTACGAAAGTCACTTACCTTTTCACGGATTCTGTTCTTGGTGGGGGGGAGGTGTTCCGTCCCTCCCCTCGGAATCCTCGACGGCCGGCTCTGCTCTGCGGCAGCTCCGTGGAGCATCTGGCCAGGCCCAGACCAGGGCCATCCGCAGCCGGATTTTCATCCACGGAGGGCTCTGGGTAAAAAAACAAACAAACACGCGTACGCAAATAGCAGAGGCTACAGCCACCACCATTTGCGTTCCTTATTTTTTGCCGTCTTCGTCTACGTAAATATTTACGTTGACTACTATGGCAAAAATAAAGGGAAACGCAAATAGCAAAGTGGGCGCTATTTGCGTCCCTTTTAGCCTACGTAAATATTTAGCCATAGCCGCCGCCATTTGTGTATGCGTGGTTTTTTTTTAACCGGGATGTGATAGGCTACGTAAGTCTTTATGTAGCCTATCATGTCTCTGTAAAAAAACAAACAAAAACAAAACGACAAGACTGCAAATGGTGGCGGCGGCAGCCAGTCGGAAGATCAGCTGCCGCAGCCGCCGCCGCTGCCTGGAAGATCTGCCCCAGGTAAGTCTCATCCCGGGGGGGATCCACAGGGGGGCGGGGGGGGCAGACCGTTCCGCCACAGATTTCGGGGGGCTGAATGCACTGGCATTCGGCCTCACCAAGATCCGTGGCAGAATTCTCTGACATCCCTACCCTAATGGCAGAAAGCGAAGAGGATCTAAAGAGCCTCTTGTTGAGGGTGCAAGTGGTGAGTGCAAAAGCTGATTTGAAACTCAACATTAAAAAAACTAAGATCATGGCATCTGGCCCCATCACTTCCTGGCATATAGAAGGGGAAGAAATGGAAGCAGTGACAGATTTTATTTTCTTGGGCTCCAAGATCACTGCAGATGGTGACTGTAGCCATGAAATTAAAAGACACTTGCTCCTTGGGAGGAAAGCTATGACAAACCTAGACAGCATAGTAAGAAGCAGAGACATCACCTTGCCGACAAAGGTTCGTATAATCAAAGCTATGGCTCCCAGTAGCAACTTATGGCTGTGAGATCTGGACTATAAGGAAGGCTGAGCGCCGAAGAACTGATGCTTTCGAACTGTGGTGCTGGAGAAGACTCTTACGAGTCCCCTGGACTGCAAAGAGGTCAGATTAGTCAATCCTAAAGGAAATCAACCCTGAGTGCTCATTGGAAGGATAGATACTGAAGCTGAAGCTCAAATATTTTGGCCACCTAATGCAAAGAGAAAACTCCCTGGAAAAGACCCTGATGCTGGGAAAGACTGAAGGCCAAAGGAGAAGGGGACGGCAGAGGATGAGATGGCTAGATAGCATCACGGATGCAATGAATATGAACTTGAGCACGCTCCGGGAGAGAGCGCAGGACAGGAAGGCCTGGAGTGCTATGGTCCATGGGGTCACGAAGAGTCGGACACGACTGAACGACTGAACAACAACAAAAACTGTGAATGTGCAACAAAGCAAAAATGACAGATGTGTTCATCCCTACCAGAAATTTAGAACCGAAGTAATACGGAATCTAACATATGCCCATTTTTAGCCCAATTGTTCCAATCTCATTCTTCCAGAAGTCCTGGTATAATAGGGTTATAATTTTCTTATATAAGTTTAAGTTCATAGTAACAGACTTTAAATGCTCCACTTCTCTGTGTACATACAGTTGCTGTCATTCACAGCATCCATTATTAATTATGCACAAAATGGTATGACAAACCTAAAGTTATCCATGGCCCAGGTTGTTTCTTATAGTTCAAGAACTGCATTTCTATATCGCTAGAACTACTTAGAAAACAAATAAATGCCCAGGTATCAAACTGATGATGAAGTGCACCTCAGAATGAATGCATTATGCATTATTCGACTGCCAACTTAGCTAGCTGTTGTGCAGGAGACTACCATCAAGCAAGTGTTGTTTCTTTCTTCCCTCAGGTAAGTTTTTAAAGGGTTTTCTCCAATGGTTTTTGGTTCATATGTTCTTGTAAATATTTCATTAGAATATAGCATATAAAATCCATTTTTGTCATACACTTTAAAATATGATAATGACAAATGCATTGTGAAGAAATGTAATAAATAAATAAATAAATAAGTAGGTAGGTAGGTAGGTAGGAAAGGGGTTTCCATATATTTTCTTTTGCATCTACAATGCAATGTGTATCTTAAACACTGGGCTGCATTGTCTAGGATCTGAATGGTGTTCAAAACTATATCTTGCTTAACTCTGCCTGGTTGTTGGCAACTTCCTTGTTCAACAGCAGATCATTATGGCATGACTATTGTTGCATTCAGACAATCAAATTTCCTCTAATGTGCACTGGTGTCTCTCATGGAATAGGTTATTGGACAATTTCAGCATGCATTTGCAAGCTAGATCTCTGCAGATTGTCTGATGAGTTATTAATTTCAGGCTTCACCCTTAAAGCCACCCAGGAGTTCTGAGTTGCTGGAAGCGAAATGGGGGCCAAGCCAGCATGACAACCAAGACAGCAAGAGCACTGGTGGACATGTCAGGTGGTTATCCCTCCCCTTGCTGACTTCTTAGCACTATACAGAATGCAGGAACCCATCACTGAAGCAGGGATGGAGTTTGGCAAAACATTTACAAGTGACAGGTTTGTCACTTGCTCATTTTACCTGTCAGCATATGATAAATGCAACACATCAAGCATGATCTGAAGAAGAGTATGCCTAGTTCCATGTGTCTGGTAAGCTTCCATCTCCCCCGACCCCATGCTTAGAAGAAGTCCTTTTCAACCTTCATTTGACTGCAACCTTAAAACACACACACACACACATGGAGCTTCAACAGAAGTGTAAAATGGAGGACAGGAGTTGTTAGATGTGATAAAGATGTCCATCTATATGCAATTCACTATCCATATCCCTAATGGGATTCATTTGATGGTGGTCATTGCATGCTGACCTCTGGGCATATGATTTGTTCAGTCATTCAGTCATGTCCAACTCTTCGTGACTCCATGGACCATAGCACGCCAGGCCTTCCTATCCTGCACTTTCTCCCAGAGTGTGCTCAAGTCCATATTCATTGCATCAGTGTTGCTATCTAGCCATCTCATCCTCTGCCGTCCCCTTCTCCTTTTGCCTCCAGTCTTTCCCAGAATCAGGGTCTTTTCCAGAGAGTTTTCTCTTCTCATTAGGTGGCCAAAATATTTGAGCTTCAGCTTCAGTATCTGTCCTTCCAATGAGCAGTCAGGGTTGATTTCCTTTAGGATGGACTGATTTGACCTCCTTGCAGCCCAGGGGACTCGTAAGAGTCTTCTCCAGCACCACAGTTCAAAAGCATCAATTCTTCGGCGCTCAGCCTTCCTTATAGTCCAGCTCTCACAGCCATACGTTACTACTGGGAAAACCATAGCTTTGATTAGATGGACCTTTGCATCCACAAAGCCATTTTGCTTTATATGACCAGCCAGGATAAGGTTTCACTCAGCCCACAGTGGCAGAAAGGCATATATGCATTGCCGCAAGCAGTGTTTCATTTAACTTCACACTCTCATGTTCATATGTGCATGCACACACAAACACATACACAAAATGTAGAGCCATCTACTAATCCATTGACCTTAAAAAGGAGAACAGCCTCTGGCCTTTACTTTTCCACTTTCAGCTTTACAGCAAATAATATCACATCAACCATGTGTGATTGGTTTCAATTTGGTTTTCACTTTTCAGTTATTGAATGTTGCATCACTCTAATCATTTGAATTGCCTGAATAAATCCAGTGAGAACTATGCTGTCCAGTCACAGTCAATACAAGTCAAGACAGAAATCATGTCAAGTTTCCTCCTCAAATACATTAAAGCAATCCAGATTTGACATCATAATCCAGTTTAACATATTACCATGTTTTATGTGTCTGTGAGTGTGTGTTAGTTTTCCTTCTGCAGTCAATGCCAAGAACACAAATGCCTTGAATAGATGCATATTGGTTTGCATTATGTTTAGTTCAGGGTTTAAACTGTAAAGTGGAAGGTTTTGTCCATGGCTGTAAGAAGGAATAGATTAGAAGCAGAGCTACAATAGACATATCACACAGAACTATGCCATCCAATTGGCCAACTTGTAGTATCCTTCTAAAAATAAATCCATTGTTATGCCTATTCAGTACATAGTGGCATTTCAGAACATGGAATATCTTTGTTATGTAAATTTACATAGTGAACTTATGAAGAGTGCAGCAGCAATCACAGTTCAGAATCAAGGCGGGTCTCCTTTCTACTCCTTTGTTACGTTTATGACTTTCAGGATGAGGTTTGTCTTTGTACTATTTGGTCTTGTCTTGGAATGGGTGGATTCCCTACTTGCTGGTCAGGGTGGGAATCCGCCCGCCGGGGGAGGCAATCCGTTCCTCCCCCAGAATCTTCAGGAGTAGGGATGTACAAAAACACTACCTGGCTCCATTGAGGGGCATCCGTGGTGGGGGGGAGGTGCTCCATCCCTCCCCCCGGAATCCTCGATGGGGAGGAGGCGATCCATTCCTCCTCCTGGAAACCTGCCCAGCCAGCTCTGCTCCATGGCAGAGTCCACAGCATGACAGTCCACAGAGCTGCCGGCTGGGGTGATCTGCAGCAGGGCCTCCAGCCGCTGCCGGGCTGCTACAGATGGAAATGGATTCCTGTGTAGCGGCTGCCATTTGCGTCCCTATGCTAGCCCGTGATAGGCTACATATATATTTGCGTAGCCTATCACGGCTAAAGCAGGGATGCAAATGGTGTCCTCTATGCCATTTGCATCCCCGCTTTAGCCATGATAGGCTACGTAAATATTAGGGATGGAGGTGAATTCCACCACGGATTTCAGTGAGGCCGAATGCACAGGCATTTGGCCCCCTGAAACCTGTGGCGGAACGGCCTTCCACCCCCCACCACCCCGCGGAAACCCCCCGGAACAAAACTTACCTGGGATGGCGGCGGCAGCAGCTGGTCTTTTGGCTGGCTGCTGCGGCCGCAAATGGCAGCCGCCGTAGCGGCCACCATTTGTGTCCTGCCAGACTGCCATGATAGGATATGTAAACATTTACATAGCCTATCATGGCAAAGAGCAGGGACACAAACGGCAGCCGCTATGCCGTTTGCGCCGTTGCTCTTTCTGTGATAGGCTACATAAATACTTACATAGCCTATCACGGAAAGAGCAGCAGTGCAAATGGCATAGTGGCCACCGTTTGTGTCCCTGCTCTTTGCCACAATAGGCTACATAAATACAGAGCCGCCACGGAGCAGAGCTGGCCAAGGAGGATTCCAGGGGGAGGGACGGAGCGCCTCCCCCCCACCGTGAATCACACCAGCGAAAAGGTAAGTGACTTTCGTATATCCCTAGTAAATATTTTTGTAGCCTATCACGGCTAATGCAGGGACTCAAATGGCATCCCCTACGCCATTTGCATGATCCCTGCTTTAGCCATATTAGGCTATGTAAATATATACATAGCCTATCATGGGCTAGCGCAGGGATGCAAATGGCGGCAGCTACGATGTAGCGGAATGGCCTCCTGCCCTCACCCCCCCATGGAATCCCAGGATGGCACTTACCTGGGGCAGCGCGGCAGCGGATTTGGCAGTGGCAGGGGCAGCGGCAGCAGCAGATGCGGCGGTGGTGGCAGGTGCGGCAGCAGCAGGTGCGGCAGGGCGGCAGCGGATTCAGCAGCAGGTGGGTGGTGGGTGCGGTGGGGTGGTGGCGGCAGCGGGTGTGGCGGTGGCAGGTGCGGCAGCAGTAGGTGTGGTGGGGCAGCGGCAGATTCAGTGGTAGGTGCGGCGGTGGGGGCGGTGGCAGCGGGGGCGGCGGCAACGGGGGCGGCGGCAGGGGCAGTGGGGACAGCGGCGGATGGGGCGGGGGTGGATTCGGTGGCGGGGGCAGCGGGGCAGCAGCGGTGGGGCAGCGGCAGCAGTGGGGGTGGCAGCGGTGGCGGCAGGGTGGCAGCGGCAGGGCGGTGGTGGCGGCAGGTCCGGCGGGTGCAGCAGCGGATGTGGCGGGGCAGCGGCAGCGGGGCTGGCGGCAGCGGCGGTGGCTGGTCTCCTGGCCGGGCGCGGCCAGGCGCAGCATACGCAAGTGGCAGCGGCTACGGCAGCCGCCATTCGCATTCGCTATTTTTTGCCGTTCTAGCCTACGTAAATATTTACGTAGGCTATAACAGTGAAAAATAGCTTATGCAAATGGCAGCCGCCATAGTCGCCATTTGCGTACACTTGTTTATTTACTTTGCCGTGATAGGCTACGTAAATATTTACGTAGCCTATCATGGTTAAGTACAGGGATGCAAACGGCGGCGACTATGGCTGCCACCATTTGTGTCCCTGCTGCCCAGCGGCTGGATGTCCGGCTGTGGGCAGAGCTGGCCAGCGGCTCTGTGGAACCCCCATGGAGCGGAGCCAGCCGGGCAGGACTCTGGGGGGAGGGACGGAGCACCTCCCCCCATCAAGGATTCCGGGGGGAGGAACGGAGCGCCTCCCCCCCCCACCGCGAAGCAGATCCACGAAACAGTAAGTGACTTTTGCACATCCCTAGTGTCCTGTCTTCTCATGATGTGGCCAAAGTACTCCCGTTTTGCCTTTAATATCATTCCCTCAAGTGAGCAGTCTGATACAAGCCATATAAAAATATTTTCTTGATTCCAAAAAATGTCCTTAAATTTAAATTAATTTTAAAAATATATGTTCACGTATTATGTAATTGCTGTCTTAAACTTACTGCCATGGGTACAACCATTCACCTTGGAAACATTTAAAAAATGGGTCTACTACATGCATGTCAGTCATGAATATGCAAAAATGTAGGAGTGGTTTAGGAAACCCGTGCCTTCCTGGCAAAGATATTGATCCAGTCCTTCTTACAATTTTATTCATGAGATGTCTTTGCTTGCAGGCCTTTCACCTGAGTAAAATTGTAGAAGAGAAAGCTGGAAAATGTCCCTGTAAGCACTCAATGGATCACATAAGGAGATAGTTGATAGCTTGAAGAGATCACACTTAAAAGAAAAAAGAAAAGAAAAAAAGCCTACATCAGGGCCCATTTTTTGGTACAGTGAATATAAATTTTTAGCTTGGGTTTGCCCATGACACTGAGGTTACAATCCTGTCGCTTGGGCAGAGCTGGAAATTGCCTTGTTATCTTGAATTACTACCCATGGCTACTTCAGTTCTATAAGTGTGGATAATACAGACATGTTCTATACTTGAGCAATGACACTGTTTATCAAACAAAAGGCTGTGCTTTATGAGAATCTCTGAACTACTGCACTTGTAAATATCCCTACAGATTGCCAGTTAAAGCATGCAGAATGCCATTTCTATTACTTTCACAGGACTGGGATACCATTCTCAGTGACTTTAGAAAAAAAATGAAATAGTTCAGATAACACAGGCAGATAATATAAGTAGTTAAAATCAGTCCTGTGGGCCTTTGAGGAGAAGTGAAATTGAAAGGGAATTTTAACTTGATAGGATCTGAAGTATTCAGGGCTTAAAATCCAACAATTCAGGGAAAGTGTTCAGCGGTTTAAGAGACTTAGCACTCAGTGCAAAGCCCAAATTCATGTTTCTCAAGAACAAGCAAAGACTGGAACTAGTAATATACCCAGTATGGAGCCTGACAAATACAGTTGCTGATCCCCTCTTATTAAGAACTATGGTACTATTTAACGCACTAGGATTTAAATTAAAATAGAATCTGCAAAAGGGATTACTGCCCCACTGTTCCTGCCACAGGTTCTTAATGGCAGTTCCAGCTAGCCTTCCAATTTTAGTTCAGAATAAAGGACCCAAAGAGCAACTTGATGGATATTACAGTTCGTTCAACTGCAGCCTCATCTTTTTCATTTTGAGCCATTTCAATATAAGAACAGATGAAACATTATGGTCCACAATATTAATGCAGCTTTGAATCCATGCTTCCAAATTGCCCTTTTGTTGGCAAGATATGTGAAAGCAATGCTATTACTTTCTAGTATATATTTATGCATGTCCCAGTAGAAGCAATAAGTAATAGATTTACATAAATCTACCGGAGATATACAAATATTTCTGTCTTAAAGAAATTAAAATCACACAATAGTTGTATGATCCAAACATTTGCAATGAAGGTCAACTAGGCTATAAGATTATGATCAATTGAAAACCGGTGATGTTTTGTACGTTTTTCTATTGGGTATCTTTGGATAAGTCAAGAGGAAAACACCAAGGTTTTTATTTCATTTCCTATTTGACTGAATATATATATATATATATATATATATATATATATTCAGGTATATAAGAATGCATAATGCACTGTTGTTCCATAAAATGATTGATCAAATTATACTCAGCCTTATTTACTGTATCCATACAAAATGAATGCTACTTCTATAGAGTTTATGTATTTAAATATATTTTAATATATTGGTTATGTTACAGTGATTTTAATATGTTATTGTTAAGTCATCCTAATAATGTATTTGAAAGGCAAGGTATAAATCTACATCACAATAACAACAACATAGGAATTTGTAGTGCTTGTTTAAGGAAAAAATAGTATTTAATAAATGGTTCAATAAAATGCTACACATACTTCCTTGGGAATAACCCCACTGAGCATAGTGGGACTGAAAACACCCCCCGTCCCAGTGAAATCATTATGCAGAGTTCCATGATTCTTTCTCCATTTTTTTTTTAGTCCAAACCCCTTGAGCAGGCTGCAAGTCTCAATGGAAGAAGGCAACGTGAACAACAAAATTGTTGTTGTTGTTGTTCAGTCGTTCAGTCGTGTCCGACTCTTCGTGACCCCATGGACCATAGCACGCCAGGCCTTCCTGTCCTGCGCTCTCTCCCGGAGCGTGCTCAAGTTCATATTCATTGCATCCGTGATGCTATCTAGCCATCTCATCCTCTGCCGTCCCCTTCTCCTTTTGCCTTCAGTCTTTCCCAGCATCAGGGTCTTTTCCAGGGAGTTTTCTCTTCGCATTAGGTGGCCAAAATATTGGAGCTTCAGCTTCATTATCTGTCCTTCCAATGAGCACTCAGGGTTGATTTCCTTTAGGATGGACTGATTTGACCTCCTTGCAGTCCAGGGAACTCGTAAGAGTCTTCTCCAGCACCACAGTTCGAAAGCATCAATTCTTCGGCGCTCAGCCTTCCTTATAGTCCAGCTCTCACAGCCATACATTACTACTGGGAAAACCATAGCTTTGATTAGACGGACCTTTGTCGGCAAGGTGATGTCTCTGCTTCTTACTATGCTGTCTAGGTTGGCCATAGCTTTCCTCCCAAGGAGCAAGCGTCTTTTAATTTCATGGCTACAGTCACCGTCTGCGGTGATCTTGGAACCCAAGAAAGTAAAATCTGTCACTGCTTCCATTTCTTCCCCTTCTATATGCCAGGAAGTGATGGGGCCAGATGCCATGATCTTAGTTTTTTTTAATGTTGAGTTTCAAACCAGCTTTTGCACTCTCCTCTTTCACCCTCAACAAGAGGCTCTTTAGATCCTCTTCGCTTTCTGCCATTAGGGTGGTATCGTCTGCATATCGGAGGTTGTTGATAATTCTCCCAGCAATCTTAATTCCGACCTGTGATTCATCCAACCCGGCATTTCTCATGATGTACTCTGCATATAAGTTAAATAAGCAGGGTGACAATATGCAGCCTTGTCGTACTCCTTTCCCAATTTTGAACCAATCGGTTGTTCCATGTCTGGTTCTGACTGTTGCTTCTTGACCCTCGTACAGGTTTCTCAGGAGACAGGTAAGGTGGTCTGGTACTCCCATCACTTTAAGAATTTGCCACAGTTTGTTGTGATCCACACAATCAAAGGCTTTAGCGTAGTCAATGAAGCAGAAATAGATGTTTTTCTGGAATTCTCTTGCTTTCTCCATGATGCAGCGAATGTTGGCGATTTGATCTCTAGTTCCTCTGCCTCTTCGAAACCCAGCTTGTACTTCTGGTAGTTCTCGGTTCACATACTGCTGAAGCCTAGCTTGTAGGATTTTGAGCATCACCTTGCTGGCATGTGAAATGAGCGCAATTGTGCGGTAGTTTGAACACACTTTGGCGTTGCCCTTCTTTGGAATTGGAATGTAAACTGACCTTTTCCAGTCTTGTGGCCACTGTTGAGTGTTCCAGATTTGTTGGCATATTGAATGCAGCACTTTAACAGCATCATCTTTGAGGATTTTAAATAGCTCGGCTGGAATACTGTCATCTCCGCTAGCTTTGTTGTTACTAATGCTTCCTAAGGCCCACTTGACTTCACTCTCGAGGATGTCCGGCTCAAGTTCAGTGACCGCACTATCATGGCTATCAGGGACATTCAGATCTTTCCTGTATAGTTCTTCTGTGTATTCTTGCCACCTCTTCTTAATCTCATCTGCTTCTGTTAGGTCCCTGCCTTCTTTGTCCTTGATCATGCCCGTCTTTGCACAAAACGTTCCCTTGAGATCTCCAATTTTCTTGAAGAGATCTCTAGTCTTTCCCATTCTGTTGTTTTCCTCGATTTCTTTGCATTGTTCATTTCAGAAGGCCTTCTTGTCTCTCCTTGCTATTCTCTGGAACTCTGCATTCAGTTGGGTATATCTTCCCCTTTCTCCCTTGCTTTTCGCTTCCCTTCTTTCCTCAGCTACTTGTCAAGCCTCATCAGACAGCCACTTGGCTTTCTTGCATTTCTTTTTCTTTGGGATGGATTGAGTTGCTGCCTCCTGAACAATGTTACGGACCTCCGTCCATAGTTCCTTAGGCACTCTGTCTATCAGGTCTAACCCCTGAAATCTATTCCTCACCTCCACTGTATATTCATCAGGGATATGATTGAGGTCATACCTGAACGGTTTAGTGGTTTTCCCGACGTTCTTCAATTTAAGCCGAAATTTTGCAAGAAGCAGCTCATGATCTGAGCCACAGTCAGCTCCAGGTCTTGTTTTTACTGACTGTATAGAGCTTCTCCATCTTTGGCTGCGAAGGACATAATCAATCTGATTTCGATATTGACCATCTGGTGACATCCATGTGTAGAGTCGCCTCTTGTGCTGTTGGAAAAGAGTGTTTGCTATGATCAGCATGTTCTCTTGGCAAAACTCTATTAGCTTTTGTCCTGCTTCATTTTGTACACCAAGGCCATGCTTGCCTGTTATCCCGGTGATTTCTTGACTTCCTACTTTAGCATTCCAATCCCCTATGATGAAGAGGACATCTTTTTTTGGTGTTAGTTCTAGAAGGTGTTGTAGGTCTTCATAGAACCGATCAACCTCAGCTTCTTCGGCCTCAGTGGTTGGGGCATAGACTTGAATTACTGTGATGTTGAATGGTTTGCCTTGGATTCGTACTGAGATCATTCTATCATTTTTAAGATTGTACCCCAGTACTGCTTTTCCCACCCTTTTGTTGACTATGAGTGCTACTCCATTTCTTCTAAGGGATTCTTGCCCACAATAGTAGATATGATGGTCACCTGAATTAAATTCGCCCATGCCTGTCCATTTGAGTTCGCTGATTCCCAAGATGTCGATGTTCAATCTTGCCATCTCATGTTTGACCACCTCCAGCTTACCTTGATTCATTGATCTGACATTCCAGGTTCCTAAACAATATTGTTCTTTACAGCATCGGACTTTCTTTTCACCACCAGACACATCCACAGCTGAGTGTCCTTTCGGGTTTGGCCCAGCCGCTTCACTCTTTCTGGCGCTACTTGGAAATACCCTCTGCTCTTCCCCAGTAGCATATTGGACACCTTCCGACCTGAGGGGCTCATCTTCCGGCGTCATCTCTTTTAGCCTTGTGATACGTTCCATGGGGTTTTCTTGGCAAGAATAGTGGAGTGGGTTGCCATTTCCTTCTCCAGTGGACCACATTTTGTCAGAACTCTCTGCCATGACCTGTCCGTCTTGGGTGGCCCTGCACGGCATAGCTTATGGCTTCACTGAGTTACGCAAGCCCCTTCGCCACAACAAGGCAGTGATCCATGAAGGGGAACAACAAAATAGGCATGGACAAAATTTTTCCTTTATGGCTCTTAGTTACCCACTTTCATTGGCTTGTGACTTGGCTCAGGCATGGTAGTCATTAGATGGAGGTCATTTGGTGACAGCTCTGCCAGAACCTCTGATGCCGCTCTCACTGGAATTAGGGTTGCCATAGTGCCCAGATTGGTGAATATCCCTGAAGTTCTAGATGGGCCATCCAGTGTCCATGTTGTGTTGCACCCTCTGGAGGAGCTATCTTCAGAGGATGACTTGGAGCTCCCTCCCCCAAGCCAAATATCACAGAAGAGTGTTTGTGTCTGAAGGTGGATCGGGGGATCTGGGGCCCAGAGGAGACAGCCATAAATACTAACCCTCAAGACATACTTGGCTCCCTCTCAAATTCAGAGGCCAACACCAAGCTCTCACCTAGCCCCAGGGAGAGCAGGCATCTAAAGGTCAAGTCTCAGCCAGCTTTGAGATGCAGCAGTGTCTGCCTAAGGAATAGCGATGCTTTGTGAGTACAGGTATACTTATGAACAAGGCCCAGAGTAGACTTTTCCTCCAGTGGCACTAATGGCCTGCAGTGGTGGTGTAGGTGCGTGTGTCCAGGGGGGGGGGGGTCTCTGAAGACTCAGGCTTAAAAGCCTTCAGTTCCAGATACTAGATGCTAGAATGATGTCTTCAGCTTCCCATTGGATTGCCCTGTGCTTGACTTCTGTTGCAAACTGACCTTTCTCTTGGACTTGACCCTGTCTGGACCCCTGGAGTTCTGTCACAGCACCCCTGTAATCAACACACATGTGGGGCATTAGCTGGTTTGGATTCCTAGGCTCCATTTTTTTAAAAAAGGGCATCTCTAGCCGTTATAGTTCACAACACCTACAGGAAATATTGTGGGCAGTTTTTGGTAAAAAGCAAGTCTGCTGCTACCTACTAGTGTTCCAGAAAATGAAGGAAGCTACTATTAATTGACATACGGGTAGATTGCCTGTACTTACCAGAAGAAAGATTCCCTTTTATCAGTTTCTGTTTTGTCTAATTGGACAGAATCTTATATGTAGGGATAGCGGAGAATTTCTCCCTGAAACTTCTGGGGGCCGAGCGCCAAAGTATTCGGCCCCCCGAACAAGTTTCGGGGAGAAATTCTCCGCACCCCCCTCCGCCCCAGCACCCCCCCCGGGACGGGACTTACCTTCGCCGAATGTCCCTCCCGGCGGCGGGTCCAGCCGGCGGTTCGGCGGGTGTTCGTGCGGGGCGGGAGCGGCAGCTGGTCTTTCGACCGGCTGCCGCCGTTGCCATTCCAATGAAAGAAAAACAAAACGCCCCCGTGATAGGCTACGTGATGATTAACATAGCCTATCATGGCTAGATTTGCAAAGTCAGCCGTGATAGGCTACGTAAATCGTCACGTAGCCTATCACGGGTGACTTTAAAAAAAAAAAAAGCGCATGCGGATAATGGCGGCCCCCATAGGGAGCCGCCATTCCCGTTCCTTATTTGGTCGCTGTAGTCTACGTAAAGATTTATGTAGACTACAGCGACCAAATAAGGAACGCGAATGGCGGCTCCCTATGGGGGCCGCCATTTGCGTACGCGCTTTTTTTTTTTTTAAGTCACCCGTGATAGGCTACGTGACGATTAACGTAGCCTATCATGGCTGACTTTGCAGATCTAGCCGTGATAGGCTACGTCAATCATCACGTAGCCTATCACGGGGGCGTGTTTTTTTTAAAAAAAAAACTTTTGAGTTCGCGGCCGGGCGAGGCGAGGCGCCTCCTCCCCGGCCTGAATTTCGCCCGGGCAAGGCGGGAAGCCTCCCCCCCCAGCCTGAACTTTGTGGGGGGAGCAGCGAAGCACCTCCCCCCCACCGCGAACAAGATTCGAGGACAGGTAAAGGACTTTCGCCCACCCCTATGGTATGAAATCAAGATTCAACAACTAACTGTTTAATAAAAGGTGCATATAAAAGGCTTGGACTTTATGTCTGATGTATATAAGGCATTTTATTTTATTCTGCTGCTCCAGAAGCTGGAGCTGGTGCAGAATGCAGCAGCTTCACTGTTATTGGGAGCTGACTGTTTTCAGCATGGAACTCCTTTGCTGAGGGAACTGCACTGGCTGCCCATTCACTGCCGGGCAGTTTTAAGGTTTTAGTACTAGTGTACAAAGGCCTAAACAACTTGGGACCAGGATACCTGAGAGAGCACCTTCCTCCTTACCAACTTGCCTGGTCACTGAGGTTATTAGAGGGCATGATCCTGATGGTTCCATGTTGACCTATGGCCCAATTGGA
This sequence comes from Heloderma suspectum, assembly GCF_057233095.1. Classification (NCBI taxonomy): domain Eukaryota; kingdom Metazoa; phylum Chordata; class Lepidosauria; order Squamata; family Helodermatidae; genus Heloderma; species Heloderma suspectum. The sequence goes on along the minus strand of NC_139460.1, from coordinate 67,878,993 downwards.
TTCCACCAGGAGGAGAGCCTTCTGCGTGGTGGCCCCCTTCCTTTGGAACTCCCTGCCCTTGGGGGTCAGGCAGGCACCAACATTGTGTTGCTTCGAGCGCCTCCTGAAAACAGTTATGTTCCAGAAAGTATTCCTTAAATGAACAGCCACAGGTTTAATTGGTGTTCTGTTTTTAATCAATTTAATACGCTGTTTTAATCTTTTGTCTTTTTTACAGTTGTACTTCTTGTGGTCACTGCTCCAGAATCCGTTTGGCTGGGGTTGTTCAGTTGTTCAGTCGTGTCCGACTCTTCGTGACCCCATGGACCATAGCACGCCAGGCCTTCCTGTCCTGCACTCTCTCCCGGAGTGTGCTCAAGTCCATATTCATTGCATCAGTGATGCTATCTAGCCATCTCATCCTCTGCTGTCCCCTTCTCCTTTTGCCCTCAGTCTTTTCCAGCATCAGGGTCTTTTCCAGAGAGTTTTCTCTTCGCATTAGGTGGCCAAAATATTTGAGCTTCAGTTTCAGTATCTGTCCTTCCAATGAGCAGTCAGGGTTGATTTCCTTTAGGATTGACTGATTGGACCTCCTTGCAGTCCAGGGAACTCGTAAGAGTCTTCTCCAGCACCACAGTTCGAAAGCATCAATTCTTCGGTGCTCAGCCTTCCTTATAGTCCAGCCCTCACAGCCATATGTTACTACTGGGAAAACCATAGCTTTGATTAGATGGACCTTTGTCAGCAAGGTGATGTCTCTGCTTCTTACTATGCTGTCTAGGTTTGCCATAGCTTTCCTCCCCAGGAGCAAGCATCTTTTAATTTCATGGCTACAGTCACCATCTGCGGTGATCTTGGAGCCCCAGAAACTAAAATCTGTCACAGCTTCCATTTCTTCCCCTTCTATATGCCAGGAAGTGATGGGGCCAGATGCCATGATCTTCATTTTTTAATGTTGAGTTTCAAACCAGCTTTTGCACTCTCCTCTTTCACCCTCAACAAGAGGCTTTTTAGATCCTCTTCACTTTCTGCCATTAGGGTGGTATCATCTGCGTATCTGAGGTTGTTGATAATTCTCCCGGCAATCTTAATTCTGACCTGTGATTCATCCAACCCGGCGTTTCTCATGATGTACTTTGCATACAAGTTAAATGAGCAGGGCAACAGTATGCAGCGTTGTCATACTCCTTTCCCAATTTTGAACCAATCGGTTGTTCCATGTCTGGTTTTTACTGTTGCTTCTTGACCCTCATACAGGTTTCTCAGGAGACAGGTAAGGTGGTCTGGTACCCCCATCTCTTTAAGAATTTATCACAGTTTGTTGTGATCCACACAATCAAAGGCTTTAGCGTAGTCAATGAAGCAGAAATAGACGTTTTTCTGGAATTCTCTCACTTTCTCCATGATCCAGCAAAAGTTGGCGATTTGATCTCTAGTTCCTCTGCCTCTTCGAAACCCAGCTTGTACTTCCAGTAGTTCTTGGTTCGCATACTGCTGAAGCCTAGCTTGTAGGATTTGGAGCATCACCTTGCTGGCATGCGAAATGAGCACAATTGTACAGTAGTTTGAACACTCTTTGACGTTGCCCTTCTTTGGAACTGGAATGTAAACTGAGCTTTTCCAGTCTTGTGGCCACTGTTGAGTGTTCCAAATGTGTTGGCATATTGAGTGCAGCACTTTAACAGCATCGTCTTTTAGAATCTTAAATAGCTCAGCTGGAATACTGTCATCTCCGCTAGCTTTGTTGTCAGTAATGCTTCCTAAGGCCCACTTGACTTCACTCTTGAGGATGTCCGGCTCAAGTTCAGTGACCACACTATTATGGCTATCAGGGACAGTAAGATCTTTCCTGTATAGTTCTTCTGTGTATTCTTTCCACGTCTTCTTAATCTCATCTGCTTCTGTGAGGTCCCTGCCTTCTTTGTCCTTTATCATGCCCATCTTTGCACAAAACGTTCCCTTGAGATCTCCGATTTTCTTGAAGAGATCTCTAGTCTTTCCCATTCTGTTGTTTTCCTCGATTTCTTTGCATTGTTCATTTCAGAAGGCCTTCTTGTCTCTCCTTGCTATTCTCTGGAACTCTGCATTCATTTGGGTATATCTTCCCCTTTCTCCCTTGCTTTTCGCTTCCCTTCTTTCCTCAGCTACTTGTAAAGCCTCATCAGACAGCCACTTTGCTTTCTTGTATTTCTTTTTCTTTGGGATGGATTGAGTTGCTGCCTCCTGAACAATGTTATGGACCTCTGTCCATAGTTCCTCAGGCACTCTGTCTATCAGGTCTAATCCCTTCAATCTATTCCTCACCTCCACTGTATATTCATAAGGGATATGATTGAGGTCATACTTGAACGGTTTAGTGGTTTTCCCTACATTCTTCAATTTAAGCCGAAATTTTGCAAGAAGAAGCTCATGATCTGAGCCACAGTCAGCTCCAGGTCTTGTTTTTACTAACTGTATGGAGCTTCTCCATCTTTGGCTGCAAAGGACATAATCAATCTGATTTCAATATTGACCATCTGGTGATGTCCATGTGTAGAGTCGCCTCTTGTGCTGTTGGAAAAGAGTTTTTCCTATGATCAGCGTGTTCTCTTGGCAAAACTCTTTTAGCCTTTGTCCTGCTTCATTTTGTACACCAAGGCCATGCTTGCCTGTTATCCCAGTGATTTCTTGACTTCCTACTTTAGCGTTTCAATCCCCTAAGATGAAGAGGACATCTTTTTTTGGTGTTAGTTCTAGAAGGTGTTGTAGGTAGGGATGGCGGAGAATTTCTCCCCGAAACTTTGGGGGGCCGAGCGCCAATGTGTTTGGCCCCCCAAACAAGTTTCGGGGAGAAATTCTCCGCACCCCCCCACCCTGCACTCCCCCCCGGGATGGGACTTACCTTTGCCGAATGTCCCTCCCGGTGGCGGGTCCGGCCGGCAGTTCGGCGGGTGTTCGTGCAGGGCGGGAGCAGCAGCTGGTCTTTCGACCGGCTGCCACTGCCGCCATTGCAATAAAAGAAAAAAAAAACGCCCCTGTGATAGGCTACGTGACAATTAACATAGCCTATCACGGCTAGATCTGCAAAGTCAGCCATGATAGGCTACGTTAATCGTCACGTAGCCTATCACAGGTGACTTAAAAAAAAAAAAAGCGCGTACGGATAATGGTGGCCCCCATAGGGAGCTGCCATTCCTGTTCCTTATTTGGTAGCTGTAGCCTACGTAAAGATTTACGTAGACTACGGCAAAAATAAGGGCAAAGCTATTTGCATTGCCCTTATTTTCGCTGTAGTCTACGTAAAGATTTACGTAGACTACAGCGACCAAATAAGGAACGCGAATGGCGGCTCCCTATGGGGACCGCCATTTCCGTACGTGCTTTTTTTAAAAAAAAGTCACCCGTGATAGGCTACGTGACGATTAATGTAGCCTATCATGGCCGACTTTGCAGATCTAGCCGTGATAGGCTACGTTAATCGTCATGTAGCCTATCATGGGGGAGTTTTTTTTTAAAAAAAAAAACAACAACTTTGGAGTTCGCGGCCGGGCAAGGCGAGGCGCCTCCACCCCGGCCTGAATTTTGGCCAGACGAGGTGGGAAGCCTCCCCCCCAGCCTGAATTTCAGCCGGGCAAGGCGGGAAGCCTCCCCCCCCTGGCCTGAATTTCATGGGGGGAGCAGCGAAGCGCCTTCCCCCCACCGCGAACAAGCTTCGAGGACAGGTAAGTGACTTTCGTCCACCCCTAGTTGTAGGTCTTCATAGAACCGATCAACCTCAGCTTCTTCGGCATCAGTGGTTGGGGCATAGACTTGAATTACTGTGATGTTGAATGGTTTGCCTTGGATATGTACTGAGATCATTCTATCATTTTTAAGATTGTACCCCAGAACTGCTTTTCCCACTCTTTTGTTGACTATGAGTGCTACTCCATTTCTTCTACGGGATTCTTGCCCACAGTAGTAGATATGATGGTCACCTGAATTAAATTCGCCCATGCTTGTCCATTTAGTTCGCTGATTCCCAAGATGTCGATGTTCAGTCTTGCCATCTCATGTTTGACCACCTCCAGCTTACCTTGATTAATTGATCTGACATTCCAGTTTCCTAAACAATATTGTTCTTTACAGCATCAGACTTTCTTTTCACCACCAGACACATCCACAGCTGAGTGTCCTTTCGGCTTTGGCCCAGCCGCTTCACTCTTTCTGGCGCTACTTGGAAATACCCTCTGCTCTTCCCCAGTAGTATATTGGACATCTTCCGACCTGAGGGGCTCATCTTCTGCCAGCGTCATATCTTTTAGCCTTGTGATACGTTCCATGGGGTTTTCTTAGCAAGAATACTGGAGTGGGTTGCCATTTCCTTCTCCAGTGGACCACATTTGGTCAGAACTCTCTGCCATGACCTGTCCGTCTTGGGTGGCCCTGCACAGCATAGCTTATGGCTTCACTGAGTTACGCAAGCCCCTTCGCCTCAACAAGGCAGTGATCCATGAAGGCTGGGGAGCAGTGTACAAATGTTGTAAATAAATAAATAATCAATTCTAACCAGGGATAAGGGCAGTATCCAATGGTGGTCCTACACAGAGTAGACCGGTTGAAGTGAATGGACTGTGTTTATGTAGGACTACCATTGGATACTGCCCAAAGTGTAAAAGCAAAAAGAAGGTGCTTTCTTTCAAAAATAGGAAGACCAGCCTCAGCTTTCTTTCTTTTTTACTTGGAACTTGTTTCATATTAACTGAAGAGAAGATGTGGAGCCATGTAGAGCTTGGAACAGGCAAGGTGGTGACAATATGGCACAACACTATGCTACAGCATTCCCAGCATCTTGACACTGCTTTCAGTCTCATAGAAATTAGTCAGAACAGAGCACCATATATGATGGTGGTGCTGAATGAAGTATAATGATGATGGATAAAAAAGACCATTTTACTCAGGAATGAGCAACTGAAATCAGCTAAGTATATCTTTCCCTACTCCTTCTCCAACTTTTTGCGGTACATACCAGGAACAAACATGAAGAAATTGGTAGAAAATGCTAGAAATGAACTGGTTTGTGCATAACTAGTGAGCAATTTGCTTAACCAGCAAATTAGGTTGCCATGATTTTGAGAACTAATATACTGTATATCAATACAAGTGAAAGGAGTTAAGATCTGTTGGCATATATATTGGTTGAGTCACATAGCAATGGATCAGTGGGCAGAACTAATGTTGCTGGTCCTTCAGTCTTTGCTCATCTCAAAGTATGGTCCCTGTTAAAAAAAATACTTGCAGGGAAGGTTTAAGCTCCCAGACTTCAAGGTGGCAAAGCTAACTGAAGTGGGGCAAGGTTGCAGGCCCAACTTGTTCTTGGCCCTTCACTGTCAGGCCCCAAATTTTGTTCTGGTGATTTTCAATGTATTGCCTCTCTGATACTGAAAAGGTGTCCCACAATATCAAAATAATTCTGACATGTAATAAGTTGTGTAGAAATGATGAAAGTGGAATCTCTTTCCAAGGAAACTTGTCATACTTAATGGTCTTACCATAAATGTAGACAAGTGTATCTTAACTAGTGGGTCATGAGGGTTTCCAGGGAGCTTTGGGGATGTGTGGAAAGGCGGGTCACAAGAAAAAGAAAAACCTCAACCAAAACACTTTTGTGACAGTCCAAATTTTGTGGGGTTATTTTACAGACAAAAAAATAACAATGTAATGAGACACTTTAATGAGACATTTCAGCCTGTCTGTCATTTGTGAATTTCAACTCGGCAAGAGGTCATTTCCTGGAAAGGGCATAGATTACTGGATGCGTTAATGTCTAATACTGAGCTCAGTCAACTGATTTGACTTGGTACAAAGCAGCTTCCTATTCCTGTCCTGCACTTTCCACAGATGGCTGTTTTTGTTGTTTTGCTTTTATTGCAACCATGACTGAGAATCCCAGTTCACATGTGTGAGCCTGCAAATAGTGTTACAACATTCAAAGCTTCAGTTACAGTGGGCAGCATCCAACTGTCATTCCATTAGTGCAAATGATGTTGCGTTAGTACTAGTAGAAACTAGGTTCCAAACTATGTTGCAAGAAGAGAATCCAACTAAAGTTATGTTTGTGCAAGTACAAGAGGCTGTGCATTACACTTGCAAAAACTGTTGTGCAACTGCTTGCACACAACTCTTGTACAACCGGTTGCACAGCCCATTGTGCAACCAGTTGCATAACTGCTTGCACAACTGGATGTGCAAGCATAATGGGCAACCACTTGTGCAACTGAAGGCTCAGCAGAACTTTGCTAGCACTATTTGAGTCTGCGGAATGACAGAGTTGGATACTTCCCCAATTCTGGGTCTTTGCGCTATCCAAAAATACACAATCCCGATGGTAATGAACGCTGATGAGCATTCTTCTTTAAACTGATCATGTACACAGAAGTTCTCCTCAGCAACTGGGCAAAAGCTTTTCTCCAGTCCATGTAGCTTCCTGTTTCCTAAGTAGGGGGGCACAATCAGCTTTGAGAACAATGGGATACTGGTTCATTCGTACTGTAGTTGGCTTCATTCCAAGAGGAACAATTGTTTCTTTAGTTGCTGAGGGAAGGCAGGACTGTTCAGTGGAAATCTCAGTCTGAGAAGGAGGGATGTGGTCTGCTTGTCTATTGGGTGATTGGAATGCAGCTGCGAGACAAGTTTTTTTGTTTTGTTTCCTGAATCGCAGCAGCAGCAGCTGCAGAGACTCTGCTCTTGGTCCCAACTGGGTATAATTATTCCTCCTTTCCTAATGAAGGCTAAGTGCAGGGAAGAGAGCTGGCTGGGGGAATTCCCTTTTGTTGAAAGATCTGTAGGACTTTGCCTCGCCTCCTGCTATAGGAATCTATTTAATAAGCAATAAGAGTAACAATTAATGATAGCACATCTTTGGGTATGAAATTGCTCTGTTAAGAGAGGGGAAAAGTACATATAGGTCAGGAAAAAAATGCCCTTCTTAACATTTAGGATTAAAATGCTAGTCTGTTACAGCGTGGAGGTGACTATTATTAATAAACGTTCCTATCTTTAAGGTAGGTAACTTGCTACATTTTCAGTAGTTAAGGTAGAGGGGATGCAATCATATTTTTTTTTAAGCCCTAAAGGGATCTCCTGTCCAAAAAGCCTTGATAAACATGTTCAGATGCCTCATGCCACTGAATACAAATTCCTGAGGAGGAACAATGGGAGAGGGCTTTATGCCCTGTTTGTGGGCTTCCCTGAGACATCTGGTAGGCTGTTGGACTAGATGGATTTTTGGTTTGATCCAGCAGGGCTGCTCTTTGATTTTTATGTAATATTTTGCCTTTGACAAAGCAGTGCATTCAAGCAAGCCTTGGTGAAATATTACAAATGCAACACACTCATCTAGACCCTTCTCATCTTGGTCTTACCTTCTGACCAGCCAGGATAAGATTTGAGGTGGATTTCATCTGCAACTTGTGAGGCGGGGGGAGCTCCCCAGAGCATTCGCTCACACTGCCCATCAGACCTAGTGAATCATAATTCTAGAAAACAAGAAAGCTGACACATTAATTTGTGTATTATGTATTCCTGTACAGTGTAATATCCAGGTGCATGTTTTGAAGAAGGACAAGGACCATAGAAGACACAAGGTGAAGCATGTTTAAAGAGCCATCATAGATGTTCTCCATATATCATGAGATCCCTTACTATGGCAACCAAGCTCTTGATCTGCCCATCTGACCAGTGGTACAGTGGGGTCAGGGCTCATTGGGATTCAGCAATAGGACTTTTTTTATTAGCAGGGATGCTGACGTTGTCTGCCACCTCCCCCCCCCCACACACACACACATAATTCCCTGTTCCCTCTGAGCTGAGCTGCAATCCTCAGTGTAGCTGGGAGGAAATGTATTTTCCCAGCAGCAGTATATTGCTCCCTGTTGTAATGCAACACATTTTGAGGTGCCTTGGTTTTGAGTAGGCAATTGAAACTCATTAGCTTTACAAAAGACCTGATCCTGGTGGAGATGGAAACTGCTCCAACTGGTTGGTTGGTATGGATCAGCACAACTCCCTGAATTTTTGGACTCTCCTTGGGCATGTGGCTATGGGGACTGTCATGATAACAGCCTGCACTGTAACATTTACCACTATACCAATTAGGGGTGTACGAAACCCGACTTACCTGGCTCTACTGGGGTCCATGGGAGGGGGAGGCAATCTGGTCCTCCCCCCAGAATCCCCAACAGGGGGGAGGCAATCCGGTCCTCCCCCCCAGAATCCTGCCTGGCTGGCTCCGCTCCGCAGCCAATCTACGGAGCCACCGGCCGGGCCGATCTACAGCGGGGCTTCCATCTGCTGCTGGGCTGCTGTGGACACAAATGGTGTCCTGTGAAGGGGACACCATTTGCGTCCCTACGCTAGGCCATGTATATATTTACGTAGCCTATCACGGCTAAAGCAGGGACGCAAATGGCGTCCCCTATGCCATTTGCATCCCTGCTTTAGCTGTGATAGGTTACATAACTATTTACATAGCCTATCACAGCTAAAGTGGGGAAGCAAATGGTGGCTGCTACGACGGCCGCCATTTGCAGCCGTAGCAGCCTGGAAGATGACCCGGAGCCGCCGCCAAAGCCGCCACTGGAGCTGCCACCAGGTAGGTCCGTTCCCGGGATTTTGGGGGTGGGGGTAGTCCGTTCCACCACAGACTCCACGGGGCCGAATTCTTTAGAATCCAGCCTCACTGGAGTCCGTGGCGGAATTCTCTAACATCCCTAATACCAGTGCATTTAATGGTAGATGTAGAATGATCAAAGATTTCTGGTTCTTCCTAGCAGAAGTGACAAAAAATAAACAAAGGATAGTCTTCTATGAGAGGGAAGTTTTCTGTTTCTTCTCTAAAATAGCTACTTGTCCTTCTTCTCACAGTGCACTGGGCTTTATGCATTATTGTGTCTAGTAATGGTCAATTCATATTTCTAAGATTAATGCTGAGGCCATAAGTGAAGCAAAACATGCTTTTTAAAAATGACATGGTAAGAAATGGGAAAGAGGGAGGATGGCTATGTAGTCTCTGCCTACAGAGTTAAGAATCTCTAGATGACATCTCTGTCATTTATCTTTCATGGTACATTAATATTTTGATCAAAACCTGTCCTATCTTGGAGATTTACTATTCATAATTCTGTAGGATAATAAAGTTAATGAAAGTAGGTCCATCCAGACTGAAAGCTGAATAGATAACAGGAATTTGACTTAATGATGGGATTAGATGTGACTTTTATTTAGGGATCAAGTTTCAATATAGTTCCACGAACTGACTGATAAATATTTCTTACATGGATAAGGTCATAATCATTCTCCATTATTTTGTTCTTCTTCAAATGTTCTCGGCTGAAGATACAGTTGATATGAAAAAATATGTATTTGAAAACAGGAAATTGTCTCCTCATTTCCTCTTTCTCCTGTCTTTTCATAAGAGTTTGGGCTGAAAACTGTGAATGGTAACGTAAAAACTTTTGCTGGAATATTTACTATTTTTAAAGTAGATAATTTGGCTTCTACTAAATCAGGTAGGAAGAAAACTTTTATTCCCCTAATGAAATGAAAACTGTCAAATGACAGTCAAAGTGAAAGAAGAAGCTTTGAATAAGGACATACCTTTCTTAAAGTTCCTAGACTCAGTGAATCATAAAAGGCAGCAGGACAGCGTATACTCAGAGGGTTATTAGAAGATGTAAGGAATCCCGCTGACTAAACTTCTGTAGAACTATTAATAAAGATACCACTGTAGGTAAAATATATAGAAGATTAAAAGGATCAATAGATGAAGGAAAATGTTTTGATTGTACTTCATTTCCATATCCAGCAAATTAAACTATAAAGCAGATTGTGCTAATACTAACAGCTAGAACATGTTAAAGAATATTAACAGCTTATTCTTTAATGACAGAAAACATTTGCTGTTTTATGTGTAAAATTATTTTTTAATGCTTAAGCTGAAGATATTTATTATTAGGATGCTTACAGATCTCTTACATAAAGTATTTCTATGGCTAAAACATTTTTTCATTGTGTGTATACTTTGCATATGTTTTATATAACTGAGGTTCCCAGAATGTCTGTCCCTAACCAGTGAGTACAGGCAAATTGCATGACAACTAGGGATGTTAGAGAAATCTGCCATGGATTCAAATGAGGCTGGATTCTATGGACACATAGGCTTTTATGCAAGATTCATGGCTCTATAGTTTGCATATAAGTCTATGGGCACATCCTGCCGATTGCCATTTAAAAAAAAAAAGGCGATCAGCACGGAGGAGAACAGGCTGGGTCCAACAGGTAAGCGGCCCTCAAGCCAGGTGGCTCCATGGAATCCTCGCAGAGCAGAGCCACTCTGGAGGATTCTAGGGGAGGGAGGAGCAGATCGCCTCCTCCCCTGGCCAGATTTCCCACCAGAATGGATGGTGGGGAATCCGTACATCCCTAATGAAACTAATGGCAACATGATATTGAAAGAGACAGAAGTGATGTTGGCAGAGATGCCTCCTTTCCAGCTCCATGTCTGGAAGGAAGGAAGTCTGGGGATTGTTTGATCACTTCATTGCTAAGGCATCTAGGATATCCTGGCCATGGAGCAGCCAAATAGGAAGATCCTCTCTACTAGGGATGTCAGAAAATTCCTCCCGAATTTTAAATGGGATCGAATTCTGACAAATCTGGTCCGAGGAATCCTCTTCGGAATGGGGCAGCCCAGTCGACCCAGACCGGAGCTCACACAGACCCTTTTTTTTTTTTTTTGTCCACCAAATGGTGGATTTTACAAAAAAAATTATGAAAAGAAATCCATAAATCGGAAATGGAGGAAGAAGAATGCAAGCAGCTTTACCTTTTTTACGAGGCATTTTCCTGAGCCTTTATTTCGCTGGGGCTTGCGAAGTCCACGGAAATCCTCCATCTTTTCTGTTTATTGTCTGTGGAGGTGAGGTGAGGTGAGGTGAGGTCCGGTGAGGTGAGATCCAGTCTGGTGAGGTCAGGACAGGTCCAGTGAGGTCAGGTGACTGAAGGTTATGTGGAGAATCCCCACAAAGGGCTTTACTCTTACAGAGACTGATGGTGGGCACATGAAAAGGATTTTTTTGGTGTTACTTATGGAATTATTTACGTAAGTTTGGGGAGCCGAAAAAAACTGGGGGAATCCAGGGCACGTGGATGGCGGAACAGGGCAGCTCTTGGCTCTGTAGAATCCTTGTGGAACCGCTCTGCGAGGATTCCAGGGTGGAATAACAGGTCACCTCCCTCCCCCATGGATTTCCCACCAGAATGGACAGTGGGGAATCCATACATCTCTACTCTCTACCTTTTCCTGTAGGGAAAGGTGTCTGGCTGGGTGCTCCTTTGGTCTCTGAGGCTGAGAAACCGACCCATACCTAGGGATGTTGGAGAAATCCACAATGGAACAAAATGAGTTTGGATTTTTTGATGAATCTGACCAGTGGATTCCGCAGCGGACAAGCTTTCCCCCTGTCAGGTGGATTCCATGGGCCATTTTTCTAAGTTTCCTGATTTTCACAAATTTTGTCATAGAAAAATACACCAAAAATAAAAAGCCAGCCAAAATGCACATTTCCCCCATAGCCTAAAGCATGAAAATGCACATTTGGGGGGATTTTGTACATTTTGGAGGGATTTGCACATTTTCACATGTACGAATTTGCACAGATTCAGAAACTTAAAAAATCTGATTCTGTTGATGGGCAGACAATGGAACAAAAGATGCCTGACAATCTGTGAAACACAGATGGAACATATTTTACACAATCTGTACATCCCTACCCACACATCATCTTGGAGAAGCGAAACTGGCAAGTTTTCCACCACCTTTTCCTGCAAGGAAAATTGGACAGGGCTTTCTGAGCTTCTCAGATGCTTGGACATTTTGATGGCATACATTTATTTCAGACATAATATGCCTTTCCAAAATAGAATTTCAGATAACTAACACTCCCTACAGCCAGACATAGGGAAGAAGAAGAGAGTAATGCAGTGTAGTTCTGTCATAGTTAAATGTCTAAGGATGATGGCGACAGAGTGCATAATGTGTTTCTGGGATCTTCTTTTTCAGCTGTTTACCACTGATAAACTCAATCTCTTTTTTCAGAACTGATGGAATCATTCATATTCAAATCAGCCACTGTACTGGATGTATGGACAGTCATTTGAATTAGGCATTCTCAAATCCATTACTCTTAAAACATCCTTTTGTTCCCTTTCTTTGCCATTAATTAATTGATTAGCCTTTGCTACTTTACAGGTTTAACCAAAAACTGAACAATTTTTTAATTAATGTTACTAATTTAAAAGGATTAATCTTTTTAAAAAAAATCCTGTTCTCTTTAGCTATAAATTGAACAAATTTATCCTCCAATTTGTGAGGAATTTCCCTGCAAGACATGTAGCCCTAGATCTATTATATTGGAGAAGACAGAGGAGTGTGTGACACTGACAAGTAGGATATGACTGTCCCTCTTCTTGCTTGCACAGTCCTGTCTCTCTCTTTCTCTCCCCATGATCCCTCCAAGCACTTTCAAGAAACACAGAGGAGAGTACAACAGAGAAAAAGAGAGCTGACAGTTTGGAAAGGCAGAATTTTGGCTCCTAATCCAACCATCTAACCCAGAAAGATCAGATACACTTAAAGGTACATTCACAGTTTTTAATCCAAATGTCAGAATGGAATGATATAGCCAAACCTACCTTGAACAGTACATGCCAGTGCTAGTTCATTTGTATAACTTATATATTTACATTACTAGCATTGGCTGCTTTCTCCTTTTACAGAAGAGTAAATGGAAAGGAAATAGTGAATCATGTTTCCAATGACATAAAGAGAGAAGAAGAATATTTCTGGGGAAAAGAGATAAGATCTATGCATAAAGATTCTCTAACTGTCACCATGTAGCTATATTGCTAGACTTACACTTCATCTAAATGGTATAAAACTGGCGGTAGCATTTAGCTTCAAATTCCTACTTGTAACATCACAACAGAAAGTAGCTCAGTTCCCTTCAGCTGCGAGACAACAAATAGGGATGGTATGATTCTGCCTAGCAATATGCAAATTAAGCCTCACTTGTCAGAAGAGGCCCCTAATCCTCTCTGCACTGGCTAACATGAAAATTTACATTTTAATTCCCTCTCTCATTGGCTGCAAGTGTTCAAATGAGAATTTCCAATTTAGATGCAGTGCGGAATGAGGTAAAACTCCAACATAGAGCTAACAACAGCAGACACTTTCTAAAAGTGTGGGGCAAGGCATTAGTAGTTGCAATGCACACTGCTTTTTGCAAAAGAGTTTGGAAGCAGGGTGGTTCAATAGAGTAAGCAATGTAGAGGATGGAAAGAAGATGAGTAGAATTCTGTTCATAGCCTTAACAGCTCTACCTGAGCCTCAGGGCTGTTTTTCTTTTCTTGAGTATGGATATCCAAGTAGAAAATACATTTGTACTTTTGTTTTGTCTCATTTGTTGAGAATGTTGTGTGTGACGCGCATGCATTTAGATGGCTGGTTCTCTTGGCAAAATATACAGAAACAAGGGTGTGTCTCTTTCAGAATCATGTTTTGGTGTGTCTTTCCAAAAACAAACCCAGAGATTAAATCTTTCTGTGCCATTCTCAGCTGATACTAGACATACATGTTGTATTTTTGTTGTGAGGGACCATATCTGCATAACAGAGCACATAATGGGCCGTCTAGCATTTAAACCTTGGAGTTTAAAGGACCTTGGGTAGGAAAAACCTGTGCCTAGGCTTTTAGAGAGCTGATATTATTCAGTATGGTAGCTTCTTAAGTAGAGATGCTAGTGAAGTTTGCTGGGGTCAATCTAGGAAATAAAGCTTGATAATGGTAGGGATGTACGAAAGTTCTGCCACGGATCTCGGGGAGGCCGAATGCAAGCGCATTCAGCCCCCCAAAATCGGTGGCGGAATGGACCACCACCCCCCTGCCACCCCCGGGACAGGACTTACCTTGGGCGGATCTTCCTGGCGGCGGCAGCGGCTCCGGCGGCGGCTCCGGCGGCGGTTCGGTGGTGGTGGCTGGTCTTCCGACTGGCTGCCACCGCCAATTCCAGATTAAAAAAAAAAAAAGCATGACAGGCTACGTAAAGATTTACGTAGCCCATCATGGCTAGATTTTAAAAAAACACCTATCACGGCTGTATTAAAAAAAAAAAAAACTGCGTATGCAAATGGCGGCGTTTCCTTATTTTGGCACATCTGACTTTGCAGATCTAGCCGTGATAGGCTACGTTAATCATCACATAGCCTATCACGGGGGCAGGTTTTTTTTTAAAAAAAAAACTTTGGAGTTCGTGGCCTGGCGAGGCGGGAAGCCTCCTCCCCGGCCTGAATTTCGGCCGGGCGAGGGGGGAAGCCTCCCCCCCCGGCCTGAATTTCGGCTGGGGCGAGGCGGGAAGCCTCCCCCCCTGGCCTGAACTTCACGGGGGGAGCAGCGAAGTGCCTCCCCCCCACCGCGAACAAGCTTCGACGACAGGTAAGTGACTTTCGTCCACCCCTACCCCCTACCTAACCAAGCTATACGTATATTTCATATATCACATTACTACGGATTTCTGTTTGGTGATGACACAGAGATGGGCCTTCTCTGCCATATTGCCTGCTCTGTGGACTGGTCTCCCCTGATGTATGTCAGGTCTCAATACTGGTGTGTTTTAACATTTTTTGAAAGCATATCTGTTGCTTTTGCTTTCCTCCAGCCATGAGCTATCTTTGTACCAGCTAGAGATGTACGAAAGTTCCGCCACGGATCTCGGGGAGGCCGAATGCCAGAGCATTCGGCCCCCTGAAATCAGTGGTGGAACAACCCGCCCCCCGCGGGACGGGACTTACCTTGGGCGGATCTTCCTGGTGGTGGTGGTGGCGGCGGCGGCGGCGATTCGGTGGCGGTGGCCGGTCTTCCGACCGGCTGCCGCCGTCGCCATTTCCAGGGTTTTTTTTAAAAAAAGTGATAGGCTACATAAAGATTTACGTAGCCCAGCATGGCTAGATTTAAAAAAAACACCGTGATAGGCTACGTAAATGTTTACATAGCCTATAACGGCTGACTTTAAAAAAAAAAAGTGCGTACGCAAATGGCGGCGGCCATGGCGCCTCCATTTGCGTTCCTTATTTTGGCATGTCTTAGTCTACGTAAACATTTACGTAGACTAAGACGGCAAAAATAAGGGGTCTACGCTATTTGCGTTCCCCTTATTTTCACCGTCTTAGTCTACGTAAATGTTTACGTAGACTAAGATGTGCCAAAATAAGGAACACAAATGGCGGTGGCCATGGCCGCCGCCATTTGCCTACGCACATTTTTTGTTTTTTGTTTTTAAATCAGCCATGATAGGCTACGTAAACATGTATCACGGCTGACTGCAGGGATGCAAATGGAGGCGGCTACGGCCGCCGCCATTTGCATCCCTGCTAGCCAGCAGCCAGATGTCTGGCTGCTGGCGGAGCCAGCCGGCGGCTCCGCAGAATCGCTGCGGAGCACAGCTGGCTGACCAGGATTCCGGGGGGGGGGAGGAACGGAGCACCTCTCCCCCATCCAGGATTCCGGGGGGAGGGACGGAGTGCCTCCCCCCTCACCATCAGCATAATCCCAGAAAGATAAGTGATTTTCATACATCCCTAGTACCAGCCTCAAGATACCACTGTGCATGTGCGAATCTGTGGTCTTTTTTTTTGTTTATTTTTATTTTGTGAATCATCGTCATCATCATCCCATGTCAGGCCTGTTAGCCCTTTGCCTGGGTTAGCTCAGCCTGGACTGGCTAGCTAGCTTGAACTTGCCTGTTCAGCTCTTTCTTATTTGCTGCCTGATCAAAACCTCTCAGTTTCCTCATCTGCCTGTCATCTCCCTACATTCCATTTGTACCTTCCTTTCAGGGATGCTTTGGCTCTGTCTCCAGCCAGTGAAGACTTTCATTTGGACTATATGCTGTGATGCTTTGACTTTCTGGTAGGGATGTCAGAGAATTCTGCCATGGATCTCAGTGAGGCTGAATGCCAGTGCATTTGGCCCTCCTAAATCTGTGGTGGAACGAAGCCCCCCCCACCCCCCCAGACCACTGAAGGTGCGCGAAACGGAGCACTTACCTGCTGCAGTAATGCCGCTACACCATTTGAGTTCCTTTTTCCCCCCCCATAATAGCCTATGTAAATATTTACATAGGCTAAAATGGCAAAAAAAGGAACGCAAATGGCAGTTGCCATTTGCGTCTGCTGTTTTTTCTCTTTTTTTGCCGTGATGAGCTACGTAAATATTTACGTAGCCTATCATGGCAAAATACAGGGATGCAAATGGCGCCGGCTACAGCAGCTGCCATTTGCGTCCCTGCAGGCTGCCCAGTGGCCAGATATCTGGCTGCAGGTGGCCCCGGCTGGCGGGTCTGTGGAATCTCCGCGGAGCTGAGCTGGCCGGAGAGAATTTCAGGGGGAGGGATGGAGCACCTCCCCCCCACCGCGAATGTCACCCTTTGAAAAGGTAAGTGACTTTCGTACATCCCTACTTTCTGGCAGATTGCTCCAAGAGCTCCCTGGCAATGCAGCTGCCCCCACTCCATACACATCTCCTGCCAATGCTTTGGCTCAAATCTGTGTTAGCTTCCAATAGACCACCACTTTGAGTTCTTTCCTGATTCACACTGATTATATTTGCTGTTGAAAAAACCCTGGTGTTATTCTGATATTTCCCAGAGAAGTCATAACATGCAGCACTGCCCTAAGTATTTGGATTGACGCTGAATATATGCTCTGTGTGAATTCAGATACTTAGGGCAGTGCTTCATGTTATGACTTCTATGGGAAACGCCAGCACTACACCAGAGCTTTCAGCAGCAAATGTGCTGCTGTATGAAAGTAATACCTATACGTATACACGTCTGGGAAACCTGGCACACTCAGGTTTCCCATGTGCATGTCCATGGCTGTGACCTGCACTTCTGAGTTGTATTTACCCACCAAAACACAAACCAGTTACTAACATTTTTTCATGGAAATCAGCCATTCGAGATAAGGAAACAGAGGAGCAAAACGGCATTCTTCCAGTGGGTTTTGTATATGCCTACTCATGCTGCTGCAGTGGCAGAATGTCCAGTACCAGCTTGAAATACAATTGTATCCAATGCTGCCCCTACACCAGCAAGACCCACTATTGGTGCACTGGGAAGCTTGTTCTTCCTAAAGTAACTGGAAACAAGCAAATATGCTTGTTTCTGGAACAGAACACCTTAGCAGAGCTCACAGAAGGAAGCTCCCTGGATCTGCCCCAGAAACTAGCATTTTGGCTCATTTCCAGGGTTGCTCTAGGAAGCACTAGCTTTCTGTTGTGCTGGTGATGGGTCCCACACTGATCCAACGTCATCTATGGAAGCATGGGCAGAAGTACTGCCCAATGTCACCATGATTTGTGTTGATCTGCCTGCACACCAGCTTTGCAATCTGTTGCATTTATCTGCAAGCACATGAGCTCATTTTGTTGTTTATTCAGTCAGTCGCTTCTGACTCTTCATGACTTCATGGACCAGCCCACGCCAGAGCTTCCTGTCGGCCGTCGCCACTCCCAGCTCCCCCAAGGTCGAGTCCGTCACCTCCAGAATATCATCCATCCATCTTGCCCTTGGTCGGCCCCTCTTCCTTTTGCCTTCCATTTTCCCTAGCATCAGCATCTTCTCCAGGTTGTCCTGTCTTCTCATGATGCCGCCAAAGTACTTCAGTTTTGCCTTTAATATCATTCCCTCAAGTGAGCAGTCTGGCTTTATTTCCTGGAGTATGGACTGGTTTGATCTTTTTGCAGTCCAAGGCCTGAACACCAGCTTTGCAATCTGTTGCATTTATTTGCAAGCACGAGCTCATAAGATCAGGTTATTATTCATTTCACATGGGGCTCTTTCATTTCAAAGCTTTTCAGTTTCTACCAAAGGTTCCCGAAACTGTATCAAATATATTTATTATCTGCTGTTTTCTCTGCTGAAAAAGACTTTAGTAATATCTCTGATGCACAGTCCAACACTTACATTGTCAGATATAAAATGTCATGCATAAGCTCACTCACTTGAGGTAAGCAGTTTTTCCCCCCTTACTCACATGAATAAAATATGTTTATTTCCCCCATTGCAATGGTAAAAGAAAGGTGATCAGATTTTTATAGCATGTCTCCCGGGCACACTCCTGGAATGTTCATAACAATTTTGCAAGGCTGAATAATTCCATAGAAACACTGAGCCTGCCTATATACAAATGCTTCTGAACATAAAATATATCAGCTTGTGCCGGCGCGCTTCTGGCTTCTATACGCAGACAAATATTTTAGTAAATTGGTGGCATAACAATGGTAGCATGGCCTCCTTCTGAGTGTCCCTTACCATGCGCTCTCTGTATAATAATAGTCACTGCTTTCACATGAAATGCTGAGATGCTACGTTCCTTTCCTTTGGAGGATTAAAGTCAGAGCAGCATTGTTACAGATATGATCTCACAATGCTATTGCCAGTGGTGCTATTAGGACTGGTGGGAATAAATCTTTAAATTTCCACAGTAGTAATTACTGACAAAAATGATAGTTCAATACCCCCAAATATTCCAGTGGTATTCCCGTAGTGCCTGTGGAATTTAATTATGAATGTGGGGACTCAGGCCTTCTCCACACGGAGCTTTTGTCCTGCTATTGAGATTGCTCACTAACAGAAGTTTGCCGACACTTTAGATGGCATCACAAACCTCCAGGGTGTCTCCTGCACTAAATGATCTTTATTCCATTTTTAAATAGATCAGAGATAATGAAGTATCAAATTACCCCACTTGTGTTCCACTTGAGTTCCCCGTGTGAAAAAGGAAAGCCTGCAAGAAGAGGAGCTAGAACAATGAAATATATGGAAGACTCAGAAAAGGGGGAGAAGTAGGGATGGTGGAGAAATCCGCCTCAGACTTCAATGAGGCTGGATTCTTTAGAATCCAGCCCCCTGGAGTCCATGGCAGAATGGACTACCCCCCTGCCACCCCTCAAAATCCCCCCAGGATGGAACCTACCCGGCAGTGGCTGGTCCAGGTCGTCGTCTTCATTCTGCAGCCATCCGCTGCCAGGCTGCAGAATAAAATGGTGTCCAGCACAGGGGATGCCATTTGCATCCCTGCCCTTTGCCATGATTGGCTACATAAATATTTATGTAGCCAATCACAGCCAAGGGCAGGGATGCAAATGGCATCCCCTGCACCAGACGCCATTTGCAGCCGCAGCCCAGCAGCGGACAGAAGTCCGGCTGCAGGCAGCCCCAGCCGGGGGCTCCGTGGACTCGCCGTGAAGCCAGCCAGGCAGGATTCCGGGGGGAGGGACGGATCTCCTCCCCCCCCCCCGCGGATGCCCAGATGGAATGGTAAGTGGGTTTCATACACCCCTAGGGAGAAGGAGGGGGAAAAAAGAAGCATGTGTCAAGGGAGCCCATTGTGATCCTGCCTTTAAAATGGAAGTAGAAAGCCCCATTTTAAATGTGGTATTTTAGGCTGGTGTAGAGATGCTCTCAGTGACCAGGGTCACATTTTAAGTGCATCACAAAAACAAGAAGTTCAGTCAAGGATCAGGAGTGTGCTGATCAGGTGTAACAGCTGCTTATGACATGGAGAATAAGAATGAATCATATAAGCTTTTTTCTTTGGGACCAGCCTCATACTATGCTAGAGTGATTGCTGGGTAAACACAGTTGGGGATTTGGCTCCATGTACAAAGAGGTCTGTGGTGTGGTGGCAAATAGCCATCTTTCATACATTCCACTGGGAGTGGCACATACTTAGTGTGGTGAAGTTGTGGCCTCATTAACTTCTCCCCTCTTCTATTCTTTGAAAATAGCTGCCAAGTGTGCCACCAAGTGTGGTCTAGAGGTGAACTAAAAGCTCTTTGAAGAATCTTTCACGCTCTGTAATGCGGGGCTTCAGGGGAATAATTTTACAAAACCTTCAGGCACCTGGTAGTCCTCCCCAGTCACGTCATTCCACTGCTGCTGCTGCTGCTGTATGTTCTTGTGGTTTTGATAGCAGCAGTGGCACTTCCTGCTGTCAGAAACTGGCAGCAGGGGTATTCACATTCCATGCTCTGGCTCAGCACCATCTTCTTCAGTGCAATGTTTCCTGCTCTGGCATCTTCTGGATAGGAAACATGAAAGAAAAAGGCGTCCTTCAGTAGCAAAGGGCATGGTAGCCACCAGTTGTAATCACTTTGCCCTGTGCACACACCCCGTCACTAGGGGTGCATGAAAGTCACTTACCTGGTCTTGCAGCTTTTCGCGGTGGGGGGAGGCGCTTCGCTGCTCTCCCCTCGAAGTTCAGGCCGGGGGGGGAGGCTTCCCGCTTCGCCTGGCTGAAATTCAGGCCAGGGGGGAGGCTTCCCACCTCGCCCAGCCGAAATTCAGGCCGGGGAGGAGGCGCCTCGCCTCACCCGGCCGCAAAATTAAAAGTTAAAAAAAAAACACGACCCCATGATAGGCTACGTGACGATTAACGTAGCCTATCACGGCTAGATCTGCAAAGTCAGCCGTGATAGGCTACGTAAATCATCACGTAGCCTATCAGGGTGACTTAAAAAAAAAAAAAGCGTGTACGCAAATGGCTGCCCCCATAGGGAGCCGCCATTTGCGTTCCTTATTTGGTCGCTGTAGTCTACGTAAATCTTTACGTAGACTACGGCGAAAATAAGGGCAACGCTATTTGCGTTGCCCTTATTTTCGCCGTAGTCTACGTAATCTTTACGTAGACTACAGCAACCAAATAAGGAACGTGAATGGCGGCTCCCTATGGGGGCCGCCATTATCCGTACGCGCTTTTTTTTTTTTTTAAGTCACCCGTGATAGGCTATGTGACGATTTACATAGCCTATCACGGCTGACTTTGCAAATCTAGCCGTGATAGGCTACGTTAATCGTCACGTAGCCTATCACGGGGGCGTTTTTTTTAATTTACTTTTATTGGAATGGCGGCGGCGGCAGCCGGTCGAAAGATTGGCTGCTGCCCCCGCGCCTAACGAAGACCCGACGAACCGCCACCGGGACCCGCCGCCGGGAGAGACATTCGGGAAAGGTAAGTCCCGTCCCGGGGGTGGTGCGGGGGTGGGGGGTGCGGAGAATTTCTCCCTGAAACTTTTTCGGGGGGCTGAACACGTTGGCGCTCAGCCCCCCGAAGTTTCGGGGAGAAATTCTCCGCCAACCCTACCCGTCACTGAAATATGCCTCCTTATTTTACAGCCAGGGTAGGGAGCTTCTGGCCCATTGAGGTTCCTCATCCAGCCTGTAGACCATGCAGCCTTAGCTGGCCATTCCCCACGCTCTGCCTGGAAGCTACCAGAAGCTTGGAAATGGGGTGGGGAGAGGAATCCCCTTGTTATTCCCTTGATCTGTGATCAAAGTTAACAAGGGGCTTCCCTGAATACTGTTCCCCCTTCTAATGGTAGCTCCTGTAAGCACCAGCTGAATGTGCTTTGCCCCCATAAGCACTGAATGAGTAGGCTTTGCTCCTGCTTCTTGTTCCTTGCACAGGGAAGTAAGAGTACAAGCAAAGCCAGCTGTACACTCAGCTGGTGCTTGCATGAGCTCCTGGAAGCACTGACCAGTTGTGCTTCACTCATGATCCTTTGCCTTTCCTGCATGGGGAAGGCAAAGGACAAGCAAAGCTGACTCTCCAGCCAAAGCACTGTCTGGAAAAGCTCAGGTTGAGAGGGCTGTTCTAGTGTGAACTGAGCTGTCCATGCAAACAGCTGATGAGGCAGATGCCCAGTGGAAGTGATACTCCCCCAGTTTGGGGGAGGAGATGAATCATGCGAACATGCAATGCCCATACATGTAGAGGCCTTGTTTTTATATTGGTGCCTCTTGTTATGATCAAGGGGAGGGGCTTATGTTGTTCCTCCACGATGCTACTCAGCACCACCCTCAGTGGAATGTTTGAGGAAATAGATAGCATCCAGGCTAACCTAGAAAACAGGAAATAATCATCTAGGCCCTGTGGAGAGAGGGACAGGCTAACAGAACACCATTGAGGATGGTATGTCCATTAATGCAGAAATGCCAAGAGAGCACTCAGGAGGCATGGCCCTTCATTTTCTTCCTTTAAAGACTGTAGAATGTAATGAAGCAGCTCCTCTTGTAATGAGTGACAACAGGCATTTGACATTTTCTTGAGTCACGAGTTTTAACAGGGTATTTTGATTTAGTCTTAAATTATCTTTGTCGTATTGTTCTTGCAGTCCATTCTCTCCCTCACCAGTAAGTTACCTCATTAAAGAATCTGAGGTACTGGAGGTAGCCACTTCTTCCCATTTCTTCTGGAGTAGGTCAGTATGACATACACATCTCCCTTCTCATACAATGGGCCTTTGTCATCATGTGGTTTTTACAAGTGAATTCATTACCACATAATTAGAATAAAATGAATCAATGAAGTGAATAAGGCTAAATGAAGAATTGTAGGGACAAGGGAGCATTGAAGTAGATTCTGTACAACTGATGTCAAGCATTAATAATTAGAACCCCCTAGATATTTCAAACATTTTAAAGATGAAAAGTACATTTTCAAGAGGTACAGAAGTCCCCTGAAAAATATCCCTACTTTTGTAAATTTCACTGTTTTCTCCCATACCTGAGTGTAGGCTCAGGTATATAGCTGCTTCAGCACTATTGTTAGGGCTTCTTCATTACATTAATGTTATCCCAGCTGATCAGGGATCCCATAGTAAATGTGATGATGTCATGACACCACATAGCCAATCAGGTTTGGTGATATAAAAATACTGTGAGAACAAAGGAAGCCAGCTGTTTTTCCTCATTCATAACTATTATTGGACTGGCCAGAGCATGTCCTTGTTGTTGTGTCAATAAGGTTGACACTGAGCTGCAGAAAAAGAAGGAGGCTGGTTGCTTCACCATTTGGGCTGTGCCCTGAACATCATTACACTGCTTTCTGGAGATGTAAGCATGTTCATACAAATCTGCTTTCTGTTTTGGTTCAGGTCTAGTAATAATGTAATCCAGTGGCTAAAGGTATAAATGAAACATTTCTAAAGATACTGAAGAAAACCTTTATCCTAGGGATAGGAAACCTGGTGCCCTCCACATATTTTTGACTGCAACTCCCATAATTCCTGACTATGGCCATGCTGGCTGGGGCTTATGGGAATTGTAGTCCAAGACACCTACCCCTGTTATGCCTTAAAAAGTATAGAAAACTATATTTGAACTTCTTTTCAAGTTTGTGGCATAACTTCAAAATTACTGAAACACACTATAATTTTGTTTTCCTCTTCCAGAGATAATACAAGCACATGTCATTCTTTAGAAGGTTTGGCATGTTTGAGGTTAAAGTGCCCCATTTTTTAAGAACTGAAACACAGGTTGCATTCTGTATGAAACAGAGGGCCAGATGAAACAGACTTCAAATCACACATAGCAGACCTATGTGCAATTGGCTTATTTATTTATGTGTTGGGATGGCACAGGTGCCCAATTCCATCTGGGAATCTGGTGGAACTGACCCTGCCCACACCCCCAAGCCCCACTTGCCAAGCCCCTGCCCCTGCTTGCCTCCTGACCACACTCAGCAAATGGTCTGTACTCACCCCAATGGCCTTGTTCAGCTTGACGGTTGCCATTTTTTGAGAAATAAAATGGCTATCGTAAAATGTACATATTTGCATATGTGCAAAAATGCACATTTTTGCAAATGCACATATCTGCGTATGTGAAAATGTGCATTTTTGTGAATGCACATATATGTGTATGCGTGAAAATGACATTTTTGAAGAAGTTGCATTTTTGCGTATGCATGAATATGTGCATTTGCAAAATGCACATTTTTGCACATACACAAAAATGTGCATTTTACAATAGCCATTTTATTTTTCAAAAAATTGTGACTGCGGAGCTCAAGGAGGCCACTGGGGTGAGTGTGAGCTGCTTGCCGAGCATGGGAGGGGCTTGAACACAGTCCAGGGACTGGCAAGTGGGGGCAGGGGCTGGTCCAGCTCCCAGAGAACCCAGATGGGGTGGGTTCACACATCCCTACTTACATGTAAGCGTATGCAGGCCAGATTCTAGGAATGGCAGGGATGCCTGGGAATCTGGCAGAACCTCCCCTGCCCACAGCCCAAGCCCCGCTCGCCTAGCCCTGCCCCTGTTTGTCCCCTGCCCATGCTCAGCATGCTGCTCGCTCTCACTGCAGCAGCCTTGTCGAGCTCCATGTTGACATTTTTTGAAAAATAAAATGGTGACCGCAAAACTGTACATATATGCCTATGCACAAAATGCACATTTTGCAAAAGTGCATATTTGCATATACGCAGAATGTGCATTTTGTGAATGTGCTTGTGTGTGTATGTGTGAAATGCACATTTTGCACAACGTGCATTTTTGCGTATTTGCAAAATATATATTTTTGCGCATTCGCAAATATGCACATTTTTGTGGTCACCATTTTATTTTTCAAAAAATGGTGACCATGGAGCTTGATGAGGCCGCCGGGGTGAGTGTGGGCTGCTTGCTGACCACAGAAGGGGCTTGAACACAGTTCAGGGACTGGAGAACAGGGGCAGGGGCTGGGCTAATGCCCAGAGAACCCAGACAGGGGTGGGTTTGCACATTCCTACCAGATTCAGCTTGGGACCACCATGGCACTCTGGAAGGGGAGATTTAAGCTCCCCCCATTTTCATCTTGAAATTCCACACACACACCAGGAGGGTTAAAAATATAACAAAAATTGTTTTGAGCTCCAGAGCTATCTGTGATTTGAAGGATATTTAGTTTGGCCCTAAGCAACCCACCATCAGTGAAATATTTTGATGAAAATCCATTCAAAAGAATACCATAAACCGGCAAAGGGGAGCCTGGCATGTAAAGTCTGCCATGCTCATAGCTGATGCCCATCTCCATCCATGAGACTTACCCAGGCCCTAATGAGGTGGCTAGATTATTCTTTTGATATACATGCAGATGTGCATCCCCATCCAGGGTCATAAGTTGTTATGAGACAGACAGTTGGATTGGGGTCAATTATTTCATGAAATGTATGGGGAAATCCAAACATGGTTTCTTAGATTCACCCATTTTGACCTCTGCCCCTTGTTCCTCACCACTCCTAGTTATAAATACTTATCCTTTGAAATGCATCAATATCTACAAAGCTTTTAGGAGCTGACCTCAGAATTCTGGGGGAGAGGGGCTGGATTTTACCATTCCTATCCATAGAAAAACTATTCAAAAAATGTGTCATGTTTCAGCTTTCTAGCGCACATCTAACATGGTTAGAATTTCAGAGTATCATAATTTTAGTAAGAAACATTTTTTTGTTATATATATTTACAGAACTTGCAGAGAGGATATAATTAGGCACTTCAGCTCCTGGAGCCCTGAATCATACATGTCAGGTCACTATTTTTGCCATTTCAGTGGAGGAGGAGGAGGACAGTGGAAACGGAAGATGTAATCTAGAAAATCATAATGGGGTGTTATTAGGAAAATTATCCTGTTCACATATATACATATACATACATGCGCGCGCGCGCATGTATATATATATATATATATATATATATATATATTAAAATTAGTATTTCTTGCATGACTGAATCAATGAAATACTTTGTATACAGAAAATATGTCAGGGCTGAGACTGGGCCAAATGTTAACAGCAAATTTATCCATACTACTAAATGTTATTATGGTTCTTCTTAGGGATGGCAGAGAATTCCACCATGGATCTTGGGGAGGCCGAATGCCAGTGCATTCGGCCCCCCGAAATCTGTGGCAGAACGGCCTGCCCCCCGCCCCCCCTGCGGATCCCCCTGGGATGAGACTTACCTGGGGCGGATCTTCTGGGCAGTGGCGGCTCCGGCGGCAGCGGCGGTGGCGGCTGGTCTTCCAACCGGCTGCCATCGCTGCCACCATTTGCAGGTTGTTGTTGTGTTTTTACACACATGTGATAGGCTACGTAAAACTTACCTAGCCTAAAATGACTGGGTAAAAAGAAAAAAGAAAAGACGTACGCAAATGGCGGCGGCTACGGCTACCGCCATTTGCGTTCCTTATTTTGAGCCATCTTAGTCTACGTAAACATTTACGTAGATTAAGACATCAAAAATAAGGAACGCAAATGGCAGTGGCCGTAGCCGCCGCCATTTGCATACACGGTTTTTTGTTTTGTTTTTTTCCCAGAGCCCTCCGCAATCCGGCTGCGGATGGCTCTGGCCTGGCTGGGCCTGGCTGGCTGCTCCGCGGAGCTGCCGCGGAGCACAGCCGGCCATGGAGGATTCCGGGGGGGAGGAACGGAGCTCCTCCCCCCCGTCCAGGATTCCGGGGGGAGGGACGGAACGCCTCCCCCCCACCATAAACATAATCCGCGAACAGGTAAGTGATTTTCGTACATCCCTAGTTCTTATGGAGAGACAATGAACTATTCCTAATTTCTCTTACATGGTTGCTCCTCCCTATGGACCAAACTACATGTTGCATATAAATGCATGCTGTCATCCAGCCCTTGCCGCTGCAAATACAGAAACTGTCCAAGGAAATACTACTTGGGAATTGGAATGGGGAAAATTGCATAGGGAAGGTGTTAAGCATGCACACACACACACTTCTCTGTTTCCAATCACTCATGCGGAATGTGGCTTTCCCTGTTCTAAAATGGCCAGTTGGGCTTCCATTACATGTGCCTGCATGAAGTGTATAGTTGGGCCTAAATCTTGACTTACTCTGGGCTTAATTTTAGTGTCTCAAAGGAAGTGTTTTTTATGTATGTTTTTTATGTATTTTTACATATGTTTTTAAAATGATTTTTAGGCTGCCTTTAAACGTAGAATTCTTTAAGATGGCAGCTAAGGATGTCAGAGTAATCCACAACAGATCCAAATTTGATCAGATTCTGTGAATCTGACCTGTGGATTCTCGAGTGGACAGCTTTTTCTAAATTGCACAGGTTCCATGAAACTGAGGACTGGCTTTTTACTTTTTGTGGGGATTTGCACAAACATGCAAGTGCACAAGTGCACATTAGCACAACTGCGCATTTGTGCATGAATGAAATTCTCGAACAAAAAATCCAGTTCTGTCAATGAGTGGGTGGATGATGGGATGAATGATGCCTGGCAATCTGCAAAACACAGACAGGATGGATTTAACAAAATCCATATATCCCTAATTATATCTTTATGGATGACATCATTGATTGGCCTTGGATAGTAGTTCTATCAATGATAAAATCAGTAATGGTGGGCAAGGTTCCCTGAAAGATTGCTTGCCTGCCATCATAATCTTCTCCTATGAAGCACTGAATGCATTTGGAAAACCAGTCACTGTCTGTGGAGCACTGGTGAAGCACAACTGGTATAGCTAATACTCATGATGTGACCTGAATGTGCAACCTCACACATACCCCAGAATCCTTTGGACTAAGCAGGGGCTCCTTAGCAACTACGAACATGTAGATATCCTACTCTTAAAGTAGAAATTTTGAAGACCCCAAAGAATTGCCTAAGGCTATTGTGTCTTGACCATCTAGTAATCATTACTTGTTTATCAAGGGGTAAGGGCATTCAAGCAGAGTGCCTGAGGAACTATGGACGGAGGTCCGTAACATTGTTCAGGAGGCAGCAACGAAATCCATCCCAAAGAAAAAGAAATGCAAGAAAGCCAAGTGGCTGTCTGATGAGGCTTTACAAGTAGCTGAGGAAAGAAGGGAAGCGAAAAGCAAGGGAGAAAGGGGAAGATATACCCAACTGAATGCAGAGTTCCAGAGAATAGCAAGGAGAGACAAGAGGGCCTTCTTAAATGAACAATGCAAAGAAATCGAGGAAAACAACAGAATGGGAAAGACTAGAGATCTCTTGAAGAAAATCAGAGATCTCAAGGGAACGTTTTGTGCAAAGACGAGCATGATAAAGGACAAAGAAGGCAGGGACCTAACAGAAGCAGATGAGATTAAGAAGAGGTGGCAAGAATACACAGAAGAACTATACAGGAAAGATTTGAATGTCCCTGATAGCCATGATAGTGCCGTCACTGAACTTGAGCCGGACATCCTAGAGAGTGAAGTCAAGTGGGCCTTAGGAAGCATTACTAACAACAAAGCTAGTGGAGATGACAGTATTCCAGCTGAGCTATTTAAGATCCTAAAAGATGATGCTGTTAAAGTGCTGCATTCAGTATGCCAACAAATTTGGAACACTCAACAATGGCCGCAAGACTGGAAAAGGTCAGTTTACATTCCAATTCCAAAGAAGGGCAACGCCAAAGAGTGTTCAAACTACCGCACAATTGCGCTCATTTCACATGCCAGCAAGGTGATGTTCAAAATCCTACAAGCTAGGCTTCAGCAGTATGCGAACCAAGAACTACCGGAAGTACAAGCTGGGTTTCAAAGAGGCAGAGGAACTAGAGATCAAATTGCCAACATTCTAGGGATGGCGGAGAATTTCTCCCCGAAACTTCGGGGGGCCGAGCACCAACGTGTTCGGCCCCCCGAACAGGTTTCGGGGAGAAATTCTCCGCACCCCCCCGCACCCCGAACCCCCCCCCCCGGGACGGGACTTACCTTTGCCGAATGTCCCTCCCGGCGGCGGGTCCGGCCAGCGGTTTGGGGGGTGTTCGCGCGGGGCGGGAATGGCAGCCGGTCTTTCGACCGGCTGCCACCGCCGCCATTCCAATAAAAGAAAAAAAAAACGCCCCCGTGATAGGCTACGTGACGATTAACGTAGCCTATCACGGCTAGATCTGCAAATTCAGCCGTGATAGGCTACGTTAATCGTCACGTAGCCTATCATGGGTGACTTTGGAAAAAAAAAAAAAAGCACGTACGGATAATGGCGGCCCCCATAGGGAGCCGCCATTCCCATTCCTTATGTGGTCGCTGTAGTCTACATAAATCTTTACATAGACTACAGCGACCAAATAAGGAACGCGAATGGCGGCTCCCTATGGGGGCCGCCATTAGCGTACGCGGTTTTTTTTTTTAAGTCACCCGTGATAGGCTACGTGATGATTAACGTAGCCTATCACAGCTGACTTTGCAGATCTAGCCATGATAGGCTACGTTAATCGTCACGTAGCCTATCATGGGGGCGTTTTTTTAAAAAAGAAAAAAAAACTTTGGAGTTCGCGGCCGAGCGAGGCGGGAAGCCTCCTCCCCAGCCTGAATTTCGGCCGGGTGAGGCGGGAAGCCTCCCCCCCCGCCTGAACTTCGCGGGGGGAGCAGTGAAGCTCCTCCCCCCCACCGCGAACAAGCTTCGACGACAGGTAAGTGACTTTCGTCCACCCCTACAACATTCGCTGCATCATGGAGAAAGCAAGAGAATTCCAGAAAAATGTCTATTTCTGCATCATTGACTACGCTAAAGCCTTTGATTGTGTGGATCACAACAAACTGTGGCAAATTCTTAAAGTGATGGGAGTACCAGACCACCTTACCTGTGTCTCCTGAGAAACCTGTACGAGGGTCAAGAAGCAACAGTAAGAACCAGACATGGAACAACCGATTGGTTCAAAATTGGGAAAGGAGTACGACAAGGCTGCATATTGTCACCCTGCTTATTTAACTTATATGCAGAGTACATCATGAGAAACGCCGGGTTGGATGGATCACAGGTCAGAATTAAGATTGCTGGGAGAATTCTCAACAACCTCCAATATACAGACGATACCACCCTAATGGCAGAAAGCGAAGAGGATCTAAAGAGCCTCTTGTTGAGGGTGAAAGAGGAGAGTGCAAAAGCTGGTTTGAAACTCAACATTAAAAAAATGAAGATCATGGCATCTGGCCACATCACATCCTGGCATATACAAGGGGAAGAAATGGAAGCTGTGACAGATTTTAGTTTCTGGGGCTCCAAGATCACCGCAGACGGTGACTGTAGCCATGAAATTAAAAGACGCTTGCTCCTGGGGAGGAAAGCTATGGCAAACCTAGACAGCATAGTAAGAAGCAGAGACATCACCTTGCCAACAAAGGTCCATCTAATCAAAGCTATGGTTTTCCCAGTAGTAATGTATGGCTGTGAGAGCTGGACTGTAAGGAAGGCTGAGCGCCAAAGGATTGATGCTTTCGAACTGTGGTGCTGGAGGAGACTCTTACGAGTCCCCTGGACTGCAAGGAGGTCATATCAGTCAATCCTAAAGGAAATCAACCCTGACTGCTCATTGGAAGGACAGATACTGAAGCTGAAGCTCAAATATTTTGGCCACCTAATGCAAAGAGAAAACTCTCTGGAAAAGACCCTGATGCTGGGAAAGACTGAAGGCAAAAGGAGAAGGGGACGGCAGAGGATGAGATGGCTAGATGGCATCACCGATGCAATGAATATGATCTTGAGCACACTCTGGGAGAGAGCGCAGGACAGGAAGGCCTGGCGTGCTATGGTCCATGGGGTCATGAAGAGTTGGACATGACTGAATGACTGAACAACAACAACAACAACAAGGGCATTCAGATAATCCACAATGTTGTTTCACAGAAGTTCGATATTTACTTAGAGAAATGTACTTATTGATTTGTTTGTTTATGTGTAGCACTTCTATACCACTTAATATATTTTTTTAAAATATCCCAAAGTGGTTGCACTCCCCCTAAAGGATCAGGTTCGTAGTTTGCGGGTGCTCTTGGATCCAGAACTGTCACTTGAGGCACAGGTGAACTCAGTGGCACGGAGCACTTTTTATCAGCTTAGGCTGGTATACCAACTACGTCCTTATCTGGACAGAGATAGCCTAGCTACAGTTATCCATGCTCTGATAACTTCTCGTCTGGATTACTGCAATGCATTATACGTGGGGCTGCCGTTGAAAACGTCAGCTGGTCCAAAATAGGGCAGCAAGATTGTTAACAGGGACTGGCCTGCGAGCTCATATTACGCCAGTACTTTTCCAGCTGCACTGGCTGCCAGTCCATTTCCGGGCCCGATTCAAAGTGCTGGTGTTAACTTTCAAAGCCCTTAACGGCTTGGGGCCAGGTTACCTGAACGATCGCCTCCTCCCATATGTGCCTGCCCAGACCTTAAGATCATCATCAGCGGCCCTTCTCCATGAGACCCTGCCAAAGGAAGTGAGGCGGGTGGCTACTAGGAGGAGGGCTTTTTCTGTTGTGGCACCCTGGCTCTGGAATGAGCTCCCTAGTGAGGTTCGCCTGGCGCCTACATTGTATTCCTTTCAGTGCCAGGTGAAGACCTTTTTATTTTCCCAGGCATTTTAGCATTTTAGCTTTCTAAATTTTTATCTTTGCTATTTTAAATCTGTAATTTAAACTCCTGTACTGGTCCTAGGTTTTATTGTGGTTGTATTGTTATATTGTGGTTTTAATGTTCTATATATTTTAAATTGTTTTATTGTGTGTTGTTTGGTTTTAATTTTTGTGAACCGCCCAGAGAGCTTCGGCTATTGGGCGGTATAGAAATAAATAAATAAATAAATATATAAATAAATAAATAAATTTTAAAGAGGTGTTTGTAATGTACCACGATTTCTGCCTCTTGAACCACATGTAGGAGAGTGTTGCAGAGGATGGGTGCCACTGCTGAGCAGACCCACATATGTGCAGTTACCTGGTGACATACTGTTGGATGCAGAACATCCAGAAAGACCTCATCAGAAGATCGCAGGGGTCAACTGGAAGGCAGTTCTGCCAGTAATCCTGGTCCAGAGTTATCTAGGGCACTGTATGTTAACAACCAAACCTTGGACATGGCTTGGTAGCTAATAAGTAGCCAGTGCAGTTCTTTTAACACAGGTGTAATATGTATATAACTAGGTGCTCTTCCGGCAGATGCAAGGGCAGTCCCACGCTATTTGGACTGTGATATACGAAATGGCCCTAGAAAGATACTGCTACAATCTCTAATGAAGAGGTAGAGCCCATTGCGCTCTACTGACCTGGAGCAACTAGGGATGTCAGAGAATTCCGCGAAACACGGCCTGCCATCCCCCTGCCCCCCGCGGATCCTCCCCCCGGGACGAGACTTACCTGGGGTGGATTTTTCGGACAGTGGCAGCTCCAGCGGTGGCTTCGACGGTGGCGGCTGATCTTCTGACCGGCTGCCGCCGCTGCCATTTGCAGTCTGTGCTTTTTCTCTCTCTCTTTTTTTCCCCCATAGACATGATAGGCTACATAAAGACTTACATAGCCTATCACATCTGGGTGAAAAAAAAAAAAAAAGTGTACGCAAATGGCGTACGCATTCCTACGGCCGCCGCCATTTGCGTTCCTTATTTTTCGCCATCTTAGTCTACGTAAATATTTACGTAGACTAAGACGAAGACAAGAAAGGGGAACACAAATAGCTCCCAGTACACTATTTGCATTCACCTTTCTTTTCTTCGTCTTAGTCTACATAAATATTTACGTAGACTAAGACGGTGAAAAATAAGGAATGCAAATGGCGGCAGCCGTAGCCGCCACTATTTGTGTACGCGTTTTTATTTTTGTTTTTACCCAGAGACCTCCGCGGCCAGAAATCCAGCTGTGGACGGCCCTGGCCTGGGCCTGGCCGGCTGCTCCGCGGAGCTGCCGCGGAGCACAGCCGGCCGTCAAGGATTCCAGAGGGGAGAACCAGATTGCCTCCCCCCCCCCCGTCGAGGATTCCGGGGGGAGGGACGGAACTCCTCCCCCTCCACCATGAACAGAATCCGCGAAAAGGTAAATGACTTTCGTACATCCCAAGGAGCAACCCTTGCTGTCTGGTGTTAAGGAAATATGGTGTTGTTAACCCAGAAAACTACTCAGTGTGAAGTATGCATCTTCTTCCCTTTTTAATAGAAGGCATGGCAATGAATATTATAGTAGTGTTTGCATTGCCATTATTAATATGTATCCATATAAATGCCATAGTTTGTCACAAGAAAAATTAATAGATAATTGTTTGTGGTCATGTGTTACATTTATTCAGATGCCCCTCAGGCCCAGCCAAAGCAATTTATTAATCCACTTCATGAACAAAGCTAATTCCAGTATTACAATTGTATCTTTGTTCATTTATTTTCTCTCAGGGTAGAGAAATGAATGTATTATATATATTAAAAAAACATTGTAAAGTCAATGTATTCTCAGACAAAAGTTATAAAACAAGCTAACTTTAACTGCCCTGTTTTAGACAGCAAAATGAGGCAACACGGAGGAATCCTTTTATCAGTTTTTCCATAGGTTTTTTCCTCTTAGTAAAGGGGAAAAAAATATGCCCTTGGGATATGATTATAACATGAAAAAGTAAAGGGTAGATAGTTTTCTCTACAGGAAAAGAAAATGAGAATCAGTCTAAAATAAGGAAATCAGCTTACTATTGCACCCACAGTTGTTTTGGAATGCATTTGGACAGTTCCATCAAAACACAAAATGCAATATGGTGCCAAAAGTTAGTTGAGAACAGAACCTACTGCAGGGCAGAGAAACATATGAGCCACAATCCAGGCAAAGTTAAGCACTTTTAAGTTCCATTGGTTTCAATGGGAGAGTTAAGTATTTGTTTAAAGGTGCAATGCATGTTTAGACAGAAAAAAAAGTTGTGGAGATGCTGGGAGTTGTTGTAGGACTTTTTGCTGTCTAAACATACATAGGATAGCACCTTAAATGTCTCCCATTCAAATCTATGGAACTTAAAATGCTCACCTATACTATCCATCTTCCATCTCTTTCCTCAAATTAATCCAAAAATTACCTCAAAATGTATCATGCTGTACACTGATAGAATTCAGTGG
Organism: Heloderma suspectum; assembly: GCF_057233095.1. Classification (NCBI taxonomy): domain Eukaryota; kingdom Metazoa; phylum Chordata; class Lepidosauria; order Squamata; family Helodermatidae; genus Heloderma; species Heloderma suspectum. The sequence continues at coordinate 67,845,285 of NC_139460.1, read as the reverse complement.
TAGGTAGCTTACACATTGGCCTAGGTTTGAGGGTGGGTTGCCTCAAACCATTACAATGGCTCCTATCTATCTGCTGAAATGACAATGAGCAATGGCCATTTCCAATTGCTCCTACTAAAGAAGGAAACAGGAAACACAAAGTTCTGGATTTCAGCATGACTTTCAAATTCAAATAAATAATTACAAGGATGACTGCTGGCCTCCAAAGAAGAGGCTGGCTGATGGACCTTGAGGTAAGAGTCAAAACAGATGCTTCAAGCCTGATGTCTGCTAAACCCTGATCCATTCAATGCAATCCCACCTTCATGCTTCCTCTGACTGGAACAGCAAAGTCTGAGCAGTTTTAATGTCAAAGTATAAACAGGCTTCTTACTTTGGGTGCTGTTTTTAAATTAGCCAGCAAAGACCTTGTTGGATCAGAAAAACTGAGGAAGCAGGTAGGTTCCCTAAGGCCATCCCTTTGCTGTGGGCTTCAGGGGGAATTAAGCTATCCTATCATCCGCATCTGGAGAAACAAAAAGCAAGCTGACTAAATCAGCTAAACACTCAGTACACAGCCTTAGGGAAGCCACTCACAGCTTCCAGTCACCATTTTCAACAAAGGGAGAAGAACAGAATCCTACATACATTCATTTTGATGTGACAAAAATTGGCCTTTTGTGTGGCATTCACCAATTTCAGCCATTTTTCTGAATGTAATCTCCCGTTGTTAGATGACCTACCAATTCTGAGAATGCTCAGGAGAGAATGTACTTGAGGATGTGGTAACTGTCAGATCTCACCACATGTATACACTTTTAGAATAAATGCTTACCATGGGGAAAAAAATGAGGCATAAGGATCCTGCATCAATTTGTGTGTTCATATTATTGTTTTAACTCAGACCTTTCTCTTATAGGGTTTCCTTTCTCCCGCTGAATAACTTGTTTATCCCGGAAAGCCTTTGTACCCCCTCTCCTTACCTTGATGTTGATGACATCCATTCAAACCGCTTGCCTGGGAACAGCAGTAACTGCCAATGAGTATTGCTGAAAGTGTGTAATTTTTTTTTCCTAATGATCTTTAAGCAGAGCTGCTGCCTAATAAGCAGTATTCAGATCAAAATTCTTGAACTGATTCCAGAGGCATTTTTTGGCCAGCAAAATGAAATAGTCCAAATCCAAGCATCTTTCTGCATCCCAGTTTTATAGTTTTCTCTTGCAGGTGTCAGGAGAACCTTTTTAAAAGGTATGAATTCTGAGCCCAAAAATACAAAGCGACTTGGAACTATCATGATGTAGTTCTAATAACTGTGTAGCCCTGCCTACAGGAAGAGGAAGTGAAAGAACATAGGTTTATTTATGTAAGCAATTTTTAACCCACCCTTCAGCACACATGCTATCAAAGTGGCTAAGGGCTTTCAATGGCTACTAGTCCTGATGGCTATGTGCTACCTCCAGTATTGGAGGCAGTATGCCTATGTACACCAATTTCTGAGGAACATGGGCAGGAGGGTTATGTTGCACTCATGTCCTGCTGGGGGGTTTGCTGCCGGCAGCTGCTTGGCCACTGTCTGAAGAGAATACTGGAGTAGAAGGATCATAGATCATAGAATCATAGGGTTGGAAGAGGCCTACAAGATCATTGAGTCCAACCCTTGCTCAGTGTAGGAAGCCTGATTCCCAGGCAGACTCCCATCCAAGGACTAACCAAGGCTGACCCTGCTTAGCTTCCAAGATCAGATTTTATTTATGACTCTTGGTCTGATCTAGCATGGCTCTTATGTTGAATCCAGGTTTCCTCAGTCCTAGTCCAGCACTTTAACCACTACATCACTATCTCTTTATAGTAAATTCATTTCATTCATTTATCCATTTCTATACTGCCCTCTCTGGGAGGTTCAGAAACATAAAAAAAAACATTAAAAAGACATATTTTACCATTCTATTTTATAAAAACCATTCATGTAATAACATAGAACAAATAGCACACACAACAACATACATCTAAAACAATTTAAAACAATCAGCCCAAGACAATCAAAGAGACTCCTTATATGCTGCCAAATGCCTGAGAGAAGAGGGCAGTTTTAACCCCTCTTTTATTGTCTTTAAAAAAGACAATATTGGCACCAGGTGGGCCTCACTAGGGAGATTATTCCATAAATGGGAGGCCACCATAGAGAAGGCCCTCTCCCTTGTTGTCTCCCTTGTTGTCTCCTCCCAGAGGAGGCCCTCAGATGCAGAGTGTGTTGTATGGTTCAGTTCATGCCAGGAGAGGCGTTCCATCAGGTACTGTGGTCCCGAGCCATGTAAAGCTTTATAGGTGAAAAACAGCACTTTGAATTGGGCTCGGAAGCATATGGGCAGCCAGTACAGCCAGGGCAGTAAATGAGGGCATAATAAAGAGCTTCATTATCACTGCAAACTCAAATCATATCAAATTAAAATAGACTGTGCATTACATTTTCTTCTATATAATATGGATGACTGTATTTAAAATCAATCATAAACTTTTTTTTAAAAGGTTGATTGTTCTTAAGATTATTTTAAACTCTACCAAAGAAAGCCCATAGCAAAACCACAACCCAGTAAACACATAGAACCTTGTAGTATGGGCAAGTGCCAATTTCATCATGAAAAAATGTATATATTTGTTCATCTTTAAGATGCCACAAGACATGCCATTTTTTTTCTACAGCAGACAAGGAGAGCAATCCTATGGCCCCTAGACAGAGTCTGGGGGGCCACAGAATAGTTCGGACTCCTGGACCTGAGGTCAGAGACAGCGCTCTGACCTCAGACCCAGGAGTCCAAGCTCAAAGCCCCTTCCCCCTCACAGTCGGCATGGACAGAACCATGCCAACTGCCTCTCTGTGGTCACAAAAACAACCTTGGAGGATAGGTAAAGGGTGTGTTCCTGTGAGCGGGGAGCAGAGGGGACTGGGGAGGCTAGCTTAAGACAAATCCTCTGGCCTCCCCTGCCTCCTTCCCTTCCCTTCTCTGATGCCTCAGCTAGACAAGTGAAAAGCCCACTGAGCTCCATTGCAGAGTGGGAGGCATGGCAGAGACGAGAGTCGCCTCCACCACACCTTGCACTCTGCACTGGATACTCATAAGCTTCCACGTTCAGAGGCTTATCAAGGGTGGATCCAATTGGATTGCACCCTAAGATGTTTACCTCTCTCTATAAGTTAGTAAGCAGTTTTTTGAACTCATGTCTGATTGAAATCACTGAAGCAAAACTGTCCCTAACATCTGGGGCTCCCAACTGAATTTTCCCTATACCATTATATATGACAACTAAGTGGTACACGCAAAGAGCTGGCTGCCATATCTGCAAAGGCCATATCCCAGCCCAGTTTACATTAGCCTTCTCCATGTGTACATAGTTACAATATACAATATACAGTGTACAATATTGCAGGGAGAAATATAGTGGTAGTATATAGTCCCCAGGCAACAGAGAAATGAGGTGGGGCAGGGCCAGCCCTACCATTAGGCAGAGTGAAGCAGTCACCTAAGGCAGCAGATCTTCAGAGGTGGCAGCAAGATGTTGGAGGAAAAACCTGTGTGCTGTGCAGCCTGCTCAGCACCCCCTAAGTTGGCCTGCTGCCTTCAGGTGCAGTGCCAAACGCTGTCCCATCATTAGTGTTGACAGATTCATATGGCAGTCCAGTCGGCTTTCAAAGATGGAATGGGTGGGGGTGCCATCTTGCTCTTCGCTTCAGGCAGCCATATGTCTTGGGCCAACCCTGAGGGGGGGATGGAGGGGAGGGACCCCACTCTCCTTGACATGATTCTATCATTCTAATCACATGGAGGAATTGAATACCTAAATAGGCCTTCTGCCTTGGGTTGCAGCCCAATTCTGAAAGTCTAACTTATCCAAGATCAACACCAAGTAACAAAGATTATGTTGAGTTCTCCCCACCCAATACTAACTGAAGGCTAACACAGAGATGTGGTCCCCTACTGCAGGGTCGGCATCGTTGGGCAGCTGCCGAAAGCCCACACCCCAGCAGTGGCCCACTGGCAAGAGCCCCCTGGAGTTGCTCCTCCTCTTCTCCATTGGAACCTGCTAGTTCACCTGGCTCTCACCCTGACTCAGACAATGGTGGTGGTGAGAAGGAGAAGCAGTAGATGCCAGTTCCTGCCTGCTCATTGGCTCTATGCCTGTCAAGGCAGCAAGTGGTAGCAATGATGAGGAAGAGGATGAGGAGCAACAGCAGCTGGCGACAATGGTGGTCTCAGGAAGACTCACTGAGGGAGTGGATCCATTGGGAGGGCCCTCCAAAACGTGAAGCTGGCACTGCCCCACATACTACTTTCCCCTTTGCCCCATGTGATTTCTCATATCCATACCCTCTCCTTTGTTGGCAGTGTTCCTGCTCGCACAGAACTGTGCTCATGGGAGGAGGACTGTTCTAACAATGTGCATCATAGAAGTACACCTAAGTTGGACCCTAAATTCATTGTAAATCTATCAGAATGAAATTCCTTGCATTTGTATGTTGTAAGCATGCAGTAATTACAGAATAACCAGTGGAAAAGTTTAAAAACTCATTGTTGAATGTATAACCTTTTTAAAAAGAGTACAGCATTTTTGGTTTTGCTATCAAATCACAACATGAACTTGAACATTTTACATTCTTTTTCTAACTACTGTAAGCAAGCTTGTTATGAGGTATTATTTTACTGTGCTGTTCAGGTACCAAGAAGTAGTTTTCTCACTTTTAGTACATGTAGGAAAACTCTGAAACTCAACCACAGCCATAATTTATGCCTTAACTATTGGCTCTGCCTGTCAGGGATCATCTAGCCTACAACTGAATGATATATAGAAGGAGCTGCATTTTCAATTGGATTTAATGTTCGCAATCTCTGTGTGCCACTGGAAATGCTGAAAGTAAAGTTTTGTAATGGATGCTGAAAGCAATAGGAGGCGTCCTTGCTCTGCTCTGCAGGGTTAGTTTGCTTGCAGCGTAAACGCTGGTCCCATTGTCACATTATGTTCTAGATACTTGAGTTCACGCTATGGGATTTCTCTGAAGTTTCTGCATTGTTGAAATTCAAGCTTGGAACATGAATTAAAAATTAAAATGACTTATTGATTATCATATATATATATATATATGAATTATATCCTGCCATTCTGCTCTGAATAGAAAGCCCAAGGATGCTTATGGTTTATAGGAAAAAAAGCAATACAACAGTAAACAAACATTATGTTAAAATACATTAAAATCATAATACACTAAGGCTGCAATCCTAGAAAGGAAGCCCATTGAACACAGAGGGACTTACTTCTTAGTAAACATGCGTAGGATTGTGCTATAAAAAGACTAAAAGCAACTGCAGAGTAAAAAAGGCCGTTGTAACCAGGAGACGAAACTCATCAAACAGCAGGCAAGCCAAATACTTAGAACATAAGGATATAAGAAGAACCATGCTCAGTCCAAGGGTCCATCTAGTCCAGCATTCTGTTCACATAGTGGCCAACCAGCTGTCGACCAAGGACCCACAAGCAGGGCATGAGCACAACAGCACCCTCCCACTCATGTTCCCCAGCAACTGGTGTATATAGGCTCACTGCCTCTGGTACTGGAGGTAGCACATAGCCATCAAAACTAGTAGCCATTGATGCTACTAGTTTTGTCTAAATAACAGACAAACAAAACCTGTGAAGTGGAAACTTATAAAAGATAGGCAAAACCAATCTCATGTGGCAGAGATTTCCACAATCTCCCTGAGGAGCCAGTGTGGTGTAGTGGTTATAGTGTTAGGACAGGGACTCAGGAGACCCAGGTTCTAGTCAACACTCAGCCATGAAGCTTACTGGGTCAGTCACTGACTTTCAACCTCACCTACCTCTCAGGGTTATTGTGAGGATAAAATGCAGAGGAGAAGCATCACATATGCCCCCTTGGATTCCTTGGAGGAAAAAAGGCAGGATATAAAGGTAAAAAATAAATAAATCTGGGTGCTACCACAGAGAAGGCTCTTGCTCATGTTTCCATCAACTGTGCTGGTGGCACAGAACAAGCAGAAGGTCCTCTCCAGAGGACTGCAGGCCCAGATAGACTTATGAGTCATCGTGAATGATTGACTTGAAGCAAGTGAGTCATATGCTTAAATTAATTACCTTCTTGAATTGTACTTGCAGTCCTCGCAAGAAGTTTCATTTATGTTAATTAAAAGTTCAACTCAGTCACTTGAGTAAAAGTTTGCAGACTGTCCAATTGATCATATTTCAACCAACCAGAAAATATTTAGTGGACTCTATATGACTGAGCCTGCATTGGCAGTAGTTGTCAGACCGAGTTCTCTAATGGCAACTTAGAAGAAGTGAAATTGGGTCCAATTAAGTCAATGGGAAGTTTCCCCAACAGGTTATAAGCTGGAAAACCCTGTTGCCATATGAGAGAGGAGAGGACTGGTTATACCTCTTAACTTCAGGCAGCTATAAACTGTAATTTTTAGAGAGCTTCGGCTATTGGGTGGAAATGAAATGAATAAAAAATAAATAAAGTCATTGAATGTGATTCCTATATTTAGCTGTTTCCAAAATATAAAATCATGAATATGTAAATGTTCCACTTCATATTTATTATATATCCCGGTTCAGTAGAGGCAGACCTCTTTGTCACCACACTGCACACCAGTGCCTATGGCATACAGGTAAACTACGAAAAATAAGAACTGAGAAGTAAAAGCATTAAGTCAGTGATGGACAGATGACAAGCGGTAGTCATGAAGGATGATTTTAAAAATAATTTCAGATAAAGAATCAAAGTAAGAGGGACATACACCAGTACTTTCTTTATTTACATGTTTAACCTATCTGGTGAATGAATGATCAGGACGGGATACTGCACTTGGGGGGTGGGGCAGGGTGGGATATAGCATTTGAAAAAACATTAAATTTAATCTTAAAGAGAATATATCATTTAAATAATTCTTTTATCTGAAAATCAATGAAATCCAGTTTATGTGCAGTGCATTGGGCGGGAGGGGGGATTAGTTCATTTTGGATAGCATGAAAGTACCTTGTACAGAGAAAGCTTTACAATTTTCATAAAATGTGGAGCTACTGGAACTATATAAAAACCCTCTAACAATATGCAGGCAATTATCTTGGTATCTCTTACAGAAACTTGCAAAAGATCTCATGAAAATTATTCACTAGAGCTAGGAACATGGCACTTGACTTGACTGTAGCTAGGTCTTATACAGTGCATGAAGCTACAACAAAGAGGCCAAGGCAATTTTTTTACAAATGACATGTCCAGCCATATAAAGGCACAGTCCTACGCATGTTTAGACAGAAAAAAAAGCCCCAAACACCCAGCATTCCCCAGCCAGCCCTGGCTGGCTGGGGAGAGTTATAGGACATTCTTCCTGTCTAAATATGCATAAGATTGCACCCTAAGTTGCTGGGCTGAGAACAGTTGCTTAAGCTTGGGTTTGTAGGTCAGTACCAACACAAGGATGCCATGTACCATTTGCTTTAGAGCTTGGCTCTGACCGTAACCTGAGCACTGGTGCAGAAATAGCCATAGCTGTAAGTGTTGTGCTGTCACTCTTCCTTTTCCCTAGAAGTGCCTTTTCCCTAGAAAACAAAGAACAGCTTTGTGCAAAAGGTGTATTTGGGAAGAAAGGCCATGGCCAAACATTTCTTTACAATTGAATTACATAGCTCTTATGAGCCACATATCAGTCCAGAAGGCAGGAGACTTAAGGATTAATGCTGACAAAGTAAGTAGACCAAAACCACCACCTTCCTGATGGTGAGATCTATACACCAAGTTTGTAACAACAAAGGTAAACAAAGAGGCCACAGAGTAATTTTTCCTGAAAAAGCCTAACCAAACCATCTCTCTAAAGCATTTTATGAGCATTTTGAGTTGGTTTTAAGGCCCAGATTTAGCCAGAAAACGGGAATAGAAGAGGTGTGTGTGTGTGTTGTTGTTGTTGTTGTTGTTGTTGTTTTTAATGCTGCCTTCAATACGATTTTCAACGGCTTTTGTGCAGATTTTGTTCATAGTATTAAAACGTTCTCCTAGCTCTCCCAATAGAGCAGGGATACAAATTTAAGTAAATAAATAGCTGCAATGAGGATTCTGAATCAATTTTATAGAGTTATTATTGGACATGTGGGTTTTACTACTGCTGAGAAAATAATGTCCTTCTTTCTTAACAAGAGATGCAGTCCATGGACAACCAAGGTGCAAAAGGACACTAAGTACTAGTGCAACATCCCTCAAGAGAATGATGCTTGTGCCAGCATCATGGTATATGACTATCTTTGGAAGATTTGAATGTTCCCAGGGCATTATATAAAGGCACTTTCTCAAGGCTGCACATTTTTGGCCTTAAATGCTAAATTTATAGAGATCTACATATTTTATAGGGTGCAATGCTACCTATTCATTTTCTTTTTGAAAGCTTCTTAACAACACACTGGTTTTACCTATGACAAAAAAATAAGGCACTGGGGAAGCATTTGTCTGTTTTATGCATAGATGCAGAGCTGGAACTTCCTAATAAGCAGCATTAAGAGTTAGGAGTGGCAGAAGAAACCGATAAGAAGGCAATGTTGCTAAACTTTAGTTGAGAGTTTCGAGTCATTTTAATATGGTCGAACTAATGGGTCTCAACTTCTGATAGCTGAACGTGCCTATTGCTTGATAGCCATTAACGTGCCTAGGCTGGTAGCTGCTTCTTTGAGAAAGCCATCTGGTAAGTGTTATAGAAGCAAAACTGAATGCCTTGAGGCATTTGTTGGAGCACATAGACAGTAACAAGTAAGAAGCAAATGATAGTTTGGGAAACAGATAGCATTTGAAATAAATGAGCTGGACTGAGTGGATAACTTTCTGTTCATACCACTACACTGCAGCAATGTGAATATTGTCATTTTCCTACCTACTGATTTGTCAAACAGGAATGGATTCATACGACTATTTTACTCTCACAGCATAGTGATTTTTTTCACAAGACACAACTGGATGATATGAAGTGTTCTGGCTCACTTTTGGATTGTGGTTTATTACAAATGAAGCAAAGCAAATCTGGGAGACATATCACACACATGTTGGACAGTATGTAGTAGACTCTTCAAATCACTCAGTTCCTCTGTTGTAGTTGTTATAGACAACCAGCTCTTGAGGCACTCAAGGATGCTCAACTGACTTACATCCATGGGCTTCCTCAATGATTTCAGAGGAAGAACCCAGTCCATATTCCCAAGGAAATATGTGTGAGGATCTCAGCCTTCCACTGAAACAGAGGAAAATTATTCTAGATAGAGGAGCTAAATGTGTGTTGGTATTAGGGATGTACGGATTCCCCACTGTCCGTTCCGGTGGGGAGTCCATGGGCAGGGGAGGCGATCCGTTCCTCCCCCCGCCCCGGAATCCTCACAGAGCGGTTCCACTCTGCGAGGATTCCACAGAGCTGAGGGCTGCTGCTTACCCGAATCAACCGGAGACCTTCGCCTCCATGCCGATTGCCATTCAAAAAAAAGAGGCGATCAGCAGGATGTGCCCATAGCCTTATACGCAAAATAGAGCTGTGAATCTTGCATATAAGTCCATGTAGATTTATACACAAGATTCACGGCTCTATTTTGAGTATAAGTCTATAGGCACATCCTGCCGATCGCCATTTTAAAATGGCGATAGACAGGATGTGCCCATAAACTTATATGCAAAATAGAGCCATGAATCTTGAGTATAAGCCTATGGACATGTAGACTTATACATAAGATTCACGGCTCTATTTTGTGTATAAGTCTATGGGGACATCCTGCCGATCTCCTTTTTTTTTTTTTTAAATGGCGATGGGTGTGGAGGCGAATGGGTCCCAGTGCAACAAGCAGCCATGCCATTCCATGCAGAATCTTCCAGGAGAGGAGGTAAGGGGGGGGGCGATCTGCCACAGATTCCTGGGGCCAGATTCCAAAGAATCCAGCCTCAGTTGAATCCGTGGCAGATTTCTCTAACATCCCTAGTTGGTATATATGTATCAAACAATGCTAGATGGAATCTTCAGGTTTAGAGGCAGTATGTTTCTCCATACCAGTAGCTTAGGGGCAAAGAGTGGGGATGGGTTATTGCCCTCATGGTTCCTGAAGCGATTGGGCTGGCCCCTGTTACAACAGGATGCTGGGTAAAAAATGCTTGGTCTGATACAGCAGAGCTACTCCTATGTTCCCACACTACTATGAATTGCCTGGATTGGGCAATGGATTTGATGTTTGAGACAATTTGATATCCCTTGTGAAATCCAGGTATGGCAGATAGGGATGTCAGAGAATTCCATGATGGATCTCAATGAGGCCGAATGCCAGTGCATTCAGCCCCCCCAAATCCATTGCGGAATGGCCTGCCACCCCCCCACCCCCCGTGGATCCCCCCAGGACGAGACTTATTTATTTATTTATTTATTTATTTATTTCTATACCACCCAATAGCCGAAGTTCTCTGAGTTACTTACTCTCTGACTTACCTGGGGCGGATGTTCCGGACGGCAGCGGCTCCAGCGGCAGCTTCGGCGGCAGCAGCGGCGGCTGGTCTTCCGAACGGCTGCTGCCGCCGCTGCCATTTGCAGTCTGTGTCTCCCCCCCCCCTAGACATGATAGGCTACATAAAGATTTACGTAGCCTATCACGTCTGGTTTTAAAAAAAAAATGTACGCAAATGGCGGCGGCTACAGCCACTGCCATTTGCGTTCCTTATTTTTCGCCGTCTTAGTCTATGTCAATATTTACATAGACTAAGACAAAGAAAAGAAAGGGGAATGCAAATAGCGCCCACTACACTATTTGCATTCCCCTTCCTTTTCTTCGTCTTAGTCTACGTAAATATTGACGTAGACTAAGACGGCGAAAAATAAGGAACGCAAATGGCGGCGGTCGTAGCCGCCGCCATTTGTGTACGCGTTGTTTTTGTAGTTGTTGTTACCCAGAGCCCTCTGCAGCCGGAAATCCGGCTGTGGGCGGCCCTGGTCTGGGCCTGGCTGGCTGCTCTGCAGTGCCGCCGCGGAGCACAGCCGTCCATCGAGGATTCCGGGGGGGGAGGACCGGATCGCCTCCCCCCCCATTGAGGATTCCGGGGGGAGGGACGGAATGCCTCCCCCCGATGATGAACAGAATCCGCGAAAAGGTAAGTCACTTTCGTACATCCCTAAGCAGAGGAGGAAGACATCACACACATAGCAGTGACAAATGTGGTAGGTACATGAAAATGGCTACTACAATATTAATACTGATTGCTTATTTAAAATCACTAGAGTGTTAAAATCACAACTTGTCCACAAAACGTATATCAGTGTTGGTAATTGAATTGCATTAGATCACCTTCAAAACATTTGGGGATGGGCCTAAAAGGCTTGAGGAGGGATTTTAAAATCAAAGCACAAAAAAGTCCAAAATATCTGCTTTTGCCTTGTCTCTCTTAGCTCACGTATGCACAAGTGATTCACATATTCCCGTACTGTATGTTAAATTATACCTGGAGGTGCAGAAAACAGAGACAACTTTTTATCCAACATGATAAGCAGCAAATGAAGTCTTTCCCATTCTGATGAATGATCTAAGATCATTAAGCTGATCTGTACCTTGCAGGTCATAACTTCAGTTCTCTTTATATTCGCCCGAAGTTGTCCATGGACCTTGCAATATAGCAGGCATCCAGAACCTCCAGTGTGAAGGCTGGATATGGCCCACAGGAGTTCTCAGTCTCACCCACCAGCTTCTTTGCCAGGCCCAGCCCCTCTCCCAGGTTACACCTCCTCACCCCAGGCAAAAGGCATTATCTCTAATCAACAGCTGGCCAGTGCTTAGAGAGCCTCTGTGATAAAATCACCTACTTGTTATGTTAATCTTCTTTATTGTATTAATATTACTGTATTTAGTTTTGCAGGAAGGAAAGGTTAACTGTGGGCAGGATGGGACTTGTGTGTGATTGGCTGTTTTAGTTCGACCGGGGGTGGAGGAGTGAGTGATGACTCAGGAGAGATTGTTTTCAGTTTGGTCAGTTTAGTTTTGGGAAGAGATCGGGTGGGGACTTGGACAGAGCACCATCTTGAATGGGGAGGAAGGATTTAGAGGGATAGTGAGGCAAGGTTAGGCTAATTAATGACATCTTGTCAATAATACCCTTTTATTCTATTTTCTGAGTTAAATCAATGTGCCAGCTGAGTACAGCTGAATACCCCTTCATGGATCACTGCCTTGTTGTGGCGAAGGGGCTTGCGTAACTCAGTGAAGCCATAAGCTATGCCGTGCAGGGCCACCCAAGACGGACAGGTCATGGCAGAGAGTTCTGACAAAATGTGGTCCACTGGAGAAGGAAATGGCAACCCACTCCAGTATTCTTGCCAAGAAAACCCCATGGAACGTATCACAAGGCTAAAAGAGATGACGCCGGAAGATGAGCCCCTCAGGTCAGAAGGTGTCCAATATGCTACTGGGGAAGAGCAGAGGGTATTTCCAAGTAGCGCCAGAAAGAGTGAAGCGGCTGGGCCAAACCCGAAAGGACACTCAGCTGTGGATGTGTCTGGTGGTGAAAAGAAAATCCGATGCTGTAAAGAACAATATTGTTTAGGAACCTGGAATGTCAGATCAATGAATCAAGGTAAGCTGGAGGTGATCAAACATGAGATGGCAAGATTGAACATCGACATCTTGGGAATCAGCGAACTCAAATGGACAGGCATGGGCGAATTTAATTCAGGTGACCATCATATCTACTATTGTGGGCAAGAATCCCTTAGAAGAAATGGAGTAGCACTCATAGTCAACAAAAGGGTGGGAAAAGCAGTACTGGGGTACAATCTTAAAAATGATAGAATGATCTCAGTACGAATCCAAGGCAAACCATTCAACATCACAGTAATTCAAGTCTATGCCCCAACCACTGAGGCCGAAGAAGCTGAGGTTGATCGGTTCTATGAAGACCTACAACACCTTCTAGAACTAACACCAAAAAAAGATGTCCTCTTCATCATAGGGGATTGGAATGCTAAAGTAGGAAGTCAAGAAATCACCGGGATAACAGGCAGGCATGGCCTTGGTGTACAAAATGAAGCAGGACAAAAGCTAATAGAGTTTTGCCAAGAGAACACGCTGATCATAGCAAACACTCTTTTCCAAAAGCACAAGAGGCAACTCTACACATGGATGTCACCAGATGGTCAATATCGAAATCAGATTGATTATGTCCTTTGCAGCCAAAGATGGAGAAGCTCTATACAGTCAGTAAAAACAAGACCTGGAGCTGACTGTGGCTCAGATCATGAGCTGCTTCTTGCAAAATTTCAGCTTAAATTGAAGAACGTCGGGAAAACCACTAAACCGTTCAGGTATGACCTAAATCATATCCCTGATGAATATACAGTGGAGGTGAGGAATAGATGTAAGGGATTAGACCTGATAGACAGAGTGCCTGAGGAACTATGGACAGAGGTCCGTAACATTGTTCAGGAGGCAGCAACGAAATCCATCCCAAAGAAAAAGAAATGCAAGAAAGCCAAGTGGCTGTCTGATGAGGCTTTACAAGTAGCTGAGGAAAGAAGGGAAGCGAAAAGCAAGGGAGAAAGGGGAAGATATACCCAACTGAATGCAGAGTTCCAGAGAATAGCAAGGAGAGACAAGAAGGCTTTCTTAAATGAACAATGCAAAGAAATCGAGGAAAACAACAGAATGGGAAAGACTAGAGATCTTTTCAAGAAAATTGGAGATCTCAAGGGAACGTTTTGTGCAAAGATGGGCATGATCAAGGACAAAGAAGGCAGGGACCTAACAGAAGCAGATGAGATTAAGAAGAGGTGGCAAGAATACACAGAAGAACTATACAGGAAAGATCTGAATGTCCCTGATAGCCATGATAGTGCGGTCACTGAACTTGAGCCGGACATCCTCGAGAGTGAAGTCAAGTGGGCCTTAGGAAGCATTAGTAACAACAAAGCTAGCGGAGATGACAGTATTCCAGCCGAGCTATTTAAAATCCTAAAAGATGATGCTGTTAAAGTGCTGCATTCAATATGCCAACAAATCTGGAACACTCAACAGTGGCCACAAGACTGGAAAAGGTCAGTTTACATTCCAATTCCAAAGAAGGGCAGCGCCAAAGAGTGTTCAAACTACCGCACCATTGCGCTCATTTCACATACCAGCAAGGTGATGCTCAAAATCCTACAAGCTAGGCTTCAGCATTATGCGAACCGAGAACTACCGGAAGTACAAGCTGTGTTTAGAAGAGGCAGAGGAACTAGAGATCAAATCGCCAACATTCGCTGCATCATGGAGAAAGCAAGAGAATTCCAGAAAAACATCTATTTCTGCTTCATTGACTACGCTAAAGCCTTTGATTGTGTGGATCACAACAAACTGTGGCAAATTCTTAAAGTGATGGGAGTACCAGACCACCTTACCTGTCTCCTGAGAAACCTGTACGAGGGTCAAGAAGCAACAGTAAGAACCAGACATGGAACAACCGAGTGGTTCAAAATTGGGAAAGGAGTACGACAAGGCTGCATATTGTCACCCTGCTTATTTAACTTATATGCAGAGTACATCATGAGAAATGCTGGGTTGGATGAATCAGAGGTCGGAATTAAGATTGCCGGGAGAATTATCAACAACCTCCGATATGCAGACGATACCACCCTAATGGCAGAAAGCGAAGAGGATCTAAAGAGCATCTTGTTGAGGGTGAAAGAGGAGAGTGCAAAAGCTGGTTTGAAACTCAACATTAAAAAAACTAAGATCATGGCATCTGGCCCCATCACTTCCTGGCATATAGAAGGGGAAGAAATGGAAGCAGTGACAGATTTTTCTTTCTTGGGCTCCAAGATCACCGCAGACGGTGACCGTAGCCATGAAATTAAAAGACGCTTGCTCCTTGGGAGGAAAGCTATGGCCAACCTAGACAGCATAGTAAGAAGCAGAGACATCACCTTGCCAACAAAGGTCCATCTAATCAAAGCTATGGTTTTCCCAGTAGTAATGTATGGCTGTGAGAGCTGGACTATAAGGAAGGCTGAGCGCCGAAGAATTGATGCTTTCGAACTGTGGTGCTGGAGAAGACTCTTACGAGTCCCCTGGACTGCAAGGAGGTCAAATCAGTCCATCCTAAAGGAAATCAACCCTGAGTGATCATTGGAAGGACAGATAATGAAGCTGAAGCTCCAATATTTTGGCCACCTAATGCGAAGAGAAAACTCCCTGGAAAAGACCCTGATGCTGGGAAAGACTGAAGGCAAAAGGAGAAGGGGACGGCAGAGGATGAGATGGCTAGATAGCATCACGGATGCAATGAATATGAACTTGAGCATGCTCCGGGAGAGAGCGCAGGACAGGAAGGCCTGGCGTGCTATGGTCCATGGGGTCACGCAGAGTCGGACACGACTGAACGACTGAACAACAACAACAAGCCAGCTGAGTCTTCATTTACGCTACTTCATACAAGAATACATAATAGCCAGCACCCACTTCCCAAATTAGAAGTAACAGTAACAGTGATGAATCCGACACACTTGGTGTTAACTGAGGCTGGGTAAGAGGTTAGCTAAGTCAGTGGGTGGGTACAGCTGATTTGGCAGTGATGTCCCACCCCTTAGGCTTATTATCCTAGGCATGAGGGGATAATAGGGGAAAGCCTGGGTAAAGGAGAGGTGGACATCACAGGATCCCTTTCTCAGTGCTGGCCAGGGAAATTTCCACCCCCATAGCTGATCTGCATATATCTGAGATCACTAATGGACTCCCTCTGTCTCCTTTTTTTATGTGTGGATGAATGAAGTGTGTGGATGAATGTTGTGTGGGTGGGTGTATAAATGGTGTGGATGTTGCATGTGGAAGGGGTGTGAACTGTGCAGATGGAGTCTGTGGTGTAGATGGTGGGTATGAATGGTGGGAAGGTTTTGTACATGTGAATGGTATGTGAGAGAAGGGGGGGTCTATGTCCATTTTGGGCTCTGGCCACACCCACTCCTGTCATGTGGCCCCTGGGAGGTTTCCCAGGTGGCAGTCCAGCCCTCAGGCCTGACAATTATTCCTACCCCCGCAATAGAGAATTACAAATCTTCTCAACCTCCCTAAAGCAACTCTCTAAGGCTATGATGACTTCACAAGCTGTGAGTGTGACATCAGCACTAAGCCAATGATATTTGAAGCCATAACTCTTGGGCAGCTGACTTACTTTCAAAGAGTAAGTAACAGCACAACAGTAACCTCTGCTGAAGGCTGGCTGAGGAGGGGTTAGGATGGGTGGAGAAGCCCCCCCCCCGGCAAAGAGGCGCTCTACTGGTAGGGTGGCCCATCCTCCCTTGTGATCCCTGAAACACCTGTGAAAAGCCCTGTGGAAGTAGGAAAACTGACAGCAGCCAAATGGTTTTCCAGATGTGTGTCAGAGGTGGAGAGAATCCACCAGATTCAAAAATCCCTTCTCTCCTTTGAGAGGCCACAGGATTGGGCATGGTAACTTTGGGCAGCCTGGTGATGCTGTAGTGAATTCCCAGCACTAGTTTCAAATGGGGAGTGGGAATTTAAAATACCACAGACCTGACAGGCATGTTTTCAGGGAACAGCCATACCTCATCTCCTGTACCAGCAGCTGGCACAAACCAGCAGGGCTTTGGAAGTGGGAGGTTGTTCACGACTTCACACCCTCACCCCAACTCCATGTAGTCTTGCTCTGCAACTGTATGCACACTTACCTGGAGGTTAGTCATATTGTACACAATAAGGCTTACTTCTTAGTAGATATGTATAAGATTTTCACTATAAGATCCAGTGTGACATTAGAAGGTCTGATACAGGCCCAAATGAAATAGCTAGATTTTATTGGGTTTACTGGCTACCTGATAAGAGCAAGACAAGACAGGCAAATGAGAGTCAGAGAAGGAGGAGCGGGTTTTGAGCAACACTCATAGATCATTGTACTAGGAAGTCTTCACTACTTAGCATAAAATAAGAACATCTGGAATAATCCTGGAAAATATGTTTTATGCCTGTCTTACAGTTTTATTCTAAAAGACCAAACCATTTTCTTTCTTTTTGCCAAATATCATGACATTGTTCTGTGCCTTTCTCTTTCATTCCTTTTCTCTTCTAGAACTTCCTACAATCTCATACCAATCCATATTTCTCCCACTTTCCTATCAACATACTAATTTCATAGGGTTTCAGGTTGGTCTCAATCAATGCCCTTGTAGGGTTTCCTTACAGCCCAATGTCTCTTATTTCAAAGTATCCCTTCTGGCTCTGTAATTCTTGACTACCTTTTCTGTAAGCATAACTGTCAGTGTAAATTCCTGGAGGCAACATCTCGTAAGACCTTACAAAGGACAAATGATAGCAGTAATATTCTGATAATGTGTTTCAGTGTGAGCTGGGATAGTCCAAGAAAGCATAGGTGATGGGCAGAGATGCCCATCTTCCCCCTAAGGGCCAAGAGGAGGCGGTGAGGTGAGTGAGGTTCAGTGTGTAGCAGGAAGGAAGTCAATCTGTGCTGGAACGTGATTTGAAAAGGAGGCAGAGAGGTGTATTTCTTCTGTCCAGGACCCCCTATGGCACTATGGGTACCCCTAGAAATCTGATGAGGAATAGGAATATATTGGAGTGCTAATGCCAGAAACCCCCATCTTATGATCAGCCTGTATATATGTGGAAATAAACCTTATATCACAGAAACACCACAAGCCTCCAGTGATCTCCTTTTAAGGAAACTGATCCCCAGGTAACCACTGGGGGCCCTGAAACATCTCATTACTTTCAAGTGAGGTGTACACACATGTGGCAATATTTAAGCTAATTTCAGTTTCTTGTGTAAGATTATCAAAGTGTAGGGATGTGCAAATCAAAGAAGCTCGTTGAGGTTATCCAGTTTCCCCCTTGAAGCTCATTCTGACTTGTGTCATGATCATGATCCGACTGCAGCCTTTGGTCACTCCTCCACATGAAAATTTGTGTGTATTTTCATGTACAGTTTTCAGAATGTATGTATCAGTTGAGCACATTTTTTAATTGCACACATTTTTCTCCCATGACTAAAGCAAACTTGTGCACATTTTTCAAATGTACACATCTTTTCATGTGCACTTTTCAAACACATTTTGTTGTTGTAGGAATCACATTGCAAATTTGGAAATGTATAGACTTCAGACCACAGATTGTGGCTGGATCTGCATTCAGTTTCTGAAGGTGCAAATTGAGTAGACTGTAGTCAAAAATGAACTGAAATGAATTTCTCATCCATTCCTATTAAAGCATGGCCATACTTTACTCCAAATATCTACTTTGTTACGTTACTGATTTTGTGAAGCCATCAAAAAGGAATCAAGTACGACTTGCAAGTTACTTTAAAAATTCTGGTCCTTTTAAAAGACAAAATAAGTTTTCATTCTAAAGGGTGTCAATAAAATGAAACAGGTACTTCTAACAATGAACTAAATTGTGTGTGGGGATCTTGTGACTTTTTCTAGAAGCTGTCCTGCCATCAAGCACCCATAATTGATATCTATGTAAAAATAATTAAAGTAATTTTTAAAACTAAATAATGAAATAATTATGTTACTGAAATTAGTATAATTACATATAAAACATAACCAGTTTACTACTAGGTATGTTTAAAACTTACTAGGTATGTTTAAAAAAATCTAAAGGAAGTCTAATCTGTATTGAGATCTCTTCTGTTAACTAAGGTATACCATAGTAATTAAATAAATTAATATATTGTCTGTTTTAAGGATGTTTATGGCTCCCATCGTTCTGATTTCAGAATGCGTCATAATATTTAACGTACAGTTCTCTATAGTATCTCTGTAGTAGTGAAATACTACTGTTTCAAATTGTCATCTCAGTCACAAGGAGTCTGGAACATAATAAGTTTGAGTCGCACCAGCTTGTCTGCCTCTTCCAATATAGGTTTGATGACTGGAAGACTGTGAACCTCTTCATCCTTATACCCTTTGGACTGTGACCTCTGACAGCTCCCCAGGCTTAGAACAGTGGCCTTACCTTGGTCTCAGAAATGACCCTTAAAACATTCACCAGGATCCTTCTTCCATGCTGTATGCCTTTCTTGCTTTGATCAGTTATTCCCCAAATCAGGCATGGCGTGACACAAATAAGAGTTGCTTAGTCACAAACTCTGGGCACTCTCACATTGGTGAATAAGGAACCAAAGGAGTTACAGCTGCTAGAGGCCATTAAGGATTTAGTGAGAAACTGCAGAAAAAGACTTGAGAACACAGCTTCTGAAAAAGCAATGAGATGAGATCAAACGAGGGGTACCAAATACACAATATATTGTCTTGCAGCAGCTAAACCATCACAGTATGCTTCATTTCTTATACCCTGATCAGGGCTGAATCACAGTCACATAAACTTCATCCTCTTGGTAAGAAGATACAGTGCCTCTGATCTCCTCCTCCTCCTCCTTCTTCTTCCCCTGGATGTGGACATATGGGGCTGTCTTATTGGTCCACCCAGCCCAATATTGTCTACTCTGACAACAGCTCTCTAGGTTCTTCAGCAAAGATCTTTCACATCACTAGCTACCTAACCATTTTAAATGGAGATACCAGAGACTGAACTTGGGATCTTCTACATGCAACATATATACACTGCCATGGAGCTACTGGCCCTTTCCTGACATGAAAACATCTATAGTCACATGACTGACTGTGAGGCTTCACTATGACCAATTGTGTTACAGTTTACCCAGTCATGAATCAACTGGAGATTTTGCTGGGATTGCAGTTGGACAGGCAAAAAGGAATAAGGTTGAGAAGAGCCAGAACTCTTCTGTCCTACATTCCAGCAACAAGGTTAACTTGCCACTGACTGAATGGGATAAGGTACAGTTTTACATATTTTCAGTCAAAATCCACAAATCTTTATTTGAATACTTGAAAAGCACATGTAGCTATTTATTAAGAGTACACCCTAGGAGAAAAGGTAGATCAGAATGCAAAGGCTTAGCTATAAAACCCAATATAAGTGGATTAACCACCTCAGCAGTTTGGAGTAAATCCTTTTTATTTGAAAATATCTAAATCAAGAGTTCAAATACCTCCTGATTTAGATTTACTCTCCCGAAAAAGAAACTGTGGGAAAGCAGTTATTAAGATAAAGCTATGGCAAGTCAGCTTTGGGAAGAAGGCGGTAACACCCAATGTAAAAAGCACCCACTGCAAATTCAGTGTGAATGCTGCAGTGTAACAACAGGTGAAAAGTGCTGCTGCAGTCTTGTAAACCTTTTACATGCATATAACTTTCCCTTGATTTGAAGAATTAGATCTCAGTACATTCCTATGCGAAATGCCTCTTGGGGTCAAACTACACATCACATTAAATGCGTAGTATGGAGATAAGGCTTATTTCTCCCTTTTTTACTTTAGCGTAAATGGATGTGATTTGGGTCAGGACCACCACATACTGGGAGGGGAGGATTAAACCTCCAGCTCCCCCTGTTTGCATCCTAAATCTCCCCCCATCCCCCAGCACACAGGGGTTAAAAAAAAGACAATTGATACCAATGGAGACATTTCTTATTTTAACTCCCGCACACTAGGGCGGGGGGGGGGGTGGATTTGGGGAAGCAAATGGTGGGAAGAAAGGTTTAACCTTCCCTCCTGGTGCATGGTGGTCCCAGTCTAAATTGGGGCCACATGCACTTACTGTAGACTAAAAAAGAAAAGCAAAAGATAAGCCTCAGGTACACACACTGCAATTGTACTTTGCAGCTACTTAATTTTAGACATCACTGCATTCTGCTATGTTAAGTGGTGGTTGGGAGGGGGCAATGATAGGATTTGCAGTCCAACACATCTGGAGGGTACCAGGCTGGGGAAGGCTGTTCTAAAAGAGAGGGGGGTATCAATGGCCCTATGCTGTTCATCATCAGTTTTCCACAGCCACACACTCACCTCTGCATATCATATTCTCCATCTTGTCTACATGGTTTCTTTGCTTTAGGACATAAGAACATAAGAGCCATGCTGGATCAGGCCAAGGGTCCATCTAGTCCAGCATTCTGTTTGCACAGAGCATTTCTTCATGAGGCTTTTATTGCACGCTCGTGATTGGTCACTCACAGAAATTTGTGGGCCCTTTACACAGTGTCGCCAACCTCCAGGGCATCTGCCATGCTGTCTCACCTTTATCCCACCGTTAAAAAGGTCGGCAATAACCCACTAAGGAACATTAATCTGATATATCAGCAGTGTGTAATGATGGATTTGCACTATAACCAGTGCACCATCCAGTGGCTGTAAAATGAAACTTATAGAACTTGCCAAGAACTTGCCGATAAAGACAGCCCCGAAAGGGGGGGGGGAACAGTCTGTGTCAGCCTGTGTAAGGAGCCGATCTTAAACCTGCAAAGAATCTGGAAGCAGAAGCCCTGGTAAGTTGCAGGATAAAATGCCTAGTGTGGTGAAGACCACAGTGGCCAACCAGCTGCCCATGGGGAACCCACAAGTAGGACATGAGTGCAACAGCACCCTCCCTTTGGAGAATGAGAACTTCACATGTACTTTGTGCCTTCTTCAGGACAATGTGGCATTAAGGCTTGTGAGCTTTAGCTCACAGTTTCCTGGCTTTATGGTGCTTGGTTGAAAAATGCATAGCCTTAACTTAAAAACAAAACAAAAAAACTTTAGGGTTTTTTTTTTGTTTATTGAATACATATAGAACTGGTGGGTTGAGACCCACAAATGAGTTGCACTCTAACCTAACACAGAGGGACCAATATCATTTTCTTTTTTTCTGTTACTGTTTGATTTGTGTAAGTGGGAGGAACAAAAGGTTGTAGAAAAAAGTACAAAACTCCTTTACCATTATCAGTTATGCAGAAGAGGGAATACACTGATTGAAAGAGCATCCTGTGCATATCTATTCAGAAGCAAGTCCCAATTATTTCAGTGAGATTTCTACAGGTTCTTTACAGGATCTCAATATGTTACCAGGGATTTTCAGCCTAGCATTGAAGAAACATGTATCTCAAAGACTGGAGGAATGCAGGGCATGGATGGGTATGTGTGGGGAAGGAGGGATGCCTTATGAGGCCCATTCAATACCATAGGTAACCCAAGGGATAAGCCATGAAACATAACAAATTCCTCTGCATTTCTCTACTCAATGCAATTTTCCCTTAAAGCTGAGCTAGGTCCTTGCATAATAATAAAATTGTCATGTGATTTTAAAATATATAATGAAAGCCCTTAGAGTTCCATTTTGTGCCAAAGAAGAAGACGAGTATCTCCAGGGAAATGTTCACAATTCATAATGAAGAACCCTCTTGGTTTGTTTCCTTTTGCAACTATTAATTTTAAAGAGCCAAATTTCTTCACAGCAGGGGTGGGCAACTACAGGAGGTCTGAGAACCATTTTTGCACACATGACACACCCTTTCCAGGAACCTTCTCCACAGGCCACATTGGGAGGTGAGGGGAAAATTAAAAATTTTAAATGCCAGGGCTCAATTTAGCTTGGTATCAAGCTGAATGTGACCCTTTTAGCATTCCATAGCCACTACAGACCTTCATTTTGTTTCCTTAAAAAAAGAATGAGGGCATATCAGGTGCAGCAGTGGCAGGAGCCACCTCAGGGGGCAGCATGGGCCATATGCAGCCCGCAGGACGTGTGTTGCCCACCCCTGTTTTACCAGGTCTGAATATGATTGAATTTGTTATGTTATTCAGGGCAGTATCATTTAGGGTGAAGCCACATTAAGAAAGCGAAGCCATAACCTACTCACATGGGATTTAGTGCGCAATCCTATCGAGATAATCACCAGCCTCCAAACGTAAAGGCTGGCAACTATCGTATGCAGGGTGGCCACAGCACAGAGGAGAGGAGCCCCTCCGTGCTCCGGCCACCCTGAATTTTTGTCTAGACTGGTGATTTCACTTGACTAAGTGTGGCTTCAGGGAGGGGGAGGGAGACCCAATAGGAAGCTGTCTAAAACAGCTTCCACAGTCTCCGCCCCTCCCTGCCCCTGAGGCTGCCCCCTTTTCACCCTCTCTGCGCTTTGTTTACAAATGCGGAGATGGTGGCAGCTCAGAAAGAATGCAGAGACAGCAGCCACTCCCCCCAGCAACGATGGGGAGAGCAGAGGAGGGCTGTTTCTAGCAACTGAGCTCAGAGCGCTGGCTCTGACCTCAGCTGCCAGAAACCAAAAAAACCTATGGCCATCTAGACAGTGTCTAGATGGCCATAGGATTGCTCTCCCCAGGACATCCAAGCCATTGTCTAGCAGTAATAACATAGTACCTAATTTAAAACAACAACAACACACATTTAGAGTGGGAAGCTCCTATTCCTCATTAACAAAACTGTGGGATTGTGTGTGCGTGCATGTGTGTGTGTCTGTCAGGTGAAGTAGCATCATTTGGACGCTTTGAAAGTTGGAAGATGTTGTGTCCTGCTCCTGCAGCATCTTCCACAACATTCATCCCACAATGGGAAAGACATTACTTCTGCATACACACACATAGAGTCAGCTTAAAGGGAAGCTTATCTTTTGTGTCTCACTCATTCCCAAGTAGTAGCCATGAGAGCAAATGGAAATATGGGAAGCAATTTTCAGATACTCTTCAATAAGTCAGTGAAGCAAATAATGCCATTTCAATTATTTGAATCTTGAGGGAACTAAAGCAATAAGCCCCAGGGAAATTTGTGTTCTTTTGTTTCTATTCTTCTGTAAAGGAATCCATACTGATGACTCACTTTGGGAGCAATGAAGCTGGGTTCCCATTGTATCTTGTAAAATGCAATGTAATTGCAATTTTAAAACTAAGTAATCCATTAATAGAATAAGATCAAAGTATGAAACTATTTAATTTGTTTTTATTTCTTTACTCCAGCTCTGGTATCTCTGATGCCAGGTCTGTTACTGAATTGTTAGCAAGAAAATGCCAGAGCACATAACTGACCAATTGTCATTTAAACTTAATCAGGAGCATTCTGAAATAACTGCATCAAATCATTGCATTATATTTCATTTATTCCGTTTCATTTTGCTGATAGAGATGGTGGACAAAACATATATGGAGGAATGGGAGTAGTGCATTTTTTTGTTTGCAAGATATTGTGATTGCTACCATCCTCTCAAACTTCCACAAAGTTAACTTTCACAACACACACATACCCACAATCCACACAGACTCACAGATCCACAGTGGGCTCATTCCCCACTGACCTTTGGCCTGCTATGTGTAGTGCTGATCTCATTGCAGGAACCCTGGCTGTTGCCTGGAATGAGAGGACTGTGTCTGCCTCCCGTGGTGACATCCATCATCTCTGCTGTATGTGGCTACTCGTGTAACTTCAGAATAATGGTACATTCCAGGAAGATTCAGAGATTTACAATGCAGATCTCAAGAGTCCCCCTTCCGAAGTCATAGCAATGTCTACGGCTTTCAGAGGGAGACTCTGACATATCCTATGGTTCCCTGGGACACTCTCCCAGGGACCATAGGATTACTCTCCAGGAGAAATAAATTAATATAGACATATAAATTATAGTAGCATAATCATGATTGTTTTATCCATGTTTATATATGAGGAGTTGCAGCTGGGATACACTGGAGTACATCCAGGGCACGGCTCAAGTCACCGTTATTTTTAAATGGTT
This sequence comes from Heloderma suspectum, assembly GCF_057233095.1. Lineage (NCBI taxonomy): Eukaryota > Metazoa > Chordata > Lepidosauria > Squamata > Helodermatidae > Heloderma > Heloderma suspectum. Next base: position 67,820,657 of record NC_139460.1, on the reverse strand, counting down.
CAATACTGTAGCTGACCATTTTCTTTTAGCGGTTGATAACACTTTGCAGGAAACTGTATCTATTCAATCACATCCCACTTGGCCTTGTTGAATAAGGACAGTGCAAAGTGTTAAGCTAAGTCCAATTATGCAGTCACTTTCAACCTTGCTGAGGCTAGATTATGGATACAGAGAGACATTCAGGCGTTGAAGGGGAGACTTAACACTGTCTCATTCATAATGGTTTCCTGTGCTAAACTTCCCAACTAATTAACGTTTCTAATGAAGAAAAAGTTATACATTAATGGATAATGCCTAACACCATCAGTTGACTCATTGTTATTAAATGCTCTTTCCACTACAAGATTTTCAGTCCTTCAAGAAATCCTCACACTTCATGTTAAAAGCCCTTTGTACACAGCACTTCTTCACTTCCTATAAATCAGTTCTGTAATCTCTTTTGCACACACTTACACAGAGATATCATTATAATGTCAGCATGTACTTGACATTGGGAATATTCAGCGAGGTTTAGGGCTACAATATATTCTTTTTCTATGCAACCCCCAAATGTCACCTTGTTTTCCCCCAAGTCAGTCATCTCTTTAAAAAACAACAACCTAACAATCCGAGAATTTGAGTGGTGGCTGAAACTAATATGAACTGAAGATATTTACTCCTTACAAATCATTTATGACTTTGGAACAAGCTCTTATAGTAGCTTAGAGGAACTGGATGAGTACGACCAATAACTTTCTCAAAATGATGTATGTCTTTTTTCAGATTTCCCCATTTACTAGTATGCATATACAACAAAACCAAGTAAAACATAAAAATAACCACCAACAGATGACAATTCAACACAGGCTATAGCAAATAGCTTTGCACTTAAATTGCCAAATGCAGGTGATTGAATTTCATATTTGAAAGTTTTGAAAATGTTGCATATATTTAGCTTAACTTTCAAAATTTAAAGTAAAAAGTTATACACTTCTAAAGCTAACTAGATTATTTTCCTCTTAGTCAGGAATTGGCCCTTCAAGCTGAGTATAGAGTATTTCTAAGTGGACCCACTCAATTTCAAGCACTTTCTCTCAGTTGTGAAGTTGGGGGATGGATAAATTTCCTGCTTTCTTTTTTGCAGTTCTTAGGCTAGCTAAGGCTTGCATTCTACCTTTCTTCTGAATTTACATAAACATTTGTATAGTTAATTTTAGAAACAAAGGTTGGACCAAATTGGGAGCATCAATTTGCCACCTCATTCAAGGGGATGGTTATTTTGAGGGGACATAATTTCGATCCTGAAGCAGTTTGAGGGGAAGTGAGGGGACTTACCATAGTGGCTGAATGGGGGATTCTTACCCTTTTGTTTCTTTCCTTTATCCTCCTCCCCTTCAAAAAATCTTTGTCAAGTTTTAACACTTTTTAAAAGTCCAAACTGCCAAATGACATGAAAGGAGAGTAACTCTAGAAACAATGGGTGTGAAGGTTGATCTTCATTATGATCTTGTCAAGTCTCCTGCTCCATTTAGATCTGAACAATTGATGGAACATATTGAGCTTTTCTAGATGAGACACTGATTGTGTGCTTATCACACCTTACTCATGGTTGTGTATGGGTTTTTTAGATGTCATCATGACCCTCCAGTTTCACTTCTGTTTTTAAAGAGCACTTCCACAATTTTTTTAAGAGCAGAGAAAATGGAGTATTATTTCTGAAAGTGAAAGAAATCATATTTTCCTATTTGTGCAATTGTGCTTTTCTGCTACAGCATGGCGCCACCTAGAGGCTATGTGGCAGAAAAGCAGGAAAGGAATAGATCTTTGTGTAGTGCTTAGATCTCAATTCTTCAACAAAACCAAAAGCAGATACAGCAAATTAACAGCTTTGTGTAGAAAAGTCTATTGAAACCCTGTATTGGTATTGGTGATGTTGCATTGGATCATGCTAGGGGTGTATGAAACCTCACTTACCTGGCTCTGCTGGATTCCACGGGGAGGGGAGGTGATCTGGTCCTCCCCCCTGGAATCCTGCCCAGCCGGCTCCGCTCTGCGGCCAGTCTGCAGAGCCGATGGCTGGGCTGATCCACAGTGGGGGCCCTATCCACTGCCGGGCTGCTGCGGACCCAAATGGCGTCCTGCATAGGGGATGCCATTTGCATCCCTATGCTAGGCCATGATAGGCTACGTATATATTTTCGTAGCCTATCACGACAAAAGCAGGGACGCAAATGGCGGCTGCCACTACGGCCGCCATTTGCAGCCACAGCAGCCCGGAAGACGGCCCAGAGCCGTCGCCGGAGCTGCCGCCGCATCCACCACATCCACCTCCAGGTAGGTCCATTTTGGGGGCGATTGTGGGGTGTGGCAGGGGGGTGAGGCCGTTCTGCCATGGATTCCGGGGGGGACGGATTCTTTAGAATCCAGCCTCACTGGAGTCCGTGGCAGAATTCTCCAATATCCCTAGATCATGCACATGATCACAAGTACTGTCCTTCCAGTGAATCAAAAGGCTCAGACTAGTTGATTCACATTAGTTCAGTTCCTGATGCAGATTGGTTTCCAGTCATTTAAATTTTGAATTTTGCTTTAGGGAAGCACATATGTTCAGAGTATCAAAGGGGTGGATGGGATGCGGCCTCAGCCAGGGGAAGAGGGCTATTGTCACCCAGATCTTTCTCCTAGACTCTTGGCTCCTTTGTTGGCCATGAGGAGTCACAGAGCTCCTTCCTTCTTGTCCTCTCCCTTTCTCTGTCTTTTACATGTGGCTTTCCAGTCCAGTCATGTCTGTTTCCTGGCCCCTTTGCCTTGCTTGGAAATATGCCCTTACCCACAAGTAGGCCTTTAGTAATGAAAAGCTTCACTCTGGATCAAGAGAATCATGTCAGGCCACAAAAGGAGGGGTTTCTCACTCCCTTCCCCTTCCTGGACTTCCATTCCACAGCAGGATTATTACTTAGTAGTATCACCTCTTGTTTAGCTGTTAGCCTTGTTTGTTCTTCTCCACTTCCTAAAAATGACCTTGCTGTTTTATAAGAGGGCTTTGGCAAGGTGGGTATGTCTCCTAAATCCCCACATACCTTTAAAATGTGGGGAAAGAAAATAAAAATAGCTTAATTGTGCACAATGCCCTGTTTAAAGCCAGACAGTGATGCTTAGTCCAGAGCTACCCACAGAGAGGAGGTACCAATCCCATGAAGGCCAGGTGTAAAAAATACAAACAACCCTTACATTTTGATTAGCACCGCTCTAATCCAATCGGATGCTGTCTTTGGGGAGGACTCTGCCAATGAGGGCACAAGGCTGATAGAAAGACCGTCCTGTGCTCTCATTGGCCATGTCCCCTCCAAAGGAAGTGTCTGATTGTTTGAGATTTTTATTTATTTATTCATGTCAGAAGCATCACCATTAAAAACACACTATAACACATAACATTTAAAATATAAGATGTAGAAGCTAAGATATATAAAAGTTAGACAAATCTTGCCCCCAAACTAGCAACATTAATTGCGTTCTGTTGCGCTATCGTAAGGTCCTCATGTGTGCACAAAGGGCAAGTGTACATCTTTGTTGTTGTCTGTAAGTCTCCACAGCCGCATAGGGCAGAGATCACCGGATAGCCCCATTTATTCAGAGTATCTCTAGATCTTGTTGTGCCCATGCGCAGTCTATTCAATGATTTCCAAACTTCCCAGCTTTCATCAGAACCGGGTGCCAGCTCCTCTGCTTGTTCCCTGCAGTGTTGATTCTTTGTAGCTTTCCATAAGTCCATTCTCCTTTTGAATACATCAAAGTCTTCTGTCAATATGAGGAAGCTTTTCCTGGATTTTAATCTCTGAGGAGCTGGTTGTAGGCCATAAAGAGGGTGTTGTTTGGATATTGGGGATTTAAGCCTCTCTTTGTATGCTGCTGTTCCTCTACGAACAGCAGGCAGGGCAATGCCAGCTATGTGGTAGATCTTATCTAGATATTGCTGTTACAAAAGATAGCTTAAGAAAAAAAAGGGGGGACACCATGGGGGTGCATGGATGAGGGAAATGATGGTGAGGAGAAGGGCAGCGGAAGTGGTATGGGCCTTTCCTTTCTAAGTCCCTAGGCCTTTGGCAGCTGCCTACCCATGCTGACACCTGATACCAGGCCTGCCTCTAGTTCTTTATTTCAGATGCAGGAGTGCAGTATTCAAGATTCTAGGGTGGGACAGCTGAAGGAGATTCCAGAGTGAGACAAACGATTCACCATCCGAAAAGACACTATCTTGATTCTACTGCCTTGCACTTAGTGCCAAATGCCTGATACTATAAACTTGGAAAGCCAAGGCTAAGAATGGAAGGGGCACCTGATTCAGTCTGGGAATCTGGTGGAACCACCCCTGCCTGCATTCCTGAGCCCTGCTTGCTCAGCCCCTGCCCCTGCTCGCCCCTTGCCCGCGCTCAGCAAATGGCCTGCACTCACCCCAGTGGCCTTGTCAAGTTTCGCAGTCACCATTTTTTGAGAAATAAAATGGCGATTGCAAGAATGCGCATATTTGCGCACATGTGAAAATGTGCATTTTGCAAATACGCATATTCACGTATGTGCGAAAATTTTGCACACACACAAAAATGCACCTTCACAAAAATGTGCATTTCACACATGAGAACATGAGCATTCAGAAAATGCGCATTTTCGCACATACAAAGACATGTGCATTTTTGCGATCACCATTTTTTTTAAAAAAAAAATGACAACCATGGAGCTCCACAAGGCCACTGGGGTGAGTGCGGGTTGCTCGCCAAGCATGGGAGGAGCTCGAGCATGGTCTGGGGACCGGCAAGCAGGGGCAGGGGCTGGGAGGGTGTCCAGAGAACCCAGACGGGGTGAGTTTGCACATCCCTAGCCAAAGCCACCTTGAAAATCCAGATGGAAAAGGTACTAGAGATTGTAAATCAGGCTCTAAATGAGAGCACTGTTTATAAAAGAAGGCATGCTTTACAAACCACTGGGGAGAAAAAAAAATGGAATCCATTTTTAAATTGCTTTGATTAAACAATTGGCTGTTGATATACCTGCTTAACCACAGGGACTCTATCCTAGTTCTTCTGGTTCCCCCATCCTCTTGTAGATGTCTATCCTCCTTTTTAATTTAGTTTGTTCATTTCCCAAATCCCTGGCATGTGAGTCACTGTCATGGCAACAAAGGACATATGCTGAAGGTGCACAGGTAGGGCCAGCCTACCATTATAATCATGTTAGAGGAGAGACAGAAGGGATTAATGAGTGGATGGGCTAGGACATGAGTGAGCGAGCTGGAGTGGGACTAGTCTCACTTTCAGCTCCAGGGAAGAGGTGCTGTGCCAAATTCTGACTTCCAATTTCCTGAAAGTTTTCTTCCCCCATGAAAGAGGCTTCCATTTTTCTGCCTCATTCTCAGAGCTTCTTATAATTTATTTTGAATCCATTTGGTGGTCTTTTTGAGCTTACCTAATCACTGTGAGGTGGCCGACGGTGCTGTGAGTGTGTGTTTCTCTTTCTATTAAACATCTCTCCATTGCTCCCAGACTCTGTGCTTCCTGATCTGAAAAAAGCCCTATGGGAGGAATTAACTCAGAATGTCTTCCCCTGGGTGGGATGTGCAGGAAAACAAGGAGGCTACAGGCTGCTAGAGGTGATTGTACAATGAAAGACAAGACACTCATGTACACTCCTCAGCCACCTCCTAAGTGTGGTAAGTACAAGAACTTTGAACCAAACCCATGAGAATTTCTCTGAAATATCTTCTCCTTCCAAATTCTTTTCAAAACCAGTTTCTTTTTATCAACCTGAATGGGAATGTTCAAAAAATATGTGGCTGAAATTTTCTGCACAACACTAGTAATTAACTAAACCAAATGGAATTATGTTCCAAACAATGCAAGATACTGATAGTGTGGTAATTCCAAAGATACCCATAGCTTTGACTAAGTATAAATTATCTTTCACTGATATCGCTATAGATTTCCTGTGCAAAGTTTGTAGGAGGTCTGTTCTGCACTTGCTGCTATTATAATCTAATTGTAACAAGTTACTTATACATATCAGATATATAGTGATGGCCCAAATACTTCAAAGATAGCATGCATATGAGTTGTTCTCAGTTCTGCCCCTGTCTTAAACCCCCTATTTGACATTTCTTTTCTACAAAACACTTTTTGGTTATGCCGTGTTTTCACTCCCAGTCCCATGCATAACATCCTGGGTCAGTTATGGATACCACTGCAACCCCACAGGTTGTGATGTGCTTGTTATTGAGCTTCATCCTTGCCATTTCATTTCTACATGCAGCAACACAGAGAATCATGCTTTTGGCATGTGTGGAATAAATATTCTTTTGGCACAGCATAACAGACAAAAGGAATCACTTTCTTTCTTAGTACGGGAGTCTACAAATCCTTAAATCAATCATGCTGTGTAGGATCACATCTCTAGCACTATCAGGACAAAGCCCCATTAATTAAAGCTTATGTAGAGGTTGGATCCCCCAGAGTATACATAATGTCCAGTGGTGTCAGTGATGTGCCTCGATATTAGCATCTTACCCAATCAAACCCAGCAACCTTTTAATTAAAACTACAATTTTCCTTATATTTCTATAGGAAATTATAATGTTTTCATTTTTTAAAAAAAAGGAAGCCAAGAGAATAGGTTGCCTCTCTAGAATTTTGAGTGTGCTAACATTTTTTTTCAAATGCAATAGAATGTAATACTAGGATATGCAATTGCAAGTTATTAACAGCAAGCTACACTTTTTTAAAAAAGATGCTTAATGAATTTTAATGAAGGAAACAGGGTTCTCTTGCTAACAGAGGCCTCTGAGGTCCAGTTTAGGAAAACATCAAAAGGAGAAATTTTATTGAAATATATTCTATCATTCTGAGCTTGCTTCCAAAATTATTGTGCTCAAACTTGTTTTAATTGATTCTCCTGTTCAGTACTGCCTGAAGTTTTCCACTAAAGCCTGAGTGAAAAGAAAATGATGGATTTGAGTATCAGTGTCTCTTTGTAATATTGAACTTTTTTGTTTTAAAAATACATAAAGCCCTAAGCATAATAATAATGTGAAAATATATTCTTATCATCACCAGCAGCATATTGAATTCAATAAATAAGAATTTCTAAATTCCACTTCTTTCAATAAAAATAGAGTCAGAGGAGGCTTCCTTTAGCTATATATCAGCTTTCACTTGTTGGGTATTAAATAACCTCTTCTTAGAAGTGGCAAATATCTCCACAGAATGCATTGAGATATTTAAAAAAAGAAGCACTGCATTAAAGTTATATAATAGCCTATACTAGAGCACCATATTCTGGAAGAAAGTATAGAAATTACTGGACTGATTCATGAATCACAACAACCCAGAGTTGTTGCTTTAAACCCTGGGTTCTTGTGAATGAGCAAGCGGAAGTGACTCAAAAACTGAGGGGCCCTCTGTCCTTGGGTGGTTTTCCATGGTGTGCAAACCAGGAACTTTTGCTTGTTTGCCCTGACAAGCCAGAGCTGGAACCCAGGGGAGAGAGACAAGCCAAAGGAGAGGGACAAGCCGGGGGGGGGGGGGGAGAGAGAAGTGATGTTCACAACAAGCCAGGGTTTAAAAAACAAAATGGGGTTATTTTGACATGAATGTAGAGTGCAATGTAGAGTGCAATACTAAGCATACCTCCAAGGAAATAAGTCCCCTTCATATTCTCTCTCTCCTCCTCCCACCCCTCTCTCTCATACATGCACAGAGTATGCATGGGAGCTACATTACTGTACTATAGCATGCCACCAGGAAGCACATGTGAGTATTGTAGCCATATGGATGGGAATGGGATCAATTGAACTAGGTTTTCTCATCCACATGGAACCCTACTAGGAGGGAGGTTGCCACTCTGGTGAGAAAGATCTACCTGATCAGTAATTTGAACTCAGAGAAAACTGCTCAGGTTACCATTCCTTCACATGTATATTCAATCCAGGCTGAAGGGACTATTAACCCAAACTGAAAAGGAGCCCAGTCTTTGGTTGTGTGAGTAGGCCTTGGCATCAGATTCATTTGACATATCGAAGATTTATATGTCTACTGACACTAAATTACAGTTATATTTTGGGAGATGATAGCTCCCATGCAATACTACAGTTAAGTCTGAGATGTTCACTTTTCTTTATTTCTGTGGAAAAAACAGTAATTCCAAGTATCTTGGATTGCCTGTGCCATTTGTCATATTTTACACCTGTGTATATATGTCTGTTAGTGGGATGGACCTGGCCTTGATCCATCCTCTGGTATCTTCACATTTTCATTGTTTGCTATCAGGCTTGCATGTTACATCTGGGCAGCAAGAGAAAACTCCACAGATTCATATTATAAAATAGTGGCTGGAAAAGGCTATATTCTCATAGCTCAACAGGATGCCAATATATTATACATAATTCTCACCATATATGTGTTCATATTTCATAAAATAGAAAGTTGCATTACAGAAATATACAAAGGTCTCATTTTTGAAGAAAAGCACAATAAGTGACACATTCAAAGATTACAAACAACTTGTCGGAACACCTCTGATAATAATTCAGTTTCATTTCTGTAGCCAAACACTCAGGAAGGATTTGCTTTCCTCATTCATAAGTATACTATCTGTCTTTTCACATTGCATGTCTGATAGCATGTTTTAAAGAGATGTGAGTTTGATTGTCAGCCCATGGCAGCTGTGATTTTCAGGCAGCCTCTGTTGTCTTCCAGCTGTGTTAGCACACAGTGAGGTGGACATTTGATGCTTCTGCTGCACACTGAATTCAGTCAATCAGTACTAACCACTATCATTGAGGGTAAGTAATTGTATTGCAAAAACAGCTGAAGCCAGGCTGACTTCAGACTATACTGGCACAAGCATGTGACTGTGCTGATTGTAATGACTAAAAACCATGACTTCCATGGGCCAAGCTGGTTGTGAGAACTGGGCATATCAGCCACCGTATCTGTGGCAACAGCGGCTCAGGGAGCCCTTAGGTTGGTGCTTTCTGCAGACTTCCCTGAGCAATTATGCTTTCAGCAGTCCTGCTGATCCTGAGGTTGGAATCAACATTTAGCTTTAGGGAGAGACCATAACTCAATGGTAGAGTATGTATTGTTGCATGCAGGAGGTCTCAGGTTCTGTCCCTGGCATCTGTCAATTTTGGTTTCTCTCAGTTTCTCATTTTTCCAGTCTTAAGTTCATTTCGTCCCATTGCCACATCACTTTGAGATTCATAGTTGTTAATTTCACATAAAAAAAGTTTTGTGTGTATTTCTCCAAATATACACATTTCCCCTTACATGTTTGCCTGAGTGTCATGCATTTTTGAACATTATTGTCATAAGCATGCACATGTTTGTGCACACTTTCCCCTAGTATGCATATTTTTGTATGCTTTTTTGGCTGGAGAACTCCATTTTGAAGGATGACTGACTTTCAAATCACATGTAGGTTTGACAATGTGGAATTAGATAAGTTTGTATTAAAATGAGAGCCAAATTAATTTCTTCCCCATCCCTGTCTTCAGTTAACAAGATAAGGAAGCAGGTGATGTGAAAGAACTGTGCCTAGACCCTGGTGATTTGCTGCCAGGAGAGCAGACAATATGTCTTTCTAAGTTCCTACTCAAATTAATACAGATCATGGTTGAACAGAGATAGCTCCTTGGATTGCTAGCATAAGTTAACTCCATCTGATCCTAGCATCTCAAATGCTGATTTTGCCTTATCTCACCACTAGAGCCAAAGCAATAGAATCAGATTGCTTTAGTAGGTTTCAGAATGGACAAATGCATTAATACAATCCAGAACTTGACTGACTATACATGAATTTTAGACTGGCACAATTTAATGTTCAGATATAATATCACATCCCTACATTTATCCTACAATGCCATATATCCATGGGGTGAGAGATGCACGAAATTTAATAATGCTGCCTTCAAACACATGTAGTTCTGTCTGACTCATAAATCATCTTTTTTTCTTGTTTGTTAAAAAAGATCTAAAATTTGAGATGCAAGGCTGTGCAATAAAAAGGATGAAATATTGAGAGACTTTTGAAAATCCTGATTTGTCTTGTTCAAACAAGCTTATCTAGTAATCATTAGAACCCTCAGAATAATATATGGCATTGTAAAAGCTTATTTAAATCTGGCCCAAAGAGTCTGCTAATCCCATAATGAATCTCTTTCCCAAGTGATCACATTTCTTTCACGTGTAACTGGAATAATAAAAATCTCTAACTGTTCTGATCGAAATTGTTTGGAAAACAGTTCACCAGCATCCCCCTCCATTAAAATAATGGGTAATTAATGTCAGCGTATGTGTGCATATGCGTTTTGGCGAGTACACAAACAGTCTAACAAATTATACTTGCTTGAAATGTCCCCTGGCCAAATGCAAGTCTGAAGAGCCAACAGAACTATTACAGCCTAGGATGCCCTTCTGAGGTACAGCCGGCAGTGCTGGAACTGCTTCAACATGAATTAATCCCATATGACATGATGGACATGTGTGAAAATAACTCATTCAAGAGGACTGGCCAACTGGTGGGGTGCAGCTGCAGCACAAGCTATCCCAGGGCCTGAAGTGGAAGAACAGGATCCACTGCCTCACCTCCTCAATTGCCGCCACACACCCCTCCAACACCACTGCTACTGCCACCACTACTGCCACGACCACCACTACAGCAACCCCCCACTCCCAATCGCCACAACTGCCCACCTTTTGACTCACTCTGGGGACCCCCTCAGAACAAGCCAGAGGGGTTGGCAGGCTCTCTAGAGAGCTGTGTTGACATAAGGAGGAAGTGGCCAATGCAGCTTTTCGGAGAGTTGGTCAGATGAGCTATTTGCACAACATTTGAAAAGTACTAAGTATTATCAGTGTTGGGAAAACCTACACTGGGCTTTCTTCAGGGATCAGTGAAGACACATGCATTGGCTCTAACCCTTCAGCCTCCATGTCTTATATTCAACAGCTAGGGACAGTAATGCAACCAAAGATGTCTCTTCTTCCTACAGAGTCCAATATCAATATGAGAAACTGATGAGGCATTCACCTTCAGAACATTTTATCTAAGGTTGCTCCAATTCTGTTAAAATACATAGGAAGTATTACCTGAATCCACAGTTCCCAATGAATGTGCTCTATATCCATTCATCCAAGAGTGAGCTAGTGTTTTTCACACCTGAGCAGGGACCACTGTTTGTTCTTGCAGTCTCTTTATTCTTGGAGTAGCTTAATTCTTTCTGAACTGACCACCATCTTTTCTTTAACTTTTCCAACAAGACTCAGTAAATATGTATTGCCCACAATGATATAAAGGTGGAGGGAGCAAGTGATGAGACTCTGAAAATAATGAAATACTCCCAGAACACATTGTACTTGGGAAGACTCCCTCATAACAGCTTTTGCTCTTGTTCTCTCTCTCTCTCTGCAGAAAAAGAAACATTATCATTGGGACTTTTTCTCTGTGCTTCCTATCATGTTAATTAATTGCAAACACATAGTCAGTGGAGTCCAACTGTCTTGTATCTTGACCCTGAGGTTAGAGGTTGTATGTATGGGACACCAATAGCAATTGTAATTTATAAGCATGTGCATTGTGCTGATGGGGATAAGAGGCAAGGCATACATTATTGGGTTAAACTAGGGCCACAACCTTATTAACATTTTAGCAGAGGAGATCAGCAATGAATACTACACTAGAGTTTGGGCAAACTCCTGGGCTCAGGTAGGAGCTGCCTAGCAATCTCTTCCTTCCTTCTAGCTAGCTTGACCCCAACTCAGAGTCTAAAAAGCAGCTCCTTGGCTGCTTCCAGTTGTCCCAGCCATATTTCAAGCTGTGTTTAGGGAAGCTTGCTCGCATTTCTGCCCCCAATCCCCTGAGCTCTTAATGAGTGATGCAAACAAGCCACAAATAAGTTCTGTTCCTTGGCCAGAATCCCTGAGTTGCAGGTCTATGGAATCTCCCTTCACCTTTTTGGTGCCTCTGTGTGGCAATAACTCTTCTCTTCCCTTCTTCTTTTCTCTCACACCAGTGCCGTCTCTGACCAGGTATGTCTAAGCTATCCCACAGGCCTTGCTTGTATAGTTAACTACCTCACTCTTGACTAGACAGTACAAAGCAGGCAAATATCAAAAAACAAATGATCCTTTCCAAAGTCAATCTGGGATGGGGAAGAAACATTCCTATTTGGACCCTTTGTGATGATTTAACGGCATTCAAGTTGGGTAGGAGTCCAGCTGTTTGCCTGACTTGTCATCCTGTCTGTCTATGGCGAGGCACAAAGCTTCCCAACACTCACATCAAGATTTGGAGAAGGAGAGATATTGTCTTATTTTGTTGATATTGTATGTTATGCAGTTGCGTTAGGCAATTAATCATCACGCATACTCATGGGAACAAAAAAAATGGAACACAGAAAACCAGTTTGCGTGCTTGGATGGAGACACAAAAAGAGTTTTTCTAGTGTTTTAAAGTCTAGATTATTCCTACCAATATCTGCAATGATTCCTTAAAGCACTATTAGACTACATCTCAAGTTTTCTCTCAAGTTTTAAGCAAAACAATTATGTAATGGAGTTTTATATAATATTAAAATTGTTTTATATAATAGTATATAATGGATTGCTTTAAAATGTTATTTTTGGATCAACGTTGTTTCATATAAGATTTAAAATAACTCATCTAAAACTCCTCCAGATATTTCTAGATTCTAGCATACGATCATTAATACTGTACATACCTTTATGTGGGTGTTTTCTTAGCAAGACATAGTTTCAAACTACCCATTGCTTTTTATGCTTCACACAACATATGTAGGTGTTCAACACTATATCCCTGATTCAGCTGTGGGGAAAAAAGGGACTTTTGTGTCTTGTGGAGATTCATAAAATAAACATTGCTCACACTTACCTAGTAATTTCACCTATTAACAAGTACAGTATTCTAATAAGTATATTTAGCTTTACCTTAGAAATAAAATCTTGGTTATCTTCACTGTTGTCTAATACTACATGGTGAATAATTCAATGGGATTGTGTTTGATCTGTTTCAGTGCGGAAAAAAGCAGTTATATATTTTGCATGCAGCAAGCTCATTCTGTGTTCAATCTTTTATTTTGATTTCATTGATGTATCATCTAACATGTGACTTTGTGCATGTCACTTCCAGTGTTTATGTATTTTATGCCTCCCACACTCTGTGGGTGCAATTCAGTGAAAGTTCTTCACAATTAAGTCCTATTGCAATCACTGGCCTGATTTCATGGTTCTTTTTTTATGAAATCTTTCCACCTCCACTTCAGAGGTGACTGCCTATCCAAAGCAAGGCAGGAGAGGCACAGGGGGATCATTCCCTCTGTTTCTCTCCTGCCTTGCTCTTTTCCGCTAGACAGCTGTTTTTGGCTGCCAGCGGCGGGGCGGGGGGGGGGGCAACCAGGAGAGAAAGCTGCTGTACAATACATTGGATGTGTCATATGCACAGCTCTGCTCCCAACCCTGGTATGCCCCCCAGCCCCGCCCCTTTTCGGTTTCTCCATGCTCGTCTTCCGAGCGCGGAGGATGGGACTTCTCCACGCTGCCTTGGAGGCAGCTTGGATAAGGGGAGAGGTCAAATTTTCGGGAACCGACCTCGGAGCGTGGACTTTGAGGTCGGTTCCCATAAATAAGCATATCCTATGGCCCGCTAGACACTGTCTAGTGGGCCATTGGATTGCTTTCTTCATATCATTGTAAACTTGATAATGTACATATTACCAAGAAGAATAAACTGTTAGTATAACTGTTGCTAGAGCAAGTTGCTATAATGACAGCCAAAAAATGGTTCTGTGTATAGGGTATTATGGGCACTCTGGAATTCAAAGCTGAGAGAGCAAGTAACTGGTAAATACTGTGGTGACAGAGCAAAAGGGAACACCACTCAGTTTCAGCACACTTTTTAGCCCTCCTCAGGCATTCTCAAAGCATGTTGTTTAAACATGCTATGATGGGGAGGACTCCAGTTTCCAGATCTCCTGGAAAGCCCCTACAGAGAGTTGCCCTCATGCATACAGGACAACAAGAATGCCAATAGAGGGGGGAAGCGTGCCCCCTTCTTGCATGTTTGAACATGCCTTGAGAATGCCTGAAGGGGGCTTGTAATTCTATGTGATTGAATGAACTTTATTGGACTGATCATGGTATCACAATTCTTCATTTTTTAAACTAAAGTCTTATTCAGGTATTTGGCCTGAATGCACGGGTGGGGGGCAGAGTGTGTAGAGGACACATGCACTGCCCCCATCCCCAGCATCCCTGCATGCACTGCCTCCATCTTTCCGCTTCCAACCTTTGTAATGAATGCACAAAGGTCAGGAGTAAAGGGGCTAGTGCTGGCAACAATGGAGGCATTGGGGTGGGGCCAGTGCATGCACCCCAACCCCATACACACATTGTGTTTCCACTTTTTCAGACTGATTAGTTTATGGCTTAGAACAGTACATTTTCCAGACCTCTACTGAATGTGAGAGTTCAGGCTACATATGGCTGGATACTTCCTCCAGATATTGTTTACTAAAAGGTCACAGTACAAGATATCTAAAATGTAAAATCAAATGTCGTAACTACATGATTTGCAGATCATAGCCAACACATATTTGTTATCAGTATAACTAATTAGGGAGAAGCTATCAGGCCTTGGCACGCATCATCAGGCTCTAGAAATTCAGGCTCTGTGACCCAGAAGAAGCTGGTTGTCATTTGAAATAGGCAGAAACAGTAGAATAGTTAAAATGAGAGATGGATGAATCTGTCAGTTTTGGTTTCTCTCAGTTTCTCATATTTCTGGTCTTAACTTTGCTGCATCCCTTTTCTGTATTAGTTTGCAATCCACATCAATATTTCTACACATTTTCATGCACATTTCTTCAGATATACTAGGGTTGGGGGAGACATTTGTTTGGTTCACATTTCAATGCAAACTTAACACAGCTGGACTTCCTGAATCAATATGCAAACCAAACCACACTTATTCTTCAGTGTTTGCCCTTCTCTGGATTTTGCAATGCAGGTCTTCAGATGTGTGTTTTGGTGTTTTTTTTTGGTTTTTTTTTAAAGAAGTGTACAAAATTGGTATATTATGGGAAAGCACAACAAAAAATGGATATACTAGAGAAAATAACATGCAAAGATGAGTTATATTAGGGGAAACAGGGTATGTGAAATGGCTTGTGGAACTGATTGTGTACCAGCTTTTGGGAATGCCTTGTGAAGTAACTTGCAGTAACTTGAGCAATGGCTTGCACAAATGGAATCAATGTATTAGATTTGATGATCACTGCCTTGTTGTGACAAAAGGGCTAGTGTAACTCAGTGAAGCCAGAAGCTATGCCATGCAGGGCCACCCAAGACGGACAGGTCATGGTGGAGAGTTCTGACAAAATGTGGTCCACTGGAGAAGGAAATGGCAACCCACTCCAGTATTCTTGCCAAGAAACCCCCATGGAATGTATCACAAGGCTAAAAGAAATGACGCTGGAAGATGAGCTCCTCAGGTCGGAAGGTGTCCAATATACTACTGGGGAAGAGCAGAGGGAATTTCCAAGTAGCACCAGAAAGAGTGAAGTGGCTGGGCGAAAGCCAAAAGGACACTCAGCTGTGGATGTGTCTGGTGGTGAAAAGAAAGTCCGATGCTGTAAAGAACAATATTGTTTAGGAACCTGGAATGTAAGATCAATAAATCAAAGTAAGCTGGAGGTGGTCAAACATGAGATGGCAAGATTGAACATCGACATCTTGGGAATCGGCGAACTAGAATGGACAAGCATGGGCGAATTTGATTCAGGTGACCATCATATCTACTACTGTGGGCAAGAATCCCTTAGAAGAAGTGGAGTAGCACTCATAGTCAACAAAAGGGTGGGAAAAGCAGTACTGGGGTACAATCTCAAAAACGATAGAATGATCTCAGTATGAATCCAAGGCAAACCATTCAACATCACAGTAATTCAAGTCTATGCCCCAACCACTGAGGCCGAAGAAGCTGAGGTTGATAGGTTCTATGAAGACCTACAACACCTTCTAGAACTAACACCAAAAAAAGATGTCCTTTACATCATAGGGGATTGGAATGCTAAAGTAGGAAGTCAAGAAGTCACCGGGATAACAGGCAAGCATGGCCTTGGTGTACAAAATGAAGCACGACAAAAGCTAATAGAGTTCTGCCAAGAGAACATCCTGATCATAGCAAACACTCTTTTCCAACAGCACAAGAGGCGACTCTACACATGGACATCACCAGATGGTCAATATCGAAATCAGATTGATTATGTACTTTGCAGCCAAAGATGGAGAAGCTATATACAGTCGGTAAAAACAAGACCAGGAGCTGACTGTGGCTCAGATCATAAGCTTCTTGTTGCAAAATTTCGGCTTAAATTGAAGACCATAGGGAAAACCACTAAACCATTCAGGTATGACCTCAATCATATCCCTTATGAATATACAGTGGAGGTGAGGAATAGATTTCAGGGATTAGAACTGATAGACAGAGTGTCTGAGGAACTATGGACGGAGGTCCGTAACATTGTTCAGGAGGCAGCAACGAAATACATCCCAAAGAAAAAGAAATGCATGAAAGCCAAGTGGCTGTCTGATGAGGCTTTACAAGTAGCTGAGGAAAGAAGGGAAGTGAAAAGCAAGGGAGAAAGAGGAAGATATATCCAACTGAATGCAGAGTTCCAGAGGATAGCAAGGAGAGACAAGAAGGCCTTCTTAAATGAACAATGCAAAGAAATCAAGGAAAACAATAGAATAGGAAAGACTAGAGATCTTTTCAAGAAAATCGGAGATCTCAAGGGAACGTTTTGTGCAAAGATGGGCATGATAAAGGACAAAGAAGGCAGGGACCCAACAGAAGCAGATGAGATTAAGAAGAGGTGGAAAAAGTACACAGAAGAACTATACAGGAAAGATCTTACTGTCTCTGATAGCCATGATAGTGTAGTCACTGAACTTGAGCCAGACATCCTAGAGAGTGGAGTCAAGTGAGCCTTAGGAAGCATTACTGACAACAAAGCTAGCGGAGATGAGAGTATTCCAGCTGAGCTATTTGAAATCCTAAAAGATGATGCTGTTAGAGTGCTGCACTCAATATGCCAACAAATTTGGAACACTCAACAATGGCCACAAGACTGGAAAAGGTCAGTTTACATTCCAATTCCAAAGAAGGGCAACGCCAAAGAGTGTTCAAACTACCGTACAATTGTGCTCATTTCATATGCCAGCAAGGTTATACTCAAAATTGTACAAGCTAGGCTTCAGCAGTATGTGAACCGAGAACTACCCGAAGTACAAGCTGGGTTTCAAAGAGGCAGAGGAACGAGAGATCAAATCGCCAACATTCGTTGCATCATGGAGAAAGCAAGAGAATTCCAGAAAAACATCTATTTCTGCTTCATTGACTACGCTAAAGCCTTTGATTGTGTGGATCACAACAAACTGTGGCAAATTCTTTAAGACATGGGAGTACCAGACCACCTTACCTGTCTCCTGAGAAACCTGTACGAGGGCCAAGAAGGAACAGTAAGAACCAGACATGGAACAACCGATTGGTTCAAAATTGGGAAAGGAGTATGACAAGGCTGCGTATTGTCGCCCTGCTTATTTAACTTATATGCAGAGTACATCAGGAGAAACTCTGGGTTGGATGAATCACAGGTCGGAATTAAGATTGCCATGAGAATTATCAACAACCTCAGATTCACAGACGATACCACTCTAATGGCAGAAAGCGAAGAGGATCTAAAGAGCCTCTTGTTGAGAGTGAAAGAGGAGAGTGCAAAAGCTGGTTTGAACCTCAACATTAAAAAAACTAAGATCATGGCATCTGGCCCCATCACTTCCTGGCATATAGAAGGGGAAGAAATGGAAGCTGTGACAGATTTTAGTTTCTGGGGCTCCAAGATCACCGCAGACGGTGACTGTAGCCATGAAATTAAAAGACGCTTGCTCCTTGGGAGGAAAGCTATGGCAAACCTAGACAGCATAGTAAGAAGCAGAGACATCACCTTGCCAACAAAGGTCCGTCTAATCAAAGCTATGGTTTTCCCATTAGTAATGTATGGCTGTGAGAGCTGGACTATAAGGAAGGCTGAGCACTGAAGAATTGATGCTTTTGAACTATGGTGCTGGAGATGACTCTTACGAGTTCCCTGGACTGCAAGGAGGTCAAATCAGTCAATCCTAAAGGAAATCAACCCTGACTGCTCATTGGAAAGACAGATACTGAAGCTGAAGCTCGAATATTTTGGCCACCTAATGCAAAGAGAAAAGTCCCTGGAAAAGACCTTGATGCTGGGAAAGACTGAAGGCAAAAAGAGAAGGGGACGGCAAAGGATGAGATGGCTAGATAGCATCACCGATGCAATGAATATGAACTGGAGCACGCTCTGGGAGAGAGCGGAGGACAGGAAGGCCTTTTCGTGCTATGGCCCATGGGGTCATGAAGAGTCAGACACGACTTAATGATTAAACAACAACAATCCTATTTAGCATTAGTGCTAATGTAAATTATGTTGGGCTAGCATAAGCTACCTTTTGGGCAATGGCAGTTGGACGGACACCCCACAGTTTGGGTCCTCCAGGCATGTGCTCGAGCTCCCTCTGCTCACCAAGCCACCTGCACTCACCCTAGACCCATCCATAAGCACTGCAAGAACCATTTTGTGAAAGAAAATGGTGATTGCAAATGTGCGCACATCTAGTCTTACGCAAAATGGTGCTCTGAATGGCTGATATACACAAGATTACAGGAGTAATTGGCCCATTTACTCCCATAACCTTGTGTATATCAGGCATTCATGACACCATTTTGCATAAGACTAGATGTGTGCATATTTGCGACCACCATTTTCTTTCACAAAATGGTGCTTGCAGTGCTCGCAGATGGGTTCAGGGTGAGTGCAGGAGGCTCAGCAAGTGTGTGTGGGGGGACTTGATTGGGGCAGGTTCTTGGTGGGTGGAACTTGGTTGTGTGAGGCCAGGGGGGATTCACCAGACTCCCAGACTAGGGATGTGCAAAAGTCACTTACCTTTTCGCAGCTTGGATTTGCGGTGGTGGGGAGGCGCTCCGTCCCTCCCCCCAGAATCCTCCCTGGACCAGCTCTTCTCCGCAGTGGCACCGTGGAGCCGCTGACCAGGGACATCCGCAGCCAGAGTTCCGGCCATGGCCAGCTGCTGCAGACGCAAATGGCGGCTACCATAGTGGCCACCATTTGCATCCTGCCAGGCTGCTGTGATAGGCTACATAGGTATTTATGTAGCCTATCATGGCAAAGAGCAGGGGTGCCAACGGCAGCTGCTACGCCATTTGCACAGCCGCTCTTTCCGTGATAGGCTACATATTTATGTAGCCTATCACGGCAAAGGCAGCCCGCAAATGGCGTAGTGGCCGCCGTTTGCGCCCCTGCTCTTTGCTGTGATAGGCTACATAGATACTTACGTAGCCTATCACGGCAGCCTGGCAGGACGCAAATGGCAGCCACTATGGAGAGACCAGCTGCCGCCACCCCCGGAGCCACCGCCGGAGCTGCCGCCGGAACATCCACCACAGGTAAGCTTCGTCCCAGGGGGGATTCCAGTGAATGCCAGTGCATTCAGCCTCATTGAAATCCGTGGCGGAATTCTCCGCCATGCCTATCCCAGACCCAATCAAGTGCCTGCACCATTCCTAATGGCAGTAGTGTTTGCTGGCACAATGGATTTCTATAACACCAGCATACATGACTGGCATTGTGCTAGTGGCAGCAGAATGTAATTTACATTAGTGCTAGTGCTGAACAGGATACTGCCCAGGGTTTCCACAAGTGGTAGAAGCTTTTCACTCACAGAATGGCATCATTAGATACAACCCAAGATACAACTTCTCTTCTTTCTTCCTAAAGTGAATTTAGTACTGGAATAGGAGGAGCAATGATTTTGTTGATTGGGACAATGGAAGCTCACATTACTTTGAATGGGAATGTCCAGTTACTAGTGACTAGTGACTCTAAGGATTTTGTCACATGTTTACTTGATATTATGTATCTTCTGTTTGATATCTTGTAAAAAGAGCCAAAATGTACTTTTGACCTCCCATACTTTGCCCCATTTTCCAATCTCTGACTGTTTTACAGGATATTGGCATTTGTGCCTCAAGATTTAAGATTGCCACCGGGTCATTTCAATCTTGTTACAAGTTCTGTATTTGTGTGTATACATTTTTTTTTCTTCAAATGTCACTGGTTTGTCCTTGATTTACCTCTAGGTGACAGAGTGAGCCAATTATGTGTGAACACAAGCACTTTAAGAGTGCTTGCTTGCAGATTGGGGTGGGGGGGCTGACTTTGAAGTAAGAGCAACCAGAAACCTTTTGATATTTTGAGCATCTGCCTCAGTGGGTCAGCCAGAGTGCAGCCCAATAGAAGTCCTCCATTGAATCATATATCAGCTCTACCTCTATGCCAAGCAGTCCCTTTGTACCTTGCATCTCCTTAACCTGATTCCTGCTATGATTCAGCAACAGCAGGAGAAGCAAACATGCCTAGAAATTTCAATTTCTGAGAACAACCTTCCTGCTAATGTGAACCTGAGTTCTTGCCCTAGTAAGCTTAATTGGGTGTCCCTTCGATAGTCCTCTAAATTAATAAAACCATGGCATCTGTGCTCATCTTTTCTTCCTACAGTGCCCACAGTGGTATATTTGTATTCTTTAGCACAATGGGACTCAGTCTTAATTGGATTTTCTAGATGCTATTCTGATACATTCAGTAATATTAATAATACTCATAAATATTGCAGCCTTCACTAAATGTAAAACCACTTGAGGATTTCTAAAGTTTGGGCAACAGGGTGATAATTGTGGCCTAACTAAAACATGCTCTGAGTGTTAGTTATGTGAATATCATAGAATTAGAACACTGGAACACTTTACATGACCATCTAATCTAACTCTCTACTGCAAAGCAAGACTATCCACAATGTCCCATGGATGAGTATGTACAATCATAACTTGATACAGCACAAGCAAAAAGCAGGTGTACCATAGGGCAGGGCAGAAGAAATAACTTTAGATAACCCATCCTGGTGCAAACCATACCACACAAGAGATAATGACCCACGTACATACATGTAACAATCGCTAATCCATTTGAAGTGAGGAGAAATTCCTTCTAGTCCTATGGCTTTTAGACCCAAGGTCTGTCATAGGTGCCAACTGCCAATCCATGGGCAATTGCTTGAAAGTAATCTTATTGCACATGGTGGGCAAAACTATTTAATGCTTGCTTTGTCATCAGTTCTGGCCATTGGGTTGGGTTATTGTAATCTTCGATGGTTGGGCAGATGCTGATTTTCCAATTTTTCGAGGGGGTGCCATCATTATTTAAGATCAGCAGCAGAGGGTTTTCTACATTTCCTTTCTTTGTTTTTTAATAAGAACTAAAAAAAGTGCTGTTGGTTCAAGTGCAGGCAGATCTGTAAGCAGAGCAGCCCAGCTGTATTCTCCTTTGCCCCAGAACTGCCTAACAATGGGAACCATCCTACATAATGACATGGTGTCATTCCCATGGGCATTCTTGGGGGGGGGAGATGGTGGCCCCATTGGTCATCCCCCCCTCCAAAAAAACCCAATAACCCTGAGAACAATGCTACAACAAGATGTTGCATCATTCCCATTGGACCATTCTTCACCAAGTAGGAATGTTCCTGGGCTGCTATGATTGCAGCTCCACCATTGCTTGAAGCGGCAGTAAAGCTATTGTTCATGTTAAATAAAAAAAAAGGTAGCAAACCCACTGCTGCCATATTTTAAATAATGGTAAATCCCCCAACTGAAAATTTATAGCATTCATCTAATCCCCCTGAAATTTCCTGAAAACTACCCCTTTATGGGGGAAAATGGCCCCACAAAGCTGCAGGGGGATATTTATCCCCACACTAGTAAGAATCCTAGACCAGCCTTCCACATCCTGCTACCCTGGCTGGGCATTGTAGGAGTTGGGAGTTGTAGATGGATCCAGAGGTGAATTTTAGACAAACTCAACCATTTCACTATGCTTTAGAAATCCTCTTTATTTCTGCTGGTTAGCTATAGTCTGAAAGTGAGTAGGATTAGGCACATGAACAGTTTACATTCTAGACAGACACAGTGGCTGGACTGGAAAATAATGGGTGGGGCAGGGAGCAAAGGAAGGGGTGCTTTCTTTCACCTATAAGTCACCACTTGGTGTTGTAGTCATCAAGTGATAAAAATGTCTACATGAACAGAGCATCAGCTTCCTGGATCCCCATCCTGTGTGAGGTAAATCTTCCCAATGGCTGAACCTGATGGGAGCTGGAGAGAATGACACTAGAGTGTGCTATTTCCATGACACTCCAATTGTTGGTCATTGGAGTTGATTTCATAACTTATTGCCCACCTTTCTTTTTCTCCTGTTTGTTATGGGATATATGATGTGGACTGTTTCAGACGCATTACTTTTGCCTTTGCCTTAGCTGCCTCAATTTCAGTAGCAATGGTTATGGATTTCTCTAATGTCTGATCTGATTCAAGCAGTAGGCATTCTCTAATGTGAGGCATAACTGTTTACAATGAGCTTATCTCAAGTCATTTCATCTGCCATGTTTCCAAACTCACATGACAACCTGTTCCCTTAAAGCCAACTATACTGTTGATTTTCCTGGTGGAGTCTATATTGTCCATATGCCATGTTTATTTGGGGCTCCAAAATTTAAAATATGTAAAACACTTTCATTTCAGGGTGTTGGACATATAGTGCATGTTTTCACCGCTTCAGAAACTTCTAAGTAAATCCTGGCAAATCATAATATATATTTCTGTAACCCAAGCAAATAGGGCTGGTGTGGTATAATGGCTTGAGTGTTGGCTTCAGATACAGGCAACTGAGGTCCAGGTTCCTAGAAGCTTACTTATTGGAGGCACAGGCAGCCTCGGTGGCATGGAGCACTTTGATCAACTTCGGCTGATATGTAGAATCTGATCCTATTTGGACAGAGATAGGCTTAAGTACAGTTATCCTCCCTCTGGGACCCTCTCATTTGGATGACTGCAATGCATTATATGTGGGGCTGCCTTTGAAAAAGTCTGGAAGCTTCAGCTGGTCCAAAATAGGGCAGCAAGATTGTTAACAGGACCTGGACAATATGATCATTTTATGCCAGTGCTTTATGATCTGCACGGACCGCTGGCCCATTTCCAGGCCAAATTCAAAAGGGTTGGTATTTATTTATTTATTTAAATTATTTGCAACACAACAACAGCAAAGCAAAAAATGGGGGAGAATCATAATAGGGATGTACGAAAGTCCCTTACCTGATCCCTAAGCTTGATTCGCGGTGGGGGGGAGGTGCCCCGTCCCTCCCCGCTGAAATTCTGGCCGGGGGGGAGGCGCCCCGTCCCTCCCTGCTGAAATTCTGGCCAGGGGGGAGGCACCCCGTCCCTCCGGCCGCGAAACCTCGTCTCCTGCTGGGATGCAAATGGCAGCGGCCGTAGCCACCGCCGTTTGAGTCCCTGCAGTAGGGTTGGACAAAAGTCACTTACCTTTTCTCGCAGCTTGTTCGCGGTGGGGGGGAGCGCTTCGCTGCTCCCCCCGCGAAGTTCAGGCTGGGGGAGGAGGCTTCCCGCCTCGCCCGGCCGAAATTCAGGCCGGGGAGGAGGCACCTCGCCTCTCCCGGCCGCCAACGCGGAAGTAAAAAGAAAAAAAAAACGCCCCCTGATAGGCTACGTGACGATTCACGTAGCCTATCACGGCTAGATCTGCAAAGTCAGCCGTGATAGTCTACGTGAATCGTCACGTAGCCTATCACGGGTGACTTTAAAAAAAAAAAAAAAAAGCGCGTACGCGAATGGCGGCCCCCATAGGGAGCCGCCATTCGCGTTCCTTATTTAGTTGCTGTAGTCT
The DNA here is from genome assembly GCF_057233095.1 of Heloderma suspectum. Taxonomy (NCBI): domain Eukaryota; kingdom Metazoa; phylum Chordata; class Lepidosauria; order Squamata; family Helodermatidae; genus Heloderma; species Heloderma suspectum. Next base: position 67,796,719 of record NC_139460.1, on the reverse strand, counting down.
ACGTAAACATTTACATAGACTACAGCCACCAAATAAGGAACGGGAATGGCGGCTCCCTATGGGGGCCGCCATTATCCGTAAACACTTTTTTTTTTTTTTTAAGTCACCTGTGATAGGCTACGTGACGATTCACGTAGCCTATCATGGCTGACTTTGCAAATCTAGCCGTGATAGGCTACGTGAATCGTCACGTAGCCTATCAGGGGCCTTTTTTTTTTTCTTTTATTGCAATGGCGGGGGCGGCAGCTGGTCGAAAGACCGGCTGCTGTTCCCGCCCCGCTCGAACACCCGACGAACCGCCAGCCGGACCCGCCGCCGGGAGGGACATTCAGGGAAGGTAAGTCCCGTCCCGGGGGGGGCGGGGGGCAGGGGGGGCGGAGGATTTCTCCCCGAAACTTGTTCGGGGGGCCGAACACGTTGGCGCTCGGCCCCTCGAAGTTTCGGGGAGAAATTCTCCACCATCCCTACCCTGCAGTCAGCCATGATAGGCTACGTAAATGTTTACATAGCCTATCATGGCTGACTTAAAAAAAAAGCGCGTACGCAAATGGCGGCGCCCATGGGCACCACCATTTGCATTCCTTATTTTGGCACGTGTAGTCTACATAAACATTTATTACGTAATTACATTTATTACTACGTAAACAGCTATTTGCGTTGCCCTTATTTTCGCCATAGTTGACGTAAATGTTTACGTAGACTACACGTGCCAAAATATGGGCACCGCCATTTGCGTACGCGCTTTTTTTTTTCCTCAAAGTCAGCCGTGATAGGCTACGTAAACATTTACGTAGCCTATCACGGTGTTTTTTAAAAATCTAGCCATGATAGGCTATGTAAATCTTTACGTAGCCTATCACGTTTGTTTGTTTGTTTTTTTACTTGGAAATGGCAGCAGTGGCAGCCGGTCAGAAGACCGGCCGCCGCCACCAAACCACCGCCGAACCGCCACTGAACCGCCACTAGAGCCTCCGCCGCCAGGGACATTCAAACAAGGTAAGTCCCGTCCCGGGGGGGGGGGAGACCGTTTCTCCACCAATTTCGGGGGGCCGAATGTGCTGGCATTTGGCCTCCTCGAGATTCATGGAGAGATTCGTAAAGCATTTCATTACACAGTCATCATTAACACAGTAATCCCCTTCATGTAGGGGAAAAAGAACGCAAAGCAGGGGCAGGGGGAGATATTTAATCCTTCCATTTCAAAGATATATGTTAATATAAGCAGTCCATATAGCTAAATAAATGTTCATATGACTTTGACAGTTGTAGGAGATATGCTCGGATCATTCAACATGGGTATTAAGTTACGAAGTCCTAAATGGCTTAGGGCCATGCTACCTGAAGGATTGTCTCCTTCCATACATATGTGCCGGTCCCTAAGAGCATCCTCAAGGGCCCTTCTCCACTGAATGAGGTGAAACAGGTGGTTTCACCTAAGCAGAAGGCCTTTTCAGTGGTGGCACTCCAGTTGTGGAATGACCTCTACAGAGAGTCTTGCAGGGTCTTTTCAGTGCCTGGTGGAGACCATTTTATTTTCCCAGGGTTTTTAGCCCATTAGTTTTTAAAAGTCTGTTAGTGCATTTTTAGATCTTTGCATTGATGCTAGCTTTTATCTTGGTTGCTACTTTGGCTTTAGTCTGCTTTAAACTTATGATTTTATATCATGTTTTACTGTGTGATTGTATTTTATGGTTTAAAGCTTTGTCTTGTAAACTGCCCAGAGAGCTTCAGCAAATGGGTGATGTAGAAATGTAGTGAATAAAATAAAATAATAAAATAAAAATAAATTAAGCAAGAGTGCCTTTCTCAGTTTAAGCCTAAAGGGTGTTGTTAGGCTAAATGACTCTTCAAGGAAGGACAAGGTACAAATGTAATAAATAAGCCTGCAGTTCTACACATTTTACAAGGGAGTCTGGATGCAATCCTCTCACCTCCAACCCCTTCTGCACTGCCTCATAGGCTGCGCAGATCAGCCCTGTACCCCATGCTCATAAGAGCAGTGCAGAGCAGCAAAAATGGGGCATTTCTGGTGCCAGGGTCGGGTGGGGAGGGCAGAAGTGCCTTTCCAACACTTCCTATGCATCATCCGGCATCTGCTGCACCCCCGCTCCGACTTCCCATGGCTAGACAGCCGAAATCGGCTGTCTAGCCACGAATGCAGGGTGGCTGAAGCATGGAGGGGAAGATCCCCTCCACACTGTTCCTGCCCTGCATGGGATAGACGACCGCCTCCAGGTTTGGAGGCAGCCACCTAACTTGATAGTATTGCACCCTAAATCTGTTAGGTACAATGAAGCTTACTTCTGAGTAGTGGTGCTGCTGAATTTCATAGTCAGCTTGTTGGCTGAAACTTGTATGTTCACAGTGCTCAACTTCATAGCGAGCCTAAATTGATGTCTTGCAAATTCGTTATTAATAAGTTCAGAATCGATTGTGAGCTTTGGAGCTAGGGGTGGACGAAAGTCACTTACCTTTTGTCGAAGCTTGTTCACGGTGGGGGGGAGGTGCTTCGCTGCTCCCCCGTGAAGTTCAGGCCGGGGGGAGAGTCTTCCCGCCTCGTCCCGGCCGAAATTCAGGCTGGGGGGAGGCTTCCCGCCTCGCCCGGCCGCGAACTCGAAAGTTTTTTTTTTTTTAAAAAACGCCCCCGTGATAGGCTACATGACAATTAACGTAGCCTATCACGGCTAGATCTGCAAAGTCAGCCATGATAGGCTACGTTAATCGTCACGTAGCCTATCACGGGTGACTTAAAAAAAAAAAAAGCACGTACGCTAATGGCGGCCCCCATAGGGAGCCGCCATTCGCGTTCCTTATTTGGTCGCTGTAGTCTACGTAAATCTTTATGTAGACTACAGCGACCAAATAAGGAACAGGAATGGCGGCTCCCTATGGGGGCCGCCATTATCCGTACGCGCTTTTTTTTTTTTAAGTCACTCGTGATAGGCTACGTAACGATTTACGTAGCCTATCACGGCTGACTTTGCAAATCTAGCCGTGATAGGCTACGTTAATCGTCACATAGCCTATCACGGGGGCGTTTTTTTTCTTTTATTGGAATGGCGGCAGCGGCAGCCAGTCGAAAGACCGGCTGCTGCTCCTGCCCCGCACGAACACTCGCCGAACCGCCGGCCGGACCCGCCCCCGGGAAGGACATTCGGCGAAGGTAAGTCCCGTCCCGGGGGGGCGCGGGGGGCAGGGTGTGTGTGGAGGATTTCTCCCCGAAACTTGTTCGGGGGGCCGAACACGTTGGCGCTCGGCCCCCCAAAGTTTCGGGGAGAAATTCTCCGCCATCTCTATTTGGAGCATGTGCAGTAAAGTAGTACACAGATTCACAAACACCCTAAATTTTCAGGCATCCTACCACCTAGACCTGCCAAAAACTTTACTTGAAGAGGTCTCATTAATTGCTTCCCTCATCATCACTGCAGTAGCAGCTTTGGTTCTACGAGAAGGAGGTAGGGATCTTGTGTGGGCATCTGACTGGGTCTGGAAGTCAGTTGGACTTCCCCCCCCGCTCACACCCCCCAAATGCAGCTTGGCAAGCCCCCACCCCGTCCACCAGGTACTGTGCTGGCTACTTCACTATGCTTGGAAACCTGAGTGTAGAGACAGGAAAAAGAGGGTGGTCCCAGGGGTGAGGAGAGGGGAGGAGACTGGGGAAGCCGCATTACTGTGCTCATCCCAGCCTCCTTCCCTCCCACTCCAAAGTGCCACAGCCAGACAGGTGAAATCACCCATCTAGCAAAAATGCAGGGTGGGTGGGGCATGGAGGAAAGGATTGCCTCTGTGCTCTGGCTGCCCTGTATTAGGATACTCAGCAGCCTCCAACTTCAGAGGCTGCCAACTATTAACATAGGATTGCACCCTAAGTTAGGGATGTCAGTGGATTCCACACAAATTTTAAATGAGATCAAATCTGACAAATCCATTCCGTGGAATCCTCCTTGGAACGGGGCGGCCCAGTCGACCCAGACCGGAGCTCACGCGGACCCTTTTTGTTTTTGTCCACCGAATGGCGGATTTTATGAAAATAACAATGAAAAGAAATCCATAAATTGGAAATGGAAGAAAAACACGAAGAGCTTTACTCTTTTTATGATAGGCATTTTCCCTGTGACCCGAGGCTTTCTTTTACTGGGGCTGAGTTGCGAAGTCCACCGAAATCCTGCATCTTTTCTGTTTATTGTCTGTGGAAGTGAGCTGAGATCAGGTGAGGTGAGGTCAGCTGAGGTGAGGTGACGTCAGGTCAGGTCTGGTGAGGTCTGGTGAGGTCCAGTGAAGTCAGGACAGATGTGGTGAGCTCAGGTGAGGTCAGGTGACCGGAAGTTGTGTGGGGAATCCCCGTGAAGGGCTTTACCCTATTTACAAAAATAAATAGGCATTTTCCCTATGACCCGAGGCTTACAGAGGCTGACTGTGGGCGTGCAAAAAGGATTTTCTGGCAGTACTTATGGAATTATTTATGTAAGTTTGGGGAGCTGGAAAAAAAATGGGGGAATCCGGGGCATGCAGACAGTGGAACGGGGCAGCCCTTGGCTCTGCAGAATCCTCGCAGAGTGGAGCCGCTCCATGAGGATTCTGGGGTGAGGAACAGATCGCCTCCCCCCCCCTGCAGATTCCCCACTGGAACGGATGGTGGGGAATCTGTACATCCCTATAAGATATTATTTGGAAGAGAGTTAGATAAAATAGGGACATACATGGGTGTCCACTGGAATTTTTCATAAGGGGGGCAAAGCTGCAGAGCAGTTTGTGATTGTAATTCATGCACACATGTGCTCTTTGTTGCTATGATATTCTATGACATTTAGAAGCCTACAAAGAGGAGAAGAAGATCCTGGGATTTGGACAAGACTAATGCAGAAGAGTGATATATTCAATAAAACTTTGGAGTGAAAGATTAAAAACACACACACACATAGGGATAGGGATGTCAGTGAATTCCGCCACAGATTCCAGTGAGGATGGATTCTTTAGAATCCGGCCCTCCAGAATCCGTGGTGGAATGGCCTCCCACCCCCCGCCACTCCACGGAATCCCCCCGGGACGGAACTTACCTGCAGCGGATGTGGCAGCGGCTCCGGCGGCGGCTCTGGCAGCAGCAGCGGCAGCTGGTCTCCCGGCCAGCTGTGGCCAGGCTGCTACAGCCGCCATTTGAGTCCTTGAAGCCGTGATAGGCTACGTAAGTATTTATGTAGCCTATCACGGCAAAGAACAGGGACGCAATTGGCGGCCGCTACGCCATTTGCACCCCTGCTCTTTTCCGTGATAGGCTACGTAAGTATTTACATAGCTTATCATGGTAAAGGCGCCACGCAAATGTATTCAAATATATTGTTTGAGGGTATATTGTGCACACTCATTTATATATCTAGTATAAAATATATCACTGATAGTTGTAAGGTTGCTTCCAAGCTTTATTTTTATATAACATTATAATTGCATCTTATTATTATAATAATTATTATCATTATTATCATTACTATAAGACTACTTAGTAAGATTTTTGGTTGGTTAAACTGTTAAGCTTTATTATTACTATTATATTTTAACGTAAGGGCAATATATGGTTACTGGGAATGAATTCTAGGCCTGCTTCCTTGCTATAAGACTGATGATATGATATCGAAATGTAAGGTTGATTATTAAATTGTAATATTGCTAATGTTATAGGTATAGTTTTTAAAATAGAATGGTATCTGTAGCCCGTGTGTATTGGAGTTTAAATGTAACCTTTTTTAAAAGTAGGTTCCACTTGGGCATAGGGATGGCGGAGAATTTCTCCCCGAATCTTCGGGGGGCCGAGCGCCAACGCATTCGGCCCCCCGAAATCAGCTGTGAAATTCTCTGCCCTCCCGCTCCCCCGGGACGGGACTTACCTTTGGCGAATGTCCCTCCCGGCGGCGGGTCCTGGCGGTGGTTCGGTGCGGGCGGGGGCGGAGGCCGGTCTCCCGACCGGCTGCTGCCGCCGCCATTGCAAAAAAAAAAAACTAAAGTAAAAAAAAAAAACCACTCGTGATAGGCTACGTAATGATTCACGTAGCCTATCACGGCTAGATTTCCAAAAACAGCCGTGATAGGCTACGTAAATTGTCACGTAGCCTATCACGGGTGACTTTGAAAAAAAAAAAAGCACGTACGCAAATGGCAGCGGCCCATGGGCGCTGCCATTTGCGTTCCTTATTTTAGCATGTCTAGTCTATGTAAAGATTTATGTAGACTACGGCGAAAATAAGGGCACGCTATTTGCGTTGCCCGTATTTTCGCCGTAGTCTACGTAAATCTTTACGTAGACTAGACGTGCTAAAATAAGGAACACAAATGGCGGTGCCCATGGGCCGCTGCCATTTGCGTACGCGCTTTTTTTTTTTTTCAAAGTCACCCGTGATAGGCTATGTGATGATTTACGTAGCCTATCAGGGGGTCTTTTTTTTTACTTTTTGTTTCGCGGCTGGGGAGACGGGGCGCTTCTCCCTGGCCTGAATTTCGGCCGGGCGAGGCGGAAAGCCTTCCCCCCGGCCTGAATTTCAGCCGGGCGAGGCGGGAAGCCTCCCCCCCTTCTCCTGAACTTTGGGGGGGGAGAGAAGTGCCTCCCCCCCACCGCGAAGCCAAGCTGCGAAAAGGTAAGTGACTTTTGTACATCCCTACTTGGGCATCCTGCGAGAGCTAAAAATGTCAGGTTTGTGTGTGTGCGCATGTGTGTATATATAGTTTGTCTGTGTGTGTGTGTGTGTGCGCACATTCATATCTACAGCTATCTCTCTCTCTCACACACACACACCAGCCTGTTCTAACCCTTAATGAATTGCATTGCTGCCTACGATCAGTTGGCATTTCTGCCTACAATCATTGCTGCCTACGATCAGATGTACGAAAGTCACTTACCTTTTTGTGGATTGTGTTCGTGGTGGTGGGGAGGGGCGGAGCCCCTCCCCCCAGAATCCTCGACGGGCAGGAGGCAATCTGGTCCCCCCCCCGGAATCCTGCCTGGCCGGCTCTGCTCCGCAGCAGCTCCATGGAGCAGCCGGCCAGGGCTGTCCACAGCCGGATTTCCGGCCACGGACTGGCTGGTGCGGACACAAATAGCGACTGCTGTAGTGGCTGCCATTTGCGTCCAGCCAGGCAGCTGTGATAGGCTACATAAGTCTTTATGTAGCCTATCACGGTTGGGCAAAAAATCCACAACGGCATACGCAAATGGCGGCGGCTACGGTCGCCGCCATTTGTGTTCCCTATTTTTCACCATTCTAGCTTATGTAAATATTTACGTAGGCAATTACGGCAAAAACAAAGGGAACCGTAAATAGCGTAGTGGGTGCCATTTGTGTTTCTCTTTTTTTTCACCATTAAAGCCTATGTAAATATTTATGTAGGATAAAACAGTGGGAAAAAAAGAAAGAACGCAAATAGTGCCCACTATGCTATTTGCGGTTCCCTTTTTTTCGCCGTAATTGCCTACATAAATATTTACGTAGGCTAGAACAGCGAAAAATAGGGAACACAAATGGCTGCCGCCATAGCCGCCATTTGCATACGCTGTTTTTTTTTTTGCCCAGCCGTGATAGGCTACGTAAAGACTTACGTAGCCTATCACAGCTCGAAGGATGCCAATAGCGGCTGCAGCAGCCCAGCCGCAGCCGGCCAGGAGACCAGCTGCTGCCACCGGAGCCGCCGCTGCCGGAACCGCCACCACCGAATCCGCCGCATCTGTCCCAGGTAAGTTCCATCCCGGGGGATTCCGCGGGATTGTGGGGCAGGGGGGCAGGAGGCTGTTCTGCCACAGATTCCGGAGGGCCACATGGGCCACATGGGCCAGGTTCAGGTAGGGATGGCAGAGAATTCCGCCACGGATTACAGTGAGGCTGGATTCCGGCCTCACTGGAATCCGTGGCAGAATTCTCTGCCATCCCTACCTGAACCTGGCCCGTGTGTCTGGAAACTGAAAGTAGAGATAGATGGGGCAGGCACAGCATAGCAACCACTATTGCTGCACTTAGAATGACATCAGTTGCACCCACTTGCCCTTATGAGTGGATGCCCATGGTGACACAGGTTAGATGTATTTATCCCTGGTTGTTTTATTACCATATTGCTGATGGCTTTTTGCATTGTGGTGTATGTGTATCCATTCCAATTTGAAAACTTCTTCCTATTAACATTTTTCTTTAGTGAAATTTAAACTTAGCTCTTTGAGACTTTGTGAGGTTTTGGATGGAGGGCCCAAAGAGTATATGGCTGGTTTGGTGGAGGCAGCCAGAGAGAAAAAGATTTCATCTGGTGGCACTGGAAAAGGTCATAGGAAGAGAAAGGCAAAAAGGAGTGGGGGCACGTTATTTCACCTGTTCCCCCTTCCACTCACAGAATAGGGTGTTGTCAGTCCATGACAGCATCCAAATGCTTCTCAACATTGTCCGCTACATCTATGTTCCCTTTTAGTACCAAGCACTCCACTTTCCCTATCTTGGCTTGAAGCTTCCATCCTTCTCCATAGTTCTTTTTGTGTATCTCCAACAAAAACAGCTGTATACTGGATATTTCTACTGTCAAAATAAGAATTCTATTCTTCACCATCAATCATATACACACTTACTTTTGAGCAAGCTGTATTCAAACCAGTGAGACTTACTTCTGAATAAACATGCATCAGATTCGGCTATAAGGCTGCAATCCTATGCACACTTACCTAGAACTAGCTCCTGTTGAACACAGTGGAGTTTGGTTCTGAGTAAAAATGTATAGCATTGCACTTTAAATCTATACACTTTCTACAGTAAAGAATTTCCAATCTATGTAGAATTGGGTCAAGAATAGGGTTTAGAACAAGTGCCATGCATGATGGCTCCTATCTCAACATAAAACATAAAAATATGAAGAGAGAGAAATTAGCCACACACACCCCTACCCTAGTAGTGCTGTTCTACAAAAGGGAAGCAAGTCAGGAAGTTAAATCACACAGCCTGTGTTCAAAGATCACCAAAAATAAGACTAAAGTCATGTCTGTAAGAGTCTGTAGCCCAATAACATGTCTTCAGTACAGACCACTTGATGTCACCAAGTTGGTGATGTAGTAAAAGTGAACCAGTTTGAAGTTTGGCTTGTGATGATTCTTCCACTACATGTCAAGCTCATAACTCAGCCCACATTTATCATACCACTTCAAAATTCCTCAATATACCTTGAGAAATAGCATAGTAAATGTGTCTAAGAACCAGAGCAGGAAACTATATCATACCAAGGCTATGGATGGGTGCAGTTTCACCAAATTTCTCTTTTCCCAGAATGCAAGTTCATTTCTGCCTACATTTGCATGAGTCTGCAAACACAGCAACATTTCCCCAAAAAAATCTGTGTGAAAATTTGTACTAATTTCTGTGCGCATTTTCCCTAATATATGTATTTTTATAGACACATTAGACAATATGCGTATAAAAATACACATTTTTATACAATGCCCACTGTTTTTGCAAGTACATTCCCCTAATATAAAACATTTTTGTGTACTTTTCCTAATGCATGTGTTTTTCTGTGCAGTTTTCCTTGAGATATTCTTGTGTGCATTTTTTGAACTGAGAACCAGATCGCAAAATTCTGAAAAGTACTGTTTTTTGTGTACAAATGTGTTCTGATTCACTTATTGGTTTGGTAGGTCTGAATTTGGTAAGTTCATACAAAAATTCAAACCTGATAAATGTATCCAACTTCCCTATCCATCTAGCCTAGTCTTGTGACTCTGATTGGAAGCAGCTCTCCAGCAGAGGTCTTTTTCCAGTACCTGATCCCTGATCCTTTTAACTTGGGATAACAGGGTAGGGATGTCAGAGAATTTCACCACGAATCTCGGGGAGGCCGAATGCCAGCACATTCAGCCCCCAAAATTGGTGGCGAAACGGTCTGCCCCCCCACCCCGCCCCCAGGACAGGACTTACCTTGGGCAGATCTTCCTGGCGGCGGTGGCTTCGGCGGCAGTTTGGCGGCGGTTCGGCGGCAGCGGCTGCGGCGGCCGGTCTTTGAACCGGCTGCCGCCGCCACCATTTACAGTTAAAAAAAAAACAAGAACATGGTAGGCTACGTAAAGATTTACATAGCCTATCACGGCTAGATTTTTAAAGAACACCGTGATAGGCTACGTAAATGTTTACGTTGCCTATAACGGCTGATTTAAAAGGGAAAAAAAGCACATACGCAAATGGCGGCACCCATGGGTGCCGCCATTTGTGTTCCTTATTTTGACACGTCTTAGTCTACGTAAACATTTACATAGACTACGACGGCGAAAATAAGGGGAACGCAAATAGTGTAGCATCTATGCTATTTGCATTCCCCTTATTTTCGCCGTCTTAGTCTACGTAAATGTTTACGTAGACTAAGATGTTTAAAATAAGGAACGCAAATGGCAGCGCCCATGGGCGCCGCCATTTGCATATGCGCATTGTTTTTTTAACAAGCTATTTGTGTTGCCCTTATTTTCGCTGTAGTCTACGTAAATCTTTACGTAGACTAGACATGCCAAAATAAAGAACGCAAATGGTGGTGCCATGGGCCGCCGCCATTTGCGTACGCACTTTTTTTTTTCCCAAAGTCACCCGTGATAGGCTACGTGACGATTAACATAGCCTGTCCAGGCTGACTTTGGGAATCTAGCCGTGATAGGCTACGTTAATCGTTAAGTAGCCTATCACGGGTTGTTGTTTTTTTTCACTTTTTGTTTCGCGGCCGGGGAGATGGGGCGCTTCTCCCCGGCCTGAATTTCGGCCGGGCGAGGCAGGGCGCCTCCCCCCCCGGCCTGAATTTTGGCCGGGCGAGGCAAGACGCCTCCCCCCCCTCGCCTTAACTTTGGGGGGAGAAGCGAAGTGCCTCCCCCCCACCGCGAAGCCAAGCTGTGAAAAAGTAAGTGACTTTTGTACATCCCTATGTCCGGCCGCTGGCGGAGCCGGCCGGCGGCTCTGCAGAATCCCTGCGGAGCAGAGCTGGCCAGGCAGAATTTCGGGGGGAGGGACGGAGCGCCTCCCCCCCAGCCAGAATTTCAGGGGGAGGGACGGAGCGCCTTCCCCCCCACCTTAAATCAATTTCGCTGAAAGGTAAGTGACTTTCCTACATCCCTATACAGGGATTGAACTAGGGATCTTCTGCAAGCAAAGTGCATACCATGTGTGAGAGAGAGGGAGGGAGGCCATCACACACACATACCAAATTGTTCAGGAACCCACTCAACCAACATTATTAGCACATTAGTGTGGTCATTTGACTTGGCCTTCAAGAGTCATTTTGTGTTACGCACCCTTTCTAAGATGTTGGTTGGGGATTAAAAAAAATCCACAAACCCACACAATTGTTGAAAAAGCAAATTTGTGCCTTTGTTTTAGTCCTTTTTATGAAGGTTGAACATTCCTGGTAATGAAATCGTTCTTAAAGGCAGCAAAATTGATATTAATTCCAATTAAGGGAATATTCTTATGCTGAAGCACTCATTACCATAGTAACTGTAGTGCCAATGCAAACCACTGTCTTCAATGGAAATGAAATCTCATGGATCATTATGAGCACATGAAAAATTTTGCTAGATAAAACCACCCTTGTCATCACTGTATTTTAAATAAACTTCACATACCAACACAGCATTTTAATTAATATTATGTTGGTTTCTCCCCACATCCTTCTTAAAACGACATCTAATTACATAAACAATAATAAATCACTTAAAATTAGCATGCTGAAACCCAGAATTTTATGTCTAATAAAAACCCAGCTCTAATTGCAACAAGTGGATACTCTTGACTTCCTAATCATATCCCAGAATATAAATATTCAGATATTATATTATTTTATTAAATGTGCACTGAAGGAAAAACGAATTGCATATTCCTTTGCAATTTATCTTGCCATTGTCCAGTAGTATTAAGGTCTAAAATCAGCAATTTGCACAGTTTAACCCATAGTTTTGCATAATAATAATAAAAAGTTTCTTTCTTTGGCCTTAAACAAATCAGACACGGATACATTTGACTAGGACTGCACCCTGTATTTAGCACATGTTTTATGGTGCCTGGTGGGAATGGCAGTTGCTAGCCATGTAGGGTTGGTGGAGAATTTCTCCCCGAACCTTCGGGGGGCTGAGCGCCAACGTGTTCGGCCCCCCGAAAACGTTTCAGGGAGAAATTCTCTGCCCCCCCACCCCCCTGGGACGGGACTTACCTTTCCCGAATGTCCCTCCCGGCGGCGGGTCCCGGCAGCGGTTCGTCGGGTCTTCATCAGGCGCGGGGGCGGCAGCCGATCTTTCGACCGGCTGCCGCCGCCGCCATTCCAATAAAACTAAAAAAAAAAAAACGCCCCCGTGATAGGCTACGTGACGATTAACGTAGCCTATCATGGCTGACTTTGCAGATCTAGCCATGATAGGCCACGTTAATCATCACGTAGCCTATCACGGGGGCATTTTTTTTTTACTTTTTATTTCGCGGCCGGGCGAGGCGAGGCGCCTCCTCCCCGGCCTGAATTTCGGCTGGGCGAGGTGGGAAGCCTCCCCCCCGGCCTGAATTTTGGCCAGGCGAGGCGGGAAGCCTCCCCCCGTGGCCTGAACTTCGGGGGGAGAGCAGCGAAGAGCCTCCCCCCCACCGCGAAAAGCTGCGAGACCAGGTAAGTGACTTTCGTGCACCCCTATAGCCATGGTAGCAAGTTGGAGGATGTTGGATTTAACTAGTTAAGGATGTTGTAAATCAGACATGTAAATTAATAACGTTTCTTCCTTCTAGGTTGTGGCATCAGAGGTAGGCATGGTTGGGCACTTCCTGAGAGCCCATGCCTCAGCAAGATCCCACTGATAAGTCCTCTGGACTTGCTCCTCTTCTTCTACATTGTAACTAGGAATGTACAAATCCCTTACCTGGCTCTGCACAGGGGCATCCGCGGTGGGGGGAGGTGCTCTGTCTTTACGTAGCACCTAAAAGCTTTATGTAGGCTAAAACGGCGAATGAAAAAGGGACGCAAATAGCGCCCGCTACGCTATTTGCGTTCCCCTTTATTTTCACCATCATAGTCTACGTAAATATTTACGTAGATTAAGAGGCCAAAAAGAAGGAACACAAATGGCGGCAGCCATAGCCGCCGCCATTTGCATACGTGGGTTGTTGTTTTTTTACCCAGAGCCCTCCGCGGCCGGAAATCCGGCTGCGGACGGCTCTGGCCTGGCCGGGCCTGGCCGGCTGCTCCGCAGAGCTGCCGCAGAGCACAGCTGGCCATTCACAGATTCCGGGGGGAAGAACGGAGCACCTCCCCCCCGGCCAGGATTCTGGGGGGAGGGACAGAATGCCTCCCCCCCCACCATCAACATAATCCGCGAAAGGTAAGTCACTTTTGTACATCATCCCTACTCCTGATTGTTCACTGGTTCTCTGCCTGTCAAGAAAGTGATAGTAATGATAAGGAAGCCAAGGAGCAATAGGTAGGGATGTACGAAAGTCACTTACCTTAGCGGATTATGTTGATGGTGGGGGGGGAGGCATTCTGTCCCTCCCCCCGGAATCCTCGACGGGGGGAAGGCAATCCAGTCCTCCCCCCCGGAATCCTCCACGGCTGGCTGTGCTCTGCTACAGCTCCACGGAGCAGCTGGCCAGGCCCAGGCCAGAGCCGTTCGCAGCCGGATTTCCGGCTGCGGAGGGCTCTGGGTAAAAAAACAAAACAAAACCGTGTACACAAATGGCAGCGGCTACGGCCGCCGCCATTTGTGTTCCTTATTTTTCGCCATCTTAGTCTACGTAAATATTTACATAGACTATGATGGCGAAAATAAAAGGGAACGCAAATAGCGTAGCGGGCGCTATTTGTGTCCCTTTTTGATTCACTGTTTTAGCCTACGTAAATATTTATGTAGGGTAAAACGGCGACTCAAAAAGGGATGCAAATAGCGCCCGCTACGCTATTTGCATTCCCCTTTATTTTCGCTGACATAGTCTACGTAAATATTTACGTAGACTAAGACAGCCAAAAATAAGGAACGCAAATGGCGGCGGCTTTGTTTTTGTTTTTGTTTTACCCAGCCATGATAGGCTACGTAAATCTTTACGTAGTCTATCACGTCTTGTAAAAAAATCAACAACGACAAGACTGCAAATGGCGGTGGCGGCAGCCGGTCGGAAGACCAGCCAGCGCAGCCGCTGCCACCGCCGCTGCCGCCCCAGGTAAGTCTCGTCCCGGGGGGGATCCACGGGGGGCGGGGGGGCAGGCCGTTCTACCACGGAGTTCGGGGGGCCGAATGCACTGGCATTCATCTTCACCAAGATCCGTGGCAGAATTCTCTGATATCCCTAGCAATAGGAGCTGATGACAATGGCTATGAGAAGATAGACTCATTGAGAGAGGGGCTCATCAAGGGTATCTGCCCAAAGGGCCTGCAAAAAACAAGAGCTGATGCTGTGTATGGGGGCAGTTATCACCACATTTATTATCCTCTCCCTCACATTCAGTGAAATCTAAGTAAATAACTTATGTTGCGATTATAGCTGGGAGTGGAGATGGGTTGTTGTAGCTACATTCTACAATAGTTCTTTATCTGTTGCACCAAAATGGTGTAAGCATAATAACACAATCAATTAAAAAAATAAGTGCAGAAGTAAGCCTTTAGCTATGGAATGAATAAAGCATTATGTTATTCTATTACAACACCAACTATGTACCAGAAATAAGACCTAATGACTGTAGAAATGCTTGCCCTGTCTTTCTAGACATAATTTATGGAATCTATCCAGTCCCCTAAGGACCAAAGTATCTTAAATTTCATGTTTAAATGTTGTGAGCCAATGACGTTTTGTTGTTGAAATAGCCAGTAAATTGGGAGGGGGAGATTTTGTAGGAGGTATGTTCAGAGAACCTATTAACAAATAAGTTTGTGCTCATGCCTCCTACACACTGTTTTGAAAATTGATCCCGAAGGGGCTAATTAACTATTATGCACTTTTCTTGTCTTTACTTTTTTTCCAGAAAAAGAAATTTTATTTATTTATTTATTTTATTTATTTCATTTCTATACCGCCCAATAGCCGAAGCTCATAAAGGAACCTTTATGCTGAAAATGAACGTGAAACCAAAATCTTCTGGAACTTCCTGTCTTTCTTATTTTGAAAATCGCAAGAGAATTAAATCTCATTCTTAGATGATGCTATGGGATAAGGAAAGAAGTAGGGGATAGAAAAAGAATCAGCAATAGCTCTGTACTTGGTCATTAGGGATGTACCTTTTCGCCGGTGTGATTCGCGGTGGGGGGGGAGGCGCTCCGTCCCTTCCCCCGGAATCCTCCCTGGCCAGCTCTGCGGAGCCACCAGCCAGGGCCATCCGCAGCCAGAGTTCTGGCCGCAGCCGGGCTGCTGCGGGCGCAAATGGTGGCTGCCATAGTCGCTGCATTTGCGGCTTGCCAGGCTGCCGTGATAGGCTACATAAGTATTTACATAGCCTATCACGGCAAAGAGCAGGGACGCAAATGGCGGCCACTACACCATTTGCACTGCTGCTCTTCCCGTGATAGGCTATGTAAGTATTTACGTAGCCTATCATGGTAAAGGCAGCCATGCAATTGGCATAGTGGCTGCCATTTGCATGGCTGCATTTACTGTGAT
Source organism: Heloderma suspectum (assembly GCF_057233095.1). Classification (NCBI taxonomy): domain Eukaryota; kingdom Metazoa; phylum Chordata; class Lepidosauria; order Squamata; family Helodermatidae; genus Heloderma; species Heloderma suspectum. The sequence continues at coordinate 67,781,114 of NC_139460.1, read as the reverse complement.
AGGCTACATAAATACTTACATAGCCTATCACAGAAAGAGCAGTGGCGCAAACGGCGTAGCGGCTGCCGTTTGCATCCCTGCTCTTTGCCGTGATAGGCTACGTAAATACTTACGTAGCCTATCATGGCAGCTTGGCTGGACACAAATGGCGGCCGCAGCAGCCGGCCAAAAGACCAGCCACCGCTGCCGGTGGAGCCCCAGGTAAGTTTCTTTCCGGGGGGATTCCATGGGGTGGCGGGGGGTGGGAGAAAAATTTCTGCCTCACTGAAATCTGTGGTGGAATTATTCTCCACCATCCCTATTGGTCATCAATACTGCAATACCTGGACTCTTGATTAGGGGTGTACGAAACCCACTTACCAGTCCACTGAAGGGGTCCGTGGTGGGGAGGAGACAATATGTCCCTTACCCCAGAATCCTTCCCAGCCAACTCTGCTCCACGGCGAGTCCGTGGAGCCGCCACCCGGGCCCGTCCGCAGCTGGACTTCCGTCCGCTGCCACACAAATGGCGTCTGGTGTAGCGGACGCCATTTGCGTCCCTGCCCTTGGCCATGATAGGTACATAAATATTTACATAGCCTATCACGGCCAAGGGCAGGGACGCAAGCAGCCACCACTATGCCAGATGCCATTTGCGTCCGCAGCCCGGCAGCGGATGGCTGTGGAACGAAGACGACGGAATCGGACTGGCCAGCGCCAGGTAGGGTCCATCCCAACTGGGCTTAGCGGGGTGATGGGGGGGATCAGTCTGTTCTGCCATATACTCTGGGGGTCCGTGGAGTCACTGGAGTCACTGGAGTCAGTGGCGGATTTCTCTGCCATCCCTAGTCTTGATGCTGCAATGTGATGGAGTGGCTTCAAGGGTGTCCTCTGACTTTGCAGTGATATCAGCACGAGTCAGGAGCTCTCACCACTATTTCAGGTAGTAATGTACAGATTTTCCTTATTCCATTATTTTACTGTTTTCTCTGCCCACCATTGCATTCCTCCAAGGGATATGTGAATCTGCAAATATTGACCTCATCGGTTCTCTGAATTCCACCTTAGAGCTCATTCTGGCTCATGTCCACATCAGATTCTGATCTTTGTTTGGTTTCTTTTAGAATGAAAATCTGTTATTTATTTATTTATTTATTTATTTCTAATCTGCCCAATAAGTGATGTTCTCTGGGTAGATTACAACCAGTTAAAAAAATTAAAATGCCATTTTAGACACAGTTACAAATAAAAAACACAATACAAACATTTAAAATAATAAAATACAATATAATGCAAAACAATCAACAGCACAGGCATCAATAAAACACCTAGAACAACCTAGAACTAGGTCTCTAGTTTTTCCAAATATATGCATCAATTGTACACATTTTCAAATGTATGCATTCTTCTCCCATTGATGAAAGTGTTTCTGTGCATTTAAAAAAATGGAATGTTTGTGCACATTTTCAAATGTATGCATTTTGTCAAACTCTTTTTTTTTTTGTCTGCAAATCACAATGCAAGGTCAGAAATGTCCACATTTGAGTCCAGGAAATAAATGCTGGTCAAAAACAAACTGAAATGAATTTCTTATACATCACTAATTCCTCCTAGGGGTGGACAAAAGTAATTTACCTGTCCTCGAAGCTTGTTCGCGGTGGGGGGGAGGCACTTCGCTGCTCCCCCCGTGAAGTTCAGGCCGGGGGGGAGGCTTCCCGCCTCGCCCGGCCGAAATTCAGGCCGGGGGGGAGGCTTCCTGCCTCGCCCGGCCGCGAACTCAAAAGTTTTTTTTTTAAAAAAAAAACGCCCCCGTGATAGGCTACGTGACGATTAACGTAGCCTATCACGGCTAGATCTGCAAAGTCAGCCGTGATAGGCCACATTAATCATCACGTAGCCTATCACGGGCGACTTTAAAAAAAAAAAAAGCATGTACGCAAATGGCGGCCCCCATAGGGAGCTGCCATTCGCATTCATTATTTGGTTGCTGTAGTCTACATAAAGATTTACGTAGACTACGGCGAAAATAAGGGCAACGCAAATAGCGTTGCCCTTATTTTTGCCGTAGTCTACGTAAATCTTTACGTAGACTACAGTGACCAAATAAGGAACAGGAATGGTGGCTCCCTATGGGGGCCGCCATTATCCGTACGCGCTTTTTTTTTAAAGTCACCCGTGATAGGCTACGTCACGATTGACGTAGCCTATCACGGCTGACTTTGCAAATCTAGCCGTGATAGGCTACGTTAATCGTCACGTAGCCTATCACGGGGGCAATTTATTTTTCTTTGATTGGAATGGCGGCGGCGGCAGCCAGTCGAAAGACCGCTCCCGCCCCGGGCGAACACCCGCCTAACCGCCGGCTGGACCCGCCGCCGGGAGGGACATTCACCAAAGGTAAGTCCCGTCCCGGGGGGGGGGTGCGGGGGTGGGGGGATGCGGAGAATTTCTCCCTTAAACTTGTTCGGGGGAAATTCTCCGCCATCCCTAATTCCTCCTGAATTTTGGTTTAGCTGGGAGAATTTCTAAAGGTAGTTCCAAAACAGAAGCATGCCCAGCTTTGCTAGAGCTTTCAGTTCCTTCTGTGCATTTGCACTTTCCCCCTTCTGCATTACCACTGTACATGTGCTGACAAAACACACCAAAAAATAATAAGAGGCAATAGTGATGTGATCATAAATGTGATTGCATCAAGGTTTTTTTTCATGTGGAGTTTTACTGATGCACACACATGCTCTCCTGACAGCACTAAAACTTACACAAAAAGACTCTTGAAACAATCATATGTATACAATCACATCATGGTTGGTGTGTTTTTTTAGTGATGCAGCTGCTGGTGGTGGTGGTGGTGTTTATCAATGGGCGGAAAAAAAATACGGACTAAAAGAAGTGAAAAGTGAAGAAAGCTGTTCATACAAAGTGCTCTGTACAGAAGAGAATAATGCTTATCAGCCTCCTAGCTCTTGGTCCAGCACACTATTCCTAATAAAAATAATAGATATTGAAAAAGTAAATTCCAGGGCATTAGTATTTGCCAATAAGGGTCAGGGAGGGTGCTAGGGAAATAGTGAATCAGGCTTGAGAAGCTGTACCTGGGACAACTTGAATGTTGATGGCACATGGGTGAGCCAGGCAAGGTGTGGACTAAATAGATCCAGATACATTTCAGGAGAAAGAGAAGGAAATGGATAATAAGGCTCTCCTGCTACCCTCAAGCCCTCTCATTCCTGACAGCCCTCAAGCCTCCTGCTCTTGCTGCCTTTTTTCTGGAACAAAATAGATATTTCACCCAAGGTGCTAGCATGATATCAATGAAATATAAGACACAAACTGTATGTGTATGTAAAGCCATCATGGCTGAGCTGCTCTGGCAGGATTGCCTGTGAATTAGCTCTCAAAACTGGAGATTTCAAGATTAATATTTTTGAGACGAGCAATTTGAGACTAGCGTAGTACTAGGCAGGTGCTATATTTTCATGATCCTTTTAAGAAGCCGCTTTGGGGGGTCAAACTACATGTTACATTAGTTATATAGTGTGCAGCTGCCCCTGGGGGGGGGTTAATATGCCAAAGTAAGTGTGCAGGTCTAGGTTGGGACCACCCTGCATGGGGAAGGGAGGTTTAATCCTTCCCTCCCAGGCAGCTCCCCCTCAAACATGCCCCCTCCACCCAGCAGTTAAAAAGAAGGGAGGAGAACATCTATTTATTTATTTATTTATTTTCATTTCTATACCGCCCAATAGCCGAAGCTCTCTGGGCGGTTCACAAAAATTAAAACCGAACAACACACAATAAAACAATTTAAAATATATAGAACATTAAAACCACAATATAACAATACAACCACAATAAAACCTAGCAGCAGTGCAAGAGTTTAAAATACAGATTTACAACAGCAAAGATAAAAATTTAGAAAGCTAAAATGCTAAAATGCCTGGGAAAATAAAAAGGTCTTCACCTGGTGCCGAAAGGAATGTAGGCGCCAGGCGAACCTCACTAGGGAGCTCATTCCAGAGCCGGGGTGCCACAGCAGAAAAAGCCCTCCTACTAGTAGCCACCTGCCTCACTTCCTTTGGCAGGGGCTCACGGAGAAGGGCCGCTGATGATGATCTTAAGGTCCGGGCAGGCACATATGGGAGGAGGCGATCCTTCAGGTAACCTGGTCCCAAGCCGTTAAGGGCTTTAAATGTTAACACCAGCACTTTGAATCGGGCCCGGAAATGGACTGGCAGCCAGTGCAGCTGGAAAAGTACTGGCGTAATATGAGCTCGCAGGCCAGTCCCTGTTAACAATCTTGCTGCCCTATTTTGGTCCAGCTGAAGTTTCCGGACCGTTTTCAAAGGCAGCCCCACATATAACGCATTGCAGTAATCCAGACGAGAAGTTATCAGAGCATGGATAACTGTAGCTAGGCTATCTCTGTCCAGATAAGGGCGTACTTGGTATACCAGCCTAGGCTGATAAAAAGTGCTCCGTGCCACTGAGTTCACCTGTGCCTCAAGTGACAGTTCTGGATCCAAGAGCACCCCCAAACTACGAACCTGATCCTTTAGGGCGAGTGCAACCCCCTCCAGAACAGGTTGAATATCACCTAGCCGGGCAGACGAACCACCCACTAACAGTACCTCCTTCTTGTCTGGATTGAGTTTCAGTTTATTAGCCCTCATCCAGTCCATTACTGTGCCCAGGCACTGATTCAGAACAGCCACTGCCTCACCTGGTTTTGATGAGAAAGAGAGATAGAGCTGGGTGTCATCTGCATATTGATGGCACCTCAGCCCACACCTTCGGATAACCTCCCCCAGAAGTTTCATGTAGATGTTAAACAGCATGGGGGAAAAAATAGAGCCCTGTGGAACCCCATGGCATAATTGCCATGGCACAGAGCAATAATCCCCCAGCACCACCTTCTGGAATCAGCCATCCAAGTTAGGGGTGTCAGAGAATTTCTCACCGAAACATCGGGGGGCCGAGTGCTGACGTATTCGGCCCCCCGAAGTAGTTTCGGGGAGAAATTCTCCCCAACCCCCCGCGCCCCTCCCCCCTCCCTGGGATGGGACTTACCTTTCCCGAATGTCCCTCCCGGTGGCGGGTCGCAGCGGCGGTTCGGCAGGGCTTCGACAGGGACGGGTGCGGCAGCTGGTCTTTTGACCGGCTGCCGCCGCCGCCATTCCAAGAAAAGTAAAAAAAAAAAAAATGCCCCCGTGATAGGCTACGTGATGATTAACATAGCCTATCATGGCTAGATTTGCAAAGTCAGCCGTGACAGGCTACGTAAATCGTCACGTAGCCTATCACGGGTGACTTAAAAAAAAAAAAGCGCGTACAGCTAATGGCGGCCCCCATAGGGAGCCGTCATTCGTGTTCCTTATTTGTTTGCTGTAGTCTACGTAAAGAATACGTAGACTTCGGCGAAAATAAGGGCAACGCTATTTGCGTTGCCCTTATTTTCGCCGTATTCTACGTAAATCTTTACGTAGACTACAGCGACCAAATAAGGAACGCGAATGGCGGCTCCCTATGGGGGCCGCCATTTGCGTCCGTGCTTTTTTTTTTTTTTAAGTCACCCATGATAGGCTACGTGACGATTAACGTACGCTATCATGGCTGACTTTGCAGATCTAGCCATGATAGGCTACGTAAATCGTTACGTAGCCTATCACGGGGTGTTTTTTTTTTTTTTTACTTTTCTGTTGAAGTTTGCGGCCGGGGAGACGGGGCGCTTCTCCCCGGCCTGAATTTCGGCTGGGGGTGAGTCGGGATGCCTCCCCCCCGGCCTCAATTTCAGCCGGGCGAGGCGGGAAGACACCCCCCACTCGCATGAACTTCGGGGGGAGAAGTGAAGCGCCTCCCCCCCCACCGCGAAAAAAGCTGCGGGACAAGGTAAGTCCCTTTCGTACATCCCTAATCCATGTAGGAGCGGAACCACTGTAGTGCAGTGCCTCCAACTCCCAACCCAGACAACCTATCCAGAAGGATACCATGGTCGATGGTATCGAAAGCTGCTGAGAGGTCCAGGAGAATCAACAGGGTCGCACTCCCCCTGTCCCTCTCCCGGCAGAGGTCATCCCACAGGGCGACCAAGGCAGTTTCCATTCCAAAACCAGGCCTGAAGCCCGATTGAAATGGATCTAGATAATCTGTTTCATTCAACAGTGCCTGGAGCTGTCCTACAACCACCCGCTCAAGCACCTTGCCCAGGAAGGGGATGTTGGCCACTGGCCTATAATTGTTAACATCCTCTGGGTCCAGGTTAGGCTTTTTCAGGAGTGGTCTAATTACTGCCTCTTTTAAAGCGGCAGGCACCACTCCCTCTCTCAAGGAGGAATTTACAACCTCCTGGACCCAGCCGGACAACCCCTCCTTGTTTGATTTAATAAGCCATGAAGGGCAAGGGTCAAGCACACAAGTGGTCGATCGGACTTGGCCAAGCACCTTGTCCGCATCCTCAGGCCTCAGTAACTGAAACTCATCCAATAAAACTGGACCAGACGGTGCTCTGAACGCCTCTACCAATGGAACTGCATTAATGGTGGTGTCCAATTCATGACAAATCTGAGCGACTTTATCCTCAAAGTGCCATGCAAACTCGTCACAGCGTGCTACCGAGGGTTCCACCGTCTCTCTCCCTGGCCCAGAATGTAACAGGCCGCGAACCACTCGGAAAATCTCCGCTGGACGACACTGAGAAGATGCAATGCTGGTGGAAAAGAACTGTCTCTTTGCCACCCTCACTGCCACAGAGTAGGCTCGATAGTGGGCTCTTACCTGTGTTCGGTCAGACATCTCCACTGATAACCAAAGATTTTTTTCTTCCTCTTTTTTAAACTGCCATGTGGGAAAAGAGCAAATCTTGGGAAGGAAGTGAGTGTTCCAATCTAGATTGGGACACACACCACACATGTGCTTCAGAGTTTTAAAAAAACAAGAGGGACAGCTGCATGCTATGTAACTGACATGTAGTTTGACCCTTAAAATCCTGAGGTGACTGGCACTGGGCCAGAGTTACTGTTAGGTTCTTGTTTAGAGCCATGAGAGGGGGTGCAAACCTAGGTCCTCCAAGAAGAACTGGATCTCATGTCCACTTGGTCAGAGATTCATTGTTGCATTTGGTGTTGGTCTGTGTCACTGAAAGCTTTTTATGCCTAGAAAAGGTGTAATTATGTCACGCAGTAATTATGTTGTTTTGACACTGAAGACCACATACAAAGATAATGAGCTTATGTCCGCATGTGTCAAATAAAGCAGAACTGTTGCTAGGTAAAATTATGAAAATTCTAAGGTCTGGAGGGGTTGGGTTGGTAAACTATGTTCTGGACCAGAAAGAAATTGATGATTACCTAATATGACATAATACATTATGGATTTATTAGTGCTTCTGTTTAGCCCCAGAGATAAAAGATTTGAAAACCAACTCTGCTAATGGTCATATTAATCAATTAAAAATTAGAGAGGCATTTAGAAAATAACAATCCTGATTTATTTATTTATTTATTAAAAGAATCCTGACAATCATAAAACGAGAACTATATGAAATGCTGCTTTAAAAATACTTCAGTGAGAATATATAATACAAATTAGTACATACGCATAGAGAACCATTAGAACATATAATTTCAAACTGAATTCAATCATAGAAATATATTGTCTTCAATGAGATCTTAAGAATATGTGAGAAAGGCATGAAAACTAGAACATCACATTCACTTTTGTAAGAGGTGGTTGCTACATATTTGGAGCTTACAGATATTGATGAGAGCATGAGCAACAGATAAGCATGGCCTACCTTTGGTACAGAAAATTGGGATGTAAATACCCAAAATAGACAAATAAATAAACTTCACATATGAATATTCATCACTTGAGGGGGTTCACATAAACCCCACTACATGGAGGGGTTCTTGGGGTATGCAGGCTATCCCTGAACAGTGCCAAAACCACACACCACCTCTACCCTCCCTTGATGAACCTCCAATGGACATTTGTAACAATGAGTTCTCTGCATGCAGAGAGCTCCCATGTTCAAGGAGGCACCGCACAGTTCCTGCAGTGAGCAGGGATAGCCTGCACACATTATTTCAGCTGGTGGAGGGAGCCATGTGTACCCCCTTTGATGACAGCACATCAGGAGGTGACTTGTATGGTGAATGAGTCATCACAGATTGAATACCATGGACAGAACATCCCTATCACTGAAAACACAACGCATTTCAGTGGAGTCAGTTCAGACATTCAGCTGTGGGTCATCAAATGCTGATCAAGTGATGTACATACATGAAAACAGTTTTCAAATATAAGAACATAAGAAGAGCCATGCTGTACCAGACCAAGGGTCCATCTAGTCCAGCATTTAGGGATGTACGAATCCCTTACCTCTGGGTCCAGCGGGAGTCCGCAGGGGGGGAGGCGATCTATCCCTCCCCCCCCCGGAATCCGTGCGGGCCAGCTCTGCTCCACAGCAATCTTGCGGAGCTGGCGGCCAGCTCTGCAGGATCAGTGCACAGAGGGAGCCAACACGCACAGATTCCAGAGGGGCATGGAGGTGAGTGTTCCGTTCCACCATGGGCCCCAATGGGGCCGGATTCTTGGAATCCGGCCTCATTGGGGTCCAATCCATGGCGGAATTCTCTCCCATCCTTACCAGCATTCTGTTCACACAGTGGCCAGCCAGCTGTCAACTGGGAACCCACAAGCAGGGCATGAGCGCAACAGCACCCTCCCACCCAAGTTCCCCAGCAACTGGTGTACATAGGCTCATTCATTGCCTCTGGTTCTGGAGGTAGCACATGGCCATCAGGACTAGGAGCAATTGATAGCCTTTTCCTCCAGGAATTTGTCTAACCTTCTTTTGGGGATAGTTGTTGCCTGGCTTATTTTACGATACCATTTAATTCAGGGCTTTTTCGGGGTTCTTTAATCTTTTATATTGGTGCTGCACTAATGGAAACCTTTAACTTGTCTCTGGGACAGCTGTTCTCCCTCAGGAGTGATATGTTAGTCAGCTAAGCCCTGTTTTGTTGGTTCTGGTTACTCCTGTTCTGAAGAGGAACACAAAATGTACTACTTCATGACATAATTGAATAAGTGGACTTCTCCCTGAGAAGGAGCTTGTCACTTGAAATATAATGTGGGGGGTGGGGTGGAGGATTAACACAATGTTTTATTAGCACCTTCTCTCCTCTTATTTCTTTCACTTTTACCACTTTTTTCCCAGCCCTTTTCAGCTGCAATTTTCAATCATCTCATGCTGGTAGCAGCACTACCACAGGCTAAACTAATCATGGGCATCTCATGCTGATTGGCATTTGATACCTGCTTGTAACCTTTCAGAACCGCTGCAGTTATAAAATGGTACCATGGCATCAGGGTTTGGCAGTGAAAAGGACTGACATCCCCTTGCAGCATAGTTGAAAGTCGAAGTAGGCTGTGTCAGGGTCTTGCGGGCCCTGCCACTCAGGGCCTACCTCCCCTGGGGCCTCAAGTAGGGATGGAGATGTCTTAACAACACATTAAGTGTCCTCTGCTGCTAGTAAAGGCAGAGCTGGAAGATAGACCTCTTCATCAGCCCCACTGCCCTGCCTTTTAAAGTAAGTGCTGCAAGCTGAGCATATCTTCAGCAGCATCTCATCATCTTGCAAGGCATATGGGGGTTCTGACTGAGAAGTATCAGTTGCAGCCAATGCAGCAGCTCTCTGAGCTTCCTCAGCCACCTTTGTAATCTTCAGTGCCCATCACCATTCTGGTGGTTAGGGCTGATAGATCTTCCCCACTGTTCCTTCCAGTCATTGGTGATAGAAAAATAGTCTGCCTTGGCTGCCTTTCCCCAATGCCATTGCTCAGGGAATGAGACCCTGGGCAGACTGAATGAAAACTATAACTTCCATGGCCTTAAGGGGGCATGGAAATAGGCCCTTTGTGTGTCTGCTTTATTCATCTTTGATAAGGCCTATCCACTACACAGCTTAAGTGGTGAATATAATTTCAGTGAGATGTATTTCCTGAAAAATTAATCCTTTCCTCCTCTAAGTCAGCACATTCACATATATAATTTACAAAAACAAAAACAAACCTCCAAGCATTTAAGTTTAATAAATGACAGTGTTTAGCCAGACAATAGGATTATATATTTATGGAATTTCCAGATACAAATATACAGGTTTACACACACACACACACACACACACACACTAAGTTCTTCATTCATAAGTCCATCTTGTCCACCTTCTTCTCTTGGACTAATTCACTGGAAAAGGCAGCAAAGATACTGTCATAGAACAGAGAGGCAGGAGAAGGAAATGGGCTATGGCTTTCTTATAACAAAGGGAAGGCAGTTAACACTTGACTTGAATGTGAATTAAGTCTGTACCACAAAGTATCAGAAGATCATATATTTCTCATAGTAAAGTCTTCTCCGAGGCAAGGAATGTGCTATGCTCTCTGTTTCAGTGTTGCTGCTGTCCTTACTACATGACATTTGGCATCCTGCCAGCTCATTCACTTCAGAAGACTGGATAGGTCCTCAGTGCCAGAGGCGTGTGTCAGTCTTTGGACAGAGTCACATACTCTGTGGAATTATGTATTGCTTAGCTTCAAAGCCAAGGAAGCTGTGAAGGTGGGAATGGTGCATTGTTTATCGCACTAGCACCATAAATTAAATCATGACAAGGTCAATGCAACCAGAAAACGTAATGCTTTTAAATGTTGCATGACCATCAAGTTGTGATCTAACAGGATGAACTTAACAGTCTTACCTTTGTCCTGTCTTTTATTATGTGTCACTCACTTATCTAGTCCTTTTCTTGTATAGGACCAGCTGTACATCTTCAAACGTACTATATCTTTGGATACTTCCAGATGTGGGTGAGTTAGCAGCACTTCATCTTTGCTGTTCTGGTTTAGGCTGCAAGTAGTATGAAATCTCTATTTCTAGAACTCTTGAATTCAAATGATATTCTGTAGCTGGATGGGCAATCCCTTTTGCCCAAGGCATTTTCGTATTGGGACAATGGTGCAGTGAAAAAGGGACAATCCTTCTCTCTACACTGCAGTCCTGATCATGATTGGCACCCCGCCCTGTGGCTGAAATTTAGAAGGGGAAGAAAAAATAGCTATAAAGGTAATGGTAAATGGCAGCCATTTTGTAAATGGGCAGCTTCCTCATGGCTGCAGTTTTGTGAGACTGCCTACAGCAATGTCTCAAAATTGCAAATGTGCCCACTGGCCTGAAATGGTTGGGGACTCTTGGATTAGATTGGATAGAGCTAATTCCTAGTGTGGAGGAGCTGACTATAGGGAATAATAAGGCCAGAGCAATCTATCCAGGCACAACCAGCAAGGAAAAAAGATGGAACAGCTGTGTGAGGCTCATATGTACACGAGAAGATGATACAAATGTTCTATTGTGTTAAACAAAATGATGGAGGTGTATAGTTTGCTCACACCATCATGCAGATGCTATCTAAAAAGTGAACAGACATGGCTATTCCTCAGCAAATGCTCAGTATGAAAGCAGCCTTTTTTGTGCAGTACTGGGAAAGCTGACCCCGTCATGGATCACTGCCTTGTTGTGGTGAAGGGGCTTGCGTAACTCAGTGAAGCCATAAGCTATGCAGGGCCACCCAAAATGGACAGGTCATGGTGGAGAGTTCTGACAAAATGTGGTCCACTGGAGAAGGAAATGGCAACCCACTCCAGTATTCTTGCCAAGAAAACCCCATGGAACGTATCACAAAGCTAAAAGATATGACGCCGGAAGATGAGCCCCTCAGGTCAGAAGGTGTCCAATCTACTACTGGGGAAAAGCAGAGGGAATTTCCAAGTAGCACCAGAAAGAGTGAAGTGGCTGGGCCAAAGCCAAAAGGACACTCAGCTGTGGATGTGTCTGGTGGAGAAAAGAAAATCCGATGCTGTAAAGAACAATATTGTTTAGGAACCTGGAATGTCAGATCAATGAATCAAGGTAAGCTGGAGGTGGTCAAACATGAGATGGCAAGATTGAACATTGACATCTTGGGAATCAGTGAACTAAAATGGACAAGCATGGGTGAATTTAATTCAGGTGACCATCATATCTACTATTGTGGGCAAGAATCCCTTAGAAGAAATGGAGTAGCACTCATAGTCAACAAAAGGGTGGGAAAAGCAGTACTGGGGACGGGGTACAATCTTAAAAACGATAGAATGATCTCAGTACGAATCCAAGGCAAACCATTCAACATCACAGTAATTCAAGTCTATGCCCCAACCACTGAGGCCGAAGAAGCTGAGGTTGACCGGTTCTGTGAAGACCTACAACACCTTCTAGAGCTAACACCAAAAAAAATGTCCTTTTCATCATAGGGGATTGGAATGCCAAAGTCGGAAGTCAATAAATAACCGGGATAACAGGCAAGCATGGTCTTGGTGTACAAAATGAAGCAGGACAAAGGCTAATAGAGTTTTGCCAAGAGAACACACTGATCATAGCAATCTAGGGATGGACGAAAGGGACTTACCTTGTCCCGCAGCTTGCTTCGCGGTGGGGGGAGGCGCTTCACTTCTCCCCCAGAAGTTCAGGCGAGGGGGGGAGGCGCCCCGCCTCACCCGGCCGAAATTCAGGCTGGGGAGGAGTGCCCCGTCTACCCGGCTGCAAAAAAAAAAAAGTAAAGTAAAACAACAACAACACACACCCGTGATGGCCTACGTAACGATTTATGTAGCCTATCACAGCTAGATTTCCAAAGTCAGCCATGATAGGCTATGTAAATCATCACGTAGCCTATCACAGGTGACTTTGAAAAAAAAAAAGTGCGTACGCAAATGGCGGCGCCCATGGGGCGCCGCCATTTGCGTTCCTTAGTTTGGCACGTCTAGTCTACGTAAAGATTTACGTAGACTACGGCAAAAATAAGGGAATGCTATTTGCGTTGCCCTTATTTTTTATTTTTATTTTTTTTTATCATTTCATTTCTATACCGCCCAATAGCCGAAGCTCTCTGGGCGGTTCACAAAAATTAAAAATTATTCTCGCCATAGTCTACGTAAATCTTTACGTAGACTAGACGTTCCAAATTAAGGAACGCAAATGGCGGTGCCCCATGGGCGCTGCCATTTCCTTACTCGCTTTTTTTTTTTCAAAGTCACCCGTGATAGGCTACGTGACGATTTACGTAGCCTATCACGGCTGACTTTCGGAATCTAGCCATGATAGGCTACGTAAATCGTTACGTAGCCTATCACGGGTGTGTGTTGTTGGTTTTGTTACTTTACTTTTTTATTTTGCAATGGCGGCGGCGGCAGCCGGTCAGAAGACCGGCCACCACTGCCACCACCGCCGAAACGCCGCCAAGAGGGACATTCGCACGAGATAAGTCCCATCCCAGGGGGGGCGGGGGGCCAGCGGAGAATTTCTCCACCAATTTTGGGGGGCCGAATGCGTTGGCATTTGGCCTCCCGGAGCTTCGTGGAGAAATCCTCCGCCATCCCTATAGCAAACACCCTTTTCCAACAGCACAAGAGGCGACTCTACACATGGACATCACCAGATGGTCAGTATCGAAATCAGATTGATTATGTACTTAGCAGCCAAAGATGGAGAAGCTCCATACAGTCAGTCAAAACAAGACCTGGAGCTGACTGTGGCTCAGATCATGAACTGCTTCTTGCAAAATTTTGGCTTAAATTGAAGAACGTAGGGAAAACCACTAAACCATTCAGGTATGACCTAAATCATATCCCTTATGAATATACAGTGGAGGTGAGGAATAGATTTAAGGGATTAGACCTGATAGACAGAGTGCCTGAGGAACTATGGACGGAGGTCCGTAACATTGTTCAGGAGGCAGCAACTCAATCCATCCCAAAGAAAAAGAAATGCAAGAAAGCCAAGTGGCTGTCTGATGAGGCTTTACAAGTAGCTGAGGGAAGAAATGAAGTGAAAAGAAAGGGAGAAAGGGGAAGATATACCCAACTGAATGCAGAGTTCTGGAGAATAGCAAGGAGAGACAAGAAGGCCTTCTTAAATGAACAATGCAAAGAAATCGAGGAAAACAATAGAATGGGAAAGACTAGAGATCTTTTCAAGAAAATTGGAGATCTCAAGGGAACGTTTTGTGCAAAGATGTGCATGATAAAGGACAAAGAAGGCAGGGACCTAAAACAAACAGATGAGATTTAGAAGACGTGGAAAGAATACATAGAAGAACTATACAGGAAAGATCTTAATGTCCATGATAGCCATGATATTGTGGTCACTGATGAGCCGGACATCCTAGAGGGTGAAGTCAAGTTGGCCTTAGGAAGCATTACTAACAACAAAGCTAGCGGAGATGACAGTATTCCAGCTGAGCTATTTAAAATCCTAAAAGATTATGCTGTTAAAGTGCTGCACTCAATATGCCAACAAATTTGGAACACTCAACAGTGGCCACAAGACTGGAAAAGGTCAGTTTACATTCCAATTCCAAAGAAGGGCAATGCCAGAGAGTGTTCAAACTACCGTACAATTGCACTCATTTCACATGTCAGCAAGGTGATGCTCAAAATCCTACAAGCTAGGCTTCAGCAGTATGTGAACTGAGAACTACTGGAGGTACAAGCTGGGTTTCGAAGAGGCAGAGGAACTAGAGATCAAATCGCCAACATTCGCTGCATCATGGAGAAAGCAGGAGAATTCCAGAAAAACGTCTATTTCTGCTTCATTGACTACACTAAAGCGTTTGATTGTGTGGATCACAATAAACTCTGGCAAATTCTTAAAGAAATGGGAGTATCAGTCCACCTTACCTGTCTCCTGAGAAACCTGCATGAGAGTCAAGAAGCAACAGTAAGAACCAGACATGGAACAACTGATTGGTTCAAAATTGGGAAAGGAGTACAACAAGGCTGCATATTGTCACCCTGCTTATTTAACTTATATGTAGGGTACATCATGAGAAACGCCGGGTTGGATGAATCACAGGTTGGAATTAAGATTGCCGGGAGAATTATCAACAACCTCAGATACGCAGACGATACCACCCTAATGGCAGAAAGTGAAGAGGATCTAAAGAGCCTCTCGTTGAGGGTGAAAGTGGAGAGTACAAAAGCTGGTTTGAAACTCAACGTTAAAAAAAGAAGATCATGGCATCTGGCCCCATCACTTCCTGGCATATAGAAGGGGAGGAAATGGAAGCAGTGACAGATTTTATTTTCTTGGCTCCAAGATCACCGCAGACAGTGACTGTAGCCATGAAATTAAAAGACGCTTGCTCCTTGAGAGGAAAGCTATGGCAAACCTAGACAGCATAGTAAGAAGCAGAGACATCACCTTGCCGACAAAGGTCTGTCTAATCAAAGCTATGGTTTTCCCAGTAGTAACGTATGGCTGTGAGAGCTGGACTATAAGGAAGGCTGAGCGCTGAAGAATTGATGCTTTCGAACTGTGGTGCTGGAGAAGACTCTTATGAGTCCCCTGGACTGCAAGGAGGACAAATCTGTCCATCCTAAAGAAAATCAACCCTGAGTGCTCATTGGAAGGACAGATACTGAAGCTGAAGCTCAAATATTTTGGCCACCTAATGTGAAGAGAAAAGTCCCTGGAAAAGACCCTGATGCTGGGAAAGATTGAAAGCAAAAGGAGAAGGGGGCAGCAGAGGATGAGATGGCTAGATAGTATCACCGATGCAATGAATATGAACTTGAGCACACTCCAGGAGAGAGCGCAGGACAGGAAGACCTGGCGTGCTATGGTCCATGGGGTCACAAAGAGTCGGACACGACTGAATGATTGAAGAACAAAGCAAAGCTGAAGGGGTGTTATTGGGATATAAATGTATCACAACACCTTAAAACAACAGATAACGAGTATGAAATTAATTAGTTCAGTCAACACTGCACCAATTTATCTCTATTAAGTTCTTCATTCATAAGTCCATCTGCATACTTGTCCACCTTCTTCTCTTGGACTAGTCCACTGGAAAAGGCAGCAAAGATACTGTCAAAGAACAGAGAGGCAGGAGGAGGAAATGGGCTGTGGCTTTCTTATAGGGTATCCTGGGGAAGGCTGTTATACAGAAACACACCAGTAGTCTTCCCCATACAAACTATTGCAAGGGAAATTGTAGCAAAAGTTGTTTGACTATGCAGATGTATGCCATTTCAGACCATGGATTCTGATGATGCTCTGGGATATGGCTTGTGTTGTAGGGTTCTGCTATGAATCAGATCCAGAGTAGGAATCACGCTGGGTCAGGTTTCTCAGGAAGCAAGACAGAAAGAGACCAGCACTGTAGAGAGCTCCGAGTGGTGCTGGGGCTAGAAGCTAGACAGGGTTGTTTGTATGTTGCTCCAACGAGGTTCAGAGCAAGGCTCGGGTTTGTTGGAGTTAGGCTGGTTGATCCCAACTCCGTGCTGACTGCAGCTTTGTCTTTTTAAGGGACCTGGTCAGTTTTAGCAATCTCAGGCTTCAGCAACATGGCAGGAGATGTGTCATACTAGTTTCTTCATGCCTGCATTCTCAGAGTCTGAGAGCAGTAATACAAATTCCTCTGGATACAGGGGAGCCAGCCCCTGAGGTCTTTCTGGAGAACTGGGTCCCAAAGAGGTAGAAGCCTTATGATGCCTTTCCAAAGTCGAGTCTTCTCCCTGAACTAATAATTCTGGAGCCTCTGATGACAAGGGGCCAGCATTCTCTGGTGATGAGGGTTCTGGGCCCTGGTCCATGACAAGATGCCAGTGTCTTTGTGAATACAGAAGCCAGTAGAGCAATCACCTCTTTCTTCCCACATCTATTTGACAGATGGGTAATAATGAGTACACCAGGCATTGATAATCTCTAACCTAAAATTTGAAATTCAAATTGAAAGACAATTTTAAAGTTTTAATGAAATCACAACTATCTGTTCCTCCATCTAATAGAAACTGCAACCTATGTATAGAGGAAGTGGCATGTGAGTGATAATCATCTCCAAGATCCTCTTCCTAGTTTCCCAGCTGTCATATTTATTATCCAGGCATTTACTTGACATTTGGAAGGAATGGTTCAAATTTCACCATTTGGCTCTTAATATGGTCAGCTCTGAATTCATTTTAGGAGAATGTGTGGGAAATATTTTCAGATGTATGTCACTTGCTGAATTTTGTATTGTACTTACAAGTCTTCTGTTGAACTAACATATTACAAGGATGTTTGTAGAAACCATCCATGAGTTTTATGCTAAAGCAAGAAGAAAATCTTGACCTCAACCTGCCTTATAAACGTCAGCTCCCTGGCTTAAGTTAATACTTCAATGGCTTCATTGAATGAATAAATCAGGAGGCAAAACTTTCGTACTGGACACTTATTGTGAAAAAAATATTTTCATTCAAAAATTATCAGATAAAGAATGGTTTGAAACCTGTAGCCAAAACAGAAAATGCTCACTTTCAAATAGAATCAATGAAGGCCAAGAGTCCAAGAGCTTTGGAACATATCTGGTTGCTCTATCAAACTTCTGCTTCCAGCACCTAAAACTTGATGTATAGGATCTCTTCAGATATAGATTCCCTGCCTTTGGTTGCCAAGAAATCTTGTATATTTCTATCTGGCTACCCAGTCGAAGCTGGAAGTGATAATTCCTTGCTTGAATTAAGTGCTGATAAATTATCATAAGTCCTATTGTGTAGCTAGGATATCCAAGGAAAAAAGATGTTCTTTATTCTGGAACTGGACTAGTCATAATAACACGGGATATCTGAAACCTCCCCATAAACATAAACACTTCTTTGACCAGCTTGCTAGGGCCAGGCTATTTCTCATTCAAAGTCGGACTGACAACCTCACTATTTCTCAGAGTGTTTTTGATCTGGGGCATAATTCCCCATGCTCTGGAATGGGCTTACTTGTGAACCAGCTTCTGGAAGAAGTCTTCTTCTTGTTTTCATGGATCTATGATAAGAGGCCATAAATCTGTGCTATATTCAGTACTATTTCCTATTGCTCATACCTATTGTATAGGGATGGATGCAAATTTCGTTTCAGTTTGGTTTTGATAAGAATTTACCAAAATTCACAACATTCTCCATATTCTGGACAAAAAGAACTTGAGATTTAAAAAAATTCAAATGTGGGAGAAACCAAAATGGACAGATTTGTCCATCCAGGCCCAGAGTTTTGAGTGCTTAGCTCTTAAAAGTTGGGATTTGATTCCCTGTGTATTCAACCATGCTGGTGCTTCGTTGTCATTTCTTTTTTCCTTACAGGATCCTCATCTTAGCAGCTATATGGCATGCAGACATATCATGATCCTTTCCATGCTGGGAATAGCTGTACCTGTTGAATTTGGCTGGTGCAGTTGGGTGGGATTTCAATTTTAGTTCACTTTTGATAGGGATTTACCAACATTCTCAAAGTTCTTCATATTCAGAAAAGAAATAACTTGACATTTTAAAAATGCCAGTGTGTGAGAAAGTGAAACTGACAGATTTGGCCATCCTTACTATTGCTTTTACTTCCCTACTATTGCAAATATGTTTTTCGCTTTGGGAAACAAAAATCATGAATATTTGTTGCATACATAATCAGAACTTTAGTAAGATGACATATTTTATTCCATAGGGGTTTGTTTGTATTCAAATGCTTACATGTTTTTAAACCAAAATAGTTGTTGCATAAAAACAATCACCTGACCTGTTTTTGCAACTTTTCATTACTTTGCTTCACAGTTACAAGAAAAACTATCACATTTACTAGAATGCTTTGGTTTATTATGAGTAGCCCTCAAATAACTGATAGATCTAAAATTAGATACATGGAGTATACATTGGATGATACTGAGAGAAGAAACTCTTGATCTGCTCATACAAAGCTAACGTCGTCATCCACTAGTAATCCAGACCAGATTAAATGAACTAGCATATGCAGACAAGACCATCGAACTCAGTATAGTCTTCTCTGATAGGGAGATGATCTCCAAGGTCTCAAGCTGTTATTTTCCAGGGCATATGCCTGATATTCTGTCACTGGAGATGAAATAAATTTGAACCTAGGTTCTTATACATAAAAGCAAGTACTCTTGCATGGAGCCATGCTTCTTCCTAATTTACAGTACATTAAGCCTGTGGGCTCTCCCACTACCCTTCAAGCATTCTGTGGAAGAGCTGAAAACATTCCCAATCAGCTACTTGCATTGACTGCGGAACATTTCCACAACTCATAGATTAAAAGCCTGGGTTTTGTCTAGTAGTATGTGTTGGTCAAAAGTAAGAGTAGGACAAAGACACTTCCATTTATACAAAGCAGGATCCACAGTTTGACTTTGTCAGGGAGAGGTGTTTTGGATTTTTACTTTAAAAACAGTAACTCCTTATGGGCTTAGCAACAAATTTGATTTACCTATGTTTTTGTAAGAAATTATAAGTTATAAGGGATAACATCTGTTTGCATTTGCAAATTACCGTTTCTTTGAGTACAACATTGGTCTTTAAGGCAGTGGTGACTGCAGCAGAGATGACTTAAATTTAGTTTGGAGCTACATTCAGTCTGTCCTTGGGTTGTGGAAAGAGGAGTGGATTTTGAGACAACCTGTTTGGGAAAGAAACCATTTGATGTTCCATTGTGAAGAGTTATTTGTTTGGTATATATTAATGTTTGCAATTAAGGGGAATACATAATAACAAAATGGGTAGCTTTCTTTTTTGTTATTTATTCGGTCAGTCACTTCTGACTCTTCGTGACTTCATGGACCAGCCCATGCCAGAGCTTCCTGTCGGCCGTCGCCACCCCCAGCACCCCCAAGGTCAAGTCTGTCACCTCCAGAATATCATCCATCCATCTTGCCCTTGGTTGGCCCCTCTTCCTTTTGCCTTCCACTTTCCCTAGCATCAGCATCTTCTCCAGGGTATCCTGTCTTCTCATTATGTGGCCAAAGTACTTCAGTTTTGCCTTTAATATCATTCCCTCAAGTGAGCAGTCTGGCTTTCTTTAGATGGGTGTAAATGACTTGAGGAATTTTTGGTCATCACTGAAAGAATGAGAGAATCTCTACTTGACAACCTCAAACAAAGCCAAACAAAAAGAGCAAAAGGTTTTTCCCAAGGACTTTGAAATTCTTCATTCTGAGACTTAATGAAGACTTGGCCTAGTTGAAATGGAATTTATTTTATTGGTATTCTGTAGTTTAAGACATGAGTTTCTATTGTGTATTTTCACCCGTACATTAATGTATTATGATATAGTATTTCTAATGTCTATTTGTATTGATATATCTTTGCATATATTGATTGGAGAAAGCAAACATGTTGTTATGTATATTGGGTCTTCGTTTTGCTTGGATTATTTTGAGAAGACCCATATTGAGTTTGGAAACTGGCTTTTGTACACCCAAGCCACTGGTTGTTGATTTGTCCCCAAAATCAACAACAAATCAGCACCTGTAGCCACAATCCATTTAAAAACAAACAAACCAACAAACAAAATCAGCTTAATTTTTATCTTAGCAGATACAATCTTAATATATTAATCCTGTGTTTTAGTTTGGTTTGCTATATTTCACATTTTGTATTTTATAACTTCTATTTACTTTTGTGCTCAAACTTCTGGTTTCATGGACTGAACCTTTTGACAAAACACACACACACACACACAAAATAAGGGTACAAACCTATGGCCGCTAGACAGCAGCTAGATGGCCATAGGATTGGTTGGTTCCCGGGAACCAACCTTGGAGCCCTTGCTCTGAGGTCAGTTCCTGGAGAACCACCTCCCCACTCCCTCCCCCACTGCCTCATAGACAGTGCGGATCAGCCCTGCTCTCTGCCCTCGTGACAGTGGCACAGAGCTGGGGGGAAGGGGGCGTTCCCGGGGGCGGAGAGTTTGTAAGTGCCGGTACTACACTTCCTATGTGTCATCTGGCCTCCCCACCCCGCACTCCGATGTCCCATGGCTAGACATGTGAAATCAGCCATCTAGCCACTAATGCAGGGCAGCTGAAGCACAGAGGCCACAATCCCCTCTGCACTCGTCCCATTGTGCATTGGATAGGTGGTCACCTCTGAGTTCGGAGGCAGACAACTATCCCCATAGGATTGCTCCATAAATGGCAGAGAAGCATTTGCCATTTTGCACATTGGGGCAAAAAATCCCAACTTCATGTATAAGCTGATAGGATTTGATCAAGCAGTGACTGACCAAGGAAGAGATCTTCGGGTTGTGGTAGACAGTTGGATGAAAATGTTGACCCAGTGCGCAGCCCCTGTGAAAAATAGGGATGGCGGAGAATTCCACCACAAATCCCAGTCAGGCCGAAAGCTAGTGCATTCAGACCCCCGGAATCCATGGTGGAGCGAAGCCCCCCCACCCCGTGAAACGTGCGCGAAACGGAGCCTACCTGGTGCCGTTCGCCAGTGGGTGCTCCTCGAATGGCGGCCACATCGGCGGCCACCATTCACCTCCCCAGGAATGCCGTGATAGGCTACGTGAGTATTTACTTAGCCTATCACGGCTAACACAGGGACACCATTTGCGTAAATACTTATGTAGCCTATCACGTCAAAAGGCAGCCACGCAAATGGCAGCCACTGTAGCCACCGCCATTTGCGTAGCTGCCTTTTGACATGATAGGCTACGTAAATACTTACGTAGCCTATCACGGCAAAAGCGGGGATGCAAATGGTATCCCCTATGCCATTTACGTCCCCGCTTTAGCCGTGATAGGCTATGTAAATATTTACGTAGCCTATCACAGGCTAGCGTAGGGACGCAAATGGCGTCCCCTACGCAGGACGCCATTTGCGTCCGTAGCAGCCTGGCAGCGGCTGGACGCCCCACTGCGGGTTGGCCCGGCCAGCAGCTCCGCAGACTGGCCACGGAGCGGAGCCGGCTGGGCAGGATTGCGGGGGGGAGGAATGGATCGCCTCCCCCCCGTCGAGGATTCCGAGGGGAGGAATGGATCACCTCCCCCCAACTGCGGACCCCAGCGGAGCCAGGTAAGCGGGGTTTCATACACCCCTAGTGAAATGTAAATTCCATGTTAAGCATAATTTGTAGAGGACTAAAAAATCAAACTGCCAATATCATACTGCCTTTATACAAATCTATAGTGCAACCACACTGGGAATTCTGTGTACAGTTCTGGTCACCACGCCTAAAAAAACTAGGGATGGCAGAGAATTTCTCGACAAATCTTGGGGAGGCCGAATGCGTTGGCATTTCCAAAATTTGCAGTGAAATTCTCCGCCCCCCTGCCCCCCCCCCCGGGATGGGACTTACCTCCTGCGAATGTCCCTCTCGGCGGCGGGTCCCGGCGGCGTTTCGATGGTGTTTCGGCGGGGGCAGCGGCCGGTCTTCCGACTGGCCGCCGCTGCCACCATTACAAAGTAAATGTAAAAAAAAACGCACACACACACATGATAGGCTACGTAACGATTTACGTAGCCTATCATGGCTAGATTTTCAAAGTCAGCCATGATAGGCTACAGAAATCTTTACGTAGCCTATCACGGGTGACTTTGAAAGAAAAAAAAAGCGCGTATGCAAATGGCGGTGCCCATGGGCGCCGCCATTTGCGTTCCTTATTTGGGCCTGGGTAGTCTACGTAAAGATTTACGTAGACTACGGCGAAAATAAGGGCAACACTATTTGCATTGCCCTTATTTTCACCATAGTCTACGTAAATCTTTACGTAGACTACCCGGGCCCAAATAACTAACGCAAATGGCGGCGCCCATGGTCTCTGCCATTTGCGTACGTGCTTTTTTTTTTTTTTTCAAAGTCACCCGTGATAGGCTACGTAACGATTTACGTAGCCTATCACTTTTTTATTTCGTGGCCGGGGAGACGGGGCGCTTCTCCCCGGCCTGAATTTCGGCGACGAGGGATGGGGCGCCTCCCCCCCAGTCTGAATTTCAGCCGGGCGAGGCGGGGCGCCTCCCCCCCCAGCCTAAATTTCGGGGAGAGAACCAAACCGCCTCCCCCCCACCGCAAAGCAAGCTGCAGGACCAGGTAAGTGACTTTCGTACATCCCTAAGTCAAAATTATGCATGGTGTGGAGAAAGTGGATAAGGAGACATTTTTCTCCTTCTCTCTTAGGGATGGACGAAAGGGACTTACCTTGTCCCGCAGCTTGCTTCATGGTGGTGGGGAGGTGCTTCGGTTCTCCCCCTGAATTTCAGGCAAGGGGGGGGAGGTGCCCCGCCTCACCCAGCAAAAATTCAGGCCGGGTGGGGAGGCGCCCCGCCTCGCCTGGCCAAAATTCAGGCCGGGGAGAAGCACCCCGTCTCCCTGGCCACGAAAGAAAAAGTGAAAAAAAACAACAACCCCGTGATAGGCTACGTAATGATTAACGTAGCCTATCACGGCTAGATTTCCAAAGTCAGCCATGAGAGGCTATGTAAATCGTCACGTAGCCTATCACAGGTGACTTTGAAAAAAAAAAAAAAGGGCTATTTGCGTTGCCCTTATTTTCGCCGTAGTCTACATAAATCCTTACATAGACTAGATATGCCAAACTAAGGAACGCAAATGGCGGCACCCCATGGGCGTCGCCATTTGCATACACACTTTTTTTTTTTCAAAGTCACTCGTGATAGGCTACGTGACGATTTACGTAGCCTATCACGGCTGACTTTGCAAATCTAGCCGTGATAGGCTACGTTAATCGTCACGTAGCCTATCACGGTGGCATTTGGTTTTTTTTAGTTTTATTGGAATGGTGGTGGCGGCAGCCGGTCGAAAGATCGGCTGCCAACCCCACCCCTGATGAAAACCCGACGAACTGCCGCCGGGACCCGCCGCCGGGAGGGACATTCGGGAAAGGTAAGTCCCATCCCGGGGGGGGGGTGCGGGGTGCGGGGTGTGTGTGGAGAATTTCTCCCCGAAACTTCTTCGGGGGGCCGAACACGTTGGCGCTCGGCCCCCCAAAGTTTCGGGGAGAAATTCTCCACCAACCCTAGTACGTGACGATTTACGTAGCCTGTCACGGCTGACTTTGGAAATCTAGCCGTGATAGGCTACGTAAATCGTTATGTAGCCTATCACGGGTGTGTGTTTGTTTTTACTTTACTTTTTTATTTTGCAATGGTGGCGGTGGCAGCCGGTCAGAAGACTGGCCGCCGCTGCCGCCCCCGCCGAAACGCCGCCGAAACGCCACTGGGACCCACCGCTGAGAGGGACATTCGCACGAGGTAAGTCTCATCCCAGGGGGGGGCAGTGGAGAATTTCACCACCAATTTCGGGGGGCTGAATGCGTTGGCACTCGGCCTCCCGGAGATTCGGGGAGAAATTCTCCACCATCCCTGCCATAATACTAGAACCTGGGGTCATCCCATGAAGCTGACTGGTGGGAGATTCAGGACAGATAAAAAGAAATACTTCTTCACACAGTGCATAGTTAAACTATGGAGTTCACTTCCACAAGATGTAGTGATGGCCACCTATTTGGATGGTTTTAACAGTGGATTGAACAAATTCATGGCAGATAAGGCTATCAATGGCTACTAGTCCTGATGGCTATGTGCTACCTCCAGTATCAAAGGCAGTATTTTTATTTATTTGTTTGTTTGTCTGTTTATTTATTTATTTATTAAATTTATTAATCACCCATCTGGCTGGTCACCCAGCCACTCTGGGTGATGTACAACAACAAAACAGTTAAAACAATAAAATTGTTTTAACATAGGCATAAATAGTATGCCTATGTACACCAGTTGCTGGGGAACATGTGTGGAAGGGTGCCCTTGCATTCATGTCCTGCTTGTGGGCTTCTGGCTGGCAGCTTGTTGGCCACTGTGTGAACAGAATGGTGGACTAAATGGAGCTTGGTCTGATCCAGCATAGCTCTTATGTTTTTTATTTTATATTAGTAATTATGGACTAATAGTGAAGCTTATTCCAGAGAGCCTCTGATCTATCAGTAATTTGTCTATGGTCCAATGTCACTGACGATCAATCCCTGGCCATGTGTCATTTTCTAAAAGCAGCTTTGTACACTACTTTCCATGTATGTTTTAGCTAACAGACTCCTGATGCCATAAGAAAATTGGCAACATGTTTTCTTCAGAACACTACTCAACCTAGTGGAGAAACAGGTAGGGAAGGCAGGAGGAAAGTATCTATTCCCACTATGCATATCTGCTGCTTTTGGTTACAGCCAGCCAGCCACATCCTTCTTCCAGGATACTCCATTCCATTTTCCCCCCCCTCCCTCCCAGCAGTCAGTATTCCATGCCCACTGAGCCTGCTCAATGCTGATTAAGCTGTCCCTCTTTAGGGTCCTTTTAAACAAAGTTCTCTGCAAACCTTGGAGTTCCCAGAAGCCTGCTAATACCTCCCTCTTGTGTGTGGATAATGCAATTTTGGCTACATAAGGATTCATGCTTACCCCTAGGCTTGGGAAATCAGAAATTAAAAAGATTATGTTGATGATTGTGTGGTATCTTTGGGTTTTGAGGTTTTAACTGTGTGTAGATTCAATTAGCCCTTTTTTTTTTTTGGTAGAACTATAGATGTTATCACCACAAAAAAGGACAAAAAATAATGTTCTATTAAAATGAATGCACTCTGCTATAAATGCCAGTTTCACAGCAGCAAGGTCTGCATAAAATACAAAATTGCTGACAAAAGGGTTAAGCAACCAAAATTTATCAATGCTAACTCTTAGCATAATTGTTTAAATGTCATCTGAACCTTAGAGGACTACCTCTCTAAATCTTAAAAGTGAATACGATTAATATTAAAAACACACACACACACACACCCTTAAATATCAATCCCTAACTGCAGGAAAATGTTTTAAAATGTCTGTTTTGGAGATAATTAACTAAAGATCCATTTGAAAAAGGTTAGAAGACTCAAGCAGCACAGTCAACATTTTGAATTGTATTAGCTCTAATGTGGTAAGTTATTAAAATGTTTTGTTCTCGTTCAAACATTTTCACTTATATAATGTGCAGCGGTAACGAGGTCACTCAAAATTCACTTGCCATGGTGTAGTTTTAAGCAAAGATTAATTCCCAGATACAATTCCAGGGTGTGCCACTGTGTATTGTCGTTACTTCTACATATAAATATGTTCTTTGAAAAGCTATCATCAAGCTTTGGTACACTGTACCTCTGTTAGGTTTCTCACAATGCTACTGGCAGGGCTGCTGGCTTAGAGGGTTAGTGCAGGCGTGCAGAATCTCTTTCATCTGAGGGCTGAATTCCATGTCAGAGAACCTCTTGGGGGTCATTTTCTAGGGGTGGGCAGAGCCAAAGGCAAAATGAACAGAGCCAAAATGCCAGCATATTGTAGCTTAAAGCTCTCACTGCCAGTATTTAAGCCTTAGGGGAGGCATTTTAACTGTTTAGAATCAGGGGTGGGGTGGGGGAGAGACTACACAGAGTCAGGAAACTGCCCAGTGATCAATGATTGGGGGAAAGGGGTTGGGGCCGGGAAAGAGGGCATGGCTTCTGGAGACCCCCAAAGGGACAGATTGGGACTCCAGGAAGGCAAGATTTGGCCCCTGGTCCCAAGTTCTGCACCTCTGGGTTAGCAGTAGGGCTGGTCCCATCATTAGGCAGTGGGAGGTAGCTGCCTCAGGTAGGGATGGACGAGCCCATCTCTGTCCAGGATCGGGGAGCTTGATGAACTGCCCCCTCGCAGCTCGCGCAGCCTGGGCCTGCTCGCTGAGCTTCCCTGCTCGCCCTGCCTGCCTGCGAGCTGCCCCCCTTTCTCACACTAGCTGTTAAGGGCCGGCGCAGTGAAGAAGGCCCTCGGAGCAGCCACCCCCAGCCTCTTGCCCTGGCCTCCAGCAGGTGGGGGGGGGGGGGAAGAAGAGGATAGGTGCCTCCTTCTTCCCTCTGTCCCCACCTGCTACAGCAGCGGCAGCTAGGGATAAGCTGGTTGTTTCCTGTAAGGCCAGGAAAACTTATGGAAAACTACCAGCCTTTCCCATGCCACTGCCACTGTAGCAAGGATGGGGGAAAGAGGAGAGGCACTGCCTTCTTCCCATCTCCTTGCTGAGGGAGTGGGCGCCCGAGCTCTTGCCCGACTCAGCGCGTCGCAAGTGGGGCAAGACCTGAGGTCTGCAAACTGGCGTCCTGGGGGCCGAACTGGCAGCTTCTCACTGGGCTTTGAGCCCCAACCAGATGCTCATGACATCCCTAGTTTCAGGGAGCAGATGCTAGGCAGTGAGATCTTGGAGGACAGGGTTATGTGTTCCATGTTACTTGTGCAGTGGAAGACAATGTCCTCGTTACCAGCGTTGAAGTAAGATTCAACAACCAGTTCAGTTGACTTCTGTATGTGGAAATGGGAGATGGCGCCATCTTGTACTTCATCCCAGGCAGCAAAATGACTTGCACCAGCCTGGATAAGTGGATGGATTGGTAGGCTGTCAAGATGTCCAGATCACAATAAGTATACAGAAATAACTTGGCATGTAAAAATAAAACAGATTGGAGAATCTGAACAAATGGAGAATCAGCTTGCATTAGATAATTTTTAACTAGCACCCATTGCTATGAGAGGACACAGAAGAGACACCTGCCCAGGTAGAAAGTGAGCTTTACCACCCTGCTTCCTGGCTTCTACCTGCGGCTACTCCACAGAGACTTTCTGGGGCCAGAAAACAACTGCCTCTTTGTAGGGATACTGTGGGAGTCTGGGAAGACATCCCTCCCCCCGCTCAGCCCCCCCCCCAGTCTCCAGTCCAAGGACCTCTGTACTTGCCCAACTTGGCATGTGCCAGGTTGGATAAGTGCAGAGATCCCCGATCCCTTGTGAGCCACCATTTTGCATAAAATGGCAGCCCTGCCTTTTTTGTAATTGCCCATGTGTGCAAATGGCAACCATAAAGCAGCCATTTATGCAAAATTACAAGAGTAAATGGACCAGTTACATCTGTAATTTTGTGTAAATGGCTGCTTTACAGCTGCCATTTGTGAACATGGGAAATTACAGAACAGGCCGAGTTGCCATTTTTAGCAAAATGGTGGCCAGCCAGTGGGGGTCCAGCTTTTGGTGTGCAACCTGGAGTAGGGTATGTTTCCCTACCTTTTCACAGGGCCAGATCCCTGGCCTTGCACTGTCTTCAAGAGACCTTCTGCCACCTTGGAAAAGATTACATCAACTTTCTGTGGCTGGTGCAGAAAAGGTGGGCAGCCCGGGGGAGCCACTTTAGGGGTCAATGAGGGTGAGGGCAATCCAGTCTGTTGGACAGATGGGAGGAGGGAAGGAATTGCCACCTTATGTCTGCTTTCTTGGGTATACACAATGTTATTAGTCCTACTGCCCATTGTCGGGAGAGATGTGTTTTATAAAGGTACAGAAAGGTGGAGTGGTACAGAGAAGGGGCATTGAAATAGTACAGGGCAGAGGTGCTGGGAGTCAGCTGGGTCATTATGGGGGTGGGCAATGCAAGAAGTTGTTGGTTGCTCCCAAGCTATCTTCCATTTCAGAGAGCCCAAGTAGCCCTGGTGACAGCCCCCTGGGTTATTACTCCCGAATGCCCAGTTGATGATGAATGGGAAAACAGCCACCATCCAGGACTTGATCCTGGATGAGTACACCAACTTGGCCTGTATCATGGAGACCTGGTCAGCTGAGACTGGGGAAGTAAATCTCTCCCAGCTTTGCCCACCTGAGTTCTCCATGTTGCAGCATGCAAGACCTGAGGGGCAGGTAGGCAGAGTCACAGTGGTCTATTGTAATTCAATCCCCCTATACCCATCCCACAGTCTTCTGGTGTCAAGTATGTGTATCTGAAGGTGGGTGTTCAGGACAGAATAGGGATTCTGTTTGTGTACCATCTGCCCTGCTATTCAGCAGTCTCCCTTCTTGAGCTAGCTGAGGTGGTCTTGGAGTTGGTGCTGGAGTGTCCGCATCTTGTTCTGCTGGGGACTTCAACACACATGCTGAGGCTGCCTTGTCAGGAGTGGCTCAGCACTTCATGGCCTCCATAGCAACCATGGGTCTGTCCCAAGTAGTATCTGGCCCCAGTCATTCAGCAGAGCACACTTTGGAACTGGTTTTCTGTGTAGGGTGGGATGATGGTGATCTGGGGGCTGAGGAACCTTCTATAATTTTGTTGTCATGGGCAGAGCACTACCTGGTGGGGTTTAATGTTGCTGGGGCTCAAAGCCCCTGTAGAGGGCAGGGGCTGATTAAGATGGTCTGTCCCAAGAGACTGATGGTTCTCGATGGCTTTCTGATGACTCTTGGGGATTTTCCTGCCACCTTGGCAGGTGATTCTGTTGAAGCCCTGGTTGATCTCTGGAACAGAGAAATGGCCTGGGCAGTTGACACAATCACTCCTGAGTCTCTTTTCCCACAGAGTGGAGCCCAGTGAGCCGCCTGATTTTCCAGGAGGCTCCATGTGCTGAAATGAGTGGGATGTCAACAAGAGCAAAGTGGCAGAAAACTCAGAATGAATTCAATCATACACAAACTAGAGCTCATTTAAATGCCTACTCCGTGACAATGAAGGTGGCAAAGAAATCATACTTTTCCGCTATCACTGCGTCTGCTCAGAGACACCCAGTTAGGGATGTCATCATGGGTGCCTGGTTCGCCTCAAAGCTCATTGATTTCTCACTGGCTTAGCCCCCCGGATGCCAGTCTGCAGGTCCCTGCACTTGCCCAACTCAGTGCACACCGAGTTGGGCAAGTGCGTGGCTGCCTCCTCCTTTGCCAAGCCTCTATTTTGCGTAAAAAAACGGCAGCTCAGCCTTTTTGGTAAATAACCATTTATGGAAATGGCTATGATAACAGGGCCATTTATGCAACATTACAGATGTAAATAAAACAATTTAGGTTTGCTCCTTCTCAGGCAAAGAACACTTTCTTCAAGAAAGCCTTTGGCATGTAAGTGGATCTGTGGGTTGGGTACTGTTTTATTTTATTATTTATTTTATAAATGTGTTTTATTTTTTAATCCATTTGAAATTGTTTTTGTAATCCACCTTGAGTGCCATCTTTTGGTATAAATGTGGGGTATGAATCAAATAAATATATAATAAATCAATATTTGCAAGCAAAATCCATTCTAAGAACACCTCCTTATATCTTCATGTGAGCACATTGCATAACATTGTCCAGACGTATCACACCTCTAGTACCACTGCATTCAGGAAAGAAAGCTCGTTGACAAAGGTAAATCCACCCTTAGGAAAATTAAGGATTTGTGCTGCAGGGAACAAAAAATGATGAATTAAACAGTACACATTTACCAAGAAAACTGACCAATTTGATAAGGAAACCTAAGGATCAGTTCACGACTGGAACAAAAAAATAACCAAATCAAGACAAGATACTTCGGTCTCGAAGAAAATCAAGGAAGATATGTCAAGTCATCACCCAATTATGTTAACATTACTTTTGAGCAAGTGAAGCAAATTGCATTCATCATCAAAAACTTGAAGGTGAAAAGAATAAAAATGATTCTAGAAAAGAGACAGGCTGTATATTAAAGATTTTACTTGTGAGCATCTGAAGTCTCTAAGGTCTTGCAATCAAATGTGGAGAAAGCACTCACTTCTTATTTTACATTTTATTTGCTGAAGGCTGTAAATAACACATGGAACTAAACTTTTTTCAAGAAAAATACTGTCTTGACAAAGATACAATGGAGGACCTTTTCAGTGATGGAATCCTTGAAAATCTTCGGATGAATTTCTGTGTGGAGCAATTTGCAGAATGGATCATGAAAAGTGTTACAGACCTGAATGTAGAATTAAAATATTTTATTTGCCAAGATATATTTATGGTAACTGAAAGAAAATAATAGTTCAGCTGAGTGACCAGATCTTTGCAACTAGAGATATGTGAATCAGCCAAACACGAGCTTATAGAGGTTCTCCAAATTCCACCTTAAAGCTCGTTCCTAATGATGTCCGTATCAGATTATGAGCTTTGAGGGGGGTTTTTTTCCACATCATATGAAAAATGTGCACGAGTTGTGTGAATTTTGAAATGTGCACATTTTTCTCCCATTGATTATAGTGTGTTTGTACTAGTAGAGAGCCAAAAAAAAATATTATTTCATGCTCGGCCATTTGTGGGGAGTGGGGGCAAAATGAATAGTCCAGCAAAACAGTCTGGGGAGGGAGAGAAATCCTCCTTCTCACTCATGTGAGATACAAAGATACTGGATACTGGAGGCTCTCCTCTTCAGACCGTCACCTCCATGAATAGAGGGAAACAAATGCGATGATGGAGAGATGCGGGTCTGGAATGCTCCTTCTTGTCACATGTTGATTTTAACTCCTTTCTAATGTCTGAGTAGGGTAAGTGTGGTTTCGAATTTTATAATCATAACTCTAGGTAGTTTTGTTTATAAACTGGTAGATTCTTCCACACACACATGCACTGGACAAAAAGTGAATTCAGCGCACCTCATAGCCAAACTACATGACACAATATATAGCAGCAACTTATGACTCCATTTTTATTTATTTTTAATTAATTATAGTGATGGGTGGGTGGGTGATCCTTAATGGGAACATGTGCACTGAGGGGAGCCTTCTCTCTTACCTTCCCAGTGCAACTGGAATAGGAACATAGGAAGCTGCCTTATACTGAGTCAGACCATTGGCCTATCTAGCCCAGTATTGTCAACACTGACTGGCAGCGGTTCCCCAGGGTTTCAGACAGGATTCTTTCATCACCCTACCTGGAGAAGCCGGGGATCAAACCTAGGGCCTTCTGCATGCAAAGCATATGCTCTATCACACTGAGCTATGGCCCCTCCCAATAAAACCCTCTTTCCCTCTCCACACCTGCCCTTTACAACTAGAACACTGAGAAAAAGGTTCTCCTTGCCACCGAAGGGAACCTTTCTTCTAAGGCTCTTAGTCACATGGGGGGAGCAATTTTTATTCAGCTCACATTGGGGAGGGAACTGCGTTCCCAAGAAGGATTGACCTACATGCCTTAATTCAGAGATGCAGAACCTCCTTCAGCCCTAGGGCCAAATTCCATTTCAGAGAATCTCTTGGGGGCCATATTCCAGTGGTAGGAGGGCTAAAGGCAAAAAGGGCAGGGCTAAAGGCAAAAGGGGTGTGGCCAAAATACCTGCATATTTTAGCTTAAAGCCAGCCCTGGCACAAGCTCTCCCACTGCCTGAAACAGGAGAGCACAGGCGCAACCCCCACCCCCACTACCACCCATTCACTCTTCCTCTGCCCGGTTCCCAATCCTCCAGTGGCATTCCACCCACCCACCTGTCCCTGTGTGACCCACCCTCCCCCTATCTCCATGCCTTCCACTCAATCCCCATCACTGTGTGTGTCCCCCCATCCCCACCCTTCACCTCATTGTTACTGTCTGATTCCCTGAAGAGTCACATTAGCTGAGATATGGGCAATCTCCTGGGACACCCCTCCCACAATGCCTGGCTCTGAGGAAGGACTCACTTGCAGCCAGGCACTGGCCACCTCTGCTGGACTATAGAGAGCCTGCCCAACCTCTGGCTTGCTCCAAAATTCTCAGAGCAAGCCAGGTAGTGGATGACTGCTAGGGAGATCCCTGCTGGCCACTCTCCCACTGCAGCATTTGCTGGAGCAGGACAGCAGGACCAACAGGGCTCTTTGGAGCAACTGCCTGCCCTGTGGCACTATAGCACGTACTCTGCCTTGGCCTTGGGTACTCTGGGCAGGCAGCAGCACTCGAGAACCTTGGTGGCTCTGTTCTCCCACTATGGAAAGTGCCACAGTGGGAAAGTGAACAGTAGGGCTCTCCAGAGCACCTGGCATTGGGGAGCACTCCTAGTGGCTGGAGGGGGAGCACACAATTTGCTGTTCTCTTCTCACCACTGCCTGAACCAGGGGATTCACCCAGCCTCATGAGAGGGCCAGCCTTGCTTACAAATCTTACTGCCAGTAACTAAGCTTAGGAGATGCATTTCAGCTCTTTAGAATGGGGGAAAAACTGCACATAAGCCAGGAAGCCACCAAATGATTGGCAACTGGAAGAAGGGAGTGGGACCATCAAACAGGGATGTGGCATTCTGGGTAATCTAGAGGGCTGGATTGGGCCCTGGGCCTGAGATTCTGCACCCCTGACATAATTTAATTAAAGCAACATATGTAGCTGTAGGCTCTGTATTAAGCAAAGATCTAGTTGCAGTTTGACCATTCCTTAGATTTTCCCCATTTCAGTACATACCAGAGTTGTGTCTAGCACAGTATGAAGGACTAGCCATTGATTAAATGGGACAGAAGGATGTGAAAGGAGAAAGGAAGGCCAATTTCTAGAGGGATTTTGAGAAGAATTTAACATAGCAGTCCTATTCATGTCTACTTCAAAGAAAGCCCCATTGAGTTAAATGGGATTTACTTCTAGGTAAGAGTGTATTAGATTGCAGCCTTCATCACAGCAATATAAATATTTCTGAACACTGTCCCAATTTATATTCAGATTGTTCTCTCTCTTCTCCAAGTCCTGGGCCACTATGCTTATCACTTATGATTTCCTTGAAGTCATCTCATGTGTCCATGGAGATTAACTGATCTCAGATATGCCCTCTTTTTTGTCCATACCCCTTATTATATTGTGATGTCTGAGTGAAAGAGAGAGTTCCAAAATGCTAATCTTGTCATTTTCTTTATTTCAGTTTCATGTTTTGACATACATACATACGTACATATATATGGCCTTGGGCCTCTTGCTTTCCTTATTGAGCAATATTATTCTTGCCTTATGTTTGTCAGTATTGTGCCTTCCATTTTACTGCTAGCATGCTATCAGCTTCCCTCAATATATCTGGCCATATGCAGCCTGATGATAGTTCTTCACCAATTACTACTCACAGCTGCAGGTCTTTCCCAATATCATTTTCCATATGCATGACACTTCTTGTTCTATTTCCCAGCAAGCCCCATACCAGTTGTGTAACAAAGTAGCTAGTCAATAACTAACTGCCATGACATCACAATTGTGCCAAACGTTTTCTCAACACTTTGCCAGTTTCCCAGTTGAGAAGTGCTTTAAAGTGCTGAGAACATTTAAAAATATCCGAAGAAGTATTCTGAGTCAGTAGGAAATTATCCTAGAATGCGCAATGGACAACTAATTTATGGCTGAGTGTTTTAAAATTATTGGTTTGAGGCTAGAGTAGCTTGTTAATGATTACAGTAAGAGAAGATTCTTATTCAGTCCTTCTCTCCACTGAGTGCATGGAAGGGGAAAGAGGATTTGGAATGTGTAAATCAGCCAGCCCCTTTATGGATCACTGCCTTGTTGTGGCGAAGGGGCTTGCGTAACTCAGTGAAGCCATAAGCTATGCCGTGCAGGGCCACCCAAGTAGGGGTATCAGAGAATTTCTCGCCGAAACTTCGGGGGGCCAAGTGCAACGTATTCGGCCCTCCAAAGTAGTTTTGGGGAGAAATTCTCCGCACCCCCCGCACCCCGCACCCATCCCGGGACGGGACTTACCTTTCCCGAATGTCGCTCCTGGTGGCGGGTCGCAGCAGCGGTTTGGCAGGGCTTCGACAGGGGCGGGGGCGGCAGCCGGTCTTTTGACTGGCTGCCGCCGCCGCCATTCCAAGAAGAGTAAAAAAAAACAAACGCCCCCTGATAGGCTACGTGACGATTAACGTAGCCTATCATGGCTAGATTTGCAAGGTCAGCCGTGATAGGCTACGTAAATCGTCACGTAGCCTATCACGGGTGACTTTAAAAAAAAAAAGCGCGTACGGCTAATGGCGGCCCCCATAGGGAGCCGCCATTCGCGTTCCTTATTTGGTCGCTGTAGTCTACGTAAAGATTTACGTAGACTACGGCGAAAATAGCGTTGCCCTTATTTTCGCTGTAGTCTACGGAAATCTTTACGTAGACTACAGCGACCAAATAAGGAACGCGAATGGCGGCTCCCTAATGGGGCGGCCATTAGCGTACGCGCTTTTTTTTTTTTTAAGTCACCCGTGATAGGCTACGTCAATCGTCACGTAGCCTATCACGGGTGACTTTGCAAATCTAGCCGTGATAGGCTACGTTAATCGTCACATAGCCTATAAGGGGGCGTTGTTTTTTTTTTAAACTTTCGCGTTCGCGGCCGGGCAAGGCGGGAAGCCTCCCCCCCGGCCTGAACTTCGCGGGGGGAGCAGCGAAGCGCCTCCCCCCCACCGCGAACAAGCTTCGGTGAAAGGTAAGGGACTTTCGTCCGCCCCTAGGCCCCCATAGAGAGTCACCATTCGCATTCCTTATTTGGTCGCTGTAGTCTACGTAAACATTATGTAGACTACGGCAAAAATAAGGGCAACGCTATTTGCGTTGCCCTTATTTTCGCCGTAGTCTACGTAAAGATTTACGTAGACTATAGCAACCAAATAAGGAACGCGAATGGCGGCTCCCTATGGGGGCCGCCATTTGCTTACGCGCTTTTTTTTTTTTTAAGTCACCCATGATAGGCTACGTGACGATTGACGTAGCCTATCACGGCTGACTTTGCAGATCTAGCCGTGGTAGGCTACATAAATCATAACGTAGCCTATCACGGGGGCGTTTTTTTAAAAAAAATTTATTTCGCGGCCGGGCGAGGTGAGGCACCTCCTACCCAGCCTGAATTTCGGCTGGGCGAGGTGAGACACCTCCCCCCCCGGCCTGAATTTCGGCCGGGTGAGGCAAGGCACCTCCCCCCCGGCCTGAATTTCGGGGGGAGAAGCGAAGCGCCTCCCCCCCACCGCGAAGCAAGCTGCGAAACGAGGTAAGTGACTTTCGAGCACTCCTACTCCCAAGACGGACAGGTCATGGCAGAGAGTTCTGACAAAATGTGGTCCACTGGAGAAGGAAATGGCAACCCACTCCAGTATTCTTGCCGCCAGAAAGAATGAAGCAGCTGGGCCAAAGCTGAAAGGACACTCAGCTGTGGATGTGTCTGGTGGTGAAAAGAAAATCCGATGCTGTAAAGAACAATATTGTTTAGGAACCTGGAATGTCAGATCAATGAATCAAGGTAAGCTGGAGGTGGTCAAACATGAGATGACAAGATTGAACATCGACATCTTGGGAATCAGTGAACTAAAATGGACAGGCATGGGCGAATTTAATTCAGGTGAACATCGTATCTACTACTGTGGGCAAGAATCCCTTAGAAGAAATGGAGTAGCACTCATAGTCAACAAAAGGGTGGGAAAAGCAGTACTGGGGTACAATCTCAAAAACGATAGAATGTTCTCAGTACGAATCCAAGGCAAACCATTCAACATCACAGTAATTCAAGTCTATGCCCCAGCTGCTGATGCCGAAGAAGCTGAGGTTGATCGGTTCTATGAAGACCTCCAACACCTTCTAGAACTAACACCAAAAAAAGATGTCCTCTTCATCATAGGGGATTGGAATGCTAAAGTAGGAAGTCAAGAAGTCACCGGGATAACAGGCAAGCATGGCCTTGGTGTACAAAATGAAGCAGGACAAAAGCTAATAGAGTTTTGCCAAGAGAACACGCTGATCATAGCAAACACTCTTTTCCAACAGCACAAGAGACGACTCTACACATGGATATCACCAGATGGTCAATATCGAAATCAGATTGATTATGTACTTTGCAGCCAAAGATGGAGAAGCTCTATACAGTCAGTAAAAACAAGACCTGGAGCTGACTGTGGCTCAGATCATAAGCTGCTTCTTGCAAAAATTCGGCTTAAATTGAAGAACGTAGGGAAACCCACTAAACCATTCAGGTATGACCTAAATCATAACCCTTATGAATATATAGTGGAGGTGAGGAATAGATTTCAGGGATTAGACCTGATAGACAGAGTGCCTGAGGAACTATGGACGGAGGTCCGTAACATTGTTCAGGAGGCAGCAACTCAATCCATCCCAAAGAAAAAGAAATGCAAGAAAGCCAAGTGGCTGCCTGAGGAGGCTTTACAAGTAGCTGAGGAAAGAAGGGAAGCAAAAAGCAAGGGAGAAAGGGGAAGATATATCCAACTGCATGCAGAGTTCCGGAGAATAGCAAGGAGAGACAAGAAGGCCTTCTTAAATGAACAATGCAAAGAAATCGAGGAAAATAACAGAATGGGAAAGACTAGAGATCTCTTCAAGAAAATTGGAGATCTCAAGGGAACGTTTTGTGCAAAGACGGGCAGGATAAAGGACAAAGAAGGCAGGGACCTAACAGAAGCAGATGAGATTCAGAAGAGGTGGAAGGAATACACAGAAGAACTATACAGGAAAGATCTTAATGTCCCTGATAGCCATGATAGTGCGGTCACTGAACTTGAGCCGGACATCCTAGAGAGTGAAGTCAAGTGGGCCTTAGGAAGCATTAGTAACAACAAAGCTAGCGCAGATGACAGTATTCCAGCTGAGCTATTTAAAATCCTAAAAGATGATGCTGTTAAAGTGCTGCATTCAATATGCCAACAAATTTGGAACACTCAACAATGGCCGTAAGACTGGAAAAGGTCAGTTTACATTCCAATTCCAAAGAAGGGCAATGCCAAAGAGTGTTCAAACTACCGTACAATTGCACTCATTTCACATGCCAGCAAGGTGATGCTCAAAATCCTACAAGCTAGGCTTCAGCAGTATGCGAACCGAGAACTACCCGAAGTACAAGCTGGGTTTCGAAGAGGCACAGGAACTAGAGATCAAATCGCCAACATTCGCTGCATCATGGAGAAAGCAGGAGAATTCCAGAAAAACGTCTATTTCTGCTTCATTGACTACGCTAAAGCCTTTGATTGTGTGGATCACAACAAACTGTGGCAAATTCTTAAAGTGATGGGAGTACCAGACCACCTTACCTGTCTCCTGAGAAACCTGTACGAGGGTCAAGAAGCAACAGTAAGAACCAGACATGGAACAACTGATTGGTTCAAAATTGGGAAAGGAGTACGACAAGGCTGCATATTGTCACCCTGCTTATTTAACTTATATGCAGAGTACATCATGAGAAATGCCAGGTTGGATGAATCAGAGGTCGGAATTAAGATTGCTGGGAGAATTATCAACAACCTCCGATATGCAGACGATACCACCCTAATGGCAGAAAGCGAAGAGGATCTAAAGAGCCTCTTGTTGAGGGTGAAAGAGGAGAGTGCAAAAGCTGGTTTGAAACTCAACATTAAGAAAACTAAGATCATGGCATCTGGCCCTATCACTTCCTGGCATATAGAAGGGGAAGAAATGGAAGCAGTGACAGATTTTACTTTCTTGGGCTCCAAGATCACCGCAGACGGTGACTGTAGCCATGAAATTAAAAGACGCTTGCTCCTTGGGAGGAAAGCTATGGCAAACCTAGACAGCATAGTAAGAAGCAGAGACATCACCTTGCCAACAAAGGTCCGTCTAATCAAAGCTATGGTTTTCCCAGTAGTAATGTATGGCTGTGAGAGCTGGACTATAAGGAAGGCTGAGCACCGAAGAAGTGATGCTTTCGAACTGTGATGCTGGAGAAGACTCTTACGAGTTCCCTGGACTGCAAGGAGGTCAAATCAGTCAATCCTAAAGGAAATCAACCCTGACTGCTCATTGGAAGGACAAATACTGAAGCTGAAGCTCCAATATTTTGGCCACCTAATGCAAAGAGAAAACTCTCTGGAAAAGACCCTGATGCTGGGAAAGATTGAAGGCAAAAGGAGAAGGGGACGGCAGAGAATGAGATGGCTAGATAGCATCACCGATGCAATGAATATGAACTTGAGCACGCTCTGGGAGAGAGCGCAGGATAGGAAGGCCTGGCGTGCTATGGTCCATGGGGTCACGAAGAGTCGGACACGACTGAACGACTGAACA
This sequence comes from Heloderma suspectum, assembly GCF_057233095.1. NCBI lineage: Eukaryota > Metazoa > Chordata > Lepidosauria > Squamata > Helodermatidae > Heloderma > Heloderma suspectum. Next base: position 67,742,481 of record NC_139460.1, on the reverse strand, counting down.
ACAACAACAAATCAGCCAAACCCGAGTTCACTGAGGTTCTCCTAATTCCACCTCAAAGCTCCTTCTCTCTCATGTCCATATCAGATTGCGAGCTTTGCTTTTTTCTTTTCACAGGAACATTCGTTTATATTTTTGTGCACATTTCTCCAACTGTGTGCATCAATTGTGCACATTTTTGAATGTACACATTTTTCTCCCATTGATTAAAGCATACTTTTGCACATTTTTCAAAAGTATGCCTTCTTTCCTCCAGCAAAGGAGATCATTACCTTCTCGTGGTGCTGGAGCTGGAGCACCTCAATGACGCCATGCTAAACCGTGAAGGGACACCCAAGACGGGAAGGTCATGGCAGAGAGGTCAGACTAAATATGATCCCTGGGGAAGGAAACGGCAACCCACCCCAGTATTCTTGCCATGAAAACTAAATGGATCAGTACAACCACAGATATGTCAGTATACCATCGGAAGATGGGACTCCCAGGTTGGAAGATGGTCAAAATGCTACTGGGGAGGAACAGAGGATAAGTTCAACTAGCCCCAGATGTGATGACGCAGCTAGCTCAAAGCCGAAAGGATGGCTAGCAGCTGATGATGCTGGTGGTGAACGACGAATCCGATGTTCTAAAGATCAACACACCATAGGAACCTGGAATGTAAGATCTATGAACCAGGGCAAACTGGATGTGGTTACTGGGGAGATGTCAAGATTAAATATAGACATTTTGGGTGTCAGTGAACTGAAATGGACTGGAATGGGCCACTTCACATCAGATGACCACCAGGGCTACTACTCTGGGCAAAAGGACCACAGCAGAAATGGAGCAGCCTTCATAATTAATAATAAAGTGGCTAAAGCAGTGCTTGGATACAATCCAAAAAATGATAGAATTATATCAATTTGAATTCAGAGTAAGCCATTTAACAACACAGTGATCCAAATATACGCCCCAACCACAGATGCTGAAGAAGCAGAAGTAGATCAGTTCTATGAGGATCTGCAGCACCTGCTGGATAATATGCCAAAAAGAAATGTTATTTTCATTACAGGAGACTGGAATGCTAAGGTGGGTAGTCAAACAACACCTGGAATTACTGGCAAGCATGGTCTGGGAGAACAAAATGAAGCAGGACATAGGCTGATAGAATTTTGCCAAGACAATTCACTGTGCATAACAAACACTCTCTTCCAACAACCTAAGAGAGACGACTTTATACATGGACTTCACCAGATGGTTGACACCGAAATCAGATTGACTACATCCTTTGTAGCCAAAGGTGGCGGACATCTATGCAGTCGGTAAAAACAAGTCCTGCAGCTGATTGGAGTTTAGATCACGAACTTCTTATTTCACAATTTAGAATCAGACTAAAAAGAATAGGGAAGACCCACAGATCAGTTAGATATGAGCTCACTAATACCCCTAATGAATATGCAGTGGAGGTGAAGAATAGATTTAAGGGACTAGATTTAGTAGATAGGGTCCTGGAAGATCTATGGACAGAAGTTCGCAACATTGTTCAGGAGGCAGCAACAAAAACGTCCCAAAGAAAAAGAAAACCAAGAAGGCAAGATGGCTGTCTGCTGAGACACTGGAAGCAGCCCAAGAAAGAAGGAAAGCAAAAGGCAACAGAGATAGGGGGAGATATGCCCAATTAAATGCAAAATTCCAGAGGTTAGCCAGAAGAGATCAGGAATTATTTTTAAACAAGCAATGCATGGAAGCGGAAGAAGATAATAGAATAGGAAGGACAAGAGACCTCTTCCAGAAAATTAGAAATATCGGAGGTAAATTCCAGGCAAAAATGGGTATGATCAAAAACAAAGATGGCAAGGACCTAACAGAAGCAGAAGAGAGCAAGAAAAAGTGGCAAGAACATATGGAAGATCTGTATAGGAAGGATAATAATATTGGGGATAGATTTGACGGTGTGGTCAGTGGGTTAGAGCTGTCAAGGTGATGTATGCCATATGCCAGCAAATTTGGAAAACACAAGAATGGCCAACAGATTGGAAAAAATCAACTTATATCCTCATACCAAAAAAGGGAAGCACCAAAGAATGTTCAAACTATCCAACAGTGGCACTTATTTCACATGCCACTAAGGTAATGCTCAAGATCTTGCAAGGTAGACTCCAGCAATTCATGGAACGTGAATTGCCAGATGTACAAGCTGGGTTTAGAAAAGGCAGAGGAACTAGAGACCAAATCGCCAATATCCGCTGGATAATGGAGCAAGCCAGGGAGTTTCAGAAAAACATCTATTTCTGTTTTATTGACTATTTAAAGCCTTTGACTGTGTGGATCATAACAAACTGTGGCAAGTTCTTGGTGGTATGGGGATACTAAGTCATCTTGTCTGCCTCCTGAGGAATCTGTATAACAACCAAGTAGCAACGGTAAGAACAAACCATGGAACAACGGACTCATTTAAGATTGGGAAAGGAGTACGGCAGGGTTGTATACTCTCACCCTACCTATTCAACCTGTACGCAGAACACATCATGCGATGTGCTGGGCTTGATGAAGCCAAGGAGTTAAAATCGCTGGAAGAAACATTAACAATCTCAGATCACTTTGATGGCTGAAAGCTAGGAGGAGCTGAGGAACCTTCTGACGAAGGTGAAAGAAGAAAGTGCAAAAGCTGGGTTGCAGTTCAACCTCAAAAAAACCAACATGATGGCAACCAGCTTGCTTGATAACTGGCAAATAGAGGGAGAAAACGTGGAGGCAGTGACAGACTTTGTCTTTCTAGGCGCAAAGATTACTGCAGATGCTGACTGCAACCAGGAAATCAGAAGACGTTTACTTCTTGGGAGGAGAGCAATGACAAATCTTGATAAAATAGTGAAGAGCAGAGACATCACAATGACAACAAAGGTCCGCATAGTTAAAGCAATGGTATTCCCCATAGTAACCTAAGGCTGTGAGAGCTGGACCATAAGGAAGGCTGAGCGAAGGAAGATAGATGCTTTGGAACTGTGGTGCTGGAGGAAAATGCTGAGAGTGCCTTGGACTGCAAGAAGATCAAACCAGTCCATACTCCAGGAAATAAAGCCAGACTGCTAGGAGTGCACGAAAGCCACTTACCTGGTCTCGCAGCTTTTCACGGTGGGGGGGGAGGCGCTTCGCTGCTCTCCCCCCGAAGTTCAGGCGGGGGGGGGAGGCTTCCCGCCTCGCCCGGCCGAAATTCAGGCCGGGGGGGAGGCTTCCCGCCTTGCCCGGCCGAAATTCAGGCCGGGGAGGAGGCGCCTCGCCTTGCCCGGCCGCGAAATAAAAAGTAAAAAAAAAACGCCCCCATGATAGGCTACGTGACGATTAACGTAGCCTATCACGGCTAGATTTGCAAAGTCAGCCGTGATAGGCTACGTAAATCATCACGTAGCCTATCATGGGTGACTTCAAAAAAAAAAAAAAAGCGCGTACGCAAATGGCGGCCCCCATAGGGAGCCGCCATTCGCGTTCCTTATTTGGTCGCTGTAGTCTACGTAAATCTTTACGTAGACTACGGCGAAAATAAGGGCAACGCAAATAGCGTTGCCCTTATTTTCGCCGTAGTCTACGTAATCTTTTTTTTTCTTTTACTTTTATTGGAATGGCGGCGGCGGCAGCCGGTCGAAAGACCGGCTGCCGCCCCCGCCCCTGACGAAGTACCGACGAACCGCCGCCGGGACCCGCCGCCGGGAGGGACATTCGGGAAAGGCAAGTCCCGTCCCGGGGGGGGGGTGCGGGGTGCAGGGGGGGTGCGGAGAATTTCTTCCCGAAACTTCTTCGTGGGGCCGAACACATTGGCGCTCTGCCCCCCGAAGTTTCGGGGAGAAATTCTCCACCATCCCTACAGACTGCTCACTTGAGGGAATGATATTAAAGGCAAAACTGAAGTACTTTGGCCACATCATGAGAAGACAGGATACCCTGGAGAAGATGCTGATGCTAGGGAAAGTGGAAGGCAAAAGGAAGAGGGGCCGACCAAGGGCAAGATGGATGGATGATATTCTGGAGGTGACGAACTTGTCCTTGGGGGAGCTGGGGGTGGTGACAGCTGACAGGAAGCTCTGGCGTGGGCTGGTCCATGAAGTCACGAAGAGTCGGAAGCGACTGACCAAATAAACAACATGCCTTCTTTCGCACCCATTCTTTATGCTTTGCTCACTCATTTTCTTTTGTTCTGTGAACTGCATCGCAAGCACAGGAATGTACAGGCTTCAGCCGTAGATTATGTTTGGGTCCAGGAAAAAGCACACTGAGTAAATTCTGATCACAACTGGACTGAAACCGATTTATCATACATCCCCAAAAGAGATCATACCCCTAACCTTCACACATTCAGCATAAGGACTGAAAGAGGCTTTGGCATTTGTGCAGCTATGTAATCATAGCAGCCCATTTCACCTTTTGCTGAATGCATGAAGTTTGGGGGCAGAACCAGTGGATGTGTGTGGGTCAGGGGGCAGGATCACTGGGGACAGTTCTGTTCCCCTCTCCCATTCAGACAGGAAGACTGAACAGGGCTAAAGAATCTTTCCATAATCATACCATCCCAGAATATGAAAGAGCACCGAGGGCATTTTTAATGACTTTATGAAGGATTCCTTCCTCTATCCCATCCATCAGTTTCACTGAATTTTGTTAGGGATGGGTGAACTCACCTCATTCCACCTCATGCAACACTTGCTGGCCCCCCGTTGGCTTCCTGACCCAGCTTGCCATGAGCAGCAAGCTGCCAGGAGGTCCGCAGGCCCCCAGTGAGTGGTGCACAGCCTCCTGCTCCCTCACAGAACCACCATTTTGTGTAAAAATGGTGGTTTGGTCTTCTACGGAAAGGCCAATTTTGCACAAATATTGGCCGTAAAGAGGCCCATTTATGCAAAATTACAGGCATCAATGGTCTAAATAGACCATTGATGCCTGTAATTTTGTGTAAATGGGTTCTTTACAGGTGCCATTTATGCAAAATCTGCCTTTCTGTGAAAGGCCGAGCAGCCATTTTTACTCAAAATGGTAGCTCAGCAAGGGATCAGGGATCCCCATGCTTGCCCAACTCAGCATGTGCCAAGTCAGGCAAGGGCAGGATCTGCAAATTGGCATCCGGGGGGCTGAGTCAGCAAAATCACCAAGCTTCAAGCCCTAAACACCTGCAACATCCCTAGGTTTTGTATATGGATGCTCCTTTTATGGCACTGTTTCCTACTAGAGACATAGTAGCACATATAAAGATGAAGAGGTTTCACTGCAATGACAATGGCAGGCCCGGTCTCCAAAATTCATAGAAAACAACAACATTTCTCATTTGAACCAGCAAAGTGCCCATCAGTTTAGTAGTCTGCATTAAGAAGGCAGGGATTTACCTGGGGCCTCCTCCCCTGGAGTAGCTCTCCTTGTTCTACATCAGTGTCATTACTATCATGACCACGGAGAAGAGGGGAGATAATATGTCTCTATGCACTCCACCCATAGGGTTGTATTCAATTGATGTCCCTCCGCTGATGGAAGGTTCTTTGATCCAGCAAAAACTTCAATCAGTGGAATGTGGAAGGAGGTGATTTTGATGATTTCTCCTCAGTCCTGCAGTTCCCTGTACCATCTCCTACACAGTTCTTTTGGAGGGACAGGAAATTGCTGAAATTTGCCTCCAGACCCACTGACAGTAGACTCCACTGGATTAAAGAGACCTCTGCTAGTGGAGGACATCAACGAGGATACAAAGCATAAACATAATATCTCAATCATCTCTTGGCCACACTAGGACTTTCAGTGTGTGCACAACCACTAAAGGATAGGAGGGCGCACCCAAAATCAATAAAGAAACAATCTTCAGCAGCTGGAGAAGGCACTGGCTATTTTTGTAGTAATTGGGGGGGCTATTTTGGGGGGTGGGCAGTTTGTGTTTGGAGCTATTTCTTAATATTATGTAAGTCTGTATGGCAGAAGTTGGAGTAATCTCCTAAAATATAAGACATTAACAGATCGAACTATATCTTATATTTTCGTAAATTATATTGTTTATATTTGTTTTGAAAAGAAACATTCTGTAGCTTTAAAATATCAGTTAAATAGATATCCACAATTCTAGCTGGATAGTTTCAAAAGAGTGTATGCTGCTGGCGTGCGTGTATGATTACTTGTTGACAGGTTTGCATATTTTATTCAGCCATTCATTACTTAACTTATTTGATCCTGAGTGCTTTTGTTGTTGTTTTGATGCCTCTGGCCCAAAAAATAGCTTGCTACTGACTTGTTGTTACCAACCATAACATTATATTTCATTACGCTTCTGAAAATTATGCTTTGGCTTTACATGAAGGCAATAGATTGCTGTTTTAAGCACATGATTGCTCTAGGATTGAAGGGTAATACAGTACAACATTGCATAAGTTGAGTTTTTCAGTTAGGAACTATCGTTATTTTGATCATGCTTTATGCCCCTTATTGCTCATTTTTATGCTTTATGAGTCCTACTTTGTTCCTGAAGCATTGCATATGTCTACTACAAGCAAATTACATTTCCCATAGATACTGATATATGGAAGTTCTAGTCTGAGTTTTTCACATTCTTACAGATAGCACTCTCAGTTCCTCTCCATCTTTCCCCAAAACATATGTTGGCAAGTCCAGGTTCTGCTCAAACTGCAGCTGATGTTGTATCCTGAGATTTTCCAAAAAGAAAAAAATACAACCTTTAACAACCACCACCATATATTTTAAAAATGACAACACAATAACTAGCTTATGTATCGGGGGGGGGGGGGGTACTGTGGCTTACTTATTGTTTTGAACCTTGGCAGCTCCTGTAGAGCTGGGAGTGGCAACAGTGGGTGGAGCTTCTGCTGAGCTGTATTTTCTGTGTGTGCTGAAATAAAGAACAGTTATGTTTGAGGCCTGCTGGTTCTGCAGTCGTTCCTCCTACCTATACAACACTAACACTCACAACTTAATACTGTTTGACCTGATAGTGTCAGCAGGATCTACAGATTTTGTTCTATTCTATTCTGTGTTTCCTGTTTCCATCCTGTTTTCTATTCTGTTTAATCATCAGTATCACACCATAGTCAACCAAGGATATATGCCCATCTTTTACCTCCCATCCCCTCTGAGGGCACATTTTGCAAAGACACGGCCCCAGGATTCTTGCCCCGTGCTCCACCCCCGGAAGCAACATTCCCAAAAAGAGAACTCCCATGTCCCCATTAGCTCAATGGTTGGAGATAGGTAGCTGCTGTTACTCTGTTGGCAATCACTGCAGCAGCAGTGGGATGTCTAAGGGGGATGAGCATAAACAAACAATCCTTCCCCTGGCTTCCAGCTGATCCAGTGCCACAGCGCTTCTCAGCTATGGATCCTGCAGGATAAAAGAATGGGACACCCACACCATCTGACACCCCACAGGAGGACCTCCGGTTGTCACCTGCCACCAACAGTATGCCTTGCAGATAGCCACTGACCACCAGAAATGGCCACTGCTGTAGAGGAAGCTAGATATCCCCCTTGGGGCAAGGCTAATAAGGCTAGCCCTTCAAGCCACTTCCAAAGCAGCAGACAAGGCTCATTTCACTGCTCCCAGAGAGGCAAACAAGGCAGTATATTAAGTAGTGCTGTGCTGAACCCTATTTTCAGGAACTTCTTCAATGCAAAAGAGGCATTGTTTTTTCTGCCTCTTTCACAGGGAGGGGGAGACTTTTTGCCTTGGGGAAGGGACAGGGTTTCTACATACCTTTTTTTTAAAGGGCAGGTGATTCTTGAGGGGCCTTCTATCTTTCACTTTTAAAAAAAACACCCCCTGCATTTCCAGGAACTGAAACGTCTTCACCAGCAGGGAGTTCTTCCTGAATGCCTATTGGAGAGGGCGAGGTCCCATGGTCTCCTGGGAGTTCAGAAGGAGCTGCCAGGCTGGAGAAGAGGCCTGGGCTCCTGCAAGTACAGGGGGTGTTTTTACAAGAATAAAAAATAGAAAAAAGACCCCTCAAGAATTGCCTACACTTTAAAAGATGTATGGAAACCCTGTTCTCTCCAAGAGAGAATGCTCCAAAATTCTCACCTCTCCCAGCCCCTTTCTCCAAAGTTTTAATTTCCCCCACTCCACAAAATGCAGAAAATGGAAGAGTTGAAATTTTCAGCACAGCACTAATATTAAGTGTCTCCCACACAGTAGTGTTCCATCCGCCTAGCCCAGGAGCACCAAATCTCTTTCAGCCCAAGAGCCAAATTCCACATTGGAGAAGTTCTTGGGGGCTGTATTCCAGTGGCAGATGGACCAAAAGCAAAAGGGGTAGGGCCAAAATACCAACATATAGTTTAATGCCCTTAGTGCAAGTAATGACGCCTTAGGAGAAGCATTTTAACCTTTTGGATTGGGGAAGAAACTGCACAAAAGCCAGGAAACCACCAAATGATTGATTGTCAGGGGAGGGAGTGGGGCCAGGGTAAGGGGGCATGGCAATCTGGGGAACCCCACAGGGCCAGATTTGGCCTCCAAGTGTTCAGATTTGGCTTCCAGGCCTGATGTTCTGCCCCGCCTGGCCTGGCCTATCCTGTTATGCCAATAACAGGCCTTTCACATAGACCCCCAGCCCTCAGAAATGGCCACTGCAACAATAGAAATTAGATGTCCTTCATGCGGTGTGCCTAATGTGGCTGATCTGCCAAGCCACTTGTTACTCCCAAAGCGGCAAACATGGCTCTAATTAGGAATGAGAACCTAAATAGTAGGACATTCTTACTTGCCCCTACTGGCAACCACTTAATCCTGACCAGTTGGAAGCCAGGTATATAAGGGGTTGCTGCGGGGGGGGGGGGGGGCTTGGGGAAGCTGTGGTCACCTTAATCTAATGTAGCCATGCCTGGCCCTGACTGGCTCAGTTGCATGAGATGAGACTGTGAAAAGAGCCCAGTCTTTTTCATGTCCCATTCCTCTTAAGGAGTTGGAAGCAAAATCTTCCCCTAATCTATTCAGATCTTTCTGTCTAATTATGCTGTATGTTTGTGATGACCAATGGTTTTCATCAAATGAATTCAATTGACTGACTGTCCCTGCCCTGTGCATGAAACAGTGGGGATCACCAAAACTTAAAACTGCTAGCCACTGAACGAAGGTTAAAAAATAAGATGGGTTCTTCTTGCAGGATTACAGTCAAATTTAATTAGTCTATTTGTATATCAGTGATATGATAAGGGCCACAGTTCATTGGAACCTAATCATGTGCAAGCCCTGCTTAGATGAAATGGCACTTAAATTCAGCTATGACCCTACATAATTCACAAGTATTTCAACAGATCCAATGCAGGAGATTTTAAGTGAATTTCATTACCAAGTTGTATTTCTTTCATTTAGGTTCTACATTTTAAAAAAATTGTATAATTGTATGAAGAAATGCCATGTACATAACCATTTATGTGGTTTAATGTTCTGTAAATATTCTGTGTGGCCTCTGAGAGGCTACTATGAATCTGTGTAGGTGTGAGGCCTAGTATTATTACTGTGTTGAAGGTCTGTTTTAGTAGTAGTAGCTTGGTGACATTGTGGAGAGATGATCACTTATAATATTTTTAGATAGGACCTGGATCATATAAATTCAATTTTGATTGGCTGGAGATTCTAGCTAGGTGGAAAACAGCAGTTGGGAAATGATGGTTGACAGGGATTCAGGAAGTCAGGGAGAAGGTCTGTTGGTTGGTGGGTGGTGTCATAGAAGGATTAGGAGGAGGGTGAAATATTAAGCTATTCTCTGCGGGATTGCCCAGTAAAGTTTCCCCAGAAGTGGTGGCAGCACTAGAGAGAAAACCCCCATAAATTGTAACCATCCTGGATGGTTTTTAATGATATATAAATCATTTATATATATCAAGTGTATTAAATCATAAATTTAATATATAAATAACTAAAAACAAACAAATAAAATCTAACATTTCTATGAATCACTATGTTTTAAGAGAAACACATTCCATTGGACAGATTTTATCTGTATGTTACAGAATAAATTCAATAACCCAGTATGTCATCTTACATTATAAAACTTAAACTTAATTGTATTTCTTATTTTAATTGTTTACAATTAACTTGTTGATTATTTCATTCCATTACAATGCAATACTATACATGTCTACTCATAAGCAGATCCCACTGAGCTCAGAAGAGCTTACTCCCAGGTAAGTGTGTATAAGATGCAGCCTTAAATTACTTATGATTATATAGTTAAAACAATATTCTGGTGTTTTTCAAGTACATATTTTTTCAATGAAGTACCAAAATCTCTGCATTTTGTTTTAGTTCTGGAAAGCAACCAGAGTTTAATGATCTGTCAAAGCTCAGGTTCAGGGGGGAGCATTCACAAAGAACTATATCTATATTCAACATAACCAAACAAGAATTTCTATTTTTAATGTGGTTGTTCTCTTGATTAACATGCCATGAACTAGATGAATCACAACCCTATAATTATGCTATTGAAAAAAGTATATAAATGGATACATCAGAGATGCCTCAAAGCTGTCAGACAGTAACAGAAATTATCTCTTAAGTAACTGTTGGAAAAGTTGAAGAACATAATATAATAAGCACACCATGAGTCGATCCAGGCTGACTGTCATGATCAAGTAAACAGGAAAAGAAATAAGTGGCTAAAAAAAACACCTCCCTTGTAGTAATACTGATGGTTAAGACATATGATATTAAATGACATTATATTTATTCTTACATGGAGAGAACAATCCTATGGTCCTGGGAAGCATCCTAGGGACCATACGATTCTTTGGAGTCCCCCCTCCAAGGCTGTATCCAATCCATCCCCCTCCCACCTACTGTGGAAAGAACTGCAGTGCCTCCATTCCAAGGTTGCAAAAGCAGCCCTGCCTGGAGAGGTCTAAAAAGAGGCATGCCATTGTCTGGGAGGGGAGAGAAGAGACCAAGAAGATATGAAGAAGCCTATGGCCTTTCCAGCACCAGTCCCACCCCTACCAATGTACCCTCTATAGATCGGCTCAGAGGCCTTTCTAGAGGAAAAAAAGAGCAAAAAACAGAGGATGGAGAGGCAGAAATCGGCTCTGTCACTCCTCCCACCTTGCTGCAGCAGCCTGGCAGGGCACTGGATACTAGGAAGCTTCCAAGTTTGGAGGTATCTGTCTCATGAGGGTGCAACCCTTAGGACTGCCCCTAAAACAATAAAAGCCAAATGTACTGAGTAGCTGTTTTCACTGTAATCAACATTGTCCAAAGTCTGCAAAAAGAAATTATAGTAAAATGAAGAGTCTATATTCACAAATGGCCAAGGAGATGTAGTAAGACTGGCGTAAGGGGAAGGGAAAGCTCTGGAATTCGGTTCTCAGTTCCTCTCCTCACATTGGTTTTATCAGTTTCACCTATTTTCTCCATTCTTATGCATTCCGTGCTTCCTACTCATATTCTACCTGGTCTCACCCAATTGCATTCTTCCATCTAATTTTTATGAAGGGAAGACTTTATCTTTTACTCTTGCCTACACAGTCCTAACACACATGTATTTCTTTCACCCCTTCCATTCATTCATAGTATTTTACTTATATTGCTTGTGCCTTCTTTTCAGTTGATGTCATTCTACATCTCATTTTCATATCTGTTCCAGGGAGAAAAATATTTCTTTAGTCTTTGAAATAAGGCCTACATTGACAAAGGGTCCCCTAAAACATGGTTTATTTCTTCTGAAGCAAAAGGCAAAACTGATATTTTAAATCATAATTAAATATTATCAGTGTGGGGACAAAAAAAAAAGAGTGACAGCTATGAACATTTCCATTGCTTTTAAAAGCTCGTTCTGCTATACGAACAAAGTCATTTTTTAATTACTAGGAAAAAAAATCTATTCATTCTCATACAAGACTCCTCAAGCCACAGGGCTCTAAAGTAAATTCACTACTTTCTGTCAGGTCACCCTGGTACATGTGAAACGTAATAGCTCACATTGTTTACAAAATCAGAACTCCATCTCAGAGAAACTGCTCCCTTAAAAAAATTGCACATTTATTATAATGTTACAAAAATACGTGACAGCACAGATTCATGAAAAATATTAATATGCAAGGTATAAGCATACTGCTTGCAAAATACAATAGTAGAATAGCAATTAGGTTTCAAGCCGCACACTTTAACATTAGAAAATGTCAATATTTATAGTTGGCATTACCAGCTCTGTGTCCATTCAGCACTGCAGAAAACACAGCGAGTGATCATATAATTAACAACATTATCCAGTGGGTGTGTTTGGTCTTTCCAATTACCTAGAAACTGTTCTAATAGCAAGTTACATAAGGAGCTGCTTTCTATATACAGCTAACTGTGAAGGGTGATGCCAAAGGGCGATGTCTAAATATGGCCAATGTCTAAATGAAGCCATTTGTAAGTGAATGTGACTGGAATATCCTGTTGTTTGTTCCAATCACAAATCCATCTACCAATAACAAGCATATTTTATCACTTGAAAAGTAGGAAGTCAAATCTTCAGACCCTTATATTCCATGGTAATAAGATATATTTCTTACCTCTTAAAGATGTCTTGAGGCATATTCATTGGCATCTTTTCCTTGCATGACATCGATCGTTATGACACCTAGCAGCCACAAAGCACTGCTGATAAATTATGGAAACCTCTTTCATACAGTTGTATCTAGTGCTGTGCCGAAAATTTCTCGCACATTTTTTTCGACCATTTTCATTTAATTGATAGAAAAGAAATTGCTTTTGAAAAGAAATTCAAAGGAGAAGAAATTTTGAAGAAATTCTCATGGGTTGGGTTTGGGATTCTTGTGCTTACTTTACTTATGAGGTGGCCATGAAGCTTAATTTACATATAGGGTGGCCATGGAGTGTACAGATATTCATTATACAATAATCTCTGTAACAGCCTGTAGCCTCCTCAGCTTGCTGCACGTCAATTAAAGCCATCATGAGGAAGACATCATGAGGCAATTCCTCCCATGGAGCTTTTTGAGTTCAGGAATGGCAGGTGGCCTGGGAGGCTGCAGAGCAATGGGAAGATGTGTAACAGTGACAGAAAATACACACCACACCCTTGGCCACCTCGTAGGGATTAGGTAAGCTCAAAAACCAAAAGAAATTCAAAATTCTGCCTCAGAAAAGTGGAAGCCTCAACATAGTTGATGCTGTTGCCACTTGCAGGAGCAGTGCAATAACCCAAAAACCCTTAGGAAAAAAGGACGTAGCTGTGCTACAACCCCTGCCAATAGTGAGCCCTATCTGTGAGAAAGTGTTGGAGAAGTTCTCCTCCCCTAGGTAAAATTTGGTGAAATGGGTTGGCCCAATTTGCGAGCAGAGATGGGTCAAAGAAGACGCAGACAACAAGCTTGGATTGAAAATTGGGCCACATTTATTGAAATATTTGCAAAGGGGTAACTAGGACGGTCATATAACTGTGTCAGCGGCTAGCTGACACTTCTAGGGCAAAAACACACCCAGCCTGAGGGGTGGCGGTGATCTCGCCATCCCTCCGGACTGCCCCTTCTGGGGGAGGTAGACCTTCCGGTGTCACCCCCAACCCAGTGCCGCACAACACCTGGGTGAGTGAGTAGGGTTGGTCTCCCAGGCAACCCTTATCCCCCCGCCGAGCCGCACAACCCGTTCGGGGGGCCTCAGACGTCACCTGTCACCATAAGGTGCCTCTGAGTGCACACCATCCCTACTCCCTTTCCTGTTTTGCCCGTCCTAGCCGCCAAGTGGAATGTGACCGATGATATAGACTGTATTCCCTTACAGGACACACACAACCCGCATAACAGTGTGACGTAGGCAAAAAAGACTCACAGTCCTAGGCCAATCTGGCTGTGAACCAAAAAATTCCTACATGGCTCCCAAAGGGGCAACCAGCAAAACCCACACTGCTAAGGGGAGGGTGGGAGGGAGCTGCGTCGCGCCAAAGAGCTGAGATAGGGAGGGGGGTCGAGTTTAAGACAACTCGGCCCGCTCCTCCCTGACTGGTGGTGCGACTGGGGTGCACCAATCAGAGGCCCATACGTCTTATCACCCCACCCGCCCGCAATGGCCCCCCCTTTCAGCCAGACAAGCTGGCGCTGGGTAGGGCATTTGCGAGCGGAGATGGGTCAAAGAAGATGCAGACAACAAGCTTGGATTGAAAATTGGGCCACATTTATTAAAATATTTGCAAAGGGGTAACTAGGACGGGCATCTAACTGTGTCAGCGGCTAGTTGACACTTCTAGGGCGAAAACACACCCAGCCTGAGGGGTGGCGGTGATCTCGCCATCCCTTCGGATTGCCCCTTCTGGGGGAGGTAGACCTTCTGGTGTCACCCCCAACCTGGTGCCGCACAACACCTGGGTGAGTGAGTAGGGTTGGTCTCCCAGGCAACCCTTATCCCCCCGCCGAGCTGCACAACCCGTTCGGGGGGCCTCAGACGTCACCTGTCACCATAAGGTGCCTCTGCGTGCACATCATCCCTACTCCCTTTCCTGTTTTGCCCGTCCTAGCCGCCACAGGAGTCACAAGCCTATTGCTCGTGAAACTCCCCCCACCTGCGCAGAAGAACTTCCCGCAGGCCCCTTTGCAGATCGGCCAAAAATAAGTCGTTGCCTATGTCTGACAGGTGGACGCCATCCTACCTGTAAAGCTCCCTCCTAGTCCAATGGATTCCTTGGTGGTTGATATAACCGTCACCATGCTTTGACAACCCACGTGCCAGTACTCTGTTCACCTTGTGCCGGGCCCGTTCCATGGCCGCATTGCTCTGCGCCCTCCACATGATTCTCGGGAGCATTGAGGACCATAATATGGTCACCCCCGGCCAACGATGTCGGATCGTCCGCAGATCAGCCAATGCCTGCTCAATCAAGACCTTTCCAGGCTTGTAGATCAGGTCGTTCCCTCCTAGGTGCAGCACCAGGACCTGTGGAGGGAAACTGACCAAACATCATTGAAAGAGTGTGGGAAGAAGACTGTCCCATCGCATACCCTGTCGGCCGAGCCATTGTATTGCCACCTGTTGGGGAAACTGCAGCCGGGATCCGAAGGCCGACGTAGAAGCTCTGCGGGCAGCCCAAAAAACCATACTGTGCCCACAAATGAGCACCTGTACCGGCGTCGGTCGAATCCCATCTAAATAAAACATTGGGGAAGGCGAAGAGAATCATCATGAAGCATCAGGCAACTTGCGAATGTAAGAGCGGAAGGCCCTGGAGCGCCATCTCCCTACCGCCTTGACTTGCTTGGAAGAAAAGCCTATGGCAGCTGCCGTAGAGGCCGCCCCAATAGGGAATGAGTGAGTCCCAAAACAATAATGCCCCAGACCCAGTATGGTCAAGGCTAACGTAGTGACTGCCCAAAATTGGAACTTTGTCAGTGGTGAACCGTCAGCATGGCAAAATAGGGGACCCTCCTTTGCCCCACGATGCTCAAAGAAAGCCTGCAAGGCCCTGACAGGGCATAACTCGTCAGCCTGGGCCTGGTTAAGGGTCACCAATGCTCCCTTGCCTGACTGATCGGTTTTTGAACGTCGAATATGGAGGTGAATCAGGTTAGAATGGATCAGGATATCGGAATACCTCAAGGCCCTCCCAGTGGTGTCGGATTTGGATGCCCAGACCAGTTCTGAAATCCTAAGGGCCCCAAAAAAGGCTGTTAAGGCCGCAGCGTGAAAGAGGGAGGCTTCGTATGGAGAAGAGCAAATGGAGGGCCACAATGCCCGAAGCCCTATAAGAATAACTGGCGACAAAGGATGTCTGGAGTCTGGAGGGGTGGGAGACATCCGTGTCCAGCCTTGCACAGCCTTCCTGATTTGGAAATCTGAGGTGGAGTCCTCCACCCCTCGCACTTTGGCCCAGAAGGCCAAAGAGGTGAGCTTCCCCAAAATGGTCCTAGCAGATAGTCCCTTATTATGCAGATGTACACAGAATTGTAACAAGTGGTCCACGGGTAAGGGCCACACATCCTGCAACTGCAGTCCACACCTGAAGGCGCTAAACTCCCTACCTGCTCTCTCGTAGGCAGCTCTAGTGCTGGGGGCTATAGAATTCAGGATAGCGTGTTTGACTTGAGAGTGCCAATCTCCCACAGTTCGTCTGGCATGGGGTCTGGCAGCGGACGTGCCCACGGAGCCAACGCACGGAACCGGTCGATCTGGTTTCATGACAAAGCATCGGCTACAGGGTTCCCCAGACCCGGCACGTGGCGGGCGCGGAACCATATGTTGTGGCGTAGACATTGGAGGGTAGATGCTCTAACTAACTCCATAACCCTTTGGTTTCTGGAGGATAAAGTATTAATGACGTGCACTACCGCCAAATTGTCACACCAAAAAAGAGCGACAGAGTTGGCCATCAATTCTGCCCAAATATGTACAGCCACGTAAATGGGGAAGAATTCCAGGAAGGTGAGGTCACGACAGACACTGCCGGCAGCCCAGCTCTCTGGCCACTGGCCCCGGCACCACCGGTCTCGCCAAATTAGCCCAAAGCCAAAGGTGCCAGCCACATCCAAATGGATCTGCATGTCGGCTCGTAGAAGTAACTCACGCCTCCAAAAGGAGATGCCGTTAAAGTTTCTCAAAAATTTAAGCCATACCCGCAGGTCCATGCGCATAGCGGAGGTGACTCTGGTGCGATGATGCAGTAGTCGAAGACCCCGCATTGCCCATCTGAGCCGTCACAGGAATGCGCGGCCAGGGGCCACTACCCTACAAGCGAAGTTCAAATGGCCAACGATCTCTTGGAGGGCTCTAAGGGAGACTTTACGAATGTGCAAGATGGATTGGATCTTATTCCTAAATACCAGCAATTTATCAAGAGGGAGACGAGAACACTGTGCGAGGGTATCGAGCTCCATCCCTAAGAACGTCAAAGTAACAGCTGGGCCCTCTGTCTTCTCGTGTGCCAAAGGGACACCTAAATCTGAGGACAGGGATATGAATGCCTTAATCAGGTCAGAGCATTGACTGCCGTCCCCGGGTCCAGCAAACAAGAAGTCATCCAAATCCAAGTCATCCACATCGCCGCAGCCCGTCTTATCCCGTATGGCCCATTCCAGAAAGGTACTAAATGTTTCAAACATGGCGCAAGAAATGGAGCATCCCATAGGGAGGGCGCGGTCGATGTAAAATTTGTCCTGGAAGGAAAATCCCAGCAAATCAAAATCCAGAGGATTGATAGGCAAAATGCGAAAAGCGGATTTGATATCACATTTGCCCATCAATGCCCCGTGGCCCAGGGCTCTTATCATGGCTACCGCAGTGTTGAAGGAAGTGTAACGCACGGAACATAGGGAATCTGGGATTTCATCGTTAACAGACTGACCTTTGGGGAAAGAGAGGTCATGAATTAACCTGAACTCACCGGGCGATTTCTTGGGGATAATTCCCAAAGGGGAAATCCGCAGGTTGGGTGGCGGGGGCGAGGAAAAGGAGCCGATGACCCAACCTGACTGAACTTCTTTGTTAATTTTGTCTTGCACCAAGCGCCGCATGCTAAGAACAGACCGGTGGTTACCAGTCAAATACGGCTTTCGCAGACCCATAAAGGGGATCCTGAAACCCAGTGTAAAGCCACGTTCCAAGTAGATCGCTGCCCGACGATTTGGGTAACGCCTTAGAAGTTGAAGGAGCGGAAGAATCTTAACTGGGCTGGGGCCCTTTGTGAGGGGGAGGGTGCCCACTGCCATGTTTACTGCCACCACGGCCATCCCTTGGGGAACCTCTCCAACCTCTGGCTCTCGGGCAGGAGGAGCAGGAGTGTTGACCACCACAAAGAGAGCACTCGTGCCGGAAGCGGCATGGGTTTCGGGAGCAGGAACCTTTGGAGCTGAACTCCCAGCACAGCCAGCGGTGTTGAACCCCTGGACCCGCAATAGGCCTAACGGCTCTTGCGAGCGACAGCTTGGCCAGGATGTGGCCGCTGTCGGACCTGTCGCCGAAGCCTGGCCTAGAAGCGGTCATGAATTGGAGCCAAAGGTCCTGGTCCTTCAGATCCCAGCGCATGGAGGGATCAATGGCAGCCCTCCTACGAAAGGCTTCATCGTAGGCCAGCCGTGCACTCCCTTCATATTCGGTGTAAGCCCTGTATATTATGTCAAGGTATTTGGTGAGATCCCAAGCCCTCTCAGGGAATCTCTGTTGGAGGATGCCAGCGTAAATTAAAAAACCTGGCAACCAGTTCGCCCAGGTGCGAGGCACTTTGCGGGCTTTGCTCCGCTCAGGATCTCGGTCACGGGTCCTATCTTTATCGCTGGGTTCGGGCTTACGAAAGAGCAGGGCAAAGACATCGGTAAATTCACCCCGCAGAATCTTTTATCTGGTGGCAATGGTTAAGTGAAAACCAATAGGGGAGGAAGTAGCACCAGTGGGCTTAGATCCTCTACTCAGGTTGGCGCATGGGTCAACCGAGGACAACTGTGGGGCTAGGAGAGGAGGAGATAGGGAAGCCAGGGGGTCCTGAAAAGAACCGGCGGGCCCCTGCCAAACACTGGTGGAGGCGACGTTAATTGGATGAGGCTGGAGCAGTGGCAGAGCCGACGTGGTGGCATCTCCTGCTAAGGGGAATGAAGCGCCAGGCCCCACTGAATTAGGTGGGCTAGCCACCGGAGCAGTTGAGCTGAGAGTTGAGGCCGAGGCAATGGGCTGGGGAGTACTAACTGGGGAGGCTGAAGTAACTGAAGGAAGTGAGAGAGGGGGAACTGGGCCACCCTGAAGAGTAAACCACGGCAACCAACCCCATGGGGTGATTTGTCCCATGCCCGGCCATGCGAATTGAGGTGCCAAAGCAGTCTCACCTGTATCAATCGTAGGTGTGCTCTGATCCCTAGCTGGAAAAACTGATGCTGCTGCTTGTGCGCCCAGGGAAGATGAGGCCACAGAAGGGAGGAGCTCCCCTGAAGGCGGTGCGCCTTCTGGAAGAGCCAAGGAAGAGGAGGTGGATGCCTCAATAGCGTCTAGACGAGCTGAAATAGAAAGAAGCAATGAGCGTTGGGTCTGCTGCCGCATTCGCTTAGGTTGGACCGCTGAGGGTTTTTGGGGCCTGGCTGGGGGAGGGAGAGGTATCCCCGAGGAACGCTCAGCAGCTTCCAAACGAGAAAGAATTGATGACAGTACCGGGTCTGAGTCCTCATCAAACTCAGAATCAGGCCTTGGCAGCGGTCTTTTGGGGGGGGAGGGGCCCTGCCCTTACCTTTCTTACCACCTTGGCCCTTCTTGGGAGGCATGATGCAAAAGGTAAGTTAAGCTTAGCTGCTATCGGAGACTTAAGTAAGCAAGTGGGCACCCCGGGCAACAGGCAGCTATCACACAATCTTCACAATCAGCAGATACGCGTTCCAGACCGAGAGATTAAAGCTTAAGAGGTGCAGCAAAGGTTTTTTTTTTTTTTTTTAGAAGGAAACGCGCTTGAGCGCGGGCGCCCTCAGCTGAGGGCGCCCTAGCTCAGGAGGTGCCAAACAGGCAGCCGCGGCTGCTTCAATAGTTTAAGTAATTAATTATTTTTATTTATTTATTTATTTATTTTTTATTTTTATTTATTTATTTATTTATTTTTATTTTTTTATTTTTTTTGGGGGGGGAGATGCCAACAGGAGAAAAGCAAGGCACTGGGGGGGGAACACCTAGCCCCTGGCCCTGCCGCCAGACTCCCCTACCCACCAGGCAGTCTAAACTGTCGAGCTGGGGGGGGGAGGCAGGCACGCAGCTGCTGGGACAGCCGGAGCCGGCAAACGTGGGTGCTGCGCTCAACGCGTGCCGCCGCCGCACCTCACCGCCACCAACGCCTCCGAGGCCCAGCGAGGTAAGCAAAAGGCCACGGCCAGCGGAGGCCGGCGGAAGGCGAGCCCGGCAGACCAATACGCCGGCCGGCAGACAGGCCAGGAGCTGGCCAGCCAGCCGGCCAGCCGGCCAACAAAAAAGGGCGGGCGATTGAGAGACCGGGCGGGCGGGTGAGCGAGCGAGTGAGCGAGCGAGCGGGCGGGCGAGCGGGTGGGCAGGCAGGCAAAGGAACAATGGGGCGGGCGATTGAGCGGGCGGGCGAGCGGGCGGGCAGGCAGGCAAAGGAACGATGGGGTGGGCGATCGAGCGGGCGAGCGGGTGGGCAGGCAGGCAGGCAAAGGAACGATGGGGCGGGTGATTGAGCGGGCGGGCGAGCGGGCGGGCAGTCAGGCAAAGGAACGATGGGGCGGGCGATCGAGCGGGCAAGCGGGCGAGCGAGGTGATTTGGGGGGGTGAACAAAGGCCGAGGGGGCAGGCGGGCGGGCACGCGCCGCCCCACCCGGACCCCCGGGAAGGAGTAAGGCGCCTCACCCAGGCACGCAAACTAGGAGCCACGGCCGGCGTTTAGACAGCGAAGAAGTGAGATCACGTGCTCGAGCGCCACTGCTGCGCCGCCGGCCAAACCGTGGCTGCGGTGGGCGCTCGAGGAAAGGAGCCGGCAGGGAGGGAGGGAAGGGGGGTGGACACGATATCACCAGTAACGTTGGCTCTCCTGACAGCCAGCGGGCGCCGTCCCAGAGGGAGCGGCGCCGGAGCGCACGAGACCCGCCGCGCGTGTCGGCAACTCGATAGCCGCGCGTGAAGAGAAGCTTTGGCGCGCAGAAGCACGCTGAGTCCAGGTGGCTGGAAAGACGACGACGAAGCCGGTCTCCAGCAGGTGAGAATCCCTCATCGAATCCAGGGGAGTCTTTAGTTCTCAATAGCTGCGTCGCGCCAAAGAGCTGAGATAGGGAGGGGGGTCGAGTTTAAGACAACTCGGCCCGCTCCTCCCTGACTGGTGGTGCGACTGGGGTGCACCAATCAGAGGCCCATACGTCTTGTCACCCCACCCGCCCGCAATGCCCCCCCCCCTTTCAGCCAGACAAGCTGGCGCCGGGTAGGGCATTTCTCTGCCCACAATAGGCTGGAGAATTTTGAGAGGCCATTTGCACACAGCTCTAGATGTATCAAGCTTCCTTATATTGAGTCAGACCATTCATCCATAGATACTACTGGATATCTCTTCAGGAATATCTATTCAGACTAGCAGTGGATTCCCAAGATCTCCATCAGGGCCTTTTTCTGCTCCCTGAAAAACTTTTAGCTAGAAATTCTAGGGATTAAAGCTGGAAAAATATATGTGCTACCACTAAGCTGTGGGCTCTGTTCTGTAACTGTGCAATTTAGGTGCAATCCTATGCATGTTTAGACAGACAAAAAGTCCTACAACTCCCATCATGCCCCACATAATTTCTCATCCCCAATGGGCCTATTAATATGAAATCGTGGCCCCAATGTTTTTAGTTTTTTAAACTTTTTTTTAAGGAACTGCATACAAAGGAAAATAATGTGACTCAAACTGGATTCTAAGGATGGATGAATCTATCAAGCTCAATTCTGCTCAATTCCTTTTTTCCTACATTAGGTTTGTTCCATCCCATTTCTGCATCAGTTTATGATGCAGACCCTGCACAAAAATTGGTACTTATTTTTGTGTGCATTTATCTAAGTGTACACGTTTTTGAACACACTTTCCCAAATAAATTGCTTTTTGCATGCACATTTCTACGTATATGCATTATCTGCAAATTATTTTCCCGAATGTGGTTTTATGCACACTCCCCTATTACACACATTTTGTGAACATTTGCTTTTAAATTTGCAAACTATATCACAAAGTTCAGGAAAGTGTGAATCACACCATATCATTGTATTCCAGTTCATCTGTAGGTCCGGGAAGTGCAAATTTGGTATATTCACATTAAAATAGAAACCTAAAAAAAATCTCACCCATCTCTAGATATAACTAGGACTTTTACATTTCCTAGTGTCATTCTGTTGTCCCTGCTAAACAGCCTTTCCCTAGTCCTGAGCTGTTGTTGTTGTTCAGTCGTTAAGTCGTGTCCGACTCTTCGTGACCCCGTGGACCATAGCACGCCAGGCCGTCCTGTCCTCCGCTTTTCCCAGAGTGTGCTGAAATTCATATTCATTGCATCGGTGATGCTATCTAGCCATCTCATCCTCTGCCATCCCCTTCTCCTTTTGCTTCAATCTTTCCCAGCATCAGGGTCTTTTCCAGGGAGTTTTCTCTTCGCAATAGGTGGCCAAAATATTTGAGCTTCAGCTTTAGTATCTGTCCTTCCAATGAGCACTCAGGGTTGATTTCCTTTAGGATTGACTGATTTGACCTCCTCGCAGTCCAGGGGACTCGTAAGAGTCTTCTCCAGCACCACAGTTCGAAAGCATCAATTCTTCGTCGCTCAGCCTTCCTTATAGTCCAGCTCTCACAGCCATACATTGCTACTGGGAAAACCATAGCTTTGATTATACGGACCTTTGTCGGCAAGGTGATGTCTCTGCTTCTTACTAAGCTGTCTAGGTTTGCCATAGCTTTCCTCCCAAGGAGCAAGCGTCTTTTAATTTCATGGCTACACTCACCATTTGTGGTGATCTTGGAGCCCAAGAAAATAAAATCTGTCAGTGCTTCCATTTCTTCCCCTTCTCTATGCCAGGAAGTAATGGGGCCAGATGCCATAATCTTAGTTTTTGTAATGTTGAGTTTCAAACCAGCTTTTGCACTGTCCACTGTCACCCTCAACAAGAGGCTCTTTCAATCCTCTTCGCTTTCTGCCATTAGGGTGGTATCATCTGCGTATCTGAGGTTGTTGATAATTCTCCCAGCAATCTTAATTCTGACCTGTGATTCATCCAACCCGGCATTTCTCATGATGTACTCTGCATATTATAAATTAAATAAGCAGGGTGACAATATACAGCCTTGTCGTACTCCTTTCCCAATTTTGAACCAATTGGTTATTCCATGTCCGGTTCTTACTTTTGTTTCTTAACCCTGGTACAGGTTTCTCAGGAGACACAGGTAAGGTGGTCTGGTACTCCCATCTCTTTAAGAATTTACCCAGGGATGGCAGAGAATTCTGCCACAGATTTCAGTGAGGCCAAATGCTATGGCAGCTGCCATTTCAGTCCGCAGCAGCCGGCCAAGAGACCACCTGCTGCCGGAGCCGCTGCCAGAGCTGCTGCCAGAGCTGCTGCCAGAGCTGCCGATGCTGGGACATCCGCCCCAGGTTAGGTTTGTCCCGGGGGAGATTCCGTGGGGGGGTGGGGGTGGGAGGCTATTCTGCCACGGGTTTCAGTGGGCCGAATACCAGTGCATTCTTTGACATTGCCCTTCTTTGGAATAGGAATGTAAACTGACGTTTTCCAGTCTTGTGGCCACTGCTGAGTGTTCCAAATTTGTTGTAGGGATGGCGGAGAATTTCTCCCCGAAACTTCGGGGGGCCGAGCGCCAACGTGTTCGGCCCCCCGAACAAGTTTTGGGGAGAAATCCTCTGCACCCCCCCGCACCCCTCACCCCCCCCCGGGACGGGACTTACCTTCACCGAATGTCCCTCCTGGCGGCGGGTCCGGCTGGCGGTTCGGCGGGTGTTCGTGCGGGGCGGAAGCGGCAGCCGGTCTTTTGACCAGCTGCCGCCGCCGCCATTGCAATAAAAGAAAAAAAAAACGCCCCTGTGATAGGCTACGTGACAATTAACATAGCCTATCACGGCTAGATTTGCAAAGTCAGCCGTGATAGGCTACGTAAATCGTCACGTAGCCTATCACGGGTGACTTTAAAAAAAAAAAAAGCACGTACGGATAATGGCGGCCCCCATAGGGAGCCGCCATTCCCGTTCCTTATTTGGTTGCTGTAGTCTACGTAAAGATTTACGTAGACTACAGCGACCAAATAAGGAACGCGAATGGCGGCTCCCTATGGGGGCCGCCATTAGCGTACCCGCTTTTTTTTTTTTAAGTCACCCGTGAAAGGCTACGTGACGATTTACGTAGCCTATCATGGCTGACTTTGCAGATCTAGCCATGATAGGCTACGTTAATCATCACATAGCCTATTACGGGGGTGTTTTTTTTTAAAAAAAAAAAATCGAGTTCGCGGCCGGGCGAGGCGGGAAGCCTCCTCCCCGGCCTGAATTTCGGCCGGGGCGAGGCGGGAAGCCTCCCCCCCGGCCTGAATTTCAGCCGGGGCAAGGCGGGAAGCCTCCCCCCCCGGCCTGAACTTCGCGGGGGGAGCAGCGAAGCGCCTCCCCCCCACCGCGAACAAGCTTCGACGAAAGGTAAGTGACTTTCGTCCACCCCTAATTTGTTGGCATATTGAGTGCAGCACTTTAACAGCATCATCTTTTAGGATTTTAAATAGCTCAGCTGGAATACTGTCATCTCCACTAGCTTTGTTGTTAGTAATGCTTCCTAAGGCCCACTTGATTTCACTCTCTAGGATGTCCGGCTCAAGTTCAGTGACCACACTATCATGGCTATCAGGGACAGTAAGATCTTTCCTGTATAGTTCTTCTGTGTATTCTTTCCACCTCTTCTTAATCTCATCTGCTTCTGTTAGGTCCCTGCTTTCTTTGTCCTTTATCATGCACGTCTTTGCATAAAACATTCCCTTGAGATCTCTAATTTTCTTGAAAAGATCTCTAGTCTTTCCTATTCTATTGTTTTCCTTGATTTCTTTGCATTGTTCATTTAAGAAGGCCTTCTTGTCTCTCCTTGCTATTCTCTGGAACTCTGCATTCAGTTGGATATATCTTCCCCTTTTTCTCTTGCTTTTCACTTCCCTTCTTTCCTCAGCTACTTGTAAAGCCTCCTCAGACAGCCACTTGGCTTTCTTGTATTTCTTTTTCTTTGGGGTGGATTGAGTTGCTGCCTCCTGAACAATGTTATGGACCTCTGTCCATAGTTCCTCAGGCACTCTGTCTATCAGGTCTAATCCCTTAAATCTATTCCTCACCTCCACTGTATATTCATAAGGGATATGATTGAGGTCATACCTGAATGGTTTTGTGGTTTTCCCTACGTTCTTCAATTTAAGCTGAAATTTTGCAAGAAGCAGCTCGTGATCTGAGCCACAGTCAGCTCCAGGTCTTGTTTTTACTGACTGGAGCTTCTCCATCTTTGGCTGCAAAGTACATAATCAATCTGATTTCGATATTGACCATCTGGTGATGTCCATATGTAAAGTCGCCTCTTGTGCTGTTGGAAAAGAGTGTTTGCTATGATCAGCATGTTCTCTTGGCAAAACTCTATTAGCCTCTGTCCTGCTTCATTTTGTACACCAAGGCCATGCTTGCCTGTTATCCCAGTGATTTCTTGACTTCCTTCTTTAGCATTCCAATCCCCTATGATGAAAGAGGACATCTTATTTTGGTGTTAGTTCTAGAAGATGTTGATCAACCTCAGCTTCTTCGGCCTCAGTGGTTGGGGCATAGACTTGAATTACTGTGATGTTGAATGGTTTGCCTTGGATTCATACTGAGATCATTCTATCGTTTTTGAGATTGTACCCCAGTACTGCTTTTCCCACCCTTTTGTTGACTATGAGTGCTACTCCATTTCTTCTAAGGGATTCTTGCCCACAGTAGTAGATATGATGGTCACCTGAATTAAATTCGCCCATGCTTGTCCATTTGAGTTCGCTGATTCCCAAGATGTCAGTGTTCAATCTTGCCATCTCATGTTTGATCACCTCCAGCTTACCTTGTGATCTTACATTCCAGGTTCCTAAACAATATTGTTCTTTACAGCATCGGATTTTCTTTTCACCACCAGACACATCCACAGCTGAGTGTCCTTTCGGCTTTGGCCCAGCCGCTTCACTCTTTCTGGCACTACTTGGAAATTCCCTCTGCTCTTCCTAGGGATGTATGAAAGTCACTTACCTTTTTGAAGGGTGACATTCGTGGGGGGGGGAGGTGCTCCATCCCTCCCCCCCGAAATTCTGGCCAGCTGGCTCCGCTCCGCAGGGATTCTGCGGAGCCGCCGGCCGGCTCCGCCAGTGGCCGGACATCCGGCCGCTGGATAGCAGGGACGCAAATGGCGGTGGCCATAGCCTCCGCCGTTTGCCTCCCTGCAGTCAGCCGTGATAGGCTACGTAAATGTTTACGTAGCCTATCACGGCTGATTTAAAAGAAGGGGAAAAAATGCTATTTACGTTCTATGCTATTTGCGTTCTACGCTATTTGCGTTCCCCTTATTTTCGCCGTCTTAGTCTACGTAAATGTTTATGTAGACTAAGACGTGCCAAAATAAGGAACGCAAATGGCGGCGCCCATGGGCGCCGCCATTTGCGTACGCATGTTGTTGTTTTCTTTTAAATCAGCCATGATAGGCTACGTAAACATTTACGTAGCCTATCACGGTGTTTTTTTAAAAATCTAGCCATGATAGGCTACGTAAATCTTTATGTAGCCTATCACGTTTTTGTTTTTGTTTTAACTGGAAATGGCGGCAGCGGCAGCCGGTCAGAAGACCGGCAGCCGCCGCCACCGAACCGCCACTGAACCGCCACCGAACCGCCGCCGGAGCCGCCGCTGCCAGGAAGATCCGCCCAAGGTAAGTCCCATCCCGGGGGGGGGCAGATCGTTCCGCCACTGATTTTGGGGGGCTGAATGCACTGGCATTCGGCCTCCCCAAGATTTGTGGCAGAATTCTCTGACATCCCTAGCTCTTCCCCAGTAGTATATTGGACACCTTCCGACCTGAGGAGCTCATCTTCCGGCGTCATATCTTTTATCCTTGTGATATGTTCCATGGGGTTTTCTTGGCAAGAATACTGGAGTGGATTGCCATTTCCTTCTCCAGTGGACCACATTTTGTCAGAGCTCTCCGCCATGACCTGTCCGTCTTGGGTGGCCCTGTACGGCATAGCTTATGGCTTCACTGAGTTATGCAAGCCCCTTCGCTACAACAAGGCAGTGATCCATGAAGGGGAGTCCTGGGTACCACCTCTGAATTATTTGCAGTATCACTGAATACCTTGAATACCTTTCTACTTATCTGCAGTATTACTGCAGAGTTCAGATAATCCCCTGAAACCTGAAAGAAGCAAGAAATGCAGAGAAGCACATCAAAAGCAACTCTGCTGCTACAGATTCTGCTAATGCTTTGATTGTCAGGTGATGGCAGAAAGCAAGGTAGCAAAATATCTTTAAAGTTCAGACTGATTTGACTATATTCTCCTTCAGCCGATGTCATCCAAGTACCTTGGTCCCTGTCTGCTAAAATCACTAGAACTCCGTATCTTAAATGCCTACTGGAGATTGCTGCACAGACGGTTGATATATTGCATTTCTTGTTTAGCCAAGCAATGGAAAGTCAAGTGTTTCAAGTACTACAGCTGCAATCCTATACACATTTATCTGGAGTAATTCCCATGAACTCAGTGCGGCTTCCTTCTGAGTAGACATGTATAGGATTGCACTTTAAAATGCTCCATTTTCTTTTTTTTACTATTAATAGAAGTGGGATTTCCTCTTAAGCAATGCTGTGTTGTTGTTATTGTTGTTGTTTGCAAAAGAACTAGCATAGTGCTATGTAAATCTTTGTTTCCTTAATTTCTGGCCAATTTGTTCTGGAATAATTGCTCTTTTCAGAAAGCTGATCTACAACAGCATCCATGTACCAACCGATAAAGAGATTAGATGACACCATCTAAAATACAAAGGGCAACATGAAATGAGTGTAGCAAGCACTTTTCAGGTCTCTCTGACTGGAAGGTCAATATGTCTACAGCAATAAAAATAACATATTGTGGGGGTATTATAGAAGGTGTGTTGTCATGTCATCCTCTTTTCATGCAGTTGAAGGGTCGCTGATCCCACTATGGAAGGAGAGCTAAGTCATCGTTGACAATTTTTATATAAGACTGACTGACACGACACATGCTGCTGGGCATCCCATCTGGTGTCAAAAGTCCAGCAGAAATCCAAACCACTTTTCAACTATAATTTTACAGCTAGGCAGGTAAGCTAAAGCTGTAGGCAATTTTCATGAAAACTGACATCTGATACACAATGAAAGATAGGAGAGATAACAAAAGGTAAGAACATTCACTACCGCTAATAGCCCATCTTAGCTGATCGGTCTGAATCACTGCTGAGGTGCCGATTCTAAGGATATTTGCACAGAGGAAAACTGAACTGAAATCATGAAAGGTATTCTTCAGTAAATGTGCTTAGGGTTGGTCCCTTGTTAATGCCTCCTTATGCTACTGGTCATCTTTAACTGCCTTGGTGGCTTGAGATGCTTGGTGATGCTGTTATAGAAAAGAAGACATTTCACTATGTGCTGTTTAGGAGGTGTGGACTGGAATTTGATGATTTTGTCATTCAGTGAACCGTGTGTGCTGTGTTGGGAAGGTGTGCAATACATTGCATGATCTTTTTACAACTCGGCAATGTTGTGGTTGTGGTTGTGGTTGTTATCATTAGTATTTCTAAGCTCATTGTACAGTTTGAAGTAAGCTGAGTGAAATTGTTCACAGGATTTTTTCCCCCCAAAGTGTTTTTGGCAGTGCCAAAAATTTCTACCCTTCTTGAACATTCTTTGTGCACCAATTTAAAGTACTGGTGTTGGCTTTTAAAGGCCATCTAGAACATGATTACCTTAAGGAACATCTCCTCCCATATAAATCTGCCCAGGCTTTAAGATCAGCTTTGAAGGCCTTACTTGCTGTTTCATCATTTTGGACCTTTAAGTGACTGGGAATGAGAGACAAGGCCTTCTCAGTGGTAGCGCCACAGCTCTGGAATACCCTTACAGTGGAGGAGATGTACAAGGTTTCCTCTCTGGCTTCTTTCATGTTAAAATGAAAACTTTTCCTGTTCAATAAAATTTAATGTTTAAAGTTTAAAATAAAATGTATTTATTTATTTAAAATATTTCTTGGCTGCCTTTCAGTAACCATTTTAGATGGTTACTTTTAGTACATTTATACATTTGTAAAGTGGGTCCCCCCTTTTTCATATATATTTTTGTGTTTGTATTTTTCACATTCTGAAGTCACTCTGAGTGGCCTAGAAGCAGAAGAGCAGAATACAAATATAAAATTGCATATTCTTCTCCTTCTTAGCTGCTGTTCTCTTTTATCTCTTTTATCTTTTATATTTTATACTGTTGAACATTTTATACCCTAACATTTAAATATGTGCCTGGGAGGACTATTGGGCAACTCAGGGGGTCGGGGAGGTGCCACTATAACTGTGGTCACGGGCAGGGGGAGGTATGGCGTTGGGGGATTAACAGGCCAGCTGCGGAGAAGAGGGGCTAGACACCTTACAACTGTCCCCTCTTCTGGTTCTTCCCCCAACCTGATGGTTCCTGGCAGCCTTACCAGTCTGCCCTTGGGTCTGCTGGTGCTGCTGCTGAATGCCAGGTTGGCCCAAAATAAAATCTCCCTCCATGATTTGATTGTGGATGAGGGGGATGACCTGGTATGTGTTACTGAGACCTGGGTGGGGGAACTGGGAGGGGTCACTCTCTCCCAGCTGTGCCCTCTTGGGTACCCTGCAGCACCAACACCGACTTGAGGGTCG
This sequence comes from Heloderma suspectum, assembly GCF_057233095.1. Lineage (NCBI taxonomy): Eukaryota > Metazoa > Chordata > Lepidosauria > Squamata > Helodermatidae > Heloderma > Heloderma suspectum. The sequence goes on along the minus strand of NC_139460.1, from coordinate 67,713,153 downwards.
GGGAGGGGGGGTTGCCGTGGTCTATAGGAATTCAATCTCCCTCTCCCGGCTTCCTGCTCATTTGAGTGCAGATCTTGAGTGTCTGAACCTTGTGTTGGGCACCCGGGACAGATTACGGATTCTGTTGGTGTACCGCCCACCCCGCTGCCCATCAGACTCCCTGCCTAGGGATGTACGAAAGGGACTTACCTTGTCCCGCAGCGTTTTTCGTGGTGGGGGGGAGGCGCTTCGCTTCTCCCCCCGAAGTTCATGCGAGCGGGGGGTGTCTTCCCGCCTCGCCCGGCTGAAATTCAGGCCGGGGGGGAGGCTTCCCGCCTCTCCCCTGGCCGAAATTCAGGCCGGGGAGAAGCGCCCCGTCTCCCCGGCCACGAACTTCAACAGAAAAGTTTTTTTAAAAAAGCCCCGTGATAGGCTACATAACGATTTACGTAGCCTATCACGGCTAGATCTGCAAAGTCAGCCATGATAGGCTACGTTAATCGTCACGTAGCCTATCACGGGTGACTTAAAAAAAAAAAAGCACGTACGGCTAATGGCGGCCACCATAGGGAGCCGCCATTCGCGTTCCTTATTTGGTTGTTCTAGTCTACGTAAAGATTATGTAGACTACGGCAAAAATAAGGGCAACGCTATTTTTTTTTTTAAGTCACCCGTGATAGGCTACGTGACGATTAACGTAGCCTATCACGGCTGACATTGCAAATCTAGCCGTGATAGGCTACGTTAATCGTCACGTAGCCTATCACGGGGGCGTTTTTTTTTTTTTTTACTTTTCTTGGAATGGCGGCGGCGGCAGCCGATCGAAAGACCGGCTGCCGCCCCCGCCCCGTCGAAGCCCTGCCGAACCGCCGCTGCGACCCGCCACCAGGAGCGACATTTGGGAAAGGTAAGTCCCATCCTGGGGGGAGGCGGGGGGGTGGAGAATTTCTCCCCGAAACTACTTTGAGGGGCCAAATACATTGGCACTCGGCCCCCCGAAGTTTTGGCAAGAAATTCTCTGACACCCCTATCCCTGCCTGAGCTGATGGAGGTGGTCTCGGACTTGGTGTTGAGGACCCCTAGGATGATGGTCCTGGGGGATCTCAACTTCCATGCCGAGGCCTCTGTATCCGGGGTGGCTCAGGACTTCATGGCCGCCATGACAACCATGGGGCTGTCCAAACATGTCATCGGCCCAACGCATATAAAAGGACACACGCTTGATCTGGTTTTCTCGACTAGGCAGGAGGATGGTGATCTGAAAGTGGAGGAATTAACATCTGTCCCTTTGTCATGGTCAGATCACTTCCTGCTGAGGTTTAGACTCCTGGCAGCCTTCCCCCTCTGCAAGGGTGGGGGACCTATTAAAATGGTCTACCTCCAGAAATTAATGGATTCCAGAGGGCTCTGGGGGATTTTCCTGCTGTTATGGCTGGTGCTCCTGTCAAAGCCCAGGTCGCTCTGTGGAATGCAGAGATGACTCAGGCGGCTGACACGATCGCGCCCAAGCGCCCTCTCCCTCTGAGCAGAGCCCGGCCAGCTTCTTGGTATACACCTGAGCTGAGGGCAATGAAGCTAGAGGCGAGACAGCTAGAACGCAGGTGGAGGAAAACTCATGCTGAGTCTGACCGAACAGTGAACGCAGGTAAGAGCCCACTATTAAGCCTACTCTGTGGCGGTGAGGGTGGAAAGGAGACACCCTCTTTTCTACCAGCATTGCATCTTCTCAGTGTCGTCCAGCGGAGATTTTCCGAGTGGTTCGTGGCCTGTTACATTCTGGGCCAGGGAGAGAGATGGTGGAACCCTCGGTAGCACGCTGTGACAAGTTTGCACAGCACTTTGAAGATAAAGTCGCTCAGATTCACTATGAATTGGACACCACCATTAATGCAGTTCCATTGGTAGAGGCATTCAGAGCACCGTCTGGTCCAGTTTTATTGGATGAGTTTCAGTTACTGAGGCCTGAGGATGCGGACAAGGTGCTTGGCCAAGTCCGATCGACCACTTGTGTGCTTGACCCTTGCCCTTCATGGCTTATTAAATCAAACAAAGAGGGGATGTCTGGCTGGGTCCAGGAGGTTGTAAATTCCTCCTTGAGAGAAGGAGTGGTGCCTGCCGCTTTAAAAGAGGCAGTAATTAGAGCACTCCTGAAAAAGCCTAACCTGGACCCAGAGGATGTTAACAATTATAGACCAGTGGCCAATATCCCCTTCCTGGGCAAGGTGCTTGAGCGGGTGGTTGTAGGACAGCTCTAGGCACTCTTGAATGAAACGGATTATCTAGATCCATTTCAATCGGGCTTCAGGCCTGGTTTTGGAACGGAAACTGCCTTGGTCGCCCTGTGGGATGACCTCTGCCGGGAGAGGGATGGGGAGTACGACCCTGTTGATTCTCCTGGACCTCTCAGTGGCTTTCGATACCATCGACCATGGTATCCTTCTGGATAGGTTGTCTGGGTTGGGAGTTGGAGGAACTGCACTACAGTGGTTCCACTCCTGCTTGGATGGCTGATTCCAGGAGGTGGTGCTGGGGGATTATTGCTCTGTGCCATGGCAATTGTGCCATGGGTTCCACAGGGCTCTATTTTATCCCCCGTGCTGTTTAACATCTACATGAAACCACTGGGGGAGGTTATCTGGAGGTGTGGGCTGAGGTGCCATCAATATGCGGATGACACCCAGCTCTACCTCTCTTTCTCATCAAAACCAGGTGAGGCAGTGGCTGTTCTGAATCAGTGCCTGGGCACGGTAATGGACTGGATGAGGGCCAATAAACTGAAACTCAATCCAGACAAGACGGAGGTACCGTTAGTGGGTGCTTCATCTGCCCAGCTAGGTGATATTCAACCTGTTCTGGAAGGGGTTGCACTCCCCCTAAAGGATCAGGTTCGTAGTTTGGGGGTGCTCTTGGATCCAGAACTGTCACTTGAGGCACAGGTGAACTCAGTGGCATGGAGTACTTTTTATCAGCTTAGGGTGGTATACCAACTACGCCCTTATCTGGACAGAGATAGCCTAGCTACAGTTATCCATGCTCTGATAACTTCTCATCTGGATTACTGCAATGCGTTTTATATGGAGCTGCCTTTGAAAATGGTCCGGAAACTTCAGCTGGTCCAACTGGACTACGAGCTCATATTACGCCAGTACTTTTCCAGCTGCACTGGCTGCCAGTCCATTTCCGGGCCCGATTCAAAGTGCTGGTGTTAACATTCAAAGCCCTTAACGGCTTGGGGCCTGGTTACCTGAAGGATCGCCTCCTCCCATATGTGCCTGCCCAGACCTTAAGTTCATCGTCAGTGGCCCTTCTCCGTGAGACCATGCCAAAGGAAGTGAGGCGGGGGGCTACTCGGAGGAGGGCTTTTTCTGCTGTGGCACCCTGGCTGTGGAATCAGCTCCCTGGTGAAGTTCACCTGGCATCTACATTGTATTCCTTCCAGTGCCAGGTGAAGACCTTTTTATTTTCCCAGGCATTTTAGCATTTTAGCTTTATAAATGTTTATCTTTGCTGTTTTAAATCTGTATTTTAAACTCCTCCACTGCTGCTAGGTTTTATTGTGGTTGTATTGTTATATTGTGGTTTTAATGTTCTATATATTTTAAATTGTTTTATTGTGTGCTGTTTGGTTTTTTTGTGAACCGCCCAGAAAGCTTCGGCTATTGGGCGGTATAGAAATTAAATGAAATAAATAAATAAATAAATAAATAAATATTGACTGCTATAACATGTGCTGGTTGACATGCATGCATGCACTCACACATTAAACCTGAACAAGTGCAAAGGATATTCAGACTTTTTTTAGGGGTAGCATCATATTTACAGGAATAAAGGAGCTGGAGATGAGGATTGCAATAAATAATAATAATAACAACAACAATAATAAAAATAGCATATATGATTAAAAAATTATTTGAGATGTTAAATGATAATCAACACTTACAAGGTTAATGAGAATCCCAACATATACATTAACAATCCTAGCGAGTGCATGTTAACATTGGCAAATGCAAAATGGATTAAGCAGGGCCATCCAAGAGGAGACTGACTCAGAGATTCCATCCCTCCTGGTTTCAATGGGAGGGGGGAAGTTTTACATTGACACTTAACCAAGATACACTCCTGCCTGAATGTGCTTTTTGAAAGTGATATGGAGGGGGAAAGAGCAGGACTTTGGTGGTTCAGTAGAGGAAATGACAAACAATAAGACTCATTCAGAATCATTTGAGGGAGAATGACCACTAGTGCACTAGCTCCACTCCCCTGTTGCTGTCTTCATCACCCTCCATGAGATGAAGGGTGTCTTAACTTTCTGCAATTGATAGCCTGTGGTACCCTGTAAGTTCCCTGCATGATTTAGAACTTTTGAGGGTTCTAAACCATGCAGGGAGCCTATATGAGTACTGCAGACTCCCCTCAGCAAACTAGGGATGTCAGAGAATTTCGCCACGAATCTCGGGGAGGCCGAATGCCAGCGCATTCGCCCCCCAGAAATTGGTGGCGAAACGGTCTGCCCCCCCCTGCCCCCCCCGGGATGGGACTTACCTTGGGCGAATCCTCCTGGCAGCGGCGGCGGCTCCAGCGGTGGTTTGGCGGTGGCGGTAAAGATTTACGTAGCCTATCACGGCTAGATTTTTAAAAAAATACCATGATAGGCTACGTAAATGTTTACGAAGCCTATCATGGCTGAGTAAAAAAAAAAAACCGCGTGTACGCAAATGGCGGCGCCCGTGGGCGCCGCCATTTGCATTCCTTATTTTGGCACGTCTAGTCTATGTAAACATTTACATAGACTACAGCGAAAATAAGGGGAACGCAAATAGCGTAGCGTCTATGCTATTTGCGTTCCCCTTATTTTCGCCATAGTCTACGTAAATGTTTACGTAGACTAGAGGTGCCAAAATAAGGAACGCAAATGGCGGCGCCCATGGGCGCCACCATTTGCATACGCGCGGTTGTTGTTGTTTTTTTTTACTCAGCCGTGATAGGCTACGTAAACATTTACATAGCCTATCACGGCTGACTGCAGAGACGCAAACGGCGGCAGCTACGGCCGCCGCCATTTGCACACCCGGCCAGCCAGGATTCGGGGGGGGGGAGGGACGGTGCACCTCCCCCCCAGCCAGAATTTTGGAGCGCCTCCCCCCCACCTCGAATCACATTTCGTCAAAAGGTGAGTGACTTTCGTACATCCCTACTGCAAACACAAAACACCACAACTCATGGAGGCCAATGATGGCAGTGATGGAGGGAGCAGAGTTAGCATGCTCATCCCTGCTCTCCCTTGTGTCATTCTAATTTTCTGAGGGAAATTAATGCCTGAATAGGGCTAACAGCCAAATCTAATTGGCTACCTGGTGTTACGATATTATCCCATTCACTACATGATCCCTGATTGGTTGGGACCACACATGTAACTAATCTGGAAAGGAGAAAGAAGCAGGGATGTGGTGGTAATAGCAGCCACGGGAAACAATGACATTAAAAAGATAAAAAAAAGGTGAAGGTTTGCACAACCAGGAAATTTTTCCTGTTTTTCAGGAAAAGTGTCAACCCCACAGAAAACAAGCCTGAAGAGTATTCAGTGCAGCCCTAATCTGAAATAATAAATAATCACCAGTTCTTCTTCAAGGACCAATTTCTACTGTTTGGGGCTGATTTCTACTCTTCCTTCACACCATTTCAAGCCATTTTCTAGAAGTAAGGTTCAAATTAGACAGAAAAATGAATTCCATCTTATTTTAAGGTTGGCATAAATCAACCAATTCACAGAGAGAGTTGATGAAGGAAAGTGTCAAGAACAGAAATAGATAGTCCCAGTTGGTGAAATTCTAGGACTGCACATAACAGAATGCTTCTCCATGAAAAACAATTAGACTGCATGTAAGGACTCAAATGATAGAATGCAATGGGAAAGGATTCATAGACTAAGCCAGAACTCTCCTCCCCGACATTTAGTTTTCTGTGGTGCAGGGAAATCTTTTGTAATAAGTCTTCTCTAGGCCTGGGTTGAAATGTTTGACTGAACCATTTTGGCCTTGAAACAGCATTGGTTCTGCAAATGGCTTTCAAAATTGGGGGCATGTTTTTCAGAAGGATTGGGTAATTTGTGAATTGTTCAGGGCAGGGGGAACATGCCATTTACCTTGCTTTCTTTTCAGTTTTTTTATGGCCATGTGTGCTCGCTCTCTCTGTCTCTCTCCCTGTCTCTCTGTCTCTCTCACTCACTCTCGCTCAGCACTGTCGTTGCCTTCTGGGGGAAAATGAATGGCAGCCAGCATATCTGAGAGAGAGAGAGAGAGAGAGAAATAGCTTGGACATTTAAAAGAGAAAGGGAGGCAAGGCAAGTGATTTGAAGGTCCCCTCCTGCTGCAAAATAATTGAAATGACCATTCCTGTGTCTCTGCCCCTGAAGTAGTGGCAATGTCATCCGAGGTCCAGTCTCTACCTGTAATCTGAAGTGGTACGGCTCAGAAACAGGTTCACCACCTTATCTGCTGATTGTGAGAAAAACTAAGTTGACTGCCCATAGGGGAATTAATTTTTCGCCACTAGCTAGTGGGTAGCTAGCTATTTGATGCCAAAAATACATTTAAAAGCTCACAACAGCACAAAATCCTGCCACTCATGCTGATCAGATCACAATGAGAGATGTTTATGGGATTTGAATAAAGACACTTGCCTTTCTCCTTCTCCTCCTTTCCCTTCCCATGCAGTTATTGCCACCATGCCCGAATGGACATATATGGGATTAGCAGGGGCACAGCTTTGTTAAAACAACCTATCTGCAATGGAAATAAGCCCTCCTTTCAGCATGAGTACTGCTCAGCATGAGTTAGCATGCCATTTACCTACATCCTGTTATCATCCCCATGGGTGACCTCAGCCTGGCTCCAAGCTGAGATCAGCCAGTCTATGATCACCAGCCCTAACATCCAAGCCTTCCAGGGTGTTAAGAAAACTACAGCCAGCAACAACATCCAAACTGTCCAGCCTTTTTGCTACTTATGTTCTAGGGAGGTTCTCTCCCTGCTTCAGTCCATCTAGTCTGGAAAGTTGATTTGGGCATTCCTCACTTCAGCGCAATGCTGCCTCGAGTTGTTCACCCTCTTGCTCCTTCCTTCCCTGCCTGCAATGTGCATGCCACAAGGGGAGCTAGGCTCACTTAGCATCCCCCAGCCCACCTGCTGACAATAAAGTCACCAAAAGCCTGCTATAGATCTTCCAGAAATAAACCAACATCTTTCAATGACAGGTGAACCCCAACACCTCTGAAAAGGTGGGGCAAAGGTATGTTTTTGGCATTTGAATAAGGACGTATGCCATCCTCCTTCTCTTTTTGCCTTCATAGGGAGATGATATTTTTTCCTGCTTTTCATGCACACGTACCTTGTTGTGCACACTAGGAGAGAGATGACTGTATGGTTATGTCATCTAGGGTACATATGAAACATAGTTTCATCCCCTGGCTTAAGAAAACAACATCCAGTGCCAGCTTTCACAGTGGTTTGAAGCTTCTGCATGATAAAATATAGAGTATATTTTCAAAACAAAGGACTCTTTAGAATAATTCATAATTCAGAATAAAGAATAATTCAGCAAAGGTTGAAGAGAAATGGTGCAAGAAGGAACAACAAATTTATATGAGCATATACTTAGTGGGGGGAGGGGGAGCAAGACAGATCTGCATTCAATCAATTGGCAATTACATTGACCCTATAATCAGTTCTATTTGTACCTGCAAAGTTTATTCAGGGAGAATGCAGCTGCTCAAGGAACTAGTTTATTTCTGTAATGAATGAGTTACAAGTGTAGTCTAGTCGTGTAGCCACTGGCAGTTTGCAGAGAAAAAGAATTAAGTTTATTCAAGAAATAAGGACATAAAGCAAGGATTTGTTCTGCTTGCTTTTTTGCTTTTTTTTAAGGAAGGGGCTGATTGATTTTATCATGGTTTGTCTACTCAAAGTGATTGGCTGAACTCAATGCACTCTGTTTATAATAAATACAAACTTACATTAATGTAACATTAAATCACAAATTGAAACACTCTCGAAGTTGAAATTGCTGCAGGCACATCTCCACTTAGAAGGTTGAGTCAGGTCAGCTGAAAATGTGGCCTGCTCCAGCCCTGCAGTGTGATTGCAGCAGGGAGATCTCTCTACCAGCAGAAAATTGAACTAAATCAATATATTTATGCAACATAAACTCAGAAAGATAACCCCTCAAATTAGCAACTGGCTACAAATAAAATGGTATCATTCACTTAAGATGAAATTGTTGCTACCTGATAATCTTCTTGTTGAATGAATGAGTCAATGAAACTAACTATATATTACTTGCTTCATCCAGTCCCTTGGTGAAAGGAGGAAGGGCCTGTACAGTACTACAACATGGGCTGAGATTGGTAAGGAATGTCATCTCCCAGAGATCATTTTGTATCCCTGGTTTCTACTGCCAACTCACCTTCACTTGCTTTATAGAGCAATCCTATGTATATCTACTCAGAAGTAAGTCACATTGAGTCCAGCGGGTCTTACTCCTAGATACAAGTGTACAGGCTTGCAGCCTTAGAGCACAATCCTATTCATGTTTAGACAGAAAAAAAACCCTACAACTCCCAGCATTCCCCAGCCAGCCATGGGAGGTGTAGATTATTTTCTGTCTAAACATGCATAGGATTGTGCCCTCAATCGTTTAAAAGAAACCAAAAGCAAAACAATGCATCCAGATTCCAGACTGAGAGATAGGCCATGCCATCTCTGAAAAACGGGAATACTATTGTCAAGTCAGTTTGTTACATTTTATATGGCAAAGAAAAATAACTTTCATAACTGTAAACAATTTAGAGTTCTAAACAACTTCTGATGTGTTCAGTCCACTTTTTTTTTCTATAAATGGATGCCACAAGATTGCAAAAGTTTACCTCAGCCCATTCACAATGTAATCCTATACATGTCTACTCAGAAGTATGTCCCACTGAATTCAGTAAAGTTGACTCCCAAGTAAAGTGGGTATATAGAACTATAGCCTCAGTGTTTGGATCAGAACCATAGTAGTCCATAGTAGGCCAGATCCTCAGTTTGTAACTTTAGCAAGATTTTATGAGGTGCTGTTCACAACCTCAGAACAGCTGCTAGGTGAACTCTTTCTGATAAAGGGTTTTACTGACTTCAGTGGAAATTGGATCTGGGCCCAAAACAGAAGGTTTATGTTATGCAAAACTGCAAGATCCTAGGAGGATTTTCATCAGAATTATCTACCATTGTACATCAATAGCAAGCTCCTGAGCTATAAAATTTAGACCTTACGCTGAAATGTATGCCAGAAATCAGACTATACAGATGCATCACTTCAGCTAGAGCACCCTTCCCCAACCAGATCTACACCTTGTGTCATATCTTTACAATCCCATCATGGTAACGTTATATCCCTCTTGAGTATTTATACCTCGTAGGACACACAATGACATTTGCTGCACTATATTGGATAATGTGGAATAAAAAGCAGGGAATAACACTACAAAAGCAGTATATCGAATGTGTAATGTGCCCCAACAGTTATCATTGCACTTCAATACCACTATAAAGCAGTAGTGTAGACCTAGCCCTGGTGTCATTAAGATGTTTTAGACTACAACTCCTGACCATTGGCCATGCTAGCTGGAACTATTGGGAGTTGAAGTCCAAAACATCGGGAGGGTGCCAGGTTGGAGAAGACTGAGCTAGGGTCATAAACACATGAAAATGTCCATAAATAATTGTATGAAGAACCATGCATGCAAACAGCTACTGTGCGCTCAGTTCCCAGCCCTTAAAAGTCCTATCCAGTGATTGTGCCAGTCAAGTGTTTGAGGGCAGGAGTGTGAGAACTGGGGGCTACATTAACTGCTGGGTGGCTGAGGTTTTAGTCTAAGAACCATAAGTGCAGCAGCCCTTACTGTTATTGTTGCATCAAGAACAGAATATGCTGCCCTGTAATTAAGGAGTGCTAACCCTAAATGCAATCCATCATAGCATAAGCTTAGCTTAGTTTAAAGCTATTTGACTATAGTTGTGCTATTGTTTAGGATCCACTTCCAGTATCCTTGGACTGAGTAATGTTTGTGAAAAATGATAATAAAACAACAGCACTAAATCTATATTTATTCAGTTTAAATGTTTTTATGCATATGAAGATTGTGTAAGTGTTTTTCATTGTATTTTCTCCAGCAGTTTTCTTATCCCCGATGTGGTTTAAAAATATGAATTGTCAGGTTCTACTTTGTCTCCCTGATTCCTAGCTTGGAATTGTCAAGTGCATCCTAGTTAAAGCCAAGCCCCTTATTTCTGGATCTTAGCCACGGAGTTATTTCTTAGCCCTTATCCAATGTCTTATTTTTAAAAGCTCAAACCTGATGTCTCATATTAGTACAGCGGCAAGCAGGGCTGGGTAGCCCTACCACCTGGAATCTTTGTTTGATTACCAACCCTGACAGCATAGAGACAGGATAAAGTCAAGGGGAAGGACTGGAACTTGAGTATCCCAGCAAGCAGAAGGTACTGTTGTGTTGAACGTATTTAGTTTACATCAGGCCCAACCAATCCAGAGATGTCATATTATGTGTCACTCATAGGTTCTGTTATTGTACACACACTGTAAGTCCTTTCTGTGACTCTTTGAGGCCTGGTTGTACACAATCCCAAGTATATATTTCTTTACTGCATTTATTTCTTGCCTTTCCACCGAGAGGCTCAAATGGGGGGCGGGGAATGATGATGTATATGTTTCCCTGCATTTTTAGCTTCATAACAACCTTGTGAGAAACATTAGACTGACAATTAGTGACGGTTCCAAGATCACCAAAAGAACTTTATGGCTTGAGCCTGGGTCTCGTAGTCCTAGTATCACGATACAGTCAACTATACAGCACTGGCTCTCTACTTGTTCTTTAGGTTACCTTCTGTAATTCAGTGCTCCAGTTTGCACATTTGCAAGCCAGAGGGTAAACCATGGCCAGTGAAAAAGACCACAGACTCTAGATTTTAACTGAACTTAATCACTTGGTTTATTGATACACAATACCTGAAATCAATATTATCTTCATAAAAGAAATAACATTATGAACTTGAAGACAAGCATATTTTGTATTGTTTTTATAGTAGTTTACTGTATATTTATTGCCTATTTGTATATTTTTGTATTGTTTTTACCCTGCACACCTCCTTGAGAGTGTTTCAACCTTAAAGGGGGCCTAAAAATAATTTAAAATCACATCAAATAAAAATAATAACATTCATAATTAGAAAAATATTATAACTGGTCAGAGACGCTTAAGAAATAAATCAAGGAAGCAACAAAACAATATAAATAGTTTAACAATGGCCTAAGAATGGTATTGAAATGTCATTGACCCCGGAGATTAATGGATTCCGATGGATTCCAGAGGGCTCTGGGGGATTTTCCTGCTGGTATGGCTGGTGCTCCTGTCAAAGCCCAGGTCGCTCTGTGGAATGCAGAGATGACTCGGGCGGTTGACACGATCGCGCCCAAGCGCCCTCTCCCTCTGAGCAGAGCCCGGCCAGCTCCTTGGTATACGCCTGAGCTGAGGGAAATGAAGCAAGAGGGGAGATGGCTAGAATGCAGGTGGAAGAAAACTCGTGCTGAGTCTGACCGAACACAGGTAAGAGCCCACTATCGAGCCTACTCTGTGGCGGTGAGGGTGGCAAAGAGACAGTTCTTTTCCACCAGCATAGCATCTTCTCAGTGTCGTCCAGCGGAGCTTTTCCGAGTGGTTCGCAGCCTGTTACATTCTGGGCCAGGGAGAGAGACGGTGGAACCCTCGGTAGCACGCTGTGACAAGTTTGCATAGCACTTTGAGGATAAAGTCGCTCAGATTCGTCATGAATTGGACACCACCATTAATGCAGTTCCATTGGTAGAGGCGTTCAGAGCACTGTCTGGTCCAGTTTTATTGGATGAGTTTCAGTTACTGAGGCCTGAGGATGCGGACAAGGTGCTTGGCCAAGTCCGATCGACCACTTGCGTGCTTGACCCTTGCCCTTCATGGCTTATTAAATCAAACAAGGAGGGGATGTCTGGCTGGGTCCAGGAGGTTGTAAATTCCTCCTTGAGAGAGGGAGTGGTGCCTGCTGCTTTAAAAGAGGTGGTAATTAGACCACTCCTGAAAAAGCCTAACCTGGACCCAGAGGATGTTAACAATTATAGGCCAGTGGCCAACATCCCCTTCTTGGGCAAGGTGCTTGTGCGGGTGGTTGTAGGACAGCTCTAGGCACTGTTGAATGAAACGGATTATCTAGATCCATTTCAATCAGGCTTCAGGCCTGGTTTTGGAACAGAAACTGCCTTGGTCACCCTGTGGGATGACCTCTGCCAGGAGAAGGACAGGGGGAGTGCGACCCTGTTGATTCTCCTGGACCTCTCAGCGGCTTTCGATACCATCGACCATGGTATCCTTCTGGATAGGTTGTCTGGGTTAGGAGTTGGAGGCACTGCACTACAGTGGTTCCGCTCCTGCTTGGATGGCTGATTCCAGAAGGTGGTGCTGGGGGATTATTGCTCTGTGCCATGGCAATTGTGCCATGGGGTTCCACAGGGCTCTATTTTATCCCCTGTGCTGTTTAACATCTACATGAAACCACTGGGGGAGGTTATCTGGAGGTGTGGGCTTAGGTGCCATCAATATGCGGATGACACCCAGCTCTACCTCTCTTTCTCATCAAAACCAGGTGAGGCAGTGGCTGTTCTGAATCAGTGCCTGGGCACGGTAATGGACTGGATGAGGGCCAATAAACTGAAACTCAATCCAGGCAAGATGGAGGTACTGTTAGTGGGTGGTTCGTCTGCCCTGCTGGGTGATATTCTACCTGTTCTGGAAGGGGTTGCACTCCCCCTAAAGGATCAGGTTCGTAGTTTGGGGGTGCTCTTGGATCCAGAACTGTCACTTGAGGCACAGGTGATCTCAGTGGTACGGAGTACTTTTTATCAGCTTAGGCTGGTATACCAACTACGCCCTTATCTGGACAGAGATAGCCTAGCTACAGTTATCCATGCTCTGATAACTTCTCATCTGGATTACTGCAATGTGTTATACATGGGGCTGCCTTTGAAAATGGTCCGGAAACTTCAGCTGGTCCAAAATAGGGCAGCAAGATTGTTAACAGGGACTGGCCTGCGAGCTCATATTACGCCAGTACTTTTCCAGCTGCACTAGCTGCCAGTCCATTTCCGGGCCCGATTCAAAGTGCTGGTGTTAACATTCAAAGCCCTTAACGGCTTGGGGTCAGGTTACCTCAAGGATCGCCTCCTCCCATATGTGCCTGCCCGGACCTTAAGATCATCGTCAGCGGCCCTTCTCCGTGAGCCCCTGCCAAAGGAAGTGAGGTGGGTGGCTACTCGGAGGAGGGCTTTTTCTGCTGTGGCACCCCGGCTCTGGAATGAGCTCCCTAGTGAGGTTCGCCTGGCATCTACATTGTATTCCTTTCGGCGCCAGGTGAAGACCTTTTTATTTTCCCAGGCATTTTAGCATTTTAGCTTTCTAAATTTTTATCTTTGCTGTTTTAAATCTGTATTTTAAACTCCTCCACTGCTGCTAGGTTTTATTGTGGTTGTATTTTTATATTGTGGTTTTAATTTTCTATATATTTTAAATTATTTTATTGTGTGTTGTTTGGTTTTAATTTTTGTGAACTGCCCAGAGAGCTTCGGCTATTGGGCGGTATAGAAATAAATAAATAAATAAATAAATAAATAATTGACAAAGCAATGAAAACAATTTTTATAATAATCTCCCTCTAGCCCATGTCATAACTTTCCTGGCTAATTTAACTATTCTACTATGATGGGCAAAATTCATATCTACCAGTCCAATGCAGCAGATCACAGATCCTTTCATCGTCATCACAGCTGGAACAAAATAAGGAATGGAAGAAGGAAAGATAGGAAGAAAAAGCAAGGGAGAAGGGAAAGGGAGGGGAATAGGGAGATTAAACAACAGAGAGAAGTAGAATGAGGTGGCTGTTAGTCTCTCCCCCAACCCTAAAAGTTATTCTGAAGCCATTTTTATGTTGATCACATATATCCTATCATATTTAGATATAATATTTCAAGATGTACGTCAATTTGATAATGAAGCATGTGGATGGACATATACATTATTCCACCTCAGCCCTTAAGGGCTCAGTCCTATGCATATTTAGACAGAACAAAGTCCTACAGTTGCCAGCATGCCCCAGCTAGCATGGCTGTCTGGGGAATGCTGGGAGTTGTAGGACTTTTTTCTGTCTAAGCATGCACAGGATTGCGCCCTAAACCAACCTTCCCCAGCCTAGTGCCCTTCAGATGTTTTGAACTTCAACTTTCATCAGTCCCCCAAAGCATGGCCAATGCTCAGGAATGCTGGGAGTTTTAGTCAAAAGTCCCATTTGTTTTTGTTAGCAGCAGCCTGGGACTCTTTGCAGGGCTTCTGCAGCCTGGGAGTTCTTCCGGAAAGCCAAAAGGAGAGGGCAGGGTCACGTGGTCTCATGGGTGTTCAAGAAGTGCTGGAGAAGCCTGTCTGTAAAGACACTTGTGCTGGGGGCATTTTTCAAATAAAGAAACAAATTTTTAAAAATGAAAGAAGATCCTTCATCCACCTCCCAAACTTAAAAAGGTATGTGGAAACCCTGTCCCCCTCCCCAAGGAGAAAATTCTTTGAAATTCTCCCCCTCCCTCCCTGTGAAAGAGGCAGGAAAAACAATGCCTCCTTCGGAGGGAGAGAGAGAAAAGAATTCCTGAAAAAGTGAAAATAGGCGACACAATTCAGCACAGCACTATGGCAAAGGGAAGGCCAGCCATTGGCCACAGAAGAAAAGGATTCAGGGAACTTGCCTATCTGTTACCTGTCAGAAAGAATGCTGTTCCAACTGTCAGTTGCCTAGAGACTGCAGAAGTGGGGGAAAACAGACCACTGGCTGTTATTTGAAATTCTCACAACTCCCAGCCTCTTTTGCCAGAGTTTTCTAGGGATGGTGGAGAATTTCTCCCCAAATCTTCGGGAAGCCGAGCGCCGAGGCATTCGGCCCCCCGAAAGTGTTGGGGAAATTCTCCGCCGGCTCCCCGGCCCCCCCCCCGGGATGGGACTTACCTTCAGCGATTGTCCCTCTCGGCAGCGGTTCGTGGGGGGCGGGGGCGGCGGCCAGTCTCCCGACCGGCTGCCACCGCCGCCATTACAAAATAAAAAAGTAAGTAAAAAAAAAACACACACACCCGTGATAGGCTACGTGACGATTTACGTAGCCTATCACGGCTAGATTTCCAAAGTCAGCCGTGATAGGCTACGTAAATTGTCACGTAGCCTATCACAGGTGACTTTGGGGGGGAAAAAGAGCACGTACGCAAATGGCGGCGGCCCATGGGCGCCACCATTTGCGTTCCTTATTTTGGCACGTCTAGTCTACGTAAAGATTTATGTAGACTACGGTGAAAATAAGGGCACACTATTTGCGTTGCCCTTATTTTCGCCGTAGACTACATAAATCTTTACGTAGACTAGACATGCCAAATTAAGGAACGCAAATGGCGGCGCCCATGGGCCACTGCCATTTGCGTATGTGCTTCCCCCCCCCCCAATCACCCGTGATAGGCTACAGGACGATTAACATAGCCTATCACGGCTGACTTTGGAAATCTAGCCGTGATAGGCTACGTTAATCGTTATGTAGCCTATCACGGGGTTTTTTTGTTTGTTTTTTACTTTTTGTTTCGCGGCCGGGGAGACAGGGCGCTTCTCCCCGGCCTGAATTTCAGCCGGGCGAGGCGGGGCGCCTCCCCCCCCAGCCTGAATTTCGGCCAGGCGAGGCGGGACACCTCCCCCCCCCTCATCTGAACTTCGGGGGGAGAAGCGAAGCGCCTCCCCCCCACCGCGAAGCCAAGCTGCAAAAGTTAAGTGACTTTCGTACATCCCTAGAGTTTTCATTTCGCCCGCACCCCCACCCTGAAATGCTGAAAATGGAAGAATCAATATTTTCAGCACAGCACTACTTTGCCATGATGTTTGTCATGGGAGGGCAATGGTGCAACTTCCCAGTAGCCTTTGTTCCTTTGTCGCAGCCTTCCTTGTTCTGGTGCCCTCCAGAAATTTTGGACATCAACTCCCATCAACCCCAGCCACCATGGCCAGTGGTCAGGAATGCTGTGAGTTGCAATTGTCATCCAAACCACCTGGAGGGCCCTAGGCTGAGCAAGGTTGCTTTGGCCTGTGGCTGAGGTCAGAGAGCCCTTTATTTCAGGAGTACAGTCACAAGGCAACAGGGTATAGATATGGATGGGCTGCGGGGACATTTGCTTATAGTGGGAATGGATGGATAGCATATGAGAACCAGTGTAGTGTAGTGGTTAGAGGCCTGGATTAAGATTTGGGAACCCCACATTCAGATCCCCACTCCGAGCAAAACTCAGTGGGCCAGTCACTTTCTTTTAGCCTATCCCTACCTCACAAGATTGTGAAGACAAAAACAGGTGGGATAAAACTTTTGATTTGTTAGCCACCCTATATGAACAACTTGTGCTGAAGGGCAGGATAAAAAATTGCTTAAATCAATAGACAAAATATAAATGTGTATAGATATATTTAGGATTAATTTATCTGCAGTTGCATGAGAGACAAGAATAGATTACTGCCATAGTTCCGAAGAACTGCATTAAAAATAAAGCGTTGTGCAGTGATACGTTAAAAAAATGAGAAAAATATCATCACAAAGCACAATGTCATGGCCCCAATTTCTGATTCAAACCAAGACACTGGCTGACTCAGAAGAAGACACTATCACATCCCGTTCCCCGGCTCTGGATTGTGACCTAAACATGAACCTGCTGGGAGTCAAAAGGTTGGAGAACTCACATGGCCCTAGAAAATCTAGGGCCCTGACTGGTGATAAGCAGATGATGTTATTGTAGAAGAGGGCTCTTGGGTCAAATAAGAATCAGCCACAGAGACCACCCAAGGCCACATCACCCTGACATTAGGTGGCACCCTTTATATGTCAGTTACAAATGACAAAGACATTGAGTATACTATGTATACTGAAAGGATGGAGGAAGAAGCCAGATGACACCTCTGACTCCATTCCTGACATTAGTGTGCTCCCAGCCCACCCACTAGGTCTGCTCAGTGCACAGCTGTCAAGTGGTGATCCAGGAGTGTGCCAACTGGCAGGCATTGTCTCACTTCACCCTCCACACATTGACTGTATGACTTTTCCAGTGATGGATGAAGCTGGTCATCTCTGTTAAGTGGCCTAAGGCATATGTTGTTCATACTGTATAAATCTAAATGAGACCTTGGGTAGAATCCTATTGTGCCTGTGCACTTGAGGGAGTGACTGTTCATGCAACAGGGCTTACGCACTTCTAAAAATATCCGAAACCAAGTGAAAAGGCTTGTTTCTGGAAAAGGGCAAGGCAATGGAGCTTGCAGAAGGGAGCTCTGCCAACCTGGCCCCATTTGGAAATAAGCATTTCTGCTCATTTCCAGGGTTATATTTAGAAGCGCATAAGCCCCGTTGTGCAAGCCGTTGCTCCTGCACATGCAACAGAACCAGCAGAGGCAGAGCAGCCCTGTTAGATACTACCCATTGAGATATTATAGACCAGATTGGCAAAATTTAGTAGCCAGACACTGCAGTCTTGGACACTTACCTGTGACACTTACCTTCCCTTTCTTAAAAGACATACCTAGGGATGGCGCAGGGCCCCGAGTGGGTCTGGGAACCCGCTGAATCCCACCCCCGAACCCGGCTCGCAAACTGCCATCCCCACCCCCCAAGTGAGGCTGGGACTCACCACAGCTGCCCAGCATCCATGCAAGTGTCCATTTTTGTGTAAGATGGGGCTCTGTATTTTCGTAAATCTACCGTTTCCACAGTAGATCTACGCAATGGCGGCTGTAAAGGTTCATTTCAGCCCTAGAAATGTTCAAACAGTAGATCTACAAAAATACAGAGCCCCATTTTGTGCAAAACTGAAGGCTCATTGAAAAAATGAGAGCTCCCGAGAATCCCCAGATGGTCCAGCAGCTTGCCCAGCACTGCTCACTGGGTCGGGTAAGTAGCAGGGGTTCAGCAAGCAGCGTGCAGAGCGAGCATGGGAGGTTCCGTCCATATCTAGACATACCCTGTAAATTTAATTGCCTCGCTGGCTCAAAACAGTAGATTCTGGGCCGTATCCAATGCTGGGTTTATGCTAGGGGAAAGTGAGGCAATCTTTTTTTTTCTGATCCTACCTACCCACTGCAGTCCTCTATGCCATATCCCATATTGTTCCAGAGGGTCTTTAAATCTGCAGGAACAACTTTTTTGCATGATCTTTGAGATGTGGGTGCCCTAACTCTCATAACTGGAAGTACTTCTCCCTATAGCCACTGCTATTTGCGTACACCTATTTTTTTTTTAACCCAGTCGTTTTAGGCTACGTAAGTTTTTACGTAGCCTAAAACGTCTGGGTAAAAAATAAAAAGTGTACGCAAATGGTGGCGACCGTAGCCGCTGCCATTTGCGTGCGTCTTTTTTTTTTTTTTACCCAGACATTTTAGGCTATGTAAAAACCTACGTAGCCTATCACGTGTGTGTAAAGAAAACCCAAAAAACACTGCAAATGGCAGCAGCAACAGCCGGTCAGAAGACCAGGTGCCACTGCCGCCGCCGCCGAAGCCACCGCCAGAGCCGCCACCGCCCGGAAGATCCGCCCCAGCCCAGGTAAGTCTCGTCCCGGGGGGATCCGCGGGGGGGGGAGCAGGCCGTTCCGCCACAGATTTCGGGGGGCCGAATGCACTGGCGTTCAGCCTCCCCGAGATCCATGGCTGAATTCTCTGCCATCCCTAATGGAAAGCCACCATTTGATACAACCCTTTGTTCCCATTGACCCTGGATGGTGCCTCTCCTTCAGTGATGATGATTCTGTATTTACATTGGGTTTGCCTTAGCCATCAGTGAAGTCAATGGGATTCTGCTTGGTTCAGTAAGGAGAGGCCTGTGGAGGCTTTCTATTCTCATGCATATTTATCAATCCTTTTTAGGGGTGAATGGCTTCTATGCCCCTGATTTTGCAAGTGATGGCTTATTTAATGGAGATAGATTAAAGAATGAGAATGCATCATGCTCCTCTTGCTGTTTATTTTAATTACTGTAAAAACAGATACTTCACTATGTGCCAAGCAATTAATAAAGAAGCACATAAATAATTATTTTTCCATGCTTCTGGAAGTAGAAGGATATCATTGATACCTGAGTGCCATTTCTTGTATCAGACCTTTTCTTTTTATATGGCTGCTATTTTAAAACACTTCATGTATTCTTCATACTTCATACAGACTTCATTCATTCTATTCCAGTAATGCTATACCTATATTTTTTTCTAGCACTGAAATCAATAGAGTTATGCTCACAGAGAGTTTTGTTTCAGAATATCCAGTTGTCCAGATAACCTAATAATTGTGAATTATTCTCTGCCTGTGAAGAAATAGACACAATTTTAGAACTTACTGGCTTTTCCAAAATCTCTAACTTTCTGATATCTATCATTTGCCGCCCGTTTGCAAAGATTTTTTTTGGGTAGGAGGGGGAAAGATTGATTATAGATATTACCATTATAGGCAATGGTCTATGTTTTATAGGATTTTCTTTCCACACTTACAGTTTTGATAGGAATCACTACTAATTTAAGATGCAATCCAGTGTCCAATTAGGTGTATATAAATTCCATTGAAATTAATAACACCGGCACTCAAAATTTAATATATTTAATGGATGTAACCACTATATGACTCTGTATAATTCACTTCCTTTCAAGTAAGGATGCTTAGGAATGAGGCATATAACTATATAGTTTGGCAGCCCTTATTACTAACCATTTACCATTCTCATTCTTAGTCCAATCCATTAATTCAGAAACATAGGAAGACTGTGGATAAACTACTCTGGTCAATAGAGGTAAAATGCTGACAGTTGTGACTGTTAAAATAATTCTCTTTCAGCATCAATAGACAGATTTTCAAAGAAGTAAATGTCATTTCCATCTTTGCTCATGCATTTATTTGTCTTTTTGACCAAAACTCTGTCATGACTGATTATTTACGAATGGCACAGGTATTATAAGAATACAGAATTTTAGGAATTATTAAGATAGAAGTGATGCCAATTTATTTTCTTGGCATCTGTGAACTCAGATAACCATAGGAAGCATTTTAGGGTGTAAGGCTGCAATCCTAAACACACTTTGTAGGGAGGAAACTGGACTTAGTTTGAGTAAATGTGGACCACTATCTTCACATTATTGTTCTAACTCTCCTGGTAGCAACATAATACAAGTTGGATGGGAGGTTAAACTGCAGACACGTATCCATGAATCCTGTGCCTCTTTTCTGACCTGGTCTAGGCTCTTTGCATCCTTCATGATACACATTCCCTTATGATAACTCAAGTTTTCTTTCTCTGAACCTTCTTTTGGATTTTGTTGGAACATTTCTTGTTTACTGATTCATGATAAACTTCTGATTTCTTATTACCATTGGAAACAAACCAAGGTGAAACCAGATGTATCAGCTTAAACCTTTGTTGGCTGTTGAGATGTGGTAAGATAGTAAGATAGGGTAGTAAGATCCTCTCAGTGGCAAGACATTCTTACTATTATCCACCCCACCTCACCACTACCACTGGTTTTACCTGACACAGTAGCCACAATATATTTAGGATGGTATGTGACCACCGGGGTGGCAACACTGGCATTGTTCTCCATCTCAGCCCATTTTTGTGCCTCAGCTTCAGCGATTTGATCTTTGAGCATTCTGTTGTGGACTGATTGGATAACATGTGGATTGGAACTCAGTTAATGATCAGCTTTCACACCTCTGAGTGTTCTGATGCAGTTCTTGACTCAAAAACAGTATCAAAATATATATTTAAATTTGTATTTTGAGAAAGAATGTTTAGAAATGTTTATTTCTCTTTGAAAGAAATGCATTTAAGAATACATTTTAAATATGTGTCTGAATGCAAATTTTCATGCAGATTTTTTGAAAGGCACAAATTATGACTTAGTATGGAATGGTCCAGATGAACACATGTGAAAGTGACATGAACTGGATATAATGATTTGGCCATCTCTATTACATAATGGCTTTGTATTGTCTTTACAGTCCATCTGTCAGTGGTGACTGTTGCTGTCGTAAGGGCTGTTCACATATAACAAAAACCCATCAGTTTAAAAACTGATGCATGAGTGGGTGTGCAGCTTGTAGTGGTCCCGCCTCTTTGCTTCAGTGCACAACAGTGATCGGCGCCCTCATCGATTGTGCTGTGTGACGTGCTGGACTGCTTGGTTATTTTGGAGATAAATGTCCCAGATGTTAACCCAGCAACAAACCAGGGGTTAACTGCTGGGTTGTTTAGCCCCTAAACTACCCATTAGTCCTGATTCATACATCACACTGCAGAACCTATGAAGGAGCTGATTGTGGATTGTGTGCTGAAGTGGAAGAGGCTCTTTAAACCAATGGGTTGTCTTTATGTGCAAACAACCCCAATTACGGATGCTTGAGGAATTTGATCTTTGGTGAATTCTGATAAGAATTTACCAGATCTGCACCTATCAGATTAATGTTTGGACTGAAATTTTGTTATTGCCCAGATTTCACACTTCTGAATGTTCTTGGCTCAAAAAATGTATCAAAGGATGTTTTAAAATCAGTGGTTTGAGAGAAAATATTTAAAAATGCATATGCTGAGATAAATTGGGAAATACATATTTTGAGAGAAATACCTCCAGAAATAGACTGATTCATCCTTCCCTAACTGCAGCGTTCTCACTATGCTTATGATAAAGCAAACATAGATCTGTACACAAATGGCTTCTTGAAATTCTCTACCCTATTTGTGGGGAGAGAAAAAAAGGAGGAATAATTTCACCAAATTTCTCCAGAGGGAGGAGAAATTTTCCAACAATTTCTCAGTTAGGACTCACCACTGGGAGGCATTGTATCACAGCTTCTTCCTTTTTTCCTAAGAGTTTTTTTTTTTCTGCTGCCACTGCAAGTGGCAACCATAGCGACTGTTTTAGCAGTCCTCTACAATGTATCCTCTACAATGCCCCATAAATAACATCATTCCAGGGCATTGTTGGGGGAGAGGGAAGGTGGCTGCCACCACCACCCAATACGATGGTGAAGAAAATTTGGAGAAAATTCCCAAAGTGGCCTTTTATTTCTAGTGCAGATGCTTATTATACAGCTACTTCCTGCAAGCCCTGTAGCAGGTGTGAGGTGGGGGGCAGTGTTGTGTCCAGCCCCAGGGAAGAAGTGGAACTAGTTCTGTGCCAAAATCTGGCCTCCAATTTCCTGAAAGTTTTATTTCCCCACGAAAGAGCCTTCCATTTTTCTGCCTCATTCTCAGGGCATTTTATAGTTTATTTTGAATTTCCTTTGGTGATGTTTTTAACTTAGCTAATCACTGTGAAGTGCCTAAGCGTGTGTGTGTGTGTGTGTTTCTTTCGACTACATTGCTTTCCATCTCTCTGCAACCTCCCCAGGCTTCCGGCACTTTCTGATCTGAAAAAGGCCTATGAAAGGAATTACCTCATGATATCTTACCCTGAAGACTCTTATGAGTCCCCTGGACTGCAAGGAGGTCAAATCAGTCAGTCCTAAAGGAAATCAACCCTGATTGCTCATTGGAAGGACAGATACTGAAGCTGAAGCTCAAATATTCTGGACACCTAACGCGAAGAGAAAACTCTCTGGAAAAGACCCTGATGCTGGGAAAGACTGAAGGCAAAAGGAGAAGGGGACAGCAGAGGATGAGATGGCTAGATAGCATCACTGCTGCAATGAAAATGGATTTGAGCACGCTCCGGGAGAGAGCGCAGGACAGGAAGGCCTGGTGTGCTATGGTCCATGGGGTCACGAAGAGTCGGACACGACTGAACAACAAATCTTCCCCTGAGCTTTAATTGAAGCTTGGAAAGCTGAGGAGGCTATAGGTTGCCACTTGCCAGTGAGATGGTTGTACAGTGAAAGACAGGACACTCAAGCAGACCTCTTGGCCACCTCATAAAGAAGGTAAGCACAAGAATCATTAACCCAGCCCATGATAATTTCTCTGAAATGTTCTTCTCCTTTGAATTTCTTTCCAAAAGCAATTTCTTTCAATAAAATTGAATGAGAATGATTGAAAAAAAAGCTATGGGATAAATTTTGGCCACAGCATTAAATATCACAGGCTGTGAGAGGTAGTGTTGCTCACACGATTGTAAACACCAGTTTGCTGTGGAGTGTATGTCCCACATGATATATTTATACTGTGGAGTGTATGTCCCACATGATATATAAAAGACAAAGCATGACTTTTTTCTTTTCTTCCTTACACTTTGAAGGGTGGGTGCCTGACTTTTCATGGGTCTCCCCTACTCAGGGAAAGGAGATTTAATACTTCCCTCCCCAGCCTCAATTTTACAGGTACTTCTCTCTCTACCTACAGGTCTTAGTAAAAGCTAATGGGGACTTAGGAAAAGCCAATAGAGACTCCCCTGTAGCTGCACAGGGGAATTATCCATAATATCATTAATGGTGGGGGAGTATTAAACCTTCCCTCCCTGCACAGGGGTCTCAAAAAAACCAGACCCCACAGTTTGCGGGGTGGGGGGAGATGTAGCTGCTAGCTATGTCCTTAACATAACATGTAGTTTGGCTATGAGTCATAGCATCAGACTAAGTTCCTGTTGAGGAACTGAGTCACAGGATTATCTAACTTATCCACAGGCCTCATTGAGCTCAGCTGAGCTATCATTTATGCAATCCTTTTGAGTGTCTACTGACTAAAACTGTTGACATGTAACATTTTGTAACAGATTACAGAAATCTCACCGTGAACAGCTCAAAAGCCAACATTCTAAGTGACACTGTGTCATTTGGTCAAATATCCAAAAATAAACTCATGATTCCAAGCTTTTATACAGAAGCATCACACATCTGGAGTGAAGTGGAGTAATACTAGAAAATGTAAAGATAAATTGATGCATAAATGTTTCACGACTGGGCTAAAATCTACATAGCCTGACTTTTGGTGATTCAGTCATAGATCAGCAGAGCCCTTGATTTATGCTCCTCCTCAGGAGACCTGTTAAAAATAGCATTGTGTCATTCATCAGGGTATGCAAACTTTTAAGTAGGGAAGGATTTCAAATTCCATATATTGGTTATACATGAAATTTTGTATGAACTGTATTTCAGTCCTACAATATCTTTCATGCCAAACACATAAAACTACACAGATCCTTTTGTAACTTGTCAAGACAATGATAATAAATCCCATTATTAACAATATGCCAATAATTTATGATTAATAACACAACGCAGCTTGTTAATAAAATATTTCAGCAAAAGGAGTAAAGTTGAGATATGATGGCATAATTCTAGAACTGCTGCAGGTGGGTGTGAAGGAGAATAAAACAATTACATTGAAAATGTAAGCTCTTCAGAGACTGTTGAGGAATACCAGGTTATTATGAACTTTTAATAATGCAAGACTTCACTAGGAAATTATTACACTAAATAGCCATCATTTCTCATGTATGCCTATAAAAATATTAAGCAAAGTACAATATTTTAGTTTTTAAACTTTTTTTTAAAAGACTTCATAGATAATGGTAGAATAAATGGATGAACTCTAGTTTTGGAACATCTTAGTGAAAGGGCTGGTTGGAGCTGAAATAAAGAATGTCCAGATTTGGGCTCAATTTTTAATTCATGTTTGAGGATCATGTAGCATAGAAATTAATAAAGGCAGTTCAACATGTATACCCTGTCATTCCCCCCACCCCAAAGGAGTTGCTCAAAGTAGTTTACAAAATATAAAAAGCGGGTTACAAAGTATAAAAATAATAACCAGTCATTAAAACACATTCACAACAAGCTAAAAGCATCAGCTTTGACGTTTGGCTTTTCACTGCAAAGATACATGGTAATCAGGTTAGCAGGGGTGACTCTTAAGCATATTTTATCAATGCCTACTGCCTAGTGCATGCTACTGACTAAGGTCACAAACTTACTCTCCCCTTGCAGGCTGCAGAGTTTACAATGACCTTCCCCTCGATTACATCTCTGTGACTGATGTGCCAGTGCTATTCTGGGCAAACTGAGCCATGGCCAGATAAGGATGGGGTGGGCGCCAGATTGGGTCTGGGAATCTGGCTGCCCTGAGCCACACCTGCTGAGTCCCCTGCCCTGCTTGAGCTCCCCCCATGCTCACTGAACTGCCCGTACTCACCTCGGGCCCATCCGGCAAGCTCTGTGATCGACATTTTGCAAAAGAAAATGGCGATCACAAAAATGTGCACATCTAATCTTATGCAAAATGACATTGTGAATGGTTAATATACTCAAGATTACAGGCGTAAATGGACCATTTATGCCCGTAATCTTGCACATATCAGTCATTCATGGTGCCATTTTGCATATGACTAGATGTGCTTATATTTGCGATTGCCATTTTCTTTTTCAAAATGGGGCTCACAGCACTCGCAGATGGGTCCAGGGTGAGTGCGTACGGCTCGGTGAGCATGCAAGGGCAGGGGCTTGGTGGATGCAGCTCAGGGGCACGAGTGTGGGGGATTCTGCTGGACTCCCAGACCCAGTCAGATGCCTGCATCATCCCTAAAAGTGCACATCACATACTTTTGTCTGTATCACAGATATTTTGATGTAAAGAACAGATCTGCAAATGTGCAGAAAGAAAGCATAGCACTTTTTCCACTGAAATTAATGGGTCAACCCTATCGTTGGGCAAGATTAATGAGCATATCAGGATATATGTACCAATAAGAAATCAGTTTGGATTGGAATACTGGAGTCCCACTTCATAGACCTAACAATATATCCACTTATTGCATAATGGTGTATGCCAGCAATACTTGATTGTAAACACACATGATGCAAGGATGGAGAATAAAATGAAGTTGCTATGTATCCTATGCACAGGGAATCAAAAGGCATTCCAGCATTACCCTTGTCCTGTCTCCAGTGCACACATAGAGATTCTTAATGTGGAACATTGTCCAAGTATCACAGTGCCTGTTCACAACCATGGCAAAGATGCTAGCAGAAGTGTTTCTGGTGCTAGAGCTGCATACATTATTAAATAGCTGTATATGGATATTTCTGCAACAGGCATCATATGTAAATGAGGTAAGCCTAAACCGTGAATTTATGTGCTTCATAATAATAAGCAGTACATAATCAGATGAAAATAATTCACCCGATAAACCAAACCATGTCTACTTTACCACTTATTCATGATATTTACAAGTGGAGCTCCTCATAAGTGGAATTTTAATGTGGTCATTATTTTCATACCATTTTACAATCAAATTATCCGAATACTTTCTTTTCTTTCTTGTTTGATGGTAAAATAAATTTCTACTAAGCATATGAACTAAAATCTCATCATAAACATGTTAATTTTTATCTTAAGAAACAATATGAAATCATACAATTTTTAATTTAGTTTTATGTATGTGTATAGTTCTTATGTCCTTCTGATTTCTGTCTGGCATAGGCTATATTGCATTAATAACCAAAATGTGTATTCTTCCTGTATCTGAAAACTATTTATGCGTTTTAAAAATCTAATGACTTGTTTTGTTATACTATAAATTTTAATGCTACTGTGTATTTAAATGCAGTCCTCAGCATGTATATTAAAAAAAATATATTGCTTTCCGTAGCTGCATGAGCTAAAAAGCTAATCAACTTAGGGATGTCGACAAAATCTGCACTGGCACCAAATGACTTTGGATTTTCATGAATCCGACCTGAGAATTCCTCAGTGGAGCAACTCCCCCACTCCCCCCAACCCCTGTTGGGGGGATTCCACAGAATTGTGGAACATTTTCCTAACTTTCCCAAATTCTCCACAAATTTTGTAGTAGAAAAATATGCAATTAAAAAAAAAAAACACGGCCAAAATGCACATTTCCCCCATAGGCTAAAGCGTGAAAATGTGCATTTGGGTGGAATTTGTGCGTTTTTGCATGTGCACATTCTTGCACATGCGCATTTGCACAAAATCAAATTTGTGAAAATTCAGAAACTAAAAAATATCCGATTCTGTCAATGTGCAGACGACGGAACAAAAGGCTCCCAACAATCCACGAAACAGATGGAACAGATTTTACACAATCCATACATCCCTAGGTCAACTGATTTTTGAAAAAGATAATTTTGGAGAACTATAAATATTTCTCAAGTAAATCACAACTCAGAAAGGAAGAGTCCTGAGGTGTGCATCCTACTTAACTTCTTTTTATTTATTGTCTCAAACTGGAAAATGTCATTCATTAAACAAATCTTTTAAAATGACCAAGGCTGTCCTCTTGTTAATGTTCATTGCATCATTGCTGTTAATATTACAATACAAAAATGAACAAACCTACAACAGTATTTACTCTCCCCGGATAGCACCACCTCCACTATTTACCCAACCCAGAAAATGTAAAGGAAAAAGGACAGTGTATAGACATATGTATAGACTCTAGATATAGACATATGATAATTCAGAAATCATACCTCTTTCCACAGTGAAGTTCTAATGGATCTATGAAATGAAGATGCCAAATTGCCCTCTGTCTCCCTGGATTGGTATCTCCACTCCTGACTTTCCTCATTGGAAGGGGGTTGCCACACTAAGGGTATAATCCTATGCATGTATGCTTAGAGAGAAAAGGTCCTACAACTCCAGACAGCCATCCTTGTTGCCAATACAAACAGTATATGTGGGGCTTGCTGTTGGTGAGAACAAAGACTATTATCTATCTATCTATCTATCTATCATCTATCTATCATCTATCTATCTCCCATATCTATGGGTGAAAAGAGCATGCTCCTTTGACCACTTGTCTTCCCGTCCCATTATAAGTTTTTAACTGACTGAAAAAATAGTGGAGTTAGCTTGTCTCTTCCTATAGTGGAGTTAGCTTGTCTCTTCCTCATCCTAATAGTGGAGTTAGCTTGTCTCTTCCTATAGTGGAGTTAGCTTGTCTCTTCCTATAGTGGAGTTAGCTTGTCTCTTCCTCATCCTAATAGTGGAGCTAGCTTGTCTCTTCCTATACTGGAGTTAGCTTGTCTCTTCCTCTTCTAACTTCTTATAGTGGAGTTAGCTTGTCTCTTCCTCTTCCTAATAGTGGAGTTAGCTTGTCTCTTCCTCTTCCTGTAGTGGAGTTAGCTTGTCTCTTCCTGTACTGGAGTTAGCTTGTCTCTTCCTGTACTGGAGTTAGCTTGTCTCTTCCTCGTCCTATAGTGGAGTTAGCTTGTCTCTTCCTCGTCCTAATAGTGGAGTTAGCTTGTCTCTTCCTATAGTGGAGTTAGCTTGTCTCTTCCTCGTCCAAATAGTGGAGTTAGCTTGTCTCTTCCAGCCATGCTGAGGCTAAAGCATACCATGGTAGCTGGTAATACTTCCTCCCTTTCAGTTTCCAGCAGGACTACAGAACTGTAAGGAGAAGAAAATGGAGACAAGAGAGCACCGAGATGAGAAGGGCAATCTCTTCCTGACTAACACAAGTAAGTCCTTCAAATTGCCAGTTGGGTTCAAAAGTTGGAGGAGGAAGAAAAAGTTCAGTCTGAGTGTACCACATAAATTGTGTTTCAGATTGCATTATACTTGGGGAACTAGCCAAATCACTTTCACCTTGCCTGGCTGCCTGGGTAAACTGAGGCTGTGCACCACAACAAGCCTCCCTGGGCAGATAGTTAAGGCTGAATTTACATGCTGTCAGTTCACTTGGAAGCCAACTGAGGCAGAAGCACCCTGACATGCTTCCCAATCCTTAGTGAAGGGAGGTAAATGGCAGCAGCTGCAGTACTAAGAGGTGTCAGGGAGGTCTGTCACTTCTGACAGGCATCTCTTCAGACTGGCTCTTTGACAGACATAAAATAAATATATAAAAAAAAATTCTAAACGTCTTATATTGATTGTGTAGAGATGGTAGGAATGCCATGAGAATTCAAATAGGGGTGCTCACGTGGCCTACTTGCATTTTTGAAAAGAGAATAAAGTAGGGATGACAGAGAAATTCATTTGGGGGGTGGGGTTCAATTAGTTTTCTTAGGCTTGCCCCTCCCCCTGGACTTTGTTTTGGTTCCCATTGTGGTGCCCGACTTAATCTGCAGTGAATTGGGCCAGTTTGCAGATTTTCTAGGAATTTTGCGCATTTTAATGTTCTGCAATTTGCACAAAATACAGTCAAATTTGCACAAATTATAGCTGAATTTGTGCAAATTGCAGCAGAATTTCCATAATTTGTGAAAATGTGGCCATAATTTGCACACATTTGGCTGTAATTTAGGCAAATCACAGAACCTTCCCCTCCTCCTGAAAATGCACAGAAAAAGTTTCCAGAGTTTGGGGAACAGCCCACAGCACAGCTCGCAGACAGAAAGCGAATCATACACACCATGGAGCTCCATCAAGCCAAAAACAAAATGGATTTCCGAGGGGTGGACATCCCTAGAATAAAGCCAGGCACCACCTGGCTGTTACAGTTGTGATCAAACACTGCCTCAACTGCTGGCCTTTGAGCCCCCCAGATTACTTTATGGCCGGGGATGATGGCAGAGGTACCTTTTCCCAATGGGGACTGGAACTGGGAATATAAATCCCAGAATCCCCAGGACAAAACTGGCATGCCTTGCCTCATTTCCACTGGGGCAAAGGTGTTCCTGGGACCTTCTTGAATCCTTTGGTTGAAGCCAGACCAAGTTATGCTTTAGTTCCATTGAAATCAATGGGTCAAATTACTCAGAATTTGAATGGGACTAAAGTATGACTAGCTTAGGATTGTATCCAAAATTAGTCTAATTTAGGTCATTTCATTGGGTCTAGTAGTCTATGCAGGACTAACACTGGATACAAGCCAGTGTCTGAATCCATGCCATTCTATGCCAGATCCACCCAGGTTTGTGCATACTAGTTATCTGTATGTGCCTAATATAACACTTTTCAGAATTTTATGCTTGTACTGGATTTAGGAATTGTTCAAAATATCCTAAATATGTAAAATGAATGGGGTAAGATCAGTAAATATTAGGGCCGTGCAGGGATCCTCCGATCTGATTTGGAAGCAGCTTTGTGGCTTCCGAGGTGGGCCTGATCCAGCTTGGTCAGATTCAGGGGGACCCCAACCCGCCTCGGCCCCGTACCCGAAGTGAGTTCCCCCCATGCCCCCCAGCTCCTTACCTGGGCTGCCGCCTCCTCTGCCACTGCCACCTTCTCTGCTGTGCCACCTTCGCCGCCGCCCGCTGCTGCTGTCTCCAACACCTCCTCCTGAGGCCTGGAGGTGCGGCAACTCTTCTTCCAGGCATTCACCATTTTTAAAATGGCAACTCCCTGGAAGAAGAGTTGCCATGCGTCCAGGCCTCGGAAGATGGAGGCAGGCAGCGGCGGGCTGCTCCCACTTTCGCTGCCGCCATCTCTTGCGGCCTCGATGTGCCACAATTCTTCTTGCAGGGAGTCACCATTTTTAAAATGGCAACTTCCTGGAACTTCCAGGAGGTTGCCATTTTAAAAATGGTGACTCCCTGGAAGAAGAGTCGCCGTGTGTCCAGGCCTCAGGAGGCGGCACAGAGGCGATGGCGGTGGAGGCGGCAGAGGAGGAGGCGGCCGAGGTATGGAGCTGGAGGTGCCGGGGGGTCTGGGCCAAGGGCCGAAGTGCACCAAGCCCCTGACCCACTCCGGGCCACTTTGTGGCCCCTCCCCTTTGCCTCGGAGGGGGCACAAGGTGGCCCGAAGCAGCCCACTTTGACTTGGGGTTTGGGCCTCGGGCCGAAGCGGTGCACAGCCTTAATAAATATGGCTGCATATAATGAGCAGAGAACAATACAAAATGTCCTTTTATTTTAAATACTGTTCTTTACTGAACTACTATTTATGTCTCTTCAAGAAAATGCCACATATCAGTGCTCTCTTCTCAAAGGATCATTTGATACAGCTCAGCTAGTGAAAGCTGCCCTTGGCATGAGAAGACCAAGCTTTCACCTAAATGACCCTACTTAACAGCAAGGTTGAAGATTTTCTTAATTAAAATTACAAATACTTCAAAGAGGAAAAATGATAGAACTTTTAGAAGATCAGTTGCAAAATAACCTATAAATATAAATGCCAGAAAAAGGAACAGAGAAAAGGGATCACTTTATGCTTCAGTTGATTTGTGACGTATTTATGCATGCTTGCCTTCTGTAATGCTAAAGAAAAAATAAACATGACTTCTTTTGGAAGCTTGTAAAATAAGACATATTTGTTGGCTTAAAATAAACCTACAATAGAAAACCAATTAAGCAAGCTGGTTTGGATATGATGAAATCTATGGTTCTTATCGAAACACCATCTTTTCTTTAAATATACCAGTCCCAGATTGTTTCACTTCTGTTATCTTGAGTACAATCTAGTAAAATATATACCTTATATTAATAACTCTGTGAATTTATCTCTCTGCCCATGCACACATTAAAATAATTTTAGAATTGGTTTTGCTAGGCAATAAAACTTTAATACGTTAGACTTATCTGGGGGGGGGGGTTCTATTGCCTTCCGGCACATTGTTTTTCATATTCTTCTTTTAGGCTAAGTAGGAACTGAAAGAGTCAGATCTAAAATAGGAGACCACTGGGTGTTGAGTACATCGAATGCTGTTCTTCCTGGTTTTAATTTTTGTGAATGTCCCAGAGAGCTTCGGCTATTGGCAGTATAGAAATAAAATAATTTTAAAAAAAAAATGGTTTCCCTTGGCTTTTCTTACCTCTAAGAAATCATCTAAAATGATCTCCACATTCCAGCTTTGTTAATATAAAAACTATCTAGGTTCTCTGTTTTTGTTTTCCACTTACCAAAGAACCTGTGTGTTTCATCTAAGGATAGAGACAGTTCCAACTTAACAGCTGTATATCATATTATATTTTCAAAAATGGGGGATCAACCATTGTTCAGTTGGTTAGTTTTTCTTCTCAGCAATCCTTGGAATGGTTCCAAGTGCAACCTGAAATCATCTCTGTACTTGGTAGACCCTAATTTGAATGGGCAGTATCCAATGCTAGTGCTTCCTAAAGCAACCAGAAATGAGCCAAAATGCTCATTTCTGGAATGGACCAGTTCACCAGACCTTTCACACACAGACATGTTTCATTCTGGAAATGAGTGTTTCAGCTTATTTCCAGCATTGCTTTAGGAAGTGCTGGCTTCCTGTTGTGTGGGCAGTAAGTCCTGCTTATGCAACTTAATGAGTGAGTGCTGGTGCATGGGCAGAGTTGGGTACTACCCAGTGTCTGCAGCTTCCTCCCACTTTCCATCGTAAGACTGCAGCCAAATGCAGGCACCATGGCTTGAACACCAGCCACCTATTTCCTCCCCATCCCACCCTTCTGCATTGTCTATTACAGGAATAAAAATGAAATTTGTTTCAATTCATTTTTAACCAGAATTTAGTCAATTTTCACCTCCCAGACCCAAATGTGGTCTCAAACACAATCTGCAGTCAAAGTTCATACATTTCTGAGCTTGCAATGTAATTCGTGGAGCAAAAAAATAATAATAATAGAAAACTGAGTTTGACAATAGGTGTACATTTGAAAAATGTGCATTAAAAACTGTACTTTTGAAAAGCCACACAAACATGTTTTAATCAATGGGAGAAAAATGTGTACATTTTTAAAATATGCACAATTGATGTGTACACTGGAAAAATGTGCACTGAAATACACAGAAGTTTTTGCATGAACAGGAAAAAGCAAAGCTTGCAATTTGCTAGAGATACAAGTCAGAATGACCCTTCTGTTGGAAATTGGAGAGCATCGACAAACTCGAGCTTTGCTAATTCACATATCCCTAGTTGCCTGATTAAGAGTTCTGGAGAACTCAGAAGCATGCAGCATATTTTATTATCTTTGAGCTGGCCTAATAAAGGTATTACAGTGATATGGGTTTTGGACATTTTCTTTTGGAAATTTTCTTTGGCTCAACAGGGCTACTTTCATTTCTTGTATTCTCTTGTCTCACATATTTATATGACAGAACATGAGACACTATTAATTTGAGACATCACCATAATGTACATATCTTTGTGTTTTGTGCACTTGAAATATATGAGAAGCTGTGTAAACCTGATGTGTCTACTCAGAAAATCTTCCTAGATTTAGATATTAGACATATAAATAGTTTTGACCATCCTGAGCTTTTGTGAAGAAGGTTACAAATCTAAGCAAATAACTAAAAGTGAAAAGTATTGAAGTTTCTGACTGTAATTCTTTAAATAACAAAATAAATGGCCCTAGTTCCTGCTAAGTGGTCATCAGGACCTGTGAATGGGATCTGTTACGTTGTTGATATCTGTCCCGCTCACTTTACCCACTCTGCTTCTCTCTAATGCCCCTAGCTGAAAAGGTGAGGTATGTACCCAGGTGAATTTTAATTATATGCGATTTGAAGTCACACACTTTTTTCATGACTATACAATGAACAATTGCTTGAGCTGGGACTACATTTAAGATAGCAGTGATTTTATCAAAATCTGTTAAGAACGTCATAAACTGAGAGTAAAATGCTAGTGGTTTCATGAACTGAAAAATGGAATGGAATTATAGCCTTAATTGAGATTCATTTCAAGTAAGCCTTATTCTAGTTTACATGGTGATTGCAATTTATGCCCGTTAATCTGCTGAAGCCCATTTTGGCTTCTTACTTTATAAGTCAGTGGTGCACTTTAAAGACTGATGAACAACAAAAAGTGCTATAAGAATTACATTGTCTGATCCAATGGCCTTACCAAGGTAGTATGTGTCCCACTCTCACATATTAGTCTCCCCAAGTACTATAATAATTCACACTATGAATGAAAGTCTAAAGCATCCCCAGAGTCTTCCCAAGAGAAATCCTAATGGGTGCAAAACCACCCACACATAATTCCGTTCCTAGTAGTAGTGACCCCATACATTCCAGTGTAAAGGCTGTAGGTAAGCCCATCTCCAAACAGGAACTGTCTCTTGCTCACTTGCTGTTTGAAGTAAATCAGCTCTCTGTCAGTGGCCTTTGCTGACTGATCTATCAGAAAGTGGACAGGGAAGTGTTCTCCTTCTCTCATTATACTTCATCCAATGAAGCTGAATGGTGGGAGATTCAGGACAGAGAAAAGGAAGTACTTCTTTCACACAGCATATAAAGTATGGAATTCACTTCCACCAGATGTGACAGCCACCAATGTAGACAGCTTTAAAAGAGGATTAAACAAATTCATGAAGGATAACGGCTAGTCATGATGGCTACCTACTACCTCCAGAATCAGAGGTACTTTGCCTCTGAATACCAGTCACTGGGGAACAACAACAGTTGGAGAGGGGTATTGCCCCAAGTTTTGGTTTTGAGCTTCTCACATGCATTTCGTTGGCCACTGTGTGAAACAGGATGCTGGACTGGATACATCTGGGGTCTGATCCAGCACTACTCTTGAGTAGTACAGAGCTGGCTCTCCCATGAGGCATACTGTGCCTCTTGTCCCAGAGCATTCTCCCCCTCACTACCTGTCTGAACCCCTGAGCTGCTACATGGAAGCAGACCAGAGCAGGTGCACCAACACCCCCTCCCCCAGCCACTGCTGCTCCATCCCTCACTACCAGCAGCTGCCTGCATGGGTGCTGCATCACCAAGCAGGCACCCTCCCATACAGTCAGAGCCTCACCAGCAGCCAGGCATGGCAGGACCAAGCTGGCAGCCTGTTATGCTTGTGGAGACCTGCCACCAGCAGGGTGCTCCATTGGCAGGTTGCCTCTGTGCTACACTTCTGGAGTCTCACTGCTAGCTGGACCCTGCACAGCTAGGCCAGCACCCTGCTGCCAGGTGCTCTCCCATTGCAGGCCCTGCTGCCAGCTGCTCCACAGTGAAGCTGGCTCCCTGCCACGCCATGGAGTATGGCTGGTGAATCACCTCTTTTGTCTGAAGCATAGCAGCTGTCACATTTTAAACAAATGAAAAAATGCATGTTAGCAACTGTCCAGTCAGGCCCTCCATGGCTGCCTCATCTGGTTAGGGTGGCTGGCCCTTGGAGCATCAGATGGAGCAGTGGCTGCCCACAGGCTAAGGTCTTTCCCCAAGTTTTTCCTGGTCAAATTTCATGAGACATCACTAGTAGGGATGTACAAAAGTCACTTACCTGTTCACAGATTATGCTGATGCTGGGGGTGAGGCGCTCCGTCCCTCCCCCCCAAATTCTGGCCGCCAGCTCCACTCCGCAGGGATTCTGTGGAGCCGCCGGCCGGCTCCACCAGTGGCCAGACATCCGGCTGCTGGCTAGCAGTTTGTGTCCCTGCAGTCAGCCGTGATAGGCTACATAAATGTTTACGTAGTCTATCACAGCTGATTTAAAAGGAAAAAAAATGCACGTACACAAATGGCGGTGCCCATGGGAGCTGCCATTTGCATTCCTTATTTTGGTACGTCTTAGTCTACGTAAACATTTGCGTAGACTAAGACGGCGAAAATAAGGGGAACGCAAATAGCGTAGACACTATGCTATTTGCGTTTGCCTTATTTTCGCCGTCTTAGTCTACGTAAATGCTTACGAAGACTAAGACGTGCCAAAATAAGGAACGCAAATGGCGGCGCCCATGGCCGCCGCCATTTGCATACGCACATTTGTTTGTTTTTAAGTCAGCCGTGATAGGCTATGTAAATATTTACGTAGCCTATCACTTTTTTTGTTTTTGTATTTTTTTTACTGGAAATGGTGGCGGCCGCCATTTGCGTCCCTGCAGGGCTGCCCAGCGGCTGGGTGTCCGGCTGTGGGCAGCTGGAGTCGGCCGGTGGCTCCGCAGCTTGGCTGCGGAGTGGAGCTGGCCAGGCAGGATTCCAGGGGGAGGGACGGAGCACCTCCCCTCCACCACAGATGCCCCTCAGTGGAGCAAGGTAAGGGATTCATACATCCCTACTGCTGGACCACCTGCAAATCGACCAGCGCCTGCTCAATCAGGCCCTTTCCTGGCTTGGAGCCCAAGTCATCCCCCCTCCGGTGCAGCACCAGGAACTGCGGAGGAAGACTAACCAAAACTTGATGAAACAGGGTGGGAAGGAAGGGGTCCCACTGCATAACTTGTCCGCCGAGCCACTATATTGGATGAGCCCTTCCATGACTTGGTTAGAACATTCTACACTTGCTTCTTGTGAACACACAAGAACAACTGTAGTTATCCCCAGTAGATGGTGCCAGAAGCCTCAAAATTGGACCAAGGCCTACACTGAGTTCCTCGTCTTTGCACGGTCAGGTCATACCCCCATAGATGCGGCGCCAGGCCTGTGGGGGAACTTGCACATCACGTTGATGGAGTGGAGAAAAACTCTAACTGCATACCACATCTGCCAGGCCCCTGCACACAGGGACACTGGGACAATCGAAGCTGGGAACCACAGCTTAACATGGGACCACTGACCATCCTAAGCACTGTGCTGTCAGACCATGTGCACACACAAAGGTTCACAACCATTGTGCTGATTTAAAGAGATAAAAGAGAGTAGTAAGGCAAAAGGGGAGTGGCAGGACCATGGTATGGAGGAAGACCTGTACGAGAGATATGAAGCCTTGGAGTGCCCTCCTGCCAGCCTTTTGCCTAATCCAGTACTTAATGGCTGGGCTGCAGGATCCACCCTGGTGCAAAGAATGTGCCTTAAACGAATATCCAAACCTCAGAGTACTCGGTACCGGCTTAGTAGCAGTCATGGAGATTAATGTTGACAACCTCGAGTGTAATAAGGGATATCTGGGAAGGGGGTGGGGTGCCAGGAGTCTGCAGATGCCTGTGACGTCTTTGCCCTACAGGGGATGATGTGCCAAGCCCGGAAACTCATGCACTAATGGCCACTGGGAGTGCCAAGCCCGGAAACTCATGCACTAATGGCCACTGGGAGTGCCAAGCCTGTATTGAGACTAGGGATGTACGAAAGTCACTTACCTTTTCGCGGATTGTGTTCATGGGGGGGAGGCGCTCCGTCCCTCCCCCCAGAATCCTCAATGGGGGGGAGTCAATCCGGTCCTCCCCCCTGGAATCCTCGATGGCCGGTTCTGCTCCGCGGAACGCGGAGGGCTCTGGATTAAAAAAAAAATGGCGTACGCAAATGGCAGCGGCTACGGCGGCCGCCATTTGCATCCCTTATTTTTCGCCGTTTTAGCCTACATAAATATTTACGTAGACTATTACAGTGAAAAATAAGGAACGCAAATGGTGGCGGCCGTAGCCACCGCCATTTGTGTACGTGTTTATTTGTTTTTTTACCCAGAGC
The DNA here is from genome assembly GCF_057233095.1 of Heloderma suspectum. Taxonomy (NCBI): domain Eukaryota; kingdom Metazoa; phylum Chordata; class Lepidosauria; order Squamata; family Helodermatidae; genus Heloderma; species Heloderma suspectum. Next base: position 67,675,849 of record NC_139460.1, on the reverse strand, counting down.
CCTCTGCTGCTGGGAATCCAGCTGTGGACGGCTCTGACCTGGGCCTGGCCGGCTGCTCCATGGAGCCGCCGCAGAGCACAGCTGGCCGTCGAGGATTCCGTGGGGGAGGAATGGATCACCTCCCCCCCCGGTCGAGGATTCCTAATAATAATCCGCGGAAAGGTAAGTGACTTTCGTACATCCCTAGGAATAGGTTACGCTGGGTCTGTCGCAAGGTTTGTCTTGGGCAAAAAGCTCGCACCGCATTCTAATGAACGGGGGGAGGGGAAGAGCCCTATCCCTTAGTCTACTCCATTGTCTTGATAAGCATGGCTCAAGGTGGGACCAGTTAAGTCTCACCCCTGAGGAAGAATCCAGCTTTCTCCCCTGTCTATTACCAAGTGTGCAGGGTACCTCCCCCCACCACCACTGCTTACCCATCCGGCGGAGCATTTCATGCCATGGAGCCCTGTCCAAGAGGCCAATAAACCAGCTACAGAGGTGGTAAATATAAACAAGAGAAGGAGGGGGGGGTGTCAAAAGACAGGCCTGACCACTGGAATCCACTTTCACATCCCCAGGGAAATAATGCTAGATGTAAGGATGGACCTAGGATACCGGTCTAGGGATGGGGGAGAATTTCTCCCCGAAACTTCAGGGGGCCGAGTGCCAACGCATTTGGTCCTCCGAAGGTTCGGGGAGAAATTCTTCACCCCCCCGCCCCCCCCCCCGGGATGGGACTTACCTTTTACGAATGTCGCGCCCGGCGGCGGGTCCCGGTGGCGGTTCAGCAGGTCTGCGTCAGGGGCAGAGGCGGCAGAATAGCGTTGCCCTTATTTTCGCCATAGTCTATGTAAATATTTACGTAGACTACAGGGACCAAATAAGGAACGCGAATGGCAGCTCCCTATGGGGGCCGCCATTAGCGTACACGCTTTTTTTTTTTTTTTTTAAGTCACCCGTGATAGGCTACATGATGATTAACGTAGCCTATCACGGCTGACTTTGCAGATCTAGCCGTGATAGGCTACGTAAATCGTTACGTAGCCTATCACAGGGCTTTTTTTTTTTTTTACTTTTCTTTTGAAGTTCGCGGCCGGGGAGACGGGGCGCTTCTCCCCGGCCTGAATTTCGGCCGGGCGAGGCGGGAAGCCTCCCCCCCAGCCTGAATTTCGACCGGGCGAGGTGGGAAGACACCCCCCCTCGCATGAACTTCGGGGGGAGAAGCAAAGCGCCTCCCCGTCACCGCGAAAAAAGCTGCGGGACAAGGTAAGTCCCTTTCGTACATCCCTATACCGGTCACACCCAAACTTATCAACCAGGCCCAACCCTGCTTTGCATCAGCAAAAGCAGAAACAGCTGTCCCTACAGGCCATGCCCCTTGGAGCCAAGGTTATAGCCACTGCCATGTAAATAATGTAGAACAACCTAACGACAACCCTGTGAGACAAGTTGGCAGAGGGCTAGGGTACTGACCCAGGGAACCCAGTGCAGTGAGCTTATGGCCATGGGGGGACAAGAGCCCACATCCCCCTGTCTCAGTATGGCATTTAACCATTGCACAATAGAATAGTCATAGGATTGGAAGGGGCCGATGAAACCATTGAGTCCAACCCCCTGTTCAGTGCCGGTGGCCTAATTCCTGGGCAGTATCCCATGGAAGTCCTAACCAGGGCTGCCCTGTTTAACTTCTGAGATCAGATGAAATTAGACTCATCCTGCCCTTAGCTCATCTTAAACTGGACTAAACTGCCTAGAAGGTAAGAAAACAGGTGAACCCCAGGCTTAAAGGCCTATTTGTCTGCCTGCACAGAGTAGACATAGGCCCTACTTGGATGATGAGAAAAATCCTTGCCCTACTCCAGGGCAGGAGATTGAGCATCAAATCTTCTGTGGCGAGATTATGGATATTAAGGGGTGGTCAACGGCCAAAGTCTGACAAAAGCGGGAGTGGGGGGGAGCCCTGCAAGATGCCCAAGACAGAGAGGGCAGTCCAAGCCCATGAGGCAGACTGTCCACCTCCCTGCCACAAAGTAGTCATGGGCGAGGCAGTAACTGCCTAAAGTCCCCTGCCGGCGCTGGCGCATAACTGTCAGGGTGGACACTGAGCCCATAGAATCCCAGAGTAGTTCTGATTCTGAGGAAGAGCAGTCGCTCCTGGGAGAGGAGCGCGCTCCTCTTTCCCAGGGCCCACAGCTGACCGAGATTCCTCCCACCAGCATTCCGAGATTAGAAAGCAGTCAAGGGAGTGACCGAGCAGAGGTAGCAGACTTGGTGGATGCGCGACGCAGACGCAGAGAGCGGCACCAGATGGAGGGCACGGAAAGGAGGCGTAGTGCCCAGTTGGTGCACAAAAAATGGCTGCGCCCCGAGGATCCAAGGGAAAAGGGGAGGGACTCTCCCTAGTCCTTACGTTCAGGGGTCTGCCAGTAATTCCCTTTCAAACGGGGACCAACTGTTTCAACTTAGGGCATAGGTACTCTGCTGCTCAGATCTAGTTGCTACCTGTAGAGTTGTTAAGTTGTAAAAGAAGAGTACCCCTTCATGGATCACTGCCTTGTTGTGGCGAAGGGGCTTGCGTAACTCAGTGAAGCCATAAGCTATGCCGTGCAGGGCCACCCAAGAAGGACAGGTCATGGCAGAGGGTTCTGACAAAATGTGGTCCACTGGAGAAGGAAATGGCAACCCACTCCAGTATTCTTGCCAAGAAAACCCCATGGAAGATGAGCCCCTCAGGTCGGAAGGTGTCCAATATGCTACTGGGGAAGAGCAGAGGGTATTTCCAAGTAGCGCCAGAAAGAGTGAAGCGGCTGGGCCAAACCCGAAAGGACACTCAGCTGTGGATGTGTCTGGCGGTGAAAAGAAAATCCGATGCTGTAAAGAACAATATTGTTTAGGAACCTGGAATGTCAGATCAATCAATCAAGGTAAGCTGGAGGTGGTCAAACATGAGATGACAAGATTGAACATCGACATCTTGGGAATCAGTGAACTAAAATGGACAGGCATGGGCGAATTTAATTCAGGTGACCATCATATCTACTATTGTGGGCAAGAATCCCTTAGAAGAAATGGAGTAGCACTCATAGTCAACAAAAGGGTGGGAAAAGCAGTACTGGGGTACAATCTCAAAAATGATAGAATGATCTCAGTACGAATCCAAGGCAAACCATTCAACATCACAGTAATTCAAGTCTATGCCCCAACCACTGAGGCCGAAGAAGCTGAGGTTGATCGGTTCTATGAAGATCTACAACACCTTCTAGAACTAACACCAAAAAAAGATGTCCTCTTCATCATAGGGGATTGGAATGCTAAAGTAGGAAGTCAAGAAATCACCGGGATAACAGGCAGGCATGGCCTTGGTGTACAAAATGAAGCAGGACAAAAGCTAATAGAGTTTTGCCAAGAGAACACGCTGATCATAGCAAACACTCTTTTCCAACAGCACAAGAGGCGACTCTACACATGGACGTCACCAGATGGTCAATATCGAAATCAGATTGATTATGTCCTTTGCAGCCAAAGATGGAGAAGCTCCATACAGTCAGTAAAAACAAGACCTGGAGCTGACTGTGGCTCAGATCATGAGCTGCTTCTTGCAAAATTTCGGCTTAAATTGAAGAACGTCGGGAAAACTACTAAACCGTTCAGGTATGACCTCAGTCATATCCCTTCTGAATATACAGTGGAGGTGAGGAATAGATTTCAGGGATTAGACCTGATAGAGAGAGTGCCTGAGGAACTATGGACGGAGGTCCGTAACATTGTTCAGGAGGCAGCAACAAAATCCGTCCCAAAGAAAAAGAAATGCAAGAAAGCCAAGTGGCTGTCTGATGAGGCTTTACAAGTAGCTCACGAAAGAAGGGATGCAAAAAGCAAGGGAGAAAGGGGAAGATATACCCAACTGAATGCAGAGTTCCAGAGAATAGCAAGGAGAGACAAGAAGGCCTTCTGAAATGAACAATGCAAAGAAATCGAGGAAAACAACAGAATGGGAAAGACTAGAGATCTCTTCAAGAAAATTGGAGATCTCAAGGGAACGTTTTGTGCAAAGATGGGCATGATAAAGGACAAAGAAGGCAGGGACCTAACAGAAGCAGATGAGATTAAGAAGAGGTGGCAAGAATACACAGAAGAACTATACAGGAAAGATCTGAATGTCCCTGATAGCCATGATAGTGCGGTCACTGAACTTGAGCCGGACATCCTAGAGAGTGAAGTCAAGTGGGCCTTAGGAAGCATTAGTAACAACAAAGCTAGCGGAGATGACAGTATTCCAGCCGAGCTATTTAAAATCCTAAAAGATGATGCTGTTAAAGTGCTGCATTCAATATGCCAACAAATCTGGAACACTCAACAGTGGCCACAAGACTGGAAAAGGTCAGTTTACATTCCAATCCCAAAGAAGGGCAACGCCAAAGAGTGTTCAAACTACCGCACAATTGTGCTCATTTCACATGCCAGCAAGGTGATGCTCAAAATCCTACAAGCTAGGCTTCAGCAGTATGCGAACCGAGAACTACCGGAAGTACAAGCTGGGTTTCGAAGAGGCAGAGGAACTAGAGATCAAATCGCCAACATTCGCTGCATCATGGAGAAAGCAAGAGAATTCCAGAAAAACGTTTATTTCTGCTTCATTGACTACGCTAAAGCCTTTGATTGTGTGGATCACAACAAACTGTGGCAAATTCTTAAAGTGATGGGAGTACCAGACCACCTTATCCGTCTCCTGAGAAACCTGTACGAGGGTCAAGAAGCAACAGTAAGAACCAGACATGGAACAACCGATTGGTTCAAAATTGGGAAAGGAGTACGACAAGGCTGCATATTGTCACCCTGCTTATTTAACTTATATGCAGAGTACATCATGAGAAATGCTGGGCTGGATGAATCAGAGGTCGGAATTAAGATTGCCGGGAGAATTATCAACAACCTCCGATATGCAGACGATACCACCCTAATGGCAGAAAGCGAAGAGGATCTCAAGAGCCTCTTGTTGAGGGTGAAAGAGGAGAGTGCAAAAGCTGGTTTGAAACTCAACATTAAAAAAACTAAGATCATGTCATCCTGCCCTATCACTTCCTGGCATATAGAAGGGGAAGAAATGGAAGCAGTGACAGATTTTACTTTCTTGGGCTCCAAGATCACCGCAGACGGTGACTGTAGCCATGAAATTAAAAGGCGCTTGCTCCTTGGGAGGAAAGCTATGGCCAACCTAGACAGCATAGTAAGAAGCAGAGACATCACCTTGCCGACAAAGGTCCGTCTAATCAAAGCTATGGTTTTCCCAGTAGTAATGTATGGCTGTGAGAGCTGGACTATAAGGAAGGCTGAGCGCCGAAGAATTGATGCCTTCGAACTGTGGTGCTGGAGAAGACTCTTACAAGTCCCCTGGACTGCAAGGAGGTCAAATCAGTCCATCCTAAAGGAAATCAACCCTGAGTGCTCATTGGAAGGACAGATACTGAAGCTGAAGCTCAAATATTCTGGCCACCTAATGCAAAGAGAAAACTCTCTGGAAAAGACCCTGATGCTGGGAAAGACTGAAGGCAAAAGGAGAAGGGGACGGCAGAGGATGAGATGGCTAGATAGCATCACGGATGCAATGAATATGAACTTGAGCACGCTCCGGGAGAGAGCGCAGGACAGGAAGGCCTGGCGTGCTATGGTCCATGGGGTCACCAAGAGTCGGACACGACTGAACGACTGAACAACAACAACAAAAGAAGAGTAAAGCTTTGAAAGGAATCCCTTTGTCTGTGTCTGGACTTGGCTACTGGATTAGACTGAGAGAGGCCTCCAAGGAGCCCTTGACAATAACCGCAGGCCGGGGAGCGCTTGCACTCCGCACCTCCTTCAGCCGCCACAGCCCACCATATTGTGGCCTACTGCCACTGTCGATGGAGGAACTGCAGGCCAAGCCCAGCCCACGAGAAAGGTCGCCGCCGGCGGCAAGGCCAGGCAGGGCGGGCGAACAGGCAGCCATGGCGTGGAAAGAAAAAGCGGCCAGTCAGGCAGTGCTCCATCCAGCGCCGGCCAGCCCCGCAGCCACGTTGCACGTGGCCCAGCAGGCATCAGAGCCGCGAGAGATGGGGCCCAGCCCGATCGCCACCACTGACTCCCCCCGCCCCTACAGGGGCGAGGCACAAGGCGCGCAAACGCCGCTGCCGCTCTCTCCAGCATCCCCACTACTCCCCTCTGAGCCGGGAGGAGGAGGTGTGCCACCAGAGGCCTTCCTGTCACTGGTCGGGCCATCGCCACCGAAGACAGCAGGCAAGGGGGGGCCTGCGCCGCTGAAGCAGGCGCAGCTGCCCAGGAAGCTGCGAGGTGCCGCCACCACCAAGGAGGCAAGAGGGGCATGGGCCGCCGCCCAAACGGCGATACAGCACCGCCGCCGCCGCTGCCACTGATGCCAAACAGACAAGGGGTGTGTGTACCACTGAAGGGAGCGCCGCCGCCTTAATGGCGATGCAGTGCTGCCACTGCTGAGAGCAGCTGAGCTGGCATGGAGTGAGGCCAGCGGCAGCACGAGGCAGGCGAGGGGCGCGCAGGCTGGAAGGAGAGCACCGGCACTCTTGGAGGTGCAGCGCATGCCCTCAGCCAGAGGCATGAGGCAAGCCGGGGCTGAGCCCAGCATCTGATGAGCCCAGCGAGATGGAGGTAGAAGTTGTTGTGGATTTGTTGTCAGTTGGGTTGGGTCTCTCTCGCTCAGGACAGCCGTGTGAGCGAGAGAGCTTTGGTTGTGAGGGGGACAGATTTTAAGGCAACTCTGCCTGCCCCTCCCTGCTTGGGGGTGCCAATGACAAGTACCCATGTCATGTCTCCCCATTCGAACGCAATATCCCCCCCCCCCAGCCAGACGACCTGGTGCTGCCATTTCTAGGCTGCCATTTTAGAAAAATGTCAACGGCAGAGGCTCAGGGGAGAAGACCTCATGATCATGACAATAAAATGGGAGGAAGAACTGTAGTAAGCTGGAAGCTGTCTTGGTGTGCAAAATGAGTTTTATGAAATGCTGGGAAGTTTATAGTTGAAGAAGACAAATCAGTAAGACTTTCCCCCACACCATAGTTACTAACTATGAGAAAGTGCCTTGTGCAATGCAATACATTTTCCACAAACATGGAATACAAGATATATTCTTTTCTGTGCATAGGAGAACTAAAGCATCCCCTTGTATAGCAATATGCTTCACAAATAAACCTCACAAAAGTTTCATTAATTTGGGCTATTATAGGGGTGGGAGGGTGGATCCTGAAGGATTCTGAGGTGGGGCAGGGGAGCTGTCTGTAGTCGGTTATGAAAATTGTGTTGATCTACTAAGAACTATTGCTTTTCACTTCTGGAGAATTTTGAATGCATGAATAAAAGATATGCTGGTGATAAATATTTTAAGATAGGAGGTAGCTTCTGCAAAGGTATGCTAAGAGAAAATGTTTTTAGAAATATGTCATAGTAGTAAGGAAAGGGAGTGGTGGAATGTCCTTTCTCTTCTGTACGGAGGTCAAGGTTAGAGCATGCTATCTTTAGATATATATATGCGGCTGACAGCAGCTCTTTCTGGACTGGCTAAGGTACACCCAAGGTACCTTTGTAGCTCAGATGAGTGCTAGGATGGACAAGCCGGTGTCTAAATGACGTGCTTCAAGCAGCAGCCTTATTTGCACCAGTCTGCAAATTTAAGGTTTCTCTTCAAAGAACATTCAACCCAAATAATACCTAATTAGAATGTCAGAGTAGACTGCTGTGTAGTGACAATTTATTTCAATGAGCTTTGTTGAGTTGTGGCATATATGTTTAGCCAACACTGTGAGAAGTCAAATAGGAAATCTAAAATACTGCCCTGGGATAAATGAGGAAGGTGAAAGATGCCATATGTTATTTTGTATATGATGTACAAGGCAGTATTATGTTTCAATCTAACAATGCAACAGTCTAATTTAGTTAGCCTGAAATACCTATTCAATAGGAATCCCACACTCATCACTCTTGTTTTGCTGTGCAGATAGAGACATGCTAAGCACACATTCTGGTATGAACAATAGAGTCAGATGCACCTTGGAAGAAATCCAGTGCTGATTTGGCTCTACGGGTTCCTCCTATGGTCCCAAATGCCATTGTCTTCAGTGTGTTTCATAGACTACTTACACTGGTGTACTGGCATTTAAGTCCATGGATAGTATTTAATAGTGTAAATGCACTGTGATCTGCCTGAACAGGACAGAACGTAGCAATAATCAGTGCTATGGTCCATGGGGTCATGAAGAGTCAGACACGACTTAACGACTGAACAACAACAACAAAGCTTAAGGACACTTCGGCTACCAGCAGTTGGGAGATATTGGGTCACTTGTGAACCTCAGGACCTCTATGTGGTGTGTGAACTTAAAGTGCTTCTGTATCAGTTGCCCTGGTTAGCAAATATTTTGAGATGGACCATTTGAATGGCAGACCATGATTAGTGCTGTGCTGAAAATTTATCCCACATTTTTTTGACCATTCTCATTCAGTTTGATAGAAAAGAAATTGCTTTCAAAAAGAAATTCAGAGGAGAAGAAGTTTCGGAGAAATTCTCATGGGTTGGATTTGGGGTTCTTGTCCTTCCTTTACTTATGAGGTGGCCATGGGGCTTAATTTACATATAGGGTGGCCATGGAGTGTACAGAGATTCACTGTACAATAATCTCTGTGGCAGCCTGTAGCCTCCTCAGCTTCCCGCACTCCAGTTAAAGCCATCATGAGGAAGACATCATGAAGCAATTCCTCCCATGGGGCTTTTTGAGTTCAGGAATGGCACGTGGCCTGGGAAGCTGCAGAGGAATGGAAAGATGTGTAACAGAGAGAGAAAATACACACAGCACCCTCAGCCACCTCACAGTGATTAGATAAGCTCAAAACCCAAAAGAAATTCAGGATTCTGCCTTAGAAAAGTGGATGCCTCAACATAGTTGATGCTGTTGCCACTTGCAGGAGCAGTGCAATAACCCAAAACCCCTTAGGAAAAAAGAAAGCACCTGTGCTACAACCCCTGCCAGTGCCAATAGTGAACTCTACTTGTGAAAAATGGTTGGAGAATTTCTCCTCCCCAGGAGAAATTCAGTGAAATTGCCCCCCCCCTTCTCTGCCCATGAATAGACTGGAGAGTTTTGAGAAGCCCATTGCGCACAGCTCTAAAAAGGATGGAAGCTCAAGTTACTCTGCCTGGTAACTTGGCCCCACCCCTTTTGCTTTCAGCTCCACCCACCACTGGAATACAGCCCTTGAGACCTTCTCCGAAATGGAATTTGCCCCCTGGACTGAAAGAAGTTCTGCACCCCTGCTCTATCTTATTACTCACCTGCTGATCAGCCTATTATGTCTTTCTTTGTTCATGCATTCATTTAAATATGTTTATCCTGCCTTTGTATGTTTATACAAAGTTTATACTTTGTATGTTTATACATGAATGTTCATGCATTCATTTAAATATGTTTATCCTGCCTTAACACCTTACAGTGGTTGATAATACAAGAAAATTAACACCCAATAAACGTAATAAGATTTTAATTTCAAAAAAATCATATGATTGATGAAGGCACTGGAAGGACTGTGACATAAACTAACTTCTCCCATGTTTAAAAATGATTTGTGTACATTTGGGTTAATAACCTGAATATGGTACATTGTCACAGATATACCACCTGTTGTTGCATTTGAAAAAAAACACAAACCCAATCCACCATATGTAGAAAAGTGTATGTGTGTGTGTGTGTGTGGGGGGGGGGGGTTACAAAGATATTTCCAACAAAAAGTAGAAGTCCTATGAATTAATAAACACATCAACATTTGTGAGTAACATTTTGAAATGATAGCATACTGGTATTAGACTGGCAGCCCACTCCAGTATTCTTGCCAAGAAAACCCCATGGAACGTATCATATGGCTAAAAGATATGATGCTGGAAGATGAGCCCCTCAGGTCAGAATTTGTCCAATATACTACTGCAGAAGAGCAGAGGGAATTTCCAAGTAGCACCAGAAAGAGTGAAGTGGCTGGGCCAAATGGATGAATCACAGGTCGGAATTAAGATTGCTGGGAGAATTATCAACAACCTCAGATACGCAGACGATACCACCCTAATGGCAGAAAGCGAAGAGGATCTAAAAAGCCTCTTGTTGAGGGTGAAAGTGGAGAGTGCAAAAGCTGGTTTGAAACTCAACATTAAAAAAAACTAAGATCATGGCATCTGGCCCCATCACATCCTGGCATATAGAAGGGGAAGAAATGGAAGCAGTCACAGATTCTATTTTCTTGGGCTTCAAGATCACTGCAGATGGTGTCTGTAGCCATGAAATTAAAAGACGCTTGCTCCTGGGGAGGAAAGCTATGGCAAACCTAGACAGCATAGCAAGAAGCAGAGACATCACCTTGCTGACAAAGGTCCGTCTAATCAAAGCTATGGTTTTCTCAGTAGCAATGTATGGCTGTGAGAGCTGGACTATAAGGAAGGCTGAGCGACGAAGAATCTATGTTTTCGAACTGTGGTGCTGGAGAAGACTCTTACGACTCCCCTGGACTGCAAGGCGATCAAATCAGTCCATCCTAAAGGAAATCAACCCTGAGTGCTCATTGGAAGGATAGATACTGAAGCTGAAGCTCAAATATTTTGGCCACCTAATGTGAAGAGAAAAGTCAGTGGAAAAGACCCTGATGCTAGGAATGATTGAAGGCAAAAGGAGAAGGGGACAGCAGAGGATGAGATGGCTAGATAGCATTACTGAAGCAATGAATATGGACTTGAGCACACTCCAGGAGAAAGCGCAGGACAGGAAGGCTTGGCGTGCCATGGTCCATGGGGTCACGAAGAGTCAGACATGATTGAACGACTGAACAACAACAATAATTTCTAATAAATAATTAAAAACTCTTTGTGCCAGAAGTGGTGGAAATCTGTGCTGGAAGTGAGGAAAAGCAAGAGGGAATTTTGTCCTTCGTTAGTAGTCCTGTGCATATGATATGAATTTCTGGAACAAAATATGGAAAACTATCAATAATATTAGAATGCTAGATCCAAAACTATTCTTCTTACCAATACGGAAAGGGAAAAAGCCTGAAGAAATAGAAGGGAGCATTGCTTTATATGATTCATAGAAAATTAATATATGCTCAAACTAATATATGCCAGATTAATATATGTTAAATATTGGAGGAATCTAGAAATACCTAAAGGTCACCTTCTCCCATATGAGCCTGCCTGAGTTTTAAGATCCTTGGGGGAGGCCCTTTGCTTGGTACCGCTGCCATCAAAGGCACATTTGGTAGGGATGTACGAAAGTCACTTACCTGGTCCTGCAGCTTGCTTTGCGGTGGGGGGGAGGCGCTTCGGTTCTCCCCCCGAAGTTCAGGCTGGGGAGGAGGCGCCCTGCCTCGCCCGGCCAAAATTCAGGCCGGGGGGGGAGGCGCCCCGCCTCGCTCGGCCGAAATTCAGGCCGGGGAGAAGCGCCCCGTCTCCCCGGCCGCGAAATAAAAAAGTGAATGTAAAAAAACAACAACACACACACGTGATAGGCTACGTAACGATTTACATAGCCTATCACAGCTAGATTTCCAAAGTCAGCCGTGATAGGCTATGTAAATCGTTACGTAGCCTATCACGGGTGACTTTGAAAAAAAAAAAGTGTCTACACAAATGGCGGCGCCCATGGGCGCCGCCATTTGCGTTCCTTATTTGGACCCGGGTAGTCTACGTAAAGATTTACGTAGACTACGGCGAAAATAAGGGCAACGCAAATAGCCCAAATAAGGCTATTTAGCCTTATAGCCAATATAATACTTATAGCCAATATAATACAATATAGCCTTAAAGCCAATATAGCTTATAGCCAAATAAGGCTACCCGGGCCCAATTAAGGAACGCAAATGGCGGTGCCCATGGGCGCTGCCATTTGCGTACGCGCTTTTTTTTCCCCCCAAAGTCACCCGTGATAGGCTACGTAACGATTTACGTAGCCTATCACGGCTGACTTTGGAAATCTAGCCATGATAGGCTACGTAAATCATTACGTAACCTATCATGTGTGTGTGTTGTTGTTTTTTTTACATTCACTTTGTAATGGCGGCGGCGGCGGCAGCCGTTCGGAAGACCAGCCGACGCCCCCGCTCCCGCCGAAATGCCGCTGAACCGCCGCCAGGACCTGCCACCAAGAGGGACATTCGAGTGAGGTAAGTCCCAACCCGGGGGGGTGGCGGGGGGGTGACAGAGAATTTCACCGCCAATTTCAGGGGGCCGAATGCGTTGGCATTCGGCCTCCCCGAGATTCGTGGAGAAATTCTCCACCATCCCTAACATTTGGTGGGGATATGAGAGTGGGCCTTCTCAGTGGCCACTCCCAGGTACCAGAGCTCCCTGCTAAAGGAGACTAGGTTAACCCCCTTTCTGTTGTCCTTCCCGTTGCAGGCAAAAACATTTTTATTCAGCCAGGCCTTTGGCACAGAAAATGATTGGTGCTGCTTATATCTTTTATTGTGTTTTAATTATGTTTTTAATTTATTTGTTTTTCTATTGTTTTCATACAGATTTTGTTAGTCTGGTTAGCTGCCTTGAATGTCATTTTTTGGCAGAAAGACAGGATAGAAATTAATTGTTAAAATAAATTAAATAAATAAAGAGAATGGCACATAAAATGGGATACAGCTATCTCAACAGCACAATCTTATGCATGTCTACTCAGAAGTAAGTCCTATTAAGTTAGATAGGGCTTACTGCCAGGTAAGATGGTGTAGGATTACTAGCTTAATAAATAAATATTGGTATTATGGATGAAACACAGAATATGTCATGAGAATTGCTTTGAATGTAGTTGCTTTATGTGATATTGGCAAGGCAAGTCATGTAGTAGGAAATCAGTTTCTTTTGTTATAGCAGTGCACCCCAGTATCTTTTGTTAGGCACATCCCCTTCCTGGATTCTGCTTCCCTCGACACTTTACCCCAGTAATCTCAGTAGTCCTGCATGTTCTCCCTTTCAGAAAGGGTTGGACATTGGTAGCTAAGCATGTCAGCAGACAATGAGGGACCACTGATAGAACCAGAGAAGAAGTAGAACACATGGGAGACCAGAATCAGTAGAAAATCTCTGATATTTAGAACTTGTTGTCCTCTAACCATACCTGTATGGTGTGGTAATATGAATAATACTGGCAGATTTATAAATACCCTTTTCTCTAAATGACAGACATTTCAAATGTGTTAACTCATCTTAATGTGGCTAATAGGTTAGCTGATTTTTAGTATTCTTTTTAAAATAGGAAGATTAAGGAGTGTTGGAATATTAATCAGCATCATCAGCATGAAGATACAGTTGCAATTCATGTAGTTCTCATACATGCAGTCATTATTTTTAATCACGTAGGTCTTGTTTTAAATTGCTTAATAAATTCTCACATCTGAGAGTGAGAGCCATTAATACAACAACACACTTATTACATGTGTAGTACTGCAGAAGTAAGAGTTATTCCAGTCCGGGAAGGTCATTGCTCTTAAGTCTTATTCCACAGGATTGCAATGGCATCCACATAGCCTTGTAAGGAATGATGAAAACTGAGTGATAGGTCCAGATAAGAGAAGCTGTATGTTCCATCTTGTGCCGATATAGCTAGCACGAGGAAAGATTGCCATCTTTAAAACCTCTAATCTAGCTCACCAAGATAAATAAAATGGGGGCCAATGCGAAATAACATTTTCCAGGATACCCTTCATATTCTACATGAGTGGTGGTCAAATGACCTGTTCACCAGATTATATTTAAACAACATCTGAGCGCTTTGAGCCTTTACAGTTTCTGAAAGGGCTGTGACAAAAGCATGTGGTTATTTTAAGCAGGAGATGTCAGACTGAAACATTTTGCACTGATTTGAATGTATCAGTTGACTTTCAGTTTCATGATGACCTGAAAAATCTGGCCTTGAAATATGAAGCAGGTGACACAAGCAGTGCACAGAAACCCAAGCTAGAATGCAGAGATCAAGGGCCAAAACAGACATTACTTTATATCTGTGTCTATCAGCTATATCCTTTTTTTCATTTCTACTCTAAAGTAGGCACAGGGGGTCCAATCCAGATCATAAAAGTCCACCTCCACCCCCTATACTAGAGTACTGATCCGATCAGGGGTGCTGCACCTTCTCTAGAGCAAAAATGGAAAAAGATGTAGTTGTAGATACAGATTTAAAGTAGTGTCTGTTTTGGCCCTAGGGCATGCTAAACTCTATAAAACAGAGTGTGCACAAATGGCCTCTTGAAATTCTCCATCCTATGTGTGGGCAGAGAAAAATTGGAGGGACAATTTCACTGAAGTTTTCCAGAGGGAGGAGAAACTATCTGACAGTTTCTCACAGTTTCTCAAGAGTACAACTCACTATTGGCTGGGTTTACAGCACGGCTTCTTTCTTTTTTCCTAAGGGTTTTTATTATTTTTTTGTTCTGCCCCTGCAAGTGGCAACAACAGCAACTGTTTTGGCAGCCTGGCCACCATTTTGCATCCTGTACAATGCCCAGTATCTAGCACTGTTCCAGTGCACTGTTGTGGGGAGAGAAAGGTGACTACGACCACCCCAAAAACATGGTGAAGAAAATTTGGATAAAATTCTGTAAAGTGGGCTTTTATTCCTAGTGCAGATGCTTATAGTACCGCTACTTCTCTGAAAGTCCTGTCGCAGGAGGAGTCTTGTGCCCGGCTCCAGGGAATAGGTGGAGCTAGTTCTGTTCCAATATGTGTCCTCCAATTTCCTGAAAGTTTTCTTCCCCCATGAAAGAGCCTTCCATTTGTTTGCCTCATTCTCAGGGCATTTTATAACTTATTTTGAATTTGGTTTGGTGGTGTTTTTGAACTTACCTAATCACTGGGACATGGCCAAGGATGCTGTGGTGTTTTGTTTTGTTTTTTTCTTCTTTCTACTACATAATATATCTCTCCATTGATCCCAGGCAGCCAGTGCTAGGGATGTACGAAAGTCACTTACCTTTTCGCAGGGGTGCTTTGCGGTGGGGGGGAGGCGCTTCGCTTCTCCCCCCGAAGTTCAGGCGAGGGGGGGGAGCCATCCCGCCTCGCCCGGCCGAAATTCAGGCTGGGGGGGAGGCTTCCCACCTCGCCCGGCCGAAATTCAGGCCGGGGAGAAGCGCCCCGTCTCCCCGGCCGTGAAACAAAGTGTAAAAAAAAAACAAAAAACCCCGTGATAGGCTACGTAACGATTAACGTAGCCTATCACGGCTAGATTTCCAAAGTCAGCCGTGATAGGCTACGTAAATCATTACGTAGCCTATCACGGGTGACTTTGAAAAAAAAAAAGTGCGTACGCAAATGGCGGCGGCCTATGGGCGCCGCCATTTGCGTTCCTTATTTGGTCCCGGTAGTCTACGTAAAGATTTACGGCGTAGTCTACGTAAATCTTTACGCAGACTACCAGGACCAAATAAGGAACGCAAATGGCGGCGCCCATAGGCTGCCGCCATTTGCGTACGCGCTTTTTATTTTTTTTTCAAAGTCACCCGTGATAGGCTACGTAACGATTTACGTAGCCTATCATGGCTGACTTTGGAAATCTAGACGTGATAGGCTACGTTAATTATTACGTAGCCTATCACGGGGTTTGGGGTTTTTTTTACACTTTGTAATGGCAGCGGCGGC
Organism: Heloderma suspectum; assembly: GCF_057233095.1. Lineage (NCBI taxonomy): Eukaryota > Metazoa > Chordata > Lepidosauria > Squamata > Helodermatidae > Heloderma > Heloderma suspectum. The sequence goes on along the minus strand of NC_139460.1, from coordinate 67,660,203 downwards.
AGCCGGTCAGAAGACCAACTGCCGCCCCTGCCCCCGACGAAAGGCCGATGAACCGGGACCCGCTACCGGGAGGGACATTCGCCAAAGGTAAGTCCCATCCCAGGGGGGCGGGGGGGCGGAGAATTTCACCGCTGATTTCGGGGGGCCAAATGCGTTGGCGCTCGGCCCCCCAAAGATTCAGGAAGAAATTCTCCGCCATCCCTAGCCAGTGCTTCCTGTTCTGAAAAAGGCCTGGGGGAGGAATTACTTCACGATGTCTTCCCTTGGGCTTTAACTGAAGTGCAATAAACCAAGGAGGCTACAGGCCACAAAAGAGATGATTGTACAATGAAAGACAGCACATTGGAGCGGACTCCTCAGCTACCTCATAAGTAAAGTAAACTCAAGAACCCGGAACCCAACCCATGATAATTTCCCTGAAATTTCTTCTCCTTCGAATTCCTTTTCAAAAGCAATTTATTTTCTATAAATTGAATGAAAATGAATGAAAAAATGTGGTAGAAATTTTTGGCACAGTACTACTAGTGCACTAGTATAAATTCCTATACGCACTTACGTGGGAGGAAGACCCACTGAACTCAATATAACTTAGATGTTGGATTTGCATTGAGTTGCAAAACATTTCTGAAAGGATCAACTCATCTCAGAAAATGATAGGTAATATTTCAGATTACATAAGGGAATGGAGGACACTGATAGCGTCTCTACAATGCAAATGACAAGAACGCTTTAAGAACTGCATTTGTAAGCCAAATTACATGTTACCCACCTCTGTTTGCCTTTAAAATTACCTTCCCCACTGAGGTGGCCAGTGCAGTGGAAAGTAATTTTTAAATGCCTCTATAGCACATGGAACAATTGTATGCCAGAATCACTGGCATGGGAATGTTCCATGTGTTTAGACTGAAGTAATGAGAAAGTGTTTTGGGGTGGCTCCAAGATAGGAGCCTGGATGTAATGCGTCTGCTTCATCATCTAACTGACCCTGTTACATAGTCTAATAGTATTCTCCCGGTTACTACCAAGGAATTTCATTCTTTGAGCTTCTGTGTCTTTCGTTGTATACCCGGCAGCAGGAATTGTTGTGCAGATATGAAGACAATCCAGCCTCTATTGATGTCAGTGTACATATGATTCCCATCTGTCTTCCTCCCCACTCCCCCCGACCCTGACCACATCTCACCACTTTCTCAAAAAATTAAATTTCTATTAGTCTTGAACCCTTGCAAATTATTTTTACTTAGCTAGAAATTGGTAATGTTGCTGTTCTGCAATACTTGTAATATGCTATTTTTTTTATGGAATAAGCTTTGTTTAAATATATTTTAATCTCTGTTTTGAATTGTATTTTTCTTGTTACGCTGAAATTTATAGTTCGTTTATTTTATGTTGTGAGCCACCTTAGATTATTTTTAGGAAAGGTGAGTATAGTTTTAAAAACTTAATAATATTTCTCATGACAGTTGTAATGAGACTGCAAAAACTAAGGACTCTATTTCCCACCAGCCTCTTGTGGCTGCATTAGAATAAAAATCAAAATGTCAGGAATCCATTCTGGGATTTCCCACAGTTTAGCCTATAGAATAATTCAATATGCATCCCAATATGGATAAAGAAACAAGTTAGACAGAGGCTGATTTAAAAGAAAAAGAAAACACCTGCAGATCAGAAATCAAGTTAGGAACACCCAAAGCTTCTTGATATTGAGTCAGACCATTGCACTGAGTCTATCTAGCCCAGTGTTGTTGACAGTGGTTGACAGAAGCTCCATAGGGTTTTGTGCAGAAGTTTTTCCAGCCCTACCTGGAGATGGCGGAGAATTTCTCCCCGAAACTTCGGGGGGCCGAGCGCCAATGTGTTCGGCCCCCCGAACAAGTTTCGGGGAGAAATCCTCCGCCCCCCCCGCCCCCCCCCGGGACGGGACTTACCTTCCCTGAATGTCCCTCCCGGCAGCGGGTCCGGCTGGCAGTTTGTCCGGTGTTAAAGCGGGGCAGGAGCGGCAGCCAGTCTTTCGACCGGCTGCCGCCCCCGCCATTGCAATGAAAGAAAAAAAAAAAAACGTCCCCTGATAGGCTACGTGACGATTCACGTAGCCTATCACGGCAAGATTTGCAAAGTCAGCCGTGAAAGGCTACGTGAATCGTCACGTAGCCTATCACGGGTGACTTTAAAAAAAAAAAAAAGTGTGTACAGATAATGGCGGCCCCCATAGGGAGCCGCCATTCCCGTTCCTTATTTGGTCGCTGTAGTCTACGTCAATGTTTACATAGACTACGGCGAAAATAAGGGCAACGCTATTTGCGTTGCCCTTATTTTCGCCGTAGTCTACGTAAACATTGACGTAGACTACAGCAACTAAATAAGGAACGCGAATGGCGGCTCCCTATGGGGGCCGCCATTCGCGTACGCGCTTTTTTTTTTTAAAGTCACCCGTGATAGGCTACGTGACGATTCACGTAGCCTATCACGGCTGACTTTGCAAATCTTGCCGTGATAGGCTACGTGAATCGTCACGTAGCCTATCAGGGGACGTGTTTTTTTGTTTTTTTTTTACTTTCGTGTTCGCTGCCGGGCGAGGCGGGAAGCCTCCTCCCCAGCCTGAATTTCGGCCGGGCGAGGCGGGAAGCCTCCCCCCCCGGCCTGAACTTCGCGGGGGGAGCAGCGAAGCGCTCCCCCCCACCGCGAAAAAGATGCGAGAAAAGGTAAGTGACTTTCGTTCACCCCTAGGGAGATGCTGGGGATTGAACCTGGGACTGTCTGCATGCAAAGTAGGTGCTCTACCACTGAGCTACAGCCTCTCCCCTTCTGTGTGCTGTATTAGGAACACAGGCCTTCTACTGAGTCAGACCACTGGTCTGTCTAGCCCATTATTGTCAACCACTGACTGGCAGTGGCTTTTCCAGGGTGTCAGACAGTTTTTTCTGCCCTACCTGGAGATGCTGGGGATTGAACCTGGGGCCTTCTGCATACAAAGCATGTGTACTACCATGGATAAGAGCTCACTTCTTGATATATGTGATGGCAATGGAGTTTTGATCTAAATTGTGATCACTGATTAACTACAGCATCTAATACACAACCCTACAGATAAAAGGTATGGCTTGCATCTAGCATTTCCTCCTGTCAGTGGGAGCACTCCCTGAGGGCCACCCTCATGATGTTCAGGTCAGTGTATCTGTGTGTGAGTGTGTGTGCGTGTGTGCATGCATGCGTGTGTAGTGGGGGGACTTTACTGATTCCCACATCCCCCTTCAGCCCCCAAAGCCACTTCTCATGCTTTCCAGAGGGTCACCCAACCCTCCAGGACAGATTTGAGGATGGGGATATGGAATTGCAGTAGAAGAGGGATCACCTTCCCCAGTTCCACCAGTGAGAATTTTCACTAGATCAGAAGGCTTCTGTGAATGAAAGAAGCCTTTCCATACATAGAAGGCAGATTCTGAATCCTGTGGTTCTCTGAAATTGTGCTGCTGGATAGTCATAGAGATATGACTTGAAGGGTCCCCTGACATGATGCACCATGTAGATTCAAAATGATATTGCTTCTTAAAAAGAAATATGGTATGCATGCACATCCACAAAGGGAGACAACAACTAAAGCATGCATAGTGGCTGCCAAATGCCAAGAATCCCATGCTAAGAAGAGAAGAGAAGAGAAGAAAAAGCTCTGTGCCACCTATAGAGTTCCAGACAATGTAGGCATGACAGGGGGAACAGTTTCTATAAAAATGATATCCACACATATTATAAGTAAATCAGCTAGTTGGAAATCAGTTTGCAACTTGCTCTTGCTTGGTAAATGTGAAAGTTTAAGATTATGAGACAGATGAAAAAAGTATTCATAGCAAAAGCCATGGCTTTAAATGAGTTTTACAGAAAGTTTGATTTCATAATGAAAGAGGTGTACTTTAGAGAAATGCCCTAACCCCGGCGCAAGCTTGTCTGGCTGAAAGGGGGGGTCATTGCGGGCGAGTGGGGTGAGAGGACATAGGGGCCTCTCATTGGTGCATCCCAGTGGCACCACCATGCAAGGAGGGGTAGGCTGAGTTGCCTTAAAACTCAGCCCCCCTCCCAATCTCAGCTCTCTGGTTCAATGCAGCTCCCTCCCACCCTCCCCTAAGCAGTGTGGGTTTCTTGCCAGTTGCCCCTTTGGGAGCCATGTAGGAATTTTTTGGCTCACAGTTCGATTGGCCTATTAGTGTGAGTCTTTTTTTGCCTATGTCACACTGTTATTCAGGTTGAGTGTGTCCTGTAAGTGAATACGGTCTATATCATCAGTCACATTCCAGTTGGCAGCTAGGACGGGCAAAACCTGAAAGAGAGTAGGGATGGTGTGCATGCAGAGGCACCTTATGGTGACAGGTGATGACTGAGGCCCCTCGAACAGGTTGTGCGGCTGGGCGAGGGGATAAGGGTTGCCTGGGAGACCAACCCTACTCACTCACCCAGGTGTTGTGCGGCACCGGGTTGGGGGTGACACGGGAAGGTCTACCTCCCCCAGAAGGGGCAGAATGGAGGGGTGGCAAGATCACCGCCCCCCCTCAGACTGGGTGTGTTTTCGCCCAACAAGTGCCAGCTAGCCGCTGACACAGTTAGATGCCCATCCTTGTTACCCCTTTGCAGGTATTTCAATAAATGTGGCCTAATTTTCAACCCAAGCTTGTTGTCTGCGTCTTCTTTAACTCATCTCTGCTCGCAAATGCAATGCCTTCTGCCACTTACGGTAATTAACTACCAAGGGATAATGCCCAGCACTCTACCTCCTCAAAGCACTATGAAAACACAAATTCATTACTAACAAATGATTAATATACAGGATTCTGCAAATAAATTTGTGGGCTGAAGAATGACCCCTTCCCTCTTATTTTGTGCATTGTGAGATACAGCCAGCTTTCTGAGTATTAAATTATAAAAAATAACATCTAGCTGAAGGACATAAAGATTTGCTTTCCTTAATTAGCGTATCAAGAAAGTTAGCTATAAGTAACAGGAACTGCTCAAGGCCACAATGACATAGTGATAAAGCTATATTTTGATATTACGTCCTCCCTCGGCATCTTTTAAACATGCGACTTCTTTTAAGGTGGAAAGATGGCTGAACGCACCATCAGCACTAGGGGTGCATGAAAGTCACTTACCTGGTCTTGCAGCTTTTCACGGTGGGGGGGAGGCGCTTCGCTGCTCTCCCCCCGAAATTCAGGCCGGGGAGGAGGCGCCTCGCCTCGCCTGGCCGCAAACTAAAAAGTTAAAAAAAAAAAAACACGACCCCGTTATAGGCTACGTGACGATTAGCGTAGCCTATCATGGCTAGATCTGCAAAGTCAGCCGTGATAGGCTACGTAAATCGTCACGTAGCCTATCACGGATGACTTTTAAAAAAAAGCGTGTACGGCTAATGGCGGCCCCCATAGGGAGCCGCCATTCACGTTCCTTATTTGGTCGCTGTAGTCTACGTAAAGATTACGTAGACTACGGCGAAAATAAGGGCAACACTATTTGCGTTGCCCTTATTTTTGCCGTAGTCTAAGTAAAGATTTACGTAGACTACAGCGACCAAATAAGGAACGCGAATGGCAGCTCCCTATGGGGGCCGCCATTTGCGTACGCGCTTTTTTTTTAAAGTCACCCGTGATAGGCTACGTGACGATTTACGTAGCCTATCACGGCTGACTTTGCAGATCTAGCCGTGATAGGCTACGTTAATCGTCATGTAGCCTATCACGGGGGCGGGTTTTTTTTTTTAGTTTTATTGGAATGGCGGCGGCGGCAGCCGGTCGAAAGATCGGCTGCCGCCCCCGCCCCTGACGAAGACCCGACGAACCGCCGCCGGGACCCGCTGCCAGGAGGGACATTCGGGAAAGGTAAGTCCCGTCCCGGGGGGGGGTGCAGGGTGCAGGGGGGTGCGGAGAATTTCTCCCCGAAACTTCTTCGGGGGGCCGAACACATTGGTGCTCGGCCCCCTGAAGTTTCGGGGAGAAATTCTCCGCCAACCCTAATCAGCACTTGAATAACCCTAGTAACAGCTCTAACCAAATGGGAAGTGACCCTTTCATAGGCTCTATCCAGAACGCATGTTCAGAATTACCACACTCCTACAGCAGTGAAGAAGCAGAGGATGTGTGGAGATGTTCGGTTCACCATATGGAAAGATTCTACAGATAACCAGTTCCCCACATGGTCTTCATGCTCCATTTCCATGCTTAGTTTTCTTTGTGTATTTGTTTTTAGCAACTGATTTTACTATGCATGCTAAAACACAATGTGAAATGATTAAGAACACATGATTTAGAACACCATATGTATAACTGGCGCTAAGAGCTCCAAAATGGCTGTAGCTGGCAACCCATATCATAAGACGTGTGGCTTCTGGGGGTATTTAGGAAACAGTGATTTGTTGACTTTAAAGATGAACAATCCCATGGGCTTTTCTGCTGTTCAAGAGATGTATGTCAAATGGGGCATGGGTGGGGTAGGGGAACAGGATCTCTTACACATTTTAAAGAGGTTCGCATACAGCATCACCAGAGATTCACTGAGTGATCAGAACACTATAGCCATACAGCATTTCAGAGGAACATCATTTTACAAGTGGAGCAGAGTTAGATATCTCAGGCTACAATCCTTGTGCTACCAAATCTATAGTTATTGGTGAGTTCCCCCTGGCTCTAATTGTAATTAGATTGGTTTTCTCTGAGAAAGCTTGGGGCCTTCCTGAGAGTTCTCTGCAAAGACCTGGGAAGATCAAAGCCAAGGGAGCTTGCCTCAGGTCCTCCTCACCTGTCCAGTGAGGCCATGGAAGGCCAGGTTAGGCTTCAGTAGCAACATGTTCAGAAGCATGCATTGCTATCGCACAGCTGGAGAAATGGAATACCCAATGCTTTACACAGCAGTCCATTGATCCAAGACAATCAGGGCACTCAGTTTACCCAGTACTTCAGTGGCAATGGCTTAAAACCCTGACTTTAAAGAGAGGCACCTGCCAGCTCTGAAGACTTCCACAACAGTCCTTCATGCCCCTCCTTTTACCAGTGTAGGTTTTGAGAAAGGGGTGGTCAGAAGGGAAATCTGAGCACCAAGTTCCATGGCCTGAGTTTTCTCAGAGAGCCCTTGGAATGGTCCCAAGCTTTTTCTGATTGTTCTCAGAGAAACCATGGAAATACAGCTAATTATGAGTTGAACCAGGTGGAGATCACCCAACAGTACACATGACCTACTCACCAGAATAGTTAAGCTAAACACATAAGGTGTGCCCAAGATACTATATAATTTTGGATTTGCTTCAGCAGTATCAGCTGCGCCCCTATCCCCCTAACCATCTGCTCCCATCAGTAGTTCATGCCCTGGTCTCCTCTCGCCTAGAATACTGTAATGCGTTCTATGTGGGGTTACCCTTGAAGATGGTTCAGAAGTTGCAGCTGGTGCAGAGTGCGGTGGCCCACCTGATTAAAGGCAGGCATCGGTGAGATCACATCACTCCAGTGCTGAAGGAATTGCACTGGTTACCAGTTGTTTTCTGGGCCCAATTCAAGGTGTTGGCATTGACCTTTAAAACCCTATATGGTTCCAGCCCAGTCTGTCTTAAGGAGTGCCTCCAACAACACCAGGGATGCCACTCAACAAGATCAGCCTCGGTAGGCCTTCTGTCTGTCCCATCAGCCAGGACAGCAAGGATGGTGAGGACTAGGGAGAGGGCCTTTTCTGTGGTGGCCCCCACTCTGTGGAATTCCTTCCCTAGTGACCTCTGCCATGCCCCCTCTTTGAGAGCTTTTGCCAGGCTTTAAAAGCCTGGCTGTTCAGGTGGGCATTTGAGGGTGGGTTAGGGTTTTTTAGAGCAGTGTTGTTTTGTTATGTTGTTTTGTTCAGTTGATTATGTAAATTCGTTGTATTTTGTGTTATTAGTATTGTATGCCACCTAGAGTGGCCGGGTAACCGGCCAGATGGGTGGCTAATAAATCTAATAAATAAATAAATCTAATAAATAAATAAATAAATAAATAAATAAATAAATGCGAAAGACTATAAATAAGAAGCAAGTGATTTGCTGGAATCATGGAAGGGTAAGCAGGAACAAGAACAGCCAAAGTAAGTTCCTTGTGCATTTATTCATCAGTACTTAAGCAGCTCTTGGAGTAGACTCCAGACCAGACCAGAGGTTCCTGGGCTGCACACAGCAATCATATGCTCAGCATGATGAAAATCCCATCCTTTGGTCTTATTACCCAGCGGAATTAAAGTATCTTTTGTTTAACTTCATAACTTACAGATTCATTAGCTGGTAATCATCATCGAATGTCAATACTTTGAAGGAAATGTTGACTTTTTCACTTTCTCTTTGAGAAGCACTTGTTCAAAATACTAACTTAGAAGAGTCTATGTTGAGTGCTCATTCTATCACATTTGCTAATGAAGGAGGTGGAGAAAGATGCCATTGTGTCTGTTAGTTGGCATGGAAATGGCATTCTCAAGTGAGTAGTGCCTTGACCTGTGAAAGGAAGATGTTCATGTTGCCTTTGCAAGTGATTACAAAAATCTTGCTCATATCCATTTATCTCTGGTTATTCTGAAGTCCCTTCTCCAGATAGCTTGAAGGCCATTGAGCAATGAATCTTCCTAATACATCATAATTAGAGAAACACCTGTGCTAACTAATATGTTTCAAACTCTTCTGAAATGTCCCAGAGTGTCCAGGAACCCTCAAAAATTCCTCATTACAATACATACAACTGAATACATGTGTTCCAAGTTGGGATATTGATTCTTTTTCAGTACTTGTTGAAGGTTTTAGCATCTGGGGTTTGTTTGTTTTTTTGTTATTATTTATAAACATTTTCTTTCAAACTCAGACACTTCTCAGTCTTCTCCAACTGAAGAAGAATACAGGCTTTCCCCCCTTCGATGCCCCCTTCAATTACTTGACCCTTTGCTGAACATGTTGGCATTTCTGTCATTTTGCCTCCCATCCAATAGGAGAAGAAAGACTGAAGCCCACCAGGTTGCTCCATGAAGGGGAAGGAATAATTCTGGCCATCTCCATCGATCAATACCATAGCTAGTAGAGCAGGGAACCCATTGGAGGAATTAACTATTCCACTTGGAAGGGAACTGCTTTTACCAGAATTCAGTAGCATTTCTAACAAAGGCATCAGGGATGCAATCTGTAATCTTTTCATTTTATTATTTTATTGTATTTATTTTATTTCCATGCCTGTACCTCATTAGCCATTCATATTTAGTTTACAATGCCATATGTTCGTCCTACTTCAATGACAATTTTGTAAACATATTTTCCTAAGGAATCTTTTTGCAGTCAGCTCTTTAATCAGATTTAGATGTTTTCTGTGATGAATGCTACATTGTTATTTCCTTCCAGTGTATGTTTGTCTGCCCCCTCCCCGCCCCGCAGTCTGTAGCATTTGCAATAGGTCATTAATGCTGGCAGCCCTTCATAACTAATATTGTCTACAATTTTTATATTAAAAAAATGAGTTTCTGTGGTCTACTCCAGCTCATTACCTGAACTATTATATTAAACAAAGCCCAACTTCAAACCCTTTAGCACCCCACTGGAAAGCTTCCTTCTACCCACACTCTGTACACTCTCATGATTGCCTTTTGTTTATACTCCATTTGACAGTGTTGTTATCCTTATTTTTTTTCTTATTTTTTGCATTATCATTTCAAATATGATTGTATGAATAAATGCTTTACTGAATGTTAAACACATTTTGCATTGTGCACTGCGTGTTCCTTTATCCACTAATTAAGCCATGTGTTCAAAAGAACAGCAACACAAAACTGCTATTGGCCTACTTTGTAATGTCTTTCTCTTTCTTTTCATTGCATATGTTGCCATTATACTATAGCTAATGATACAGATTCATGATGTTCTTTATAAAATTATTATCTCTGCCATTATTAAGAGAAAGAAATGCAAAATGTACAGAGTGCAGTTAGGCAGTATTGCTCATCTCCCTTCTCTTTGAAATGTTCAAATTATTTTTTTTCTGACCAGTGTACAAGGAAATCTGCAGCTAATTGATTAATTAAAAAACAACAACAACAAACAAGGGGAGGTGGTGTTGTATCATCAGCACTTCATGAATGCTATATTTAAATGGGGGGTTGTTTTGTTTTTGAAATGCCTGTATATCTCCGCTTTATCAGTGTTTTTACTGACAAGTTCTTCATTTCTTAATTGCCCACATTCCATTTATTTTTAATCCAAAAGATTCCCCATTAAAAGGCAGTTGGTACCTTGTAGAATCATCATTTATTTCATTTCCTTCCTCATTTATTGATGAAGCTTCTGTCTCTTTTTCCTGGCATATTAAATGCTTCCTTCTTAATCCTTTTGATTCATTTCGCCCATATGTTCACTCTGCCTATTTCTTTTTAAAATCTTTGGGCATTCTTGTATAAGGCTGTATTTAGCCAGAAAAGGCCAACATCACATAGGCCTTATGCAGGGCTGACCAAATATTGCTGCCTGAGGCAAATTATTGCCCTTGCCCCAAGTCAAGATGCAGTGTACCCAAAACCAGTCAAGTTATTTTATTTATTATTTATTTATTTATTTCATTTCTATACCACCCAATAGCCGAAGCTCTCTGGGCAGTTCACAAAAATTAAAAAAAATTAAAAATTTAAAAATTTTGATATGCAAGGGAAAAAATCCCCAGGCGCCTGATTTGCTGCAAAAAATAATACTAACAAAGAATTATTTGCTGCCTGTTCATGACTCTCAAAATCTGTGTGAGGTAGTCAATTCACTCTGCTTAATGGTAGGGCCAGCCTTGACCCAATGCGTTTCATTTATAAAACGAGAAATGACAGGACTCCAGCCTATCGGAAGCTGCTTCCTGTACCCAGGAATCCCTTCAGTCTTCTAATCCTAGAACTGGGAAGCCAGCTATGGTTTCTCATTGCTAAGAGCAAGGCACTCAAAGGGCCATTCAGACATGCAAAAACCATTGTTATAGTAAGTCATGCTGAGAGCCCTGTTATAGGGCAGCCTTTAAACACTGGAAATATATATATATATATATATATATAGAGAGAGAGAGAGAGAGAGGAAAAGAAAAGAAAAGAAAAGAAAGATCTCCATACAATATGGACTATCCCAAGCATTCGTTTTCATGGAGTATATAATGTGTGTTCTAGGCCCATCCAAAGATATGGGTGTAGGTACTCAGAAATTATTATCATGATTGCTATGGTTCAAACTGTGGAAACTGCCACAAGGAGGCTGTGGATATATTAATCAATGACCTAAGTATACACATTATGGGTATAATTCAGACTAAAGCTGCAATCCTATAACACCTAAGAGTAAGCCCAATTGAACTCACTGGGGCCTGTTCTGAATAGACATATATAGGTTTGCACTATATGTTAGTCATGCTTAGGTGCTATTGAAATGAATGTGACTTCACTTAAGTCATGACTAACTTTTTAAATTGATTTCAATAGACCAAAAGTTAAATCTGACCCTATATTCTCAGCATCAGTACATCACGTGAAAACATTATTTGCATGTCTGAACTAGTCCAAAAACAAAACTGTGCTGAGCTCTTATGAACCAGCTCAGGTCAAGCACCCAACTCATAAGAACAACACTATCTAGTCCAGCATTCTGTTCCCACAGTGGCCAAACTGATGCTTATGGGAGGCCCACAAACAGGACCTGAGCCCAATAGCACCCTCCTGTTTGTGTTCCCCAGAAACTGGTATTGAGTGGCATACTGTCTCTAGTACTAGGGGTAATATACTGCCATAATGACTGGTAGCCATTGATAGCCTTATCTTCCATTAGGAGGATAACCCATCTTACATTTCTCTCTTACATCCTGTTTCAGGGTGTAATATATGCACATTTGCCTGGTATTAAGCTCCACTGAACTCAGTGTGACTAAATTTCAAGTAAACATGCTTGGCATTGCATTGTTGGCCTCTCAGATCTACCACCCCTTCATGGATCACTGCCTTGTAGTGGCGAAGGGGCTTGCATAACCCAGTGAAGCCATAAGCTATCCCATGCTGGGCAACCCAAGATGGACAGGTCATGGCAGAGAGTTCTGACAAAATGTGGTCTACTGGAGAAGGAAATGGCAACCAAGAAAACCCCATAGAACGTATCACAAGGCTAAAAGATATGACGCCGGAAGATGAGCCCCTCAGGTTGGAAGGTGTCCAATATACTACTGGGGAACAGCAGAGGGAATTTCCAAGTAGCGCCAGAAAGAGTGAAGCGGCTGGGCCAAACCCGAAAGGACACTCAGCTGTGGATGTGTATGGTGGTGAAAAGAAAATCTGATGCTGTAAAGAACAATATTGTTTAGGAACCTGGAACGTAAGGTCAATGAATCAAGGTAAGCTGGAGGTGTCAAACATGAGATGGCAAGATTGAACATCGACATCTTGGGAATCAGTGAACTAAAATGGACAAGCATGGGTGAATTTAATTCAGGTGACCATCATATCTACAACTGTGGGCAAGAATCCCTGAGAAGAAATGGAGTAGCACTCATAGTCAATAAAAGGGTGGGAAAAGCAGTACTGGGGTACAATCTCAAAAATGATAGAATGATCTCAGTATGAATCCAAGGCAAACCATTCAACATCACAGTAATTCAAGTCTATGCCCCAACCACTGAGGCTGAAGAAGCTGAGGTTGATCAGTTCTGTGAAGACCTACAACACCTTCTAGAACTAACACCAAAAAAAGATGTCCTTTTCATCATAGGGGATTGGAATGCCAAAGTAGGAAGCCAAGAAATAACCAGGATAACAGGCAAGCATGGCCTTGGTGTACAAAATGAAGCAGGACAAAGGCTAATAGAGTTTTGCCAAGAGAACACACTGATCATAGCAAACGCTCTTTTCCAACAGCACAAGAGGAGACTCTACACATAGACATCACCAGATGGTCAATATCGAAATTAGATTGATTATGTTCTTTGCAGCCAAAGATGGAGAAGCTCTATACAGACAGTAAAAACAAGACCTGCTGGAGCTGACTGTGGCTGAGATCATGAGCTGCTTCTTTCAAAATTTTGGCTGAAATTGAAGAACGTAGGGAAAACCACTAAACCATTCAGGTATGACCTAAATCATACCCCTTATGAATATACAGTGGAGGTGAGGAATAGATTTAAGGGATTAGACCTGATAGACAGAGTGCCTGAGGAACTATGGATGGAGGTCTGTAACATTGTTCAGGAGGAAGCAACTCAATCCATCCCAAAGAAAAAGAAATGCAAGAAAGCAAAGTGGCTGTCTGATGAGGCTTTACAAGTAGCTGAGGAAAGAAGGGAAGCGAAAAGCAAGGGAGAAAGGGGAAGATATATCCAATTGAATGCAGAGTTCCAGAGAATAGCAAGAGGAGACAAGAAGGCCTTCCTAAATGAACAATGCTAAGAAATTGAGGAAAACAATAGAATGGGAAAGACTGGAGATCTCTTCAAGAAAATCGGAGATATCAAAGGAACGTTTTGTGCAAAGATGGACATGATAAAGGACAAAGAAGGCAGGGACCTAACAGAAGCAGATGAGATTAAGAAGAGGTGGAAAGAATACACAGAAGAACTATACAGGAAAGATCTGAATGTCCCTGATAGCCATGATAGTGCAGTCACTGAACTTGAGCCAGACATCCTAGAGAGTGAAGTCAAGTGGGCCTTAGGAAGCATTACTAACAACAAAGCTAGCGGAGATGACAGTATTCCAGCTGAGCTATTTAAAATCCTAAAAGATGATGCTGTTAAAGCGCTGCACTCAATATGCCAACAAATTTGGAACACTCAACAGTGGCCACAAAACTGGAAAAGTTCAGTTTACATTCCAATTCCAAAGAAGGGCAATGCCAAAGAGTGTTCAAACTACCGTACAATTGCGCTCATTTCACATGCCAGCAAGGTGATGCTCAAAATCCTACAAGCTAGGCTTCAGCAGTATGTGAACCAAGAACTACCGGAAGTACAAGCTGGGTTTCGAAGAGGCAGAGGAACTAGAGATCAAATCGCCAACATTCACTGGATCATGGAGAAAGCAAGAGAATTCCAGAAAAACATCTATTTCTGCTTCATTGACTATGCTAAAGCCTTTGATTGTGTGGAGCACAACAAACTGTGGCAAATTCTGAAAGAGATGGGAGTACCAGACCACCTTACCTGTCTCTTGAGAAACCTGTATGAGGGTCAAGAAGCAACAATAAGAACCAGACATAGAACAACTGATTGGTTCAAAATTGGGAAAGGAGTACAACAAGGCTGCATATTTTCGCCCTGCTTATTTAATTTATATGCAGAGTACATCATGAGAAACGCCGGGTTGGATGAATCACAGGTCGGAATTAAGACTGCCGGGATAATTATCAACAACGTCTGATACGCAGACGATACCACCCTAACGGCAGAAAGCGAAGAGGATCTAAAGAGCCTCTTGTTGAGGGTGAAAGTGGAGAGTACAAAAGCTGGTTTGAAACTCAACATTAAAATTGAAGATCATGGCATCTGGCCCCATCACTTCCTGGCTTATAGAAGGGGAAGAAATGGAAGCAGTGACAGATTCTATTTTCTTGGGCTCCAAGATCACTGCAGACGGTGACTGTAGCCATGAAATTAAAAGACGCTTGCTCCTTGGGAGGAAAGCTATGGCAAACCTAGACAGCATAGTAAGAAGCAGAGACATCACCTTGCCAAGAAAGGTCAGTATAATCAAAGCTATGGTTTTCCCAGTAGCAACGTATGGCTGTGAGAGCTGGACTATAAGGAAGGCTGAGTGCCGAAGAATTGATGCTTTTGATCTGTGGTGCTGGAGAAGACTCTTATGAGTCCCCTGGACTGCAAGGAGGTCAAATCCTGACTAAAGGAATCAACCCTGACTGCTCATTGGAAGGACAGATACTGAAGGTGAAGCTCAAATATTTTGGCCACCTAAGGCGAAGAGAAAAGTCACTGGAAAAGACCCTGATGCTGGGAAAGACTGAAGGCAAAAGGAGAAGGGGACGGCGGAGGATGAGATGGCTAGATAGCATCACCGACACGATTAATATGAACTTGAGTACACTCCGGGAGAGACCGGAGGACAGAAAGGCCTGGCATGCTATGGTCCATGGGGTAGGGATGGCGGAGAATTTCTCCACGAATCTCAGGGGGGACGAATGCCAATGCATTCGGCCCCCCGAAATTGGCAGTGAAATTCTCCGCCCCCCGCCAGGATGGGACTTACCTCCCTCGAATGTCCCTCTCGGCGGCGGGTCCCGGCGGCGTTTCAGCGGCGTTTCAGCGGGGGCGGGGGCGGCTGCCCATCTTCCGAATGGCTGCCACCGCCATTACAAAATAAATGTAAAAAAACAACAACACACACACGTGATAGGCTATGTAACGATTTACGTAGCCTATCATGGCTAGATTTCCAAAGTCAGCCATGATAGGCTATGTAAATTGTTACGCAGCCTATCACGGGTGACTTTGAAAAAAAAAAAAGTGCGTACGCAAATGGCGGCGCCCATGGACACCGCCATTTGCGTTCCTCATTTTGGCACGGGTAGTCTATGTAAAGATTCACATAGACTACGGCGAAAATAAGGGCAACGCAGATAGCGTTGCCCTTATTTTCGCCGTAGTCTACGTAAATCTTTATGTACATTACCCGGACCCAAATAAGGAACGCAAATGGCGGCGCCCATGGGCGCCGCCATTTGCTTACACGCTTTTTTTTTCCCAAAGTCACCCGTGATAGACTACATAACGATTTACGTAGCCTATCATGGCTGACTTTGGAAATCTAGCTGTGATAGGCTACGTAAATCGTTACATAGCCTATCACATGTGTGTGTGGTTTTTTTACATTTACTTCTTTATTTCGCAGCCGGGGAGACGGGGCGCTTCTCCCCGGCCTGAATTTCAGCCGGGCGAGGCGGGGCTCCTCCCCCCCCAGCCTGAGTTTCGGCCGGGCGAGGCAGGGTGCCTCCCCCACCGCCCTGAACTTTGGGGGGAGAACCAAAGCGCCTCCCCTCCGCCGTGAAGCAAGCTGCGGGACCAGGTAAGGGACTTTCGTCCATCCCTCCCATGGGGTCACAAGGAGTCGGACATAACTTAACGACTGAACAACAACAGATCACAGGTCATAACCAGGGTTAAGTCCTGCCAGGGTGGGGTGGGGGACAAATGAAGGCAGGAATTGGTGTCTGAATGGTGCAGCAAGACTTTTGAGTCTTGGCTCTAGTGGGGGTAGGGATGAGGCACCCCGTTGAGCTCCCCTTTGCATAGCAAAATATCTTGGGCTATTACCAATAATAGTATACCTTAGCAATACCATCTATACACCAAGTCAGGATAGGCAGTCATTAATACAGGCAGAACTGGGAGATGAAGCAATTCTCATCTCAGATATACAGGAGTTGCTAGAATTTCTTTTATACTTTTCTTCCCTGCTGCAACAACAATGAATCACCATGCAATTTTTATTCCCCTTTATCCCCTTGCCCACAATAACACTCTCTCTAGTTTCATGTTAACAACCCAGACAATTCACTTTCTTTTAACTGTGTATCCTCTTATCAGCCATACTTTAATAACCCATACCAAGAATATCTATATGGGGACTCCATTTAGCATTGCTCCATCTTCCTCAAACAATGAGAAGCAAAAGGGGATTCAGTGTTTAATTTCCTTTGGAGTACAGAGTGCTGTACTCATGTGATAATTCTGTTTCTTTGCAACAGTTTACACTTTGCAGAACAAATAGGGAGACTGAAAGAGGCACAACCAACATTTTCCATTTCACAACTGGTAAATGATTCCTGTAATCCCTCCATGCCTTGTTCTGCAAACCTCACCCATTTAGTATGAAATCTGAACTGCTCCTGATTGCTCAGACATTGCATTTCCCAAATTCTATATCTGCCCACCTTTAAACCAACGTATATTCAGATGTGGTCACTCACAGAAACTAAGATGACCAAACAAACAGCCTTTTCTTCTACTGGCACCTTTGCTGAAAACAAAAGGCTTTAATGCCTTAGTGTATTAGAAGGTGCATAGTGTCCATCTTCTCCTTGATGTATTGAGACTACTTAGCACTAGATATTAGAACAAAATATTCATTGCAACATTTTTCTCCATTCATATAATGCTTACTTGAGAGTAACCCCCAATGAATCCAGTGGGACATACTTCTAATGAAATACATGAGAGGTTTCATACATACCATGGACATAAACATTGCCCAATCACTCCCACTGCAAGCGGGATCAGCTAAACAGCCTACAAGCCTTTGGTCTGTGGTTTGTTCAGCATGACATGGAAACCCAGACCTCTGGTTTGTTTCTCCCCCGACAAGCTAGGGAAATGACACAACAACAAGCCTATTCCCCACCCTGACAGAACGCCCCCTCTGTGGGTGGGGAGGAGGAGGAAGTAGCGCTGCAGTGCATGCTAACACATGCAACATAATTGGGGCAGGGCCAAGGGCTCAGAAGGAAGGCTCTGACCCAATCTCAGCTTCTTTTGCTTTCTGGCTCCCACCCACCCTCCCTGTAACCAGTGCAGGGTTAGCTAGTCACTCAGGAGGCCTGAGTAGGTTTTTTTACCTGGTCACTGATTGGCATTGTGTACAGGTTTTTTCACCTACTCTGCGCTGGCTTAATATTGGTTAGGAGTAGAGCTGGTTAAATAGGTTGATTGGATGTTGGCAGGGCGGTGCAGGTATTTTAGATCAATAGGTTTTGGTGGCACTCACAGAGATTTTTATGGTGACTTCCAAGTCTGGAGGCCTGGTGCTTGGGAGCTATGCGATCCATGAGCCAGCATGCAGTTTGCCTTTGGGACCAACTTGCCTGACCTACTCAGAGCTGTGAGGTACTGGTGGATGTGACACAGGGAGGCCCCCCTTACACTGAGGTGTAGCCTAAGCAAGGGAACAGGTCTCAACCCTCCTCCTAACTTGAGCAGAGTGGCTCACCCACAAGGCAAGCTAGTTGCCTGTAGGGGAAATTAGATATATTCCCAGGTTTTGCACATGCAGATCCTGGGAGGAGTGTTTTACAGTTTACCCATGTTAAATAAAGAGGCCCGGTTCACCCATGTTCTGGATTCTGTCCCATTATTTCCGCTATTCCTTCTCTGTCTCCAAACCGTAGGCTTACAGCAGGAGTGATCACTGATCAGGCAGTGTTCAAGAGTGTGTTGCTCATACACGATAAGCTAGGGTTCCAGAGGACATGCAAACTGGATCATTACATATGATCAGACTAAACCTCTTATGATATGTAGTTTCAAAACATTAGCTAATCTACCTGACCACCAAGACTTACATAGTTCTGCGGCTGCCATTTAACTTTTATTATAAACTTTACCAGGCCCCAAAATATTTCTTCCCATTATAAAATACAGCCTTATACAAGCTTCACCATCTTGAACAGGAAGGTACTGCAAAACATTTGAGTGAATTTGGAAGGCAGTTACACCTGGCAAAAAGAGATGTGTAATACTGAGCAGTACCTTCAATATGTAAATGAAGTATACATATTTATTTCAATTGGATAGTCATGTTCTTTTCTGAGAGTAGATTAAATAAATGGAAACTATTTGATTCTTTATTCAGTTATTGTTCACTGTAGGTTATCTGTTTCACAATGTATACATTTTCCTGTGGTAAAATGTAATTCAGACATTCCATCGCTTTTGTTGTTGTTGTTGTTCAGTCGTTAAGTCGTTAATCCTGTCCAACTCTTCGTGACCTCATGTACCATAGCACGCCAGGCCTTCCTGTCCTCCGCTCTCTCCCGGACCTAATAGTCAAAATTCAGATATCTGCTCTTGGGACTTCTTATTTCAGATCATTTATAAAACTTTTGTGGATAAATTCATCCTGCCAAGTAGGTTTAAAGTATTTTTTTAGATAGGATTCTCTTTGCAGTTATATTTCCTCCCAGGTATCTCCAGGCTTTTATAAAACAATAATGTTTTATGGAATCTGCATAGGGCAGTAGAACCTTTTTAGAAAACCCAATCAAACTCATATTTAAACTGTAGAAAATTAATTATTACTTTATTACTTTACTTATTTATTTATTTACAAAATTTATATACTGTTCTACATCAAAGATCTCAGAGTGGTGAACAGCAAGATACAAGAATAAAACCCCATAATTAAAACAATTAGACATAGTTGACTTCAAAACTATGCTGTTATACATACAGTATCGCAGACGATACCACCCTAATGGCAGAAAGTGAAGAGGATCTAATGAGCCTCTTGTTGAGGGTGGAAGTGGAGAGTGCAAAAGCTGGTTTGAAATTCAACATTAAAAAAAACTAAGATCATGGCATCTGGCCTTATCACTTCCTGGCATATAGAAGGGGAAGAAATGGAAGCAGTGACAGATTTTACTTTCTTGGGCTCCAAGATCACCACAGATGGTGACTGTAGCCATGAAATTAAAAGACGCTTGCTCCTTGGGAGGAAAGCTATGGCAAACCTAGACAGCATAGTAAGAAGCAGAGACATCACCTTGCCGACAAAGGTCAGTATAATCAAAGCTATGGTTTTCCCAGTAGCAACGTATGGCTGTGAGAGCTGGACTATAAGGAAGGCTGAGTGCCGAAGAATTGATGCTTTCGAACTGTGGTGCTGGAGAAGACTCTTACAGGTCCCCTGGACTGCAAGGAGGTCAAATCAGTCAATCCTAAAGGAAATCAACCCTGAGTGCTCATTGGAAGGACAGATACTGAAGGTGAAGCTCAAATGTTTTGGCCACCTAATGCGAAGAGAAAACTCTCTGGAAAAGACCCTGATGCTGGGAAAGACTGAAGGCAAAAGGAGAAGGGGACAACAGAGGATGAGATGGCTAGATAGCATCACTGATGCAATTAATATGAACTTGAACACACTCTAGGAGAGAGCGGAGGACAGGAAGGCCTGGTGTGCTATGGTCCATGGGGTCACGAAGAGTCAGACACAACTTAACGACTGAACAACAACAACAATTCTCAATAATACCAAATCATGTCCCCCATTTATTTGACCAATAAAGTTTGACTAATGTGACTTTGTCTGCTTTGTACACTGTAAACTCCTATTTATGTGGCTTTCTGCAGAGAC
This sequence comes from Heloderma suspectum, assembly GCF_057233095.1. NCBI lineage: Eukaryota > Metazoa > Chordata > Lepidosauria > Squamata > Helodermatidae > Heloderma > Heloderma suspectum. The sequence continues at coordinate 67,640,097 of NC_139460.1, read as the reverse complement.
TATCACTTTGCAATATTATTGCAGTTTTGTACAAAATGACACCAAATGTAATGATTTTAACTGCCATCGGGGATGTTTAGTTTTATAATTATTGTTCATTATCATGTGCTTAACAAAAAGATAATTATCAAGATATACTTTTTTTCTGCCATTGAGATAAATGTCTCACTAACAAATTTACATATAAATGACTAAATGAAAAGCAGGCTTGTCTCATGTTTATAGCAGGGGGTGTAGAGTCAGGACCTTGAGTTGTTTTCATAGCTTGCTGTGAATTCATTGAGGTTAGTAGTAACCTTTGGGTGAATTGTTAAGTTTTTATCCATAGGAAGAATTCCAATTACACAACAAGATAGTTTCAAGGTGAAATTTGTGATTTGGAAAGGTCTTGACAGCCTGGAATAATTGCTAAAAGCATTAATTGATAATCTGTGTAAATCAAGAATTCAAAACTTAGGATGTATATACTAAAGATAGTGTAAATATTAGCAGACATGCCATTACTCATGTTCTAGGGCAGGGGTGAAGGACCTCTTTCAGTCAAAGGGCCAAATTCCACTTCGGAGAAGCTTGGGGGACTGCATTCCAATAGTGGGCAGGACCAAAAGCAAAGGGGGCATTACCAAAATACCAAAAATACTATCTTACTCTCAGGAATCTTAGGTGAGGCACTGCAACATTTTAAAGCAGAAAAAGACTAGTGCTGTGCTGAAAATCTCTCCCACAGTTTTTTCAACCATTCTCATTCAATTTGATAGAAAAGAAATTGCTTTCAAAAAGAAATTCAAAGGAGGAGAAATTTCAGAGAAATTCTCACAGGTTGGGTTTGGGGTTCTTGGGCTTACCTTACTTATGAGGTGGCTGAGGAGTACACAGGAGAGTCCTGTCTGTCATTGTACAATAATCTCTGGCAGCCTGTAGCCTCCTCTGCTTCCTGCACTTCAGTTAAATCTATGGTAAAGAAGACATGAGGCAATTCCTCCCATGGGGCTTTTTCAATTCAGAAAGTTCAGGTGGCCTGGGAGGCTGCAGAGCAATGGAAAGATGTGTAATAGAGAGAGACAAACAGCACCCTCAGCCACCTCACAGTGATTAGTTAAGCTCAAAAATACCACCAAAAGAAATTAAAAATTCTGCCTTAGAAAAGTGGAAGCCTCAACACAGTTGTTGCTGTTGCCACCTACAGAACAGTGCGATAAACCAAAATCCCTTAGGAAAAAAGAAAGCACCTATTAACCCCTGCCAATAGTGAGCCCTATCTGTGAGAAAGTGTTGAAGAAGTTCTCCTCCCCTAGGAAAAATTTGGTGAAATTCTCCCCCCAATTTCTCTGCCCAGAAATAGGCTAGAGAATTTTGAGAGGCCATTTGCACACAGCTCTAGAAAAAACTGTGCAAAAGCCAGGAAACTGTCAAAGGACTTGGGGGAGGGGGGCCTTCTGGGGACCCCAAGAAAGCCAGATTAGGACCCCAGCAGGGCTGAATTTGGCCCTTAGGCCTCATATTCTCCACCCCTGTTCTAGGGGGTTGATTACTGATTATGAGGCATATATAGACCTCCTAACTATATTTTTGTTTGATCAGTGATATCCACCTCTTGTGTTCGTATTTGTTCCAAAGAGTTCAGACTAAAATGATCCCAAATGGTTATTTCTTCATTCATGTTTTCCAAATCCTGTGTTTACCATTTTATCAAAGTAAAGTACATTGCACAACCTTAACTCCTGTGCATATTAATTTAGGCAAAATATGCTTTGTAAAACCAGCGCTGCCAAAGCTACTTGCAAGGTACCAGCTGCCCTCTGTGAATGCTAAATTCCCTGGATCTTTTATAAAATGTTGCTGCCTTCCACCACTGGTTTTACCTATGAATTCTTCCAGAATTCCTCCCCACTGATTCTCAAGTTGAAAGTTATTGTTGAAAACTTTCAGTCAAGTCTCTGTATTTTTAGAGAGTAGGAGACATATACATTACCCTGTTCTGCTTTCCAATGTTTCCTTCAGAACATTGCAGTGGCTGGAGACAAAGGCCTGGTCTACATCCGCGGAAGGATGAGATGATAGAATCCTGACATGAGAGACTAGACCGTATTCAATACTATTTTTGAATTTTCCTCCCCGTAAAAACATCTGCAAGTAAAAAAACTAGCACATTGGGGGGGTGGAGAAGTGGTGAGGTCTAGTCCAGACTGCACCCTGCTATGATCCTTTCCTATTTGCACATATTTTTCACACAGGCAAGCAATAAAAAATATAATTACCGCAGTCTGTAAAGGCACAGGCTATTCTACCAGCTTTGTATGCTGTCACCTTATCCTGCTGCATGTATAGATCAGGCCATAAACTGGGGGCAGAAAGAGAGAGAAACCAGCTGACCATCAAAGCCATGGAGAGCGTTCTATTTGAGCTTTGTTTTCTATAATCCCAGAAACTTTATCAACTTTATTTTCAGTCTGGATATGTTTAGTGCCAGACTGGTTTCTAGATTGCACGAGGGTAGAGAATTAATCCTTCAGGTTAATCTCACAGTTACTAGTTACTTATGAACATTCTCTAACATCACTTGCAGACTGAACAAACAATGTACAAAATTACTGTGATATATCATTGATTTCTGCACATTCTTAAGGTTCCTTGGAGGCCATGCATATAGGGATGTCAGAGGATTCCGCCACGGATCTCAGTGAGGCTGAATGCCAATGCATTCGGCCCCCCCAAATCCGTGGCAGAATGAAGCCCCCCCTGCTCCACCACCCTGCGAAAGGCACCCAACATGGAGCACTTACCTGGTGCCATTCGCGCTGCTTTGTGAATGGCGGCCACATCTACGGCCACCATTCGCTTCCCCATTTTTGCCATGATAGGCTACGTAAATACTTACATATAGGGGTGAACGAAAGTCACTTACCTTTTCTCGCAGCTTTTTCGCGGTGGGGGGGAGCGCTTCGCTGCTCCCCCCGTGAAGTTCAGGCCGGGGGGGGGAGGCTTCCCGCCTCGCCCGGCCGAAATTCAGGCCGGGGGGGGAGGCTTCCCGCCTCGCCCGGCCGAAATTCAGGCCGGGGAGGAGGCTTCCCGCCTCGCCCGGCCGCGAACACGAAAGTAAAAAAAAAAAAAAACGTCCCCTGATAGGCTACGTGACGATTCACGTAGCCTATCACGGCTAGATCTGGAAAGTCAGCCGTGATAGGCTACGTGAATCGTCACGTAGCCTATCACGGGTGACTTTAAAAAAAAAAAAAAAAAGCGCGTACGCGAATGGCGGCCCCCATAGGGAGCCGCCATTCGCGTTCCTTATTTAGTTGCTGTAGTCTACGTCAATGTTTACGTAGACTACGGCGAAAATAAGGGCAACGCAAATAGCGTTGCCCTTATTTTCGCCGTAGTCTATGTAAACATTGACATAGACTACAGCAACTAAATAAGGAACGCGAATGGCGGCTCCCTATGGGGGCCGCCATTCGCGTACGCGCTTTTTTTTTTTTTTTTAAAGTCACCCGTGATAGGCTACGTGACGATTCACGTAGCCTATCACGGCTAACTTTCCAGATCTAGCCATGATAGGCTACGTGAATCGTCACGTAGCCTATCATGGGACGTTTTTTTTTTTTTCTTTCATTGCAATGGCGGGGGCGGCAGCCGGTCGAAAGACCGGCTGCCGCTCCCGCCCCGCTCGAACACCGGACGAACCGCCAGCCGGACCCGCCGCCGGGAGGGACATTCAGGGAAGGTAAGTCCCGTCCCGGGGGGGGCGGGGGGCAGGGGGGCGGAGGATTTCTCCCCGAAACTTGTTTGGGGGGCCGAACACGTTGGCGCTCGGCCCCCCGAAGTTTCGGGGAGAAATTCTCCGCCATCCCTACTTACATAGCCTATCACGGCTAATGCAGGGATGCCATTTGCATCCTAGCGGAGGCCGTGATAGGCTACGTAAATATTTACGTAGCCTATCACGGCAAAAGACAGGGGTGCAAATGGCGGCCGCTATGCCATTTGCACCCCTGTTTTTTTGCCGTGATAGGCTATGTAAATATTTATGTAGCCTATCACAGCAAAAAAACAGGAACGCAACTGGCAGCCGCCATAGCCGCCACCATTTGTGTCCACAGGCTCTGCACACCTGCGAATGCACCTGGCCAGCGACTCCGCGGAGTTGCCACGGAGCTGGCCAAGTTAGGATTTCGGAGGGAGGTGCAGAGCGCCTCCCCCCCACCATGAATCACCCCTTCGAAAAGGTAAGTGACTTTCGCACATCCCTACATGCATATTGCATGGGCAAACTACAAAATTATGATCAGATTATGCTGAAATATGCACATTCTCCAGTGTTTCTTAGAGACTATGCATATTGCCCAAAGAATGTACAAAACACTGTTCAGATATGCACAGGCCTCAAAGACTGTTGGAGACTATGCATATTAACCAGAGAAAGTGCATATCGGCCAGTAAATGTACAAAATGCAGCTGAGATATGCACATTCCCCAAGGCTTGTTGGAGATTGTGGATATTGCCTGGAGAATGTGCAAAATGTAGTCAAGATATGCACATTCCCCAAGGCCTGTTGGAGATTATGCACAATGGCTGGAGAATATGCACAATTTCTTCTTCATGAACAGATTATAAAAAAATTATATGCACATTCTCCATGAAGCCTGGTGAATGTGTTTATTTAACCTTTACAATATCTAACAGTAAACCTTTGAACCACAGGCTTGGTGGAGGTGTCCAACAACAGTGTCCCAACTTGACCCTGAGTACTATCACACATTCGAAGGCTGATTTTTAACCTCATCCCCTTTTCTGACTTGGCACCATTTTAACCAATCTCCAATCCCCTCTTTTGTCCCAATTTTGCTATCCCATCCCAGCATTGGTTAGGCCTTGTCTTGAGTACTGTGTCCAGTTCTGGGCACCACAATTTAAGAAGGATGCAGACAAACTGGAAAAAGTTCAGAGGAGTGCAATGAAGATGATCAGGGGACTAGAAACAAAGCCCTATGAGGAGTGACTGGAAGAACTAGAGATGGCAGAGAAATCCGCCATGGACTCCAATGAGGCCAGATTCCAAAGAATCCCCTGGAGTCCTTGGCGGAACGGACTACCCCCCCACCCCCCAAAATCCCCCTGGGACGGAACCTACCTAGTGGCAGCTGGTCCAGGTTGCCGTCTTCATTCCACAGCCATCTGCAGCTGGGCTGCAGAACAAAATGGCATCTGGCGTAGGGGATGCCATTTGCGTCCCTGCCATTGGCCGTGATTGGCTATGTAAATATTTATGTAGCCAATCACGGCCAATGGCAGGGATGCAAATGGCGTCCCCTACGCTGGACACCATTTGCATCCGCAGACCAGCTGCGGCCGGAAGTCCGGCAGTGGCCGGAGCTGGCTGGTGGCTCCATGGACTCCCCACAGAGTGGAGCCAGCTGGGGAGGATTCCGGGGGGAGGACTGGATCGCCTCCCCCTGCCTGCGGTTCCCCCCAGAGACCCCAGATAAGGAGATCCATACGTCCCTAGAAAGAACTGGGCATGTTTAGCATTGAGAAGAGAACACTGAGGGGAGATATGATAGCGCTCTTCAAGTATTTGATAGGGATAGCAGAGAATTCCGCCACGGATCTCGGGGAGGCCGAATGCCAGTGCATTCGGCCCCCTAAATTCTGTGATGGAATGGCCTGCCACCCCCTTGCCCCCCCCCCGCAGATCCCCCCGGGATGAGACTTACCTGGGGCGGATCTTCCAGGTGGCGGTGGCTCCGGCGGTGGCTTCGGCGGCGGCTTCAGCAGTGGCGGCTGGTCTTCCGACCAGCTGCCACCACCTCCATTTGCAGGTTTTTGTGGTTTTTTTACACCCACGTGATAGGCTACATAAGTTTTTACATAGCCTAAAACGTCTGGGTTAAAAAAAAAAAAAAAGGCATACGCAAATGGTGGCGGCTATGGCCGCCGCCATTTGCGTATGCTTTTTTTTTTAACCCAGACGTTTTAGGCTACGTAAAAACTTATGTAGCCTAAAATGACTAGGTAAAAAAAAAAAAAGCATACGTAAATGGCGGTGGCTACAGCTGCCGCCATTTGCATTCCTTATTTGGGCCGTCTTAGTCTACGTAAATAATTATGTAGACTAAGACGGCGAAAATAAGGGGAACACAAATAGCTGGGCCTGGCCGGCTGCTCCACAGAGCTGCCGCAGAGCACAGCTGGCCAAGGAGGATTCCTGGGGGGGAGGAACGGAGCGCCTCCCCCCACATCCAGGATTCTGGGGGGAGGGACGGAACGCCTCCCCCCCACCATCAGCATAATCCGCAAACAGGTAAGTGATTTTCGTACATCCCTAGTATTTGAAAGGTTGAGAGGAAGGCCAGGATCTCTTCTTGATCATCCCAGAGTGCAGGGGATAGAATAATGGGCTCAAGTTACAGGAAGCCAGATTCCGGCTGAACATCAGGAAAAACTTCCTGACTGTTAGAGCAATACGACAGTGGAACCAATTACCTAGGGAGGTGGTGGGCTCTCCCACACTAGAGGCATTCGAGATGAAATTGGACAGCCATCTGTCAGGGATGTTTTGACTTGGATCCCTGCATTGAGCAGGAATATAAATATCTGTGTATGTAATATCTTTGTATTCCCTGCTAAATGTGAAAAGGACCCTGTCAAGTCAACTCTTCACATGCTCCTAGCTCCTTGCCTCTGGGCAGGGCACATAATCTTTTCATCATCATGCTGCAGGCCACTGGGCATGCAGCGCAGTATCCAAGGGATGTAATGAGTCCTGTTTCAGATGCAGATGTTTTTTCTATTAAAAAAGTGACAGTATTCCTATCATCTCTGATGACATTGTCACATTGTGAGCAGAGATGGGTAATAAAGAGATGAACACCTGTGCTTTGATACAAATCGGGCCACATTTATTGAATATCTGCAAAGGGGGAACCCAGGATGGGTACTAAACTGTGCCAGCCACTAGCTGACAAAGTAATGGCCGATAAACATTCACAGCCTGTGGAGTGGAGTATCAACATCACCACCCCACAGGGCTACCCCGTAGGGGGAGGTAGACCTTCCCCTATCACCGCCTCCTGGGCCGCGAAACACCAGGTGGGTGAGGTGAGTCGGTCTCACAGGTAACTCTTATGCCCTGATGGGCCGCAAAACCCAGAGCGGAGGCCTCAAGCATCACCTGTCACCAGAACAGTGCCTCTGAATGCTCACCATCCCTATTTTCATCCTCATTGCCCATCCTAACTGCAACCGGGAGTGACAAGCCTATTGCTTAGTCAAACTCCCCCCACCTGTGCTGAAGCACTTCTCGCAGGCCCTTTTTGCAGATCCCACAGAAATATGCCATGCCATTGCCCAATCGGACAGGTTCCCACTGTCTTGTCTTTAAAGTTCCCCCAGCATCCTATAATTTCCAGATGAGATGATCCCATCACCCTTCAGATATAGCCCTAAGGCTATCTCCCAGTTCACTTTCTGACATGGCCTTCTGGTTACAAACATTAGGCCAATTAATGCAAGGAAGCAAACAAGACCAAATGGTAGGTATCCCTGGCCAACTGTAGGTGTTCCTCCAGTTCACTCTGGGAAGCAAGCTGAGCCGAAGGCTCTTCCACCACATGCTGTGTCAGCCCAACACTTGACTGTTGGCAAACCAGGAAAGTCCAAGCTGGCACCACAGCTTGACCTGGGAACCCTCTGTCCAGCCCCACTGTGTGTCAGCCCAACTCCTGAATGTTGGTACCATCTGCAGCCACGATGGCTCCTCAGCTCGACCTGGAAGCCCTCTGTCTGGCCCATTTCACTTCTGTCCAACCATGGAATGTTGGCACCTTGGTTGAGTCAAAGCTGGCCCCACAGCTTGACATGGAAACGCTCTGTCCAGCCCCAACAGAGTGCTGTGCCTGTGTGTGAGCACGTGCACTGGTTCCCAACAATCCAATGATCTAAGGGAAGAAAACTGACAGGTGAGCTTGAACAGTACTTAACATCGCCTCTTTATTATCCTGGGACAGATTGCATGTATAAATAGGAAGGCCTTGGAGCACCACCTGTCCGCACCTGAACTTTGTCATGTACAAATGAAGAGAGATGGCCAAGGAGGCAGTCCAGGTACAAAAGGAATGCAAAGTTACAAGGCCTCCCACCTCCCAAGTCATCCCAATGACCACTGAATGAATACTTTAGTTAAGGGGGGGACCATCGTGAAGAAAAAAGATGGGCTTTCCCCCGCCCCTAACACGAACGGAGGTTACCACAGCCTCCATTGAGCCTAGATCCATAACCTGTATGGGAAAGAAGGACACTCTTACACCTGTACCCCACAGGCTGATCCTGGCCTGACAGAGCCAGATATGTAAGACCTGTTGAGAGAACTGAATATCCCAACCAGAAGGCCCATTCATACACATTGTCCATGGCTGCCACAACTGTTAAGAAAGATATACCACCCAAAGAAAACTGTCAATAATGCAGCAAGGGATAATTGCACCAAAAGAGAATTGTACTGAAGGCTGCCGGCCCTACAGGTGTGGAGAAAATGGGGGGGATGGGTTGGGTATGCTCAATAAAATCATCAGGCCAGATACCAGCCAAACTCTGTAGGATGCCCTGGACCCTAAACTCTGTGGTGTGTGTCAAGCTGCTCTCAGACTCGACCAGAAGACAAATGCAGCCAGCTCACTGCCAATAGTCCAGGCTAGGAGTCCTATACTCCAGGAAAGGACGAGGGACCATAACATTGAACTACCAAGATGGCAACAACCACCACAGTGAATGTGCGAGCCTAAGGCTTCATGTCTCCCCGGGTATGGATGGCCCGGGTACTGTGTTCTATGAGGTGCACCATGGCTTGCCCCTTAAATTCACCACTCCTAGGGGTGTCAGAGAATTTCTCACCAAAACTTCAGGGGGCCGAGTGCCAACGTATTCAGCCCCCCGAAGTAGTTTCGGGGAGAAATTCTCCGCCCCCCCACACCCCCCAGGATAGGACTTACCTTTCCCGAATGTCGCTCCTGGTGGCGGGTCGCAGCAGTGGTTCGGCAGGGCTTCAACAGGAGCGGGGGTGGCAGCTGGTCTTTCGACCAGCTGCCGCCGCCGCCATTCCAAGAAAAGTAAAAAAAAAAACGCCCCCGTGATAGGCTACATGACGATTAGGGGTGCACGAAAGTCACTTACCTGGTCTCGCAGCTTTTCGCGGTGGGGGGGAGGCGCTTTGCTGCTCTCCCCCCGAAGTTCAGGCTGGGGGGGAGGCTTCCCGCCTCGCCCAGCCGAAATTCAGGCCAGGGAGTAGGCGCCTCGCCTCGCCCGGCCGCGAAATTAAAAGTTTTTTTAAAAAAACCCGCCCCCGTGATAGGCTACGTGACGATTAACGTAGCCTATCACGGCTAGATCTGCAAAGTCAGCCGTGATAGGCTACGTAAATCGTCACATAGCCTATCATGGGTGACTTTAAAAAAAAAAAAAAAGTGCATACGCAAATGGCGGCCCCCATAGGGAGACGGCATTCGCGTTCCTTATTTGGTCGCAAATAAGGAACGCGAATGGCGGCTCCCTATGGGGGCCGCCATTAGCCGTACGCGCTTTTTTTTTTTAAGTCACCCGTGATAGGCTACGTGACGATTTACGTAGCCTATCATGGCTGACTTTGCAAATCTAGCCGTGATAGGCTACGTTAATCATCACGTAGCCTATCACGGGGGCGTTTTTTTTTTTTTTTTTAAACTTTGGAGTTCGCTGCCGGGCGAGGCGAGAAGCCTCCTCCCCGGCCTGAATTTCGGCCGGGCGAGGCGGGAAGCCTCCCCCCCGGCCTGAATTTCGGCCGGGGCGAGGCGGGAAGCCTCCCCCCCTGGCCTGAACTTCGCGGGGGGAGCAGCGAAGCGCCTCCCCCCCACCACGAACAAGCTTTGACGACAGGTAAGTGACTTTCGTCCACCCCTACTATCATGTAGGAACATTCTCTCGGATTCAGAACATCCAAGGCTGCAAACAGGAATAGAATCCAGCACACTGCACCTCCTTATCAATATTATTAATCCAACCAACTGTACTTGCTGTAGGAAAATTTCTGAATCAGAGAAAGGTGGGCCTAGGCAGAATCCAAGAATCCTACTAAAATGCCTGTTTCTGGCAGACTGCCCTCTCCTGCAACAGGACCACCACAACAATCGAGGAGGATGTGGTCAGTTCAAACCCGGGAGGGCCCCTTTGGGGTAGGGCTGTTGCCCAGTGCCAGCTTTTCTGCCCCCTTGTATCCATACTAAGGCCCTGCAACCCTTAAATCTTGGGGGCCGCTGGGGGAAGAACATAATCCAATGCCTATTGATCCTTCCTAGTATAATAAGCATGACTGGGTGTGGGAAACCCATAAACAAAGCCCCCAGCAGAGGCAGGATACCATTAAAAGAAGGGGTCAAAGGCCAATCCAACCCCTCTACAGAAAATTCTGTCAGAGAATGCCAAGTAGCCCATGTATGACACAGTCTTGTTTTTCATCCTATCCTGACCACTATCCTCTGGCCTGTGTTATCCTTCAACATCTCTTCACAGAAATGGGGGGAAAGTACACCTACCTGCAGGATAAACTCTCCCCCCTCCCTACACCAGCCATCTCCCAGGTGCCTGCAGTGACAGACCCATGCCAAGCTATTTATGCCATTGCCACAGGAACTCAGGATTGCGGTGAGAAGGGTCCTTACCTGGGACCGAGGCATCCTGTGCTCCACCAGGGCACATATCATGGAGCAGTGGTATGGCAGGGGTGGGTGTGCCCTGGCCCAATGGCACCCCCCCCTAAACCTTAGGGAGGGAGGTCCTGAATGTTAAGGTTGATAAAGTGCAATTCCAACTGTCATTACCACCACCTATGTGATGCTAATCTACCGCCATTCACGAGAGAAGTTGCGGGGGGGGGGGGTGATCCTGCAGGTGCTAACACTGAAGCTGACAATGCTAGGTAAATATTAAACTAATGCAAGGGATGGTTTGATCCTTCAAGAGCTGCAGGAGGAACTAGGCCAAAGACCCAAGACATTGCTATGCTAGAAGAAGCTCCAAACGCTGCCAAGGCTTTGATCATGTCTAAGCATGCTGCATCTGGGACAGCTGGAGCTGAGATACCTGCAACCAGGGTAGGTGACATCACCCCTACCATTGGAGCCTGCAGTGTCGTAGGCATAACACCTTCCTCAGCCAGGAGGGCTGGTCCCGAACACAGAAATAGGAGCGGAGCTGTAAGATGTTTCAGTGACATCTAGACACGCTGCCACTGGGACAGTCGGAGCAGGGTCCCCCGGGGATGCGGTAAGCAAGGCTGCCGCCGACACCGATACCTGCATCACATCAGACATTGGTCCTTCACCTTCAGCTGCAGGGGGAGCCAGTGCAGGATTCTGAGTGAGGGCAGAGCTGGGAGATGCCTCAGTGGCATCTAAATGCTCTGACAGGGAAAGCAGCAATGTGCGCTGGGCCTGTCGTCTGGTCTGTTTAGGCTGAATGCACCCAATGTGGTTGGCCTAGCTACAGGTGGAGTAATCCCTTTGTCTTTTCCATGGGCACCACATGGGCCAGAATCACTGCCAAATCAGGGTCCTCCCCTTCTGACGAAGACTCATGTCTCCATTGAGGCCTTTTTGCTGGAGGGCGAGGGGCTTTGCCCTTCCCCTTCTTGCCCCCCTGTCCTTTTGCGGGGGCATATTGGCTAGATGCTCGGGCACAAGAGTTGGCACCTGAGGAGCTATGGAGTGCCCAGAGGTAGGAGACCATCAAGTCCAACCCCCTGCTTAATGCAGGAAGTCTGATTCCCAGGCAGGTCTAGGGAAGTACAAATCCCTTACCTTGTTCCGGTGGCAGCGTCCGATGGAGGGGGGGATGTGCTCCGTCCCTCCCGCCGGAATCCTCGACAGGGAGGAAGGCAATCCGGTCCTCCCCCCCAGAGTCCTTGAGGGCTGGGTCCACTCCGCGGCAGCTCCACGGAGCAGCCGGCCAGGCCAGGGCCGTCCGCAGCTGGATTTCCGGCCGTGGACTGGCTGGTGCTGGGTAAAAAAACAACAACAACAAAACGAGGTACGCAAATGGTGGTGGCTATGGCGACCGCCATTTGCATTCCTTATTTTTCGCCATTTCAGTCTACGTAAATATTTACGTAGACTATTACAACAAAAAAAAAGGGGGAATGCAAATAGCGTAGTGGGCGCTATTTGCGGTTGATTTATTTTTCCCTGTAATTGCCTACGTAAATATTTACGAAGGCTAGAATGGTGAAAAATAGTGAACACAAATGGCGGCCGCCATAGCCGCCATTTGCGTATGCTGCACCCGGCCACGGCCAGCCAGAATACCAGCCTCGGCCGCACCCACCGCACCCGCCGCACCTGCCACTGCACTGGGTGCCACCGCACCCGCCGCCACCACCGCACCGGCCACCACCACCGAATCTGCCGCCCCCGGAACCGCCCCAGGTAAGTGCCGTCCCAGGGGATTCCGCAGGGGGGGCAGGGGGCAGGAACCCGTTCCGCCATGGAATACAGGGGAGCAGATTATCTAGGGATGTATGAAAGTCACTTACCTTTGACGAAATTTGCTTCGCAGTGGGGGGGGAGGCGCTCCGTCCCTCCCCCTGAAATTCTGGCCGGGGGGGAGGCGTCCCGTCCCTTCCCCCCAAAATTCTGGCCGGGGGGGAGGTGCCCTGTCCCTCTCGCCGTGAATCCCAGCTGGCCGGGAACGCAAATGGCAGCTGCCGTAGCCACCGCTGTTTGCGTCCCTGCAGTCAGCAGTGATAGGCTACGTAAATGTTTACGTAGCCTATCACGGCTGAGTGAAGAAAAAAAAACCCCGCGTATGCAAATGGCGGCGCCCATGGGCGCCGCCATTTGCGTTCCTTATTTCAGCACGTGTAGTCTACGTAAATATTTACGTAGACTACGGCGAAAATAAGGGGAACGCAAATAGCGTAGATGCTATGCTATTTGCATTCCCCTTATTTTCGCCATAGTCTACATAAATGTTTACGTAGACTAGACGTGCTAAAATAAGGAACGCAAATGGCAGCGCCCATGGGTGCCACCATTTGCGTACACGGGGTTGTTTTTTTTCCACTCAGCCGTGATAGGCTACGTAAACATTTACATAGCCTATCACGGTATTTTTTGAAAATCTAGCCGTGATATCTAGCCTATCACTTTTTTTTTTTTTTAACTGGAAATGGCGGCAGCCGGTTGGAAGACCGGCCGCCGCAGCTGCCGCCGCCACCAAACCACCACTGAACCACTGCCAGAGCCGCCACCGCCAGGGAGATTCGCCAAAGGTAAGTCCCGTCCCGGGGGGGGCGGGGGGGTAGCAGACAGTTTTACCACCGATTTTGGGGGGCCGAATGCGCTGGCATTCGGCCTCCCCAAGATTCGTGGCGAAATTCTCTGACATCCCTAGATTATACAGAATCCGGCCTCACTGGAATCCGTGGCGGAATTCTCCACCATCCCTTGTCACTGCTACGGAATAGGTGTTGGGGAGTAACCATCCCCCCCCCGCAGCAAAGGAAGATGAGGTGTGTGTGTGTGTGTGTGTGTGTCAAACTCTATAGGGTCATCTATTGGTCACACCTCCACAGCCCCAGGACTCAGGGTAAGAACGCTCCTTAATGCCAGGAGAAAACCCCAGAAGGAACCCCCTCCCCGAAGCCCCCCCCCCAAGCCTCAAGCCAGCTGGCCCCAGAAGCTCAGGCCTAGACACCTGCAGTCACTGCTGTGACACAGATCTCGCAGCCCCATGGTCACCCCAAGAGGAAAAGCCTGGGCCAGATGCTAGAGCCGGCCAGGTGGTGAGGCCCAGGATCACCGGAGCTGACATGATCCAGGCTGCTCAGAGCCTGAAGGTGAGAAAATCAGCCACCCTCTGCCGCCGCGGCAAGAAACCCTGGCCACTCAGCATCCAGCGAGAAGAGGCCAAGGCTGCAGTCCTCCAGATGCAGACACCGCAGGAGAGAGGAGCTGATCGCTGCCGCCACCGCCCATCAGACACGGTCGCTCTCACCCATGGAGGGAAGGCCATAAGTGAATGCCTCTCCAGGGCGAGCGTCGCACCCAAGTTCTTCTGGCTGCAGAAGCGCGTGGCCCCGCTCTGCAGCCACACGTAAAAGAGGCATTTGAGGAGGGCACAGAGGGCTAAAAGAGGCCTCTCCATTCTCTCCCACCTCTGGTGGTTCCACTGCCAAGCAGCCAATGGCTGCCTGGCACATCTGCTCTCCCCACCCACCCGCAATAGGCCCCTCCATGGCCAGGCAAGCCAGACATGGGTGGGGCACTTGTATGGGTCAGTCAGTTTTTTAATAATTTTTATTTAATGCATGACTTGAATTCTTTCCCCGTGTGTGTGTGTCTGTGTGTGTGTGTGTGTGTGTGTGTGTGAGAGAGAGAGAGAGAGAGAGAGAGAGATTTATCTACAATCAGTGAAGCATAGCTATGGTTCCTAGGAGAATCACCTATTCTGAGCATTGCACTGGTGTACATTTTTGGTGACATTCCATAATTAATTGTCAAGTTCCAGTAACTTATTGCAGGTGGACAGGGGGGACAAATGACGAGACGACACAAATAGATTTGGGATAAAATAGGGCCACATTTATTGTTAGATTACAATCTGCGAAGGAAGCACCGGCAGGCATGCAGCAAACGAGACTAGCATGACAGGTGTTGAGTGAGGCATTCGTCGTCTGGGGCGAGGTGTCCACCATCACCCCCCCAATCAGACATACCCAATTTGGGGCTGGGAGACTTCCCCCTGTCATCCCCCCTTGGGCCACAGAACCCAAGTGGGTGAGGAGGGTTGGCCTCAGAGGAAAGCCGTATCTCCCGACTGGGGCCACAAAACCCAGAGCCGGAAGCCTGGGAAGCAGATGCAGCTGCCATTCGCAAGTCATCGTGGACAGCAGCAGGTAGGTGTTCTGTTCCGGGCCCATTTCACAGGGTGGGGGGGTGGGGGGGCTTCGTTCTGCCATGGATTTCGGGGGGCCGAATGCACTGGCATTCAGCCTCACAGAGATCCGTGGCGGAATTCTCTGACATCCCTACCGTAAACACTCCCAAATGCCCCTTCGCAGATCGGCCAAAAAGACATCATTGCCTGGTTCGGTGAGATGAACACCATCCGCTCTGTAGAGCATCTCCCAGGCAGGAGAAATGTCAGGGTGGGTGATGGTCCAGTCACCCTGTTTGATTAGAAAGTTCCCGATTTCCCTGTTGACCTTCTTATGGGCCCTATCCATGGCATGAGGATCCAAGCCATCCTTCCAAGCCACTCTGGGTTAGGGGTGAACGAAAGTCACTTACCTTTTCTCGCAGCTTTTTCGCGGTGGGGGGGAGCACTTCGCTGCTCCCCCTGCGAAGTTCAGGCCGGGGGGGGAGGCTTCCCGCCTCGCCCGGCCGAAATTCAGGCCGGGGGGGGGAGGCTTCCCACCTTGCCCGGCCGAAATTCAGGCCGGGGAGGAGGCGCCTCGCTTCGCCCGGCCGCGAACACGAAAGTAAAAAAAAAAAAAAAAAAAGTCCCCTGATAGGCTACGTGACGATTCACGTAGCCTATCACGGCTAGATCTGGAAAGTCAGCCGTGATAGGCTACGTGAATCGTCACGTAGCCTATCACGGGTGACTTTAAAAAAAAAAAAATAAAAGCGCGTACGCGAATGGCGGCCCCCCTAGGGAGCCGCCATTCGCGTTCCTTATTTAGTTGCTGTAGTCTACGTCAAAGTTTACGTAGACTACGGCGAAAATAAGGGCAACGCAAATAGAGTTGCCCTTATTTTCGCCGTAGTCTATGTAAACATTGACGTAGACTACAGCGACCAAATAAGGAATGGGAATGGCGGCTCCCTATGGGGGCCGCCATTATCCGTACACACTTTTTTTTTTTTTTAAGTCACCCGTGATAGGCTACGTGACGATTCACGTAGCCTATCACGGCTGACTTTGCAAATCTAGCCGTGATAGGCTATGTGAATCGCCACATAGCCTATCAGGGGAGGTTTGTTTTTTTTTTCTTTCATTGCAATGGCGGGGGCGGCAGCTGGTCGAAAGACCGGCTGCCGCTCCCGCCCCGCTCGAACACCGGACGAACCGCCAGCCGGACCCGCCGCCGGGAGGGACATTCAGGGAAGGTAAGTCCCGTCCTGGGGGGGGGGCGGGGGCGGGGGGGGCGGAGGATTTCTCCCCGAAACTTGTTCGGGGGGCCGAACATGTTGGCGCTCGGCCCCCCGAAGTTTCGGGGAGAAATTCTCCACCATCCCTACTCTGGGTAGCAGGTTGAACCAGATAATGGTGATTCCCAGTCAGCGACGCCGAATCAGTCGCAAATCCTCCCAGGCTTGAAGAATGAGTGCCTTGCCCTTCAGCAGGCCTAGATCGTTCCCCCCTAAGTGCAGCACCAGAATCTGCAGGGGAGCCTTCACCAGCCCTTGCTGCAATAACGTGGGCAGGAGGCGCTCCCAACTCATCCCACGTCTGCCCAACCACTGAACGGAGGCGTAGCGGCTGAGCCCAAGCTGGGATCCGCAACTGGAGGAGGCCCTCTGACCGGCCCAAGAATCCATGCTTTGCCCACAGATGAGCACCTTCACTGGTTCGTTCACACTCCAGCCATCTAGAAGAACAAGCAACAAGGAATGAACAGAACTGACCTCACAGCCTTAAAGGCCTGGCAGTGGCCTCACATAGGCGCAATATGCCTTGGAGCGCCACCTGCTGATGGACTGCACTTTGTCCGCAGTGAACCCTAAAGATGCAGTCGGTGGAGGTGGCCCCAATCCAAAATGAGTGTGTTGAAATGAAGTGTGCCCAGACCCAATGTCTTTTAAAGCTCGCTGCGTGATTACCCAAAATTGATATTTGGTTAAGGAAGAGGAGTTGCTATGGCAAAAAAGGCGGCTGGGCAGATTACCCTGAACTTTGAGAAAATCCCCTAAGGCGGTGACCAGGCAGAGGTCCGGCACTGGGGCTGGAAACAGCGACACACTGACACCCCTCCCCGCCTGGTCAGTCGTAGACTTCCTAAGCCGAACAAGGGTCGCCTGCTGAGAAAACTGTGAGCCGCTGAACTGCAAGGCTCATCCTGACAGGTCACCCTTAGCAGACACAACCAACTCAGAAATCCTGAATGCTCTGAAGAATGCAGTGAGTGCCGCGGCATGAAACACAGTGGCCTTGTGTGTTGACTTGTACAACGAAGGCCACAGGCCCCGTAAACCCAGCAATATATCTGGTGACAGAGGGAGTCTGTGGTTGGGTGGAGCTGGGGACCCTTTGGACCAACCCTGAAACACCCGCTGGACCCGGATGTCTGCAGTGTTGTCTGCCACACCCTTCATTTTAGACCAGAAGGCAAGTGCAGCAAGCCTTCGGCCGAAGGTCTGGGCCTCTAGACGCCGCCTGTGGGCGTCAACACAAAACTGAAGCAAGTGATCGACCAGAATTGGCCAACACTGTAGAAGATGTGCCTCCATCCGGAAGAAAAAGAACTCCCTACCTGATCTGGCGTAAGCAGGTCTCATGCTAGGGGCTAAGGACTGCAGGATAGCCTGTTCTGTCTCTTCCAGCCAACCTCCCAAAGGGCGGCTGGCATGGTGTCCGGCATGGCACGTGCCCAGGGGGCCAGTTCTCGGAAACGCTGCACCTGGTTACATGACAATGCATCAGCTAAGGCATTGTCCATGCTGGGAATGTGCTGTGCGCGGAATAAAATATTGCACTGAAGGCACTGCAATGTGAAAGCCCGGACCAAAGCCATGACCCTACTGTTGCGAGATGACAAGGAATTAATGACCTGGACGGTGGCTTGATTGTCACACTAGAAGTGCACAAATGAATTAGAAAGCTGGGCCGCCCACAAATGCATAGCAACATATATTGGGAAGAGTTAGGGGTGGATGAAAGTCCCTTACCTGTCGTCGAAGGCCGTTCGCGGTGGGGGGGAGGCGCTTCGCTGCTCCCCCCGCGAAGTTCAGGCCGGGGGGGAGGCTTCCCGCAAATAGCGTTGCCCTTATTTTCGCCGTAGTCTACGTAAACATTTACGTAGACTACAGCCACCAAATAAGGAAGGGGAATGGCGGCTCCCTATGGGGGCCGCCATTATCCGTACGCGCTTTTTTTTTTTAAAGTCACCCGTGATAGGCTACGTGACAATTGACGTAGCCTATCACAGCTGACTTTGCAAATCTAGCCATGATAGGCTACGTGAATCGTCACGTAGCCTATCAGGGGGCGTTTTTTTCTTTTTCTTTCATTGCAATGGCGGCGGCGGCAGCCGGTCAAAAGACCGGCTGCCGCTCCTGCCCCGCTCGAACACCCGCTGAACCGCCGGCCGGACCAGCCACCGGGAGGGACATTCGGTGAAGGTAAGTCCTGTCCTGGGGGGTGGGGGTGGGGGGCGGGGGGGGTTCGGAGGATTTCTCCCCGAAACTTGTTCGGGGGGCCGAACACGTTGGTACTCGGCCCCCCGAAGTTTCGGGGAGAAATTCTCCGCCATCCCTAGGAAGAGTTCTAAGAAGGTAAGGTCCTTTCCCTCACCCAGATCTAGCCACTGCACCGGTCACCGTGCATGACACCATCTGTCCCGAAACACAACTCCAAAGCCCCGTGCCCCAGATGCATCGGAGTGTATCTGCAGTTCTGCTTCCAATAATAACTCGTGCTTCCAGAAGGAAACGCCATTGAACGTTTTGAGGAAATGCAGCCAAACAAAGAGATCGTCCTTCATGGCAGACGATACCCGAATCTGATGGTGTGGTGAGCACAGGCACCGCATAGCGTTACAAAAGCGTCTAAGGAAGGCCCTGCCAGGGGCAATTACCTGACAAGCGAAGTTAAGTTGACCGACTACTAGGGATGTACGAAAGTCACTTACCTTTTCAAAGGGTGACATTTGCAGTGGGAGGGGAGGCGCTCTGTCCCTCCCCCTGGAATTCTCTCCGGCCAGCTCCACTCTGCGGCGATTCTGTGGAGCTGCCAGCCGGGGCTGCCCGCAGCCGGACATCCGGCCGCTGGGCAGCCTGCAGGGACGCAAATGGTGGCTGCCGTAACTGCTGCCATTTGCATCCCTGTATTTTGCCATGATAGGCTACGTAAATATTTACGTAGCCTATCACAGCAAAAAAAAAAAAACAGCGAACGCAAATGGCGGTGGCTACGACAGCCGCCATTTGAGTTCCCTTTTTTTTTGGTCGTGATAGGCTACGTAAATATTTACGTAGTCTATCATGTCAAAAGAGATGGGCGCAAATGGTGGCCACTACGCCATTTGCGCCCCTCTCTTTTGCCGTAATAGCCTATGTAAATATTTACGTAGACTATCACAGAAAAAAAAAAGGGAATGCAAATGGCGGCCACCCTAGCCGCTGCCATCTGCATTCCCTTTTTTTTTTGACATGATAGGCTGCATAAATACTTAGAGCCAGTGTAGTGTAGTGGTGAGAGTGACGGACTGGGAGCCGGGAGATCTGGGTTCTAGTCCCCACTTGGCCATGGAAGCTCACTGGGTGACTTTGGGCCAGTCACAGACTCTCAGCCCAACCTACCTCACAGGGTGGTTGTTGTGAGGATACAACGGTGAGGAGGAGGATAATGTAAGCTGCCTTGAGTTCCTTGCGAGAGGGAGAAAGGCGGGGTATAAATGCAATAAATAAATATATAAATAAAATGGCTTCCGCAGGGACGCAAATGGTATCCCTGCATTAGCCATGATAGGCTACGCAAGTATTTACGTAGCCTATCACGGCTATAGTGAAGAACCGAATGGCGGCCATGGCCGCAGCCACCATTTACAAAGCAGCGTGAATGGCAGTAGGTAGGTGTCCCATTTCGCGCACCTTTCATGGGGTGGGGGGGCAGGGGGGCTTCATTCCACCACGGATTTTGGGGGGCCGAATGCCAATGCACCGAGATCCATGGTGGAATTCTCTGACATCCCTACCGACTACTTCCTGCAGGTCCAGTAACGTGACCTTCTTGGACTGCAGCATGTGCAGAATCTTATCCTTTAGGGCCTGCAGTTTGTGAGCTAGCAGCCTACAAAGCTGCTTCACAGAGTCCAGTTCAATGCCCAGAAACTTGATAGTGGGAGAAGAGCCCTCAGTCTTTTCCTCCACCAAAGGTACACCCAGCTCCTCAGCAAGGGTGGAAAATTCCAGCATTAGCCGAGCTCACTGGGGGGTGCCGGGTGGGCCCACAAATAGAAAGTCCTCAAGGTAGTGCACGACACTATGAGACCTGGTTTTATCAATCAAAGCCCATTCCAAGAAGGAACTGAACCTCTCAAACATAGTGCAGGATACCGAACATCCCATGGGTAGGGCCCTATCGACATAAAATTTACCGAAAAAATGGAATCCCAGAAGATCGAAGTCATCAGGGCAAATTGGCAAGAGGCGGAATGCAGATTTAATATCTCATTTCCCCATGAGGGCACCAGGGCCCACAGCACTTTCAACATGGATACTGCCATGTCAAATGATGTGTAATAGGTGCACAGGGATGGCACCATTCACCGATCCACCCTTGGGGAAGGACAGGTTGTGGATCAGCTGGTATTCACCCGCAGCCTTCTTTGGCACAATGCCCAACGGAGAGACCCTGAGATCAGGGAAAGGGGGGGAATCAAATGGGCCAATGACTCGCCCCACAGCCACCTCCTTATTGATCTTATCCATGACCAACCGTTCGAAACCCGCAATAGAGTTCTGATTCTGGGACATTTGGGCCTGGCGTTGACCCAGAAACGGAATCCTGAAACCCAGTGAAAATCCTTCGTCCAAATAGCGGGC
The DNA here is from genome assembly GCF_057233095.1 of Heloderma suspectum. NCBI lineage: Eukaryota > Metazoa > Chordata > Lepidosauria > Squamata > Helodermatidae > Heloderma > Heloderma suspectum. The sequence goes on along the minus strand of NC_139460.1, from coordinate 67,619,304 downwards.
GTTATCCTGGCACGGGTATTGCTTCAAAAGGTGTCATAGGGGCCCCAACTTAATTGGACTGGGCCCCTTTTGGTGGAGGTTGAGGGCCACCGCCGGACTTCCTGCCACCCTGGCATTCCTGATTTGGGCCCCGCAAACCTTTGGCCTTTGGACAGCCAATGAAGGCATGTTGTCCCCCACAAATGGAACATGCATGGCAGAATCAGCATGGATTCTTGAAGCAGACACCCTTGAAGCCAAACTCCCAGCACAGCGTGCGGTGTTGGACCGCGTGTCCCTCCCCAGCCTTAGGGGCTGAGGCAGGTGTCAGCTTAGCTAAGATGTGCCCACTATCTGACCAGTCACCAAAACCTGGCCTGGAAGGAGTCATAAACTGCAGCCAAAGATCCTGATACTTGGCATCCCAGCGCTGTGTGGGGTCAAATGCGGCCCACATATGAAAAGATTCGTTGTAGGCCAGCCAAGCTCCACCTTCGTATTCAGTATAGGCCCTATATATGATATCCAAATACTTAATGAGGACCCCACCATGCTCTGGGTGCTTTTGCTGAATGACACCCCTATAGATTAAGAAGCCAGGCAGCCAGTTGGCCCAAGTGCGGGCCACCTTACGCCTGACTCTCTCCTGATCCCTGTCGCCAGATTTCTCCCCCTCCTTTGTTTCTGACTCCTGGAATAGCAGGGAAAAGACGTCGACAAAGTCTCCCTGTTGAATTTTCTCCCTAGTGGTGGTATCCCAGGGGGTAGATGTCCCCCCAGTCAGGATTGCCCCTTTATCTATGTGGGCATAAGGATCCTTATCACTCACCCAGGCTCATCAGAGCCTTCACCTACAGGGCCACGCCTGTCAGGGTGGACACTGAGCCCATAGAATCCCAGAGTAGTTCTGATTCTGAGGAAGAGCAGTCGCTCCTGGGAGAGGAGCACACTCCTCTTTCCCAGGACCAACAGCTGATGGAGATTCCTCCCACCAGCATTCCTAGTTTAGTTAGCAGTCCAGGGAGTGACCAAGCACAGTGACCCCCCCCTGACCCCACAAGCAGGGTTTGAAGCAGGGCCTAAGACCCCATGAGACACAGGGATGCCAGCGATGTGAGCGGCCCCACGTGGTGTGGCATAGCTGTGGGCCGGCAGCGTGTATCCCAGGCAGTGGGGCAGTAGACCCAGGGAAGGGAACCCTAAGACACCCCCTACTTAGGGATGGCGGAGAATTTCTCCACGAATCTCCAGAAGGCCGAATGCCAACGCATTTGGCCCCCCGAAATTGGTGGGGAAATTCTCCGCCAGCCCCCCACCCCCCCGGGATGGGACTTACTGTGTCCGAATGTCCCTCTCGGTGACGGGTCCCAGCGGCGGTTCGGTGGCGGTTCGGCGGGGGCGGCAGCCGGCCTCCCGACCGGCTGCTGCCGCCACCATTGCAAAAAAAAAAAGTAAAGTAAAAAAAACACAACCCACACCCATGATAGGCTATGTAACGATTTACATAGCCTATCATGGCTAGATTTCCAAGGTCAGCCGTGATAGGCTACGTAAATCGTCACGTAGCTGATCACGGGTTACTTTGGGGGGGAAAAAAAGCGTGTACGCAAATGGCGGCGGTCCATGGGCGCCACCATTTGCATTCCTTAGTTTGGCACGTCTAGTCTACGTAAAGATTTACGTAGACTACGGCGAAAATAAGGGAACGCTATTTGCGTTGCCCTTATTTTCGCCGTAGTCTACGTAAATCTTTACGTAGACTAGACGTGTCAAAATAAGGAATGCAAATGGCGGTCCCCATGGGAGCCGCCATTTGCGTACGCACTTTTTTTTTTTTCAAAGTCACCCGTGATAGGCTACGTGACGATTTACATAGCCTATCACGGCTGACTTTGGAAATCTAGCCATGATATGCTACGTAAATCATTACGTAGCCTATCACGGGTGTGTGTGTGTGTGTGTGTGTGTTTTATTTTTTTTTTTTGCAGCCGGGTAGACGGGGTGCTCCTACCCAGCCTGAATTTTGCAGGTGAGGCGGGGCACCTCCCCCCCTCACCTGAACTTTGGGGGGAGAACTGAAGCCCCTCCCCCCCACTGCGAAGCAATCTTCGAGAACAAGTAAGGGACTTTCGTCCATCCCTACCCCTACTGGGGTGTGAAATGGCCAAGCCATCCCTGCTGCAAAGGGGAACTACCCGTATGGCAGGAGCTGGTTCCAACCGGATGGTGGTGCTATCCCCCAGGTCCCAGAACCTCACCTGAGCCAAGGTTGGTTGCAGCGTCAGAGATCTGGCTGAGGTCCAGAACCGCTGGCGCTGGTGAAACGGGTGCCAGCGGCCCTTGCGTGAGAAGGGGCTGCTCCACAAGTGCGCACACAGGTGCTGAGGCCGCTGCGGATGCAGCTTGCCCAGCGACTACCTGCTGCAAAGCCTCGATGGCTTCCAGCTTCCAGCCTGCAAAGCAATAGATCTTTGCGAGCTTGCCCTCTAGTTACCCTTGAACCTGAAATCTGGGGAGCCCGCCTGGCAGGGGTGGTTAATGCAGGGATCCCTAAGCCCCTCTCAGCAGCCTCGAGCCTAGCCAGAATGAGGGCCATGTCAGGACCCTCATCCTCGGATGAGGGAGAGTCGGCCCTACGGACGTGGAACTTAGCCACGGGGCGAGCGGCTTTGCCCTTGCCTCCCCCCCCGGCAACCCTTCTTGGGCGGCATCTCTGTGTATTGGGTAATGCGCTACCCTCTCAATCCCTTACACAATTTTATATATATAAATATATAATTCTTATTATTATTGATTTGCTCCTTATTTATATATTTATATAATACTACCGCTGCTGCTGCTGCTGCTGCTGCTTCTTCTTCTTCTTCTTCTTCTTCTTCTTCTTCTTCTTCTTCTTCTTCTTCTTCTTCTTTTTAAATATATATATAAATATGCAAACTATCTTATTTTATTAACGTACTTTGTATTATTTTTATTTATTTATTTATTTATTCCCACCCTACTTTTCCACTTTCTTCCCCTTTGTGAACTGCGTCTGGGAACCTGAAAGGCACTCAGAGCAATATCGGGTGCCTTCCTTTCACCCCTCCCCCCACCTTTTTTTAAAAAAATTTAATTCTTATTGTTATGGACAAATACTAAGGTGCTACAGGCCACCAGGGGCATTGAAGGCTGACTCCTGCTGGACCGGAGAGGCTGCCCAGCTTCCAGCCAGCCACTTAGAACAGCTATTCGGACCCGGTGGGAGGGGCGCCCTAAAGCGCGGGCAACAGGTCGAGGGCATGGAGAAAAACCTCCCCTCGCCCTGATCAGGCAGCAATGGGGACGTAAAAAATGGCAAAAATCAGCCAGCAGTACAGGAAACCTCCCCTACACACACTGTGCTGGCCCAGGTGTGCTGCCGCCAAAATGCAACCCCAAAGGAGAGGCGTGGAGCGGGCGGGCGTTAACTCCCCCCACAGAGTAAGAGGATCGCAGAGGGGCAGGTGAGGGCCCAGAGAATCCCCCCTCCCCAAAGCAGGCGATGGCTTGCGAGCCCTGGGAACCCTGGTGGGTTAGGGTCGCAGGGAAGGAGGCGCGGGCAAAGCCTCATGCTTGTGCCGCAGGGGAGCAAACCGCTGTTGCCGAGGACCGCCTTGGAGGAGATGCCACCACCGCCGCAAACGTCGTTGCTGCCTCCTCCCCAATGCCTTCTCCTCCCTGATGCCTTCTTGGTGCCTCTGCCACCACTGAGGACCGAGGACGCTGCCGCTGCCAGAGGTGCTGCTGCACCGAGGAACTCAAAAGCTCGCACAGCAGGAATGAAGAGGAGGCTGGGGGCAGCGCGGCCTAAATAGCAGCCGGCTCAACCCCACCCACTGCTGACACAAGGAGCAAAGGCCAATGGCCTTCATCCTTGTCCTGTCTTCCCCCCCAAAAAAAACAGCCCCCCACCGCAGCCAGGCAAGCTGGGCGCGGGGTGAGGGCACTTCTCCTTTTATAGGATTCTAGAGCAGCCTTCCCCAACCTGGTGCCCTCCAGATGTTTTAGATTAGAACTCCCAGCATTCTTGACCATTGACTGTGCTGGCTGGGTCTGATGGAAGTTGAAGTCAAAAACATCTGGAGGGCACCAGGTTATGGAAGGCTGCACAGAGCATCAATAGCATGCAAGACAGAAAAATGAACACAGATTTTTAAAATAAATAAAGAATACCACCTAAGACTACACTTGCCACTACAGTTGCCTAAGGCAACAATGGACAACGTCTTCAGTCTGCGGGCCAGTGTCTTCACGGTAGGGGTGGACGAAAGTCACTTACCTTTTCTCGCAGCTTGTTCGCGGTGGGGGGGAGCTCTTCGCTGCTCCCCCCGCGAAGTTCAGGCCGGGGGGGGAGGCTTCCCGCCTCGCCCGGCCGAAATTCAGGCCGGGGAGGAGGCTTCCCGCCTCGCCCGGCCGAAATTCAGGCCGGGGAGGAGGCGCCTCGCCTCGCCCGGCCGCAAATGCGGAAGTAAAAAAAAAAAAAAAAAGCGTTGCCCTTATTTTCGCCGTAGTCTACGTAAACATTTATGTAGACTACAGCGACCAAATAAGGAATGGGAATGGCGGCTCCCTATGGGGGCCGCCATTCGCGTACGCGCTTTTTTTTTTTTTTTAAGTCACCCGTGATAGGCTACGTGACGATTCACGTAGCCTATCACGGCTGAGTTTGCAAATCTAGCCGTGATAGGATATGTGAATCGTCACGTAGCCTATCAGGGGACTTTTTTCTTTTATTGCAATGGCGGTGGCGGCAGCCGGTCGAAAGACCGGCTGCCGCTCCCGCCCCGCTCGAACACCCGACGAACCGCCAGCCGGACCCGCCGCTGGGAGGGACATTCAGGGAAGGTAAGTCCCATCCCGGGGGGGTGTGCGGGGTGTGGGGGGGTGCGGAGGATTTCTCCCCGAAACTTGTTCGGGGGGCCGAACACGTTGGCGCTCGGCCCCCCGAAGTTTCAGGGAGAAATTCTCCGCCATCCCTACTTCACGGTCAAGCTGCTCAAGGACCAGTGCCCCCTCTGCCAAAAGTCTTGTCACTCAATTTCAACCAGAGGGTAGGTTTAGCCAGAGGTAGTCTGACCCCTGGCTGAAGAACACAGTATTGTAGGGATGGCGGAGAATTTCTCCCCGAAACTTCGGGGGGCCGAGCGCCAACGTGTTCGGCCCCCCGAACACGTTTCGGGGAGAAATCCTCCGCACCCCCCCGCACCCGGCACCCCCCCCCCCGGGATGGGACTTACCTTCCCTGAATGTCCCTCCCAGCGGCGGGTCCGGCTGGCGGTTCGTTGGGTGTTCGAGCAGGGCGGGAGCGACAGCCGGTCTTTCGACCGGCTGCCGCCGCCGCCATTGCAATAAAAGAAAAAAAAAAGTCCCCTGATAGGCTACGTGACGATTCACGTAGCCTATCATGGCTAGATTTGCAAAGTCAGCCGTGATAGGCTACGTGAATCGTCACGTAGCCTATCACGGGTGACTTAAAAAAAAAAAAAAAAGTGTGTACGGATAATGGCGGCCCCCATAGGGAGCCGCCATTCGCGTTCCTTATTTGGTCGCTGTAGTCTACGTAAACGTTTACGTAGACTCCAGCAACTAAATAAGGAATGCGAATGGCGGCTCCCTATGGGGGCCGCCATTCGCGTACGCGCTTTTTTTTTTTTTTTAAAGTTGCCCGTGATAGGCTACGTGACGATTGACGTAGCCTATCACGGCTGACTTTGCAGATCTAGCCATGATAGGCTACGTGAATCGTCACGTAGCCTATCAGGGGGCGTTTGTTTGTTTTTTTAACTTTCGCGTTCATGGCCGGGCGAGGCGGCAAGCCTCCTCCCCGGCCTGAATTTCGGCTGGCGAGGCGGGAAGCCTCCCCCCCCGGCCTGTACTTCGCGGGGGGAGCAGCGAAGCGCTCCCCCCCACCGCGAACAAGCTGCGAGAAAAGGTAAGTGACTTTCGTCCACCCCTACTATTGGCTAGGGATGTACGAAAGTCATTTACCTGGTCTCGCAGCTTGCTTCGCGGTGGGGGGGAGGCGCTTCGCTGCTCCCCCCGAAGTTCAGGCGAGGGGGGGGAGGCTTCCCGCCTCACCCGGCCGAAATTCAGGCTGGGGGGGAGGCTTCCCGCCTTGCCCGGCCGAAATTCAGGCCGGGGAGAAGCGCCCCGTCTCCCCGGCCGCGAACTTCAAAAGAAACGTTAAAAAAAAAGCCCCTGTGATAGGCTACGTAACAATTAACGTAGCCTATCATGGGTGACTTTGAGAAAAAAAAAAGCGCGTACACAAATGGCGGCCCCCATAGGGAGCCGCCATTCGCGTTCCTTATTTGGTCGCTGTAGTCTACGTAAAGATTTACATAGACTACGATGACCAAATAAGGAACGCGAATGGCGGCTCCCTATGGGGGCCGCCATTAGCCGTATGCACTTCTTTTTTAAAAAAAAAAGTCACCCGTGATAGGCTACGTGATGATTAACGTAGCCTATCATGGCTGACTTTGCAAATCTAGCTGTGATAGGCTACGTTAATCGTTACGTAGCCTATCACAGGGGCGTTTGTTTTTTTTTTACTTTTCTTGTAATGGCGGAGGCCTGCCGAACCGCCGCCGGGACCCGCCGCCGGGAGGGACATTCTTGAAAGGTAATTCCCATCCCGGGGGGGGGGGCGGAGAATTTCTCCCCAAACAACCTTCGGAGGACCGAATGTGTTGGCACTCGGCTCCCCGAAGTTTCGGGGAGAAATTCTCCCCCATCCCTAGTATTGGCAGGGCCAAATGATTGTAAGAGGATTGTACTCCATTCCTTCCTTTGGTGGTAAAAGCCCCTTTGGGAAATGAGAGATTGCCCCATATGCCTCTGCAAAAAGGATGGAGACCTCACGGAACCATGTTTCCTAATGAGACGGGCACCTACCAACAAAAGGAAGAGTGGAACATGACTCTTGTACCCTCCTTTTGACCTAGCTAACAATTTCCTGAGTTAAATTGTTCCAGGAGTGTCACTAGCCAAACACAAAAGAAGGATATGAGGCATTGCTTCTCACTTGGCAGGAACCTTCTGAGCAGAAAATTAGAGGTTCATTCTCATTTTGGCTTAGCACCTCACTTGTGAGGTGAGTTGTGGAATTTTTCCACTCCAAAATGGCAGTGTGGAGAAAATGACAACTGAAACTGGATATGACCCAGACTAGGTTCCCATTCCTGATCTAGGAGGAGGAAGTGGATCCAATTCAATAGTCACAGAACTCATTCCTTAATCTGACTTCATACTAGATCATATTATCAGCCCATCAATAGCAACATGCTCTTCTTTAATAGTGCCTTAATAGGATCTCTGGGAACTTTTGGAATAACCATCTTTTCCTTCTCCTTTCTCAATCTGACTTTCTAAAAAGCATGAGGTCATGATTTTGTAACCTCATTCTATTTTTTCCCCTTTGAATTTGCTTCATCACAGAGAAGGAGTTATTTGAATGAAGGACAGAGCTCTGAAGAGGAATAACAGCAACAATCATGTGTAAATATGATGAACCTGTTTCCCTGATCTTGCAACTAATATAATTTTCTGAAACTTCCATCATAGCTAGAACTGATGAGGGGGGTTGTTCTGTTCTGAATAAATGTGAAACTTAATTTGAAATTCCCCTAACACTCCACTTTCAAAAACATAAAACATGAAGAAAATTTTATATAAAAAACAATAAAATAAAAAAAATGTCACTACATGTGTAAGACTCTGTCATTGCTATAACTATAAAGTATAACATCTTGTTTATTTATTCCATTTATCATCTCCCACTCTTTTTCCAAGAAGATGAGGTGGTGTACATGGTTATCACCTACCCTAATTTTATTCTAACAACCTGTGAGATAGGTTGGGATGAGAGAGAATGATTGTCACAATGCCACTCAGTGTATTTCATGGCAAAGGAAGGATTGGAACCCAGATCTTTCTCATCATAGTTGGACACTCCAATCATTACACCATACTATCACTAGATTCTAGATTTTATAGTTTAGATTGCTAGAATGGTTGAGATTAGATAGATGATAGATAGATAGATATAGTTTTGTGATGATTATTGTTTTTATTGTGTGCTTTTATTATATTATTATTTTACATCTTTTATTCAGTTGACATAGAAATATAATACATAGAATAAATAAATATTTGGGAATTGCACTAAATCGTAGTCAAATGTCCCTATTTACAATATTTTCATCACCACGGCTCTTTTGTCTCTGGCTAACACCTTGGAGTTACTAAAATGAAGCTGCCAGCAGGGCCATTGACCTCCTAAAGTGAAATCCTATTCACACTTACCTGGGAGCAAGTCTCATTAACCTTAATAGTACTTTGTTCAGCACAGATATGCATAGCATTGTGCTGTAACAGTGCAGTCTTATACATATCTACTCATAAGTAATCCTCAGTGAATCAAATTGGACTTACTCATAGGTAAGTGTGCATAGGATTGCAGCCTAAATCTCGGAAGCTAAGCAGGGTCAGCCCTGGTTAGTACTTGGATGGAAAGGCCTCCTGGGAATCAGACTTCCTGCATTGAGCAGGGGGTTGGACTCGAAGGTCTTGTAGGCCCCTTCCAACCTTATGATTCTATAAGATCTATACACAGATATCCTCTTGAAGCAGATGGTGAGATTGTTATCCATTCTTTAAAGAGATTTTGAAAACTGTGTCCCATATGTTTCTCATGTAATCTTTAAGCATTCTGTTTCTGTGTTAGCCTCATTCAAATTACTGACCTGTGCAGATTGCTCTTCATTTACAGTAGCTTCCCAATGCCCCCTGACTAATTTTAAGGGACCTTGACTTCTACTGTCACTCCTGAAAAAGGAGGTTATAAAGACATTCTCCATCATCACATTATTGCTGTTATATTTTCTTCATTTCTTTCACTATCTAGGTTCCAAACTATGGCAATTTATTTAGCATTTTACTATTACTGCCCTTGAAAATAGCCTCCAGTGCTAACTAATTACAAAATCAGCTGGTGGTGCATACTTCTGAGGCAGAATTTGATTTTAGAAGAACAGTAAACAAAACAAAAGCATGGCCCATTTCCAAGAGGGGACCATTCATACAAAGATATTGTGGTTTCAGGATATTGTAATTTCAGGAATTTAGTGCAAAATTATAAGAAATGATTGGGGTATGTACATTTTGGAGGATAATTTAATTTCTATTTTAACAGCTTTAATTTATATTTTAACAGCTTTAATGATTTTGAAAATTAATGAGATTGAAATACCTAAAACATCTTTTTATCTGTTTGGAAAAAATACCTTGAGTATAACCCTTTATAAGATACAGACATTTGCATGACTATAAACATATTTTTTCTTCAGAGTACCACAGAAAGTGAGATAAGTGCTTAAAGCCAGTGGTTTAGACCACTAATTATGTGCAATGTACAACTTACTTCCATAAGCAAGCACGCTTACATTTCAAAGCATCTGTTATAGTACAGGTCACACACGTGTTTTTAAGTTGAAAGGGTTAGTATGGAGTGGATTTTTTTTTCTAAGGATAGTTAACTGTTACTCTGACCTGATGGAGTACTTTCACAGCACCTTTTATCATCAGAAAATTAAGAGACAAATTCATCTGATGGCAATCCTCATGTGAATTAACAGATAATAATCCAAGCAACAGCAAACCCTAGGCGTAGCTCCTCTGACTGCAGTGCATCATGTGTAGTTAAGTTGTAAAGTTCTTGCAGACTAATGGGAAAGGTACCAAAGACTGAGGATTGGACTCTTTCATAAGAACACCCTCTATTACAGAAGGGAGGAAAATAAGTAGCGACTAAGAATAACAGGGTTTGCTGATGTATTAGGAAAAATAGTTTTCTTGCAACTTTTATGTGCTCTTTTGCCTTATGGAATTAGTGGTCTGGGAAGTGAGCGGGGAGGATAAAAGCATCATAATTTGCAAAAAGGTTTTCAAATTATGGTATATTCAGTGCTGGATTTAGGAAGAAGCCAAGCAAGCCATGGCTTAGGGCCTCATATTATGAAGGGCCTCTAAATACTTTGGAGATAACTAAGATTTATTATAATTGAAATCACTTTGGCTTAAATAACTTTTCATATAAAATCCACCACCAACATTATTAACCCTCCCTGACCTCCCCATCCCAATCCACACCCAATCCCATCAACTTCCCTTGCTGGGCTGCTGGATGACTCACTCGCATTGTCCACAGGTTGCCCACCCTCACCTCATACCTCGGAGGAGACAGTGGGAGCTAGCCTACCAACACATTCTAAAGTCCTGTTCCACACCAGGCATCGTCTCTGCTAATCCCCTCCTCACCACTTTTGTACCCCCATCTCTCCATATACCACTACACAGGCTTGTAGCTGGCCTCAGTGAACTGGGGCCCCTCAAAAATATAGGGGTGTGTGTGTTGTGTTATAAGAATTACAAACTACTGGAGAAGCTGGTAGCTTTTGATATAGCTTTCCAAACAGCGCTGCTGGATGTAGAAGCCAAGAAGTGCCTATTGTGACTAAAACAGGCCAAGGTTAAAAGATGTGTCTTGGTACCTCTTCTAAAAGCAAAAGGAGTGGGTACTAATTGTAATTCTAAGGGGAATGTGTCCGACAATTTGTAAGAAACACAGGAGAAAACCATCTCTTTTGTGCCCATTAAATGAGCCTCATGAATGATGGTGTGTTCAACAGGGTTCCTTCTGCAGACCTTAATAACCAGATAGGTTCATAGTGAGATAGGCAATCCTTTAGATAGCCAGACCCTACGCTGTTTAAGACTGTAAAGATTAAAACCAACACATTGAACTGAATCCAGAAAACAACTTGTAACCAGTGCAGATCTTCCAATATTGGAGTAATATCATCATGATACCATTCACTGGTTAGCAGCTCAGCTGCCACATTTTACACCCATTTAAGATTCCAGATTCTCTTCAGGGCTAGGCCTATGTAGAGAGCACTGTAATAGTCTAAGCATGATCAGACCAACTCAGAAAAGTTTGCAATTATTGCATTAGAGGTAATTGTGCAAACATGTTCCTTGCCACTACAGCCACCTGAAGATCCAGGAATAGTGCAGGATCAAGGAACACTCCAAGTTATGAACCTGCTCTTTCAGGGAGAGTGCAACCTCTTCCAGAACAGGATGAATCCCAATCTCTGAGCCCAGGCAAGGCCCAGGGGTAGTGACCACTTCCTTGGTGTGAGGTGACAAAGTGCAGTAGATCTGGGTGTCATCTGCTTATTGGTGGAACCTCACTCCAGAGCTCTAGATTACCTGTCCCAGCAGTTTCTTGTAGATATTAAATAGCATAGGGGGCAAGACAGAACCCTATGGGACACCAAAGGCCATGATGTCCCACAGTAATCTCCAAGGACTACTTTCTGGACACAGCACAACAGAAAAGACTGGAACCACTGCTATACAGTGCCCCCAAGTCTCAACCCCACCAGGCAGTCCAGAAGGATACCGTGGCTACTGGTTTCCAGCATAGACTATCCACTAAAATGACCAAAGCAGTCTCAATCCCATATCCCAGCAGAAAGCTTGACTGAAATTGGTCCAGATAAAAGGTCTGTGCCAGGTCTATGGGTTTGTGCTCCAGGGGGGGATCTTCATGAGAACAGAATGAGAAGCGTGTTGGAGTATTACCCAGATTTTCATACAATTGGCTTTGGTCCATCAGGGACTCACAAAGCAAGAAAAGCTGAGTGTACGGTGCCTTTAAAATCTGGTTTTCATGGGTCACACAGTGATTGAAAGGAACATACTTCCAGGTGGGGTGGGGGGAGTAGAACTGAATGTCATCAGACTGGCAGGGGCTGCTCAACCAATGAGAGGGGCTTGTCGTCGTCCCCCCCAGTCCAGGCTTCCCCCTGCTACTACATTATTATGAATGGAGAGCAACTAATTCATAATTCTTTTTTATATATAATATTTTTTATTTTTAAAAAACAAAACAACATAAACACACAATATACATACAGTAAAATATCTCTTACGATTATAAGGTATCTACCTTTTGGCTCCACCTACACAACAAATGCTCATTATTATTCTCCAATTCTTATCTTGGTTGTATATCATACATTGAGTTCACAGACATTAGATTATTTCTCTCCTAATTTTATTTTATGAATGCAGAGTTCCAGAGAATAGCAAGGAGAGACAAGAAGGCCTTCTTAAATGAACAATGCAAAGAAATCAAGGAAAACAAAAGAATGGGAAAGACTAGAGATCTCTTCAAGAAAATTGGAGATCTCAAGGGAACGTTTTGTGCAAAGATGGGCATGATAAAGGACAAACAAGGCAGGGACCTAACAGAAGCAGATGAGATTAAGAAGAGGTGGAAAGAATACACAGAAGAACTATGCAGGAATGATCTGAATGTCCCTGATAGCCATGATAGTGCGGTCACTGAACTTGAGCCGGACATCCTAGAGAGTGAAGTCAAGTGGGCCTTAGGAAGCATTAGTAACAACAAAGCTAGCAGAGATGACAGTATTCCAGCTGAGCTATTTAAAATCCTAAAAGATGATGCTGTTAAAGTGCTGCATTCAATATGCCAACAAATCTGGAACACTCAACAATGGCCACAAGACTGGAAAAGGTCAGTTTACATTCCAATTCCAAAGAAGGGCAATGCCAAAGAGTGTTCAAACTACTGCACAATTGCGCTCATTTCACATGCCAGCAAAGTGATACTCAAAATCCTACAAGCTAGGCTTCAGCAGTATGCGAATCGAGAACTACCGGAACTACAAGCTGGGTTTCGAAGAGGCAAAGGAACTAGAGATCAAATCGCCAACATTCACTGGATCATGGAGAAAGCAAGAGAATTCCAGAAAAACGTCTATTTCTGCTTCATTGACTACGCTAAAGCCTTTGATTGTGTGGATCACAACAAACTGTGGCAAATTCTTAAAGTGATGGGAGTACCAGACCACCTTACCTGTCTCCTGAGAAACCTGTACGAGGGTCAAGAAGCAACAGTAAGAACCAGACATGGAACAACCGAGTGGTTCAAAATTGGGAAAGGAGTACGACAAGGCTGCATATTATTGCCCTGCTTATTTAACTTATATGCAGAGTACATCGTGAGAAACGCCGGGTTGGATGAATCACAGGTCAGAATTAAGATTGCCGGGAGCATTATCAACAACCTCAGATACGCAGATGATACCACCTTAATGGCAGAAAGTGAAGAGGATCTAAAGAGCCTCTTGTTGAGGGTGAAAGAGGAGAGTGCAAAAGCTGGTTTGAAACTCAACATTAAAAAAATGAAGATCATGGCATCTGGCCCCATCACTTCCTGGCATATAGAAGGGGAAGAAATGGAAGCAGTGACAGATTTTACTTTCTTGGGCTCCAAGATCACTGCAGACGGTGACTGTAGCCATGAAATTAAAAGACGCTTGTTCCTTGGGAGGAAAGCTATGGCCAACCTAGACAGCATAGTAAGAAGCAGAGACATCACCTTGCCGACAAAAGTCTGTCTAATCAACCTATGGTTTTCCCAGTAGTAATGTATGGCTGTGAGAGCTGGACTATAAGGAAGGCTGAGTGCCGAAGAATTGATGCTTTCAAACTGTGGTGCTGGAGAAGACTCTTACAAGTCCCCTGGACTGCAAGGAGGTCAAGTCAGTCCATCCTCAAGGAAATCAACCCTGACTGCTCATTGGAAGGACAGATAATGAAGCTGAAGCTCCAATATTTTGGCCACCTAATCTGAAGGGAGAACTCCCTGGAAAAGACCCTGATGCTGGGAAAGACTGAAGGCAAAAGGAGAAGGGGACGGCAGAGGATGAGATGGCTAGATAGCATCACTGATGCAATGGATATGGACTTGAGCATCCTCCAGGAGAGAGCACAGGACAGGAAGGCCTGGCGTGCAATGGTCCATGGGGTCACGAAGAGTCGGACACGACTGAAGGACTGAACAACAGCAACAACATTTCCAGAGCATTTTTTTAAGCTTCAACCAAGAATAAGGAAGCATTATTATTTAAGTAGAAGGTACTTAAGTAAGTCTACATTAAGTAAATGACTTTTACAGAACAAATGCTTGAACTTGGAATTCTATGAAATGTAATTGAATGAAAACAACAGTTTGGCTGTATAAAAGAATTGCGAAGTACAGCAGTGGAGAGGCTATTATGATTATTATTAGCCATTGGCCAACATCACACACTAAGCTCATTGCTAAATCCCTTCTTTGAAATTCAGATTCAACAACATAGCCTGGTGAACACATTGTAATTACCCTACAGTTTCCTGGATTTATCCTTCAAAGCATCCTATAAAGGCCACTATCAAACACAGGATACTGTGATACATGAGTTATTTGTCTGACCTGAAGCAACTTTTAAAAGTGAAAATGTCATTCACACAGTGAAACAGATGTGCATACCATGTGTTCTTTAGGTCTGGGCAAAAATGAATAAAATGAGTATTAATTATGGATTGCTAAAAACGCTTGATCCTTTTGGCTCTTGTGTATATGCTTTTGTTTACATGAAAATTTAGAATGGAAAAAAATAGGTACTGTTCTTGTTTTTAGTTCTCAGAAACATTTTGGAGGTCTCTGCAGAATGCATATAGCATCAGCTAAGATGTCAGTTATTCTTCATAACTTGAAAAGTAATACAAACTTTTGTCTCATCTATAATGCCCCATAAAAGCCAGTGTGATGTAGTGGTTTGAGTGTTGGACTGGGAGCTGGGAGACCTGGGCTCTAGTCCCCACTCCCCACTCACTCGGACATGGAAGCTCACTGGGTGACTTTGGACCAGTCACAGACTCTCAACCCTATCTACCTCACAGGGTTGTTGTTATGAGGATAAAATGGAGAGGAGGATTATTTATTAATGCCACTTTGGGTTACTTGAAGGAAAAAAGGTGGGATATAAATGCAATAAATAAATGCATATCATAATAGCATCTACGCTATTTGCGTTCCCCTTATTTTTGCCGTCTTAGTCTACGTAAATGTTTACGTAGACTAAGACGTGCCAAAATAAGGAACGCAAATGGCGGCGCCCATGGGCGCTGCCATTTGCATACATGTTTGTTTGTTTGTTTGTTTTACGTCAGCCGTGATAGGCTATGTAAAGATTTGCGTAGCCTATCACTGTGTTTTTTTAAAAATCTAGCCATGATAGGCTATGTAAAACTTTACGTAGCCTATCACTTTTTTTGTTTTTTTGTTTTAACCTGGAAATGGTGGTGGCGGCAGCCAGTTGGAAGACTGGCCGCCGCAGCCACCGCTGCCGCCACTGCCGCCAGAGCCGCTGCCGCTGCCAGGAAGATCCGCCCCAGGTAAGTCCCGTCCCGGGGGGGTGGCGGGGGGGTGGCGGGCCGTTCCGCCACCGATTTTGGGGGGCCGAATGCACTGGCATTCGGCCTCCCCGAGATCCGTGGCGGAACTTTCGTACATCCCTAGGGAACTGTGACTCATTTTATCATTAACATTAAGAAAAACTGGAGGAGGCATATTGAATTATTAGGAATGAACTTAGAGTGATCAGTCAGCTAGTAAAAATAGCCTAGATGTGGCTGCTGCAAATTCTGAAGTTGAAAATATCTTGTTCAATACAGAGTTCCAGAAATGACAAGACTTTAAAAAAAAACTGGATTTTTGTCAAAATCCAGCCATCTGAGGGTTTCTTTCCTTTAAAGTGTTTTGAAAGAGCAGGAGTCAAATAGAATGTGGAGGTTGCTCAGAAAGCACTGGGCTTGATAGTATCGAAGTCAGACACAATTTTAAGACATGATCGACCTTAGAACCAAATATTAGAAACCTTCCCTTTGAAAGATCTAAATGTTGTAACACTTCACTGGTCCAGCTGCAGTTTAGATTTAGAAGCCTGTCAGGTATGTTTCATGACTGTTCTATGGGACTCCTGGCGTGACAGAGGCCAGTGCCCAACACTAACAAGACCACAATGCTTCTCTGTGAGGCAGCTTTCATTTATTTCTTAGGAAAGGAACAGGAAATAGCCAGAACCTAATCATGCATCACACACTGCCTTTATAAAGGGTGAGGAATTGCACACACAAGCTCCTTTCCTTTGAAAGAAGCTCCACAGAGAACTCTCTTTTCTTCCATTCTTCTAACTGAGGGCCTGTGCATATGCATAAAGACCCCCTACTTTTCCAAAGACATGCAGTTTAATGCGATGCAGAAAGCAAGTTTTTTGCTTTATGGGCTGTACCTTACCCTAGTTTTTCCCCTTTCTGAAGATGAAAAAAACTGAAATACATATTCTGGGTTAATGATGTCCTTGTTATGCATTGTCTGACTAATACATATTTCAAGGTAGCCTTACTACATAATATTTTAAAGCATATTGTTGCTGTTATTATTAACTGCTTCTGATGAAATATGATGGATTATGTGTTAGCTGAGCTGACACCGCACACCGATATCATAACACAATGTTTTACGAGGACATAATACACACCAATTCATTGGAGTCTGCCATTCAGGAAAACTGCTGAATCTACCTTGGGATTTGGGAAGTGTGAAAACTGACTTGTGAAATATTGTGAACATTGCTCCTTGAATTTATCTCAAGCAGCATAAAATATCACAAACGCAAACACACACACACACACACACACACACCTACTAGGGTTTTAGAGCAAGGGATCCTGACATAAAAAGTAGTATTCTTAGCTCATTATTTGTGAACTTTGTCAACTAGATTGTTCAGTCTTCATTGAGAAAGGAATGAAAGTGTTCATCCTTTAAGCAAGGATAACCCTGAACAGCCATTGTGCATATCACCTTTCCCCAAACTAGTGCCCTACAGATGTTTTGGACTACAACTCCCAGCAATCCTAGCTATTGGTCATGCTGGCTGGGACTGATGAGAGATGAAGTCCAAAATATCTGGACTGTGGAGGGCACCAGGTTGGGAAAGGCTGGTGTACATTCATATTCCTAACAGACTAGAATCACCTAAATGATCTTCCAAAAAGCATTCCCCTCACTCCAAATTAGCTTTTTCCATTAAGATGTAACTAAATCTAAATTATCTATGCATCATCATATATCATCATGTTCATTACATTCTCCCTGACTTGCTGGGAACACTCTATGTAGTAAAAAAGAAGCAGTAGTACATAAAAAAAAATGGAACTGAAGATTAGGAGAACAACAGGAGGAAAAGACAGGAGGAAACAGGTGAACACTCTCAGCAGTAGCTTTTGGGTTAAAACTTTTGGGCCTATCAAAGTTGGTATTTTTGCCTGGAAAAATGAAATGTTTGAACATTCAGTACAGCCCTAAAAATGATGATGATGAAAGAGTTTATGCTAAGTTAAATCTTCTAGACTGGAAAGCACAGTTGTTGGTTATGTGCAATAGTCCTGTACAGTACATCTAAATCTATCAAGAGGTGTGAACATTTTTAGAGTTCACACATTCAGTCAAGCAGTACTGCAATAGCAATGCAGACCCTTTTCCTCCACTATACAATAAACTTCCATCTGAAAAGGAACATCCCTGTGAATAGCTGACCATGTGAAGGCCCTTGAGAAGGATAATTTGCATCAAGGGATACCTGAGCAGGACTTCCGGTTGGAACCAATGTCGCCCTGGCAGCATCCCACGGGCTCTCCATGGGATCTTTCTCAAACAGCTTTTTAAAAAGTTGAAAACCCTTTTCATTTCCCCCCTGGAATTAAAAGGGGGGCAAGGCAGCAGCTGGATAACATCTTGGAGAAAAGTACCCCCCACGAGGTAGCAGTGGGGCTGGATTCCAGGATTATCTCCCCAGAGCTTTACCAACGCAAAAAAAGCTATTCCGATTCCGAAACTCCTATTTAATAGGAGAAAACAGGGCTGACGTGTTCCATTGTGATATATGCTTTAAGAAATATCAACAACTCCTGAGGGATGATTTAAGAAATACTAACAATATTTGAGAACATTTGAGAACCTGCAAGATCTGTTTGAAGAGAAACATGGCTACAGCGAGGAGAAGAAAGGGGCTGGCATCACCGCCAACTCCCCCCGTACCTCCTGTGTCAAAAGTTTCGAAAACAGAAGATATAGGAGAATTATTTACTCTGATAAAGACTTTATCTTTGCAATTTATGGAGCAAGCCAAAAGGTTGGATTTAATCCAAAATTCCATCACCACCTTGCAAGGAGCTGTGGATCTAGTTAATGCATCTTGGCAAAAAAATGGAGACGAAAATTAACAAGCTAGAAGACTGAGTGGCAGGGAATGACTATGACACAAGTTTGTTTTAAAAATGTCTCTGACAGAATTTCTCAACTGGAGGCCTTCACACGCAGATCGAATGTACATTAGACAGATTAAAAATCTGTCTAATGCAGTAAAATTGCCTATTTTTGTGGATAAACTTTTGCATGTTTATGCAAAAGTTTATTTTGCATAAATAAACAAAATTTATTTTGTTTAAAATAAACTCCCTGTCCCATCTGATTATTTATTTGATATTGAGCAGGCATTTCATGTACCAAATGCTAAAGGGACTGACTATACAATCATAGTCCAATTTGCAAAAGTCTCCACAAAGAATTATATCCTGCGTTTGGCAAGAGAGGCTAGAAGCCTTTCCTGGAAACAAGATAAAGTTATGTTATTTCCAGACTAGATCAAAGAGGTGGCGAATAAAAGAAGGCAATTAATCAAAGCAAAAAATATGGCAAAACAAATGAACTTACAATATTACTTAAAATATCCTGCTACACTTTGCATTGTGTCTGAAGGTCAGATGAAGTAGTTTCTAAATCTAGGGATGTACGAAAGTCACTTACCTTTCTGCAGATTATGTTGATGGTGGGGGGGGAGGCGTTCCGTCCCTCCGCCTGGAATCTTCGACGGGGGGGAGGCGATCTGTTCCTCCCGCCCGGAATCCTCGACGGGGGGGGCAGATGATCCGTTCCTCCCCCCCGGAATACTCCACGGCCGGCTGTGCTCTGCGGCAGCTCCGCGGAGCAGCCGGCCAGGCCCAGCCAGGCCATAGCCGTCCGCAGCCAGATTTCCAGCAGCGGAGGGCTCTGGAGAAAAAAAAAAAATGCGTACACAAATGGCGGTGGCTACAGCTGCCACCATATGCGTTCCTTATTTTTGGCCGTCTTAGTCTACGTAAATATTTACGTAGACTATGATGGCAAAAATAAAGGGGAATGCAAATAGCGTAGTGGGCGCTATTTTTGTCCCTTTTTGATTCACCATTTTAGCCTACGTAAATATTTACGTAGGCTAAAACAGCGAATCAAAAAGGGACGCAAATAGCGCCCGCTACGCTATTTGCATTCCCCTTTATTTTCGATGTCATAGTCTACATAAATATTTATGTAGACTAAGACGGCCAAAAATAAGGAACACAAATGGCGATGGCCGTAGCCGCCACCATTTGTGTACGCGTTTTTTTTAAAAAAAAAACCCAGCCATGATAGGCTACATAAATCTTTACGTAGCCTATCACGTCGTTTTTTTCTTTTGTTTTTTTAAACCCAGCCATGATAGGCTACATAAATCTTTACATAGCCTATCACGTCATTTTTGTTTTGTTTTGTTTTTACAAGACTGCAAATGGTGGCGGCGGCAGCTGGTCGGAAGACCAGCCGCTGCAGCTGCCGCCGCGAAAGCCACCGCCGGAGCTGCCGCCGCCCAGAAGATCTGCCCCAGGTAAGTCTCGTCCCGGGGAGGATCCGCAGGGGGGGCGGGGGGGGCAGGCCATTCCGCCATGGAGTTCAGGGGGCCAAATGCACTGGCATTCGGCCTCACCGAGATCCGTGGTGGAATTCTCTGACATCCCTATGTAAATCTTGAAATGGCAGAGGCATGGCTGAATGTAAAAATGTGTGAGATTTCTGTTACAACCCCATGAACTGGAATCTTTAAACAAGCTCTGTTAACTGCTTATGTTTGGTCTACATGATCCAGGCTAGGTCAGAAGATAAATGATTATACATATATTCGTTTATTCTCTTTCATCTTTCTTCTTTTCTTGCTTTTCTTTTTTATTTCTTTATTCCAAAATAGATACGATATGCTGTATTTAAATATATTGTTTGAGGATGTATTGTGCACATGCATTTATATATCTAGTATAAAATATATTACTGATAGTTGGAGGTTTATTTTAAGTTTTATTATTATATAACACTATATTTATTTTTAATCATCATCATCAATAATAATAATTTAGGTTACTGGGAATGAACTGTAGGCCTGTTTCTTTAATATAAGATTGATGATACGATATTGAAATGTAAAGTTGTTTATTAAACTGTAAGATTGTTAATGTTATAGATATAGTTTTTAAAATAGAATGGCATTGGAGGCCGGGGGGTATTGGAGTTTAAACATAATCCTTTAAAGGGGAGGGGGAGGGGGAGGGAAAAGGAAATAAATTTATTTTCTTTTTCTTTACCTCTTTACTTCTTTTCCTCTTTTCTTTTCTTTTCTTTTTTTTTCTTTTTGTTATTGTTGTGTCCTCATAAGAATATTGCATTGCTGGGAAATTGTAGTAGTGATCAGGTTGTTGGTATTCTTAGTATTGTTTATTTCATTTATAAAGATAAAATAAATAAAACTATATTTTAAAAAAGGGATACTTGAGCAGCATTTCCTTGATAGGAAAGCAAGAAGAGATAGATCAAATAAATAAATACTACGCTTGTCTGAGTGTTCATGTAGAGACCCAAATTCTCATTGGAGTTTATCTGGATGTTAGATGGCAGAAATTTATATTGCTTCTCCATTGTGTTCTTGCAGCACTGTTCCTCTGTCCATTTAAGAACTGGGCTATAAGCCTGGTTCATATTTATTTGCTTATTTTATTAAGTTTCCATACTGCCCAATAGTTGAAGCTCTCTGGATGGCTCACAAAACAAAACTTAAACCCATAAAATGCAACAACATAGTAAAAGATAATATAAAAACCTTAGACAGTATCAAGTACTGCCCACATTCTAGCAGGACCTACCACTAGCTCAGTGGGAACCTCGCACAATGTGGAACCTAGCAATGAGAGCCATTGGAAATGAGAACCACTGGGAACCTATGAATGGGAACCTTCCAATGGGAACCCAACAAACTAATGGGAACCTAGCAGTTCCTGAAGCAATCAAAAATTAGCAGAAACACTTGTTGCCAGAAGGGCTCAGAGCAATGGAGCTCTCAAAAGAGAGATCTGTTGACAAGTCCCATTCTGGAAATGAGTACTTCTGCACATTACAGGGGTTACTTTTTGAAACACTAATTCCCTGTTACAGAAGAGGTAGGTCATACGATTACAATGGAACCCATGGTAGCAGGGCAGCAGTGGTGGCTACTGCTCCTTAAGGTTACAAAGAATAAAATGAAAGTAAAAAACAGGGTAAAAGGCAGCAGCAGTATAAAGTTCTAAGAGTGCAGTAATGCAGTTTTTAAAGCTGAAGGACTTAAAGGACTGGGAAAAAATTTTTAAAAATCCACACCTGGTCCCCAAAAGATCATAACGTAGGCGCCAGGCAAGCCTCTCTGGGGCAGGCGTTCCACAACCTGTGTTCCACTCATTGGCAACCAGGGAAGGGAAAGGAAACAAATGAAATGGCCCACAAGTGACATTAACTGCACACCAGGGGCAAAGCTAATCATGCTACTCCTCTGAAGCCCAACTCCTCTTACCTAGGATTTCAACAGCATATGCTTGTTATTCTCCCACCAGGATAAACAATCTCATGACCCTGCTCCCATATAGCTATTACTTCTATTTTCCCATTAATTCTGTTTCTATTAGGAATGTCCTTCAAAGTTATTGTTTTGCTTTAATTGCTATTGAAAGCATAGAGCAGGACCAGAATTTATAAAGGTTCTGTCATACGGAAGCTGAAATACTGCCAGCAAACTGCTGTAGGGCAGACCTCAGAAATGTATAAACATCTAAATCCAGATTGAAATGTTTGAAATCAAACATAGTAAGTGACACCAGAAGGAACCAGAACACAAACACCTTTTGAATTATGTGCCGAGTGATGTCCAGAATACCAAAGAGGCAAGACTACCAGAATTAGATGAACTGTTGCAATTTTGAACAGCCACAGAGAAACTTCACGTCAGCATTTGAAGAGTTAAGGACTCCTGTGTTAGAAAGTGGAAAGACACAGTCTGGTTAACCATGCAGCTATTTGATCTAATACAGAGGTGATCAGGTACAGCAAAAGAACAATCCCATTCATCCCACTAATAGAAACAGACTAAATTTCATCCATGTCTCTGGTAAGGGCATGAAATAGATGAAAAGTCTTCGAAAAGGTCACAAGCATGAGCGAGGAATGAAGCACAAAAAGTTTGCAATGGGGCTGAGAATTCAGCAGTGAAAAGTGGAAAAGGGCAGGTGGCAGGTGAGGACAGACAATAAATTGTACTGGAAATATGAGTGAAAGTGGGACGTCTAATTGGAATGCTACATTACACAACCCTTGTTTCACTGTTGTTCTAGCATTCTTACCTTGAAACAAAAACCAAATATTAAAGGAGCCATGGGATGGGGGAACATTCATTATAGCATCCCAATCCACTGGGTTCTCTTGAGCAGTGTCCCTAGTTTCCTAAATGATAAGAAGTTCTAAGGCAGCTTCATGGTGTCACGTTTCACTGGAAGAGAGACTGTAAAATGGTATTTTGCCAGATCTATTTATTTCCAAATATACAGGTTGAGCAGGTAGAGATCAAGCAGACAAAATAGGCGGGCTCTGCTAAGCACAACCCATACCCCTGCCAGATCCTATAAAGCTGCTTTTGCCAGCCAGAAGCATGTTAGCAACCTTTTCCAGACAGTTGTGTAACTGTAACTGAACACATTTGTGGCATCTGGGATCTCCAGTGCCCAGTGTGCCCATGGATATCTCCTTTGGTGTCCACCAAGGTCCCCTGGGAAAATCTGACTTCCCCCTGACTCTTGTAATTTTCTATTTCATTTCTCTAAGTCTTATTTTTTAACCTTGGGCAAAGGGAAGCACCTGGCTTGCAGCCACACACCATCTTCATTTCCTTTCCCTAGAATGCCTCTGGATCCAGCAGGGAATAAATATGGTGGGAGGCTCCAGGACAGCCACCAGCTAAATCTTCTCTAAGACACACACACACACACACACACACAGAGAGAGAGAGAGAGAGAGAGAGAGAGAGAGGAGAGAATGGGCTCCTGCTGCTGCCTGCCTGCCCAGTAGGCTTGGGGGGAGGCCTACTACTAGGCAAACTGAGGGGGCTGCAGGTAGACCCTGAGGTGGCTGAAGATGGCTACAGGATGACCCAGAGGGTTGCAAAGAAGGCTGACAGGAAACCGGTCAAGGACTGAGGGCAGATGGAGGAGAAGGAGAAAAGTTGGTATGCCTTTGTGATGGATGAATGGGGTGCATGGTTGTATGCCTATGAAATGAAGGGGTGTGTGGGATACGTGCATGTAACAGAGAAAGAGTATAGGGGTGATCCACAGGGAGAAAGGGTGTGGAGTTCTTGTGGGTTTGCAGTTGGATTTTTAATGTATGATTTGAGGGTGGTCATCCTATTAATTTGGAGAAATTTTGAGGAACTTCTGAGGAAATTTGGAAATTAATTGGCTTGCTTAGTTTTCTGGGAAATGGGTGGTTTGTTGGAGCAGAAAACTGGATACAAAGGAGTTGTTTTGTGTTCCGAAGCTCAAAACCAACCTCTGCCTTGAACCTAGTTTATTGGATAAGTTGATTGTGTTTTGCATCACCAGCTAGCCTTTCTGTGAAATGGGTGATTTGTGACTGGTCACACTGACCATGGCAGTCATTTTGTGACAATGCCCATGACATTTTCTCAAAATACCAAATATCATTGGCCCAAAAAGTTTGGGGAAATTTCAGGTTATATTCACAAACTGTTTCTTTCAACTCCCACCTTGCAAATAGACGCAGCTTCAGCAAACTTGCACAATGGATTTTTAAACAAGCAATAGCAGTGGGTCATTAAGTTAACCATCAACTGGAAGACTATTCAAGAGACAGAAAGAGGGGCTAACTCTGCTTGGGACAATATAATAACCCAGTATGAATGTATGTCCAAAAATCTACTTGGGAAATGGCTGTCCCTTCCCTTACTATTAACATATATCCAAAACAGCTTTGTATCATGATTTGTTGCCCCTACGAGCTTATTTTATTTGTTGGGTTGTTTCATTCATAACCCGCCTTTCCTCCAAGGAGCACCCCCCCCCCCATGAAAGAGAGTGGAAGCGGGAATTATCTTCCAGCTACCATAAAATGGAAATCATCCATGCACAGTATAGCCGTTACTAAGGTGTCTTAAGAGGGAGGCTGGTACAGTAGCACCAGTACTGGTTTGATCATAATTGGTCTCTTGGTCCATCACTGGGACTGTTACTGAGAATGCAGAAAGATATTACTTTGACTTGGTGGCTCAGCTGTAAGATGGAATATTCATAGAGAGATAGATATAATATACTTTTGTGTATAGTGAAGCTCTTTACCAGTCTTTGACAGATAAAATAGTAGGATTTGTGGGTAGTCTGGGTAAATGTAAAGAAACATACACATTGATGTACTGAAAATTACCAATACCATAAAATAAGTGTGACAGAAAGCTTTCTCCGGAAGCCAGCATGGTAACTTCTCCAGTCAACGTAATTCATAGAGAGAGACCAGACAGGCTGAGGGGAAAAAAGTGGATGGAATGTGGTAATGGTGAAGTAGCTAATAAACAAATATACAAACAAAGGAACATAGTATGCTGGAGACATACAACATATTATTGAATAGAGGAGAGAACAGGATGAATGGGGAAAGAAAAAGATGCAATGTGAGGTATCTAAATAGAACAGGATAGTTAGAGGGAGACACAACAGTTTTAAAGGGGAAATGTTATTTCTATGATAAGACACACACAACCTAATAGGAGCAGAATGGATTGAATATATGTGAATTCAATTAACAAAATTAAACTTTTCAGTTTAACACGTTTTGTTAAGGGCCTTCCATGTTCACTCAAGCTCCAAAATGCTGGGAAATTACAGCTGTTAAGGGCCACAACATTTTTTTATAAATCAGTTTTTTATTGTGAATTTTAACAAAACAAAAACAAACTAAAACATAACAAAATCAAAAAATTAAAAATATAACATATTCTAAAATCCTCAGTTTCAAACAAACAGAATGAACTTGAACTATTAATACAGAAGGGAAATTATGACTTGATAGGTATAACTGAGACTTGGTGGGATGATTCTCATAACTGGAATACAACAACTGAAGGATATAACTAGTTGAAAAAGAACAGGAGGAACAGAAAGGGAGGTGGGGTTGCACTATATGTTAAAAATATTTATCTGTGCACAGAAATATAGGAGGATGAGCTTGGTAACCCCATCAAGAGCATCTGGGTTAAAATAAATGCAGCAAACAATAAAAGGAACCTGGTGGTCGGAGTCTACTACTGCCCAGCTACCCAATCAAGGAGAAGATGAGGATGAAACTTTTGAAAAGCAAATAGCCAGTGCTTCAAGGAAGCATGATATAGTAGTAATGGGGGACTTCAATTTCCCTGATATTTGTTGGGAGACAAATTCTGCAAAATATGGCCCCTCCAGGAAATTCCTGACTTGTGTGGTGGATAACTTCCTCCTACAGAAAGTAGAGGAAGGAATTAGAGGATTGGCTATCCTTGACTTGATCCTAACCAACAAAGATGACTTAGTGGATTAAGTACCAGATACAGGAACTCTGGGAGAAAGCGACCATGTTTTACTTAAGTTCATGGTTCTAAAGGAAGCATAAACCGAGTGTAGCCAAACCTATACCCTGGATTTTAGGAAAGCTGATTTTAATAAACTCAGAACAATGATAAGTAAGGTCCCATAGCAAGCAACTCTAATGAGAAAAGGAGTCCAAGATGGTGGGAGTTTTTTAAAAAGCAAATTCTCAAGGCACAATTACAAACAATTCAAGCAAGAAAAAAAGGCGGAAAATAACAGAAGAAGCCAATGTGGCTTCACAAAAAGCTAGGGTTGGCGGAGAATTTCACCCCGAAACTTCGGGGGGCCGAGTGCCAACATGTTCGGCCCCCCGAACAAGTTTCGGGGAGAAATTCTCCGCCCCCCCGCCCCCCCCCGGGATGGGACTTACCTTTGGCTAATGTCCCTCCCGGCGGCGGGTCCGGCCGGCGGTTCGTCGGGTCTTCGTCCGGGGCGGGAGCGGCAGCTGGTCTTTCGACCGGCAGCCGCCGCCACCATTCCAATCAAAGAAAAAAAAAACGCCCCCGTGATAGGCTACGTGACGATTAATATAGCCTATCACGGCTAGATTTGCAAAGTCAGCCGTGATAGGCTACGTAAATCATCACGTAGCCTATCACGGGTGACTTAAAAAAAAAAAAAGCACGTACGGATAATGGCAGCCCCCATAGGGAGCCGCCATTCCCGTTCCTTATTTGGTCACTGTAGTCTATGTAAAGATTTATGTAGACTACGGCGAAAATAAGGTCATTGCTATTTGCGTTGCCCTTATTTTCGCCGTAGTCTACGTAAAGATTTATGTAGACTACAGCGACCAAATAAGGAACGCTAATGGCGGCTCCCTATGGGGGCCGCCATTATCCGTACGTGCTTTTTTTTTTTTAAGTCACCCATGATAGGCTACGTGATGATTTACGTAGCCTATCACGGCTGACTTTGCAGATCTAGCTGTGATAGGCTACGTTAATCGTCACGTAGCCTATTACGGGGGCATTTTTTGGGTTTTTTTTAACTTTTTAGTTTGCTGCCGGGCGAGGCGAGGCGCCTCCTCCCCGGCCTGAATTTCGGCCGGGCGAGGCGGGAAGCCTCCCCCCCCGGCCTGAACTTCGTGGGAGGAACAGCGAAGCGCCTCCCCCCCAACCGCGAAAAGCTTCGAGGACAGGTAAGTGACTTTCATCCATCCCTACAAAAAGCTAAGAGATGGCCTGAAAACAAAAAAGTACACATAGAGGAAGTGGAAAGAAGGCCAAGCAACAAAGGAAGAGTTCAGGCAGGTAGCACAGAATTGCAGGGATGATGTCAAGGAAGGCTAAAGCTGAGAATGAGCTGAGGTTAGTGAGGGATGCTAAAAGCAACAAAAAAGTTTTCCTCAGATACATGCATAGTAAAAGACAGAGGAAAGACTGTTAGATAACTAACAGGAGGTTTGATAATGAGCTGGAATTGGAAATACAAAGCCGAGCTGGGGGCAAGTGGGGTGCTGACATGTGTAGGAGTAAGTTGCATTGAACTCAGTAAGACTTACTTCTGAGTAGACATGCACAGAGTTGGTTCTCCTCTAGGGATGCACGAAAGTCACTTACCTGGTCTCGCAGCTTGCTTGGCGGTGGGGGGGAGGCGCTTTGCTGCTCCCCCCGAAGTTCAGGCCGGAGGGGAAGGCTTCCCGCCTCGCCCGGCCGAAATTCAGGGCGGGGGGGAGGCCGGGGAGAAGCGCCCCGTATCCCCGGCCGCGAACTTCAAAAGAAAAAAAAAACGCCCCCTGATAGGCTACGGGACGATTCACGTAGCCTATCACGGCTAGATTTGCAAAGTCAGCCGTGATAGGCTACGTCAATTGTCACGTAGCCTATCACGGGTGACTTTGAAAAAAAAAAAAGCGCGTATGCAAATGGCAGCGCCCATAGGGAGCCGCCATTCGCGTTCCTTATTTGGTCCCTGTAGTAAATCCCTAAAGATTTACGTAGACTACAGCGAAAATAAGGGCAATGCAAATAGCCACGAACACCCGCCGAACCGCTGGCCGGACCCGCTGCCGGGAGGGACATTCGGCAAAGGTAAGTCCCGTCCCGGGGGGGTGCGGGGTGCGGGGGGGTGCGGAGGATTTCTCCCCGAAAATTGTTTGGAGGGCCGAACACGTTGGCACTCGGCCCCCCAAAGTTTCGGGGAGAAATTCTCCGCCATCCCTACGGGTGACTTTAAAAAAAAAAAAAAGTGTGTACGGATATTGGCGGCCCCCATAGGGAGCCGCCATTCCCGTTCCTTATTTGGTCTCTGTAGTCTACGTAAATGTTTACGTAGACTACGGCGAAAATAAGGGCAATGCTATGCGTTGCCCTTATTTTCGCCGTAGTCTACGTAAACATTTACGTAGACTACAGCGACTAAATAAGGAACGCGAATGGCGGCTCCCTATGGGGGCCGCCATTAGCGTACGTGCTTTTTTTTTTTTTAAAGTCACCCGTGATAGGCTACGTGACGATTGACATAGCCTATCACGGCTGACTTTGCAGATCTAGCCGTGATAGGCAATCACGTAGCCTATCAGGGGACTTTTTTTTTTTTAAAACTTTCGCGTTTGCGGCCGGGCAAGGCGGGAAGCCTCCCCCCGGCCTGAATTTCAGCCGGGCGAGGCGGGAAGCCTCCCCCCCGGCCTGAATTTCGGCCGGGCGAGGCGGGAAGCCTCCCCCCCCGGCCTGAACTTCACGAGGGGAGCAGCGAAGCGCCTCCCCCCCACCGCAAACAAGCTTCGAGAAAAGGTAAGTGACTTTCGTCCACCCCTAATCTCCAGGGCCAGATGAACTGCATCCTAGAGTAATAAAGGAACTGGCAGAAGAACTCTCAGAACTGCTGTCTATTCTCTTTGAGAAATCATGGAGGATTTCTCCCCGAAAATTGTTTGGGGGGCCGAACACGTTGGCGATCGGCCCCCCGAAGTTTCGGGGAGAAATTCTCCACCATTCCTACCATTTTAGCCTCACCATGTCACCAACAAGGCTGGATGTGGAAATAGAAACCCTAGCAGGGGGAATAATACTCGTGCAGGGCTCCAGACCGGCATGGTCATTTTAGAAGGTTTTTTCTTTCTTTTTTTCAAACAGCGTTGCTTTAAACAAAGAGTGCATCACTCAGGCACACTTAGGGAAGCCTTGTTTTGGGAAGCCCTGGGGATGGGGAGGAGGAAGTGTTTTGGCTGAAAGTAAATGGAGACGGAGGATTTCAGTTGAAAAAGAACACCTACAAACAAGGCGGTGAGCACAATTCATTTTAAAAAAAACCTCACGTATTTTATTATCGAAATATACTACCTTGTGTTTTCATTTATGAAAATTTCGCGACTCTGTGCGGATGACAAAAAAACCCGCATGACTGCTGGCTCTGCAGGACCTCATGGTGCCATTCCGCAGAGGATTCCGTGGCACAGACTGAAGGGAATTCGATCCCATTTCAGTCCATGGCAGAATTCTCTGACATCCCTAATCTCTACTCAATTCCTACTTTGGCTCATTCTTCTCCCCAAAGAGGTTCTATGACCCCCCTGGCAAAGGTGAAGTACAGGCTGAAGAGGCAGGATTGCAGCTTGAGATCAATAGGCATATGGTCAAGGAACACCTAATTACTTTGAATGAGTTCAGATCTCCAGGGCCAGATGAACTGCACTCTAGAGTAATAAAGGAACTGGTAGAAGAACTCTCAGAACCGCTGTCTATTATCTTTGAGAAGTCATGGAGGACGGGTGAAGTGCCAGATGACTGGAGGAGGGCTAATGTTCCTATCTTCAAAAAGGGTGAAAAGGAAGAACCTGGGAGCTACAGACTAGGGATGTACAAAAGTCACTTACCTTTTCGAAGGGTGACATTCACAGTGGTGGGAAAGCTCTCCGTCCCTCCCCCCAAAATTCTCTCTGGCCGGCTCCACTCCATGGCGATTCCGTGGAGCTGCTGGCCGGGGCCACCTGCAGCTGAACATCCATAATAGGCTCCGTAATAGGCTCCGCCTGCAGCCTGCATTTTGCTGTAATAGGCTCAGTAAATACTTACACAGCCTATCACGGCTTCCGCAGGGATGCAAATGGCATCCCTGCGTTAGCCATGATAGGCTATATAATTATTTACATAGCCTATCACGGCTATAATGAAGAAGCGAATGGTGGACGCGGCCACCATTCGCAAAGCAGCGCGAACGGCAGCAGGTAGGTGTCCCGTTTTGCATGTCTTTTGCGGGGGGCGGGGGGGCTTCATTCTGCCACAGATTTTGGGGGACGGAATGCACTGGCATTTGGCCTCACCGAGATCCGTGGCGGAATTCTCTGACATCCCTACTACAGATCACTCAGTCTGACATCAATCCCTGGGAAAATTCTGGAGCAGATGATAAAGCAATCCATCTGTAAGCACCTTGAAAACAATGCAGTGATTACTTGCAGCCAACATGGATTTGTCAAGAACAAATCCTGCAAATGAATCTGATCTCATTTTTAGATCAAGTAACCTCCCTTGTGGACTGTGGGAATGCTGTGGACAAAATATACCTCGACTTCAGCAAATCTTTCAGTAAAGTCCCCTGTGATATCCTGATGAGCAAACTAGCTCAAAGTGGGCTAGATGGAACAATGATCAGGTGGATCCACAGTTGGCTACAGAATCGGACTCAAACAGTGCTGATAAGGGATGGGATCTTCTCCAAAATGGGATCTTCTCCAACTGGGGAGAGGTAACGAGCAGGGTACCACAGGGCTCAGTCCTGGGCCCAGTGCTCTTCAACATTTT
Organism: Heloderma suspectum; assembly: GCF_057233095.1. Classification (NCBI taxonomy): domain Eukaryota; kingdom Metazoa; phylum Chordata; class Lepidosauria; order Squamata; family Helodermatidae; genus Heloderma; species Heloderma suspectum. The sequence goes on along the minus strand of NC_139460.1, from coordinate 67,588,792 downwards.
TAGTAATGACTTGGAGGAGGAGGTGCAGGGAATGCTGATCAAATTTGCAGATGACACAAAATTGGGTGGGATATCCAATTCCCTGGAAGAGAGAAACAAAATTCAAAATGATCTTGATAGACTGGAGTGCTGGGCAGAAAACAACAGAATTAAATTTAACTGGGATAAATGCCAAGTTCTGCACCTAGGAAAAGGAAACCAAATGCACAGTTACAAGATGGGGAATATGTGGCTCAACAACGCTACAGGCAAGAAGGATCTTGGAATTGTTGTCTATCACAAGCTGAATATGAGCCAACAATGTGATGTGGCTGCAAAAAAGGCAAATGCTATTTTGTGCTGCATTAATACAAGCATAGCTTCCAAATCCTGGGAGGTACTAGTCCCCCTCTACTCAGCACTGGTTAGGCCTCATCTGAAATACTGTGTCCAGTTCTGGGCACCACCACCCTTTAAGAAGGATGCAGACAGGCTGGAGAGGGTTCAGAGGAGGGCAACAAAGATGATCAGGGGACTGGAAACAAAGCCCTATGAAGAGAGACTGAAAGAAGTGGACATGTTTAGCCTTGAGAAGAGAAGAATGAGGGGAGATATGATAGCACTCTTCAAGTACTTGAAAGGTTGTCACAGAGAGGGAGGCCAGGATCTCTTCCTGATCATCCCAGAATGCAGGACACGGAATAATGGGCTCAAGTTACAGGAAGCCAGATTCCGGCTGAACATCAGGAAAAATGTCCTGGCTGTTAGAGCGATACGACAATGGAACCAATTACCTAGGGAGGTAGTGGGCTCTCCCACACTGGAGGCATTCAAGATGAGGCTGGACAGCCATCTGTCGGGGATGCTCTGATTTGGATTCCTGTATTGAGCAGGGGGTTGGACTCGATGGTCTTGTAGGCCCCTTCCAACCCCACTAGTCTATGATTCTATGATTCTAGGGAGAAAAAGAGAGAGAAAAAGAATAGATTACACATAAACTTCAGTAAAAGCAGACCAGATATCCAAATATAAGTCATTTTGCAAGTTACTCCTATATACCACTCTTTCAAATGTTGATAGCATTATTAAGTCTTCAATCATTTGCATTATAGGTGGTGAGCTTTTATCCTTCCAGTATTGTAGGATCAGTCTTTTAGCAACCAAAAGGGCATGAAGGATGCATTTACACTGACCATGTGTTACATTCCAAAAACCAGGTAAATAATTTAAGAGAATGTGTACATCAGTAAGTACTAAAGAGCTTTCCAATACAAATGTATCCGTATAGTAACTTCCTCCCAAATGGAGGCAACTATTGGGCATTTCCAAAACATGTGAATAAAAGAAGCATTAACTGCATTACACCTCCAACAATTAGCCGAATTTGACAAACTTTTATTGAAGAGATATTATGGCGTCCAATAGACCCAAAACAAAAGTTTTTGCTGAATAAGGCATAACTGGAGATCTATAGAGATATCCGATACAGATGCCAAAACGGCGGTCCATTGATTAGACAAAATAGGACATTCCAATTCCCTGTTCCATTCCTGCTGTAGACCCTATGTATTATATATATTCATTGATAATAAGTATTTATAAACATGAATCGTGGGTCAATATATCTTGTCAGCTTCAATAAGTCTTTCAAATAGCAAAGGAGACTCCAAAGCAGTAAAACCAACAGGACTGAATCTAGATACTAACAAATGTTTGAATTGCAAATACTGCCATTCCGCTGTAGCAGGCAAATCAAATTTATCTTGCAAAGTTGAAAATAACAAAAACTCATCATCAATAGATTCAGGGTAAAGATAATTTTATCTGTCCAGGTCCACCACAGAAACAGTTTCTTTCCAATTCTTGAATCTGGATTTCCCCATAAAGTCAATTTGGCATGGGAAAATGGGTCAAACTGTAATTCGCATGACTTTATACACCACACATCTCTAACTGCCAAGATTGTGGGAGGAGCTCTATCTTCTTTAATATGCTGAGAACCTAATGCTATCCATTTGGAGAGAGGCTCCAGACAAGAAGATTCCAACAATGACCAAGGTGGAAAATCAAACCTGAGTGGAAAAGACCAAAATGTAGTACATGTCAGCAAATAAGCCCAATGGTATGAGGCAAGATCCGGAAAACCGAACCTGCCTTCATTAACTGGAAGTTGCATCCTTTTCAAAGATATTCTTGGTGGAAAGGAACCCCAAAAGAATTTACGAAAAAAAGCATTAAGTTTTTGGAAATATTTGCCAGGTATAAGTATGGAGATCCCACATATAACGTAAATCATTCAAGGTATAGTATACACCTTAAGTGTATTAACCTTACCCCATAAACTCAACTTTAAAGATGCCCATCTATCTAAATGTTGTGAAATATCATTAATCAACTTATTTAAATTTAACTTAATCATCTGAGATATATCTCTAGAGATAATTATTCCCAAATAAGTAATAGAGTTTGGGCACCATTGGAATTGCCAATTGGCTAATACCCTAGAGTATACCCTATCTCCAATTGGCATTATTTCTGACTTTGACCAATTAATTGAATAGCCAGACAATTCACCAAAAGTATTAATCAATTCCATGAAAACTGGAACCGATGAAATAAACAACAGAAGATCATCAGCATAAAGGCTAATTTTAAATTTGAAGCCAAAGTGGACAAATCCATGAATACTACTGTTTTGTCTAATAGCACACGCCAGGGGTTCCAAGCACAAGTTGAATATCAATGGGGAAAGTGGACAACCTTGTCTAGTGCCCGGGAAGGGCCACAACCTTAACAGATGCATTATTTAGGCCATAACGATATGGTATGTTATTCCATGCTGTAGCTAGTTCCAGCTTCACTACTACCTTGGATCTGGATGGCTGTCAGTGGCAGAATGGTGGACCTAAGTCCCAGATTTGTCTGCTCGCCTATGCAACTGAATCTATCATGCAACTGAAGCTATGAATTTAGGGATGTTGGAGAAATCCTCCATGGACCCCAATGAGGCTGGATTCTATTGAATCCGGCCCCCCAAAGTCCGTGGAGGATCAGATCCCTTACCTCCTCCTCTGTCGCAAAGTCCTCGCTGGCGGATCCTGCCTGCCACCAGCTCCAAAGCCCCAGCAATACGGCCGCCATTGCTCAATGGTGTATTGCTGGATGGCGTATCTCTGGATGGACTGATGAACTGAGGATGCAAATGGTGGCCGGCGTAGCAGCCGCCATTTGTGTACCCTGCTCTTTGATGTGATAGGCTACGTAAATCTTTATGTAGCCTATCACACGAAGGAATAGGAATGCAAATATGTCATTTGCATCCCTGTTCCTTCACGCAATAGGCTGTGTAAAGATTTATGTAGCCTATCATGTCAAAGAGCAGGGGATGCAAATGGCAGCCGCTATGCCATTTGCACCCCTGCTCTTTTTGTGGTAGGCTATGTAAAGATTTATGTAGCCTATCACAGCTAAAGCAGGGATGCAAATGGCGTCCCCTATGCTGGACGCCATTTGCGGCCGCAGCCCGGCAGCCGACGGAAGTCCAGCTGCGGGTGGGCTTGGCCAGCGGCTCCGCAGACTCACTGCAAAGCAGAGCCAGCCGGGGAGGATTCCGGGGGGAGGGACGGATCACCTCCCGCCCCCTCGCAGATGGCCCGGATCGGAAAGGTAAGTTGATTTTGTACACCCCTAGCTTCCATTCCATGTTACAAAAAACTCACCGGCGACTAATATGAGCCACATAGAATGAATGAATGAATGATAGAGTTGGAAGGGACCTTCAAGGTCATCTAATACAACCCCGTGCTCCTAAAATGAAACAATATCTTACCCTTTTCTTGCTCTTGACCATTCTCAGACTGATCTCTCCTCCACTGCCAAGTTTCAGATCAATCTGTGGAGTCATTTTCAGAGCATAAGCTGTAGAACCTACTACCCCACCCCTTGATTTATGGCAGAATATGATTCATCTGACTCAGGGTGCCTCACCTTCCAGAGGCAAGTTTCCATGCTGCTGGAATCACTCCATGCCTCCCTAGGCTGGTTCCTCCATGCTGAAATCACTAGGTTTGCTGATCAAGGTGCCATGCTGGAATCACAGGGTCAGTTTTGGATCAGTTCTGTGACTGTTTTTTGTCCCCAACAGGGACCTTATTCACCTTCACCCCCCTTTTCCAGGTTCAGATCTTACTCTGGGTAGCATTCCCAAGTGGTTAGGTCATGTAGGGGGAATCCCCTCCCATAGGTCCTGGTCAGACACCCCAAAATTACACACCACAAGCCAAATTATAACTAAACAAATGTATTAACAAATTAACAAGACAAATAGGATAAGGGAGCAAACGAAGGATACACCAAAATGCCAAACAAAACCTACATGCTGTCTGCTTAACTAGCTTGTGCCTCTTGTCACATACATTCTTAGGAAGAATGTTTAGTCATAAGACTAAGCATTCTTAGGAAGAACCCCTGCACCTTTCAGGTCCTTCAAGGCGTCGGCTTCTGGTCCAGAGCAACATGGCCTCCACTGTCCAACAGACCTGCCCCTCCCTGGTCTCCCAAGATGGGCTTCAAACCACACTTTTAAGGGGTAGCAGGCAAAGGCAACACACTATTCTGCATGTGTCCACCCTACACCTGTGCCTTAGCAAGCCTGGCAGATAGTAATCAAGGGAGTATTTGGCCCAAGTCCCACAAGCCAGGGTCTGGGTCTTTCAAAGGGAGAGTGGCTATTTTTTCAGCAAGAAGCTCAGTTTCTCACCACAAGTTCCTTCTCTGGCTTGACAGACTTGTAACACCTTAAATCCTCACCACAGGATACTTTGGCAACTCAAGGTTCCACTGGAAGCAATCCAGATGATCTCTTCCCTGGAGAAAGGGAAACCCAGTATCCATCCAACCCTTCAACAAATCCAGTGAGAAAGGGCCCCAATAGGTCATGGGATGCTGTGGTTCTGTTGTTCCTCCACCAACAATTGTGATTCAGACTGGCTCTAGGCTCTGTGCTTTGATATGGGCAACAGCCCGCCCCCCAAAGCCTCACTTTAAAAGGACATATTTTTCCTGTTGCCATGGAGACCAAGGAGTTTCAAAGCACCCCAGTTCTTCAGCTACAGCATCCGGCCTCCTGGCCCAGGGAAAGGTATCTTCATCTACTTCCATCTATCTTCAGAAGTCTTTTTACAAAGTGTAGCCTCCAAACACAATTTCCTATGGTATTTGTGTGTTTTAATTGGATCTGTCTGTAAATTAATTTGGTCAGAAAATTTGGTAATCCCAGCATTTTCAGAGCATCCTTCCCTGGCCAACTATTGGAAAGGATTGCTGCTTAGACCCCTCGTTGCACTCTCTTCAGGTTTCCTCTGAATTCTTCACGTGGCTGCCTTTTCTGGAAGAGGTCATCAGCATGAAGTTCCACAGCTATGGAGGGAGCAATCCTACTGGGATAGCTGGCTGCCTCTGAACTCAGAGGTGACCACCTATCCAATGCCGAGCAGGAGAAGTGCAGAGGGGATCATCACCTCCACGTTTTAGCTGCCCTGCATTTGCGGCTAGACAGCCAATTTCGGCTGTCTAGGCACAGGAACTCGGAGCGGGGGAAGCAGCAGCCAGACAACACGTTGGATGCGCCGTACCGGCATTTCCAAGTTCCCCAGCCCAGCCCACCCCCAGGAACACCCCGTTTTCACCGCTTCGCACTGCTCTTCCAAGCGCAGAGTGTAGAGCTGTTCCGCGCTGCCTGCAAGACAGCATGGGAGGAGGTGAAGGGCGGTTCTCAGGGAACTGACCTCAGAGCGTGAGGTCTGAAATCAGTTCCTGGGAGCCGACCTATTTTTATTTATTTATTTATTCATTCATTCATTCATTCATTCATTTCATTTCTATACCGCCCAATAGCCGAAGCTCTCTTATCCCGTGGCCGTTCAGCTGCTGACTAGCAGCCATTGGATTGTGCCCTAAGTGTCCTTGGGTGGGTTGTGCTTCTGAGGAAACAGGAGGCAAGCACACGAAGTGCTAAAGAAGTGATTGAGGGTGTGTTCACTTTGAGACAGACCCCTTCTCCTTTCCCTCCGTACTGCAATGACCGTGCCTCAGGAGCTTGGGATCACACCACCTTGCCTTAACACAAGTCCTCCTCTCGCCACCATCTTCCGCCCCAGCCTTTACACTCCCCCCTTTATCCTCTAAGCTCCCACAAAAGGAGGCAACAAATTGTTTTTACAGCAAAATATGATTACTCTAAATGAAACAGATATAAAACAGACTCAAATGTAACCGATATAAAACAGAGAGATTTCTATTTATTTCTTATTTGGCAGGTTTTCAAGCTTCTGATCACATACCAATCAAATATATATGTATATGTATATACATATAATATATATATTCTTGCTGTGATTGGGCTACATAACTTACACATCCAGACTCTATGAATATTTAGTAAGCTTATTAAGCTGTTTTATTTTCATCGTCCCATAAGCTTACCCATGATATATTAAGGACTGTAATCAGTGAGTTTCTTTCCCCCCTTAATTAGTGATCATGTTGCATTGTTATATGTATGCTTTCTTTTTGTTGCCTGCATTTTTAACTTTTTGTCCAAATAAAATTCCATGGAAGAAGGAGGAGGAGGATGTGGTTGGGAAAATGATTGATACAAATGATACAGTTATGACTAAACTAATGTATTATGTAACAACTAAAGGAGGAAGATAAAATGCAATTATTTTAATAAAACTGGGAATTGTTTATTGATTACTTGAATAGTGTGTGTGTGTGTGTGTGTGTGTGAATAATTAATTTGATCTATTATAGGCTATTGGTGAAAAGTACTATAATAATAATGTGTATACTAAATAAAATAAAATAGGGATTGCACAAAACATAAATTAAGAGTTTGTAGGAGTCAAAATATATTTTACCTCAGAAAGTGCTGAATGGACTTGAACCAATGTCCATAAAAGCCAGCACACTCAGCTGGAATCCCAGAGGAATTTCTAAAAATTGTTCCATTATTTATCCTCCTACGGAACCTTGACTGACCTCAGTTCAGATCATTGGAGTTCTGAGTATCTTCTCTATTCAATCACTTTAATCTTTGAAACCAGAAATGTATTTTAAATTTGAATGATTTGATGAAGTGTAATAATCAGGCACTTTTCCAAAAAGGGAGTAGCAGGTACTAAAAAGTTGAACATGCTGACTTGGTTCATTTTATAATAATATTTATATGGTAGCTTAAATAGCACACATCCAATAATTTGAGACCACGGGTGTTTAATGATCTCGGGTACTTGCAATTTCAGTATCTCTAGGCAAAACATTTTACCTGACCAAAACTATTTGTATACCTTATTACCTCCTCACAAATATGATAAATGGGCTACAGATTTTATTACGCTTTCTTGCCATTTTAATAACATTCAGTAGTTAAGCTACTCGGGGCAAGAGCTCAATGCTATATCTCAAAAGTGCCAAATGCTGTGATCCATTTCTCTCCCAGTACAGAGGCAATGGTGCAACAGGATTCAGGAAGAAATGCCAGATGTGATTATAAGTTTCCTATCACTTTACCATACAGATTCAAAATGGTTTCTTCTACAATCAAGAACTATGTTAATCAAGACATATCTATTCAAACATATTTTCACCTTTGTTTATGTCCAGGAGTCATTAGCCCTGCTAGCTGGGAATGATGAGAGTTTCAGGTCCAATGCATCCAGACACCAGATTGGGGAAGAGTCAAAGCAAATGGGCACACTGGCAGGGATTGCAAAAGTGCTTAAGCAGGTATCCAGGGAATGCATAATGGCAACACTTCCACAGTCTCTTTTGTAATTGTATGCCAAATAAGGAAGAGGACCTCAACTGACAGAAGGGTAACAGGGGAGCTCTTCTCTTCCTATTGCCAGCTGATGAATAAATATTATTCTTAGGAGATACAGTCTTCCTTTTCTTTTCCTTCTTTCTCATTACTAGTGCATGCCTAATCAGGAAAGATGAAGCAACTCTGAGGACCAATTGAATGCAATTAATGTGCATATTTTTGTTATGCAAATAACAGTTGTGGGGAAGCCAAGGGGAGCTTCCCTTAAAATGCAAAGAACAGCTTCCAAAAAGCAATTTTTGTAGGGATTGCAGCAGGGACAGAAAGAGATAAGCATACCCTGATACCCCCACCCACCCACATTCCACCCCATTGTCCCAAGGTTGCTTAGGCTTCCCTGTGGCTGCTATGTAACAACAGAATGTGTACATTAATTGCATGCACACAATTAATGTCAGGGCTAATTTGTCCCTGAAGATCTGGGAGTGCTGTAGCACATTCAAGCCTTGGGCAGATATACAAGTCCTTTTATTCATTGTTACTGTTTCACACTTGTGGTTCACCTTGGACTATTTATTTATTGCATCTCAGTCAAATGTATTTGACATGAAAACCTGACCCCCCTGTGTTGAGAGGGAAGGTCTGAAAGGGACTTCTATTCACATTCACTTGAATGCAACTGGAAGCCTCCATGCAATCGGCAAGCACCTCACATAGTCACATACCAAAATCTGGACCTACTGCAAGATGCTGGTTGGGGACCCTTCTTTCAACACATGCTTTCCAAGGTATTAAGATTTTCATTGAATAACCTTCTGCAGGTCTCTCCAGTCTCCACCCTCTGAAGTTAAGCAGGTGGTGATCTGTTCAGGGGCCTCTTTAATATGGCACCCTCTTTTGGAATGCTCTCCAGAGAAACTGGCCCACTGCTGTCCTGTTCTTTTTAGCATCAGGTGATATTCTGTTTAGTATTCACCCAGACGCCTTAGTATGTTTTAATAGATGGTTTTATCTGGCTTTGTTGTTTTTGCTTCTGTACTGTTTATTAGTATTCATTGTATTCTTTATTGTTGTTGACTGTTTTAGATTTGTATGGAAACTGCTCTGGGAAGTTAACCTAAAATGGGGTATAGTTAGAAACACCAATAGTATCTTGTAATAACTTACAAAGACTACATGTTACGAAGTATGTATGGCTGCTGCTGAAAAGAACAGCCCACCATATCGTCTTCCTCTCTCCCCTGAAATGTCTACGTCTGTGAGGGTAATGTGATGCCATTATGTTACAACAAGTATCCCATAGCCCATTCCACTTTATTGGTGAGGTGGGAGCAAATGAGCTTGTAATGTAATAATGTCAGCATCCATTTTGTATCAATAGATGCTAACAGGATCTGCCTTTTAAACTGAGTCAAACCTAGGGATGTACGAAAGTCACTTACCTTTTGACGAAATGTGATTCGAGGTGGGGGGAGGCGCCCCGTCCCTCCCCCTCGAAATTCTGGCCGGGGAGGGAGGCACCCTGTCCCTCCCGCCGCGAATCCTAGCCGGCCGGGTCTGCAAATGGTCCGGCCGGCGGTTCGGCGGGTGTTCGAGCGGGGCGGGAGTGGCAGCCGGTCTTTCGACCGGCTGCCGCTGCCGCCATTGCAATAAAAAAAAAAAAAAGTCCCCTGACAGGCTACGTGACGATTCCCATAGCCTATCACGGCTAGATTTGCAAAGTCAGCCGTGATAGGCTACGTCAATCGTCACGTAGCCTATCACGGGTGACTAGGGGTGGACGAAAGTCACTTACCTGTCGTTGAAGGCCGTTCGCGGTGGGGGGGAGGCGCTTCGCTGCTCCCCCCGCGAAGTTCAGGCCGGGGGGGAGGCTTACCGCCTCGGCCCAGCCGAAATTCAGGCCGGGGGGGAGGCTTCCCGCCTCGCCCGGCCGAAATTCAGGCCAGGGAGGAGGCTTCCCGCATCGCCCGGCCGCGAACGCGAAAGTAAAAAAAAAAAAAACGCCCCCTGATAGGCTACGTGACGATTCACGTAGCCTATCACGGCTAGATCTGCAAAGTCAGCCGTGATAGGCTACGTCAATCGTCATGTAGCCTATCACGGGTGACTTTTTTAAAAAAAGAAGTGCGTACGCGAATGGAAGCCCCCATAGGGAGCCGCCATTCGCGTTCCTTATTTAGTCGCTGTAGTCTACGTAAATGTTTACGTAGACTACGGCGAAAATAAGGGCAACGCAAATAGCTTTGCCCTTATTTTCGCCGTAGTCTACGTAAACATTTACGTAGACTACAGCGACCAAATAAGGAACGGGAATGGCGGCTCCCTATGGGGGCCGCCATTATCCGTACACTCTTTTTTTTTTTTAAGTCACCCGTGATAGGCTACGTGACAATTGACGTAGCCTATCACGGCTGACTTTGCAAATCTAGCCGTGATAGGCTACGTGAATCGTCCCGTAGCCTATCAGGGGGCGTTTTTTTTTTCTTTCATTGCAATGGCGGCGGCGGCAGCCGGTCGAAAGACCGGCTGCCGCTCCCGCCTCGCTCGAACACCCGCCGAACCGCCGGCCGGACCAGCCACCGGGAGGGACATTCGGTGAAGGTAAGTCCCATCCCAGGAGGGGTGCGGCGGGCGGGAGGGTGCGGAGGATTTCTCCCCGAAACTTGTTCGGGGGGCCGAACACGTTGGCACTCGGCCCCCCAAAGTTTCGGGGAGAAATTCTCCGCCATCCCTACGGGTGACTTTAAAAAAAAAAAAAAAAAGTGTGTACGGATAATGGCGGCCCCCATAGGGAGCCGCCATTCCCGTTCCTTATTTGGTCTCTGTAGTCTACGTAAATGTTTACGTAGACTACGGCGACTATTATTTTCGCCGTAGTCTACGTAAACATTTACGTAGACTACAGCGACTAAATAAGGAACGCAAATGGCGGCTCCCTATGGGGGCCGCCATTAGCGTACGTGCTTTTTTTTTTTTTTTAAGTCACCCATGATAGGCTACGTGACGATTGACATAGCCTATCACGGCTGACTTTGCAGATCTAGCCGTGATAGGCTACGTGAATCATCACGTAGCCTATCAGGGGACTTTTTTTTTTTTTTTTAACTTTCGCGTTTGCAGCCGGGCGAGGCGGGAAGCCTCCCCCCAGCCTGAATTTCAGCCGGGCGAGGCAGGAAGCCTCCCCCCCGGCCTGAATTTCGGCCAGGCGAGGCGGGAAGCCTCCCCCCCCGGCCTGAACTTCGCGAGGGGAGCAGCGAAGCGCCTCCCCCCCACCGCAAACAAGCTTCGAGAAAAGGTAAGTGACTTTCGTCCACCCCTAATCTCCAGGGCCAGATGAACTGCATCCTAGAGTAATAAAGGAACTGGCAGAAGAACTCTCAGAACTGCTGTCTATTCTCTTTGAGAAATCATGGAGGATGGGTGAAGTGTCAGATGACTGGAGGAGGACTAATGTTGACCCTATCTTCAAAAGGGGCAAAAAGGAGGAACCTGAGAACTAGAGACCAGTCAGTCTGACATCAATCCCTGGGAAAATTCTGGAGCAGATGATAAAGCAATCCATCTGGAAGCACCTTGAAAATAATGCAGTGATTACGCGAAGCCAACATGGATTTGTCAAGAAAAAATCCTGCCAGATGACTCTGATCTCATTTTTTGATCAAGTTACCTCCCTTGTGGACTGTGGGAGTGCTGTGGACATCATATACCTCAACTTCAACAAAGCTTTCAACAAAGTGCGCCATGATATCCTGATGAGCAAACTAGCTCAAAGTAGGCTAGATGGAACAATGATCAGGTGGATCAGGTTGGCTACAGAATCGGACTCAAAGAGTGCTCATCAATGGGAACTTCTCCAACTGGGGAGAGGTAACAAGCGGGGTACCGCAGGGCTCAGTCCTGGGCCCAGTGCTCTTTCACATTTTTAGTAATGACTTGGATGAGGGGGTGCAGGGAATGCTTATCAAATTTGCAGATGACACAAAATTGGGCAGGATATCTAATATTTTGGAAGACAGAAACAGAATTCAAAGTGATCTTGATAGGATGGAGCTCTGGGCAGAAAACAACAGAATGAAATGTAAGTAGGATAAATGCCAAGTTGTGCACCTAGGAAAAGGAAACCAAATGCACAGTTACAAGATGGGCTATATCTGGCTTAACAAGACTACAAGTGAAAAAGATCTTGGAATTGTTGTTGACCACAAGCTGAATATGAGCCAACAGTGGTCTTATAGGCCCCTTCCAACCCTACTGTTCTATGATTCTATTATCCCTTTGCAAAGTATTCAGTTGCAGGTTCAACAACAGCCCCTCAACCTATTTGTCCAACACAAATTTGCCTTAGGTCTAGTACTGGACCAATCAAACAGCAATCTGTTCTTTTCAAATGTAAAAGGAGGATGAAGTCAGGATTTCTTTGAGATGTGTTGAAGGCTTTAATTGAGGCTTCCTGTGTGGAAATGACCCAAAAGAGACCCTGCTTAATTACCAGGTCTCCCCAAGACTTATTTGCATTTATACAAAGTCTTTCTTTCCCTCCCCACAAGCTGTTGTAGACACAGAATATCAAAGAATATCAGAAAAGGACATCAGAACACTCAAACACAATGGTCAATTTCCAGTGAATTTCCACATTTCATAGGCTTCCTGCTATCAAAATGGTTAGAGGACATGGAGTCTTACAAAATGTGACTGCACTGCACTAACTATAGAATGAATAACAATAGCAATGCAGTACATAGTAAATAAGAAAGGAAAGGCTAGGAAAGTTTCAGGGGAACAGTAAAAAAGATCTCTCTTGCCCTTGCTGAGCACTTAAATATGATTTTCCCATTTATTCACAAATCAATACTTTCATTGCCCACAGTCAAGATAATACAATTTCTGCTATTATTTCTGTGAACACTGGGTAGTAGTTATGTCCTAGTTGGTTTCAGGACCACAGCAGCTGAAATTTGACTTGGTTACCTAAGGAAATACTTATTTACTACACCAAGAGCCATCACTTTGAGGAAGTTGGCCTTGTGAAATATTGTGAGATTGGGAAAATGTATACCTTCGGAAGCAGGTTTGTGAGGTCAGAATGTTCATGGTATCTTTCCAAATTCAGTCAGAGAGTCAGTAGACAGTCAATTTTGCTCACAAGTGATGATGGCATTTCTTCATGCTAATGTAATGGCAAGTTCAATAAAGGGCACTTACTGGATTCACAGACAGACTGAATCGTGGATGGATAGATGTTTATTTTTAACATAACCTTCTGTTTAGCCTCACAGTGGGTAACAATTTTAGAATATCCCACAACACAAATGGGATGTGTAACAAAAAGTTGTTGTGTGTACTGTTCAGGGTTCCAGAGAGCCAGACTTGTTTCAGGATATTCTGTTCTGTCCATCACCCCCACCGGTTTTCTCTCCCCACCCAAAAGTCAGTATTCTGTGGTTAATGAGCATGTTCAGTCCTCCGTGGGCTGTTTCTGGGTTCCCTCTTCCTTAAGGTTTTTTTCCCTACAGTCATGGGGGCTGGGGGATACTTCTGCAAGCCTTGGGGTTTCACGAAGCCCGTTTACCTCCCTCTTGTGTGTGGATGGTGGCATTTTGGCTAGATAAGGATCCACACTCAGCGAATGAGTTCACTGTAGTATGTAGGATAAGGCTAACATATCCAGTGAAGGCTGGTGGGTCCAAGTGTGGCGGGGCTATGTATCCATTCTGGGCTTTAGTCAGAACCAGACAGAACTCTCCAGGAGCTATCCAAGGTGCTGAACTTTATCCCCAAAAATATCTTTAGCACCTTGGATATCTCTTTTAGAGTTCCACCTAGTTCTGACTAAAACCCAGAATGGATTCACAGCCCCACTAAAATCAGAGCTGCCTGCCTCCACTGAACATATCACTGTACTTATTCTCAGCCATTCAAAGTTTGTTCCCATTTAGCAAAAGATGAAAATATCTGAAATATTAAGTGCCTAAACTGAATAAGGTGAACAATTCATGTAACAAATTAAATCCTCTCACATGGTCAAATACATTTATGTATGTATATATGTATATATTGAATTACATTTATATCCCACATTTTTTTCTCCAAGGAACCCAGAGTGGCTTACATCATCCTCCTCCTCTCCATTTTATCCTCACAACAACCCTGTGAGATAGGCTAGAATGAGAGTCAATGACTGGCCCAAAGCCACCCAAAGATTTGTGGTTGAATGGGGACTAGAATCTGAATTTCCCAAGTCCTAGTCCAACACTCTAACCACTACACCACTGAAATCCAGTGTGCCTTTTTTCTTTAAAAATCCCAAGTTCTTATATTTTCAGTATATATGCTGCTGTCCATTTTGTCAACATCAGTCTTGTACATGCCAAGGATAAAGTGAGGGCAAATAGATTAAGTAGCAGCAATGAGTCAGAGATCCTCACACACAGGTGAACAGCTTTGCTGAGCCTCCATTCGTCTCTGCTTACCAGATGGCTGCTGGGCACGGACAGTGAATGACTATCCATTATGCTCAATTTCTGAGTTTCCCAGAAGCATCCAGCTGACCACAATTGGCAATAGAATGCTGGACTAGATTAACTTTCATAATCACATAAAGCAGGAGTGGGCAGGTTTGTTGGATCTACTTTTTTTTTTTTTTTTAACTAGGCCTCTAAGATTCACCAACCAGAGCTAGGTGCAAATAACAGAATGAAAGAGTGCACATTCTGAGCCCAGGAACTGGTTTTCAGTACCAGAACTGAACTGATCTCAAAGTCCTAATCCTATTTCTCTGTTTCTCTGGTTTTTGAAATAAAATTTAGGCAGCTGCTGTGTAAAAAGTAAAAACTACTATTCATTTTCCAGAGTATGGCATCAGAATCTTCCATACACTTATTTCCATCTCATCCCCATATTTTATTTTACAAAGCAAGCTCTATAAAGAAATACTGTGTCCTGGAATTCCTTAAAAAATAGATTGTAGATGCAGAAAATGAATGCTTTCTATATGGACATGTGACATATAAATACTTCAAAATGGCATTTTATTAATAACAAAACAGTGCCCATAGTTGAAAATAATTATTTCACCTGATTTTAGAAGGGGAGTTAATAGCAATATTTATTTTCTTTTGCTCAACAAAATGATTTCTGCATTGTTATACTGTACAAGTGGATTTTTTCTTTCTAATGATAGTATTATCACAATTAAGGCCTCAATTTCTGAGGACTCGTGAGGAAGTGCATTACTAATATGAAACTTCCTAGTGTTCATTTTCAATTAGTAGTTATAAATTTACTACATTCTCAATCTCATTAGGCCCCTGAAGATGTTAGCCAAAGCAGGGTTCTTGTCTTTGGTGTCATTTTGTTGACAAATTCATGACAAAACAACTTACCACAGCCTGCCTTGCATTTTCATCAAATTCTAATATGTTACTTGGAACTGAATAGAAACTGAAACAAACACCTTCTGGGTATCTGTTCTGAGTGTGGAAGCAGTGATGTGTGTATGGAGCTCCTTTTCTCAGAATGGTTTCTCCACCGGTTAGAGGGATGTGATTTCCTCCACTGAAATCCATGAGGGCCCCTATGTGCAGTAGAGGTCCATCTGTGTATTTCAGCATGTACAAGTCTCTAGATCAGGAAATAATAGAGAAGGCAGAAGTGATGAAGGCCAAGTCAGAGAGCTCATGCCATCATCTCCTGAAGAGACCATAGGGGCAGCTCCTCTCTCACCTTCCTTGGGGCAATTTGTGCGTGCTAGATGAACGCTGAAGTGAAGAATCTGGTTACTTGTGCTATCAACTCCTGAATACACCACCAATGGGCCTGAGGGAAGCCCTTCTTCCAGCTTCCTTACAGTTCTTAAGACCTGTTTCCCCTGAGGGAAGGGAGAAATTAAAAAATAACCCAGGCCGGGGAGCCTATGCTATCAGTCAGCCTGAGAGAATTCTGTTTTTCTAAGTTTTCTTTGTTTGTTTTAGTATTTAAAATAGATGAATGAATGAATGAATGAATGAATGAATGATCTTTTATTTATGGTCAACTGACCACCAGCAAAAGATACAAAAAAAACAACAACATAACAATAAAACACATTATTCTACATCATAAATTAAGTCACAGTGCCATGGAGGATCTGGTTAAAATAATGTCTAAAAATTTAGCAACTTGTTCACCAATTAAACTGTTGGATCCTTCAAGTAAGATACACATAAGAGATTCTAAAGACTGACCTGGAAAAGACTGAGTAATTGGAAGTATCAGGGCATCTCTGACCCCCTGATAGTAACAGCAATTGAACAAAACATGTATTACAGATTCCACTTCAACAAGAGCAACATCTCTCATTTACTGGTGTTTGGGGAATGTCTTCCATCTAGGCATTTAGAGGGTAAAACATTAAGTCGGGCCAAAGAGAATGCTTTCCTATATTTAGGAATTGATAGCCAGTTTAAATAAGCCATTCCATCTCTGGAGAAGGAGCCCGGCAAACCCCACAATCTGAGGGAACATGGGCCCTGTACAGCCCAATAGAGTTTTTCGAGGTCAGTATTATTTAAAATGGTAAACCACCTTGGATGTCTTGGCGGAATGGTGGTATATAAATGAATTAAGGCTACAATCCTATGCATATTTACCTAGGAGTAAGCCCTATTGAATAAAATGTGACTTACTTCTAAGTAAATATGCATAGGATGGCATTGTAACAGCAACAACAACACAACAACAACATAGGTGGAAGAAAATGTGGGAAATTATACTTTTTCTACAGCTCTCAGTGCACAGTCACAGACAACCGGAGACTGTAAAATAAGCAAAGTACTTCCTACTTCCAAATATTTTTAGCTAGATAAAAATGTGGCTTTAGACAGCTTTTAAATGTAGTTAATGGAGTGGAAAACATACATGAATCATACACAGAATGTGGTATCAGCTCACTGTGGTAATTTCAGAATTACATTAAACAATCAACCTAACTTTAGAAGTTCAGTGTCAAACAATGCTTTTAATATTTAGATTTTTTAGTTCTTGTGGGCAGTAGTTAAATAAATAGAATTAGACTGAATAGATTACATACTTTTTTGACTTCCCAGTCTTAGCAGCAGTACATGCAGCCAGAATCTACTAAAGAACATATT
The DNA here is from genome assembly GCF_057233095.1 of Heloderma suspectum. Classification (NCBI taxonomy): domain Eukaryota; kingdom Metazoa; phylum Chordata; class Lepidosauria; order Squamata; family Helodermatidae; genus Heloderma; species Heloderma suspectum. The sequence continues at coordinate 67,571,860 of NC_139460.1, read as the reverse complement.
TAAAGCTGTTGTCAAAATGTAGCAAGAAAAAAATAGCATTTTTTCCTCATTTAAGTGAAATAACCTTTACTTTTGCAAGTCTGAACAATATTTGACCCACACAAAAGACTATTATTTTTGTATTATTATTGTGAAAGTGTGGACCTTCCACAATGCTTTTTTATCACTCTGGATGTATTAAAACATGGTTCTTCCATTGTGTGTATGCACCTAATATTCTTCAGAAAGCAAAGGCTTTGTTGCCTTGCAGTAACGTATCTCAAGGTCCAACTCAATGGCAGTAAATTAATTTAAGAAATGCCCTGAACAAAGAAAGGATCTGGCAAAGGAGATATTGGGTTTGTTACTGAAGAGGGAAACTTGTACATATGTAAGATGCGGATATACTGCTGGAATGCATCTGGATTTGAATCTATGTAGTGATGCACATCCACACATAGGATATCTGCTGTGATCCCCATTGGATATCAGAATGCTTCTGATGACATCATGAGAAATGCAGTGGTGTCCAAATGACTCCCCACCCCACCCCCTGCCAGCAGCACTATGAGCTTCCCAGTCACTTACGGCTCCTTTTTCTGCTCGCTTATTTGGAAGCAGCCTCCTTTCCCACCTCAGTACATCTTTAGCAGTGCCTGAGAACAAGTTATTTTTGTTTTTCCATAAGTAGCTTAGATTGCCAAGCCCAATTCCCAGTTGTTCTAGGAGTTTATCCATCACCACAAAAAACACACAGAGATTGGCTGGATTTTATGACATGCTGATACGTTTTGATATCTAGACCTCAAAAATATCTCACCAGGCTCTTCTCAAAGCAGTTTTGCACAAGGGAGCAGTAACAGCCAGAGAGATGTCAACTCACTCCTTTTGAATCTTGAGCCCCTTTATCTTTTATTCTCTTTACAGTTTCTATACCTTTATGGGGTCTTAAACATTCTAAGCCATCTAAGCTCTCCAGCCTTTTTTCACTTGGTTCTATTTGTGTCTCTCAAAGATCAACAGTTCCCTCATTTGGAAATGACTGCACCAATATTTCTAGATTGCACGTGCGCACGTGCACGGGCACACACACACACATACGTGGTGAATCTAGCTGCTTTCAGATCTATGCATGAACTAGACTACTTCTCTATTAATTAAACACAATTTATATCAGCTATGCAGGTTTTGTCCCAGGTAGAAGTAATGTTGTGGGAATTTGTGGGGTTCCTACATAAATGGACATTCTAAGTAGCTAACCAATCTGATTTCCATAATTGCAATATAAAGTTATAAGGTAATGAACATATCTCAGAGTATTCACATTATATCAGCCTTTGGACTAAGTGTGTGTGTGTGTGTGTGTGTGTGTGTGTGACAAAGGACAATAACTTAACCCTCACACAGATATAATTACTTGCATGAAAAAAGAGAAAAAACTGGCTGTTTTGAAGGGATATGTTCTAAGCCAGCATGGCGTAGTGGCGAGAGTGTCGGACTGGGAGCCGGGAGATCCGGGTTCTAGTCCCCATTTGGCCACGGAAGCTCACTGGGTGACTTTGGGCCAGTCACAGACTCTCAGCCCAACCCACCTCACAGGGTTGCTGTTGTGAGGATGAAATGGAGAGGAGGAGGATTATGTACGCCGCCTTTGGTTCCTTGCAAGAGGAAAAAAGGCAGGGTATAAATGTAATAAATAAATAAAATAAGCCACTTCTCAAATTAATTAATTCCAGTGGTTCTTCTGAGGGCCATCATATGCTCATTTCATTGGCATTTCAAATGACTATTTCTATATTATCATTTGGACTGAAATCACCAGCTTTATTTCAATTATGTTTCCAGATGAGGCTATTATGGCACCATCACCTTGCCACATTCATGTTCCAGCTACCATTGGTAGCTCTTACCACTACCAGTGAGAAGGCACAGTGAAGATATTCCATCTTTTCTTTCCTAACAGAAAGGGGGGTCCCAATCTGGATCAGGGGGGTCACACTTGTAATTTGTGGGTTGGATCCAGATTTAGTCATACTTAAGAGTACACCAGTTGAAATCAATGGGACTCTACATATGATTAAATCTAGATCCAACCCCCTGATTGCAAGATAGTCATGAATTTGCTTTAATGGATCACTGTTTAGCAATATAAATTGCAGGCAAAGGGGGGGTGGGGGGGTGGAACAGGACTGCAGTGTGTGTGTGTGTGTGTGTGTGTGTGTTAAAAAAAACCCTACGGCACAACCCTGTCAGGTTAACACCTGGTAACACCGATTCCAGAGTAACATATACCCTGCCAGGCTGCTGCTGGCAGGGCAGGACAAGTGATGGAGGCAATTTTTGCCTCTCCATCCACCTTTTAAAAATGTTCTTCTAGACAGACCTGTGAGCCTGTCTAAAGGATGTGTGCTGGTGGGGGCAGGGGCATGATGGGTGAAGCTGGAGAGGCCATAGGACTTTTTGAATCCGGGTGTCTCTTCTCCCCTCCCCACTGCCTAGAATGGCCCCTTCTTGACCCCTTCTTGACCCCTCCAAGGCTGCTTTTGCAACTTCAGAAAGCACAGTTCTTTCTGCAGTGGTTGCGAGGGGGCGTGGGTGGGGGAGAAGCATCAGGTCATGTAGTCCCTTTCCCAAAGCCATAGTAGTGTTTATGGCTTCGGGAGGGGGAATCCGAGAAATCCTATGGCCCTGGGATGCATTCCAGAGACCATAAGATTGCTCTGCCCCCTAATGCTCTGTTGTTAAAGTAACATGACCTTTAACATGCTAACATTTACGATTATAACATAGGAGCTACGCTGTGATAGCTCAGTTTTTAACTGATTAGGGAATAGGGATGGATGAATTGGTCTATATTTGGTCTGTGTCATTTTCCCAGAGATTCAGTCATAAACCAGCTCTGCAGTGGTGTAGTGGACCAGGACTTGCAGGGGGAAGTGCCAGGGTTTGGGTTTAGCAGGGATGATGACATCATCTGCCACCTGCCTCAGACCTCCCTATTCCCCCTAAGTTTAGCTGCAATCCTCACAGTAGCTATGTGTTTCCCACTGGTGCTAGAAAATACACTCCTAGATAATCTTGAGCTAGCAGTCTTATGCTGTTTGGGGACATGTTGTGTCCCTCTCATTCCCTTTCTCATGCAATCTCAGGTCTCCCCAACTAAAGTCCAACATGCTAACTACACTGCCCTTTGAAAGCTTATTATTCTGTCACTGAGCTGATCCTAATAAGCTCAGTATTATGTTCAGCACAGATGCCTGAATTTTTGGACTCTAAGGGGACCATCATGATGAGTGCCTGCACTTCAAAATTTACCACCACACCAATGCTGTTTTCTCCAAATTCCTTATAAGCCTACTTTAAAAAAATAAAAAGCATGAAAATTCACATTTATTTTTGTAAGCAACTTTTCCTAATATATGCATTTTGTATGCAATCTTTGAGCTGAGAACTGCATTGCAATATTTGGAGAAGTGAGCAATCCAAATGACAACTTTGTTCCTACACACATATTAGTCTGGGAAGCGCAAATGAGCTCAGTTTGCTTAAAAATGCAGATCAAACAAAATTCTCCCCCATCTATATAACTGATCTTTTAGTTCAATTACAGGCTTAGCCTCTCAAGTGGTTTCCTCACATGAACAGGATAATGTATTTCAGGTTTTAGAGTAGACTTAGTAGATGTTTCCAATGATGGTGTTGGATGTACAGTAGACAGCAGTCCTAGCTCATGTTGACTTGTGAGAGGTACTGGTGGGCATGCTGTTTACTTAGCTTCCAATTCACTGGTTAGACCTACAAAATCCAGTGCGAGTAGTGCTGAACAGGTCATTGGGAAAGATCATTCTTGTATCTGCTCAGCGTGGCAATGCCAGGTTATATCAGGTGCAACTATGACTTCAGAAGAATGTTGTCCTCCCACAGCATGAACAGTACCTGGAATCCATTTTTAAAAAACAATTCCTATAGTTTATATACAGCATTCTGCTAACCCATTCATTGCTGGGTGATATGCTGAAGTTGTCACATGTTTGATGCCATTTTCTTTCATAAAAGTTTGGAATTCCATTGATACACATCGAGGACCTTTATCTGTTACCACTTGTACAGACAAACTGGATTGAGCAAAAAGGCTTCTGGGACTTCGTATATTGCTTACTGAAGTTCTGGATGCTATGTAGAATACCTCTGGCCATTTGGAATATCCAGCCACCAGCAGCAGAACATTTGTGCCTAAGAATAGGCTAGCAAACTCCGGGTGGATCTGCCCCCGGTAAATTATTCACCAGTTCCACAGATGAAGCACCTGTTGTTGAAAGCCAGAGCAGTACTTGGCTAATTGTTCAATTTGTCCATCTATACCTAAACACCATTTAACATTTAATCCCTGGCCAATGCCTTAATCTTGACTATGCCAACACGTCCTACATTCAGAGATTATCACACAATGTCCCCACATTGGACAGACTTGGTCAATTGTGATTTTATTTCTGTGGTTGAGAAAGGGTTTCAAATTATCTACTGGCTCATTTTTCCAGCTTTTTAAGGTAGCTTCACACATTTCTGTGAGCAAGAGATCTTTGTCTGTCTCTCATCTCAGTACCACAGGTATGACTGGCAGGATACCAATTTGCGTCATGTTGAACATCTCAACAGCAGCGACCTCATCCTGCTGTTGTGTATCTCAGTCCTCCTCTTGTAATGGCAGTCATGAAAGGCCATCTGAATCCCAGTGTCAGGCTGATCCTTTAAAACTTAACATCATCATTATGAGCCTCTAAAAGCAAAGCCTATCTTTAACACAGATAACAGGACATTTCTGGAATGCTGTTCAGGGATGAAAAATAGACAGTAAATGTTTGTGGTCTATATCTAGAGTAAATGTCCTACCATAATGTTCAAATCTCTTAACTCCATAGACCATACTCAAAGCCTCTCCCACTCTCCTACTTGAGGCCTGTGTATGTCTCATATTTATAGCAAGGCCTACCACAATCCAACCAGCTCAGTCACCCTACACTTACCAGCTTTTAATGCAGTTATAATATAAGCAGTACAGAACACCGTGAGTCCATCCCAACATTATCACCATTGTTATGTCTGTGTCCCATTGATAACTCCTAGACACGGTACTGTAGTAATTACTTCTTTAATAGATAAACATGTTGCTTGCCGGGCTGCCTGTGTTTTGTTTGTTTGCCCTGATATGCACAGGTAGTAGATGGGTTTGACATGGAACATACACAACATGCTTAAGTACCTCAAAGAGACAGAGCAAACAAATGCTGAGTGGGGAAAGATATATAGAAATGTAGCTTGCCTGAGTAAAAGCATAGATCTCAATTTATATTCTTTTGTCATATGTTCATCTTGATTTGGTTGGCCTTGGTCTTCTTTAAAGCCAGAAGTTTAGCCTGTCATAAAAAGTTTACAGGAAACTGAATGAGTTTCTGCAGGTACACAAGCTCCTAAAGTCTTGGGTACCTGCAGATCCTGGGGATCCTACTGTCTCTTTCAACTTGTTCTGCTAAAGAGAACATCCATAAGAAGCACAGGCAGCCATCCATCCAAGAAAAAAGTGAGGAGTTCTGCCTGTAGCACTGTAGGTATGAATAGGAAAAGGGAGTCATTATCCCATCTTGCCTATTTTAAACATAGGGTACACAAATTATTTGTCAGAGAGATTTCCCTGTGTGTTCCTCATCCTGGACTGCTAATTAAGTGCCCTTTTCAGCACCACCATGTTATTTTTAGAGATGTGCACAAATGGCCTCTTAAGATTCTCCACCTTACTTGTAGGCAGAGAAATGTGGCAGACAATTTCACTGAATTTCTCCTATGGGAGGAGAAATTCTCAAACTTTTCTCCCAGGTAGGGCTCCCCATTGCCAGGGCTTGTAGCACAGTTTCTTTCTTTTTTCCTAATGGTGTGTGTATGGGGGGAGGGGTTGTGCTGCAACAGCATCAACAGCAGGCCAGCCCCCAGTTTGCATCCACTGCAATGCAGGTGATGGCAGTGTTGTGTCTGGCTCCAGAGATGAGGTAGAGTTAGTGCTCTGCCAAAATCTGTCCTCCAGTTTCCTGAATTTTTCTCCCACCTCCCCCCATGAAAGAGGCTTCCATTGTTCTGCCTCATTCAGGACATTTTATATTTATTTTTGTGGTGTTCTTGAGCTTACCTAATCACATCTAGCTTCCCAGGCTGCCTACACGTCCTGATCTGAAAAAGCCCTATGGGAGGAATTACCTCATGGTGCCTTAAACTGCGCTTTATCTGAAGTGTAGGAAGCTGAGGATCCTACAGGCTATCAGAGAGATGATTGTACAGTGAAAAACAGGACACTTCTGCCCACTCCCTCAGCCACCTCCTAAGGAAGGTAAGCCCAAGAAACCAAACTCTGACCCATGATAATTTCAATTTCTCCAAAAATTTCTTAACCACTGAATTATTTTCAGAAGCAATTTCTCTCCTAGCAAATTGAATGAGAATGGTCAAAAAATGTGGGAGAAATTTTCAGCACAGCACTAGTTATTTTCATAAACAACCCCCACACCCCTAGTAATATAATGGCAGCAGGAAGATCCTACAGGAGCAGTTTTCATATAGCCTGGAAAGCTATGTAGACACTCCTGTGGATAGACAGATAGCAGACTTCATTGAAAATAATTTCAGACATAAGGCTATGGATCAGGATTGCAGAGAGCAATCCCAGCAGAGGATCCAAGAGGCCAATCCACCCCCATGTCACAAACCATAGATAGAGCATTCCACAGAGAGTTGTCCCAAAGTATCCCAGTTACCAAATGTGGTAACTGAATTTATATGAACCCAGAGAGAAAAGCTTTCTTTCGAAGCTCAGAAATTATGGATTGAATTGGCGGGAGGGGGGTGTTGTCAGTCACAATTAATTGTTCACTGTAATAAACAAATACAGTGTAAACTCTTTAATAATAGAGTGATATTCTCTCTCTCTCTCTCTCTCTCTCTCTCTCTCTCATTTTATGAACTTTCCAAAAACAAACATAAACACAAAAAATACATTGCATTTAAATCTAATTCTGACAGAGGGTAGTACATTGAACATTTTTTGCCTATACTTTACTGACAAAACTATAGGTAGAATTCATTGGCTGCTTGGAAGTAATAATCTGAACATTCTGAGAAATGTAACTATGAAACAAGACAACAATTGCCTTAAAACAAGTCATCCAGTACTCTCACAGATACAGGTTTCTGATTATGCTGGATCCATCAGGTCCATCAGCCTGGCAGGCATAATTTAGCTTTTGGCTTAGCTTTAGGTGGTAACTGACACTCAAATTTAACACTTGGAACCCAGTACAGTTGCTAGCTGTAGACCAGAGACAAAGCAGAAATAGGCTTTGAATACAGTCTATGATGGCAATCCTCTTAATAGACATATAGGGCAGTATCCAAGCCTGCCCATGCCAGTGGGACCCACGGATAGTGCAATGAGGAGCTAACGGTTCTAAAAGCAACCTGAAATGAGCTAAAATGCTCATTTCCAGAATAGGGCAGATCAGCAGAGCTTGCAGAAGGAAGCTCCACTGAACTGTCCTGGTCCAGAAACAAGAATTTCTGCTTGTTTCCAGCATTGCTTCTAGCACCAGTAGCTTTCTGTTGTGCAAGCAGTGGATCCTGTTTGCAAAACAGATCAAGCGGGAATACAGAGGCATTACTGGATACTGCCCATAGGATTCAGAATATCATAAGTTTAACAAAGCATTACTAACTCTGTATCACAAGTCCCACTTTTGTAACCGGGGTATATAGCTTTTGATGTTGATCATGACTCAGGGAGGTGTAATGCAAACTCTTCTATGTAAAAAACAGGAAACGGGAGTGGAGGAGGCTAGTTGTTGCATGCACTTCAAAGGAATGTTTTACAAATGTGTGTTGAGATTGAGATAGTATAGGATAGAAGGAATTTGGCAAAATATAAATGTGTTAGGCTTGAAGGAGCTGAGGTAGAAAGAGACTACTAGCATGGAGAAGGGGTACACGTCTTTGCTCTAATCACTCCTTTTTCAGAACTATAAAACCACTCCTACATGCTAATTCTTGTGCAACAACGTGCTAATATCTTAAGATTTTATAAATCCTTGTCGAATGTTTAAAATGCCAGCAATGAACTTCTGAATATTTTTTATTTTAATCTTTAGCTGAAGCTTTTATTTACTTAGAGATAACCAAGCTAATTCAGAATTTTTTTACTGGTCTTCCAGCTCTTACTTGCTTTTAAATTAAGTTCTTTTCTGGGTTGTTATTTTTTAAAAGGAACCCTATCCCTGCCAGGAATCAATCAGATTTCACATTTGCTAGGCCACTCACATTTGCTAGGCCAGTTGACAGTAGGCTTAGCAAATTTCTTAATTATGAATGAAAACACTTTCTGAAAACACCCCAAAGTAAAGGCTATCCAAAAGTAAAAAAAGGCCTAATAAAAATACTAGAGGGGGTAGAGTAAGAGCAGAGGATGTCTACAATCAAAGGACAATTAGTTGTGATAGCAAATGAATGAAGAGAGCAATCCTTTGGTCCCAAGACTGCATTTCAAGGGCCATGGAATTGTGTGAGAAAACCCCTACAAGACTATAGACAGGGTTCTGCCCTCACAAGGGTTTTCACAATATTGAAAAACCATGGTGGCTCCCTCTATGAGGTCAGAACTATGAGGTCATAGAGGGTGGGAATAGGCATTTTGGGGGCATGCCAGGGTGGGGAGGCAGTAGTGGAGGAGCTGGGGGATGTCCACCACACCCCATACCTAGTAAACATTTAGGCATGTTCAAGAGCATGTCTAAATATTTCCTTCCCATCACTGGTGATGGGAGGGAATGATTTTTCTTCTGTCTATGAGCAGAAGAACAACATTGTAAGCATCACTTCTCTGATGACTTGCACCCTGTCGACAAGAGCCAACAGGGCATAGGAAGGAATGGAGTACTCCAGTCTATAAGCATTCTGTCGAAAGCACAGAATCGCTATCTCAATTAGTTGAGAGTTAATTACTGAAAGTTAAATATATGGCAGGACTTTGTGCTAGGCAAGGCATTTACATTTCTCCTTGACCCAATCTATAGAACACCAATTAAAAAAACCATTCTTGGTTTCTACACAAGCAAAGATAAGCCACTTATGATTCTGAACCTGTTTAATAAGGACATGATGAGTGCAATACCATATCCATGTGCATTTGTAGAGTATATCTTCCATGGTTTCACCATTCTTACCTTTCTACTAGTACTATTACTTGTCCTCCACTATACTTGATAAATATGTTACTTTTATTTGCAGTTAATATTACAACTAACATGAATATGAAATATTACTCTATAAGCAGGCTATTCAAGAAGCCACATCTCTCCCCCAAAACCAACCCTGCCCCCAAAGAAATAAGCTATCAATATTATCAACTTGGCGGATTTGTGTGTTTCTTTCTAGCATCACAACTACCTATACAACCACCTAATGGGAGACTTATTAGTCAATAAGACAGTTCAGGAGTTGCACATGCTCTTAAGTTTCTGGTTGTAAGCCATGAGAATTAGATGCTTGTTCCTTTCCTTCTACCTCTGCTTAATGGCCAGCACAGGGAATGAAATGATACATCACCTTACTGCAGCTGCTGCTGCTACTACATTTTTGCAGCTATGAACACTGCTGGTGTCCTCCTGGAGTTCATCTCTGCTTTCCATTCTCAAAATAGTGCCAGCATCTGCCTTTTCTTCCCCCACTTCTAGAAAGGGAAACTTATTGTTCGGAACCTTTATGTTTCTTTCAGTGAACTATTGCTCATCATTCTGAAATACTCTTCCAGGGCCCTTCATTTTCCTAGCAATGCATTTACCTAGCACTGAAGCTGAACTCCTATTCCCAATTTATATAAGCATGCTCCGGAACCGCTTCCACAAGCAAAATAATATCAGTGGCTTCCACACTCAGCACTTTCTCTTGCACTGCACTTTGTTCGCTCCCTTTTTACAGAGCATCTAGATGGCAGTGTCATCAAATTGTTGTTATCCTGTTTCCCCTGCCCTGCTTCTGTCTTTTTCCAGATCACAGAAAATCCTTGTAATAGTAGTATTAGAATTGAGATGAGTAACTTCTTGCTCCATCTGACTAGCTATTTCCCAAACTTGAGTAGGTGTGTCTGAGATTCACTGGATCAAGAGAGAATACAATGGCTTTAAGGTCAGCCCCGACTCAGTGGTAGATTTAAAAATCCTTACTGAGTGTTTTGGGCTTCAAGAATTAATGTATGGGTAAAGGTCCCTGACCCCTTCATGGATCACTGCCTTGTTGTGGCGAAGGGGCTTGCGTAACTCAGTGAAGCCATAAGCTATGCCGTGCAGGGCCACCCAAGACGGACAGGTCATGGCAGAGAGTTCTGACAAAATGTGGTCCACTGGAGAAGGAAATGGCAACCCACTCCAGTATTCTTGCCAAGAAAACCCCATGGAACGTATCACAAGGCTAAAAGAGATGACGCCGGAAGATGAGCCCCTCAGGTCGGAAGGTGTCCAATATGCTACTGGGGAAGAGCAGAGGGTATTTCCAAGTAGCGCCAGAAAGAGTGAAGCGGCTGGGCCAAAGCTGAAAGGACACTCAGCTGTGGATGTGTCTGGTGGTGAAAAGAAAATCCGATGCTGTAAAGAACAATATTGTTTAGGAACCTGGAATGTCAGATCAATGAATTAAGGTAAGGTGGAGGTGGTCAAACAGGAGATGGCAAGATTGAACATCGACATCTTGGGAATCAGCGAACTAAAATGGACAGGCATGGGCGAATTTAATTCAGGTGACCATCATATCTACTATTGTGGGCAAGAATCCCTTAGAAGAAATGGAGTAGCACTCATAGTCAACAAAAGGGTGGGAAAAGCAGTACTGGGGTACAATCTTAAAAATGATAGAATGATCTCAGTACGAATCCAAGGCAAACCATTCAACATCACAGTAATTCAAGTCTATGCCCCAACCACTGAGGCCGAAGAAGCTGAGGTTGATCGGTTCTATGAAGACCTACAACACCTTCTAGAACTAACACCAAAAAAAGATGTCCTCTTCATCATAGGGGATTGGAATGCTAAAGTAGGAAGTCAAGAAATCACCGGGATAACAGGCAGGCATGGCCTTGGTGTACAAAATGAAGCAGGACAAAAGATAATAGAGTTTTGCCAAGAGAACACGCTGATCATAGCAAACACTCTTTTCCAACAGCACAAGAGGCGACTCTACACATGGATGTCACCAGATGGTCAATATCGAAATCAGATTGATTATGTCCTTTGCAGCCAAAGATGGAGAAGCTCCATACAGTCAGTAAAAACAAGACCTGGAGCTGACTGTGGCTCAGATCATGAGCTGCTTCTTGCAAAATTTCGGCTTAAATTGAAGAACGTCGGGAAAACCACTAAACCGTTCAGGTATGACCTAAATCATATCCCTGATGAATATACAGTGGAGGTGAGGAATAGATTTCAGGGATTAGACCTGATAGACAGAGTGCCTGAGGAACTATGGACAGAGGTCCGTAATATTGTTCAGGAGGCAGCAACTCAATCCATCCCAAAGAAAAAAAATTGCAAGAAAGCCAAGTGGCTGTCTGATGAGGCTTTACAAGTAGCTGAGGAAAGAAGGGAAGCGAAAAGCAAGGGAGAAAGGGGAAGATATATGCAACTGAATGCAGAGTTCCAGAGAATAGAAAGGAGAGACAAGAAGGCCTTCTTAAATGAACAATGCAAAGAAATCGAGGAAAACAACAGAATGGGAAAGACTAGAGATCTCTTCAAGAAAATTGGCGATCTCAAGGGAACGTTTTGTGCAAAGACGGGCATGATAAAGGACAAAGAAGGCAGGGACCTAACAGAAGCAGATGAGATTAAGAAGAGGTGGCAAGAATACACAGAAGAACTATACAGGAAAGATCTGAATGTCCCTGATAGCCATGATAGTGCGGTCACTGAACTTGAGCCGGACATCCTCGAGAGTGAAGTCAAGTGGGCCTTAGGAAGCATTAGTAACAACAAAGCTAGCGGAGATGACAGTATTCCAGCCGAGCTATTTAAAATCCTAAAAGATGATGCTGTTAAAGTGCTGCATTCAATATGCCAACAAATCTGGAACACTCAACAGTGGCCACAAGACTGGAAAAGGTCAGTTTACATTCCAATTCCAAAGAAGGGCAACGCCAAGAGTGTTCAAACTACTGCACCATTGCGCTCATTTCACATGCCAGCAAGGTGATGCTCAAAATCCTACAAGCTAGGCTTCAGCAGTATGCGAACCGAGAACTACCGGAAGTACAAGCTGGGTTTAGAAGAGGCAGAGGAACTAGAGATCAAATCGCCAACATTCGCTGCATCATGGAGAAAGCAAGAGAATTCCAGAAAAACGTCTATTTCTGCTTCATTGACTACGCTAAAGCCTTTGATTGTGTGGATCACAACAAACTGTGGCAAATTCTTAAAGAGATGGGAGTACCAGACCACCTTACCTGTCTCCTGAGAAACCTGTACGAGGGTCAAGAAGCAACAGTAAGAACCAGACATGGAACAACCGATTGGTTCAAAATTGGGAAAGGAGTACGACAAGGCTGCATATTGTCACCCTGCTTATTTAACTTATATGCAGAGTACATCATGAGAAATGCCGGGTTGGATGAATCACAGGTCGGAATTAAGATTGCTGGGAGAATTATCAACAACCTCAGATATGCAGACGATACCACCCTAATGGCAGAAAGTGAAGAGGATCTCAAGAGCCTCTTGTTGAGGGTGAAAGAGGAGAGTGCAAAAGCTGGTTTGAAACTCAACATCAAAAAAACAAAGATCATGGCATCTGGCCCCATCACTTCCTGGCATATAGAAGGGGAAGAAATGGAAGCAGTGACAGATTTTACTTTCTTGGGCTCCAAGATCACCGCAGACGGTGACTGTAGCCATGAAATTAAAAGACGCTTGCTCCTTGGGAGGAAAGCTATGGCCAACCTAGACAGCATAGTAAGAAGCAGAGACATCACCTTGCCGACAAAGGTCCGTCTAATCAAAGCTATGGTTTTCCCAGTAGTAATGTATGGCTGTGAGAGCTGGACTATAAGGAAGGCTGAGCGCCGAAGAATTGATGCTTTCGAACTGTGGTGCTGGAGAAGACTCTTACGAGTCCCCTGGACTGCAAGGAGGTCAAATCAGTCCATCCTAAAGGAAATCAACCCTGAGTGCTCATTGGAAGGACAGATAATGAAGCTGAAGCTCCAATATTTTGGCCACCTAATGCAAAGAGAAAACTCCCTGGAAAAGACCCTGATGCTGGGAAAGACTGAAGGCAAAAGGAGAAGGGGACGGCAGAGGATGAGATGGCTAGATAGCATCACCGATGCAATGAATATGAACTTGAGCACGCTCCGGGAGAGAGCGCAGGACAGGAAGGCCTGGCGTGCTATGGTCCATGGGGTCACGAAGAGTCGGACACGACTGAACGACTGAACAACAACAACAAAGGTCCCTGAAACTTCTCTGAAGCCAGACAACACAATTTTGGTATGAAAGAATATATACAATATGTATTACTCAAACAGTCTAAGAGAATAACACGGTTTTGTTATGATAAGGCAGATCACAAACATCCCTAAATACATGCAAGTTATAATCCCTAAAAGTATAATGAAAATAGTAGCAAGCATATTGTTAACTTAGTAAAACCTAAGTTCCTCTCAATCTAACAGTTAATGCCAGAATTTCATATTTATCTAAATGGAAGGCATGGTAGACAAAGCCAGTTTAAACAAGTTTGGCAGGTTTTTCATTCTCCCAGAATCTCTCTCCCAAGGAGATCAAACCTTTATCTTTTATTATCCCCTCATCCTTAGTTTCAGACCTGGTCATACCACTATTCCTATTTCTCTCAATGTAGCCAGGTTTGCTATTGACACCAGTAACACCTAGATAAAGGTATCCCTGCTAAACTGACCAGCTTTCTGCTTCCAATAGTTGACTCACCCTCTTGTAGCAACTTTCCTCCATTCCAAGAATACATTCCGTTACTCACAGTTATCTCACAACACACAGAGAACTAATCACATCTACGCAATACAATAAATTCTTATCAATTTCACATGCTACAGTGCATATTCCGCTACAGTATTATTAGAATTATTATAAACAGTAGCACAATCATCACGGTGCCGGTAGTTCACAGCACAATTCTTTTGTCTTTTTTGAGAGCTGTGGGTTTGATGCGTACAGTAACATACTGGATGAATGAACCCATCACCAAGCATCTACACTTCAGCACACTTTCACTAGTGGTGTTCTGGTCTGGCCTGTGCCATTTTATCAGGGTGGTTTTTAAAAATCTATTGTAAATTTTGCACTAAAATACCTTTTCCCGCACACATACACACACACACACAGAGAGAGAGAGAGAGAGAGAGAGAGAGGTGGGATTAGGTTCTTACTAACTTACTTCAACACTTTTTGAAGGGCTTCCCTTACTTCTCCAGCATTCAATGTGCATTTCCCACTGATTTTTTTTATTTGTATGACCAAGTATAAACAGTGTCCATTTGGGAGGAGGTTTTGCAAACACTGCTCCGCTCCACCAAGTGAAATGTGTGGAGAAGGAGTGTGCCCCCTGACACACATTCAGGGCAGCTCTTAACTTTCTCCCCTGAAGGTTTCCAAAAGCCTCCCAGTTCTTCTGAAATAATAATTGCTTTCAATTGCCATTGTGAGGCTGCAGTTCATTTTAATTGAAATTTCTGTATCTTTTACATAATTTATCTGTTTTGTAATATCATTGCCCTTCCTTAACTACAGGATACATGCCAGATTAGAAATTAAAGTCAGTGATGCAATTATTGACCGGGGGAAATGGAATATCTATTGAATACTACAGGATAATCTCAAATTTACTGAAGAGAGCATTCAATCTTCACTGAAGATTTTAAGAGCAGAAATAATCATGGGTAGTATCCAACACTGCACTACCGCTAATGTAAATGACATTGTACTAAGATAAGCTATCTCTAACACAATGCCAGTAACACTTGCTGGTGCGACAGGTTTTCTGGGGAAACCCATTGCTCCAGCAAACACTACTGGCATGGTGTTTATGCTAGCACAAAATCGTTTTGGTTAGCAGTACCACAGCTAACTAACAATACCACCCATTTTGCTTACCTGTGCTACATCTCCTTATCACAGTGTCACCAGCATAAGAGATCAAAATTATTTCATCATGTCAATACACATGATGACATAACTTTTGAATTAGTGTTTTGTATGCTTATATTGCTATAATTCTAATCAAAGCTGATTTCTACTCTTGTTAACACCCTGTTTAACACCCTGAGATGATATACTATAAAGTCATCTTCTGTTGCCCTTTCACCAAGATGATCCCTAAGTTCCTGACTCTTTAAGCAGAGTGTCTCTGCAAGTTGTTTTGAACATGCAGGCTACAGTCCTTATATCTAGATGAACATAGTAGCAAAATCCCCATTGATTTCAGTTAGGCAGCACTACACTGTCAGAGAATAATTACACCAGACATTAAAAGCGTTTTAACTAACATGCATAGAACTGGCCATATCTTTTTTCTGTAGAAAAATCAGGGTGCTGTAGTGGAAACGTGGAAGCTCATTGTAGTTTCAAGGAGTTCGTGGTGAACCGCAATTGCTCATTTCTGTGCCTAGACCTCCCCAATGGGTCCATTGCTTTAAGTAGCCAGCTATGATTCTTATTATTCCTCAGCGTTCGCTATCTGTCTGAGATGGTATGACCTGAGAGACTATGATTTTTACATATAGATTGTCCTGGACTAGATTTCAAGGCCTACCAGTACAGGTGGGAGTGTCTGAGATGGTCATGTAGTTATCTGTGCTGGCTGGCTGCCACTTGCTAGCACTAATCCTTTCACTTTGCAGGACTGTGTAAACACTGAGGTCATTGGAGTATGGCCAGAATATAGGTGGGATAATATGAACAGTATAGTACATAGGAGTCCCTGAGACGCTCCCAGGGCAGGATCTCAACACAGGCCGACCTAGGAAAAGGTAGGTGCTGCTGCTACCAGGCTACTATTGGAGTCTGTCCATTGCCATATTTAAAGGGAATCCTGGCAACTGTAGGGACGTAAGCCTTATAATCTTGCTATGTAGTTTCTTGTTGCAGTCATTGCTCTGTAGCATTTTGCTTTCTTCCTGGGTTAGTTTGTTCCTGCTTAATAAAATATTTTGCCTTCATCCATTGGTGCATTCATCGTGTGTGAATCCTGAAGAGAACTGTTGCCTCTTGGCAACACAGGTGCCGCCCTGAATCAGGACTGTGGCTTCAGGGAAGGTTTAAAAACAAACTTTCCCCCACCAAAATTTTAGCCTGAAGCTGCTATTTTCCCCCAAAGGTGGTATTTGTGGGGTGATATTTAGAGGGGAAATGGCAGAAGGAGAGCATTTTCAACAGCTTCTTATGAGCCATGCTCCCAGTATGGATCAGGACTGGAGATTTCTTTATATTTGGACAGTTCTAAGCACATTAGATACAATTAAAAACTTTTTTTTGAATGTAGCATGTCATTTGGCTAAGAGATGCATATTAGCTCAACCCTGATACTCCATTTTCCATATTTAGGGTGCAAAGTAGTTGTATGTTGAAGGGATGGCAGAGAATTTCTCCCTGAACTTCGGGGGACCGAGCGCCAACGTGTTCGGCCCCCCGAACAAGTTTCAGGGAGAAATTCTCTGCACCCCCCCGCCCCCTGCACCCCCCCCCCCGGGACGGGACTTACCTTTGGCGAATGTCCCTCCCGGCGGCGGGTCCGGCCGGCGGTTCGGCGGGTGTTTGTCCTGGGTGGGGGCGGCAGCCGATCTTTCGACCGGCTGCCGCCGCCACCGACATTGCAATAAAAGAAAAAAAAAATGCCCCCGTGATAGGCTACGTGACGATTAACGTAGCCTATCACGGCTAGATTTGCAAAGTCAGCCGTGATAGGCTACGTCAATCGTCACGTAGCCTATCACGGGTGACTTTTTTTAAAAAAAAAGCGCGTACGCTAATGGCGGTCCCCATAGGGAGCTGCCATTCCCGTTCCTTATTTGGTCGCTGTAGTCTACGTAAAGATTTACATAGACTACGGCGAAAATAAGGGCAACGCTATTTGCTTTGCCCTTATTTTTGCCGTAGTCTACGTAAAGACTTACGTAGACTACAGCAACCAAATAAGGAACGCAAATGGCGGCTCCCTATGGGGGCCGCCATTAGCGTACGCGCTTTTTTCTTTTTTTTTTAAAGTCATCCGTGATAGGCTACGTGACGATTGACGTAGCCTATCACGGCTGACTTTGCAGATCTAGCCATGATAGGCTACGTTAATCGTCACGTAGCCTATCACGGGGGCCTTTTTTTTTTTTAACTTTCGAGTTCGCGGCCGGGCGAGGCGGGAAGCCTCCCCCCCGGCCTGGATTTCGGCTGGGCGAGGTGGGAAGCCTCCCCCCCAGCCTGAATTTTGGCCGGGCGAGGCGGGAAGCCTCCCCCCTGGCCTGAACTTCGCGGGGGGAGCAGCGAAGCACCTCCCCCCCACCGCGAACAAGCTTCGATGACAGGTAAGTCACTTTCGTCCACCCCTAGCACTTACCTGCTCCCGTCCGCGCTGCTGTGTGAATGGCAGCCATCCTGTGACCGCCATTCGCTTCCTCCTTCAGCCATGATAGGCTACGTAAATACTTACGTAGCCTATCACGGCTAATGCAGGGACGCCATTTGCGTCCCTGCAGAGGCCGTGGTAGGCTACATAAGTATTTACATAGCCTTTCACAGCGGGGTGGGGGAAAACCCAGTGTCCGCAAATGGCGGTAGCCGCCATTTGCATACGCTAGGGTTTTTTCCCCCCTGCCGTGATAGGCTATGTAAATATTTATGTAGCCTATCACAGCTCTCTACAGGGAGGCAAATGACAGCAGCTACAACAGCCGCC
Source organism: Heloderma suspectum (assembly GCF_057233095.1). Taxonomy (NCBI): domain Eukaryota; kingdom Metazoa; phylum Chordata; class Lepidosauria; order Squamata; family Helodermatidae; genus Heloderma; species Heloderma suspectum. Next base: position 67,553,887 of record NC_139460.1, on the reverse strand, counting down.
ATTTGCGTCTCTGCAGGGCTGCCCAGTGGCCAGATGTCCAGCTGCGGGTGGCCGGAGCTGGCCGGCAGCTCCGCAGCTTGGCCATGGAGCAGAGCAGAGCCGGCCAGCCAGGATTCCAGGGGGAGGCATGGAGTGCCTCCCCTCATCTGTGGAACCTGGCGGAGCCAGGTAAGTGGGGTTTCGTACACCCCTAGAATAAACTCAATAAATATTATTAAATACTTGGTGATATTGTGTGTGTTTTAAATTTATTTATTTATTTATCATTTCATTTCTATACCACCCAATAGCTGAAGCTCTCTGGGCAGTTCACAAAAATTAAAACCAAATAGCACGCTATAAAACAATACAAAATATATAAAACATTAAAACCACAGTAAACAATACAACAGCATAAAACCAGAATAAAACCTAGCAGCAGTGCAGGGATTTAAAATGCAGATTTAAAACAGCAAAGCTAAAAGTCTAAAGAGCTAAAATGCCTGGGAAAATAAAAAGGTCTTCACCTGGTGCCAGAAAGAATAGAATGTAGGTGCTAGTCAAACCCCGCTAGGGAGCTCATTCCACAGCTGGGATGCCACAGCAGAAAAACCCCTCCTCCTAGTAGCCACCTGCCTCACTTCCTTTGGCAGGGGCTCACAGAGAAGGGCCTCTGAAGATGATCTTAAGGTCCGGGCAGGCACATATGGGAGGAGGCGATCCTTCAGATAACCTGGCCCCAAGCCGTTAATGGCTTTCTATGTTAATACCAGCACTTTGAATCCGGCCCGGAAATGGACCGGCAGCCAGTGCAGCTGGAAAAGTACTGGCGTAATATGAGCTCATTGGCCAGTCCCTGTTAACAATCTTGCTGTCCTATTTTGGACCAGGTGAAGTTTCTGGACCATTTTCAAAGGCAGCCCCATTGCAGTGATCCAGACGAGAAGTTATCTGAGCATGGATAACTGTAGCTAGGCTATGTCTGTCCAGATAAGGGCATAGGTGGTATACCAGTCTAAGCTGATAAAAAGTGTTCTGTTCCACTGAGTTCACCTGTGCTTCAAGTGACAGTTCTGAGTCTAAGAGCACCCCCAAATGATGAACCTGATCCTTTAGGGGGAGTGCAAACCCCTCCAGAACAGGTTGAATATCACCTAGCTGGGCAGACGAACCACCCACTAACAGTACCTCCATCTTGTCTGGATTGAGTTTCAGCTTATTGGCCCTCATCCAGTCCATTATGATGCCCAGGCACTGATTCAGAACAGCCACTGCCTCACCTGGTTTTGATGAGAAAGAGAGGTAGAGCTGGGTGTCATCCTCATATTGATGGCATCTCAGCCCACACCTCCGGATAACCTCCCCCAGTGGTTTCATGTAGAAGTTAAACAGCATGGGGGATAAAATAGAGCCCTGTGGAACCCCATGGTATAACTGCCATGGCACAGAGCAATAATCCCCCAGCACCACCTTCTGGAGTTGGCCATCCAAGTAGGAGTGGAACCACTGTAGTGCAGTGCCTCCAACTCCCAACCCAGACAACCTATCCAGAAGGATACCATGGTCGATGGTATCGAAAGCCACTGAGAGGTCCAGGAGAATCAATAGGGTTGCATTCCCCCTGTCCCTCTCCTGGCAGAGATCATCCCACAGGGTGACCAAGGCAGTTTCCATTCCAAAACCAGGCCTGAAGCCCAAGTGAAATGGATCTAGATAATCTGTTTCATTCAAGAGTGCCTGGAGCTGTCCAGCAACCACCCGTTCAAGCGCCTTGCCCAGGAAGGGGATGTTGGCCATTAGCCTATAATTGTTAAAGTCCTCCAGGTCCTGGTTAGGCTTTTTCAGGAGTGGTCTGATTACCGCCTCTTTTAAAGCGGCCAGCACCACTCCTTCTCTCAAGGAGGAATTTACAACCTCCTGGACCCAGCCCGACAACCCCTCCTTGTTTGATGTAATAAGCCATGAAGGGCAAGGGTCAAGGACACAGGTGGTCGATCGGACTTGGCCAAGCACCTTGTCCGCATCCTCAGGCCTCAATAACTGAAACTCATCCAATAGAACTGGACCAGACAGTGCTCTGAACACCTCTATGTAAAGTAAATGTAATAATTGGATAGAGACATTTTAATAATTAGATAGAAAAAAATCCTACAAGTCCTAGCATGCTCCAGCTAGCAAGGCTGACTGGGGGAATGCTGGGAGTTGTAGGACTTTTTCTGTCTAAACATGCATAGGAGTGCACCCTAAATGTTTTAATTTAACTGCTTAGAACTGGCCACTCTTCTTGCTTTAGAAAAAGCAGCAGCTTGACTTCATAAATGTTGATTTATAAAATCCATCCAACATATGTAGAGTTCTGTAGGGATAGATGCATCTGCCAATTTTGGTTTTAATCAGTTCTGCCCTTTTCCAATCTTGTGTTTGTTCCATCCCATTTCTGCCTCACTTTGGATTTTTTTTTAAAAAAAAAATCTTCACAAAAATGTGTCTGCATTTTTGTGCATATTTCTCCTAATGTACACATTTTTGTAGGGAATTTTGTCTAATATGTGTATTGTTGCAGGCAATTTTCCCAGATATGCATTTGTTACATTATTTTCACAAATAAATGCAATTTTGTATGCAATTTTTACTAATAAACACATTTTTGTACAGATTTTTGATCAGAGAACTGCATCACAAATTCTGTAGAACTGCAGATGCTGAAGGATAACTGTGTTTTGGTTTGTGAATTGGTTCAGGAAGTGTGAATTTGGTAGGTTTGTATTAAAAAGTGAACTGAATAGTCTTCTCCCCCATCTCTAGGGATCATCTATGCATGCTGTAGGAGGATCCTATAGCTAACAGAGCAGAATTTATGATAGCCCTCTGGAGAGAAGGGCCTCTTCTGCAGGGAAATGTCCCAGCAATCACATACATAAAGTACAGAAAGAACTTTGCAGCATGCACACAGTATATATCATTCATTTCCACACCCAGTGGGGAAGGTGCCATTCCGGCAGACAAGAATGTAAAGAGAATGATTACTGAATGTTCTTTTAAAAATACAATAAAATACCTAATATTCACTGTCAAGAATTTTCAGTGACTGATAAAGCTCATGTAACTGCTTTGTCAGTTGTTAAAAAGTTATCTCTTAGCATATGTGAATCTAACCCATCTACATTACAATGTTTTGTTCCTGCAGTGCCCTGCTGTGTATGCTTTTTGAAGTATCTCATGTAAATAGTCAAGAGAATAAAGTCTTTCATGACTAGTCAAGGAGGCAATATACTCAGATAGGCTGGGTGAGATATATGCTTCCCTTCCACTATGTCAATGCAATGTCCATTATGTTCTGGTCTCACCCAGCCCAGAACGGAAGGGAGGAAACACACTGCTCCAAAAAACACATAATGTAGCAAGAACAATAGCTACAGCCTCAGCATCTGTGGCAATACTGCCACTGTCCACCAATCAAGGCCAATGTGGTGATGTAAAAAAGAAAAGATTGGCTAACTTGTGGAGATGCTGAGGGGATAACATGGAGATGAAATGGAGAAGTTGTGGAGAAGTTAAGGAGATATCATGGTGATGACATTGTAGAGTTGAGGTGATGTCACAGAGATGTCACAGAGATGCCTCCATGTCAGCCAGGCATGGGAGAAGCCAATCCATTCACATTGACAGGGAGTCACCCCCATTATGCCATCTCACCCCACACAACCTGCCTGCTTGCAGTGGCCTACACACTTACTTTGGAGTAAATAAGAATTAGTGGGGGGGGGCTACATACAATGTAATTTCTGTTATATAAATAAAGTTTCCACATGGCTCTCCTACCAGTTAGTGGCAAGATCCAGGACACCTTCAGAAATGGAACTACATAAGGCACCATTAGCCCATTTTCTGAATACTGACCCACTTCCTTGCCTCTGCAGATATCAGAAATATCTTCCAAGAGAGCACAGGAATTTTGTGTTTATGTCATGAGGCTACGTCCCTTCCAAATCTATACTTCTTACATTGCAGGCTGTGTTTCTCTTTTAGCCAGTCTCAAAATTGGTTCCTGAAAGCTGTTGTGAATTACCCATAAAGAACTGTACAAAAATTAGAGATTTGTTAATAGCAGAGAGGCACAAATCATTTTCAGGCATTCATTCATGAGGGTGTGTGCGAGTGTGTGCATATATACATATGGCATACTATGCTCCCAATATACACACATTCATGTATGCAAGATTAAAGAGTGGATTCTGCCCCCTACAACAATATAAGAATGGTATTGCTGCTTTGGGACTGGTTAGGAAAGTCACTACGAGTGCAATCCTATGCATATCTACTCAAAATTTAGTCCCACTGAATTCAGTGGGACTTACTCCCAGGTAAGTGAGTATAGGATTGCACCTTAAATCATGAAACGAGATTTCCCATAAGGTTAAAGTATGCATCTTTTGCAGTATTACCAGACCCTGCCTTCTTCTATTAGCAGAGGATATCTGTAGCAACAAGTTCACTACATTTACGAAGTCCCAGGCAATGTTTTTGTTATACAACCTTTGTTTCCTTGCAGTATGTAAGAAATTGCTGTTGCTGTATGCAGTATCACTAAAGCCTAATGTAAAAACACATGATGAGATGAAAAGGGGTGGGGGGAATAGCTTTTTCTGACATCACATCAAGAAGGAATGAGCACCCCTGGTAGTCAGAAATTTCAAACACATGTGGCGTAATTATAACTGGTGTCTCCACATTGAAGCTTACCATTTGTGGGGGAATGCATTCAATGTGTGACATATAACCTCTTGCTTCTTTACTTTTTCTTCACAAATAATATTTCACACACAAGAATCAGAATGCCTCATTCAAAAGGGCTTCAAGGTTATGAGATTTACAGTGCAATCCTGTACAGGACTACTTAAAACAAAGCCCTACTGAATTTAATCAGGCTTACTCCTAGGCTAGTGAATATAGAATGGCAGCCTTATGATGTTAATTCCCCTTAAACACAGTTGAACACACAGATCAAATAAGAAGGAAACCAGATTTGGGGGACTAAAAAAGAACCAGGCATCTAATTTAATTACAGCTCACCATTTATTACTGTTATTGTTCTATTATTATTGTTATTGTTATTGTTATTATGTGAGCCAAATAACTCTTTCTGTATCTTGGTGTTCTCAGATTCTGTTTATTGCCAACAGATTCTACAGTATCACAAAATATGTGTCAATAACACGAATACAAGCAACAATAACAGAGGACTCACCATCTGTGTACTCAAAACAACTTAAAAGATTTATTTCCTAAATTTTATTTATTTATTTATTTATTTATTTATTTCTATACCGCCCAATAGCTGAAGCTCTCTGGATGGTTCACGAAAATTTAAAAAAAAAAAAAAATTCTGCTTTAAAGGATTTATCTTTGATTTACTGGCCATTACATTTTTTTCTCTTACGGAGCAACTGCTAACATTTTCTTTTTTCATTTCATTAATATGCTTACTAAAGCCTGAAGTATTTAACTGTATTGATGATTTAGATTCTTTTGTATATGTTCAATGGAGAGGGCATATTTACTGTGGATGAGTTATTCTCTGAAATGATCCGACAGACAAATTTTGTTTAGAGGAGTGTTTGACTATATAATTTCTTCAATAGATACATAAACAAAATATATAATGAGATTTTAGTAAATGGGAAAGCACTTAGATCTGCCCCATTCAGATTCACATTTTATTTTGAAGGGAAATGAATATAGTGATCTAGATGTAGTATCTGGCCTCCAGTGTGGATTACTAGGAAATGTATTTCATCTGTATTGTAGGTTTACAGAGACTGAAAGATCCAGAACATTGGTTATTCCTGAAATTCCTGAGCAGAGATGAGAAATGATAGTCTGACTATTGAAAACATACACACTCATGAATATGTAAGCACATTTTCACCTCGCCCAGTTTTACGGATCAATTCCTTTCTGTCTCCTTATTAGAATTGTAAACAATTTTATATTTCTATAATGTAGCCTGTGTTTGGTGTTATATACTTTGGGTGGATTAGTTCTTAAATAAGATTTTATAGGTCTGTGTCTGTGAAGACAGACAACTCTTATAAACTGGTATTGTCTTGTTTGTAAATGCTGAAGATATTAAAGGATATGTTCCATGATTGTAATCAGCAATGAAAAGTGCCCTGATTAATAACAGTAATGGAGCTGTTCCATTTTAAATTGGACTGACAAGATGCCTGGTACTTGTGTAAGAAAAAGGAGAGAGAGATGTGGCTGAATGTGCCCCATAATCTAAGACATTCAAGTCTTCTGTTACAACCTTATAGATATTCAGCCACAGATTCCCTGCCCCCCCCCAAAAAAAAGATGCATAGTTCATCACGAATCAATAAAAGGAAAATGCACATATGGCTTTTGATTTCCCCATTGTCCCCCATTCTGTCAGGAAATGAAAAAAAATATTGTATGCTGTGCTCAATCTAATACACAAAAACATATATCTTACTGTTGAAAATGTTTGGAGATAGCCTATGCCACCCTACTTCAAAAGAAAACTTGCCCAGTATCAACATCACCATATTCTCTGAGGCTAAGAGCCAAACATTCACTTGATACATACCAGCGACATATCGTGGGTTGAGTCCAACATCACTGTTCCACCAGTAGAACAGATACAGCTAGTATCCACATCCTTTTCTCCTCCCTGCAGCCCCTTCATATAAGAAACCTGAAACTCTGCATAATACCCCATGCATCTGATGAAGTGGACCAAAGCTTACAGCAGTATAAATTTCTTAGTCTTTAAGGTGCCATAAGAAACGTTGCTGTTTTTCTTCAATAGACTAAGGGCACAATCCTATGGGGATAGGCAGCCTCCTCCGAACTCAGAGGCAACTGCCTATCCAATGCAGGGCAGGAGAAGCACAGAGGAGATCATTCCCTCCGTGCTTCTCCTACCCTGCATTTGCAGCTAGGCAGCCGATTTTGACTGTCTAGCTGCAGGAAGGCAGAGTGGGGGAGGAGGCTGCTGGATGACACATAGGATGTGTCTGCCTTCCCCACCCCGGAACGCCCCATTTTGGCTGTTCCGTGCTCCTCTTCAGAGTGCGGAGAGTGGGGCTGTTCCGTGCTTCCCGCGAGGCAGCACGGAATGGGGAAGGTCAGTTGTCTGGGAACTGACCTTGGAGCGTGGGCTCCGAGGTCAGTTCCCAGAAAACCAGATATCCTATAGCCATCTAGCTGCTGACTAGTGACCATAGGATTGCTCCCTAACACAGCTGCCCTCTAAAAACTAACCTTTAGCTTTTGATAAAATCAAGAATTTTAGCATTTCCTGGTCACTTTCCCCCAGGGTTTCCAAGATTTTAATGTCATTGATCAACTCTTCCCATTGGTTATAATCAAGCCAAGGATAACTGGACCCCTTGTTCCTCCTTCCCCTTTCTGAAAGAGGAAGTTGTCAGCAAGGCATCACAATTGTTGGAAATTCAGTGCTTAATGGAGTTTGTCTCCTAACAGATGTCAGGGTTATTAAAGCCCCACCACCAGCATTACTATTAATTCTTGCTTTAAACTTCTGTTATTTGTTTCAGGGAGGCCTTATCAACATTCTCTCCATGGTATGGTGGTCTGTAGTAGACTCTAAACACAAGAGTGTTGTTTTTAGTTCTTTCTCCACTTCTGTGCTAAGCATAAAAGGAAGGACACAAAGTGTTAGATCCTGTGAAAGAAGAACAGAAACTATGGCCATATGATATATAAAAACATCTTATTCTTTCATCGCTGTATGTATTTTATGTAGGCTCTAGATTGGACAATGTTTGAATCTTTTAATAGAGGGTTCACCTTAATTATCTCATGACTATTGGTAACTTTTTCTTTCTCAGCTCACTTTCAGCTTTCCAATGCTAAGGTGTTCTTCTCATTATCCACTATTTATTTAAGCCATGTTGAACTGGGATGCAATACTGCAGAGAAATATATTCTCAACTAATTTTTGTAAATGGTGGTTGCTGGTCAACTCTAGATAAGTGAGCATCAGGTACAGCAGGGAGACTGAGACGGTACATTCAAGAAGGGCAGGCTGGTCTGGGACTGTGGTAAGTTGCTCAGAAAGTTAGCGAGATAAGAAAAGGAGGTGCTATGAGGCTGTATGTGGATCAGCTGATATTCAAGGTTTTCAACTTGTGTGGGGCAGTGGACTAAGTACATTCCCCAGTTTTGGCCTCAGAGTGGGATGTTGTTGTTGACTGTTGTTCAGTCGTTCAGTCATATCCGACTCTTCATGACCGCATGGACCATAGCACGCCAGGCCTTCCTGTCCTCCGCTCTCTCCCAGAGTGTGCTCAAGTCCATATTCATTGCATCAGTGATGCTATCTAGCCATCTCATCCTCTGCCATCCCCTTCTCCTTTTACCTTCAATCTTTCCCAGCATCAGGGTCTTTTCCAGAGAGTTTTCTCTTCGCATTAGGTGGCCAAAATATTTGAGCTTCAGCTTCAGTATCTGTCCTTCCAATGAGCACTCAGGGTTGATTTCCTTTAGGATTGACTGATTTGACCTCCTTGCCATCCAGGGGACTCGTAAGAGTTTTCTCCAACACCACAGTTTGAAGGCGTCAATTCTTCGGCGCTCAGCCTTCCTTATAGTCCAGCTCTCACAGCCATACGTTGCTACTAGGAAAACCATAGCTTTGATTATACGAACCTTTGTCGGCAAGGTGATGTCTCTGCTTTTTACTATGCCAGAGTGGGATGATAATTAAATAAATGTAATTTCTTCATTGTGAGTGCCATGCATGCTTTTCCAACTATATAGCTGCTAAAGCAGCTTACAATATTAAACTAACCCCCCGCAAACCTCAATCTAAGAAGTCCAATAAAATTCTATGAAAACCAAAGCAGCAAGAGATAAAATTACATCTAACAATACATCCAATACAAATAACAGCAAATAAAATATTAATACAAAATGGCAGCTACAAATAACAGCAGTAAGACACCAAAAGAGCTGAAATTGTAAATTGGCTTTGAAAGCAGTTAGAAACTGGCATCAAAAAAACAATAATCTTAGCACCACTAAGTGGTGGCATTCCATGAACAGGACAGAACCACCCAGATGGCCTCCCCCATGGTTTCCACTCACCAATTAACAACCTGTCTGCCATATTCTGTACAAGTTGAACGTTTCAAATGGTGTGCAAAGGCAGCCCTTTGAAAGTGCCTAACAGTAAACTCACCTTTCACCAGAGCATAGATAACTGTGGCAAGAGTTATCTTGAAATTTATTTATTTATTTATAATATATACAGTACTGTGCAAAAGTCTTAGGCCACCATTAGATTTGTTGTTTTAGCAATGGTATAATGACCATATATAATTATTTATCAGTCTCTTCATTAGAATACAACCAGAAAATACAGGAAATTTGTATGCAGTATTCAACAATAGAAAAAAATCAGAAAAAACAGCTTCCATAGGCTAAAGTGGCAAGTAATTAGTGTGACCTCCCCTTACACTAGAGTAACAGCAGGTACCTGGCCAGGAATGGTCTTCATGGAAGGGTAGCAGCCAAGAAACCACTTTTGCAGAAGGAGAACAGGGTGAAAAGGCTAAGATATGCTAAAACTCACAAAGATTGGAATGAGGATCAGTGCAAAAGAGTATTATGGAGTGATGAATCCAAGTTTGAAATTTTGGGGTCCAATTGTCGACAATATGTGAGAAGAAGAGTTGGAGAGAGATGGACAAATGAGTGCTTGCGGCCTTCAGTGAAACATGGTGGAGGGTCTGTCCTGGTTTGGGGCTGCATTTCTGCCAGTGGTGTTGGCGATCTTGTTCATATTAATGGGATCATGAATGCTGAAAAGTACAGACAGGTTTTAATTCATCATGCCATTCCTTCTGGAAAGCGCCTGATTGGGAATGGTTTCATTTTTCAGCATGATAATGATTCCAAGCACACTGCTAATGCAGTGAAATCATATTTAGTGAGGAAAACAGCTGATAAATCACTGACAGTCATGGACTGGCCTCCACAGAGTCCAGACCTGAATATTATAGAGGCAGAATGGGATCACCTGGACAGAGAAAGAAATAAAAGACAACCTACATCTAAAGAAGAACTCTCGGAAGTGCTGAAAGAAGCCTGGTAAAATATACCAGAAGATTACTTCAGAAAACTTCAGGACAGTCTCCCCAAAAGAGTTCAAGATGTGCTTAGAGCCAAGGGAGTTCACCCTAAATACTGAATTTGCCTGTACATATTTCCTGTATTTTCTGTTTGTATCTTAATACAGAGACCGAAAAATAATTATGGATGGTCATTAAAACTTTGCTAAAACAACAAAGCTGGTGGTGGCCTAAGACTTTTGCACAGTACTGTATATAAACTGCTTTTCTGCCCACCAGGGTCCTCAACATGATGTACAATTTCAAACATAAATACAATAATACAATAAAATCACAGCAGAATAAAAGCAGAAACAATTTGTTAAACAAGACAGAACAATATTAAAATCCACCAAAGTCCTGGTGAAACAATAGAGCTTTTAGGGATGGGGCCAACCTAACCTCCTTCAGGAGAGAGTTCCAAGCTGAGGTGCTGTTGCAGAAAATGCCCTGCCCTGTGTACCTAGCATCAAGCTAGGCTCTCTTGGTGGTGGGACATACAACAGGGCCTCTGATGAAGACTGCAGAGTATGAGTGGGCTCATATGGGAGGAGACATAATTCAGATATTCTGGCCTCAAGCTCTGTAGATAAAACTAGCACCATGAATTAGGGATGGCGGAGAATTTCTCCCCGAAACTTCGGGGGGGCGAGCACCAACATGTTCAGCCCCCCAAACAAGTTTTGGGGAGAAATTCTCTGCACCCCCCCGCACCCCGCACCCCCCCCGGGACGGGACTTACCTTTGCCGAATGTCCCTCCCAGCGGTGGGTCCGGCCGGCGGTTCATCGGGTCTTCGTCAGGGGCGGGGGCGGCAGCCGATCTTTCGACCGGCTGCCGCCACCGCCATTGCAATAAAAGACAAAAAAAAAATGCCCCCGTGATAGGCTACATGACGATTAACGTAGCCTATCATGTCTAGATTTGCAAAGTCAGCCGTGATAGGCTACGTAAATCGTCACTTAGCCTATCATGGGTGACTTTAAAAAAAAAAGCACGTATGGATAATGGCGGCCCCCATAGGGAGCCGCCATTCCCGTTCCTTATTTGGTCGCTGTAGTCTACGTAAATGTTTACGTAGACTACAGCGACCAAATAAGGAACGTGAATGGCAGCTCCCTATGGGGGCCGCCATTTGCGTACGCGCTTTTTTTTTTTTTTTAAGTCACCCGTGATAGGCTACGTGACTCTGCAGATCTAGCCATGATAGGCTACGTTAATTGTCACGTAGCCTATCACGGGGGCGTTTTTTTTTTTAACTGTTTAGTTCGCGGCCGGGCAAGGCGAGGCACCTCCTCCCCGGCCTGAATTTCAGCCGGGCGAGGCGGGAAGCCTCCCCCCCGGCCTGAATTTTGGCCGGGCGAGGCGGGAAGCCTCCCCCCCCGGCCTGAACTTCGCGGGGGGAGCAACGAAGTGCCTCCCCCCCACTGCGGGAAATCTTCGAGGACAGGTAAGTGACTTTAGTCCACCCCTACCATGAATTAGAAACAAATTGGAAGCCAGTGTAGTTGGTTCCAGAATAGGGATGTGCAAATCACCAAAACACAAGCTCATCAAACTTTTTCAGACTGCATCTCAAAGCTTGTTCCAATTCAAGTCCATATCCAATTGTGATTTTATTTCTATTTGCATGAAAACCCATCTGTATTTTCATGTGTATCCTTCCAAATGTTCTCATCGGTTGTGTGCATCTTTGAAATGTATGCATTCTTCTCCCACTGAATAATGTGCATTTGTTTGCCTTTCTCAAAAGTATGCATTTCTCATGAGCATTTATTTAAAAATGTACGCATGCCGTTGAGCACACTTTGGGGGGTCCACGAATTATATTGAAAGCTTGGAAATGTACCGACTTTGACCACAGATTGAGTCCAAGTTCAGTCCGGAAGGGTTGAACCTGGTAAATGCTGATAAAAAATGAACTGAAATGAATTCCTCATACATTCCTAGGGATGTACGAAACTCACCTTTTCATGGAATCTTTCGCAGTGGGGGGGGAGGACCTCTGTCCCTCCCCTTGGAATTCTCGACAGCCAGCTCTGCTCTGCAGCCAGGCCACGGAGCAGCCGGCCAGGGCCGTCCGTAGCCGGATTTCCAGCCACAGACATGCTGGTGCGGACTCAAATGGTGGCTGCTGTAGCGGCCGCCATTTGTGTCCAGCCAGGAAGCCGTGATAGGCTATGTAAGAATTTACGTAGCCTATCACGGCTAACCCCCCCCCAAAAAAACGCAGCATACGCAAATGGTAGTGGCTATGGCGGCTGCTATTTGCGTTCCCTATTTTTCGCTGATTTAACTTACGTAAATATTTACGTAGGATAAAATGGCAAAAAAAGGGGAACACAAATAGCGTTCAAAATCGGTGGCGAAATGGTCTGCCGCCACCCCGCCATCCCCCGGGACAGGACTTACCTTGGGTGAATCTCCCTGGCGGCGGTGGCTCCGGCAGCAGTTCGGTGGCGGTTTGGCAGCGGCGGCTGTGGCGGCCGGTCTTCCGACTGGCTGCCACCACCACCATTTCCAAGTTAAAACAAAAAAACAAAAATGTTATAGGCTACGTAAAGATTTACATAGCCTATCACGGCTGAGTTAAAAAACAACAACAACTGCGCATACGCAAAAGGCGGCGCCCATGGGCGCCGCCATTTGTGTTCCTTATTTTGGCACGTCTAGTCTACATAAACATTTACGTAGACTACAGCGAAAATAAGAGGAGGGCAAATAGCGTAGCATCTACGCTATTTGCGTTCCCCTTATTTTCACCGTAGTCTATGTAAATGTTTATGTAGACTAGATGTGCCAAAATAAGGAACACAAATGGTGGTGCCCATGGGCGCCGTCACTTGCGTACACGCGGTTTTTTGGTTTTTTTTTTTCACTCAGCCGTGATAGGCTACATAATCATTTATGTAGCCTCTTACGGCTGACTACAGGGACACAAATGGCGGCGGCTACGGCCGCCACCATTTGCAGACCCGGCCGGCCAGGATTCGTGGCGGAAGGGATGGGGCGCCTCCCCCCCAGCCAGAATTTTTGGGGGGAGGGATGGGGTGCCTCTCCCCCAGCCAGAATTTCGGGGGGAAGGGACGGGACGCCTCCCCCCTGGCCAGAATTTCGGGGGGAGGGATGGAGCGCCTCCTCCCCACCGCGTCAAATTTCGTAGAAGGTAAGTGACTTTCGTACATCCCTACCCTGAACTCCATGGTGGAATGGCCTGCCCCCCTGCCCCCCCATGGATCCCCCTGGGACTAGACTTATCTGGGGCAGATCTTCCGGGCGGGGGCGGCTCCAGCGGCAGCTCCGGCGGTGGCTCCGGCGACGGCTTCGGTGGCAGCGGCTGGTCTTCCAACCGGCTGCCACCGCCACCATTTCCAGGCTTGTAAAAAAAAAAAAAAAGACGTGATAGGCTATGTAAAGATTTACGTAGCCTATCACGGCTAGGTTAAAAAAAAAAAACACGACGTTATAGGCTACGTAAACCTTTACATAGCCTATCATGGTTGGGTGGGTTAAAAAAAAAAACGCGTACGCAAATGGCGGCGGCTACAGCCGCAGCCATTTGTTTCCTTATTTTTGCCGACTTAATCTACGTAAATATTTACGTAGACTATGATGGCGAAAATAAAGAGGAACGCAAATAGCGTAGCGGGCGCTATTTGCATCCCTTTTTGATTCACCATTTTAGCCTACGTAAATCTTTACGTAGGCTAAAACGGTGAATCAAAAAGGGACGCAAATAGCGCCCGCTACGCTATTTGTGTTCCCCTTTATTTTCGCCATCATAGTGTACGTAAATATTTACGTAGATTAAGATGGCAAAAATAAGGAATGCATTTGCGTACGCGTTTTTTTTTTTTAACCCACCCAACCATGATAGGCTACATAAAGGTTTACGTAGCCTATCACGTCATTTTTTTTTAAACCTAGCCATGATAGGCTACGTAAATCTTTACATAGCCTATCAGGTCTTTTTTTTTTTTTTTACAAGCCTGGAAATGGTGGCGGTGGCAGCCGGTTGGAAGACCAGCTGCTGCCACCGAAGCCGCCGCCGGAGCCACCACCAGAGCTGCCGCTGGAGCCGCCCCCGCCCGGAAGATCTGCCCCAGATAAGTCTAGTCCCAGGGGGATCCATGGGGGGGCAGGGGGGCAAATAGCGTAGCGTCTACGCTATTTGCATTCCCCTTATTTTCACTGTAGTCTATGTAAATGTTTATGTAGACTAGACGTGCCAAAATAAGGAACACAAATGGTGGTGCCCATGGGCGCCGCGACTTGCATACACGCGGTTTTTTGGGTTTTTTTTTCACTCAGCCATGATAGGCTATGTAATCATTTATGTAGCCTCTTACGGCTGACTACAGGGACACAAATGGCGGCGGCTATGGCCGCCACCATTTGCAGACCCAGCCGGCCAGGATTCGTGGCGGAAGGGATGGGGCGCCTCCCCCCCAGCCAGAATTTTGGGGGGGAGGGATGGGGTGCCTCCCCCCCAGCCAGAATTTCGGGGGGAAGGGACGGGATGCCTCCTCCCTGGCCAGAATTTCGGGGGGAGGGATGGAGCGCCTCCTCCCCACCGCGTCAAATTTCGTAGAAGGTAAGTGACTTTCGTACATCCCTACCCCGAACTCCATGGTGGAATGGCCTGCCCCCCTGCCCCCCCATGGATCCCCCTGGGACTAGACTTATCTGGGGCAGATCTTCCGGGCGGGGGCGGCTCCAGCAGCAGCTCCGGCAGTGGCTCCGGCGGCAGCTTCGGTGGCAGCGGCTGGTCTTCCAACCGGCTGCCACCACCACCATTTCCAGGCTTGTAAAAAAAAAAAAAAAAGATGTGATAGGCTATGTAAAGATTTATGTAGCCTATCATGGCTAGGTTTTAAAAAAAATGACGTGATAGGCTACGTAAACCTTTATGTAGCCTATCATGGTTGGGTGGGTTAAAAAAAAAAACGCGTATGCAAATGCATTCCTTATTTTTGCCATCTTAATCTACGTAAATATTTACGTACACTATGACGGCAAAAATAAAGGGGAACACAAATAGCGTAGCGGGCGCTATTTGCGTCCCTTTTTGATTCACCGTTTTAGCCTACGTAAAGATTTACGTAGGCTAAATGGTGAATCAAAAAGGGATGCAAATAGCGCCCGCTACGCTATTTGCGTTCCCCTTTATTTTCGCCGTCATAGTCTACATAAATATTTACGTAGATTAAGTCGGCAAAAATAAGGAAAGCAAATGGCTGCGGCTGTAGCCGCCGCCATTTGCGTACGCGTTTTTTTTTTTAACCCACCCAACCATGATAGGCTATGTAAAGGTTTACGTAGCCTATAACGTCGTGTTTTTTTTTTTTAACCTAGCCGTGATAGGCTACGTAAATCTTTACATAGCCTATCACGTCTTTTTTTTTTTTTTTACAAGCCTGGAAATGGCGGCAGCGGCAGCCGGTTGGAAGACCAGCTGCTGCAGCCGCCGCAGCCACCGCCGCCGGATCCACCACCGGAGCCGCCGCCACCCAGAAGATCCGCCACAGGTAAGTCTCGTCCCGGGGGGATCCAGGGGGGAGGGGGCAGGCCACTCCACCATGTAGTTCAGGGGGCCGAATGCACTGGCATTCGGCCTCACCAAGATCCGTGGCGGAATTCTCTGCCATCCCTATACATTCCTATTCAAGACCAGTGATACATCGTCTCCAAGCCAGACAGTAGTCAGGCTGCTGCATCACACGTCCACAATATATATATCATCAGTGAAATTATAATGGTAACTTTACACAGAATGCTACTGTTTCCCGCCATTTTGTTAAATTACACATCTATTTTGTTACAGAGAATATGGATAGAATCTAAAATGTCCTTCAGATAGTCTCATTATTTCAGACTATATACTTCTCTATATTTATGCAAGGTTTAATTTTATACATTTAATGAATTATCAGACATAGAATTATGAAGTTGAATGTGTGCAGTCTTTTGTTAAATAAATAAATAAACAAACCATACCAGCTCCAGAATCAAACTCCCAGGTCTTAATTGGTTCTTGTTTTTACTGCAGCTAATGATGTATAATTGCCGTCTTTACAGAGCAATGATAAACAAAAGAAAAACATTAAAGTAGGGACCACTTTCAAATCAAGAATTATCCTAGGGTGATTGTTCCCATAACAATTATGTATTGCATCTGGTATAAAAGGCAGTTTCATGGAACGAAGGTATCAAAATTATTTAGCAATACTTTGCACCATCTGTGTATCTGTGGCACCATAGCCCAAATAATTTGTACAAATCACATGTGAAATGACAAACCATGAAAAAGTAGCCATTTATGAGATTGCATACATGACAAAGATGAAGCATGTAGTTATATGTGTCTATGTTTGATTCCAGTGTTGCTCAATTCAGCATAATGATAGGCTCAATACATGCTAAAATTAAATCTGTTACTACCCTCCATTTAGCAATGAACTTCATTGTGTCTTGAACTAGTTATTTTGTCTTAAAGGCACAAACAAACAAAAAAATGTGTGTCTGTGCATGTGCAGGAAAACTCAAGGAACATCTAGCACAGTTTCGCAATGCACTACCTAACCTCCCTGCTAAAAACTGGGAGGGCCGTGGGGGGATCTTTCTGGATCCTGGGGGCCCAAGACTCTTCCTGCCCAGCTGCTCAGGGACTGGCACTGACTTGGCCAAATTAGTGCACAGGGCAGTTGCCTCTCATTTCCCCAAAGGATGAGTTCCTGCAGGGTTAGCATGAGACTCATTCTCATCCTCCTCCAGAGACCCCCAGATGGCCACACTCCCCTCCCCTGGCTCTAGCCCCTTTCTGCCAACCACTGATCTCTGGGCATTTTCCCCCATTCTAAAAAAAGGTTGAAATACCTCTTCTAAAGTTATTGGCAATAAGAGATTTAAGCTACAATGTGCTGGCAGGTGTGTGTGTATTTTTGGCTCTACTCTTTTTACCTTTGGCCTCAGCCCCTTTGGCCTCAGCCCCAGCCACCATTCAGCCCTTGAATGGAAAGAGGTTCCCCACTGCTGAAGTAGAGAAACAGATTTGCAGAGGTATAGGACAAATGTTATAGAACAGGGTGGCCGGCTTGTGGCGCTCCTGATGTGTTCACCTACATTCTCATCAGCCCATCCCCACCAGGAGCAGGCACTACATATAGCGAATGGGTCTTAATTGTCCATTCAAGACAAAGTCACCCCAAAATACTGTGCATTGAAACAGGGATAGTTCACAACAACATATTGCTGCTAGTAGAATCCATTTCTCCCTAGGGATGGACGAAAGTCACTTACCTGATCCCGAAGCTTGCTTCGCGGTGGGGGGGAGGCGCTCCGTCCCTCCCCCCAAAATTCTGTCCAGGGGGGGAGGCGCCCTGTCCCTCCCCGCCGAAATTCTGGCCGGGGGGAGTGCCCCACCTCTCCAGCAGCGAAAGTTCTTCTCCTGCCGGGACGCAAATGGCGGCGGCCGTAGCCGCCGCCGTTTGCGTCCCTGGCCTGCAGTCAGCCGTGATAGGCTACATAAATCTTTACGTAGCCTATCACGGCTGACTTTGGGAAAGAAAAAAAAAGTGTGTATGCAAATGGCGGTGCCCATGGGCGCCACCATTTGCATTCCTTATTTTGGCCCGGGTAGTCTAGGTAACCCCTTCATGGATCACTGCCTTGTTGTGGCGAAGGGGCTTGCGTAACTCAGTGAAGCCATAAGCTATGCCGCGCAGGGCCACCCAAGACGGACAGGTCATGGCAGAGAGTTCTGACAAAAAGTGGTCCACTGGAGAAGGAAATGGCAACCCACTCCAGTATTCTTGCCAAGAAAACCCCATGGAACGTATCACAAGGCTAAAAGATATGACGCCGGAAGATGAGCCCCTCAGGTCGGAAGGTGTCCAATATGCTACTGGGGAAGAGCAGAGGGTATTTCCAAGTAGCGCCAGAAAGAGTGAAGCGGCTGGGCCAAACCCGAAAGGACACTCAGCTGTGGATGTGTCTGGCAGTGAAAAGAAAATCCGATGCTGTAAAGAACTATATTGTTTAGGAACCTGGAATGTCAGATCAATGAATCAAGGTAAGCTGGAGGTGGTCAAACATGAGATGGCAAGATTGAACATCGACATCTTGGGAATCAGCGAACTAAAATGGACAGGCATGGGCGAATTTAATTCAGGTGACCATCATATCTACTATTGTGGGCAAGAATCCCTGAGAAGAAATGGAGTAGCACTCATAGTCAACAAAAGGGTGGGAAAAGCAGTACTGGGGTACAATCTTAAAAATGATAGAATGATCTCAGTACAAATCCAAGGCAAACCATTCAACATCACAGTAATTCAAGTCTATGCCCCAACCACTGAGGCCGAAGAAGCTGAGGTTGATTGGTTCTATGAAGACCTACAACACCTTCTAGAACTAACACCAAAAAAAGATGTCCTCTTCATCATAGGGGATTGGAATGCTAAAGTAGGAAGTCAAGAAATCACCGGGATAACAGGCAGGCATGGCCTTGGTGTACAAAATGAAGCAGGACAAAAGCTAATAGAGTTTTGCCAAGAGAACATGCTGATCATAGCAAACACTCTTTTCCAACAGCACAAGAGGCGACTCTACACATGGACGTCACCAGATGGTCAATATCGAAATCAGATTGATTATGTCCTTTGCAGCCAAAGATGGAGAAGCCCCATACAGTCAGTAAAAACAAGACCTGGAGCTGACTGTGGCTCAGATCATGAGCTGCTTCTTGCAAAATTTCGGCTTAAATTGAAGAACGTCGGGAAAACCACTAAACCGTTCAGGTATGACCTAAATCATATCCCTGATGAATATACAGTGGAGGTGAGGAATAGATTTCAGGGATTAGACCTGATAGACAGAGTGCCTGAGGAACTATGGACGGAGGTCCGTAACATTGTTCAGGAGGCAGCAACGAAATCCGTCCCAAAGAAAAAGAAATGCAAGAAAGCCAAGTGGCTGTCTGATGAGGCTTTACAAGTAGCTGAGGAAAGAAGGGAAGTGAAAAGCAAGGGAGAAAGGGGAAGATATACCCAACTGAATGCAGAGTTCCAGAGAATAGCAAGGAGAGACAAGAAGGCCTTCCTAAATGAACAATGCAAAGAAATCGAGGAAAACAACAGAATGGGAAAGACTAGAGATCTCTTCAAGAAAATTGGAGATCTCAAGGGAACGTTTTGTGCAAAGACGGGCATGATAAAGGACAAAGAAGGCAGGGACCTAACAGAAGCAGATGAGATTAAGAAGAGGTGGCAAGAATACACAGAAGAACTATACAGGAAAGATCTGAATGTCCCTGATAGCCATGATAGTGCGGTCACTGAACTTGAGCCGGACATCCTAGAGAGTGAAGTCAAGTGGGCCTTAGGAAGCATTAGTAACAACAAAGCTAGCGGAGATGACAGTATTCCAGCTGAGCTATTTAAAATCCTAAAAGATGATGCTGTTAAAGTGCTGCATTCAATATGCCAACAAATCTGGAACACTCAACAGTGGCCACAAGACTGGAAAAGGTCAGTTTACATTCCAATTCCAAAGAAGGGCAACGCCAAAGAGTGTTCAAACTACCGCACAATTGCGCTCATTTCACATGCCAGCAAGGTGATGCTCAAAATCCTACAAGCTAGGCTTCAGCAGTATGCGAACCGAGAACTACCGGAAGTACAAGCTGGGTTTAGAAGAGGCAGAGGAACTAGAGATCAAATCGCCAACATTCGCTGCATCATGGAGAAAGCAAGAGAATTCCAGAAAAACGTCTATTTCTGCTTCATTGACTACACTAAAGCCTTTGATTGTGTGGATCACAACAAACTGTGGCAAATTCTTAAAGTGATGGGAGCACCAGACCACTTTACCTGTCTCCTGAGAAACCTGTACGAGGGTCAAGAAGCAACAGTAAGAACCAGACATGGAACAACCGAGTGGTTCAAAATTGGGAAAGGAGTACGACAAGGCTGCATATTGTTGCCCTGCTTATTTAACTTATATGCAGAGTACATCATGAGAAATGCCGGGTTGGATGAATCAGAGGTCGGAATTAAGATTGCCGGGAGAATTATCAACAACCTCCGATATGCAGACGATACCACCCTAATGGCAGAAAGCGAAGAGGATCTCAAGAGCCTCTTGTTGAGGGTGAAAGAGGAGAGTGCAAAAGCTGGTTTGAAACTCAACATTAAAAAAACTAAGATCATGGCATCTGGCCCCATCACTTCCTGGCATATAGAAGGGGAAGAAATGGAAGCAGTGACAGATTTTACTTTCTTGGGCTGCAAGATCACCGCAGACGGTGACTGTAGCCATGAAATTAAAAGACGCTTGCTCCTTGGGAGGAAAGCTATGGCCAACCTAGACAGCATAGTAAGAAGCAGAGACATCACCTTGCCGACAAAGGTCCGTCTAATCAAAGCTATGGTTTTCCCAGTAGTAATGTATGGCTGTGAGAGCTGGACTATAAGGAAGGCTGAGTGCCGAAGAATTGATGCTTTCGAACTGTGGTGCTGGAGAAGACTCTTACGAGTCCCCTGGACTGCAAGGAGGTCAAATCAGTCCATCCTAAAGGAAATCAACCCTGAGTGCTCATTGGAAGGACAGATAATGAAGCTGAAGCTCCAATATTTTGGCCACCTAATGCGAAGAGAAAACTCCCTGGAAAAGACCCTGATGCTGGGAAAGACTGATGGCAAAAGGAGAAGGGGACGGCAGAGGATGAGATGGCTAGATAGCATCACGGATGCAATGAATATGAACTTGAGCACGCTCCGGGAGAGAGCGCAGGACAGGAAGGCCTGGCGTGCTATGGTCCATGGGGTCACGAAGAGTCGGACACGACTGAACGACTGAACAACAACAACAAGTCTAGGTAAATATTTACATAGACTACGGCAAAAATAAGGGCAACACTATACGTAGTGATAGGCTACGTAAAGGTGTTTTTTTTAAATCTAGCCATGATAGGCTACGTAAATCTTTACGTAGCCTATCACGTTTGTTGTTTTTTGTTTTTTTTTTACTTGGAAATGGCAGCGGCAGCCGGTCGGAAGACCGGCCGCTGCCGCCACGAAACCGCCACCGAACCGCCGCTGGGAGCTGCTGCCGCCAGGGACATTCGCCGAAGGTAAGTCCCATCCCGGGGGGGGGGGGTGGACCGTTTCTCCACCAATTTCGGGGGGGCCGAATGTGTTGGCATTCGGTCTCCTGGAGATTCGTGGAGAAATTCTTCGACATCCCTATTTCTTCCTAGAAAACGATTGCATCTAAGCTTAGAGGGAACAGGGAAGCCTAATGGGGGTAGTAGATTACATCATCATCCCTGCTAATCAAAAAGTCCTAGTGCTTTGACCCTGTGAGCCCAGTTCCATTACACCACTGCTCCCTAAATTACATTTTCTATGAGATTGCAAGCACACTTGAAGCCAAGGATGGGTAATATGTGCTTTACCCATCCTTGGATAAACTATATCAAAAGCAACATCAACACCAATAATAAAGAATTCCTTAAATACATCAGAAGCAGAAAACCAGCTAGGGAGGCAGTTGGACCATTGGATGACAATGGTATTATTAAAGGAGTACTGAAGGAGGACAAAGAGATTGCAGAGAAGCAGAATGGATTATTTTCATCCGTCTTCTAGGGCTGTGTGAAATCCTTACCCCGTTCCAGCCTGCAGTCTGTGGGGGAGGAGGCGATCCATCCCTCCCCCCCCCCCAGAATCCTCCCTGGCTGGCTCTGCTTCACAGCAATGCTGCATAGCCACTGGCCAGGGCCAGCCGCAGCTAGACTTCTGGCTGCTGCCGGGCTGCAGCCACTACGCCAGCCGCCATTTGTGTCCCTGCCAAGCCGTGATAGGTTACGTAAGTATCTACATAGCCTATCATGGCAAAAGGCAGGGACGCAAATGGCAGCCAGCGTAGCGGGCCTATAAATACTTACGTAGCCTATTACAGCAAAGAGCTGGGCTGTAAATGGCGTAGCTGCCGCCATTTGCACCCCTGCTCTTTGCCGTGATAGGCTATGTAAGTATTTACGTAGCCTATCATGGCCTAATGCAGGCACGCAAATGGCGGCTGCTACAACGGCCGCCATTTGCAGCAGCAGCAGCCTGGCAGCGGCCAGAAGATGAGCCGCATCTGCTTCCACCGCATCCACCGCCTCCGCATCTGCCACCAGGTAGGTCTGTTCCGGGGGGGATTTCGGGGGGTGGCAAGTGGGAGGGCGTTCTGCCACGGACTCCGGGTCTCTGTTTTTATGCCAGTGCCTGAATCTGGATATAGCAACTACAGTTTCATTGGGACCTCATCAGAATGATTATTTATGACTCCTGCATTAGGATTGTTTACTCTGAAGATGGGAATAGATGTGTACATTGTCTCGACATGTTATCTTGCTAGAAAAAAAGAGGTTTAGCCTACTTTCACTCTTACTGAAATTGCCAACTCTTGCTCTAATATGTCATTAACATCATGACTTCATTTGTTTGGAGTTGATTGCAGGATTTTTGGTATTCTATTTCTCCCACCAGACATGTTTGAGAAACAAAGTGGAAATATGCCAAAAATGTGATGATGGATTAAATTATATAAATGACTAGTCTACCTGCTTCAGCTAAAACCTGTTAAAACAACCAGACACACAGAAAAAAAATGAAAGTAAGTTTCTATTTGTATGGATGTTTTGGGTAGCCGTAGCCATGATTCAGGCACTCATACAGCAGCAATCAGCAGCTGCCTGCCATCCTGATACATAGTTGACATAGCTTATTCTACTGATTTGATAGGGTCATGGCCCCTAGTTAAAACAAACAAACAAACAAACTGTGGCACTTTGTAGAATCTATGCTCAAGTTCATGAATCACTGTGAGGCCACTTATTTTGCAGCTAATTTGTCGAAATTAGATAGGGATGGCGGAGAAATCCGCCACGGACTCCAATGAGGCTGGATTCTTTGGAATCTGCCCCCCCCCCAGAGTCTGTGGCAGAACGGACTACCCCCCTGCCACCCCCCAAAATCCCCCTAGGACCAAACCTACCTGACGGCGGCTGGTCCAGGTCACCGTCTTCGTTCCGTTGCCGGGCTGAGGAACAAAATGGCGTACGGCATAGGGGACACCATTTGTGTCCCTGCTGTTGGGCGTGATTGCCTACATAAATATTTATGTAGCCAATCACAGCCAATGGCAGGGACACAAATGGCGTCTGCTATGCCATTTGCGTCCCTGCTCTTTGCCGTGATAGGCTACGTAAATATTTACGTAGCCAATCACGGCCAATGGCAGGGACACAAATGGTGTCCCCTACGCCATTTGCGTCCCTGTTCTTTGCTGTGATAGGCTACATAAATATTTATGTAGCCAAACATGGCCAATGGCAGGGACGCAAATGGCGTCCCCTATGCTGGACGCCATTTGCATCTGCAGACTGGCCACGGCTGGAAGTCCAGCAGCAGCCAGAGCCAGCCAGTGGCTCCACAGACTACCTGCAGAGCGGAGCCAGCTGGGGAGGATTCTGGGGGGAGGACCAGATCGCCTCCCCCCACCTGTGGATGCCCTGGACTGGAACGGGGTAAGTACTTTGTACACCCCTAAAATTAGAATTCATAGAATGATAGGGTTGGAAGGGGCCTACAAGACCATCGAGTCCAACCCCCTGCTCAATGCAGGAAGCCTGATTCCCAGGCGGTCTCCCATCCAAGTACTAACCAGGGCTGACCCTGCTTAGCTTACGAGATCAGATGAGATCAGACACATCCAGCCCTTTGCTTAGGGACTGGACTGGTTTATAATTGCCATCCTATTAGCAATTTCTGGGTGGAAGCCATATTTTGGGTAGGGGGGCTGCAAACTGAACTTATCTGTGGTGGTGCTCCTTCCAGGCTGGCACCGTTTCCCCCTTAGAAATATATATCCAAATGGCACCCTGTGATGATCTAGTGTTGTGAGGAGACCTTGGAGGAAAAGTGTTTTTTTGGGGGGAAGACCACCACTGCCAAAAAAAATGGTGGCAGCATAACAAAAGAAAAGAAAGATAATATGCTGGACTTTGGAAGAACCTTTCTCCCCTTCCCCCCAAATTGAAACTGATTTTTTTCCCCTCAGAAATTGCTGAAAAGGCCAACCAAAATTATTGGGGCTGGAACAACCCTCCTACGAGAAAAGGTTACAATGTTCGGGACTTTTTAGTTTAGAAAAATGTGGGTACTGGAGGGGGGGAGAGGACAGGTTTATCAAATTATGCATGGTGTGGAGAAAACGGATAGTAGTTTTTCTTCACACAGCTAATAGTTAAACTATGGAATTCACTTCCACAAGATGTAGTGATGGCCACCACTTTGGATGGCTTTAAAGCAGGATTGGACAAATTCATGGAGGTTAAGGCTATCAGTGCTACTAGTCCTGATGGCTATATGCTACCTCCAGTATCAGAAGCAGTATGCCTATGTACATCAGTTGCTGGGGAACTTGGGTGGGAGGGTGCTGTTGCAGTCATGTCTTGCTTGTGGGTTCCCTGGGCAGCTGGTTGGCCACTGTGTGAACAGAATGCTGGACTTGATGGACCCTTGGTCTGATCCAGTATGGCTCTTCTCATGTTCTTATATTCTCTCACTCTCATAAAGCTAGAACTGAGATCATCCAATGAAGTTGAATGGTGGGAAATTCAGGACAGAGAAAAGCAAAGACTTCTTCACACAGCACATATTTAAAATATAAAATTTGTGGTGATTGCCACCAACTTGGATGGCTTTAAAATAGATTTTTTTAAAAAAAGTAGACCAATTCATGGAGGATAAGGATATCAATAGCTATTAGTCATGCTACATCCAGAATCAGAAAAAGAATGCCTCTGGATGCCGGTTTCTGGGGAACAACAGAAGGAGAAGGCTATCGCCCTCCCTCATGTCCTGCTTGTGAGTCTTCTGGTTGGCCACTGTGGGAAACAGGATGCTGGACTAGGGATGGCGGAGAATTTCTCCCCGAAACTTCGGGGGGGCGAGCGCCAACGTGTTCGGCCCCCCGAACAAGTTTCGGGGAGAAATTCTCCGCCCCCCCGCCCCCCGCACCCCCCCCCCGGGACGGGACTTACCTTTGCCGAATGTCCCTCCCGGCGGCGGGTCCGGCTGGCGGTTCGGCGGGTGTTCGTGCGGGGCGGGAGCGGCAGCTGGTCTGTCGACCGGCTGCTGC
Source organism: Heloderma suspectum (assembly GCF_057233095.1). Taxonomy (NCBI): domain Eukaryota; kingdom Metazoa; phylum Chordata; class Lepidosauria; order Squamata; family Helodermatidae; genus Heloderma; species Heloderma suspectum. The sequence goes on along the minus strand of NC_139460.1, from coordinate 67,528,557 downwards.
CGCTGCCATTCCAATAAAAGAAAAAAAAACCGCCCCCGTGATAGGCTACGTGACGATTAACGTAGTCTATCATGGCTGACTTTGCAGATCTAGCCGTGATAGGCTACGTTAATCGTCACGTAGCCTATCACGGGGGCGTTTTTTTTTAAAAAAAAACAACAATGGAGTTCGCGGCCGGGCAAGGCGGGAAGCCTCCTCCCTGGCCTGAATTTTGGCTGGGCGAGGCGGGAAGCCTCCCCCCCCAGCCTGAACTTTGCGGGGGGAGCAGCGAAGTGCCTCCCCCCCCCAGCACGAACAAGCTTCGATGACAGGTAAGTGACTTTCGTCCACCCGTATGCTGGACTCAATGACCCTTTGGTCTGATCCAGCAAGTCTTAAGTTCTTAATGTTTAGCTCACCTCCAGTATATATCACAACTGTGTTCACATCGCGAATAGTTTGCATAACAACTTTGAAGGATCTTCCATGGGTCTGGGATTTTCAAGAAGTGTGAAGTACTTTCATCCAAGGGTGTAACTCAACCAAAGGGGGCTGACATGAAGAAGGAAATCAACAGAATTCAAGGCTATTGGCATTCCAGAAAGAAGAAAACTATGCAGACAGAAGAGGACATGACTAACTGGACTGAATTATTCAAACTAATAACAGTGATAATTAGTACAAGATATAGTGTGAGATCATAAAGGAATGGGAAATGATTTATTCAGGAAACAAAGAAGTAGGTGATAAGTTCCATATCTATTTAAATTTATGAGACAGAGAAAATAAAAAAGAAATCTTCTTGCAAACACAGTAAGAGATCACAATGAAGAGAAGAAAAATCATCTAAGAAACAGGTAGAAGTACCAAAATGCATATTTAGCAATCTAATTAAATAATACAAACAGCTATAGAGATAATGGACTCAAGAAGACAATCGTAATCACAAACAGCAGGTTCTACATCTTTTAAATGATCAAACTACGTATTTGTGAATTGATGGAGCTTCTTTCGTTCAGCATCTTTTTTTCTTTTTGTGAAAGGGAATATTTTATGGCTATTGGTAAGTGTGGTATAATAAGTTCTGGGCATCTTCCCAGCATCACTGGCTGACTAAAAACATTAAAGTTTATTTATAGCTCATTCCAGTATCCACTTTTGCTGTGACATGAGGCAAACATGGTTTTGCCCAATACTTAGTTTGCAAGATGGATGGAGGGGAAGTACCATCCTGGTGCCTAGTTGCTCCAAGGCTCTTCTGACAGGGCCATTCAGCTCCTAAGATGCCATAGTGTGAAGCAGGCCTCCTCTGTATCCATGCTGTATTCCCAGTCCTGCCATACATGCACTGTGTGTAGCAGCTGCTGTGATTAGGCCCCCAGACTACTGCAAAGGTACCTTGTGTCTGCACTGGAATCCTTAAGGTCTTCTGTGCACTTCATAAGAATAAGTGATTAGCAATATAGAATTCAATTAGTGGTGGCTAGGCCGTGGAATTTAGAGCCTTGCTATATTCAGTGATTAAAAGATGTGCATTTGCACAGATTATGATGCCATGGCTTTTCTGCAAAGCCTTCTGCCTCCATTATGACAGAGTAGCTTACACCCCTCACTTTAAGACTGTTAAGTGAGGGAATTCAGTTGCTACTACTACTAATGATGGGAGGATAATTGCTCATTAAAGGGGTATATTTCATGCTCCAGTTAAAAGTATTACTATTTCTTTTGACATTGCTGTCATAACCCTGTTAAGACCTAGCCTGATTTTCCCTTACATTGATTATTTTATTTTATTTTTTGTTGGCTTCCCTTCAATTGAAGTTTTTTTCCTGCCATTTCCACCATTTAATCTAGATAGCTCACTTTGCAATTGGACTTGGATCTGTGAATATCATGCCATTTTAGAGAAAAGTTAAACTACAGTTGCTGAAACATACCTTTAACTGTCATTACGGCATAGGAGCATAGGCATCTGCCTTATACTGAATTACCGAATCAAACCATTGATCTGTTTAGGCAACTATTGTCTTCACTGACTGGCAGTGGTTTGCCAGGATCCAGATGGGTCTCTTTCCCAACCCTACCTGGAGATGTCAGGTGTTGAACTTGAGACTTTCTGCATGAAATGCATGAGCTCTGCCTCTGTCCCTTTAGGAACATAGGAAGCTGTCTTACTGAGTCCATCAAGTTCAATATTGCTAACACTAGCAGCGGCTCTCCAGGGTTTCAGGCAGGAGTTTTTCCAGCCATACCTGGAGATACTAGGGATTGAACCTGGGACTTGGACCTTCTACATGCAAAGCATGTGTTCTACCACTGAGCTATGGCCCTTTGGTGGGACTGTAGCTCAGGAGTGGGACTGCATATGTTGGGGTGCCTTGTAGGAGGGGCCTGTGTTTTGGCATACACATGCTTACTCCTTAAAAGCACCTTATCTCTGTCCAACTGAATTCCACTTTCTGCAAAAATCATTAGTGAAACTGCAAAAATTGTACCAGCATGCTGTGTGTATGTATGGAAAGGGAGATTGCATCTCTTCATTAGTGATGACATGGGTACTATCCAGGCAGGTGCCTACAACATGCATTCAAGCAGCAACAAGGATGCTGGCTGAAGGAAAAAATGGCAACCTCTAGCCCTGCTCTTTGGAAAACAGCAACATAAGCAGAAACTGGAGAAAATATATCTATTTATCTATTGTATTTCTATACCACTTTTCTGAAACCAGCCAAGGTGGTTTACAAAAGATTCAGGACATAAAAACCATAATCAAGTAAAAAAGAGAGTAAAACATTAAAACAACTTTTAAAAGCCATAACAACCATAATAATCAATATATCCTGCACCATCTGTATACCTTGCACCAATTTTGAAAATTCCTTCATTTCCCTAAAAAAGATTCACCTAGACACAACAGCAGAATATCCTTTCCATCTGTCACATCAAAAGGGTCAATTAGCTTTTTAAGCTATATTTTATTTCATAGGAACTATGTAATAATACTTTTTTTATAAGGGATCAAGAAGCCAACAAATCTTCATAGATAGTATGGTGCTCTTTAATGCAGAATTGCTTGGAAATTGATTGTGATATCGTTGAAGTATGTACGATAAATGCCTCCAAATACTATGAAGATATATGTTCATTAATACTCCTCTTCTCCTCTCATACTGGAAAAAAATGGAGAGATTTATAACTTGCAATGTTTAAGATTTGTTATCAGCAAGGTGTGAGGTTCACACTTTCTGTTCTTATTCATTGTAAATGCCTAATGGTGAGTATGTCAAATGCATTACAGCCCATTTTCCTAATTCTAGACACAGCCTCTTTCTTTTCTTTTCCTAATTAATTGAACTTTCCTTGCATCCCTAGGTTTCCTATTGAGCAATAATTCTCCTCCTGGAAAAAAAACAAAAACAAATTGACTTTCTACAGTAAATGTCCACTCTCTGGAATCATAGAGAATGGAAATAAAAATAAAAGAACGCTCTTCTGAATTCTTTAGCTTGTGTTAATTAGCACAGTAGGTAGTTGTCAAGAGCCTGTCAATGGTGTACAAAATATTGCTTATACATGAACACTCTTGTCTTCAGAGTTTTCCTGTAGTGTTTGCACCTCTGAAATTAATGCACACTTGGAAAAAAAGAATTTCAGGTAGAAATCTAAAGTGATGTCAGGCTTAGACCATAATGAGCATCCAAACATCTGTTTTAAAATTACCCAGGTACTTATATCTGTGATTATTTCCATGACATTTCACATTTGTCAATCCTATAAACGGTTTCCCTCAAGATTCTGTTTTTCAATATCTTCTACAGATATATACAAGAAAAGGCCTTCTCAGTAGTGGTGCCCCCCACCCCTCTGGAAAATCCTCCCCCATGCGGTTTGGGAGGCTGAAAATGTGGCATGTTTCAAACGTCTGCTGAAAATGCACTTGTTCACCCAGGCTTTCCCTGGCTTGTAATTGATTGTAATTAATCATGCTGCTCCATCGTACTGCTCCTTGTATCGATCTGTATTATTGTAATTTGAATGGTTTTTAATGATGTATTTTAAATGTGATTTTAATATTTATATGTGAGCTGCTTAGGGATTTTATTATATTAAGGGGTATGGAAGTAACACAAATAAGTAAAATAAAATAAAATGTTCATCTGTATAGGAAATTCCTTCTGGATTGACTACACTTTCCAAGGAGTTATGGAATTGTTGTTGTTCAGTCATTCACTCGTGTCCGACTCTTCGTGACCCCATGGACCATAGCACGCCAGGCCTTCCTGTCCTGCACTCTCTCCCGGAGCGTGCTCAAGTTCATATTCATTGCATCAGTGATGCTATCTAGCCATCTCATCCTCTGCCATCCCCTTCTCCTTTTACCTTCAATCTTTCCCAGCATCAGGGTCTTTTCCATTGACTTTTCTCTTCGCATTAGATGGCCAAAATATTTGAGCTTCAGCTTCAGTATCTGTCCTTCCAATGAGCACTCAGGGTTGATTTCCTTTAGGATTGACAGATATGACTTCCTTGCAGTCCAGGGGAATCGGTCTGGGACTGTGGTAAGTTGCTCAGAAAGTTAGCGAGATAAGAAAAGGAAGTGCTATGAGGCTGTATGTGGATCAGCTGATATTCAAGTTTTCAACTTGTGTGGGGCAGTGGACTAAGTACATTCCCCAGTTTTGGCCTCAGAGTGGGATGTTGTTGTTGTTCAGTCGTTCAGTCATATCCGACTCTTCGTGACCCCATGGACCATAGCATGCCAGGCCTTCCTGTCCTCCACTCTCTCCCAGAGTATGCTCAAGTCCATATTCATTGCATCAGTGATGCTATCTAGCCATCTCATCCTCTGCCATCCCCTTCTCCTTTTACCTTCAATCTTTCCCAGCATCAGGGTCTTTTCCAGTGACTTTTCTCTTCACATTAGGTGGCCAAAATATTTCATCTTCAGCTTCAGTATGTGTCCTTCCAATGAGCACTCAGGGTTGATTTCCTTTAGGATTGACTAATTGGACCTCCTTGCAGTCCAGGGGACTCGTAAGTCTTCTCCAGCACCACAATTCGAAGGCATAGATTCTTCGGCACTCAGCCTTCCTTACAGTCCAGCTCTCACAGCCATAACATTACTACTGGGAAAACCATAGAGTTGATTAGATGGACCTTTGTCGGGAAGGTGATGTCTCTGCTTCTTACTATGCTGTCTAGGTTTGCCATAGCTTTCCTCCCAAGGAGCAAGCATCTTTTAATTTCATGACTACAGTCACCGTCTGCGGTGATCTTGGAGCCCAAGAAAATAAAATCTGTCACTGCTTCCATTTCTTCCCCTTCTATATGCCAGGAAGTGATGGGGCCAGATGCCATGATCTTCATTTTTTTAATGATGAGTTTCAAACCAGCTTTTGCACTCTCCTCTTTCACCCTCAACAAGAGGCTCTTTAGATCCTCTTTGCTTTCTGCCATTAGGGTGGTATCATCTGTGTATCTGAGGTTGTTGATAATTCTCCCGGCAATCTTAATTCTGATTCATCCACCCCGGCATTTCTCATGATGTACTCTGCATATAAGTTAAATAAGCAGGGCAACAATATGCAGCCTTGTCGTACTTCTTTCCCAATTTTGAACCAATCGGTTGTTCCATGTCTGGTTCTTACTGTTGCTTCTTGACCCTCATACAGGTTTCTCAGGAGACAGGTAAGGTGGTCTGGTACCCCATCTCTTTCAGAATTTGCCACAGTTTGTTGTGATCCATACAATCAAAGGCTTTAGTGTAGTCAATGAAGCAGAAATAGACATTCTTCTAGAATTCTCTTGCTTTCTCCATGATGCAGCGAATGTTGGCGATTTGATCTCTAGTTCCTCTGCCTCTTCGGAACCTAGTTTGTACTTCCAGTAGTTCTCGGTTCGCATAATGCTGAAGCCTAGCTTGTAGGATTTTGAGCATAACCTTGCTGGCATGTGAAATGAGCGCAATTGTACGGTAGTTTGAACACTCTTTGGCATTGCCCTTCTTTGGAATTGGAATGTAAACTGACCTTTTCCAGTCTTGTGGCCACTGTTGAGTGTTCCAAATTTGTTGGCATATTGAGTGCAGCACTTTAACAACATCATCTTTTAGGATTTTAAATAGCTCAGCTGGAATACTGCCATCTCCGCTAGCTTTGTTGTTAGTAATGCTTCCTAAGGCCCACTTGACTTCACTCTCTAGGATGTCCGGCTCAAGTTCAGTGACCGCACTATCATGGCTATCAGGGACATTCAGATCTTTCCTGTATAGTTCTTCTGTGTATTCTTTCTAGGGTTGGCGGAGAATTTCTCCCCGAAACTTCGGGGGGCCAAGCGCCAATGTGTTCGGCCCCCCGAACAAGTTTCAGGAGAAATTCTCCGCCCCCCCCCGCCCCCCGCACTCCCCCCCGGGACGGGACTTACCTTTGGCGAATGTCCCTCCCGGCGGCGGGTCCGGCCAGCGGTTCGGCGGGTCTTCGTCCGGGGCAGGAGCGGCAGCCGGTCTTTCGACCGGCTGCCGCCACCGCCATTCCAATAAAAGAAAAAAAAATGCCCCCGTGATAGGCTACGTGACGATTAACGTAGCTATCATGGCTGACTTTGCAGATGTAGCCGTGATAGGCTACGTTAATCGTCACGTAGCCTATCACGGGGGCGTTTTGTTTTTTTTTACTTTTTAGTTCACGGCCGAGGCCTGAATTTCGGCCGGGCGAGGCGGGAAGCCTCCCCCCTGGCCTGAATTTCAGCCGGGCAAGGTGGGAAGCCTCCCCCCCAGCCTGAACTTCACGGGGGGAGCAGCGAAGCGCCTCCCCCCCACCACGAAAAGCTTCGAGGACAGGTAAGGGACTTTCGTGCACCCCTAATTCTTTCCACTTCTTCTTAATCTCATCTGCTTCTGTTAGGTCCCTGCCTTCTTTGTCCTTTATCATGCCCATCTTTGCACAAAACGTTCCCTTGAGATCTCCAATTTTCTTGAAGAGATCTCTAGTCTTTCCCATTCTGTTGTTTTCCTTGATTTCTTTGCATTGTTCATTTAAAAAGGCCTCCTTGACTCTCCTTGCTATTCTCTGGAACTCTGCATTCAGTTGGATATATCTTCCCCTTTCTCCCTTGCTTTTTGCTTCCCTTCTTTCCTCAGCTACTTGTAAAGCCTCATCAGACAGCCACTTGGCTTTCTTGCATTTCTTTTTCTTTGGGATGGATTGAGTTGCTGCCTCCTGAACAATGTTACGGACCTCCGTCCATAGTTCCTCAGGCACTCTGTCTATCAGGTCTAATCCCTTACATCTATTCCTCACCTCCACTGTATATTCATAAGGGATATGATTTAGGTCATACCTGAATGGTTTAGTGGTTTTCCCTACATTCTTCAATTTAAGCCGAAATTTTGCAACAAGAAGCTCATGATCTGAGCCACAGTCAGCTCCAGGTCTTGTTCTTACTGACTGTATAGAGCTTCTCCATCTTTGACTGCAAAGGACATAATCAATCTGATTTTGATATTGACCATCTGGTGATGTGTAGAGTCGCCTCTTGTGCTGTTGGAAAAGAGTGTTTGCTATGATCCGCGTGTTCTCTTGGCAAAACTCTATGAGCCTTTGTCCTGCTTCATTTTGTACACCGAGGCCATGCTTGCCTGTTATCCCGGTGATTTCTTGACTTCCTACTTTAGCATTCCAATCCCCTATGATGAAGAGGACATCTATTTTGGTGTTCATTTTAGAAGGTGTTGTAGGTCTTCATAGAACTGATCAATCTCAGCTTCTTCGGCATCAGTGGTTGGGGCATAGACTTGAATTACTGTGATGTTGAATGGTTTGCCTTGGATTCGTACTGAGATCATTCTATCGTTTTTAAGATTGTACCCCAGTACTGCTTTTCCCACCCTTTTGTTGACTATGAGTGCTACTCCATTTCTTCTCAGGGATTCTTGCCCACAGTAGTAGATATGATGGTCACCTGAATTAAATTCGCCCATGCTTGTCCATTTTAGCTCGCTGATTCCCAAGATATCAATGTTCAATCTTGCCATCTCATGTTTGACCACCTCCAGCTTACCTTGATTCACTGATTTTACATTCCAGGTTCCTAAACAATATTGTTCCTTACAGCATCGGACTTTCTCTTCAGCACCAGACACATCTACAGCTGAGTGTCCTTTTGGCTTTGGCCCAGCCGCTTCACTCTTTCTGGCGCTACTTGGAAATACCCTCTGCTCTTCCCCAGTAGCATATTGGACACCTTCCAACCTGAGGGTCTCATCTTCCAGCATCATCTCTTTTAGCCTTGTGATACATTCCATGGGGTTTTCTTGGCAAGAATACTGGAGTGGGTTGCCATTTCCTTCTCCTGTGGACCACATTTTGTCAGAACTCTCTGCCATGACCTGTCCATCTTGGGTGGCCCTGCACGTCATAGCTTCACTGCATTATGCAAGCCCCTTCGCCAGAACAAGTCAGTGATCCATGAAGGGGTTATGGAATTAGGAGTTGCCTTATACAGACTCTGCTGGCAGTTTCTCTGCCTCCAGCTTCGCTGGTAGATGGGGTGGTGCCTTTTACACCGAGCCCCTGAGGAGAGACAAGAGTGCAAAAGAAATCAGCATTCACAGAGGAGGTGGAGTCATCAGGCATAGAGAATGGGAATGGTGCAATTCAAAGTGCAGGTCCTCCCCCGGAGCTTCCTCTTTGGCCCTTCATACACTGCCTGGCAGTGGCTCTCTAGGGTTTTGGACTGGAGTCTTTCCCAATTCCACCAGGAGATGCCCAGTATTGAAGCTGCGACCTTTTGCATTCAAAGAACATGCACTGCCACTGAGCTACAGGTTTTCCCCAAACCACCAATCCATTGTGAAAACCCAAGGAACAGTGACCTTGGCTGTACCAGAATTTTCTAAGCATGATAGTTGATATTCATTGTCATTAAGCATCCTTGGAAGGGAAACCAGCATTTGGGTGTTCAGAGGAGCAAATGACCCTGATGTCCTGTTCACATGCTGTTTCTTTTGTTCAGTGGTTTGCAGGTGCACAGTACATTATGTTGTGTTTCCCTGATGATCCTCAATAATAGCCTATTATGGATGTACTTTCCATAAAATTCTCTAGCCATTTTTAAATCGACTCAACTCCATAAAACTACAGATTAACGATGTGCGTCTCTATAAAGGTATTTTATCATGTTGTTTTAATTGCCCTGCCTGTCAGTTCTGAGAGGTGCCTTCAATGCTGCCAAATGGAAAAAAAAAAAAGGAATGCTTTTATTTGCTTTCCTAATAACATTCTTACTCTTCCTGGCACTATCATATTCATCTCAGGAATGCTGTTTCCAGGCTTGAGAGTCTTTTTTTGTTTTTCTTTTAGTCTCTCTCAGTTAGAAAATATTTGAGGTCATTAAGCATTTTCTGGATGTGCTTTGTATTCCCTCCGATTCTGCTGTACCCTTGTTGAGAGGGCCAAACATCCCAGCATGCTGTATTCATGCTGGAGATTACCAAATAGTTAGACAATAATGCAAGCAATAGGCTGAGCAGGGGGAGAATATGAGGGGTTGGAAAGTTGTTGCTGTTTGCACATGCACATTAGTTAAAAGGTCAGCCCAAATTAAAATTCCCCCAATGAGGCAAGGATGAGCATACATGACATGTTGATAGCTATAAACCTTAATGCATACGTAAACGTTATCAGGCATAAAAGACTGTGCCCATTTGGGGCTTGAATGTCAATGATATATTACATAACAGCAATGCCTGGCTAAAAAACTAACTTAAAATCAAACTCCTATGCCCTTTTTAAATATGTTTTAAGTGCTCTAGATGGAGGATGAAAATGACATTTATTCCAATTGCACAGAAGAACTGAAAATCCAATTCTACTTCTCACTGTCTAAACTCAATGAATGCATGGGTGTAAATTTGTACAGCAGTGTATTAGAAAAGAATGCACAGGAATCTTGTTATTACTTAACACCCACACATCTTGTAAACTAATAATGGGATTTGTACTGAATCTTTTATACACAGTTCAGAAAATGGTGAACCTACTCTTCATGTTCTATTTTACCCTTTAAACCAATCAACCAGTCAGTGGTTGCAAACATTTTGCTACTAGGCTTTTGTTTTGCTGTGAGTAGTAAATGGTGATGCAGCCCTTTGACTAAAGTCAATGGGGTTTTAATAGATCAGTTGGGTTCAAGCCAAATGAAATCTTGCATTACAATATTCAAAACTTTAACAGATGCCATTGTGTGCTTATGGCTGCAGTCCTATGCACACTTAAGTGGAAATAGCCTCAAATAAACCCAATGTGACCTACTTTTTAATAAACATGAACAGGACTGTGCTGCATGGCTGTAACCATATGCATATTTATCTGTGAGCATGGCCAGTTGAATACAGTGCATGCATGTGTGCATGCAGCTCTATCCTGTGCATGTTGACTTCTGATTACCATGCATAGATTTGGGATGATGAACAAAGGCAGGCATATTTTTATATTTGCATAAATGCACATATGCATGCAGTTATTCACCTTAGGTGCATAACTGCATCAGCATATGTTTAATTTGGGGAATATTTTAAACTAGGCTGCATGGATATGGATATGCATTTTTTATGTGAATGGTTTAGATCCAGACTAATGGTGCAATTCTATGCATGTCTACTTAAGTAAGTGTATACGATTGCAGCCTCAGTTAGTTGAACACTGTTCTCGTTAAACTCAATGGGACGTAAATCATGACTAACTTGTCACACTGATTTCCATGGGAACTAAGTTTAACTAACTTAGTCTGGATCGTTCCAAGAACATAGAGATGCTTAAGGCATTTGTAAAGTCCTGTATGAAATGAACTGATCCACACCTCTCATACTAATGTGTGCATTGGAATTAGCTTTCCGTCAGATTTTGCACTTCTCTGAATATTGGGACACAGTTCTCAGCAGTTTCAGGGTTCAGTTGAGTTGAGTTGTGCCCTCGTTGGATAGATGTCTTCAATCTTGGAGGCTTCCAAGTATCCAATGCTCTGCCAGCCTACTGCTGGCAGGGCAGGAGAAGCGAGGGAGGTGATTTTTGCCTCTCCATCCTCCTTTGTTTTTACCTCATGAAAGGCCTCTGACTGAGCCCATCTACCGGAGACATGCTTGTGGGGGCAGGGCTGGGGTGGGAGAGACCATAGGATCCCTCATATTCTGGCCTCTCCCATCGCCCCTCACTGCCCACCACAATGTGCCATGAAGCTCCTCTCGTGCTGCTTTTCTGAACTCGTAATGCAGCCAGCATGGTTCTTTCCATGACAGCTGTGAGAGGGTGGAGGTGGAGAGGAGGCAGGAGTAGGGATCAGATTCCAGAGTTCCACTTTTGAGGTTGTAGCAGTGGGCAGAATCCAATACCGTACTTCTGCCCCCACCAAGTCTCTCCCACCCCACTGATAGCATTGTGAAAGCAATCCCCAACACTTACGCAATGACACTTTAGCACTTCCAGGGGAGCCCAAAATGAGCAGAAATGCTTTTCTGCTCGCCTGCCTCCTTCCAGAAAAAAGTGTTTTTGCTCATTTTGGGGCTTCCCCTAGGAAGCTTTAAATTTCCCCTGCGTGTCAGGGTGGACACTGAGCCCATAGAATCCCAGAGTAGTTCTGATTCGGAGGAAGAGCAGTCGCTCCTGGGAGAGGAGCGCGGCCCTTTCTCCCAGGGCCCGCAGCTGACAGAGTTTCCTCCCACCCACATTCCTAGATTAGAAAGCAGTCCAGGGAGTGACCCAGCACCGATAGCAGACTGGTTGGATGCGTGGCGCAGACGCAGAGAGCGGCGCCAAATGGAGAGCGCGGAAAGGAGGCGTAGCGCCCGGTTGGCGCTCAAAGAACGGTTGTGCCCAGAGGATCCAAGGGAAAAGGGGAGGGATTCTCCCTAGTCCTTATATTCAGGGGTCTGCCAGTAATTGCTTTTCAAATGGGGACCAACTGTTCTAACTTAGGGAATAGGGATGCTGCTGCTCACATCTAGTTGTTACCTGTAGAGCTGTTCAGTTGTAAAAGAAGAATAAAGCTTTGAAAATAATCCCTTTGTCTGTGTCTGGACTTGGCTACTGGATTAGACTGAGAGCCCTCCAAGGAGCCCCTGACAGCTTGGTCCCCGTTTGCTATTTTTTTTCTCTCCTCTCTCCCTCTTTTCTCCTACTGCCTTATGGAGGGTGCTGGGAACCCAACGGTGCAAGCTCTGGCACAAGAAAACCAGATGCTCCGTGATCAGATGGCTCAACGGACGGCTGCCGTGCAGAATCTACAGGCAACGTTTCAACCCCCCCCCCACGTCCGATTCCCCCCCGCCACAAGTGCCCGGTGGCGTTGCCAAAGAAGTTTTCTGGTGAGAGAGGACTTTTTTAGATTTTCAGGGCCCAGTCAGAGCTGTACATGCATCTTAGACCTGAGGATTTCCAGACAGAACAGGTTCATGTGGGTTTTGTTGTTAATCTACTGTCGGGCATGGCCGCTAAATGGGCTTTGGGACTTCTTCTTGCTAATGACCCCCTGCTCGGGGACTATCAAGGTTTCATGACAGCCATGGCACGTTTTTTCGGTGACCCCCTGCGCATGCAGATGGCTTCTCGGGAGATTCGCCGCCTCCGGCAGGGCAAGGACTCAGTTTCCAGCTACGCGACAGCCTTTCGCTTGCTGATGCAGGATTTACAATGGAATGATGCCGCGCTAGTGGCTCAGTTTCTGGATGGTTTGAACGACGAGATCTTAGATGAGTTGGTGTGCATGCCCTGCCCGCCTACTTTGGAGGAGCTCATCCAGACCTGCCTTCAGATAGATAGTCGACTGGAGGGGCGCTGCCAGACCCGGCGGGGCGCTGGGAACCGGGATTTCCCTCCTCCCATTCCCCCATGTTTCCTGCCTCCTTCCCCACCCCCCGCTCCAGTGCTGGGGGTGGAGGAGACCCCGATGCAGCTGGGGGCTACCCGAGCCTCACTGCCGCCAGAGGAGCTTCAGCGCCGGCGAGTTGAGCGCCGATGTTTTCGATGTGGAAGTCTGGGACATTTCGCCAAGACCTGCCCAGTTCAATTCATGGCTCTGCTGCCTCCTCCTCCTCCTCATCCCCAGGCTTGACTAGACTGCCCCCCAAGCTTGTTGGGGGCCTCCAGTGTGGGGGTCAGCTCCCCACCGGCTGGGTGCCTTCCCCACTCCCCCACCCTCCCATCTGCAGTTGCATGTTCACCTCCTCTCCCCACAGCGGGGTGGGGTGGAGGCACTAGCTTTAGTGGACTCGGGGGCTACGACCAGTTTCATGGATGAGACCTTCACCCTCTTACATGGGGTTCCTACCCTGCCCCTTCCTGCCCCCTTCACAGTGCAGACCATTGATGGGAGTCCTCTCTCTTTGGGCGAGGTGACCCATATTACAGTTCCAATCACTCTACGCGCCCAGTCCCACATTGAGCAGATTCAATTTCACTTAGCCAAGGTTCCCTTATACCCAATTGTGCTGGGTTTTTCCTGGCTCTCCAAGCACAACCCTCAGATTTCTTGGGGGTTTCGGCAAATGGAGTTTGCATCTCCCGACTGCTGGGAGCATTGCCTCATGGAGGAAGCGCCAGTCCCTGCCCAGGCTTTCACCCTTCCCCCCCCTTCTCTGCTTCTGGCAGTCCTTCAGCTACTGTCATCCTCCCAGAGAAGTATGCAGCTTTTTGGCATGTGTTTGACAAGAAGGAGACGGACCGGCTTCCCCCCCAAGGCCTGGTGGCAGCTGCGGTGCCTCACTCTTGGGAAGAGCTCCTTCACTTTGCACAGGCTCAGGATGATTTTGTTCGCACAAAGGTGCAGGAATTGGGGCTAGCCTCTGCCCCCCCCACTCTACCCCCTTTTCTTTGCGAGGTGGCCTGCTTTACCATTCTGGCCAGGTTTATGTGCCTTCTAGACCCCTCCACGAGAGGGTCCTCCATCAGTGCCACGACTCCCCCACAGCGGGGCATTTTGGCTTCGCCAAGACCATGCATGGAGTGACTAGGGATTTTTGGTGGCCTCGTGTGTGTCAGGATGTCAAGTCCTATGTCGCCTCCTGCCCAACCTGCCAGTGAGTGAAGGCCCCCTCAGGCAAGCCCACAGGCTTGCTTCACCCCCTGCCTACCCCCTCAGGACCTTGGAAGCTGCTCTCCCTTGACTTCATCACTGACTTGCCTCGCTCACACGGTAAGACCACTATTCTGGTGGTGGTGGATTTGTTTTCTAAGATGGCCCATTTCATCCCCTGCTCGGGGTTGCCCACAGCCAGGGAGACGGCGGAGCTGTTTGTGATGCATGTTTTCCGCCTCCATGGATGGCCCGAGGGCCTCATTTCCGATAGGGGGGCCCAATTCACTGCCCATTTCTGGAGGGAGCTACTGGCGTTGCTCCATGTGACGCTCCATCTTTCCTCCGCCCACCATCCACAGACGGATGGTCAGACCAAGCGCACCAATGCTACTCTGGAACAATATCTGTGCTGTTATGTCAATTACCAGCAAGATGACTGGGTTTCCTTGCTGCCTCTCACAGAATTTGCTTATAACAATGCCTGCCATGCTTCCACCCGCCAAACTCCATTTTTTGCCAATTTTGGTTACCACCCCAAGGCCTTCCCGTCCACCCTAGCTCCCTCTTCAGTGCCGGCAGCCCAGGACTTTTTAGAGGAGTTGCGAGCGGTACACCACCTCTTACGGGACTCCCTCCAGCAAGCCAAGACAGCCTACAAGGCCTCGGCAGACCGGCGGCGCCAGCCGGGTCCGTCTCTGCAACCGGGGGACTGGGTTTGGTTGTCCACCCAATACCTCCCCTCTCACTCGCCCGCACAGAAGCTCACGCCTCGCCACATGGGGCCTTTCCAGGTTACGGCCCAGATTAACCCTGTTGCTTTTCGCCTGGCTCTCCCCCCCTCCATGAAGATCCATCCTGTTTTTCACCGGTCCTTGGTGTCCCCCCTGGTTTCTGGCGATCCTCATCGCTCAGTCGGCTCCCCCCCGCCGCCAGTGCTGGTGGAGGGGGAGGAGGAGTTTGAGATCGTGGAGATTCTGGACTCCCGCCTTTCTCGTGGCCGCTTGCAATATCTGGTTGACTGGAAGGGGTACAAGCCTGATGAGCGATCCTGGGAACCCGCAGAAAATGTGCATGCTCCGTTGCTGCTTACGCTTCCACCAGCTGTACCCCCACAAGCCCGGGGCCCCAGGGGAGGAGCAGGAGCGGGGGCCTCATGGGAGCAGGGATGATGTCAGGGTGGACACTGAGCCCATAGAATCCCAGAGTAGTTCTGATTCGGAGGAAGAGCATTCGCTCCTGGGAGAGGAGCGCGCCCCTTTTTCCCAGGGCCCGCAGCTGATGGAGATTCCTCCCACCCACATTCCTAGATTAGAAAGCAGTCCAGGGAGTGACCCAGCACCGATAGCAGACTGGTAGAATGCGCGGTGCAGTCGCAGAGAGCGGCGCCAAATGGAGAGCGCGGAAAGGAGGCGTAGCGCCCGGTTGGCACTCAAAGAACGGTTGTGCCAGAGGATCCGAGGGAAAAGGGGAGGGATTCTCCCTAGTCCTTATATTCAGGGGTCTGCCAGTAATTGCTTTTCAAATGGGGACCAACTGTTCTAACTTAGGGCATAGGGATGCTGCTGCTCACATCTAGTTGCTACCTGTAGAGCTGTTAAGTTGTAAAAGAAGAATAAAGCTTTGAAAATAATCCCTTTGTCTGTGTCTGAACGTGGCTACTGGATTAGACTGAGAGCCCTCCAAGGAGCCCTTGACACTGCGTAAGTGGTAGGTCCTGCTTGGACAATGCAATTGGCAGGACCCACTGCTTGTGCAATGGAATCGGTGGGGTGGAAAAGAATCAATGGGGGTGTAAGCACCCTGTTGGATTCTGCCCAAAGTCTATGGCCTTGGGGGGTGGGGCTTGCCGGGATGCTCTCCAGAGCCCATATGATTGCTGTCTAGGTATATCACAACACCCAGTGAAATACATTTTTAAAAAAGAAAATACACATTTACATTTGTGCTTTAAGAAGAATTTAAATTTGCAGATTAATGCAGAAACAGAATAGAACAGAATTAAGGATAAAAACATGTGAAAGTAACACAGATTGAAAAAAGACTGATTTGCCAATCCCTAGATAAACACTGATATTCACTTCAGAGCAATTTGGGAGGCAGGTGAGAAATGTAGAACGAAACAAGCAAAACCCTGGGCATTTCCAAGAAAATCTCAAGAACTATCAAATGCCTTTGATCAATACATAGCAATTACTGATAAATAATGGCATTAGGAAAGACTGGAAAGAATAACAGAATCATAGAATAGTAGGGTTGAAAGAGATATAAGACCGTCGAGTCCAACCCCCTGCTCAGTGCAGGAATCTTGCATTGGGAAGCCCAAGGGAAGCCTTGTGGTATACGTGATTCAAGAGCTAGCAGGTACCTTAAGTGGACACCAGTTGGCCAATGTGCTTATGGCACTGAACCTGCAAATTTAGACTTCCTGCTCTTATCTGGAAAGTTGCTCACATTTCCACTATATATATATCTATATAATAGCATCCTGCAAAAAATATATGGCTAAAAGATCTGGCCCGCCCACCTAAACCCTTGGATTGGAGGCACTGGACTGTACATAGAAGTTGGGGATTCATAATAAACTATGAGCATTACAAGCTACCAGAATTCTTAATCCAACACTAGGAATTATACATTTAGGGGGGATCTCCATTAACTTCCACGAAAAGAAAATGTTTACATTCATTCAACAGAAATATATTTCCTTCATACAGACAGGACCTTATTTCAGGCTGCAAGTTCAAATGTTAGCAATAATTTGACATCATATTATACACAGATATACACAGTTCCACCTAAAAAGTTAATGTTCAATCCTATACACACTTACATGGAAATAAGCCCCATTAAACTCAGTGGAATTACTTCTGAGTAGATATGTATAGAGTTGCACTTTAAGTGACATAAATAACAATAAACTCCAGTTAGCTTCGGCTATTGGGCAGTATAGAAATAATAGAAATAATAGAAATGAAATAAACAAATAAACAATAGACAGGTATCAGCATGCTTGGGGGAGTTACATATTTTGCAGAAGTATACAAAAGGTTTTTTTTTTTCATGGATCACTGCCTTGTTGTGGCGAAGGGGCTTGCATAACTCATTGAAGCCATAAACTATGCCATGCGGGGCCACCCAAGATGGACAGGTCATGGCAGAGAGTTCTGACCTGAATCACAGGTCGGAAATAAGATTGCCGGGAGAATTATCAACAACCTCAGATACGCAGATGATACCACCCTAATGGCAGAAAGTGAAGAGGATCTAAAGAGCCTCTTGTTGAGGGTGAAAGAGGAGAGTGCAAAAGCTGGTTTGAAACTCATCATTAAAAAAATGAAGATCATGGCATCTGGCCCCATCACTTCCTGGCATATAGAAGGGGAAGAAATGGAAGCAGTGACAGATTTTTCTTTCTTGGGCTCCAAGATCACTGCAGACGGTGACTGTAGCCATGAAATTAAAAGACGCTTGCTCCTTGGGAGGAAAGCTATGGCAAACCTAGACAGCATAGTAAGAAGCACCTTGCCGACAAAGGTCCATCTAATCAAAGCTATGGTTTTCCCAGTAGTAACGTATGGCTGTGAGAGCTGGCTATAAGGAAGGCCGAGCGCCGAAGAACTGATGCTTTCGAACTGTGGTGCTGGAGAAAACTCTTACGAGTCCCCTGGACTGCAAGGAGGTCAAATCAGTCAATCCTAAAGGAAATCAACCCTGACTGCTCATTGGAAGGACAGATATCGAAGCTGAAGCTCAAATATTTTGGCCACCTAATGCGAAAAGAAAACTCTGGAAAAGACCCTGATGCTGGGAAAGACTGAAGGCAAAAGGAGAAGGGGACGGCAGAGGATGAGATGGCTAGATAGCATCACTGATGCAATGAATATGGACTTGAGCATGCTCCAGGCGCAGGACAGGAAGGCCTGGCGTGCTATGGTCCATGGGGTCACGAAGAGTCGGACACTACTGAACAACTGAACAAATACAAAAGGTTTAGGGAAAACAACCTAAGGAAACAAGGATCGCAACAACAACAACAAAATGGAAAACTGAGGAAGAGTGGGGAGGAATCCTGGAAAATGGTGTGGCTGGAACCCTGAATAGCAGCATTACACACTGCAAAATTTTGTTGCAGGCCCCACCACTTGTCTACATGCAAATATATTATCTTTCCATTATGATATGAAACACTGGACTCTTGTTTTCCTCTCCTTTGAACTTGATGTCTTTGTTGCTTATATACCCAAAATAGGTTTAGCACCTTAGACAGCTCCAGTAGAGTTCTGACTGGTTCTGACTGAAATCCAGAATGGGTTCACAGCCCCACCAGAATCGGAGCCAGCAGCCTCCACTGCTTTTGGCTCACGCTTCATCCACTTTTGACTTCAGCCCCAATGGATTTTTCCCATGGGTCAACAGCCCTTCATACAAAAATGTTTCCCCACCCCTGTTGTACATTATATAATATATCCGTGGATAGAAAAGCAGGGTAAAAATAATAAATCAAATCAACTTTGTAACCTCAAGTGGTATTCATGCATTTACCTACCTCGATCCTCGTCTGCCCAATTTTCTTTTTCTTTTTTCCCATTTTTATTTTCAGGATTTCTTTTCATTTTTACTGACAGCTGCAGAGAATGGTGAGTATCTGAGGCAGTAATACATTCTCTGTAACACATGATGATTACAGGAATACACATATACATTATTGTAATTCATTCAAGTCATGATAGCTTGATATTGATAATAATAGTCTAGGTTCAATCCATTGATTAGAATAAGGATGACTGTTTGGAGGGAAAGTCATTAAAACTTCATCTGCCTTTTAAACAAGATTTGTGATTGAATATTTCCATAACCTCAACATGCTCTTATCAGCCATAAGAAATAAGCAAATAATATGCCCTTCTAAAGGATCCCTCCCCATACAAATGAATACTAGCATTACAATTTATATTAGTAGAAATTGATTTAAATAATCTATGTACTGAATTTATTATTTATAGCAAAGAATAACAATATTCCAAATAACATATCATGCTCCGCTTGTAGTTTACACCACGAGGAACTCCAGTGGCACCAAGGCAACCTGCCAGTCTTAGTACCTCCCATTGGTCAAAGCATGCAGCATGAAAATGGGGTCTGTCATGTGAGGCAAAGATCTTCAAGTTGTCATAAATATACAGTCAAAGCCCAGATTCCAAATTAAGAAACCTTACTATGATTAGAAACAGACATATAAGGAATGGTGGGGGAAACAGGTAGCAGCAAAAAGAAACAAAATAGTTTGCTGTCTAAGTAACCTAAGATCAACAATCTTAAAGAGGAATCTTCAACTTACTTGCAAAGAGCAAGGAAGTTCAGTACATATTTGGGGGTGTTTGCGAAGTAGCCTGCTGGGAGGAGGACCCAATTCTGACTTGTCTTTCTCTTTGTCCCCTCCCCTCCAAGTATTTAAAGGCTGCTTCTTGGCAGGGACTCTGTTTGGGGGGAAGCCTGCTGGGAGTAGGAGGGCCTGATTCCATCCTGAGGCACCTGGCTGAAGCTGACTGTCTCTCTTTCCCCTTCCCTTCAGCTATTTAAAGGATGCTCCTTGGTAGAGGTGTGAGCCTTCGGCATGAGCTGAAGGGCAAACATCAGAGGGTTCTTGGCCTTTGGCTCTGAGCCTGTGGCATTTCTGGGGATAATAGTAGACAGGAGCAATGCTGCTGGTGAGGCATTTCCATCTTCCACCTCCTCTGCCTTGTTCGACTGCTTGAGGTAAGAAACAGTAGAGACAAGCAGAGCTGGGAACTTCACAGCTATTCAGGTCAATACACCCAAACAACCAGCAGCAACAGAATGCAGCAGCTGGGAAAACAGTGGAGCAATTGGGGACATTCAAAATCATTTAGTGCCTGCTTCTCATTAGCTGTTGTGCCAAGGGTCCAGGCTCTCTATTTTTTATATTGTAATTGTAACATGTGGCTGGAAAACTCATTACATAACTTAGGGGAATGGTGTCCCTATTAGTGTGGTCTGGGCAAGGGGAGGTATGGCACTGGAAGATTAATAGACCAGTTAAAGGGAGGAGGGGGTAGACACCTTACAGTTATCTCCTCTTCTAGTTCTTCTTCTAAACAGATGGTTCCTGGCTGCCTTAACAACTTGCCCTTTAGTCTAGTGCTGCTGCTGCTGCTGAATGCCAGATCAATCCAAAACAAAATCTCCTCATGGATGAGAGGGCTGACCTCTGGTGAGACCTGGGGAGGGGAACTGGGGATGGGGGGTGGTATCTTTCAGCTGTGTTCTCCTGGGTACTTGGTGTGGCACCAACATAGACTGGAGGGTCAGGGAGGACAGTTGCTGTGGTCTATAACAATTCTGTCTCCTTCTCTAGGCTAAAGTTTTGCCATTTTTTTGTCTATAGGCAATAGTTCTTATTGGATATTTATAGGGATGTCAGAGTATTCCACCACTGATCTCAGTGAGGCCGAATGCCAGTGCATTTGGCCCCCTGAAATCCATGGCAGAATGAAGCCCCCCGCCTCCCCGCCCCACGAAAGGCGTGTGAAACGGGATACTTACCTGGTGCCATTCGTGCTGCTTTGCGAATGGCGGCCATGTCTGCAGCCGCCATTTGTGTTCCCTTTTTTTTGCCATGATAAGCTACATAAGTATTTACGTAGCCTTTCATGGCCAAAAAACAGGAACGCTAATGGCAGCCACTGTAGCCGCTGCCATTTGCGTCTGCAGGCTCCACACGGCGCCTGCGAATGCACCTGGCTGGCAGCTCCGTCGAGTTGCTGCAGAGCAGAGCTGGCCGGGTTAGGATTTTGGGGGGAGGTGCGGAGGGCTTCCCCCCCACTGCGAATCACCCCATCAAAAAGGTAAGTGACTTTCGTAGAGGCAGTGAACACACCAATGGGTGAAGAAAGTTTATTTAGCCAAAATAGGCTAATAAACCAAGAAATTACAAGCCAAGATTAATATGCTTACATCCCTCCAGCTACGAGGAGTCCTTTCCTACAGTGAGAGTACCCTGAAAATCACCCTGGCTTGTACACAGCACTTTTGTGTCAAGAAGACTCTGAACTCAGAGGGTCCCAGGGAATCATTTGCTATGCCCTTAAGCCCTCCCATTCTGAACATAGCTTCATGACCTCATCATTCTGCAAGGGGTGGGGGGAGGGAAAAACCCAGTGAGCAGGCTGACAGCCCATAAGATAGCATTCTTCTCAGCCATTCTAAGCAACAAGTAGCTAACCTTGAGATTCTGCCAGGTGTGTATCTACATTCCATTAAACAGAGCATCAATAAGTGATTCTTTGGGAACTACCATAGCTACCACTCCCTGCCCCCCATGAGCTCAGCAAAGAGGCACAATGACACTTGAGACATGGGCAAGAGAACTGGTGCACACCACCAACTCCTCGATATACAGTGGTCTTCCCCATTTCCACGACAGCTTCCTATCTCTTCAAGTGCCAGTCTTTGCACCTTGCGATGGGTACCAGGACAGATTATGGATTCTGCTGGTATACCCAGTCAGCATCTCTTCATTTCTTATACCTCCTAGACACTGACCAGCAGGCAGGTAGGTGCATGCACCCATAGAGAGGCCTTCCCACATTTTTTTCTGCACTCCATGTTTGGTTTTTCCATATTTAATTCATATGTGAAAAATGCTGTAAGTACATGTGTCTAGCACTGGGAGCGAGGGGAGTGGGAACAAGTAGGGCCTGCATTAGTGGTAGGCATTGTTGGACAACTGCTGAGGCCCACATGCCCTGCAGGGGCCCCCTGGCTGAGCCTTGGATCCTCTTGGCTCTGCTTTTCATCCTTGTTGTCACTGCTTGTTAACCTGTCTTCTCCAAGTGTGCAAGTTGTGGCCAGAGTGAATCAATAGAGCACATCCTTCATTTGCCTAGTGCGATCCCATTCAGCAGTGGTACAAAATAGTCCCTGAGAGAAAGGGCAGTGAGTGGGCTGCAAAGAGGAGGTGGAGTCTGGTGGACCACCTACTCAGGTAGGGGGCCCACTGAGGACACCTTGCCCAAGGGTCCCAAAAACCTGGAGCCAGCCCTGGGAACACGTTACTTGTCTGGCAGGTTCCATGACACATGGAATACATAAGGCTCCTGTGTTTTTCTTTCATCATATATTTAATATAATGGCATTTATAGAAAACAAACCTATACATATTTTGCTTAGGTGAGCTTTTCCCTATTTGTATAAAGTTTCCAATTTTCTCCACATTGTATGACACCTTAGTATTTTGTATATCCCCATGGATTAATATAAAAGCTACCTGTGTCATATGAGGGAACTAGTTATTCACAACCCAAATATTCAAGCCCATGCCTTAAATATTCTAATGCAAATCCCCAACTAACATATTTGAGTGATTATACTTCCATTTCTTGTCAGGTTCTCACGCATTTTTAGCCCCCACAGATTTAAATTGTTTAATAGGCTTGAATCATGTATTGAGCTTTTTCTCTCTTTTTTTTTAAGTCTTCTGGGAAGGTTCAAATTTTGTTCTGAAGAAATCTTTCTTCAAAATGCACCCCTTTAGTATGAAATTAAACTGCCAGTGCTTCAAATGAATTAGTCCAGCTGCCTACACTAATCTAGAAGAGGCAATCTGTAATCCAGCATGACAATAAGACTAATCCAACACTGAACTCAATAAGTCAGAAGAAATGAAAAAGAACCAAAACCATTTGCCACCAGTGTTGATGACAAGCAAATCATCAGCTTTTTTTTCTTTTTATATAAAAAATAGAATAACGAGTGTCAATGTTTCTATGAATTACACCCAGTTCCATGTTTTGAACATCCTATCTTTAATTCCTATATCCTTGCTAAAATTGCTTCCTTAAATCCTTTAGTGAGCTTGAAAATCTCTATTTATTTATTTTGTGCACCTTAAATGCTATTACAAACAAGAAATTGTATACACCATCCTTCATAGAAATAAATGAAGCTTGATACACAAAGCCTTCTTATATCCACCCCCCAAAAAAAACTATTTAATTTTCAAACCCATATGTATATATATATATGTATATCCTACACAACAAAACCAATCTAATCATTATTATTTTTACCAAATTTAAATCCTTACTTCTTTTTGCTGGATCTTAATCCATTTCTTTCTCTATCTGTAAAGAGTTTTATAAATCCCTGCAGCTATGTGAGCTGTAGGATGAGAAAGAAACCCCTATCACATTACCAAAATCCAATATATTCTGTTATCACCATGGCTCCTTTTACTCTCTGTTCTTTCCTTAAACCGATTTTGAATACAAGTGACTTCAAATGTAACACAAACAAAGCCCCATGAAATACATAAGGCTGGATCATACCTTCGCTTGATGAGCACCAGAAGTATCGCACATAATTCACCCCCTCAGCTGACAAGAAATAAATAGGTTGTTTGCTTTATTTCAGTGTACAATGAGTGCCTTTTGAAATAGTAAGGGGGTGGGGGAATCCTGGAAAGCTAAAATAATTCTCTCACCCTCATGAAACTTTGATAGAAATCCAGCACCACTGATGGAAATACCTAGAGGAAGACTTTGTGGGTTTGCTTACTAGTGAAACATTCCTACCGCAAAAAAAGAAGTAAGAATCCCAATTAAGAAACGTGCTGGGGCAAAACCATCAGGTGGTACAGCACAAGTCAATCAGCTCTACAAGACTTAATAAGGGTATAAACCTATGCATGTTTAGACAGAAAAAAGTCCTACAATTCCCAGCATGCACCAGTCCACCATGCTCATGCCGGGAATTGCAGGGCTTTTTTCTATCTGAACACACATAGGATTGCACCCTGAGAGACATTTCCATTTCCTATAATCAATCAGCCACTGATTCTGCAAAAAGATCATTCTTACCATGTTTCCATGGTAAGAATAGGTGATGCTTGTGTTCATGAAGGTTCTCTGAGTTCCACCTCAAAGCTCAGGCCACCTCGCTCCCCTTTGCAATTAGAGTCTATTTTTCTTTTCATTTGGATGGGGGGAAATATGCATTTTGGGACACATTTTTTTGAAAGCATGCACCCAAATGTGTACTTTCCCCCCATAGACTAAAGCATGCAAATGTGTATTTTGGAGGGGCAGGGAAATCCTGAAAATGCCCTTGTATTTGTGCTTGCGTTCGGAAGTGTCAACAGGGCTAATCTGAGTAAAAACAAAGCAAAACAGCATCCTCATACGGCCCTATTCCTTGAGCAGTGTAACATGAGAACAGCGTAAGAGAATCGCGTAAGATTCCCTCCTCCCTTCTATGAAATGGAAAATCACACGCAGAAGTAGTCAATAGTCAAAATACTTCTATATTACAATGCACACATAAGTAGACTGCTCAAGTTGGTAGAAGCGATTTGTGGAAGTGAGTCTGCTTATAGGAACAGGTTCTGAAGGTGGCTTGAGATGTATAATGCTTCAATGTTCAAAAGGGCATAACGAACCATGATGACCAGCCTATACTCGAAGCCACCACCAAGTGCACCATGGTCAAAAAGGGAGATTTCAGCAAGTATGTGCTGGCTGTGGTAAAGGAGGGGTCTAACTCCCAAATGCCCTCTGAATAGGATATACAGTCCCATAGATCAGACTGAGGCTCTGTGTGGTGTATACCTCAATGGCCTGGTTCAGATGTTATAAGAATGAGCCACAGCCCACAGGGAATCTTGGGCTTACATGTTTCTCCTCTCCTCTCTTCCTCCTTTATGCATGAGAGAAATAGGGATGGGGGAGACTTTGTTTCAGTTTGGGTTTGATAAGTTTTTACCAAAATGTGCAAATTCTTCCATATTCAGGTCAAAAATAACTAGATATTTAAAACAATTGAATGCGGGAGTAACCAAAATTGACAGATTCATCCAGTCAGGCCCAGGGCTTTGGCTAGGGGTGGCCATTGTGGGGGAAATCTAGCCCTTTGGGGGCTTGCTGGATTTCCCCAGAGCCCCCAGCTTGGCTTGCATTTGAGAGCCAAGTTGGAGGCTTTTTCCTGAAATCTGGGAACTTTCGTGGATCTTTTTCCCTCTCTTAAAATTGGCATTTACGCAAGTTGCAGCCACAACTTGCATAAATGCTGATTTTGAGAGAGAGAGAGAGAGAGAGAGAGAGAGAGAGAGAGAAACACCCCCAAATCCACCAATTAGGCTGACAACAGATCAGATTGGGCCAGCTCATGAGTAAGTGAG
Organism: Heloderma suspectum; assembly: GCF_057233095.1. NCBI lineage: Eukaryota > Metazoa > Chordata > Lepidosauria > Squamata > Helodermatidae > Heloderma > Heloderma suspectum. The sequence continues at coordinate 67,503,317 of NC_139460.1, read as the reverse complement.
ACAAGAGTCCAGGGGGCCAAGCTGCCAAAAGCTTGGTGAACTTGCCCCCCAGATGGATTCTGCAGACATTTGGCTGCTTTGCTCCAGGAACTTCAACTACTGCAAAATATGGCTCCAAGACTATGGTTCCAAGAATTCTAACTGGGACTAGGTTCTATGATCATATTTCTCTGGTCCTCTTTCACCTGCACTGGCTCCCAATTCATTTCCAGACCCAATTTAAAGTACTGGTTTTGACTTATATAAAGCTGTACACTGCTTGGGACCTTGGGACCTGATGGAACACCTCCTTCCATATATACCTGCCCATACTTTGAGGTTGTCCACGGAAACTCTTCTTCAAGTGCCCACTTATTCTGAGGCTCAGAGGGTGACAAAAACAGAAAAGGCTTTGTGAGTGGAGATGGGTCAAAGAAGAGTCAGACAACAAGGCTTGGATTGAAAATTAGGCCACGTTTATTGAAAATATCTGCAAAGGGGTACCTAGGAAGGGGACCTGACTGTGCCAGCAACTAGCTGGCACTTCTTGGGCAAAAACACACCCAGCCTGAGGGATGGCGTCGATCTCACCACCCTTCTGGACTGCCCCTTCTGGGGGAGGTAGACCTTCCCCTGTCACCCCCTCCCGGTGCTGCTCAAACACCTGGGTGAGTGAGAACGGTTGGTCTCCCAGGCAACCCTTATCCCCCTGCCAAGCCACACAACCCGTTCGGGGGGCCTCAGGCGTCATCTCCCACCATAAGGTGCCTCTGCATGCACACCATCCCTGATTTCTTTCTGCTTTTGCCTGTCCTAGCCGCCAACAGAAGTAACAAGCCTATTGCTTGTAAAACTTCCCCCATCTGTGTTGAAGGACTTCCTGCAGGCCCCATTGCAGATCGGACAAAAATATGTCATTCCCTGCATTGGACAGGTGGACACCATCCTGCCTGTAGAGCTCCCTCCTTGTCCAAAGAATTGGACAATGAACCCATCACCACCATGTTCAGATAGCCACCAAGCCATTTCTCTGTTAACTTTCCATTAGGGGTGCACGAAAGCCACTTACCTGGTCTCGCAGCTTGCTTCGCGGTGGGGGGGAGGCGCTTCGCGGCTCCCCCCGAAGTTCAGGCCAGGGGGGGAGGCTTCCCTCCTCACCCGGCCGAAATTCAGGCCGGGGGGGAGGCTTCCCGCCTCGCCCAGCCGAAATTCAGGCCAGGGAGGAGGCGCCTCGCCTCGCCCGGCCGCGAAATAAAAAGTTTAAAAAAAAAACACCCCTGTGATAGGCTACGTGACGATTAACGTAGGCTATCACGGCTAGATCTGCAAAGTCAGCCGTGATAGGCTACGTTAATCGTCACGTAGCCTATCACGGGTGACTTTAAAAAAAAAAAAGCGCGTACGCGAATGGCGGCCCCCATAGGGAGCCGCCATTCGCGTTCCTTATTTGGTCGCTGTAGTCTACGTAAATGTTTACGTAGACTATGGCGAAAATAAGGGCAACGCAAATAGCGTTGCCCTTATTTTCGCCATAGTCTACGTAATCTTTACGTAGACTACAGCGACCAAATAAGGAACGCGAATGGCGCCTCCCTATGGGGGCCGCCATTAGCCGTACGTGCTTTTTTTTTTTTTAAGTCACCCGTGATAGGCTACGTGACGATTTACGTAGCCTATCACGGCTGACTTTGCAAATCTAGCCATGATAGGCTACGTTAATCGTCACGTAGCCTATCACGGGGGCGTTTTTTTTTTTTTACTTTTATTGGAATGGCGGCGGCGGCAGCCGGTCAAAAGACCGGTTGCTGCCTCTGCCCCTGTCGAAGACCTGACGAACCGCCGCCGGGACCTGCCACTGGGAGGGACATTTGGGAAAGGTAAGTCCCGTCCTGGGGGGGGGTGCGGGGTGCGGGGGGGCAGAGAATTTCTCCCCGAAATTACTTCAGGGGGCCGAACACGTTGGCACTCGGCCCCCCGAAGTTTCGGGGAGAAATTCTCCCCCATCCCTACTTTCCATCATGCTTGGTCAATGGCAGCATTATTCAGAGCCTTCCAATTGATCCACGGGAGCATTGAGGACCACAATATGGTTACCTCTGGCCAGCTATGCCCCATCACCTGCAAATCAACCAAGGCCTGCTCGATCAGGTCTTTGCCTGGCTTATATCCCAAGTCGTTCTCCCCAAGGTGCAGCACCAGGACCTGCGAAGGAAGACTGACCAAAACTTGGTGGAACAGAGTGGGGAGGAGGGAGTCCCACTGCATACCCTGTCTGCCAAGCCACTGGATCGTAACGTGTCAGGGTAACTGAAGCTGAAATCTGAAGGCTAACATAGAAGCCCTTCATGCAGCCCAAAACACCATACTGTGCCCACATATGAGCACCTGTACCAGCATACGTCAAGTCCAATGATCTAAAGAATAAGAACATTAGGGCAAACGAAGAGAAAATTGTATCAAGAAGAAGCAGACAAATCGTGAACATAAGACTGGAATGCTTTGGAGCACCATCTTCCCAGTAGGGATGTACGAAAGTCACTTACCTTTCCGTGGATTATGTTCATGGGGGAGAGAGGCGTTCTGTCCCTCCCCCCAGAATCCTTGACGGGGGGGAGGCGATCCGTTCCTCCCCCCCGGAATCCTTGATGGCCGGCTGTGCTCCGCAGCAGCTCCACGGCGGCTACCGGAGGATTTCTGGCCGCGGAGGGCTCTGGGTAAAAAAAAAAACCGTGTACGCAAATGGCGGCAGCTATGGCCGCCGCCATTTGTGTTCCTTATTTTTGGCCGTCTTAGTCTACGTAAATATTTACATAGATTATTACGGCGAAAATAAAGAGGAACGCAAATAGCATAGCGGGCGCTATTTGCATCCCTTTTTGATTCGCCATTTTAGCCTATGTAAATATTTAAATTTATAAAAATTTAAATAAAAAAAACAGGCAACCAATTCACCCAGGTGTGCTCCATGCTGCCACCTTCCGTCCCTTGCTACACTCAGTTTCTTTATCGCAATGCTTTTCGTTGTCATTGACATTGGGCTCACGAAATAACAGGGAAAAAACTTCTATAAATTCCCCCATCAAGATCTTCTCCTTGGTGGCCAAGGCCAGGTGAAAGCCAATAGGAGAAGAAGTAGCCCCATTGGGCATTGCTCCTCTTCCCAGATTAGCATAAGGATCCAATATTGCCACCTGCATGGACGTCTGTGTGGGCAGGTGCGGGGGCAAGGGGTCCTGAGTTAATCTGGCGGATCCCTGCCAGATGCTAGCGCAAAGCGGAGTTAAGCGGCTGCAGTGGAGATGTAACTGGCGGACCTGCAGGCAGCCCAAGCGATATATAGGGGGATGTGAGGGAGGTGTCTCCTGCGCTGACCAGTGGAGCGGGCAGGGTTCTGGGACCTACCAAGGAAGGGGAATTCCCTGCATGATGAAATGAACTGGGACCCTCAACGAACTGGGACTCCCAACAGAAGCCACTGGCTGAGCCGCACCAACCATGGTGGCAGAGGTGCTCAGGCACATTGGGAGGGACAGCCACCCCAGGGAGGTAGGCCAAGGCATCTAACCCCAAGGCCCCGAAAGTCCCCCACCTAATCATGTAAAGTAAGGTGTGGTTGTCTCACCTGTATCCAGGGCACTGGCGCTCGGGTCCCCTACAAGCAAGGGGGATGATGTCGCTCGTGGTGCTGCTGACAGAGATGCCTCAGGAGGGTGGACTGCCTCAAGCAGTGGTGTGTCACCCAGGTGAACCTGTGAAGACGAGGTGGAGGGCTCAATGGCGTCCAGACGTGCTGCAATGGAAAGCAACAGTGAACGTTGTGTCTGCTGCCACGTCCTCTTGGGCTGGACTGCTGTGGCTTTGTTTGCTAGGCTTGGCAGGAGGTGGGGGGGCGATCCCAGAAGAGCATTCTGCTGCTTCCAAATGTGTGAGAAGTGAAGCCAAACCTGGGCCCACATCATCCTCTGACCCAGAATCGTGCGTATGTTGTGGCCTTTTTGTGGGGGATTGTGGAGCTTTACCCTTCCCTTTTCTGCCCCCCTGTCCCTTTGGGGGCATGATGGCTTTAGAAAAGGGGGGGTGCTTAAAACAGTCACCGAATGGGACTTGCTTGAACGGGAAGATGAACCCTGGGCCCTAAATTGTCAGTGGCTGCCCTGGCGGCTCACAGACCGGAGGCGAAGTCTTCAGAGGCTCACTGGCCATTTAAGGGGCACTGGGTGGCAATTGCCCTCCCCTGCAAAGCTCCAAACCTGTGGGCCAAAGGCCCGGAAGAAGCTGGCCCAGGGAAGACCTGAATGGAGGTGCGAGGGCACCCGGATTGGGGCCGGCCCAGCAGTCACTGCATTGCAGGGGCAGCGTGCGCTGCACGTGGCTCTCCAAACTCAGTGATCACCCGTTGCCACTGACGACCGGGGCCAACCGGAGCCAGCCGCAGCATGTGCCGCAGCCAGAAGGCAAGGAGCTGGCCGCTGCGGCTGCAGCTGCCGCAGCCTGAGGGAAAGCGGCAGACAAGAAGAGAGGGCGCAAGATGCGCACGCCGCTTGGCTCAAACGCTGCTGCTCACTCCAGCCACCGCCAATGAGGGGGACCAGCTGGAGCTGTCTACCACATCCGCCACAACATGAAAGCAAGCAGCATGCAGTGGAATGAGAAGGGGCACAGGACACGTGTGCTGCTGCCCCTGACGCCCCAGAGCAACGATTCTCTCTGCTGAAGGAAGGATGGGAGGGAGCCACCAGAGCGAGAGAGCTTGTTTGGGAGGGGTGCAGAGCTTAAGAGGGCTCTGCCAGCCCCTCCCTACCTGATGGTGCCACTGGGGGGTGCCCAATGGCACCCTGCCATGTCTTCTCTCCCCACCCACCCGCAACAGCCCACCCCTCTTGCCAGACAAGCTGGCACCGGGGTTAGGGCATTTTTCACTGGTGGCTCCCCAGCTCTGGAAAGCTCCCTGAAGGGAAGCTTACCTGGTACCCACACTGCTATCTTTTTGGTGTCAGGCTGAGATTTTCCTGCTCTTTCCAGCTTTTTAAATCTTTTGATGTCTTTTAAAGTATTTTTTAAATATTTTAGTATCTTTGTGTTTCTACCTTCATCACTGTAATGTGGTGCTGCGTTAAATGCTGTGCTGGCCCAGGTTAGTTTGTTAACAAACTCCATTTTGGGTGTGATCCTTAGACAGAAAAATGTCCTACAACTCCCAACATGCTGGAGTTGTAGGACTCCTTTCTGTTTAAACACACGTAGGGTTGCACCCCTAGTTACAGGGAGATACTGTTTACATGGACATCTGGCATACAGTGTATAAAGCTGATTTAAAAATGGTGGAAGTGAAAGTATTTGACAGCAAGGAGCAGCAAGTTAAATTAGGCTGGCAATAGCAAACAAGGAGAAACCTGATGACATTATGGGGGGGTGGGAGGACTGCTTCATGCTATCGAATGTCAGGAGTCAGGACCAGGGTAGGAGGGTAGCCTTCTTCTCTTTGAGAACAGAAAAGGCAATGCAAGCATGCAGGGGATTTGATTAAACCAGCTGTGAGTTCTTCAGGCCCTTGGGAACAGAGGTGCTCCGGTATTTGACCCCTACTCAACTAGTGCTGTATTTTCAGGCTTCCATGTAATCTGTGCAATGGCTCTTTCAACTTGCTACATTAAAATCTTTAGATCATGGATTTTCTTTCTGCACAGTGGCCTTTTGTTTGATGGGGAGCATTCAATGCTGTTCCAGTGGCTTCCGTGGTAGATGCTGGTTCTGGGAGATGGTTTCACATCTGAACTTTGTCATGGACTCACATGTCTAAATCTGTTTAATAGAGACACACAACAACAACAACAACAACAACAACAATCAGTGCAGAGATCTCAAAACAATGACTGAAAGTGGCGGGGGGCAGATGTCATAATATATTTTATACACAAATGCATCAGTCCTGTTGTCTGGCAAGGAAATGTGCACTAAATGGCTTTAAAATGGCCTTGATCTTTCCTACTGTCAGGGACTTGAGCTATAGTGTCAGACACAGCGATACCAGTGTAAGACCTTGCATGATTCAGAAGAAGGTATAGCAGGTGAAAGAAGGAGAGTTGTGGTGGTGGTATTCCCTTTCATATCCAAGTTGCTAGGTCCTGGATGCATTTATTGAGCCAGTGCAAGGTTGTTCTCTAAAAAAAACAAGAATCAAATTAAAAAATACTATATTATAGTCAATGTATATCCTCAAGAGACAGCCCACACTATTGATAGCCCACCCATGTCACACACACACAGAGCCAGAATGCATTAAGAAAACCAGAGAAGGAACTCCAATGGTAACTGAAGTCCAATCTGGGCATTATGTTTACAGATACATAAACAGATGTTTACAGATACATAGGATGGTCCCAATCCTGCATTTGCTGAGATAATGGGGGATGTGGAAGTAGAAGACACTTGAAGAATAGAAGTAGCAGGGAAGGGAGCTTTACCCTTTCCATGCCCATCAGGTCTCGCATTCAAATCCTCCTCTAAACACACCATCCTATGTATGTTAAGACAGAAAAAAATCCTACAACTCTCACCATTCCGTCTCCAAGGCTCACTTCTGATTTCAGGACCCAGCTGGGAGAAAAACATTTAAAATGATGTGGGGTGGGGAGGGGGTATTTGTAAGGGAGAATCCACTGGCAGTGGAAGGTTTAAGCACCCTCATCCCACTTGCAAGTCCCCCCTCTCCCAATCCTGAGTTAGCATTACAAAGTATTCCTTGTAATGTCTAGTTTGTTTGCCCCACCATGACTATAAGCCCCAGGCAGTACAGTCCATATCCAGATCTTTACCTGTTGTAGCTGCTTAGTTTTGGCAAGTTTTACTGGAGTTCCAACAGCTGTCAGTGAGAACTGCAGTCATGTCCCTGCTATAAACAGAAGAGTGAGTGAGTGAATATCCAAAAAAATGAAGGAATAATACCAGTGAAAGTTCATGATCAGGTCAGAGAATGCAGGAGAGACCAAGCCAGAAGAGGCAGCAAATCCCAAAGAAGCTGAGGAAGATGAAGATCTGAGAAAGAATAGTGAATCCAGAGGAAATATAAAGGTCACATCATGTTCAGCATGGAACTAAAAGATAAGCTATTTCAGCTGTAGAGTAAGTACTTCTCATCTCAGTATGGGAATTAAGATTTGTGCAAAAAATAAATATTGCAACTTGCCCCGTCATAAACTATTGGCTAATGTGGCTGCACTATTTGCCCATCAGTACAATCTGGATCTTTTAAAAACACTTTTGTCCTTTTATTACCATACTAATGGTACTCAATTAGCTGAAGTGGGACTAAATTCTTTCACACCTAAATCCTTCATCTTAAATTGCATGTTTATTTCATCATAGTTCTTTCGTGGTTGGAGGTGACAAAAGCTATGGAGTGAAAATAAAATATTGTGGACCATCAATCCCTCTAGATAACTTGCATTCCCCCTTTCTTTCATCTCCTTCACAGGAGATGCCATACTATCAAAATCAGCAATTTGGAAGCAGGGGTGGTGGAGAAATGGGTAAAATTGGGCCTTTCCAGTCTCACCACTGTCAAATCTAACAGGGTGGGACAGGAAATTACATATTCACAACAGAAGGGCAACAACAACAAAAGCAATTTTAAGAGGATTTGCATGTTTTGTTTTCAAGAAAGGAAACATCAGCAAGTTCATATGTGACAGACGGCCCACGCCTTCCTGCAATAAGCTCCACTTTCCCTAGCCCACCCCTTCCACTGGCCAAGTCCACACCCACATTCGCAGCATAGGACATAACTGAGCTGGCTTCCTTGTGAACAGCAGGAGAGAGAAATTCCCAGGTTCAAGTCAAGATTAGATAAAATCATCACAACCATGATGTTTGCAGACTATTTAGATCTCAAAACCAAAACTCCTCAAATTCCAGTTTTGTGTATGTTTCATTCAGACAACTATAGTCTGGGTTCGCACGACATGGTAACCCATCATGGGTGACTGCCCACAATGAATTAGCATGTTGTGCAAACCCAGACCGTTTTTATCAGGGTGGGTTGTTTTTTCCAAAATCCAACTGACTGCCACCCAGGGGCCTGTTGCCCCAAGGGTCTCTGGCAGGGGGTTGGATTTGGCCCCCTCTAAGGATTGCTGAAGCAGCTTTCATTTTGACAGCTTTCAAAATGCAAGGCACTTCAGTGATCTTTCCCCAAAACTGAAGATGTGCATCTACTTTTATATGAAGGATGGGGAGGGGTGCCGATTGGGGACCCCATTAAGGGGCTAGTGCACCAAAAAAGTATGGGAAACCCACAGATAAATGGGTAATTTTGAACCTTTTTCAGATTTAAATTACCCACTTACCTGCAGGTTTCCCATGCTTTTATGGTGCACTAGCCCCTTAAGGGGGACCCCAATTGGCACCCCACTCTCCCCCCTGCCCTCCCCACTCCTTCCCATGAAAGTAGACACACAACCCCATTTAATACTAAAGATTGCTCTTGCTGTTTGGATTTTGACAGCTGTCACTCTGTCAAAATCCAAGTGGCCTGAGGGATCTTTACAGGTAAGGGGACTCAATACAGGCTTGCACCTCCTGCACCCCTTTATGTTGGCCAAGTGCAACACAGAGGGTGCAGGAGGGACGAGCCAATTTCCTTCAGTTTTCCACTGTTGCACACATGTGCTCATCTGTGGGAAACTGAAGGAATTCTTTTTTAAAAAAGCAACAACACACCATTTGCCCAAATTCCCTGGGCATGGGGAAGTGTGAAAAAATTTCCCGGTCCCTTTTTTTGCACAAAAATGGGGCTGGGGAATTTTTTAGAAAGGGGGCTCTGACTGTGACCAAGATTGCCATGAGAGCCAGGAAGGGGGACTTGGAGACAAACAGGATGGGTCTGCTGCCAAGTCCCCTGGGGTGCTGGGTGGAGGACTGAGAGGGAGGGATGAGGACAAGGGGGTAAACAAGCCACACACTGTGGGCTGTTTGCCCAATCATCTGGCGGGTTGTTTACACCCACAGAGTGCATTTGATTTATCCTGCACAAGGCATTCAAAGATTAAGCTTCAAAATTTAATCTTGACAAAATAAAAATTCTGCATTTGGGTAGCAGGGCGGGAAGCAGGAAATCAATTTCTCCCTAAAAAAGAAAAACCACACTGGCTCTTGAGAACCAGTGTGGTGTAGTGGCTATAGTGCTGGACTGGGAGCCGGGAGATCTGGGTTCTAGTCCCCACTTGGCCATGGAAGCTGTCTGGGTGACTTTGGGCCAGTCACAGACTCCCAGCCCAACCAACCTCACAGGGTTGTTGGTGTGAGGATAAAATGGAGAAGAGAGGATTATATTCGCCACCTTCGGTTCCTTAAGGAGGACAAAAGGTGGGATATAAATGTAACAAACAAATGAATTAATTAATTAATTAATTAATTAATTAATAAAATGAATATTGAGGAATGCTCAAAGAAAGTACATGTTTATCAATCACTAGTATAAGTCATGATGGCTATATATTATCTCCAGTATCAGAGGCAGCATGCCTCTGTATGCCAGTTGTCAGGGAATAAAAGTGGGAAGGTGCTATTGCATTCATCTCCCGTTTGTGGCCTTCCCATGAGCATCTGGTTGGCCAATGTGTAGGGGTGTACGGATTTCCCACCGTCTGTTCCGGTGGGGAATCTGTGGGGGGAGGCGATCCGTTCCTCCCCCCCGGAATCCTCCACAGCAGTTCCCCTCCACTCAGATTCCTGGGGTGGGGGGAACTGGCTTGGGGGCACTTACCTTTCCTCCTGCCAGCCAGAGCCGTTCATCTCCTCCCTGTCCCTGCCGATTGCCTTTAAAAAAAAAAGTATTTTTTTTTAAAGGCGATTGGGAGGGTGTGCCCATAGACTTATACGCAAAATAGAGCAGTGAATCTTGCATATAAGCCTATGGACATGTAGACTTATATGCAAGATTCATGACTCTATTTGTGTGTAAGTCTATGGGCACATCCTCCCGATCGCCTTAAAAAAAAAAAAAGACTTTTTTTAAAAGGCAATCAGCAGGGACAGGGAGGAGGCAAATGGCTCTGGCTGGAAGAAGCAGCCGAGTGCCTTTTCGCCTCCAGTCCTCCTGAAGCAGAGGTTAGTTGGCCCGATCCACTGCGGATTCCTGAAACCAGATTACGGCCTCATTTGAATCCACAATGGATTTCTCTGACATCCCTACCAATGTGGAAACAGTATGCTGGACTAGATAGGTCTATGGTCTGATTCTAGCATGGCTGTTCTTATATTCTTAAAGAGAGGCTTGAAATTTACACATCTGTATTAAATCTGGCAGTATTAATACTTGTGATTTTTTAGTGATGTGAGTAAGGTTGGCAAAAAAAATCAATTCATTATCAAGACTGCTCAGTGAAAACAAGAGCTGGAAAAGACAAGAAAGATGGTCGTGATAAAAACAAATGAAGCAAGGCCCCGACAATGTTGTCTATTTCAAGATCAAGTTTGCAAGCCAATCATTATTTGTCATTCTACATTAAAACTTCACCCACTTCATAGAAGTGCTGGAATTGCTGTCTGCTCAATCAGTGTGAGCTCTAAAACCCAGCACTCGGCAATTGATATCCACTGCAGAGCCACTTTGTTAAGCAAACTGAACCTGTGGACTTTCTAAAATTACCAGGGGTGCACTGCTGCTTGCAATGGTGCTACTCAACATCTTATTCAGCTCTACCTCTGCAGTAGACTAATTAAAAGAGGAGTAAATGCAGTAATAATGACAAGCAGCCACTCCCATAGCTGCCATGGAATGGTTTGTTGATCATAGGGATTAGAAAGGGGTGCAGAAGCATATTGTTTAGAAAAAAGTTTGTGAAGTGAGGAATTGGTAGGGAAGAAAGAGTGATTATGTCATCTCATAGGGAAAGAGAAATGAACTCAGTGACCACATAACATTCTGCCTACAGCAGTACATAGTACTGCAAATACTTGCACTTTCCTCAGTGTCAGGGGCTCTGACCTGACGGGACGTTCTCAGAGTTTCTTGTTTAAAGTTTGTATCCACCTGTGACCTTTGGCGAGTGCAAATGATGTGCTAGTGCAAACTAGGTTAAGAACTATGTGCAAGAGGACAACCCAGCTAAAGCATTCATTGCATCGCATCGGTGATGCTATCCAGCCATCCCATCCTCTGCCGTCCCCTTCTCCTTTTGCCTTCAATCCTACCCAGCATCAGGGTCTTTTCCAGTGACTTTTCTCTTCGCATTTGGTGGCCAAAATATTTGAGCTTCAGCTTCAGTATCTGTCCTTCCAATGAGCACTCAGGGTTGATTTCCTTTAGGATGGACTGATTTGACCTCCTTGCAGTCCAGGGGACTCATAAGAGTCTTCTCCAGCACCACAGTTCGAAAGCATCAATTCTTCGGCGCTCAGCCTTCCTTATAGTCCAGCTCTCACAGCCATACGTTACTACTGGGAAAACCATAGCTTTGAATATACAAACCTTTGTCAGCAAGGTGATGTTTCTGCTTCTTACTATGCTGTCTAGGTTGGCCATAGCTTTCCTCCCAAGGAGGAAGCGACTTTTAATTTCATGGCTACAGTAATCGTCTGCCGTGATCTTGGAGCTCAAGAAAATAAAATCTGTCACTGGGTCACTGCTTCCATTTCTTCCCCTTCTATATGCCAGGAAGTGATGGGGCCAGATGCCATGATCTTCGTTTTTTTCATGTTGAGTTTCAAACCAGCTTTTGCACTCTCCACTTTCACCCTCAACAAGAGGCTCTTGAGATCCTCTTCGCTTTCTGCCATTAGGGTGGTATCGTCTGCATATCTGAGGTTGTTGATAATTCTCCCAGCAATCTTAATTCCGACCTGTGATTCATCCAACCCGGCATTTCTCATGATGTACTTTGCATATAAGTTAAATAAGCAGGGCAACAATATGCAGCCTTCTCGTCCTCCTTTCCCAATTTTGAACCAATTGGTTCTTGCTGTTGCTTCTTGACCCTCGTACAGATTTCTCAGGAGACAGGTAAGGTGGTCTGGTACTCCCATCTCTTTCAGAATTTGCCACAGTTTGTTGTGATCCACACAATCAAAGGCTGTAGCATAGTCAATGAAGCGGAAACAGACTTTTTTCTGGAATTCTCTTGCTTTCTCCATGATCCAGCGAATGTTGGCAATTTGACCTCTAGTTCCTCTGCCTCTTCGGAACCCAGCTTGTACTTCTGGTAGTTCTCGGTTCACATACTGCTGAAGCCTAGCTTGTAGGACTTTGAGCATCACCTTGCTGGCATGTGAAACAGCATCATCTTTTAGGATTTTAAATAGCTCAGCTGGAATACTGTTATCTCCGCTAGCTTTGTTGTTAGTAATGCTTCCTAAGGCCCACTTGACTTCACTCTCTAGGATGTCTGGCTCAATTTCAGTGACCACACTATCATGGCTATCAGGGACATTAAGATCTTTCCTGTATAGTTCTTCTGTGTATTCTTTCCACCTCTTCTTAATCTCATCTGCTTCTGTTAGGTCCTTGCTTTCTTTGTCCTTTATCATGCCCATCTTTGCACAAAATGTTCCTTTGATATCTCCGATTTTCTTGAAAAGATCTCTAGTCTTTCCCATTCTGTTGTTTTCCTCAATTTCTTTGCATTGTTCTTTAAGAAGGCCTTCTTGTCTGGAACTCTGCATTCACTTGGGTATATCTTCCCCTTTCTCCCTTGCTTTTCGCTTCCCTTCTTTCCTCAGCTACTTGTAAAGCCTCATCAGACAGCCACTTGGCTTTCTTGCATTTCTTTTTCTTTGGGATGGATTGAGTTGCTGCCTCCTGAATAGGGATGTACGAAAGGTACTTACCTTTCCGCAGATTATGCTGATGCTGCGGGGGAGGCGTTCCATCCCTCCCCCCGGAATCCTGGCTGGGGGGGAGGCGCTCCGTTCCTCCCCCCCAGAATCCTGGCCGGCCGGCTCCACTCCGCAGGGATTCTGCGGAGCCGCCAGCCGGCTCCGCCAGCAGCCGGACATCCGGCCGCTTACTAGCAGGGACACAAATGGCAGTGGCCATAGCCGCCACCATTTGCGTCCCTGCAGTCAGCCATGATAGGCTACGTAAATGTTTACGTAGCCTATCACGGCTGAGTAAAAAAAATAAAACGCGCGTACGCAAATGGCGGCGCCCATGGGTGCCGCCATTTACGTTCCTTATTTTGGCATGTCTTAGTCTGCGTAAACATTTATGTAGACTAAGACGGCGAAAATAAGGGGAACGCAAATAGCGTAGAAGCTACGCTATTTGCGTTCCCCTTATTTTCGCCGTCTTAGTCTATGTATGTTTACGTATACTAACGTAAACCAAAATAAGTTTATACTAACATGCCAAAATAAGGAACGCAAATGGCGGCGCCCATGGGCGCTGCCATTTTTGTATGCGCATTTTTTTGTTGTTGTTTTTTACACAGCCGTGATAGGCTACGTAAACATTTACGTAGCCTATCACAGTGTTTTTTAAAAATCTAGCCGTGATAGCCTACGTAAATCTTTACGTAGCCTATCACTTCTTTTGTTTTGTTTTGTTTTTACCTGGAAATGGTGGCGGTGGCAGCCGGTCGGAAGACTGGCTGCCGCAGCCGCCGCCATAGCCGCCGCCGGAGCCGCCGCTGCCAGGAAGATCTGCCTAAGGTAAGTCCCGTCCCGGGGGGGCGGGGGGCCATTCCACCACCAATTTCGGGGGGCCGAATGCGCTGGCATTCGGCCTCCCCAAGATCCGTGGTGGAACTTTCGTATATCCATACTCCTGAACAATGTTATGGACCTTCGTCCATAGTTCCTCAGGCACTCTATCAGGTCTAATCCCTTAAATCTATTCCTCACCTCCACTAGATATTCATAAGGGATATGATTTAGATCATACCTGAACGGTTCAGTTGTTTTCCCTATGTTCTTCAATTTAAGCTGAAATTTTGCAACAAGAAGCTCATGATCTGAGCCATAGTCAGCTCCAGGTCTTGTTTTTACTGACTGTATAGAGCTTCTGCATCTTTGGCTGCAAAGGACATAATCAATCTGAATTCGATATTGACCATCTAATGATGTCCATGTGTAGAGTCACCTCTTGTGCTGTTGGAAAAGAGTGTTTGCTATGATCAGCGTGTTCTCTTGACAAAACTCTATTAGCCTTTGTCTTGCTTCATTTTGTACACCAAGGTGATGCTTCCCTGTTATCCCGGTGCTTTCTTGACTTCCTACTTTAGCATTCCAATCCCCTATGATGAAGAGGACATCTTTTTTTGGTGTTAGTTCTAGAAGGTGTTGTAGGTCTTCATAGAACCAATCAACCTCAGCTTCTTCAGCCTCAGTGGTTGGGGCATAGACTTGAATTACTGTGATGTTGAATGGTTTGCCTTGGATTCGTACTGAGATCATTCTATCGTTTTTGAGATTGTACCCCAGTACTGCTTTTCCCACCCTTTTGTTGACTATGAGTGCTACTCCATTCCTTCTAAGGGATTCTTGCCCACAGTAGTAGACATAATGGTCACCTGAATTAAATTCGGCCATGCTTGTCCATTTGAGTTCACTGATTCCCAAGATGTCGATGTTCAATCTTGCCATCTCATGTTTGACCACCTCCAGCTTACCGTGATTCATTGATCTTACATTCCAGGTTCCTAGACAATATTGTTCTTTACAGCATCGGACTTTCTTTTCAGTTCCAGACACATCCACAGCTGTGTGTCCTTTAGGACCCTACCCTCTGCTCTTCCCCAGTAGTATATTGGACACCTTCTGACCTGAGGGGCTCATCTTCCGGCCTCATATCTTTTAGCCTTGTGATACGTTCCATGGGGTTTTCTTGGCAAGAATACTGGAGTGGGTTGCCATTTCTTCCTCCAGTGGACCACATTTTGTCAGAACTCTCCACCATGACCTGTCCGTCTTGGGTGGCCCTGCAAGGCATAGCTTATGGCTTCACTGAGTTATGCAAGCCCCTTCGCCACAACAAGGCAGTGATCCATTAAGGGGAGTGTGGACTATTGTAGTGGTACAATACAGATGTTATGCACTGCTGCAATGTAAAGTAAAGTAAGGGAGAAACCAGACATGTGTGACTTGATTAAATATATCCCCCCCCCCACATTTAGCTATAAAGCAGGGGTGGAAGTTAACTTTTTATACTAGAAGGAGCATATGAGCGTGTGTGTGCGTGTGTAGAATTGAAATCTGCTCCCCTCGCCATTTTATCTTGCTTTGCTCCACTGCTATAAGCCATTTTCTCCCTGCCAGCTCACTGCCAGTATTGGAGCCAGGGTCAATAAAACAGCTTAAAGCGCAGGAGTAAGGAGCACAAGTTGGT
Source organism: Heloderma suspectum (assembly GCF_057233095.1). NCBI lineage: Eukaryota > Metazoa > Chordata > Lepidosauria > Squamata > Helodermatidae > Heloderma > Heloderma suspectum. The sequence continues at coordinate 67,488,016 of NC_139460.1, read as the reverse complement.
GGGTTTTGTTTCTTTTAGAATAAAATATTATTCTAGCTTCCACCTCTGCTTTACAGAGAAAGGTAAACATATAGAGATCTGCTTTGATCCTCACAGGAGCTGAACAGTGGTGACTGGGGGGCATTGTGCCAGCACAAGGGAACTACTGTCCAGTCCAATTCCTCTCACACCTTTGCAGCAGAGGATATAGCTGTACTGGAAGATGGACTGAAATACATTTGCTGGAAACCTCCATTTTGAAATGACACAATTATTTTAAACAAAAGATGTGTTGATACTGTTCTTCATCAAAGTTCCGCATTTGAATCAAGGCACTGTTGACTATTGTCTGAGGTCAATTCAGCCAAAAGATCATTGCCTCAGGGCTTCCTCCACTTTAGGGAATCAAAGGAAAAGAACTTGAAAGGCTTCAGTCACACCAAACAGTTTCTCTCAACCAGAGTGGCAGTAGCAGAGAAAAAACTGTGGGAAAAAGTAGAGGATAAAATAAAAGCAAGTTTTACCATAAATCTAAATCCTGCCAAAATGTTTTTGTTTTTGTTTTTGTTTTCAAATGAACATTCGGGGGCCAGAAATTCAGGCTTACTATTAGTAAGTCCAATTTTTACAGAGCAAATGTCTGCCTACTTTGCATCTGGATCCACCTGGCCACATCCCAATGTTTAACTCTCAAACTGCAAGTTTGGGGTTCCTTCCACAGGAAGTCCAAGCAATCTTCCTAGATGTATGAGATCCTTCCTGGCCATATCCAGCAAAAGGACACTCTGTTAAACAGAGTAGATGGACAATAGAGATGCTTGAGGAACTCAGTCTTTGTTCAAGATTGATAAGGAATGTGTATGTTTAAGAGAAGTAAGAAAGAACTAAGTGTGTGTGTGAGAGGGGGGGTGTTGCATATGTGTGAATGGATATTGGTATGTGATAGGAGGTGTGATGTGTGTGTGTGTGTGTGTGTGTGTGTGAGAAAGAGAGAGAGAGAGAGAGAAGGGTGGGCTATGTGGCAGAGAGAGTGTGGCATGTGGGGACCTTAAGAGAAAGAGAAACATTTGGGATGGCTCTGACCCCACCACTGCCAGTGATCATAGAATCATAGAAATAGTAGGGTTGGAAGGGGCTTACAAGGCCATCAAGTCCGACTCCCTGCTCAGTCCAGGAATCCAAGTCAAAGCAGCCCTGACAGATGGCTGTCCAGCCTTGTCTTGAATGTCTCTAGTGTGGGAGAGCCCACCACCTCCCTAGGTAATTGGTTCCATTGTCGTATAGCTCTAACAGCCAGGACATTTTTCCTGATGTTCAGCCGGAATCTGGCTTCCTGTAATTTAAGCCCATTATTCCGTGTCCTGCACTCTGGGATGATTGAGAAGAGATCCTGGCCTTCCTCTCTGTGACACCCTTTCAAGTACTTGAAGAGCACTATCACATCTCCCCTCAGTCTTCTCTTCTCAAGGCTAAATATGCCCAGTTCTTTCAGTCTCTCCTCGTATGGCTTTCTTTCCAGTCCCCTGATCATCTTTGTTGCCCTCCTCTGAACCCTCTCCAGCCTGTCTGCATCCTTCTTCAAGTGTGGTGCCCAGAACTGGACACAGTACTCCAGATGAGGCCTAACCAGTGCTGAGTAGAGGGGAACTAGTACTTCCCGGGATTTGGAAGCTATGCATCTATTACTGCAGCCCAAAATAGCATTTGCCTTTTTTGCAGCCATATCACATTGTTGGCTCATATTCAGCTTGTGATTGACAACAATTCCAAGGTCCTTCTCACTTGTAGTCTTGTTGAGCCACGTATCCCCCATCTTGTAACTGTGCATTTGGTTTCCTTTTCCTAGGTGCAGAACTTGGCATTTATCCCGGTTAAATTTAGTTCTGTTGTTTTCTGCCCAGTAGTCCAGTCTATCAAGATCATTTTGAATTTTGTTTCTCTCTTCCAGGGAATTGGATATCCCACCCAATTTTGTGTCATCTGCAAATTTGATCAGCACTCCCTGCACCTCCTCCTCCAAGTCATTACTAAAAATATTGAAGAGCACTGGGCCCAGGACTGAGCCCTGCAGTACCCCACTCGTTACCTTTCCCCAGTTTGAGAAGATCCCATTGAGAAGCACTCTTTGAGTCCGGTTCTGTAGCCAACTGTGGATCTACCTGATAGTTGTTTCATCTAGCCCACTTTTAAGTTAACCAGTTTGCTCATCAGGATGGGGCACTTTGTCAAAAGCTTTGCTGAAATAGAGGTATATTATGTTCACACCATTCCCACAGTCGGCAAGGGAGGTTACCTGATCAAAAAATGAGATCAGATTAGTCTGGCGGGATTTGTTCTTGACGAATCCATGTTGGCTTCGAGTAATCACTGCATTGTTTTCAAGGTGCTTATGGACTGATTGCTTTATAATCTGCTCCAGAATTTTCCCAGGGATGGCCCCACCCACTGCTGGCATGCAGACACCAAAAGAAGGAATGTAGTCCTCAATGAGAAAAAGGTTGCCCACTCCTCAATTCATGGCTCTTCCCTAGTCCAAGTCCCAACACTTTATGCAATACTCCATGCTGGTTGAAGAAGTTACACTCCTATACCAATCTCAGCTATTTGAGCTCTTTGCAAGTGGAGGGGACTGTGCTGAGAGATCAGAGCTACATAAATTTGCCTTTCTTGCTAGGGTAGATTGATATAGTAACTGTGGTGGCTCAAGCAACCATGGCAACTAAACAGCTAAATTGCTGGCAGCATTGGCTTTGCCACTACTTTTCTAGACGGCTCAATCAATCTTATTCTTCATTTAGAAATACACTCTAGAGACCAGAGCCTAGATATCCTTTCCTAGGAGTAGTCAAGACATTTAAAGCTTAAACAACAGCCAAGTTAAACTAAGCATGGATTTAAAACAAATTAATTTGTATTTAAACCAGATTCTCTGTGTGGATTTATTTACAGCATTTATATATTCCTCCTTTTTACACAAGCAGCCTCAAAGTGGCATACAACAATCAATAAAGCAGTACAAATACCAACAAACAACAATAAACCTGAAAGGAGGATAAGAGAAGATGTAGTACTGACTTACATGCAAGGTTACTTCCAGACAAGGCCTACATTTTGCAATCACTCTGCCTCATTCATGGAATGTTACAGGGGGTCAAGATGATTATTATTTAAATTTGTAGCCCTCCCATGTGTTTCCTGCCACTTCCATCTTTTTCTTACCAGAAAAAAATTAGTTAAGGAAGAAAAGATGGAACTGCTGCACAATGCCTTTTGATGGTTTGTACTAGGTGCCCTCTGTCTGGAAGCACCCAATCTTGGATTATATGGGTTAACAAACAACACACTCCTATTTTTACCAGCACTAAAATATCTTGGTCATAACAAACTAGCTCATTCTCATTAAAATAATTGCTTCAATTGAATTCAAAGTGCACTGTTGTCATTGAAGTTCAGAATTCAAATTAAAGGGTTGTATGTACAACCCAGCTTTCCTTCACTGCTGACACAAAAGAGCTAAAATCAATAAGATACAATATAATTAAATGTTTTGACATGTGCTTAACTATTTTAAGTGTACAAGAAATCAAAATATCCTTGAAATCTTGAGATAAAGGTTATAGTCATTTTCTGTAATGCAACTGGCAGTTATAGAAAGATTTCTAGGCGTTCTGAATTAATTGTGCAGTTGCAAGGGTATGGCTGCATAATTTTCCAAAACCAAGAGCCGTAACATTCATAAGTTGTATGGGCGGAAAAATATATGAGGCAAAAGGCTGCTCACATTCAGACAGACTGATTCAAAGGATGTACCATATGTAATGTACAAAAACAAGGGATGTATGTACCCTTGTTTTAAAACAATGCCAGTGGTGTCTTACGCCAGCTGTCCCAACCAGAGAGAAGTCCAACACATTGCAAAGACTTCCAGCTCGTGACTCCCGACATTCTCTCTCAACTTACCAGCAGGCAGCCGTGGAATATGCACACAAATGAACAAGTCATTTAAGACAGGCATTCTCAAATAGCAAGGCATTGCATTCAATGGCTGATGATTAGGTGGTCAATAATGAGTCCTAATGGGATATTATTATATTGTGAATGAACTAATTAGAGTAAAATCTCTAATGGCTGTTTGGCAGCAAACACATTTCAGAGACACAGCATTGTGTCCTAACATTACTGGCTAATCCTTTCACTGAAACTCCGTGCACTGCAAACTGTTGTAATACATACCTGCTGAAACTTTTGAAAGACATGGAGGCAGGGATAATACACTCATAATGGACTTCTCTGGGATCAGTATCTGAAAAAATGTGTTGATAAGGGCACAGAACTTAAGTCTGGCTTTCTTGGTAGCAAACGGAGACTGCTGTTCAGACTTCTGGAATTACACAGAAGTAAAACTCTCATGCCACATAATGTCAAATTTAATGAGCCTGATATAGAAGTGGATATCTATATCTGCCCTGAAATGTGAAACTTATTTTGAAGAGCTTCTAAAGAACCTTGATCCAGAGAAACAATTCCCTAGCACTAGCCAACTGAAAATATAGCTAAGACTTTAATGATAACAAAGAAGGAAAGAAGGAATTAAAAGGTGTCTAAATTATGGAATATACATATACAGACGTGTAAAGCAAAAATTAAGTTTAGAATTAATGGTTTTATTGATGGGCACTCAGTATTTTATACTCAGTATTTTATTTATATCTATTTTTAAAAGTTCACATTTAAAGAATGAAATCTTTGCCTTCTCCCTCCAATCCACCATGAATGAAGACGGGGCAAGAAATGGGTTCAAACTGGGTACAACTTTATATAACTTGGCAGAATCTAGGAATGGGTGAGAATTTTTATCAGCTCATGTTTTTTTTTTTTATGAGGATTTACAAAATTTGTACATTTCTTCATCAACAGGATGGAAATAACCTGAGGGTTGTTTTTTTTTTTTTTTTTTTATCAAATATAGGTGAAACCCAAACTGACAGATTCATCCACCTGACAGATACATCCATCCAGACCTAGAGCTTTAAGTCCCTAACTCTTAAAACTCTGGCTTTGAATCCCTATGTATTCATCCATGCTTGCATTGTTCTGCTGAAATAGGGTGGCCACCTCTGTTTTCCTCATCTTTAACAGCTATATGGCAGGCAGGTACAATGTGGTCCTCTCCATGCTGGGATTACTGTACCTATTGAATTTGGCCACAGTGCAGATGGGTGTGAAATTTGTTTCCATTCGTTTTTGATAAGAATTTGCCAAAATTTGCCCATTTCTTTATATATGGGATGGAAAGAACTTGAGAAATTTGAATGTGGGAAAAAGCAAAACTAACAGATCCATACATCTCTGGTAGACTTCGCGACAGAGACATGTTAGCCCATGGCTAATGCTGATCATTGTGGGCCCCTGTTCTTCAAGACAGAACTAAGAGGCTGTACTCGCTGTCTACCTGTAAAGGGCAACAGTGCCGAATGTGGCTGCTGCCAGTTTGGTGCTTGTCCTGGCCAGCACACATGAGGGGTCAGCTGGATTCCCCCAAGGTGTTCGCCAAACTAAGCTATGCTTAAAGTCTTGCCAGACCACACTGTAGCTGCCTGCTTGTTGTCATGGGGTTTAAGCTGCTCCACTCAATAACTAACCCAAAACCTCAGGAGCAAACGAAGAAGGTGAAAAAAGGCACTTTCTGCTAGCCAGTTGCAAAGGTACCCATCCAGGGATGTATGAGAATTTTATCTATGTTCATAAATCATCCAACAATGTCATTTCGTATTGCGAACACAAATAGTAGATTTTCTTTCAAGAAATGTTCGCAAATTAATGGAAATTGCAATCATGTTAAAAAAATGTTCATCTTTTTCTTTAATGTACATTTTAATGCTTTAGTAATGGGGGGATGCACACTTCTACCAAACATGCACAGAAACATGCATTTTTCCTGTTCAAATGTGCACTTTTTCCATTCGAACGAATAAAAAAAAAAGATTGAAATCGAAAACTGGAGCAAGGTGAAATGAGCTTGAAACTGCATTTCAGAGAGTTCCACCCCTATGCCCATTGGATTACTACTACTGCCAGCTCCCATTGGCTGGGCTTTCTCACAGACAGTGGTTCACAGTGGTTCAGTGAACCACTGTCTCTTGCTCCAATGCAACAGTTTGAGCTGAAGGGTTCAGTGCACGGGTAATAATCCTGGCTTTATCAGGAGCAACCTCCAGTCCTTGCCCACACCCCTAGAATGACGCATAAGCGCTATTCAGACTCTCTCTGCTCTTCATGTCCCTTTGAAGAGGGGAGGGGCAAATCTGCCAAGGAGGAGTACCAAAATTCAATATATCATTAACAACAAACTGTTACATGCAAATAATACTTTAAGTAAATATCTTTATATCACATTGTATCTGGGCTTTTTGTTTTTACTCTTCATTCTGTTTCTGTAGTGCTCCAAGGATGGTGTCACATGTTAGTCCTCCTTAGAGTAGACCCATTGAACTGAATGAGATTTCAGTTAGTCATGATTAACTCACGTCCCATTCATTTCAATGGGTCTGTACTAAGGAGGACTAAGAGTGGATACTACCCTGAGTGCTTTAAGCAAAATATCACAGCACTACCTCTGGACAGCCATTATTTCTGATGGGCCTGTTTTGCTATCAGTTGTGTTTTTGCAAGTAAATGCTGAAGTGAGTGAAACCTGATATTAAGTGAAGAATCTCTATTCACATTGGTATCCCCCCCCTTAAGTTTCTTACAATGCAACTGTATACAGCTCTACTCAAAAGTAAGTCCCATTCAGTGGGGCCTACTCCCAAGTAAGTGGGCATAGGACTTACCTGGGAACAAGTCTCATTGATCTCAAGGAAACTTACTTTTGAGTAGACATGTACAGGATTTCACTGCTGGGGACCAGTCCTGTGAACCACTGCTTGTTGCTCCAGTGCAACAGTTTGAGGGTTCAGTGCATGGGCAATAATCCTGGCTTCATCGAGAGCAACCTTCAGTCCTTGCCTACATTCCTAGTATGACGCATAATCACTATGCAGGCATCCCTTTGGGGATACAGCAGAGGTGAGAAATTATTGTTATAACCTGTAACAAAGCACATCCCGAGTTCTTTTTTAGAACGGCCTTACTATTGATATTCCTGTTCCTGATTACTACTAAGAGGCATCGATGGAATGGTTATGCTCCACTTTTAAAGCATAGGATGCTGCTTGGGCTGCCACAGCACGTGCCACTGCGATATCTGAATTGATCTCTCCAATAAGTTCACCATCAAAGAACTCTATTATGGCTGCTGATTCAGTCCCCAATGCTATATATAGCTACACACCAATGTTTGAGGTAATCAGTGTGTGAGTAATACAGAATTATTAAATAATGTTTCCTTGATTTAGCACAACCATTGATTTTCTATAAGACTGCTCCCTTCACCCATCAATGTTCTGTCAAATTGGCATAATTCCTGGTTTCTGAAAACAATTTTATGATCATGTTCAAGTATCTTTAAAAACTGCTGTCACTAATCATTCCTCTTCTTCTTTTTTTAATAGATAGGCAAACAAAACAAAAGTATGTGTCACAAATTTTGGCTTTAGGAAAACACACAGAGAGAGAGAATGGACCAGACCACTAATGCTGCTACAGCTTTACTTCCCCCCCCCCTATTTGAGTGGAAATAGAATTAGAAAAAAAAATGGTGTAGAACTAGAAATCCAGAGACGATAATTCAGCTTGGATTTTCAAAACAATATGCAAATATAAGCCTCTCTTATACCTGCAGCTTCTAGCCATGTGCATGGGCCGATCTACATTGCACCCGCCATCGCAACGAATTTGGGGTCCTGTCGGGTTAAAAGCTCTCGCATTAAAACATGATTATCTACATTCAGCCATTTTCTCCGTTGTGGTGCTTCATCAAATGTGCGAGCTCGGTTCACACTTGAGCGCTGTGCTGTTTTCCTGCTCTTAAAGACGGCAGCTCTCATTGGAGGAGCAGAAACTCTCCCTGTTTCTGCTGATTCCACGCCCACCACACTGCAGTGGCGTGGGAGAGGCTTGTCATTTTCCGCATGTTTTCCTGGCCTTGGGGGAAATGACCAGCTTGTCCCTTGCCACCACCACTATAGCAGGTGGGGGGGAGGGAAGAAGGTGGCACCTATCTTCTTCTCCAACCCCACCTGCTGGAGGCCAGGGCGAGAGGCTGGGGGGGTGTCTGCCAGTGCTCTTTTACCCACGCCAGCCCTTGACAGCTGGCACGAGGAAGAGGGGCAGTGGCTGCGCCACCCAACGCTCGCGTTTTGGGGGGGCTGCTGTCTTCTTCGAAGCTTTGAAGCTTCACATAGGTCCCGGTCAGTAGTTGTATGGGCAACCGCCTGGGAATCAGGCTTCCTGCATTGAGCAAGGGGTTGTTCTGTCCCTTCAAATGAAACTAACTTTTATCCCCTTCTATTCCCTGCTTCGGCTTTTTTTTTTTTTTTTAATTAAGGCGTTATCTTCGAAGAATCGTGGCTTCTCCGCGATGTTTTTTTTTCCTAATTCAAGCATGATCTTTGAAGATTCAAAGATGTGATCTTCAAAGATCATGCCTGAATTAGGGGGAAAAAAAACATTACGGAGAAGCCACGATTCTTCGAAGATAACGCTTTAATTTAAAAAAAAAAAAGCTGAAGCAGGGGATAGAAGGGGGTAAAACCTAGTCTCATTTGAAGGGATAGAACAACCCCCTGCTCAATGCAGGAAGCCTGATTCCCAGGCGGTCACCCATCCAACTACTGACCAGGACTGACCCTGCTTAGCTTCTGAGATCAGACAAGCGTACAAGCATCCAGCCCTTTGCTTGTTGCTGAGGAAACATTGAGTGCTGAGGAAGCTATGCAATCAGTAGCCGGAAGACAACATGGGGCCATCAAGAGCTGTGATTGGACAGGAGAGAAATACAAACACCACCGTATATGGACAGGCGGGGGAAGAGACTACGACCAGATATGGTAGTGAAGGTGGAAAATCAGAGCACGTTAAGGGGAAATGCCGGGATATCAGGGTATTGAAAGTGGTAGCATGGAAGCAGGAAATTCTGGTTCCAATGTGAGGAGGGTACTGCGTAGTGTGAAAGACAGGTGGTAAAACCTCATTGGAAGCGAAAAAATCTGTAAGTGTAGATCAGCCCTAAGTCCCTTCCATTTCCATTCTCTTCCAGTGACTTCCCCTTTCAGGCTTCTTCATGCCTTCTAGTCTTGCCCTCTTTCCTGTGGACCATTCCTTATTCCATCCTTTCCTTCAAAACTCCTATTTGCTTCTCTCATCCTGCAATGTTCCTCAGGCCCTTAAGCCTCTCCTTCCCTAGGCTGTTCTTCCTGCTTTTTAGTTTTTAGGATAATGGCAGAGGAGACAATGGGAGGCACCTGCTGGAGCCTCTGCCTGTCCCACACCTCTGTGACATTAGGATGGCTCAGCTTGTCACTGCCAGAGATTCACCATGTCCAAGGCCAGCCCTACCATTATGGAGGCTCATGTGCACACATCAGGTGGGGAAGCGGGAAGAGCAGCAAATTGTGCTGCTCTTCCCCTGCCCCCCCCAGGAGGGCCCACCCATGCCTCATCACCATCTCCAGTGGGTGCTGTCAAGAGCTCTGATAGCTGCTCTCCCACTGTGGCGTTTGCCTAAGGATGGACGAAAGTCCCTTACCTGGTCCCGCAGGTGTTTTCGGTGGGGGGGGAGGCGCTCCGTTTCTCCCCCTGAAATTCTTGGCAGGGGGGAGGCGCCCCGCCCCTCCTGGCCAAAATTCAGGCCAGGGGGGAGGTGCCCCATCCCTCACCGCTGAAATTCAGGCCGGGGGGGAGTGCCCCGTCTCCCCGGCTGCGAAATAAAAAAGTAAATTGGAAAAAAAAACATGATAGGCTAAGTAATGATTGACGTAGCCTATCACGGCTAGATTTTCAAAGTCAGCCGTGATAGGCTATGTAAATCTATACGTAGCCTATCACGGCTGACTTTAGGGGGGGGAAGGGCAAATAGCGTTGCCCTTATTTTTGCCGTAGTCTACGTAAATCTTTACGTAGACTACCCGTGCCCAAATAAGGAATGCAAATGGCGGCACCCATGGGCGCCACCATTTGCGTACGCACTTTTTTTCCCCCAAAGTCAGCCGTGATAGGCTATGTAAAGATTTACGTAGCCTATCACGGCTGACTTTGAAAATCTAGCCGTGATAGACTACATAAATCGTTACGTAGCCTATCACGTGTTTTGTTTTGTTTTTACTTTACGGGGAAATGGCGGTGGCGGCAGCTGGTCGGAAGACCGGCCGCTGCCCCCGCCGAAACGCTGCTGAAACGCTGCCGGGACCCACCGCCAAGAGGTTGATTCAACAGAGGTAAGTCCCATCCGGGGGGGGCGAGAATTTCCCCATCAATTTTGGGAGAATTTCCCCATCAATCAGAGATTCGTGGAGAAATTCTCCGCCATCCCTACGTTTGCCACAGCAAGAAAGCAGCTGGCAGGGCTCTCTAGAACTGCTGGTGCGCCACCACTTTTTCTTACTATGGCCATAAGCACAGAAGCTTGTAGCTGCTCACCTTTCACAGGAGCTCTGTGGCTGACAAGAGGCACAAGACAGGAGTGGCCCGGTGAGCAAGAGCAAGTGAGCAGGCAGCGGCAGCCAGGGGAGGGTGCAGTGCAACCAAGGAGGTTGCAGTGGCAGGGGGGTTGCTTGAGGTGGCAAGATCTGTTGAGCCAGGCCTGACCATGTCCACTAGACTGACATTCTCTCTAGCCCAAAACTCTGCAGAGCCAACTATCCTCTAGCTCGCTAATGAATACACACAAGCAAGACCACAGTAGAACATCCATAAAACCACCAAAAGGGGAAGAAGAAGATCACAGCAGCAGGACCCTACTGAGTTGGTCATGCAAAAAAACTGTGTACACACTGTGTACTCTCTCTCTCACACACACACACAACCTGTATAGTAAAAAAAACCCTTTTAAATGGGGGGGATCTCCAATCATGTAGACAAGTTTACACATGCAGAGTCTGCATGCATATAGGGTCTGTTCATGTAAAACCTGAATGTGCAGGTTTTACACATGAATGTGTAGGCCAGAGTTGGGATCGCACTGTGATCCAAGTAGGGATGTCAGAGAATTCCGCCATGGATCTTGGTGAGGCCAAATGCCAGTGCATTCGGCCACGAACTCCATGGCGGAACGGCCTGCCACCCCCCCACCCCCCCGCGGATCCCCCCCCGGGATGAGACTTACCTGGGGCGGATCTTCCGGGTGGTGGCAGCTCTGGCTGCCGCCACCGCCATTTGCAGTCTTGTAAAAAAAAAAAAAAACCAACGCCATAGGCTACGTAAAGATTTATGTAGCCTATCATGGCTGGGTTTAAAAAAAAAAATGCCTACACAAATGGCGGCATCTACAGCCACCACCATTTGCTTTCCTTATTTTTGGCCGTCTTAATCTACGTAAATATTTACGTAGACTATGACGGCGAAAATAAAGGGGAACGCAAATAGTGTAGCGGGTGCTATTTCCGTCCCTTTTTGATTCGCCATTTTAGCCTACGTAAATATTTATCCAGCTGCGGACGGCTCTGGCCTGGCTGGGCCTGGCCGGCTGCTCCGTGGAGCTGCCGCAGAGCACAGCCAGCCATGGAGGATTCCAGGGGGGAGGAACGGATCGCCTCCCCCCCCCGTCGAGGATTCCAGGGGGAGGGATGGAACACCCCCCCACACCATCAACATAATCCGCGGAAAGGTAAGTGACTTCCGTACATCCCTAGATCCAAGCACCCCATGTGTGCTCATTATCCATGGGTGGTCACATGAGAGGGGCTTTGCATGCATAGCAAAGAGCAGGTACAGTGCCAGAAAGTGTCAGCATCAGAAATAGCTTAATCAAGAGAGAAAAGTCCTACAGTACAAGGAAAGGCAGAAACTTAAGCTCACATACCAAATTCCTTCTTATCTCCAAATAGGGCACTTTGTCTCACTTTAAGCAAAAGCTACCACATCTTCCTAAGCTAAATGTTTGGGGAATGCAGCTCCTAGCTATGTAGTTTCCTATCTGTAGCTGGAGATCAGCATGACATTCTCCCGAGGCCAACCCTGAAGCATTTCAAAAGACTCTGTGTTAAGGTCCTTTATGCTGCTATGATATTTTGCATGCAGTCTTTCTGAAATATTTTAGAATGGAAAATGAGGGAAACAACTACCACCTCTGCACAGCCACCTGAGGGACTAGAAAGCAACAGGAAGATTAGAATATAGAGAGGTATATCATTCACATACAAGGATGGCAGAGGTGTAATTAGGGATGGGTAAATATGCCAAGCCCAGTTTCACTCCGGTTCTTGGTTTTCCAGTGCTGAATTCATTCCATCCTGATTCCACATCAGATTGCTTTTTGTTTTTGTCCACGTGAAAATTTGTATGCATTCTTGTCTGCAATTTTTTTTAAAAAAAATCCACATTTTTGTACACATTTTTTTTCCAAATGTACGCATTTTTGTGCACATGTTTGCCAGAGAGCTTCAGCTCTTGGGTGGTACAGGAAATAATAAATACATTATTCCCCATTGAATAAACCATTTTTCTGCATGTTGTTCTACAAATATTTGTGCGCATTTTTTGAAATGTTCACATTGTTTGATATCCTCTTGTTTTCTTGTGAACTGCTTTGCAACTTCACAAATGTACACATTTCAGTGGCAAAGTGCATTCTAGTTCATGTTGATGTTTGGGTAGTGTGAATTTGGTAAGTTTTCATTGAAATTTGAACCAAATGAATTCCTCACCTATCCTTAGCTGTAACAGCAGGTGAAGCACCAAATAGGCTCATCACAATCTGAGCAATATGTATCCAATAGTGCAGAGGATTTGTTTTAACTTTAACTTTGAGATGTTCTAGCATAGTCAAATAATGTATAGTTAAACATCTACTTTAAATAATTTCATCTAGCTATTCACTTTCAATTAAACAGTCATAACTAGATCTTGACTTCTGCTTTGAAGGTAGTTTATTATAAGAATGCCCCCACCTTTTAAAGGAATCACTCCTTCCACATGCATACCATCTCAAGAATGTCCACCATGTGGTAGCTCATAAACAATTGTGAACCATAAATCATGAAATACAATGTTCCCAGCATATCCTTTCTCTGACAGTTTGTTCCTGCATGCTAATTGGCAGGTTCCCATGGGCCATATATTTTTTCCCTCTGAATACTGAAAAGGTTTAGTGCTACAAGGATAAAATGCAAATCATATTAAATTACAGACAACATACAACACGATGTCACACATCATAGAATAATGATCACAACTGCTAAAGGGAATCTAGCACAAAATAAAGAATTTAAAGAAAGTTGAGCCAAATTGAAATTAAATTTCTGACTGCTTGAAACTTATTAAAAAGGGTTCATTAATATGCAGACTCTTCCATAGCAATTTCATTGTCAATGATTAAAAAAAAAAACTTTTGACAAACTTCCTGGTTCAACTATTCCACAGGGCTCTATCTTGTCCTCCCTCCTGTTCAATATGTATGTAAGGCTGCTGGGCAGAAGCATGAGAAGATTTAAAATAAGGCACAACCTGTATGCTGATGATGACAGCTTCCTCTATCTCTCTTTTTTATCTGGAATGCTCTTATATATTAGCCTAGTTCAGATTTAACAAAAACAACCATGGTTTGTTATTACATGTGTGTGGCCTGCATGTTCCCCTTCCTTTCATGTGTGAAGGGGGGAGATTTTAAACTTCTGTTATTGGCTAGGAAAGATGGTTTCTTGCTGCATACATACTTGGCAATGGTGGTGTGCTCAAATCTCAGTTAGTCAACAAGCCAGGATATCAAATCAAGCTCTGCCTCTGATCCTTGTTTGATATCCTGGCTTGTTAACAAACTGTGGTTTAAACACATCACCACTTACCGGCACCTGATGCAGCAACAAACCACAGTTTGAGCATAACCAAAACAGAAGCTTTAAGTTTTTAAACTTACATTATTTTCAGGCATATGAATGAAGGGAAATGGGGAATGTAGAACCTTAGACTTAAGTTGGCTTGTGCATGGATCTGAATCAAACCATTGCATCTGGCCACTGGATATAACAAGTTAATAGACAGACTGGGTTCACATGACAAGGCAACCCATGATGCGCAGCCAGCCATGGTGGGTTGTCATGTCATCTGAATCCAGCAAGGTCTCTGCAGGGCAGCTTAGTTTTCATGAACAAGCGACCCTGAGAACCCATGGCTTGTTATAAGGTTGTTCATACCCATGGTAGGTTGTCATGTCATCTGAATCCAGGAGAACGATTTTATCGTGGGTTCCCAGGACTGGCTACAGATCCACTTGGGAAAAGCAGCAAAAGAGCCTGTGCTGCTCTTCGTGATCTTGCCAGTGCCGCCTCCAGTCTCCAGATTGAGGGAAAGACTGTCAGCAGGTCATGTGGTCTGAAAGGAAAAAAACACACATTTTATAGTTGGGATAGAAGGTTCTCTAAATTAGGGATGTCAGATAATTTCATCACGAATCTCAGGGAGGCCGAATGTCAGCGCATTCGGCCCCCCAAAATTGGTGGAGAAACGGAGAAGCTACCTTATATTGAGCTAGATCATTCGCCTGTCTAGAAAGCTGGCATACCCTCAGGCAAAGGGGCAAGTTGAGAACCATGGAGATAACAAAGGGGGAACCTCTGGGTAGAATCCAACAGATCCCCAGGCGCAGCAGCCCACACAAAGCCCCTACCGCCGACAACAGTGATGTAGTGCTTCCAGGGGCAAACCCCCAAATGACTGGAAATGACAGTTTCTGGAAGGGGAAGATTGCACCTTCCAGAAGCTTGCATTTCCAGTCGTTTGGAGGCCTTCCCCCAGAAGTGCTACATCGTCACTGCTAGAAATAGGGGCCACACGTGTGCCGCTGCTGCCAGGGCCAGCCGTGCATGCACTGGGACCTGGCGGTGCTCGCTGCCAGTGGAAGGTCCCCATTGGATCCTACTCTAAGTATGCAAAGCATGTGGCTGACCATGGAGCTACAGCCCGCACTGTTGAACATGGAGACCCACCTCTGCTAGAATGAAGTTTAGTTTCACTCTAAAGTTAATTGAAAACTCTGGACACATCTTTATTAAGCAATGATGAGCGGATGAGCCCATTTCTAAATATCTCACCCAGTGATATAATGGACAAAACTGACCTCATTTTCATTTCACAGAATGAAATTAAACTAGCCATCAGTTGATTTTTATCTAGGAAAAAAAGCCCCAGGCTTCATCGCTTCACTAAAAATGATACCAACTTCTACAAAACCAAGAACTGAATGTATCTTCTCTAAACATTAAACAGCCAAGACATTAAATTGTCTGCATGACTAGCTAACTATAACTGAGTTAGAAGCTTGACTTTTTGGTTCCCATATTTCAGGGTTCCTCCCCTTGCCATTATTCTTATGGACAGATTGTTGGCGCTTAGTAAGGAAGTTAAAATTAAATGAACAGAACCTAATGATAGGAATTAAGTATTTTGCCAACTCATATTGAGAAATACACTTAACAACTGAATGCAGCTATTGTTTGGTTTATTGTCAAATTATTTCATTCGTTCACTCATTCAAATGACATATTTGGAGACAATTGAATATTTGTTACTATCAAATTAGACCGTTTGGGAGTAGCAGAGTTCATTGATGAAATGTTTGTTTTGCATGTACCCTTTCATACAATCTATTCAGCATCTGAGACCTTATTCAAGGTTGAAGTTTGCTATCTACCAAGAGCAGGGCCTTTATGGTTGCGATGACAATTTCATTTCATTTATTTTTATTTTATTTATTAAATGTCTTAATTGCCCATCTGGCTGGTCACCCGGCCACTCTGGATGATGTACAATAATACAAACAGTTTAAAAATTATAGAATTACACATGAAAACATCATTTTCTAAAATATCCCTAGCCCACCCCAAATGCTTGCCTGAACAACCAAGTTTTCAACGCATGGCAGAAGCTCATTAAAGAGAGGGCATGGCAGAGTTCCCTAGGGAGGGAGTTCCACAGAGTGGGGGCCACCACAGAGAAGGCCCTCTCCCTCTCCTCTCTAGTCTAGCTGTCCTGACTGATGGGATAGAGAGAAGCCCATCTGAGGCTGATCTTGTTGAGCAACCTGGCTGGTGTTGCTGGTGGTGCTCCTTAACATAGGCTGGGCCAGAACCATATAAGGTTTTAAAGGTCAAAACCAACACCTTGAATTTAGCTCGGAAAACAACTGGTAACCAGTGGAACTCCTTCAGCACTGGAGTGATGTGATCACGCTGGCAGCTGCCTTTAATCAGGTGAACTGCTGCATTCTGTACCAGCTGCAGCCTCTGAACCATCTTCAAGAGTAACCCCACATAGAGCGCATTACAGTAGTCTAGACGAGAGGAGACCAGGGCATGTACTACCGATGGGAGCAGATGGTTGGGAAGGTAGGGGCGCAGCTGCCGCATCAGATGGAGTTGGTACAGTGCTGTCCAGCTCACAGCTGACACCTGAGCCTCCATGGATAGCTGGGAGTCTAAAATGTAGGGATGGCAGAGAATTCCACCATGGATTCCACTGAGGCTGGATCCTTTAGAATCCGGCCCTCCAGAATCCGTGGCAGAATGGGCTCCTGCCCCCCGCCCCCTTGCACAATCCCCCCGGGATGGAGGGCTCCGGCAGCAGCGGCTCCGGCGGCTGGTCTGGCCGGCCGTGGCCGGGCTGCTGCAGCCGCCATTGGTGTCCTTGCAGCTGTGATAGGCTACTTACATATTTACATAGCCTATCAAAGCTAACTCCTCCCCAAAAAAACCAGCATATGCAAATGGTGGCGGCTACGGCGGCCGCCATTTGCATTCCCTATTTTTCACTGTTCTAGCCTATGTAAATATTTACATAGGCTATTACGGCAAAAAAAAGGGGAATGCAAATAGAGTAGTGGGCGCTATTTGCGTTCCTCTTTTTTTTGCCGTAATAAACGGCAAAAAATAGAACGGCAAAAAATAGGGAATGCAAATGGCAGCCACCGTAGCTGCCGCCATTTGTGTACGCTGGTTTTTTTTTGTTTTGGGGGGGTTAGCCATGATAGGCTACGTAAATGCTTACATAGCCTTATCACGGCAGCCTGGCTGGATGCAAATGGCGGCCACTATGGCGGCCACCATTTGCATCCACAGCAGCTGCGGACGGCCCTGGCCGGCTGCTCCGCAGAGCCGCCACGGAGCGGAGCCGGCCGGGCAGGATATCGGGAGGGAGGGACGGAGCGCCTCCCCCCACACCGCGAATCACATCCGCGAACAGGTAAGTCACTTTTGTACATCCCTACTAAAATGACCCTCAGGCTGTGGACCTGGTCTTTCAAGGGTAGCCGTACTCCATTCAACATCAGGTCAACATCCCCCAAACTCCTCTTGTCTCCCACCAAAAGTACCTCAGACTTGTCAGGGTTCAACTTCAGCTTATTCCTCCCCATCAGCCACTCACCATCTCCAGACATTTGGACAGGGATTCTACGGCCAACCTTGGTGAAGATTTGAATGAGAGGTAGAGCTGTGTGTCATCCATATATTGATGACACTGCACTCCAAGCCTCCTGATGATAGCCCCCAGTGGCTTCACATAGATGTTAAATAGCATCGGGGAGAGGATGGAACCCTGTGGCACCCCACAAGTAAGCATCCATGGGTCCGAGACCTCCTCTCCCAGTGCTACCTTCTGGTACCTGCCAGAGAGGTAGGACCAGAACCACCATAATATGGTGTCTCCAGTGCCCAACCCCTCCAGGTGGTCCAGGAGGATACTATGGTCAACGGTATCAAAAGCCGCTAAGAGGTCGAGGAGAACAAGGAAGGAGCATTTGCCCCTATCCAAAGCCCTCCTTATATCATCCACCAAGGCGTCCAAGGCCGTTTCTGTCCCATGCCCAGGCCTGAAGCCCCACTGAAATGGATCAAGATAATCTGCTTCTCCCAAGTGTGCCTTCAACTGCATCACCACCACCCGCTCAATCACCTAGCCCAAAAATGGCAGATTCGAGACTGGGCGAAAGTTGTTCAGAACTTGCGGATCCAAAGAGGGCTTTTTTATAGGGATGTACGAAAGTCACTTACCTGGTCTCGCAGCTTGCTTCACGGTGGGGGGGAGGTGCTTCACTTCTCCCCCCGAAGTTCAGGCCGGGGGAGAGGCTTCCCGCCTCGCCCGGCCGAAATTCAGGCCGGGGAGAAGCGCCCTGTCTCCCCGGCCGCGAACTTCAAAAAAAAAAAGCCCCGTGATAGGCTACATAACGATTAATGTAGCCTATCATGGCTAGATCTGCAAAGTCAGCCATGATAGGCTACGTTAATTGTCACGTAGCCTATCACGGGTTACTTTGAAAAAAAAAAGCGCGTACGCAAACGGCGGCCCCCATAGGGAGCCGCCATTCCCGTTCCTTATTTGGTCCCTGTAGTCTACGTAAAGATTTACGTAGACTACAGCGAAAATAAGGGCAACACAAATAGCGTTGCCCTTACTTTCACCGTAGTCTATGTAAATCTATATGTAGACTACAGGGACCAAATAAGGAACGTGAATGGCGGCTACCTATGGGGCCCGCCATTAGCGTACGTGCTTTTTTAAAAAAAAAGTCACCCGTGATAGGCTACATGAAGATTAATGTAGCCTATCACGGCTGACTTTGCAAATCTAGCCATGATAGGCTACGTTAATTGTTACGTAGCCTTAGGGTTGGCGGAGAATTTCTCCCCGAAACTTTGGGGGGCTGAGCGCCAATGAGTTCGGGCCCCCGAACAAGTTTCAGGGAGAAATTCTCCGCACCCCCCCCCCGGAACGGGACTTACCTTTCCCGAATGTCCCTCCCGGCGGCGGGTCCTGGGGGCGGTTCGTCGGGTCTTCATCAGGGGCGGGTGCGGCAGCCGATCTTTCGACCGGCTGCTGCCGCCGCCATTCCAATAAAACTAAAAAAAAAAAAACGCCCCCGTGATAGGCTACGTGACGATTAACGTAGCCTATCTCGGCTAGATTTGCAAAGTCAGCCGTGATAGGCTACGTCAATCGTCACGTAGCCTATCACAGGTGACTTAAAAAAAAAAAAAAGCGCGTACGGATAATGGCGGCCCCCATAGGGAGCCGCCATTCCCGTTCCTTATTTGGTCACTGTAGTCTACGTAAAGATTACGTAGACTACGGAGAAAATAAGGGCAACGCTATTTGCGTTGCCCTTATTTTCGCCGTATTCTACGTAAAGATTTATGTAGACTACAGCGACCAAATAAGGAAAATGAATGGTGGCTCCCTATGGGGGCCGCCATTTGCGTACGCGCTTTTTTTTTTTTAAAAGTCACCCGTGATAGCTACGTGACGATTTACGTAGCCTATCACGGCTGACTTTGCAGATCTAGCCGTGATAGGCTACGTTAATCGTCACGTAGTGTATCACGGGGGCATTTTTTTTAAAAAAAAAACTTTTTATTTCGCGGCCGGGCGAGGCGAGGCGCCTCCTCCCCGGCCTGAATTTCGGCCGGGCGAGGTGGGAAGCCTGCCCCCCCGGACTGAATTTCGGCCGGGCGAGGCAGGAAGCCTCCCCCCCCAGCCTGAACTTCGGGGGGAGAGCAGCCAAGCACCTCCCCCCCACCGCAAAAAGCTGTGAGACCAGGTAAGTGGGTTTTGTGCACCCCTACGTAGCCTATCACAGGGGCGTTGTTTTTTTTTTACTTTTCTTGTAATGGCGGCGGCAGCCAGTTGAAAGACCGGCTGCCGCCCCCACCCCTGACGAAGACCTGCCGAACCGCCGCCGGGACCCGCCGCCGGGAGCGACATTCGTGAAAGGTAAGTCCCATCCCGGGGGGGTGAGGGGTGGCGGGGGGGTGGCGGAGAATTTGTCCCCGAATCTTCGGAGGACCGAATGCATTGGCACTCGGCCCCCCGAAGTTTCGGGGAGAAATTCTCCCCCATCCCTACTTTTTTAAGAGCGGTCTTATCACTGCCTCCTTGAGAGGTGATGGCATCACTCCTTCCCTCATGACACGGTTTCCCTAAAGAGGCCCATCAGGCCTCAAAACTCTGGCCCTTTAGGAGCCAGTTTAAAAGCTGTCTCTTCAGGAAAGTCTTTGGGTCTACCTCATTAGTGTTTTGTTTTTGTTTTTTGTTTCTTCTGTTAGCTTGTTTACAATTTCTCTTGCCTTGCTGCTTTAGTTGTTGTTGTTGTTGTTTTGTTGTTATTTTAGTGTGGCAATGAATGTTTTTAATGTTTAAGTAAAGTATTGGTTATTGCCTTGTATTTTATTGTTTGATTTCTTTGCTGTGAGCTGCTTTGTGCTATCTTTGGAGAACAGCGGGATATAGTGTTTTTAGAACAATAAGAATGAATTAGGATATTTTGTCTATTAAGTATTGGGGGGGTTGCTGCAAACATTAGATTGAAGTAGGTTTTGTTTCTCTTGTGTTTTTGATAATGTTCTATCAAACATTATTTTAGTTTAAAATAGAACATTATTCATAACAACTATTTCTCAGCTGATCCATTAAGGGAATACTCATAAGCCAATTCTGAAATAGCAAGGGTTGGTATACATTAATGGGTATCAACCCCATGCAATTATTATTAGTTTTTACACTGCCACCTAACAAGAAGTGCATTGAGCTTAGATGCTATTTTATAAGTTAATAACACAAGAAATAACAAGGTTGTGTTATTGCTTCTCTAAGGGAGCACATTAAATGTGACCAAACTACTAATTCTGCTATAACCTTCCAAAGTGCCCTAAGGGCCATTTATTGAAAATAAAAACGCTGCTGCTGCTGCTGCTGCTGTATAAATGCCTAAATATCTGAGGTCTTGAGGGCAGCAGTTTGAAGGGGAAATATTTAGACATGTCAGAAACAAATTTTGCTTAGTCTGTCGCTTTGGGGTTTTCTGCTAGAACAATAGTGCTCATCTAAAATGGTTTCATTGGCTGCTACAAGACTGACTTCAACAGGAATGAAACAGCCTAAACATGCAAAATTGCAGCCATCGTCAGTCAATCAAAATGGTGCATTTCAGAGGCTGTGAAACTCAATCTCTAAACCTTGGTTTAAGAGATACAGAATGTGGCATGGACCCACCGACTTCCTCCTCTCTCCCCCTTACACAAAGGTCATAACAACCATCAATTGCTGTGAAGACTTCTTAATTTATTTTATTTTATTTATTAAATTTATTAATCGCCCATCTGGCCAGTCACCCAGCCACTCTGGGCGATGTACAACAATAAAAACAGTTTATACAATAAAATTCAACATTAAAAACATCACATTTCTAAAATTACCCTTGTTGTTGTTGTTTATTCATTCAGTCGCTTCCAACTCTTCGTGACTTCATGGACCAGCCCACGCCAGAGTTTCCTGTCGGCCGTTGCCATCCCCAGCTCCCCCAAGGTCGAGTCTGTCACCTCCAGAATATCATCCATCCATCTTGCCCTTGGTCGGCCCCTCTTTCTTTTGCCTTCCACTTTCCCTAGCATCGGCACCTTCTCCAGGGTATCCTGTCTTCTCATGATGTGGCCAAAGTACTTCAGTTTTGCCTTTAATATCATTCCCTCAAGTGAGCAGTCTGGCTTGATTTCCTGGAGTATGGACTGGTTTGATCTTCTTGCAGCCCAAGGCACTCTCAGAATTTCCTCCAGCACCACAGTTCAAAAGCATCTATCTTCCTTCACTCAGCCTTCCTTATGGTCCAGCTCTCGCAGCCATAGTTACTACGGGGAATACCATTGCTTTAACTATGAGGACCTTTGTTGTCAGTGTGATGTCTCTGCTCTTCACTATTTTATCAAGATTTGTCATTGCTGTCCTCCCAAGAAGTAAACATCTTCTGATTTCCTGGCTGCAGTCAGCGTCTGCAGTAATCTTTGCACCTAGAAAGACAAAGTCTGTCACTGCCTCCACATTTTGTCCCTCTATTTGCCAGTTATCAATCAAGCTGGTTGCATAATCTTGGTTTTTTTTAGGTTTAACTGCAACCCAGCTTTTGCACTTTCAAAATTACCCTAGCCCACCCCAAATGCCTACCTGAACAACCATGTTTTTAATGCATGGCGGAAGCTCATTAAAGAGGGGGCATGGTGGAGTTCCCTAGGGAGGGAGTTCTACAGAGTGCAATCCCATGCAAGTTTAGACAGAAAAAGGCCTACAATTCCCAGCATGCCCCAGCTATGTCTGCACTTGCATAGTATTTTTATGTCTTAAATTGCATAGGATTGCACCCTTAATTGCACAAACCATGGTTATAGCTAACTAGAGATAGCCTTCAAACTATGATTTTAAAGCATGGTTTGCACTGAGTTTGTAAACCATAGTTTTGGAGGCAATTCTGGTTTGGTGCTAGGTAACGTTTACCCAATTCTGACATCACAAATAACTATGCTTATCACAAACCATAAAAGGAAGGGGGGAATCCACATATAGGAGTGGCAGTGGGAAGGAGTGTCCAAATTGCCAACATGTTCTCAATTTCCCAACCACAGTTTGGAAATTAGGCTTTGTGATTTCTCAGTTGAGGCAATATCAACATGTATAGCTGAGGAACATGTTAAAGCCTGCTCCACCCAAGCTTTCTCTGCCCAAGTGGGGAGGGGACAGACCTTTCCCTAGCCTAGCAGAGAGAGAAGAGCACTTAGTAAGTATGGATCCTGCTAGATCTCCACTTTCAAAAGCCTTCCAGGCCCAGATAAGGAGGGAGCCATCCCCTCCCTCCAAAAGCAGAGGAAGATAACTGCTTTCTAAGTATGGAACCCAGTAGTTCTGCACTTTCAAAAAGACACATACACAGAGCACAGCTGATTGACAGTGTGTATGTGTCAGTGAACAGAGGGGGATGAGTCCCTCCGTGTTCACCATCCTTGAAAAGAGGAAAAGTGGCAAGAAGAAGAGTGGGATCAATGACAGATAATGGAAGACTCAGATAAGGGGGAGAAGGTGGGGGAAAGGAGAGGGGGGAAAGAAACCATGTGTAAAGGGAGTCCATTGTGATCCTGCATTTGAAACGGAAGCAGAAAGCCCTATTTTAAATGTGAGATTTTAGGCTGGTGCAGAGATGTTCAGATAAGGCTCAAACCACAGGCAGCTAACTGACTTGTTCTAGCAGCAGTGAGTTGGATAGTATGCATCAAACAAGGGTCTCTGGTGTGACTGTGTAAAATCTGCTCCATCTGTGTTCCGTGGTTTGTCAGGCACCTTTCATTCCATCATCCACCCACAGATGGATGCAATTTTTTTTTTCCTGTCATGTGGAGAAATACAGAGATAATTACGTAAATATTTACATAAGTATTTACATAATGTACCTCAGTCAGTATGTAACATTTCGTGTATTGTTCCCAATTCCACTCAACGTTTCCTCAGCAGAAACTTACGTATTTTTCTACGGATTTATATGCATAAATTTCAGGAAAGTAAAAAAAAAAACATCTGAAAGTCCAGGTGGCCTGAGGGGGTTGCTCCGCAGCGGATTCTGCAGGGCAGATTCTTAGAAATCTGAGCTCATTTTAATCCATTGCGCATTTCTCCAGCATCCCTATCTGGTGTACATGTAAGAGTTCTGGCAACCACACAGATCTGTGTCCAAGCAGCAGCTGCCATGTTCATTATAATGTTACTCCGCACCTACACAAACTGTACACACCAAATATTTCCTTATATTGAACTGAACAGGGACACTTCCTGCTGGCATAGAGCTCTGTGTAGGTGTCGGACAGCTGTGGTGTTTTGGCCCACATACACCTAGACTGTGGAAAGTCATATTACTCTAACAACATTTTGTTTATTCTTATTTATTTACTGTCATTAATCTATATGAAGAATGCAAGAGGACAAGCCCCTGGCCTGAGGTGCTTACAATCTAAAGTCCAACATAGGGGAAAGAGGAAGAGAAAGTAAGTGGAGGTGGGGATAGACACCACAACCTTTGTCTGTGTTGGAGCCTTGAGAATTGCACTAGCCTGAGAGAGTGGAGCATGTGAGTTCTGCCCTGGGGAAATTGAAAACTCCTGGTTTCCAGAGTGGTTGAGTAATATATCTGCAGCCGCCACAGGTCCTCCAGAAGCAACAGAAATATCCAGAGAACAGGAGCAGGGACTAAACACCAGCACCCTGGTCTCTGTTGAGCTTCAAGAACTGCACCAGAATGAGAGAGTGCAGCATGGGAGAGATGAGCTGCTGCAGGCTCTAAGAAATCTGGTTGCTATTTCCTGCACTTTGTACTCTTGGGGTAGCCATTTGCAGTTTGTCTTGTTTGCTATTGCCTCAGTGCATTGTAAAAGTTTGGCGTATCTGGCACTGGCTTACACATTACTGAGAAATAATAATTGATATTGCGTTGTAATGGATAATTTTGCCTATTTTGTAACTAATTTGAAATGTTACGATGTTAGTATTAGTGAAACGAATTGTTTGGGTTGTTCATTGTTGTGATGATGTACTATTGCAACTGATGCATTGGTACACTTTCATGTTTCTGTATTGTTGATGATGAAATGTCACCTCGGAGCATCTGATGTGATGATTTTCATGCACTTTTTACAATATACACATTTTTAACACATTTTTTTTGTTGCATAAAGCGCATTGCAAGCTTAGAAATGTACAGACTTCAGACTGCAGATTGCATGCAGGTCCATGTTTAGTGCTGGGAGGTGTGAATTGGATTAATTCTGGTCAAACTGAACCAAAAGGAATTTCTTACCATCTCTAACAGTAAGGGAAAATATTTGAATTGAGTGTACTTTAAAATTAGGGATGGGAGGAATGCTTACCTGCCGTTCCGGGGGGGGGCATCCACAGGGGGGGAGGCGATCCATTCCTCCCCCCCCAGAATCCCCTGCAGCCGGCTCCACTCCGCGGCGATTCCACGGAGCCGCCGGCCAGCTCCAAAGTGCCAGTGCTACGGCCGCCATGCTGTATCGCTGGTTGAAGGGAGGGAACTGACTGTGGATGCAAATGGCGTTCAGGACGCCATTTGCATCCATGCTTTTTATTAACGCTATAGGCTATGCAAATATTTGCATAGCCTATCGCGTTAATGAAAAGCACGGATGCAAATGGCATCCAGGACACCATTTGCGGCCATAAAGGCCTTAGTTTAAGGTAAATGCAGCCATTTACGGCTGCATTTATCTTAAACTAAGGCCTTTATGGCCGCAAATGGTGTCCTGGATGCCATTTGCGTCCACAGTCACTTCCCTTCAACCAGAAATACAGCATGGCAGCTGTATCGCTGGCAATCCGGAGCCAGAGAATCCAGCCAAAGAGGATTCCTCCTGGAGGTGGGGGTAAGTCTTCCGTTCCGCCATGGACTCTGGGGGGCCAGATTCTTTAGAATCCGGCCTCATTGGAGTCCATGGCAGAATTCTTCCCCATCCCTATTTAAAATTCAATTATACATCTTGGATGTAAAGGGTTAAATAAATCCCTTTGGTCATTGGTTTCTGTACTGAAAAAATGTTATTTGAATGGGAAAATAAATCACTGCAACCTGCAGTTTTGAAACAGAATATTATTTTTCTATTTCTTTCAATTAACCTTATTCCAGCAATATGGTCACTGGTTTGAAATGTTAAGTGAAGTTTGTGGTTCTCACAAGGCAAGATAAGACAGGGACAATATGCAGGTCAACTTTATATAGTAACCAGCTGGGGTGAATTCTGTGACAAGGCAGCTGAGTAACATATTTCAATGTTACCAGAAATGATATGATATGATACAGATTATGATATGGGGCAATTGTACTTTGTGCTTCTTTTTAGAGTGGATTGTTGTCCTACATTTAATCTTTGAGTGAAGCAAAGTGAGGGATGCTGCTGACACAATCAATCATCTTCTCCCTTAAAGAGAGTAAAAATCTGTTTAAAATGCTGGGAATAATATTATCCTACTTCTTGCCAGTCCTCTCATCACATTGTTACGTGGTCATAGAAAGTGATTTCAGATAATTTGTAACAATACAAATAAAATGTTAAGCTTGAAAATTATGCACTCTAAAAGTAAGTTGATTGAACTCTGATAAAATTAAAAAAATCAGATTCCCTGACTCCTTGGTAAGGGGCAAAATCTGCCCAAAAACAAGCACCAGCACATTGTCCCCTTGAAATATTGTGTTTTATCTTCACTTAGTGAAAATAGTTATTGACCATTACATAGCATTTATTCCTAGAAAATGTTACATCTTTTTTTAAATGAAGTATGTACAAAATTCAACTAAGAGTTTTCAAATAGACTTCCTTACTTGGCAGGAAATGCTGGTTCTTTGTGCAGCTCCCCCATGTGGTGAACCTTTGAACTGCAGGAGGCAGTCTCTCAGTGAAGTACCTTCAGTCCCTGGACTGACTCTGCCCACCCTGACTAGACAGGAAGCCTTACTTGAGCAACAAGGTCTTCTTGAGCTCTGGTATGTTCCTGTATTCTCGGTTATACTTTCATCCTGACTTCTGGCTTTCTCACCAGTCCTGCCTCCTGGTTTGTCCTCAGTTCTGAGTTGCTCTTTAGTCCTGATGACTAGGGATATACAAAACACTTACCTTGCTCCATGCCGGGCAACCCGTGGCAGGGGGGAGGTGCTCCATCCCTCCTAGGGATGGCGGAGAATTTCTCCCCAAAACTTCGGGGGGCCGAGTGCCAACGTGTTCGGCCCCCCGAACAAGTTTCGGGGAGAAATCCTCCGCACCCCCCCGCACCCTGCACCCCCCCCCCCGGGACGGGACTTACCTTCGCCGAATGTCCCTCCCGGCGGCGGGTCCGGCCGGCGGTTCGGTGGGTGTTCGAGCGGGGCGGGAGCGGCAGCCGGTCTTTCGACTGGCTGCTGCCGCTGCCATTGCAATCAAAGAAAGAAAAAAAAAAGTCCCCTGATAGGCTACGTGACGATTCACGTAGCCTATCATGGCTAGATTTGCAAAGTCAGCCGTGATAGGCTACGTCAATCGTCACGTAGCCTATCACGGGTGACTTTAAAAAAAAAAAAAAAAGTGTGTACGGATAATGGCGGCCCCCATAGGGAGCCGCCATTCCCGTTCCTTATTTGGTCGCTGTAGTCTACGTCAATGTTTACGTAGACTACAGCGAAAATAAGGGCAATGCTATTTGCGTTGCCCTTATTTTTGCCGTAGTCTATGTAAACATTTACGTAGACTACAGCGACTAAATAAGGAACGCGAATGGTGGCTCCCTATGGGGGCCGCCATTAGCGTACGCGCTTTTTTTTTTTTTAAAGTCACCCGTGATAGGCTACGTGACGATTTACGTAGCCTATCACGGCTGACTTTGCAGATCTAGCCATGAAAGGCTACATGAATCGTCATGTAGCCTATCAGGGGGCTTTTTTTTTTTTTAACTTTTGCGTTCGCGGCCGGGCGAGGTGGGAAGCCTCCTCCCCGGCCTGAATTTCGGCCGGGCGAGGCGGGAAGCCTCCCCCCCGGCCTGAATTTCGGCCGGGCAAGGCGGGAAGCCTCCCCCCCCCAGCCTGAACTTCGCGGTGGGAGCAGCGAAGCGCCTCCCCCCCACCGCGAACAAGCTTCGAGAAAAGGTAAGTGACTTTCGTCCACCCCTAATCCCTCCTCCCGGAATCCTACCCAGCCAGCTCTGCTTCACGGCAGCTCCACAGAGCTGCCAGCCGGGGCTGGCTGCAGCCAGAGTTCTGGCTCCGGTGGCGGATGCGGCTCTGGCTGGCCTCCTAGTGACAGGAGACCTGCTCTTTGCCATGATAGGCTACATAAATACTTACGTAGCCTATCACAGCTGACTGCAAGGACACAAATGGTGGCTGCTACGACAGCTGCCATTTGCGGCCGCAGCAGCCTGGCAGCAGCCAGCCAGGAGACCAGCTGGAGCCACCACTACATCTGCCACCAGAGCCGCCACCAGAGCTGCCGCCAGGTAAGCTCCATCCTGGGGGTATTCCGCGGGTTGGCTGGGGGAGGCCGTTCCTCCACAAATTCCAGGGGGCCAGATTCTAAAGAATCCGGCCTCACTGGAGCCCATGGCGGAATTCTCTGACATCCCTACTGATGACTAGCTAGTCCCATGTCTCCTGGTTCATCTCAAGCTCCTACCTGTGGACCATCCCTGACATTACTGTGGGCGTGGGGAGCAGGAAAGCTTTTATAATAAATTTTAGCCAAATTCATGCTATGTTTTACAAGTAGGAGAAGAGAGTGGGGCTAAGGGAGAGTTCCAGCTCTTTCTTCTTTTTTCCACCCATCCCTTCAGTTCAGGTTTTCTATCCCCACTCCTCAAAATAGCACTCTGGCTCTTTCATTCATCCTCCT
This sequence comes from Heloderma suspectum, assembly GCF_057233095.1. Classification (NCBI taxonomy): domain Eukaryota; kingdom Metazoa; phylum Chordata; class Lepidosauria; order Squamata; family Helodermatidae; genus Heloderma; species Heloderma suspectum. The sequence continues at coordinate 67,459,712 of NC_139460.1, read as the reverse complement.
CTCCCCTGCTCTGTCTAGTTCCAATACTTGTTCATTTCCCCTGATTAATTCACTCTTTTTTTTCCCTCCGCCCTGCTGTAGTCCTTCTTTCCCTCCATCCCCTTCCATGAACTAATGGCAGTCATTCATTCTGGAGAAAGTCAAAAGTACGGATATATCATGTATGAGACATTTCAGCTTGCTTATGACCAGAATTTACTTGGTTCACACTTCCTGTACCTGAATGCAAATGTGAGCACAACCTGCAGTCAAAGCATTACTTTCCCAAGCTTGGGATGCTGTTTGCAGGGAGGGAGATGTGTTCAAAAATGCATCCATTAGAAAAAATGCACATAAAAAAATATGTACTTTTAAACAAGTGCACACAGACATGCTATAATCAATGGAAGACAATTGCATATTTTGAATGCGCACTTTTGAACGCACATCCAAATCTTTTGTGATTTTCACATGAAAAAACAGGGTGTATGTGTCACAATCTGATATCGACATGAGTCAGACTACGCTTCAAGGTGGAATTTTGAGAACTTCTATGAGCTCAAGTTTTGCTGATTTCAACATCCCTAGCCAAAGGGTGAATTCAGGGGCACCTCTCTTTAAATCAGGTAAATGAAGCCAGGGTGTTCCCTATGTCCTCTGTACCATTCCCTTACTGGGTTTCTCCGCACCGGGCTTTTTATCCTGCAATGTACCGGGGCTTCTGCTTCCAGATTCTTTGTGGGATTAAGATTGCTCCTTACATGGGCTGACACGGGCTTTTTTCCCAGGACTACCTTTGTCTGCAAGTTCTACATGTTTCATTATACATCCACTAGATGGTGCTGTGATATAGCAGAACTGCACAATTTCACACAGCCATTAAAGCAGAATGACATTCATTACCACATTATTCCAATCTTTTTAAAACTGGGATAAATGTCAGAAAGTGCAGGAGATGCCTTGGAGGTTGACTATGTCATGTGAAGGACCCACAAACCTCCATGAGTGACCAATCAGAAGCCTGCAATAAAAGCCTTGTGTAGAAATGCTCACTGTCTCTGCTGGATTTGAGGTTTGAAGGTGTGCCAGGTGTACCAGGTGGTTCAGTCAGGTTGAAGAGGCAGAGAGGAAGGGGCTTCCCTTATATCACAGGTGTATTTGGATCTAAAGGAGGATGAAAGAGCTCCATGTCAAAGATGGCCATGAAGGATCGCAGTATAGAGGACAGGGTGGTGCCATCTCAGAAGATACAGTTGAAGGAGTGATACAAGGAACTTTTTGGTAGAAACACCATCCTTAAAAATAGCAATAGGAGTGCAAGAATGTGTGTTGTATGCTATTATATCTCTCTGCCTAATAAATCACAGGCAGCATGAGAAACCAGTGTAGAAATAGAAAGGCAATGCAACTGGTTGAAGGTGGAGAGGATGATGTAACCTACATTCCAAACGAGAAAAGAAAAATCTCCCAGACCTCAGGATGGTTCCTCCTTCTAGTCTGACAATTGGGTTAAAACTGTTAATTCCCACAAATTCTTGTGTGTTCTTAAGGGGGGAGGGTGAAAAAGTGACAGAGCATGAGAGAGAGTGGGGGAAGGGTTACTTGAGAGTTATTTTGCCCCCCTGAAGAAAGGTAGGGCAAATTTAGCTCAGTGTCCCTCAGCCTCTTGGAGCTCCCAGTCCTCCCACAGCATGTTGGACAGTGAAGGAAATGCTTCCATCAGAAAGCTAGTTTTGGCTGTAGTCCTGTTATATGTGTGAAGCTATGGAATTCCATGTTTGTCCAGTAGTCCATGCTGCAGGGCTTCTGATCAGTTACCTATTGTAAATAACAATACTAAATACTAGATGCAGAAGGTATCACCAGCAAGTTGATTCTGTAATGGTTTGAAAATGTTTTCTGATGCTTCACAAGACACCAATTTTTATGGAACATCCCTTTGCCTTCACTTTTCCATGGCCCCTCTATGCCTTTATTTGATCTGAGCAACAGCTTTGCCCGATATCACAGTCAGTAGCAGTGGCCATTGTTCATACAGCAGTGCTGGAACATGCCACTGTATTGGAGCAGTCTCCTAAATAGCCTTGTAATCCCACAGAAAATCTAAGACTGTGGCCCTAGTCTACACAGCTATTGCTGGTACAGCTGGCCATAGGATTAGTCTGAGATCTGTCAACGTGTTGGAACTGCAATTTAGGGAGCAATCCTATCTAGATAGGCATCCGCCTCTGAACTTGGAGGTGACTTCCTATCCAAAGCAGGGCAGGAGAAGCACGGAGGGGATCATTCCCTCTGCGCTTCTCCTGCCCTGCATTTTCAGCTAGACAGCAGATTGTGGCTGTCTAGCCACGGGAGGACAGAGCGGGGAAGGAGGCTGCTGTACGACACACAGGATGTGCTGTACAGGCAGTTACGATCTCCCTGCCCTGGAATGCCCCTTTCCAGCTGCTCCGTGCTCCTCTTGTGAGCGTGGAGGATGGGGCTGTTCTGCACTGCCTCCAAGGCAGCACAGATTTGGGGAGGAGGTCGGTTCTCTGAGAACTGATCACGAGCTCAGGGGTTGGTTCCCAGAAAACAGCATAGCCTATAGCTGTCCAGCGGCCATGGGATTGCTCCCTCTGGCTTTCTTTTAAATAAACCAATACAGAATAGTGCCTAATTAATGGTAAGAACTAAAAGGATACAATCAAAACTCATTTGTTTACAGGTCATATCTATTACATTCATAATTCCCTAAGGTGTAATGAGCAAAGACCTTGATCCAAGAAATGTTAATATTTTCATAAGTCAAACCAAGATTTATTATGAGTTCATTTATGTTTTCTGCTTCTGCAGGCTCTGCGTAACTAAGCATCCAAACACATCCATTGTGTACATGCTGAGATATTTGTTACTGTAACCCTTTGATTTTTGAAGGAAATGTGCACGTGCACATGCACATGAGAAGATTTTACTTTAACCTTTTATTTACTCCCTTGTCTAAACCAAACAGTTTAAAAGTTTGTATCTGAAGCTAAACAACCAGTCACATGCAAAATATTTTCTTCATTATGTTCCTACAAGTCAAAAGTAAGCAAACGCCCAATGTCCCTTGCTCAGTTAGTTAACTAATATTGGGGTTTTGCTTACTTTTGTCTTGTAACGGCAATTCTACACATGTTTACTCACAAGTAAGCTTTATTAAGTTCGATGGGACTTACTCCCAAATTAGTGTGCACAGGATTGCTATACAACATCAAAAATAAATACATTTATGCTAGTCTGTCCCCTTCATGGATCACAGCCTTGTTGTGGCGAAGGGACTTGCATAACTCCATGAAGCCATAAGCTATGCCGTGCAGGGCCACCCAAGATGGACAAGTCATGGTGGAGAGTTCTGACAAAATGTGGTCCACTGGAGAAGGAAATGGCAATCCACTCCAGTAGTCTTGCCAAGAAAAACCCATTGAACGTGTCACAAGGATAAAAGAGATGACACCAGAAGATGAGCCCCTCAGGTCGGAAGGTGTCCAATATACTACTGAGGAAGAGCAGAGGGTATTTCCAAGTAGCACCAAAAAGAGTGAAGTGGCTGGCCAAAGCCGAAAGGACACTCAGCTGTGGATGTGTCTGGTGGTGAAAAGAAAGTCCGATGCTGTAAAAAACAATATTGTTTAGGAACCTGGAATGTAAGATCAATGAATCAAGGTAAGCTGGAGGTGGTCCAACATGAGATGGCAAGATTGAACATCGACATCTTGGGAATCAGCAAACTCAAATGGACAAGCATGGGTGAATTTAATTCAGGTGACCATCATATCTACTACTGTGAGCAAGACTCCCTTAGAAGAAATGGAGTAGCACTCATAGTCAACAAAAGGGTGGGAAAGGCAGTACTGGGGTACAATCTCAAGAACGACAGAATGATCTCAGTATGAATCCAAGGCAAACCATTCAACATCACAGTAATTCAAGTCTATGCCCCAACCACTGATGCCAAAGAAGCTGAGGTTGATTGGTTCTATGAAGACCTACAACACCTTCTAGAACTAACACCAAACAAAGATGTTCTCTTCATCATAGGGGATTGGAATGCTAAAGTAGGAAGTCAAGAAAGCACCGGGATAACAGGCAAGCATGGCCTTGGTGTACAAAATGAAGCAGGACAAAGGCTAATAGAGTTTTGCCAAGGGAACACGCTGATCATAGCAAACACTCTTTTACAACAGCACAAGAGGCGACTCTACCCATGCACATCACCAGATGGTCAATATCGAAATCAGATTGATTATGTCCTTTGCAGCCAAAGATGGAGAAGTTTTTACTGACTGTATAGAGCAAGACCTGGAGCTGACTGTGGCTCAGATCATGAGCTTCTTCTTGCAAAATTTTGGCTGAAATTGAAGAATGTAGGGAAAACCACTAAACCATTCAGGTATGACCTAAATCATATCCCTTATGAATATACAGTGGAGGTGACAAATAGATTTAAGGGATTAGACCTGATAGACAGAGTGCCTGAGGAACTATGGACGGAGGTCCGTAACATTGTTCAGGAGGCAGCAACTCAATCCATCCCAAAGAAAAAGAAATGCAAGAAAGCAAAGTGGCTGTCTGATGAGGCTTTACAAGTAGCTGAGGAAAGAAGGGAAGTGAAAAGCAAGGGAGAAAGGGGAAGATATACCCAACTGAATGCAGAGTTCCAGAGAATAGCAGGGAGAGACAAGAAGGCCTTCTGAAATGAACAATGCAAAGAAATCGAGGAAAACAATAGAATGGGAAAGACTAGAGATATCTTCAAGAAAATTGGAGGTATCAAGGGAACATTTTGTGTAAAGACGGGCATGATAAAGGACAAAGAAGGCAGCGACCTAACAGAGGCAGATGAGATTAAGAAGAGGTGGAAAGAATACACAGAAGAACTATACAGGAAAGATCTGAATGTCCCTGATAGCCATGATAGTGCGGTCACTGAACTTGAGCCGGACATCCTAGAGAGTGAAGTCAAGTGGGCCTTAGGAAGCATTACTAACAACTAAGCTAGCGGAGATGACAGTATTCCAGCTGAGCTATTTAAAATCCTAAAGGATGATGCTGTTAAAGTGCTGCACTCAATATGCCAACACATTTGGAACACTCAACAGCGGCCGCAAGACTGGAAAAGCTCAGTTTACATTCCAATTCCGAAGAAGAGCAATGCCAAAGAGTGTTCAAACTACCGTACAATTGTGCTCATTTCATATGACAGCAAGGTGATGCTCAAAATCCTACAAGCTAGGCTTCAGCAGTATGTGAACCGAGAACTACCAGAAGTACAAGCTGGGTTCCGAAGAGGCAGAGGAACTAGAGATCACATCTCCAACATTCACTGGATCATGGAGAAAGCAAGAGAATTTCAGAAAAATGTCTATTTCTGCTTCATTGACTATGCTAAAGCCTTTAATTGTGTGGATCACAACAAACTCTTGCAAATTCTTAAACAGATGTGAGTACCAGACCACCTTACCTGTCTCCTGAGAAACCTGTACGAAGGTCAAGAAGCAACAGTAAGAACCAGACATAGAACAACCGATTGGTTCAAAATTGGGAAAGGAGTATGACAAGGCTGCATATTGTCGCCCTGCTTATTTAACTTATATGCAGAGTACATTATGAGAAATGCCGGGTTGGGTGGATCACAGGTCGGAATTAAGATTGCCGGGAGAATTATCAACAACCTCAGATACGCAGATGATACCACCCTAATGGCAGGAAGCGAAGAGGATCTAAAGAGCCTCTTGTTGAGTGTGAAAGTGGAGAGTGCAAAAGCTGGTTTGAAACTCAACATTAAACAAACAAAGATCATGGCATCTGGCCCCATCACTTCCTGGCATATGCAAGGGGAAGAAATGGAGGCAGTGACAGATTTTATTTTCTTGGGCTCCAAGATCACTGCAGACAGTGACTGTAGCCATGAAATTAAAAGACGCTTGTTCCTTGGGAGGTAAGCTATGGCAAACTAGACAGCATAGTAAGAAACAGAGACATCACCTGGTCGACAAAGGTCCATATAATCAAAGCTATGGTTTTCCCAGTAGTAACGTATGGCTGTGAGATCTGGACTATAAGGAAGGCTGAGCGCCGAAGAATTGATGCTTTCGAACTGTGGTGCTGGAGAAGACTCTTATGAGTCCCCTGGACTGCAAGGAGGTCAAATCAGTCCATCCTAAAGGAAATCAACCCTGAGTGCTCATTGGAAGGACAGATACTGAAGCTGAAGCTCAAATATTTTAGCCACCTAAGGCGAAGAGAACACTCACTGGAAAAGACCCCGATGCTGGGAAAGATTGAAGGCAAAAGGAGAAGGGAACGGCAGAGGATGAGATGGCTAGATAGCATCACCGATGCAATGCATATAGGCTTGAGCACACTCCAGGAGAGAGCACAGGACAGGAAGGCCTGGCATGCTATGGTCCATTGGGTCACAAAGAGTCTGACACAACTGAATGACTGAACAACAGCAACATCATGCTAGTCTGTCCTGCCTCAACTAAGTTCAGCTCTTTGTTATACAAACACAAAGCTAATTGCAATGGAGAAGGCAAAGCAAGCCAATAGTCAAGCACAGTGTACCAGACAAACATGAATTTTCTAGAGAGAAGTTAGAGATGTAGTCAAGGCCAAATGCACAGGATATCAGTCAAGTATAATCAGAGTTCCAAAAAGCAGTGTCAGGCAGAAGAATAACACAGAGGTGCAAACATGAATGAAAGGCAGGGAACAAGATACAGGAGCAGCAGCAGCAGCATTGTTTCCAGCAGACTTATGTAGACTGATGTTACCAGTGCCTCCTGAGCCCCACCCAAGCCTCAGCTGCAGTACATTACAAGCCTTGCTCCTGAGAAGTCCCCTCCTCTTGTGGAGTCCTTCTCTGGAGTCCTACTGCTTTGCCTCTCAAGGTGACAATGCTCTCTGGGACTTGGTGGTCATTCAGCCTCTGACTCTGAATCAGAATTTCCCTCCTGTGGGGATAGACCTGGAGTCCTCTCCCCCAGGCTCCTGATATTGGTGGTTCCATGATGTCATCTGTCTCTCAGAGTTCTAGCTATTCAGAAGAGGAAGATTCCTCTAGCAGGGACATTACACACACACACTCACACATAGCAACTAAACAACTCTACCCACCGCCCATCAATATTAACTACCCCCACCCCAACACTTACATTAATCTGGATCCTGAAATCTGGGTTGCCAACATGAAGGAGCAGCAGTATCATCCTTAAGACCAAGGGAAGGTAGAAGGTGAATTTCCAGTCGCTTTGAACTTCAACTCCCAGAAGTCCCTGCCAACATGGTCAATGGTCAGGAATGCTGGGTGCTGATTCCAAACCATCTGGAGATCTACTTTCTGCCCACCCCTTAAGGGGTACTTAATTGCATGAGTCCTGGAAGGTATGCTCTTGTGTGCTATTGCTGTTGCCCATTCTGCTCTTTCGGCTTGTGCTGCAGCCACTCCAGTGGCCCCATGTTAAACTGGCTGAAAACACAGAACACATGAAAACAGCCAATTGGAGAAAGGAACATCACAATGCGCAATGTGATACACAGCATGAAGTTGTGACACTGTTCAATGCAGGACATATTCCCCAGATGCACTCTGCTAATGTGCATGCACAAACAATCATATGTAATACAAGAGCTCAAAATAACAGAACTTTCATCTGATCTTGTAACAGGGATTGTAACTTAATGAGCTAACTACGATTTATGTTGGGGTACATTCACCCATCACTAGTCAAAAACTACATAAGAATGTAAGATGACTTGGTGCTGTATCCAGACCAAGGGTCCATCTAGTCCAGCTTCTGTTCACACAGTGGCCAACTAGCTGCCTGTGGGAAACCCACAAGTAGGACACGAATGCCATGGAACTTTCCCTGTTGTGTTCCCCAGCAACTGGTGTACATAGGCATACTGCCTTTGATACTGGAGGTAGCATATAGCCATCAGAACTAGTAGTTATTGATAGCCTTATCTTCCAAAAAATTGTCTAGTTCCCTTTTAAAGTAATTCAAATTGGTGGCCATAACTACATCTTGTGGTTGAGAATTCCATACTTTAACTATGCACTCTGTGAAGAAGTATGCCTGGATCTCCCACTAATCAGCTTTATGGGATGACCCTAGGTTCTAGTATCATGGGAGAGGGAGAAAATCCTTGATAATGGATGAAGAAGGCTGTTTTCATTTTTCTTTGTAACTCACATCATCAAGGCTTTCCAAAACAGTATATGAGACAACTTTCAGTCAATTTTGATTGACTGTTTAATTGATTGCTCCTTCCCACATTGTTCCAAACAAATGTCATGGTCTACAGGAAAATGAAAATCAAATTTGTTTCTTTTCTTTCATTGTCTTTAAACACTCTATATGTCAACATTACAATGGACAGGTCCAATAGGAAATGCTGCGGTTTTGCATTTATTGATGAGTACATCTTAGCATACCATAAAATAGGGCACCATGGTGGTTTTTAAAGTAATGTGATAAAGAAGAAACCACTGATCTTCCTTGTCTCCATAAGTTTCTTTGCTTAGATCAGAACGTATTAGGTCTATGTGAGCATTCCCCTGCAATATGAGTAGACCTAAACTGGAGAGCGTAAGTGGCCATGCGCACAAGCCTGTCCCCAACATCCCCACATGCCTGCCTTACGATGCAATCCTATGGATGTTTAGGCAGAAACAAAGTCCTATAACTCCCAGCATTCCCCAGCCAGCATGGGTGGCTGGGTAATGCTGGGAGTTGTAGGATTTTTTCCCCCTATCTAAACATTCATAGGATTGCATCCTTAGAGATTTTTACATATTTAGCATGAAGATCTGAAAAAAAAAATTTTTTTGCTGAACATGCTTATAATGCTCCTATGATCAGGAACCCTGATAGGCAGTCTTCCCGAATGCGGAGACCTTTTTAAGCTTGTTCTGGTGAACATGTTCACCAACCCTTTTCAGATCTCCACATGTTTCCTTCAAGACAGCTGGGCACATGGGGATGTCGGGGGCAGTGCTTGCTTGCACATTCACATCCCCTCCCTGTTTAGATCCACTCACCTTGCAAGCTAACGCCTGCATAGACTATGGCTGCATCTCTTTCAGGACTGTAAGTATAGAGATCACTCTTGAAAAGGCATTATTCAGCCATTCTTAAGAAACAGGTTTGGTTCTGCATGGGATTTGTGACACAGCTTGATGTAAGGTGCTCGGGGCCTCAGACTTAGAACACTGTCAGCCAGGTGCCTAACTTTCTACACTCCTCCAGTAGCATATCAGATGGGGGAAACTACTGACCTGCTCTCTGGTGCACTTCAGTGCCACCACAATTTTTCAGCTACCAGCTCAGCAAGGTCAGATGACACAAGGGACCAATAGGTTTCTACCTGGTCTCCCAAAGCATCTGACTCTGCCTTGGCTTCTCATTCTGAAGTGCTCTCAAATTACCAGTCCCTACTTACCTGCTGACTGGCTTATCTGTTTGATTGCCTGTGTGTAGTCTATACCTCTAGTGCCTAACTGTCCAGAATTTGGCTCACCTTCAAGCCAATAGCCCTGACAATTGGATGACTGACAGCTCCTAATCCCTGCTTTCATAGAGAAACTGTGATGATCCCACTAGTCCTCACAATGAGCCAAAAGTAATATGAATTTCTTGAAACCGATGTAAGTAGTAGAGTTCTCAATAGATAATTCTGGTATGATGCCTTATACATCATTGTGGTAAATTCCTTTGGGACCACTGCTATCCACATTTCCAGTTTAATACCAGAACACCAAACTGGTAGCATTCAGGACCTGGGAGATAGTTCAATGCTATACTCTCTGAAATCATTCCTTTGCACAGTTCTTTTGACTTGTTGCTCCCCTTCCATATATACAGTTAGTGACAGACAAACTTTATTCTGCTCTATTCAGAATTGGCTTGGTAAACATGAACTTTCCCATCAAACATTCAGGAGAAAAAAGCTCATCTGTTCTCTGAGAATTTTCATGCAGAAGGATCTTAATCTCATCTGTTCATCAACAGCACATCTGCTTGCAAGAAAGGACTGCAGCCTGTTGTGTGAACGAAGAACGAAACTGCAACCCATCTCCAAGTTTTCTCATGGACTGCATGCTGGGGAAGAAGGGTGAAATTTGTACAATGCTTTGTGAATGCCCCTCCTTGAATCATCTCCAACAGATGTATGCCAGGAAGGGAACGGACTTCCCATCTATCCCTGGGATGGGTGAGAATTTCATTTCAGGTTGGTTTTGATCAGAATTTACCAAAATTTGCAAAGGTCTCCATATCTGGGATGAAAAGAATTCGAGATTTAGGATGAACCACAACTGACAGATACATCTGTCCTGACCCAGGGCTTTGAGCGATTTGCCCTTAAAGGTCTGGGTTTGAATCCCTGTGTAGTCCACTATGTTAGCACTTCATTAGGGCTGCCACCATTTTTTTTTCCTGACAGGCTCCTCCTCTTTAATAGCTATTTGGTAGGCAAGTACATCATGATCCACACCATGCTGGGAACAGCTGTACTTACTGAATTCGGCTGGTGCAGGTGGGTGAGAATTTCATTTCAGTAAGTTGTTTATAAGAATTTGCCAAAATGCACAATTTCTTCATATCTGGGAGAAAAAGAACTTGATTTCAAAAAAATGGATGTGGAAGAAAGTGGAACTGGCAGATTTACCCATCCCTAAACGTCTTGGCCACTTCTAGGAAGTGGTGGTCCTCTTCAGTTTTTCATCTCACCACACTGGCTGACAATGTTTTCCATTGATTTTTCTCTTCAAAGAAGAATATTCCTGTGCTGAAATAGATCAGCAGCAATATTGCCTAGATTTAAGGAACAATCATGATGCTCAAGTACTCTTTCTCGTTTTCTCTTGCCTTGCAAGTTCTCTTTTGCTTAGACTTTTTTTTTTGTCTCCACAAGATCAGCTGTGCTTGATGCACAAACAACAACCTGATTAATACGCTTTGACTTCTTAATTCTGCAAAGGGACCAATTATAGCGTATTATTAGGATGTACCTTTGTCCCTGTAGAGGTTGAGACTGAGACTGGTATCACAGCAAGCCATATATTATGACAAGTATTCTTCAGGGTTTGGATTAGGTGCTTGAAAATTGTTGAAATAATAAAATATAAATAGGGAGGCACTCATACCGTGTAATTAATGTAATACACTTATACAGGAATGCATAAAACCTGTGCTAGCATCTGCGTGGCTAAGAAAAAAAAACCCTGTTACCAATGTAAGTAGGAATATCACTCAGTTTGACCGTAATACAAAGCAGGAGCCTGAAAAAGTTTAAATTATACATGAAATTAGTCGCATTCACACATTACTCACACAGACGGGGCTGCACCACTAGACTTAGCCCTAACAACATGTGTGACAATGTGCACCACTCGCTCCTGATGTCCACACAAGTGAGCATGGATGTCTGCAGCAGAGAGGTCTACACACTCTGTGTCTCTACACAAGTATGCCTTCCACACATCTTGAATCTCAGAGCATTCCAGAAGACATAGAAGCCTATGTGCATAGAGATCTATGCATTTAGGCATCCCACTGCTCAATGAATGGATATGGAGGGGACAGTGTTTGTTGGCATGCACAATGGCAGGGGCAGTAGTGTGGCCCAGCAGCTCCTTCAACATGCAAAGATAATGCATGAAGGTATTATTATCATCATCATTTCACCCATCTCAGAAATATGACACACACCTAAACATGTCGTGCCAATGTCATTATTTGATGTGCTTCATGAAAAACTGTGGTGGGGACAGGGAGAGCTGAAGGCTTTATGCATGCTGCCCTGTATCTTAAATGATGTTACTGGACATATTCTCCCATCATATTTATTTATTTATTTATTTATTTATTTATTTATTTCTATACCACCCAATAGCTGAAGCTCTCTGGGTGGTTCACAGTAATTAAAACCAAAAAGGGCAGGATAAAACAATATATCATACAAATGAAGATATTATTTTCTGTCAAGGCATCCGTAAAGCTTCAGTAGCTGAATGGCCTTTGAAGTCTGGTGGCTACCCCAAGTCACTGGAATGTGCATCATGCTTGGATGGCTGTGCCACACCTGGATGGAGGCTGAAAGAGAGAGTTCTGCAACTCGAATGTGGGAAGATGAAGAAGCTTGATTTTTGCAGCTGCAAGGGTGTTCTGTTGCTTTGGGAGGGATTGATTCTGTTTCAAGACTAACATTGCATGCCAGGGTGCCTGCCTGCTCAAATTGTATGTTTGTAAATAAGAAAATATTGTAAATAAAACTATCATAAACTTTCTCAAAAGGAAAGGCAGCCCTGAAACATATGGCTTGGGGAAATCGGGAAAAGAACACAGTATTTTTGTTTGTGCTTTATACATTCAGGGGATCTACAAATCTGGTGGTTTCTCTAGAACATTGAAAATATTCTTGATACATATTTTTTTAAAGGAGGAAAATTTTGGCCTTCAAGTAAAATGGCTCCAAAACTAGCAGGTATATAAGTGAGTACTGTGGTGTCCATCAAGGAGATCATCTTTCCACTACAGAGGTTCCTTCCCGTCTCATACTCAGTCATCATGCTCATTCATGTCATGCTCAGTCATCACGTCTTTATCCTCTGAATCACCCTCTTCTCCTCAAAAAACTGATCATGTGAAAACCAAATGTAACAGGAAGCAGTGAGAAGTTCCAGGAGCCACCTTTATCTGGGGCTGGAGGATCACTGAAAACTTACAATGTTTTGACATACTTGAATTTATTTACAAATATACAAATTGAGCATAGCTGGAGATGCACTATTTAAACATTCCTGCCAGCAAATCCACTGCCCTTCATCAGGTCTCAAGAGAGGCATCCCTCAAAAGGTGCTTTCCAGAGCAGAAAGCTAACTCCCTGGCTCTTTCTCAATCCCACTCAAAAGTTTCAGTCTCTCTCTCTCTCCCTCCCTCTGTCCCCCTCTCCCATGCACACGCAGATGTGTGCGCGCACACACACACACACAGATCTTGCTTACACCATTCTTAGCTGCAGGGGTAGGAAGAGAGAAAGAGATAGAGAAAGTGAAAGGTATCCTTTGCCAAAATGGATCTCATCTTTCAGAGGTATCTCCATCTATTTGCCAGTCAATGTGGGTCATTTACCTGTAATTTCCGTAACAAAAAATGTGCCTGATAATTTTGGCTGCTGACCATTAAGGAACACTGGCAATCGCTCTGGTCCTACTAACCTCCCCCTGTCCAAACTCACAACAATACATAAAAAGTACATAAATTAAGTAATCTGACATTCAAAATGCAGATTCAGTGGGGGATTTCTCATCAAATGCCTTATATTTTTAGCTTAAAATTACAGAAGGCTTAAACAAATTGTATCAGTGGCAATATTACAGTTTGTGCAAATGTAGGGCAAATTATGAGCATTTGGTTCTTGATGAGCATTTGAATTCATTTTGAGAGTGTTGAGACTGGGAATCATATGCTTAGACCTAAACTGTTTGGGAATGAAAATCTAATAGCTACATCTTTCTTTCTATTTCACTCTAGAACAAATGGATTGCTTTTGTGGAGTGAAAATTACAGGCTCGGGAGCTTTAATCCAGATTGGGACCACAGCAGGCAGCAGAGGGTTAAAGCCCCCTAAATGCCCCCACTCCTAGCTCCCCATTCCAGATCAGGCCTCTTGTGATTACTTTAGAGTAAGAAAGAAAGTAATATGTAGTTTGGCCCTTGTTTCAAAGTAATTGTGGTTTGGCCCTTACTCATCCAAATTAGTTTGTAAACTCTTGCCTGTTGCTCACTATAGCAAAGATGGACCTCAAGTTTAGCTGTCCTCAATTTCTTATCCACCTCTAATTGATATATTTCAAGAAAGTAACATTGGAGGTACAAAATAATATCCTTCTGGAAACTAGAAGCAGGATGTATGTACGATTATCTCGTTTGTCTTGACATTTCTCATATCTTTTCTTTTCCATTGTGAAGGTAGCCGCTATCTTTTTTTTTTATTGGAGACATAGTAGGAAATGATAAGAAGAGGTCAGCTTTCATGGCATATGCAGAGAGCTGACCCAAACTGTCTTGCTCTCTTCACCAGAAGACATGACATCTCATCTATTACCCTTCCCAAGAATCCACTACTAATATCTTGTAAACAAAATCAGCTGACTAATATGACAGCACAGCATAAACACAGAGAACACTCTTTGTTTATTTAGAGTTCCTTAAAAAACTTATGAATTTTCCTGAACAACAACAACAAAAACCTTTTCCCTGGTTTTATTTAACCATGAAAATCTGTGTCTAGTAAAATGGGTATGTTTGTATACAGTGCACAGCTGACATCTGCCAAAGGGAGGTGGACGTGTCATTTAAGAAAGGTCATTCTCCAACGGAAATTATTTTTTCCCTGTTATCTTGAATACTATTGTTTAGTTTTCAAACTTTCTGAAGACATTCAGATTTCAGTTTAATCACAACAGTGCATTCCATTAACTATTTTTTTAAAAAAGATAAAGAATGACCTTTCATCAGGCAGAAATTCTAAAGGAGCTGGCGGCTTTATGTACTTATTTTTAGTTATATCTAAACTGTAGGCTTACATTTTGCTCTTGTTTTTCTCTTGATGGTGAAAGGAATAAAGGCAGGCCATTTGAGAATTTGTATCTACCTGGGAAATTGAATTATTGAATGATAACCATTCAAAACAAAAACTGTTTAAATACCAAGAGCTTCTTCTCAAATAAATTAAGCTTTAAAACAGAGCACAACAGAAATTGGCATGCCTGCTGGTACAACTGTTACACTTGTGTAGTTGGGGGGGGGGTAATTTGGGAGTCCTTAGCTGACCCAAATCCCAGTGCATATAAATACTTTAGGCTGATTCGTGCACTCACCCTGGTGTGGATCTGCTTCATTCCATGTGGGAGGAGTGGGTTCACCTTTCCTACTGTATATGCAAACAAAAATATGATTCATTCAGGCATTCCATAAATAGGTTTATATACACATAGGCAAAGGAGTTGAAAAGGGGGTCTATAGGCACAGTGCCTTTAGGATATTACCTTCTATGTGTGAGATATGTTCTCAACATATCAACTTGGATCCTAAGAGAACAATACTATGGTCCCTAGGGAGCATCCCAGGGACCATAGGATGGCTCAAAAAACCCCTCTAAGGTCAGAGACAGCCCTCAGAAGGGGGAGTTGGAGATCCGACACGCCACCCCCAGCCCCTCACACCTGGCACAGAGAGAAACACTGGCTCCCTCTCTGAGATCAGAAAAGTGACCTCACTGGTGGATGAAAAGGGGAGTTCTGGTTTGGGGGGGAGACCAGAGAGGCCAGGATATGAGTTATCCTGAGCCTCCTCCAGCTTCCTTCCCACCTCTGTTGAAGCACCCTCACTAGATCAGCTGAAAAGCCCATCTAGCAAAAGTCACTCAAGACGAAGGATGAGGAGACAAAGATCACCTCCTCCGCTACTCCTCCCAACCTGATGGTTTCAGCCTGGCAGGGCATGGGGAACTCAGAAGACTCTGAGTTCAGGGGCTTCCTAGTGGTGAGGGCCCAATCAATAGGACTGAACCCTAAAATAAGTAGTTGACCTCACTCAAGACAAAGGATGAGGAGACAAAGATCACCGCCGCCACTCCTCCCAACCTGATGGTTTCAGCCTGGCAGGACATGGGGAACTCAGAAGACTCTGAGTTCAGGGGCTTACTAGTGGTGAGGGCCCAATCAATAGGATTGCACCCTAAAATAAGTAGTTGACCTAAGGATGTTCATGGAAGGAACGTTTCCTGTCCCCTCCTCCCCGAGCCAGAAGCTGCCATGCTCCATCTCACATTGTTCAGGACAGTCACCCAATCCTCCAGGCTTTTCAGGAGCACATGTGGCTGCTGAGTGGGGGCAGTTAACCTACCTTGAGATCCAAACCATAGTTTATTTATTTATTTATTTATTTCATTTCTATACTGCCCAATAGCCAAAGCTCTCTAGGTGGTTCACAAAAATTAAAACCAAACAACACACAATAAAACAATTTAAAATATATAGAACATTAAAACCACAATATAACAATACAACCACAATAAAACCTAGCAGCAGTGCCAGAATTTAAAATACAGATTTAAAACAGCAAAGATAAAAATTTAGAAAGCTAAAATGCTAAAATGCCTGGGAAAATAAAAAGGTCTTCACCTGGCGCCGAAAGGAATACAATGTAGGCGCCAGGCGAACCTCACTAGGGAGCTCATTCCAGAGCCGGGGTGCCACAGCAGAAAAAGCCCTCCTCCTAGTAGCCACTCGCCTCACTTCCTTTGGCAGGGGCTCACGGAGAAGGGCCGCTGATGATGATCTTAAGGTCTGGGCAGACACATATGGGAGGAGGCGATCCTTCAGGTAACCTAGCCCCAAGCCATTAAGGGCTTTGAATGTTAATACCAGCACTTTGAATCGGGCCCGGAAATGGACTGGCAGCCAGTGCAGCTGGAAAAGCACTGGCATAATATGAGCTCGCAGGCCAGTCCCTGTTAACAATCTTGCTGCCCTATTTTGGACCAGCTGAAGTTTCCGGACCATTTTCAAAGGCAGCCCCACATATAACGCATTGCAGTAATCCAGACGAGAAGTTATCAGAGCATGGGTAACTGTAGCTAGGCTATCTCTGTCCAGATAAGGGCGTAGTTGGTATACCAGCCTAAGCTGATAAAAAGTGCTCCGTGCCACTGAGTTCACCTGTGCCTCAAGTGACAGTTCTGGATCCAAGAGCACCCCCAAACTATGAACCTGATCCTTTAGGGGGAATGCAACCCCCTCCAGAACAGGTTGAATATCACCTAGCCAGGCAGACAAACCACCTACTAACAGTACCTCTGTCTTGTCTGGATTGAGTTTCAGTTTATTAGCCCTCATCCAGTCCATTACCGTGCCCAGGCACTGATTCAGAACAGCCACTGCCTCACCTGGTTTTGATGAGAAAGAGAGGTAGAGCTGGGTGTCATCTGCATATTGATGGCACCTCAGCCCACACCTCTGGATAACCTCCCCCAGTGGTTTCATGTAGATGTTAAACAGCATGGCGGATAAAATAGAGCCCTGTAGAACCCCATGGCACAATTGCCATGGCACAGAGCAATAATCCCCCAGCACCACCTTCTGGAATCGGCCATCCAAGTAGGAGCAGAACCACTGTAGTGCAGTGCCTCCAACTCCTAACCCAGACAACCTATCCAGAAGGATACCATGGTCGATGGTATCGAAAGCCGCTGAGAGGTCCAGGAGAATCAACAGGGTCGCACTCCCCCTGTCCCTCTCCCGGCAGAGGTCATCCCACAGGGCGACCAAGGCAGTTTCCATTCCAAAACCAGGCCTGAAGCCCGATTGAAATGGATCTAGATAATCCGTTTCATTCAAGAGTGCCTGGAGCTGTCCTACAACCACCCGCTCAAGCACCTTGCCCAGGAAGGGGATGTTGGCCACTGGCCTATAATTGTTAACATCCTCTGGGTCCAGGTTAGGCTTTTTCAGGAGTGGTCTAATTACTGCCTCTTTTAAAGTGGCAGGCACCACTCCCTCTCTTAAGGAGGTATTTACAACCTCCTGGACCCAGCCAGACAACCCCTCCTTGTTTGATTTAATAAGCCATGAAGGGCAAGGGTCAAGCACACAAGTGGTCGATCGGACTTGGCCAAGCACCTTGTCCGCATCCTCAGGCCTCAGTAACTGAAACTCATCCAATAAAACTGGACCAGACGGTGCTCTGAACGCCTCTACCAATGGAACTGCATTAATGGTGGTGTCCAATTCATGACGAATCTGAGCGACTTCATCCTCAAAGTGCCGTGCAAACTTGTCACAGCGTGCTACCGAGGGTTCCACCGTCTCTCTCCCTGGCCCAGAATGTAACAGGCTGCGAACCACTCGGAAAAGCTCTGCTGGACAACACTGAGAAGATGCAATGCTGGTGGAAAAGAACTGTCTTTTTGCCACCCTCACCGCCACAGAGTGGCTCAATAGTGGGCTCTTATACCTGTGTCCGGTCAGACTCAGCATGAGTTTTCCTCCACCTGCGTTCTAGCCGTCTCCCCTCTTGCTTCATTGCCCTCAGCTCAGGTGTATACCAAGGAGCTGGCCGGGCTCTGCTCAGAGGGAGAGGGCACTTGGGCGCGATCGTGTCAACCACCCGAGTCATCTCTGCATTCCACAGAGCGACCTGGGCTTCGACAGGAGCACCAGCCATACCAGCAGGAAAATCCTCCAGAGCCCTCTGGAATCCATCGGAATCCATTAATCTCCGGGGGCGGACCATTTTAATAGGTCCCCCACCCTTGCAGAGAGGAAAGGCCGCCAGGAATCTAAACCTCAGCAGGAAGTGATCTGACCATGACAAAGGGACAGATGTTAATTCCTCCAATTTCAGATCACCGTCCTCCTGCCCAGTCAAGAAAACCAGATCAATCATGTGTCCTTTTATATGCGTTGTGTCAATGACATTTTGGGACAGCCCCATGGTTGTCATGGCGGCCATGAAGTCCTGAGCCGCCCCGGATACAGCGGCCTCGGCATGGAAGTTGAGATCCCCCAGGACCATCATCCTGGGGGTCCTCAACACCAAGTTCGAGACCACCTCCGTCAGCTCAGGCAGGGAGTCTGATGGGCAGCGGGGTGGGCGGTACACAAACAGAATCCCTAATCTGTCCCGGGTACCCAACACAAGGTACAAACACTCAAGATCTGCACTCGAATGAGCAGGAAGCCTGGAGAGGGAGATTGAATTCCTATAGACCACGGCAACCCCCCTTCCCCGACCCTCAAGTTGGTGTTGGTGCTGCACCGAGTACCCAGGAGGGCACAGCTGGGAGAGAGTGACCCCTCCCAGTTCCCCCACCCAGGTCTCAGTAATACATGCCAGGTCAGCCCCCTCATCCACAATCAAATCATGGATGAGGGAGATTTTAGTTTGGGCCGACCTGGCATTCAGCAGCAGCAGCACCAGACCCAAGGGCAGACTGGTAAGGCTGCCAGAAACCATCAGGTTGGGGGAAGAACCAGAAGAGGGGACAGCTGTAAGGTGTCTAGCCCCTCTTCTCCTCAGCTGGCCTGTTAATCCCCCAATGCCATACCTCCCCCTGCCCGTGACCACAGTTGTGGTGGCACCTCCCCAACCCCCTGAGTTGCCCAATAGTCCTCCCAGGCACATATTAAAATTGTTCTTATTATTAAAAAAGTTCTTATTATGAAGGGGAGGGATGCATGTAAACATCTCCGCCACTGAAGCGAAACTGCAACCAGGTCCTTTATCTTCCACCAGTGATCTGAGGGATACGTTGTGGAAATTGATCTTTGAGATATGGACTCATGTCTGCAATGGGATATAATGCCTATATAGGTCATGGATTATCCTCCTTTGGTGTCTTTCTTAAAAAAAAAGAGAGAGAAAGAAAGAATCAGTCTTATATTTGCTGCAGAGCACATATGTATAAACATATCCTGCCCTTAAGACAGGGTTAATTTCCCCAAGCATGCTGATACTTCTCACCTCTATGTGGGTGGCTCCATGTGGGGGTACCTAAAGATAGGAAGTTGAAGAAGGAGTTTGCCATATATAAGTATTGAAGCCTATTATTGAATGAAGGCAGTAAGCCAAGTAAACTCTTACACCTGAGTAAATATGCTTAGGATTGTACTGTTAGACTGTAGTTGACAGCACTTTGACCTGTGCCTGGAAACAAACTGGTAACCAGTGAAGTTTTTAAAGTTTGCTCCTTCTAAATCAGCCTTCCCCAACCTGGTGCCTTCAGATCTGTTGGATTAAACTCTCATCATCCCCAGACAGCATGGCTTGGGATGATGGGAGTTGTTGTCCTACACTTTTAAAGGGCACCAAGTCAGGGAGGCTATTTTAGATGCTCAGTGTGGGTCAATAGACTGGAGTTTATTAAAATGGAATTGCCTGGTCTAGATACATCCCTGGCAAAACTCCCTCGGCTTTACTGAAAAACAGAAATGTAAGCCACTGGGTTGGATCAAGGGCTAGATCTAAACTAGTGCTTTTTATCGGTATTGAAATGCACTGCTAACTGTTGAGGCACATTATGCATTCTACATACTGCTTTTCTAGCACTATATCCTGCTTTTTCCCCATATTATCCAAAATACCAGAACAGATGTCACTGTTTGTGCGAGGTATAAATGTGCAAGAGAGATATAGTGTCACCATGATGGGTTCGTATCGATATGACATGAGGTGTCGATCTGGCCCAGGATCAGCCTTCCATACACTCATGGAAAGTGCCTCACCTGATTTGGAGGGATCTTGCTCCACATTCACACCACAATTCTCCCCATTCAGAAGTATCCCCTGACTCATTGTGTAGCATTTTCCAGGGGCCTAGCAGGGCTGCCATATGGAGGAGGGGGTGAGGAGGTCCAGTTTGGCTAGACCAGTGACACATGCCTAAACCTGCGTCCTACCCACTCCCTTTATGCTTTCTCTCCAGCTCTACTACCAGATGTACAGCCCAGTGTAGCTGATGTGTTTGGATTTGAGCTGATTCTTTTCCCTTGAACTTGGTAGGATGAAACCAGCTTAACTTTGAGTATTTTGTCTTGATGGGGTCGTGGACCAGGCTGTCACTGTACGGCCTTCAAAGGGTTCCAGCAATGGATTCCAGTTGTGTGTATGCTTGCAGATTATGATAAAATCAAACAGCTTTTCCAGATCTGAGTGTCATTGATTTGGTTTTTTTTAGAGCCAATCTTTGTTATCCTCTCCAGACTCAAAAAAATATTCCTCTTGCCATTCATTTTTCTTTTTGTTTCCCAAATGTCCTTTCCTCCATAGCAAATACAATGGAAAAATGGGCATATGGCTCCGTCTTTTAACTGCTGCAACAAGCTGCCATACCACCTGGCAAGAGAGTAATGTGGAGGTACAAGCCTTGCTCTTCACCCCCGGAGGCTCAGCAAGTACTATAACAAAGCACCTTCTCAGTGCCTAAATCTTTCAGAGCTGACAAAAAGGGAGTGAAACCAGACTCTAAGCACTGCTGTTAAATACAGGCAGATAGAGTATATTGCCACCATGAAAGACCTATGGATTTGACATTTTGCTGGATTACTTTTACATGTTGTTTACCTGCTCACACTGTGTGTAAGGGAAAGAAACAATTGTACCTGCTCCACGCAGTATGGAACATATATATGACAACCGGGAATGGCCAAAATGTATAGAAAATCTGTTGACAGACATACAAGAACTCTGATGTCCATAATGTTCCAAAGGTTACTATGAATACTAATAACCTTGGCTATGATCCTGATTAGCCCTTCCACTCACAAAAGGGCTCTTTCTGTTTGCAGAAGTGCTAGCAATCCAGCAGAGTCTGGTGAGTGGTGATCCGTGAAGGGAGAGGGGAGGCCATTTTTGCTGATTCTGCCTTGCCCCTGCAGCCGCCTGTACCACTTCCCATGGTGATCTGGGGGTACTTCAGAAACCTGCAGAGCAGATTGCCAGGGATGAAAAGGGAAAGGGCAATCAGCCAAAATTGCCTTCCATGAGCAGGTGGTCCCATAGGCAGAAATGCAGCTCCCGGCTTACCTGGGGAGCGATGTTGTGGTGCAACGCAGTTCTGGTGGGAAGGCGCCAGCTGAGTCACAGCAGCAACACCACATGCGCACCCATGTGGGGGGCAGACAGCCAGTCAGGGCTAAATTGGCTCTGTGGGAAGAGGCCTTTGTTGGCGGACAGGAGGGAAAACTTCCTTCCTTCTAGTCCACCAGAGGCCATTAAGAGTGGGGGCTCCCGTGTGGCTTTGGCATTGCTGTCACTGACTTACCCACTCACCCACTTCAGGGTAACTCATTTCTTGCCATGGATTACAGTTAGTCAACGGCCCTGGGAAGGAATTTTACCTGCACACAGATTGGCACCATGGTGCAGGGTTCTCACCTTCCCCATTGCGAGAATATTAACTCGGTGATATTTGGATTTGTTTGTCTTGACAAACACCTAACTGTAAAGTTGGTTATAGAATCATAGAATCATAGAATAGTAGGGCTGGAAGGGGCCTACAAGGCCATCGAGTCCAACCCCCTGCTCAATGCAGGAATCCAAGTCAGAGCATCTCTGACAGATGCCTGTCCAGCCTCGTCTTGAATGCCTCCAGCGTGGGAGAGCCCACCACCTTCCCAGGTAATTGGTTCCATTGTCGTATTCCTCTAACAGTCAGTAAGCTTTTCCTGATGTTCAGCCGGAATCTGGCTTCCTGTAACTTGAGCCCATTATTCCGTGTCCTGTACTCTGGCATGATTAAGAAGGGATCCTGGCCTTCTTCTCTTGAAACAACCTTTCAAGTACTTGAAGAGTGCTATCATATCTCCCCTCAGTCTTCTCTTCTCAAGGCTAAATATGCCCAGTTCTTTCAGTCTCTCCTTATGCGGCTTTGTTTCCAGTCCTCTGATCATCTTTGTTGCCCTCCTCTGAACCCTCTCCAGTTTGTCTGCATCCTTCTTCAAGTGTGGTGCCCAGAACTGGACACAGTACTCCAGATGAGGCCTAACCAGTGCTGAGTAGAGGGGAACTAGTACTTCCCGGGATTTGAAGCTATGCTTCTAGTAATGCAGCCCAAAAGAGCATTTACCTTTTTTGCAGCCACATCACATTGTTGGCTCATATTCAGCTTGTGATGGACAACAATTCAAAGATCTTTCTCACTTGTAGTGTTGTTGAGCCACGTATCCTCCATCTTGTAACTGTGCATTTGGTTTCTTTTTCCTAGGTGCAGAACTTGGCATTTATCCCTAAATGTCATTCTGTTGTTTTCTGCCCAGCACTCCAGACCTCCAGTCTATCCAGATCACTTTGAATTTTGTTTCTGTCTTCCAAAGTATTAGCTATCCCTCCCAATTTGGTGTCATCTGCAAATTTGATCAGCATTCCCTGCACCTCCTCCTCCAAGTCATTAATAAAAATGTTGAAGAGCACTGGGTCCAGGACTGAGCCCTGCGGTACCCCACTCGTTACCTCTCCCCAGTTGGAGAAGTTCCCATTGATAAGCACTCTTTGAGTCCGATTCTGTAGCCAACTGTGGATCCACCGGATCATTGTTTCATCTAGCCCACTTTGAGCTAGTTTGCTCATCAGGATATCATGGGGCACTTTGTCGAAAGCTTTGCTGAAGTCGAGGTATATGATGTCTACAGCATTCCCACGGTCTACAAGGGAGGTGACTTGATCAAAAAATCAGATCAGATTTGTTTGGCAGGACTTGTTTTTGACAAATCCATGTTGGCTTCGAGTAATCACGGCATTGTTGTCAAGGTGCTTCCAGATGGATTGCTTTATCATCTGCTCCAGAATTTTCCCAGGGATTGATGTCAGACTGACTGGTCTGTAGTTCCCAGGTTCCTCCTTTTTACCCTTTTTGAAGATATGGACAACATTAGCCCTCCTCCAGTCATCTGGCACTTCCCCCGTCCTCCATGATTTCTCAAAGAGAATAGACAGCGGTTCTGAGAGTTCTTCTGCCAGTTCCTTTATTACTCTATGGTGCAGTTCATCTGGCCCTGGAGATTTGAACTCATTCAAAGTAATTAGGTGTTCCTTGACCATATGCCTATCGATCTCAAGCTGCAAGCTGATTTCAAGGTTATAAAACTTTCAATTCTAAGTCACAACTTTGTAGGCATGGAAGGCCTAGGGGTGGATCCCCTGGTAAAGGGAACACGATTGGGCACCCTGTTTTCCCCTTTAAGAGGGAGTTCCCCTAAGGGACCAAGGGGATGCTATCCAAGCCACACCCTAGGGGGCAGAAAGGGGCTCAGTTCAATGGTCTGTGCTGTGGGGTGTGCCTCTGATTCCTGCCCCTCACAATGAGGGGGCTCCAGGTTGATGGGATTGGACTGCTGGTGGGTAGCCCAATTAACAGATCCATGCCCTATGCCCCTGCCAACTCTATTCCAAACTGAACCAATACAATTGTGGCCAGTTATTTAACCCATCCAAGTCTATGTCTGAATTTGTTTCCCCACCTCCCTATCCTGCCCTAAAGGGACTAGCTATGCACTGCCACACACAACTCCATGCATGGGATCTGTGGATCTAAACCCATGGCTTTTCAATAACCATGCTTCCAATAATATAATATATAGATTCATGCATGAGTGTCTTTTTAAAAATACTTGTGTGTGTGTGTGTGTGTGTCAGGGTTCCCTTTTTTCCCTGCTGAATTTCAAATAGCCAAATCAAAAGACAGACAAGAGGCTTCTATCCATGGCTCTTTAATCCTTTTATTTCAATGGGTCATACAGATGCAAATTGTCAGTAACTCACAGTCTATAAAGGAAATGCCTTCAGGGAGTTCAAAGGGAAGCTACGAAGGTTGAAAGTTGCCCACCATTTGAGAAAAGGCGGGCACGCTTTCCTAACAAGGGGTAGGGAGGGATCTCCCTCTATCTTGTGAGGCCTCTATGCATAGCTGTTCCCACCGGGCCAATCAGGGTG
Source organism: Heloderma suspectum (assembly GCF_057233095.1). Taxonomy (NCBI): domain Eukaryota; kingdom Metazoa; phylum Chordata; class Lepidosauria; order Squamata; family Helodermatidae; genus Heloderma; species Heloderma suspectum. The sequence goes on along the minus strand of NC_139460.1, from coordinate 67,435,209 downwards.
GATCGCCTAAGCTCCGCCCCTGCCATCTCTCTCTTGGCTCTGCATCTGTGCCTGGTGACTCAGAATTCAATCTCTCCAAGCCCCACCTCTGCCTGTTCGCTATCTCTCACAGGTATGTGTGAAGAGAGATCCTCTCCGTCCAGCTGAACTGTTGAAACCTGAGGCGTCTGTCTCCCTGTCTGGAAGAGTCTGGGAAAGTTCCTCCCCCACATTTTGCAGTTCGTCTTTGGAACCTGAGCTACTCTGCCACTGCCTATGCTCAGAGGCACCCCTGACAGTGTGTGCATGTGCGAGAGAGAGAGAGAGAGAGAGAGAGAGATCTTGTAATATCACAAATTCATGAGATCATTGATACCCTGCCATCACGTTTTTTAAAAGCCTTGATGTATTTTTTTGTAATGTTTTTGATTCCCATCTGCCTAATAATTAGCCACATTCAGCTACAATAAAGTGGCACATTTTGTCTGCAATATGCCACAAATAGATTATAAAAGGTTCCTGCACTTCTGTTTCCATTATCATCTGGTTCACACATTTTAGAAGTGAGAAATCGTATACTGAACTTTTTTTTATTAGTATTCACACTGATTTTACCATTGTTATCTAAAAGCCGCATTCAAGAAAATATAAAATGAGTAGGTATTAAAAGAACTAGAGTTAAAGTGACTCTTCTTTTCAGAAATGGAAAGTGTGTGTAGGGGATGGGGAGTACAATATTCACTGCCATATTTGTGTAGAAAGAGTGTGAAGATTACATGCAAAGTAGTGGGAGGCTTAATAGAAAAATGGAAATTTGCAAAGATTATCAGCATGAATTCCACTCCTTCAACTTTGTATGCAGCACTCCACATTATTATGCAGCGAGTTCAAGCCCATCTACATGTGCAACCTATTCATATCGTAGAGCCCTTCATGGACTGTACCATTTTAGATTTTAAGTGGGGGAATCACCTTTATGGATGATCCCTTATGGAAAAACGTAACACTACGGGGAGAAAAGTGCTGGGCTAGCTGTCACTTTGATGTGCTGCTTTACTACACTCACACAGTGTAGCAGTTCACTTCATTTTTTATTATTGTTCTAATGTAATGTAGCATTCAAAAATGCAACCTCCAGCTGTACTCCAAAGTGGCTATATAGTTTATTTATTATCACATTTATATCCTGCCTTTTTCCCTCTTGCAAGGAACCCGAGGTGGCTTACATAATTCTCCCCCTCTCCATTTCACAAATACTGGAGCTTCACTCCTCAAACTATATTTCATGCTTTTGTAGTCAATGATGTAGTGGAACACTGAAGTTTAGGAGCTCATCACAAGAGCCCCCATATTAATGTCCCCAAGGACAGCCCAAACATGCAGACAGCTGGGTATATATTAGGGATGTCAGAGAATTCCGCGACGGATCTCAGTGAGGCCGAATGCCAGTGCATTCGGCCCCCCGAAATCCATCGCAGAATGAAGCCCCCACCCCCCCAACCCACAAAAGGCACGCGAAACGGAGCACTTACCTGCTCCCACCCATGCTGCTTTGCGAATGGCAGTCGTCCTGCGGCTGCCATTCGCTTCTTCCTCTTCATAGCCCTCACGGCAGGGGCGGGGGAAACTCAGTGTACGCAAATGGCGGCGGCTACTTCCATTTGCGTACACTGGGTTTTCCCCCCCCTGCCGTGATAGGCTACTTAAGTATTTACATAGCCTATCATGGCTCAATACAGGGACGCAAATGGCGGCGGCTACAACAACTGCCATTTGTGTCCCTGCAGGGCTGCTCAGTGGCCGGATGTCCGGCTGCAGGCAGCCGGAGCTGGCTGGCGGCTCTGCAGCTTGGCCACAGAGCAGAGCCAGCCAGGCAGGATTCAGGGGGGGAGGACCGGATCACCTCCCCCCCATCAAGGATTCCAGGAGGAGGAATGGAGTGCCTCCCCCCCACCGCAGATTGCCCGGCGCGGAGCCAGGTAGGTGTTTCGTACATCCCTAGTATATATATATATATATATATATATATATATATATATGAACCTGAAAAAGCAGAACTGCATAGCTTAATACCCACTTTATTAGGATGAGCTGAACAAAAGTGATAAGAGGTCATCAGCCCCATGTCCTTGCTATTCTATACCACTGTTCATACTATCATAATGCTACAATTATGGCCAACCAGTTCAACAGTATTATTTTTAAAATTTAAAATATCTTTATACAAGGCTTTCAAGGTGAAGCTTCCTCAGTGTGATGTGCTTCTCACATAATGTGCTGCTGCATTTGGATGGAATTCATCCAGAAATCATTACTACTAGAAAAAATTCTTATAACTTTCAAATTCCTTTGCAATACCAATAATATTTCATCTGGCTCTCAGTGCATTGGATTCAGATGAAGTTAGTCACACACACTTAGCATTGACATCAATGGGAAAAGTTAATCATGGCTATCCTAAGTCCCATTGATTTCAATGGAATCGAAGTGTGACTTAGTTAGGGATGTACGAAAGTCACTTACCTTTCATGGATTATGTTTATGTTGGGGGGGGGTGGCGTTCTGTCCCTCCCCCCAGAATCCTCGACGGAGGGGAGGCGCTCCATTCCTCCCCCCCGGAATCCTCCGCAGCTGGCTGTGCTCCGCGGCAGCTCCGCGGAGAAGCCGGCCAGGCCCAGGGGAAAAAAAAAAAAAACGCGTATGCAAATGGCAGCGGCTACGGCCATCACCATTTGAGTTCCTTAGTTTGGGCCATCTTAGTCTATGTAAATATTTATGTAGACTAAGAGGGCAAAAATAAGGGAATGCAAATAGCATAGCTGACGCTATTTGCATTCCCCTTATTTTCGTCGTCTTAGTCTACGTAAATATTTATGTAGACTAAGACGGCCCAAACTAAGGAATGCAAATGGTGGCGGCCGTAGCCGCCGCCATTTGCGTACGCCTTTTTTTTCTTTTCTTTTTTTACCCAAATGTTTTAGGCTATGTAAAAACTTACGTAGCCTATCACGTCTCTGTAAAAAAAAAAAAACTGCAAATGGCGGCGGCAGCCGGTCGAAAGACCAGCCGCCACCGCCAAAGCCGCCGCCGGAGCCGCTGCCAGAGCTGCCGCTGCCCGGAAGATCCGCCCCAGGTAAGTCTCGTCCCAGGGGGATCTGTGGGGGGGCAGGCCATTCCGCCACAGATTTCGGGGGGCCGTGGCGGAATTCTCTGCCATCCCTAGACTTAGTCTCATCCTATGTGTGCAGGGTAGAGATGATCCAAGACACATATCTGCCCAACGAGCAATCCTAGACATGTTTAACAGAGGGCTTCCTTCTGCTGAAACATGCATAGGATGTCATCTATTTGCTACTTTGCTCACTCATGGGAATGGAGCAACCTTATGTGTCAATATCCACATCTAAAAGAATGAACTAAGAAACAGTTCCCTAGAGAGACAGCCATGAATTCACTGTAGGTTTGTCTATTGATAGAACTAGTGACTAGGTATGAATGAAATGTAGTCGGTCTGAGTTCCTCTTCGAGCAAAAGAAGAGGAACATTGCATCATGGCATCATTATCAAGTCTGTATGCTGCTGTGCTAGCAACAGCTATTAGAGCCAGAAGCGGTATTCCAAAGCTATGGCACAGCACAAAACTGTTTGGGAATATGGACAGCATAGAAAAAGTATGCTGGAACGTCTGATTTAGACCTCTAGTGCTGTGCCAAAAAAAACCTTCTACATTTTTTTTCAACCATTCCCATTCACTTCAATAGAAATAAAATTGCTTTCAAAAAGAGAAGAAAAGAAGAAAATTTCTGAGAAATTCTCATGGGTTGAATTCAGAGTTCTTACCGATGTGGTGGCCAAGGAGTGTGTGTGTGGGGGGTGCCCTGTCTTTCATCATACATTCATCTTTCTGGAGGCCTGTAGCCTCCTCAGATTCCTGCACTTCAATTAAAGCCCAGGGGAAGACATCACGAGGTAATTCCTCCCGTAGGGCTCTTTTCAATGTCGAGGCAGCCTTGGAGGCTGCAAAGCAATGGAGAGATGTAAGAAGGAAAGAAAGAAAGAAAGAAAGAAAGAAAGAAAGAAAGAAAGAAAGAAAGAAAGAAAGAAAGAAAGAAAGAATGCACACTGTACTCTTGGCCACTGCCAAAATTTCTCCATCAGTTTTGTGGTATGAGAGGGCCCCCTCCCTCCCCGCCTCCCTCCCCACCTCCCGCCACCCATACAGTGCCCTTGAATGACATTAGGTTTGAGGTATGGTGAAAGATGCAAAATGGTGACCAGGCTACCAACACATTTGCTGTTGTTGCCACTTGCAGTGGCAGCACAAAAAACAAAAACCCCTGAGGAAAAAAGAAAGAAGCCAAGCTACAACCACTACTAATGTAGAGCTCTGAGAAACTGTTTGAGAATTCTTCCTTCCTTTGGAAAAAATTGGTGAAATTCTAGACACACACACATACACAATTTCTCTGCCCACAGATAGGGTAGAAAATTTTGAGAGGCCATTTGCACACAGCTCTATTCCATATTGATATTAGCTATCTATACCTATATCTATCCTTCATTCCTTCATCATTAGACAAGTAAGAAATCACTTGCTCTTTTTCAATGTGGTGAACCTCTTGTACTTGGTTCTACACCATGTGGGCAACCCATGGGTTGCATGTGGCCCCCAGAAGCCTTCAGTGTGGCCTGCCATAGGTGCCTATGCCACCGCTACCACCACCACCCCACTGCTGAATTTCCTCCTCTCTCACCACAGAATTTTGCCAGTTTTGTGTCAGTTGTGCTGTAGAGGATGATGTGCAGGGAGAATCATCTCCATGTGCTGTTTTCTCCAGCAAAATCATGCTCTTGCCAGCCTGTCCAGCAGCTGTTGGTGTGCACCCACCACAGATATGTGTCCCTTAACCCACACTTGTCCAGCAGACTCATGGGACCACGCTTTAAATGGGGAAGATGGCATGCAGGGAGAATTAGCCTCATATGCCATATGAATTTCCCATTTAAATTGTGCACCTGCCCAGGCTCAGCTGATAGGTAGGGGAGAGGGAGGTGTGATGTGATCTCAATGAGCAGTTTAAACTCCCCCATTAAAGGTGGCCTAAAAATAATTATAAATACAGACTAAACCTCCCCATCCCTGCATGCTGAGATGTGGGGTGGGGGGAAGGTATGAGTGTCTGGATGTATGTGCATGTCAGAGTGAATGTGGGAAAGACTGTGTGCATGAGAGAGGGGGAGACAAAGGTGGGGGGGATGGACAGGCCCTGGCCACACCCACTGCTAGCCCAGGACTCATACACCACCTTTGGCTACAACTACTACAGCCAGGTGCTACTTAACCCACCATCCATCGGTGTTTGCAGCTGTCGGGGCAAAATTTTGCCATCCCCCTTTCTAAATGTTTGTGCTTGTTATTTTTTGTTACAGCTTACAATGACTGAAAGGAACAAATCTAACCAACATGGCATGCTAAAAACATTTTGGCCACCACAAAACCAGCTATCTGAGTCCAATCCTTAGTATATGATAGCACCCTTTTTTTTTTAATGCACTTTAGATGATGTGCCACACAGGAGGGTGAGCTTACTCCAAATCTCTTGCATACAATGCCAGTCCATGTACATTGGTGCAAGCCATTCTCTGTGCCACCCTAACTGTGCAAATCTGTTAGACTGGGGTACTGGTTAGCGTAATATCAATAGTATCAGTAATCAGCAGTACTGCAACACTGTTTCTGGAGCAGCAAACAAAAAGTTAAAAAGAAAAGAAAGGTACTGCCACTCTATGTAAGTCCCTACCTCCAAAAGCCAGTGAGAATCCTGCCCCACAGGGAAATCACCCAAAGGGGCCTAGGCCCCACCTTTGCATCCTGCAGATGAGGCTGCAAAATCAGGATGGCTTTCTTCACTAAATCCTACATTCTTCAGCAAGGCCTGCTGTGAAAACATAATGTTGACTATTCCTGCTTTTCATGTGTTCCCCCACTAAGAGTCTCATTCCAACTTCTTTTAAGTTTTATTTTATCATCTCTTGTGCAAGATTCTATTTGTCATGCTAGTTAACCATCTCCTGATTTGGGGAGCAGATGAAACTTTTTGTTTAGTACCATCATGTTGTGTGAGGATCTTAGCACAAAAATATTTCATTTCTAGTTACCAGCTGGATATGGCAGGTGGAAGTTGCATGTACATGGAAGTTCGCAAATCAGCCAGGAGGCAACATTCACACAGCCCAGATGGTGCAAATAAGACTTACTAAATTCAGTGGGACTACTTATGGGTAAATTTGTATATTTGCATCATTGCAGTATATCTACCCATCAAACATACCATTCCAAAAAATCTGTCTGCACAGGCTGGGCAGATCCCATCACTGGCAACTTTATTTTCATAGGCATTGCTTATGGCATTGTGGACATCATCTTCAAATAGGTGTGCAATTACTCAGCCAGTTATATCCTCCTGAAGACCCAATATTATTAGAAGAATTCATGACTGTGCATATTTGTACTGATCACGAGCACTGATGCACACAGTAGTTTTTCCGTGGTATCTCCCTCATCATAGAAGTTGGATTTAAACCCTAGACATAGAACTAGTTTGACTGAACTAACGTCTTATGTTCATCCTGAGTTGTTTTACCATAATGAGGCAAACATGTACATTTACTCATGGCTAGCCCCATTCATTTTAGTGAGTGTCACATACACTATCAGGGCTGTGTGTCTCCTGGTTGAGTGAGGAGCAGGAAGTCAGCAACTTCAATGTGCATACAAGTCCCACCTGCACTATGCAGCTGATAGGCAGAAGTGAAATATTATTTTGGCCCTACCTGTTAATAAGCTTCTGCACTAATAATGAGAGACATTTGAAAGCTTTGGACATTACTTGAGTTATTTGAGGACCCACAGAAGCTAATGGCACAGGGACTATTACTATTGTCCCTGTGCCATTAGTGCCATGACTATAGGTCCCTGTGCCATTACTATTAATGATATTAGGATTGCAGCCACCATTTTATAAGCCAAACAGGATCATTTTGAGACACCAAAGCAAGATGTTATTATCAGTGGATGCATAAATACACTTAAAATGATTTGAAATTCAAATCCTAGCATGCTAACATGTGCACAATAAACTAACTAGAGAACTTCAGTAATGGGCTATGAAGTTGCTACTCAGATATTAATGATTCTAGATAGCAATGCATAAACGTCCCCATGCATGGCTCAAAACCTATCATTGGGTAGGTTGTTGCTGCTGGTGGTGGATTTTTTGTCAGTAGTCCTGCCTACACAAGGATTTATGAGTACTTGAAAAGAATGCTCACAAAAAATCCAATCATCTCCCCACCCCTGCAACTTAAGGTCCACTCCTTGGAAAACCTGGGGGGGCACCCCTGCTGGGCACTCTAGAGTAATAAGGTTCTCATGCAGAAGATGGGTTTTTGCTACCCACAGCAGCAGCACTTTACTCAAGACAAGAGAGAGACTCAAAATTCAGCCCCTATGCAAAATGCTGTATATGTATTCTCCATTGGTTTGTTTGAAAGGACTGCTGCTGGGTGCTTGGAGAGGACCTTGGAGAGAACCATGGGGAGGATAATGATTCCCTGCATCCAGTTGGCTTTTTCACCCCAGCAACAGTTTTCTCCAGAGCAGCCATTCAAAATAGCCCCTACACACACCAATGGAAATCCCATCCTGTTTCAAATTCTCATCTCCTTCTTAATTTTAGATGGGAAAATGGATTAACTTAGGTCAGGTGTAACACATATCCCATGGATTGCAAAGGCACAGATGGGAACCAATGCTTTCTAAAGGGAAATACAGGAGATATGATGCAGATGACTGGAGTTTAATTAACCAAATGTACTGTGTAAGGTTATATACTGTGAATTAGGGATGGGGAAGAAATTCATTTAATTCTCATTTAATGCAAAATTACCTAATTTTGAACTTTCAAATCAATATTTGAAACAAAGCTCAGTTATGCTTTGAAATTTGCACTTTTATGAATGATGTAATGGAGATCTCCAATAAAAAACAAGTGTACACAAATGCATGTGTTAGTCAACACATTTTCATGCACACTTAAAAAATTCTCAAAGTTCAGGATTAATTGAATTTCAGGTTGGAAAAATTCTCAAAGTTCAAGATCAACTGAATTTAAGACTGGAGAAATGAGAAATGGAAAGAAACTAAAACTGACAGATTTATGCATTCTACTTTGAATGTCTGTAAATACATTCTCAACCATGTGTCTCATGCATTTTTCTCATCCTAAAAGCACTTAATTGTGAGTAGACCCATTAATTGCTATGAAACTACTCATTATTTCATGTTGTCTGCGTAAGCCAAATAAAAATAGCTTCCATGTCTTTCTTCCACTAATAAGCACCCATCATTAAACTGCCTTACTTGGAAATATATCACATGAGCTTCATGCTACTATAATCACTGAGGAGGATGCTGTAAAGCCAACTAGAGGCAAGCAAGCCTCTCCCATTATTTTGTAAAAAAAATAAAAATGCCATTTTTGCTGACCCTGCTATGCTGAACATCTAGGAGGTGACTTCTGAACCCTGTTACCATGTGTATGTAACAACACAATGTTTAGACAGTCCCCAGGAGAATTTTTGTGCAATGGCAGAAATAAATAAAGAAAACATGTTTACAGTAAGTAACATTAACATTTTGAGTCAACAGGGCAAAAGCCAGGCATTAAAAATTCAGGCAGGTATCACATCTTCACGCTGCAATCATAAAGAAAGGACTGACAAAGCACAATAGCATGGTCTAGGACATGAGGTCAGCTTCCGCAGCCACAATAGGAGTGACACAGTGCGATTATTTATTTAAAGCACTGGTGAATGTGCAGTCCTTTAGCTGTTTATGTTTTAGGTGTGAAATTCTGATCAACTATCTTTTCCTGACATGGAATAAACAAATGCTGACATTCTAAAAGTTTTCATAAGAAAAATAACCTATTTTCCCACCATGCCTACATTTAAGCATTAAAGTATGTTAAATACAACATAATTGATCTGACAAATTCTAGGATCAGAATGATAATCCTAGAGCTATAAAATGGGCTAATCCCTTTTTGTGAAAGTGAAATCAAAGAGCAAGAAGCTATACATAGTAGGGACTATATTTAATAATAATATTGTTTGCCTCCACTCCTCTAGGCTTCATATGCATAATAGGGATGGAGGAGAATTCTGCCACGGACTCCAGTAAGGCTGAATTCTAAAGAATCTGGCCCCTTGGAGTCCATGGCAGAACAGACCACCCACCTCCACCACCCCACAAAGTTTCCCCAGAATGGATCCTACCTGCCACCAGCTGGGTCCGGTCCGTCCGCTGCCGGTCTGCAGAAGGAAATGGCGACCAGCGTAGCAGATGCCATTTGCATCCCTGCTCTTTGCTGTGATAGGCTACGTAAAGATTTACATAGCCTAACACGGCACAGAGCGGGGACTCAAATGGCATCTGCTACGCTGGATGCCATTTGCGTCCAGCGCCATCCGCAGACCGGCAGCAGGCAGAAGTCCAGCTGCAGATGGACCTGGCCGGCAGCTCCGTGGACTCGCCGCGGAGCAGAGCCAGCCGGGAAGGATTCCAGGGGGAGGGACAGATCACCCCCCCACGGACCCCCCAGCAGACTGGTGAGTGTGTTTCATACACCCCTAATGCATAATAATTTCCTGTTTTGATAGGATATAATGTCTGTGCTGTTATTCCCTTTTGTGCACATATCTATTCCATGCCCAACAGTAGTTACTAGCAATAGTTATGAGAAGGTTATATTGCTAGTGCTGGAAGAATAGCACTGTAGATACAACTAAATATTACTGGTAAGGTTGCACTCACCTGTGAAGGATATTATGCACAACCAGTTCTTCCTATTATCACTGGTGGAACATAAGTGATAGTTCGGGCAATATCCTATACTGCTGCTGCACCTCAGCTAGTTCTGTTGTGCCCACAGGATCCACTGCTAACATGACAGAAACTAGTACCTCTGAAAGCAACCCTGGAAATGAGCAGAAACACTAGCTTCCAGATTGGGACAGGTCAGTGAAGCTCCCTTCTGTAGGGGTGCACGAAAGTCCCTTACCTGTCCTCGAAGTTTTCGCGGTGGGGGGGAGGCGCTTCGCTGCTCCCCCCGCAAAGTTCAGGCCGGGGGGGGAGGCTTCCTGCCTCGCCCGGCCGAAATTCAGGCCAGGGAGGAGGCGCCTCACCTCGCCCGGCCGCGAACTAAAAAGTAAAAAAAAAAACGCCCCCGTGATAGGCTACGTGACGATTGATGTAGCCTATCATGGCTAGATCTGCAAAGTCAGCCATGATAGGCTACGTAAATCATCACGTAGCCTATCACGGGTGACTTTAAAAAAAAAAAGCGCGTACGCAAATGGCGGCCCCCATAGGGAGCCGCCATTCGCGTTCCTTATTTGGTCGCTGTAGTCTACGTAAATCTTTACATAGACTATGGCGAAAATAAGGGCAATGCAAATAGCGTTGCCCTTATTTTTGCCGTACTCTACGTAATCTTTACGTAGACTACAGCGACCAAATAAGGAAAGGGAATGGCGGCTCCCTATGGGGGCCGCCATTATCCGTACGCACTTTTTTTTTTTTTTTAAGTCACCCGTGATAGGCTACATGACGATTTACGTAGCCTATCACGGCTGACTTTGCAAATCTAGTCATGATAGGCTACGTTAATCATCACGTAGCCTATCATGGGGGCGTTGTTGTTTTTTTAGTTTTATTGGAATGGCAGCGGCGGCAGCCGGTCAAAAGATTGGCTGCTGCCCCCGCCCCTGACGAAGACCCGACGAACCGCCGCCGGGACCCGCCGCCAGGAGGTACATTCGGGAAAGGTAAGTCCCATCCCGGGGGGGCGGGGGGGCAGAGAATTTCTCCCCGAAACTTGTTCGGGGGGCCAAACACGTTGGCGCTTGGCCCCCGAAGTTTCAGGGAGAAATTCTCCACCAACCCTAGTTTCGAGAAAAATTTGATTCCCACCTCTCAATTTTCAGCTCTCTTTTGTGGTATACCTGCCCACATGTAGCAGCAATGCAGACTGGACTGGATGAAGAAGAAGAAGGAGAAGGGCCAAGCAGTCTGTGGGAAAGAAGGGTGTATGTCAACTGTAGAATGTGCACAGGCTATCAACACTTGAGGAAGATAGCAGGAAAAGGGTTAACCAAGTGAGAAACATTAGGGTGCAGTCCTCCTCTTAAATAAACTAATTTCAAAATGCCCATTAGTTGCACCCAGCAGGTCACACCGCATACTATGTATTGAAAGTGCATACTGAGTGCAAACCAATCACCTGCCATGTTTATTGTGTCTACATGACCTTTTTCATTTGTCTGCACAAGTTGTATACTCCAAAAAGTCACAGCCAATCACATCTCCCTGCCACATATATACAATGTAAAAAGTAGCTACTACTTTAGGTGTGATGGTGTACACTACATGTCCATGTGTATGCAAAGGGTGTGTACTCGTAATTAATAATATATGAAGCAGTTCTTTGCACCCATGTTATTGAAGGTACAATCACTCTGACTGGTTCATGCCGGCATAGTCATCACTTGGTGTACATGACACCAAAACATGACTTGTACGTGTGAATGGGCCATCACTAAATATAAAGTTTCCATATCACATCACCACATAATATTGCTTTTCAATGTATTCATCAGCTGTACAGTAGGAGAGGCAACTGGACTTTTTTGGCATGCTACCTTGAGGTCAATGCATGGGGCTCTGACATATCATATTCTAGTTCCTCAAAGTGGCCCTCCTGTAAAATAAGGTACTCATCAGGAATGTGGGGAGAAGCTATTCCTAAATATGCATGATCATCCAGACATTCTGTTATCCAATTCCAGATCACTTTTACAGCTAGGGAATGACTTCAGCATCAAAAGCAACTTGGCACATTTTCATTAGAGTGATGGTTAAAAAAAATGCAAGTATGTCCTGTTCAAGAAGCAGATTAAATAATAAACAAACAGCAGTGGCAATATTTCCTCCCAGAAATGTCAGTGCTATCAGTTTTTAGCTTGGGTAGGGTATGTAGGGTGTTCCTTTTTCTTTTATTTTCTTTTTCCTTGCTGTATGCACATTCTGTGCTTTGTTGGCATTTTCTCTTTCTCAGCTGTTTTTAGCATAGCTGTGTTTCAGCAAATAGAATACAAGCAATTTGTTGTCTGCACAATGAAATAATAAGCTGAGACAAATGGAACGTCCATTCTGGTACAAGTATATACAAATATAATTTGCAAGCTGGGGCTAAAATATTCACCAATATGTCATCGATTAAATTGCAGAGATATATGTGAAGAAACTGATAGCATTGTTGTGTGACATCAGGAATCCCATGGTTTTTCATTTCCTTCTGATGAACTAACTGCAAAAAGACCAACAGCTGTTGAGGAAAACTATAGGCCTTGCAGTAGGTGGTGCCACCTGCGCCTTTTCTTATTCCAGCCTTAACAATCTGCCATTTGAGTATCAAGAAGGCTGGGGGATTCAACACTGACTCAGAATCAGGGGGTGTGAGAGTAAGTGTCATGGCTGAAATAAAAGCATGCTTCGAAGATGCATAATTATCTTTATCTAAGGAAGGGATCTATTAGAAAGGGAAATACATAGCACAAATCCTCTAGCAGGAGATTACTGAAGATGGAAGTGGCATGTAAAAATCATGCTTGTCGCAGCTTTAACTCTATCCTCACATAAAACATGCCTGTCGTAAAATGTATTTTCTTATTTAGACCATAATTGTGGAACTCAAGGCAGAGTACATGGAATGCAGAGGTGGTCTCCCACCCATACACTGAACAGACGCGGACTTGCTTAGCTTTTGCAAAGAAGCTGTATCAGATGCCCTCAGAACATGTCCTGGAAGCATGGAATTTTAGTATATTTGTTCCTCTGTAAATCTGATATGCTTTGATGTAGATGGGGGTTTGCTGCAATTCTATTAGTGAAACTCATTAATGTCATAGGAAGTCTTGCTTACCACCACAAGCAGAGTAGATTGAGGGCTGATTCATACATGTAGTAGTGAGATGGAATAGCTCTCCAAGAGGGACATCACCATCTCAGCTTCCATGTGGGCAATAGGGTTGGCGGAGAATTTCTCCCCGAAACTTCGGGGGGCCGAGTGCCAACATGTTCGGCCCCCCGAACAAGTTTCGGGGAGAAATTCTCCACCCCCCCGCCCCCGCACCCCCCCCCCAGGACGGGACTTACCTTTGGCGAATGTCCCTCCCAGCAGCGGGACCGGCCAGTGGTTCGTCGGGTCTTCGTCCGGGGCGGGAGCGGCAGCCGGTCTTTCGACCGGCTGCCGCCACCGCCATTCCAATAAAAGAAAAAAAAATGCCCCCGTGATAGGCTACGTGACGATTAACGTAGCCTATCACGGCTAGATTTGCAAAGTCAGCCATGATAGGCTATGTAAATCGTCATGTAGCCTATCACAGGTGACTTTACAAAAAAAAAAAAAGCACGTACGGATAATGGCGGCCCCCATAGGGAGCCACCATTCCCGTTCCTTATTTGGTCGTTGTAGTCTATGTAAATGTTTACGTAGACTACGGCGAAAATAAGGGCAATGCTATTTGCGTTGCCCTTATTTTCGCCGTAGTCTACGTAAAGATTTACGTAGACTACAGCGACCAAATAAGGAACATGAATGGCAGCTCCCTATGGGGGCCGCCATTTGCGTACGCGCTTTTTTTTTTTTTTAAGTCACCCGTGATAGGCTACGTGACGATTTACGTAGCCTATCATGGCTGACTTTGCAGATCTAGCCGTGATAGGCTACGTTAACCGTCACGTAGCCTATCACGGGGGCGTTTTTTTGTTTTTTTTTTAGTTTTTAGTTCGCGGCCGGGCGAGGCGAGGCGCCTCCTCCCCAGCCTGAATTTCGGCCGGGCGAGGCGGGAAGCCTCCCCCCCGGCCTGAATTTCGGCCGGGCGAGGCGGGAAGCCTCCCCCCCCAGCCTGAACTTCACGGGGGGAGCAGCGAAGCACCTCCCCCCCACCGCGAAAAGCTTCGAGGACAGGTAAGTGACTTTCGTCCATCCCTAGTGGGCAATCACTCATTTAAAGCTGCGTCCACGTGAAAATCACCTGGCATGTAAAAAAAAAAAGGTATCGTTTTCAAATCACCTGTCTGGTTCTGAGTGTTAGGTAATGGTATAAAAAATAGTTCTGTGCCAAAAAAAAAAAAAAAGTTCTACTATTCTCATTCAATTTGATAGAAGAGAAATTGCTTTCAAAAAGAAATTCAATGGTGAAGAAATTTCAGAGAAATTCTCATGCATTGGGTTTGGGTTTCTTGGGCTTACATTACTTAGGAGGTGGCCAAGAAGTGAGCACAAGTGTCCTGTTTTTCATTGTACAAGCATTTCTCTGGTTGCTTGTAGCCTCCTCAGGTTCCTACACTTCAATTAAAGCCCAGTTTAAGGCACCATGAGGTAATTCCTCCCATAGGGCTTTTTCAGATCAGGATGTGTAGACAGCCTAGGAGGCTAGCTGTGATTAGGTAAGCTCAAAAACACAACAAAAATGAATTATAAAACATCCAGAATGAGGCAGAACAATGGAAGCCTCTTTCATGGGGGGAAAAAATTTAAGGAAATTGGAGGACAGATTTTGGCAGAGCACTAACTCCCCTTTGTCCCTGGAGCTAGATAGATACAATGCTGCCCCCACCTGCATTGCAGTAGATGCAAACTGGGGACAAGCCTGCAAAGACAGTTGATGCTGTTGCAGCACGAAACTCCCCAAGCCCCTTACTAAAAAAAACTAAGAAGCTGTGCTACAAGCCCTGCCAATGGGGAGCCCTGTCTGGGAGAAACTGCTGAGAATTTCTCCCCCCCCTGCAGAAATTTGGTGAAATGGTCTCCCAAATTCCCTGCCCACTAGTAAGGTGGAGACCTGTATCACGGCTGACTTTGAAAAAAAAAAAAAAGTGCGTACGCAAATGGCAGCACCCATGGGCGCCGCCATTCGCGTACGTGCTTTTTTTTTTTTTTCAAAGTCAGCCGTGATAGGCTACGTAACGATATACGTAGCCTATCACGGCTGACTTTGAAAATCTAGCCGTGATAGGCTACGTAAATCGTTACGGAGCCTATCACGTTTGTTTTTTGTTTTTTTTTACTTTACTTTGTAATGGCGGCAGTGGCAGCCAGTCGGAAGACCAGCTGCCGCTACCGCCGCCGCCGAAACGCCGCCGGGACCCACTGCCAAGAGGGACATTCGCATGAGGTAAGTCCCATCCGGGGGGGGCGGGGGCGGAGAATTTCCCCAACAATTTCGGGGGGCCGAATGCGTTGGCATTCGGCCTCCCAGAGATTCGTGGAGAAATTCTCTGCCATCCTTAACTTCCGGTAGTTCTCAGTTCACATACTGCTGAAGCCTAGCTTGTAGGATTTTGAGTATATCTTTGCTGGCATGTGAAATGAGCGCAACTGTATGGTAGTTTGAACACTCTTTGGCATTGCTCTTCTTTGGAATTGGAATGCAAACTGACCTTTTCCAGTCTTGTGGCCACTGTTGAGTGTTCCAATTTTGTTGGCATATTGAGTGCAGCACTTTAACAGCATCATCTTTTAGGATCTTAAATAGCTCAGCTGGAATACTGTCATCTCCGCTAGCTTTGTTGTTACTAATGCTTCCTAAGGCCCACTTGACTTAACTCTCGAGGATGTCCGGCTCAAGTATCATGGCTATCAGGGACATTAAGATCTTTCCTGTATAGTTCTTCTGTGTATTCTTGCCACCTCTTCTTAATCTCATCTGCTTCTGTTAGGTCCCTGCCTTCTTTGTCCTTTATCATGCCCATCTTTGCACAAAACCTTCCCTTGAGATCTCCGATTTTCTTGAAGAGATCTCTAGTCATTCCCATTCTATTGTTTTCCTCGGTTTCTTTGCATTGTTCATTTCAGAAGGCCTTCTTGTCTCTCCTTGCTATTCTCTGGAACTCTGCATTCAGTTGGGTATATCTTCCCCTTTCTCCCTTGCTTTTCGCTTCCCTTCTGTCCTCAGCTACTTGTAAAGCCTCATCACACAGCCACTTTGCTTTCTTGCATTTCTTTTTCTTTGGGATGGATTGAGTTGCTGCCTCCTGAACAATGTTATGGACCTCTGTCCATAGTTCCTCAGGCACTCTGTCTATCAGGTCTAATCCCTTAAATCTATTCGGCACCTCCACTGTATATTCATAAGGGATATGATTTAGGTCATACCTGAATGGTTTAGTGGTTTTCCCTACGTTCTTCAATTTCAGCTGAAATTTTGCAAGAAGCAGCTCATGATCTGAGCCACAGTCAGCTCCAGGTCTTGCTCTATACAGTCAGTAAAAAATTTCTTCATCTTTGGCTGCAAAGGACATAATCAATTGGATTTCGATATTGACCATCTGGTGATGTCCATGTGTAGAGTCACCTCTTGTGCTGTTGGAAAAGAGTGTTAGCTATGATCTGCGTGTTCTCTTGGCAAAACTCTATTAGCCTTTGTCCTTCTTCATTTTGTACACCAAGGCCATGCTTGCCTGTTATCCCGGTGATTTCTTGACTTCCTACTTTAGCAATAACCCACCTCAAATGCCTGCCTCAACAATCGTGTTTTTAATGTGTCAAGGAAGCTCATTAATGAGGGGGCATGGCGGAGTTCCCTATGGAGGGAGTTCCAAAGATTGGGGGCCACCACAGAGAAGACCCTCTCCCTCATCCTCACCAGCCTAGCAGTCCTGGCTGATGGGACAGAGAGAAGGCCATTCGAGGCTGATCTGGTTGAGTGGCCTGTCTGGTGTTGCTGGAGGAGCTCCTTGAGATAGGCTGGACCGCAACTGTATGGGGTTTTAAAGGTCAAAACCAACACCTTGAATTTGGCCTGGAAAACAACTGGTAACCAGTGCATCTCCTGTTGCTGCTCAGCAGAGACTTGATACATCTACTGTTATTGCTGCATTACTGGAAATGCAAAAACAAGAAATCGGTTTTTCCAAACATGCAGAAGGCCACAAGTCATGGCTAGTGGCCCTTGTTATGCTTGTCAGGTTATACTTTTTTTTCCAGCCTTCCCAAGACACTTTGTAGAGTTTGACCCTCCCTTCCCAGACTCAGTGCCACACTGATGCACATTTTTCTGCTGCTCAGAAGGAGCAGGTAGAAGGCCATTTTGAGCAAGCCTGCTTAGGACTGGAGCCTTTTACAATCAATGTCAGTTTATGACTCAGTTACAATTTGTATGTGAACAGTAGATTTGTACAGGTAGAGTTATAGACCTGCATACAGTCAGGGCCAGAAATATTGGAACAAGGATAACTGTTTTGGCAGTTGGCCTCTGTACACCACCACATTGAAGTTGAAAGGAAACATACCCAGATGGGAGCGAAGTCAGGACTTTCAGCTGTAATTCAAGGGGTTTGACAAAAGTGGGGCACTAACCATTCAGGAAGGACAGCCAGTGGCATACACACACACCCATCATTGGTGGCTCATAAATAATGGAACAAATGGCTGACAAGCAGCTACATGGCCAGGTGTGGCCTGTTTCCTGGATGCCCCATGACCAATCAAGCAGATAAAAGGCCTGGAGGTGGTTCTGAGTGTGACATTTGCATTTGGTATCTGTTCATTGGAACTCCCAACATGAGGTCCAAAGAGGTGTCCATGCGAGCGAAGGAGGCCATCATTAGGCTGAGGAAACAAAATAAACCCATCAGAGAGATAGCAAAAACATTGGGAGTGGCCAACACAACAGCTCGGAACATCCTGAAAAAGAAGGAATTAACTGGCAAGCTCAGCAACAGCAAAAGGCCTGGAAGACCACAGAAGACAACTAAAGTGGATGACTGCAGAATTCTGCTCATGGTGAAGAGGAACCTTTTCACAACATCTAGCCAGGTCAAGAATGCTCTTGCGGAGGTAGGCATGTCATTGTCAACATCTACAGTCAAGAGATGGCTTTATGAATGTAAATACAGAGGCCTCACAACAAGGTGCAAACCACTGGCAACGCTCAAGAACAGACAGGCCAGATTAGCCTTTGCCAGCAAACACCTAAAGAAGCCTGCCCAGTTCTGGAAGAAGATTCTTTGGACTGATGAAACCAATATTAACTTGTACCAGAATGAGGGGAAGAGAAAAGTATGGAGAAGGAAAGGAACAGCTCATGATCCAAAGCATACCACATCATCTGTCAAACATGGTGGAGGCAGTGTTATGGCATGGGCGTGTATGGCTGCCAATGGAGCAGGTCACTGGTGTTTATTGATGATCTGACTGCTGATAAAAGCAGCAGGATGAATTCTGAAGTGTATAGGGCTATAGTTTCTGCTCAGATCAGTTATCCTTGTTCCAATATTTCTGGCCCTGACTGTATGTACATTATACTGTTTGCAAATGGCTCTTGAAATTCTCCACTCTATTTTTCACCAATTTTTTCCAGGGCGAGCAAAAAATTTCCAACAGTTTCTCAGTGGTGGGGCTCAGCATTTGCAGTGACTGTAGCACAGCTTCTTTCTTTTTTCCTCAGGGTTGTGAGTGTGCGAGCACACTGCTACTGCTAGCAGCAAAACCAGCAACCCTTTTGGTAGCCTGGCCACCATCTTGCATCCACAGTTGTTGTTATTATTATTATTATTATTATTATTATTATTATTATTTATTTATTTATATAGCACCATCAATGCACATGGCGCTGCATGTAGGAGAACAATGTCTCCTGAGAAATTTTGGCTAAGCTCTTGTTGTCATTCTCCAGGGTCCCTCACCTGCCCCAGGATCTCCAAAATGTCACATTTCTAAGGGTTGATTGTGGATGCATCTTGACTCTAATGCAGATGCTTATATAATAGATGCTCCTTCTCTGAAAGCCTTGTACTGGGTGTGAGAGGAGGGCAATGTTGTGTCCAGCTCCAGGGAAGACAGGGAGTTAGTGCTGTGCCAAAAACTGTCCTCCATCATCCATCATGTTTTCTTCCCCCATAAAAGAGGCTTCTATATTTCTGCCTCATTCTCTGGGTGCTCCAGAATTTCTTTTGAATTTCTTCTGGGGCCATTTTTGAGCTTAGCTCATTATTGTGAGGTGGCCAAGGGTGTGTGTGTGTGTTTGCTTTCTATTCCACGTCTCTCTATCACTCCACAGTCTCCCTGGCTGCTCACACTTCCTGATCTGAAAAAGCCTCATAATGTTACCTTCTCACATCTTCCACTGGGCTTTAATTAAAGTGTGGGAAGTCAGGGAACTTGCTGAATGCAGGAAAGATGATTGTACAATGGAAAACTGGACGCTCACACACACCCTTTAGCCATTTCCTAAGTAAGGTAAATACAGGAATGCTGAAACTCACCCATGAGAATTTCTTGAAAGCAATTTCTTCTCTATAAAATTGAATGAGAATAGTCAAAAGCACTGTGAATTGCCCAGAGAGATTTGGCTACTGTGTGGTATAGAACTATAATAAATGAAATAAGATGAAAAATGTGGAATAAATTTTTGGCACAGCACTAATGTACATTTTCTTGGATCCAGTATCGTTGCTGGTGGCACAGGTGGCCCAGAGTGCCTTTCATCAGCTGAAGCTCATATACCAACAATGCTATCTAGACAGTGATAGCCTAGCTACAGTTATCTATGCTCTGCTAATTTCTTTATTTTATTTAAAATATTTTTAGGACACCTTTAGTGAACAACCCTCTCAGGGTGGCTCACAAGATAAAGATAATTGAACAATAAACTTTAGAATTGATATTGAGAATAATAACAATTGTGAAGGATTGCTGGTTTCACCCCCAACAACCCTACAAGGTAGACCAGGCCCAGCTTGGCCACAAGTTCTCCCAAAATTAACCCAGTAGCTCCCTTCCAGGCCAATAGGCACTGTATTTAGCACAGAAGTTATTCAGGACACACCACACCAATTGAAAGTTGGATAAAAGTTTATTAGGGGTAAGGAACAAAGAGGAAAGAATAGGGAGAGGTGGTAGGTTGTACAGGAAATTACAAGCAAGGTACAAAACTCTAAGCAAAACCAGGAATGCCAATCACCAAGGCACATATTCCCAAAAGCAAAATAATAAAGCTAGCTAGTCTATCCCATACATAACAAAGTATGGGCCTCCCAGAATAGCCATCAACCAACAGCACACCCTTGTAGCGGCAAGGCCAAGAAGAGACACCCGCCCCTCCCTTAGCCCTCCTTTTATTGCCCAGCCCTAGCAACTCCAGGCAGATTTGAAGCACCCAATCCAAACCCAAGCCCAGGACACCCAACTCCACCCTCCCAAGAGGTTGCATCTTCCCACCAGGCACGGCTGTTATCATCTTCCCAATTAATCAGAGCAAATGGTGGCCTTGAGCTGCAGGGCTGAGAAGCAGCTAAAAACAATCAACCCCCAGGTGGCTGCTTCATACCCCCAGTGGCCCTCATAGCTCCCACTACTATTAACCCATTCTTGACAACAATAATAAATGATAACCTCTCATTTAGATTACCACAATGTGTTATATGTTGGGACTGCATTTGAAAACAGTCCAGAAATTTCAGTTGGTCTGACTCCAACAATAAATCCAGAAATTTCAGTTGGTCCAAAATAGGGCACTGAGATTTTTAATAGGGACTAGCTGATGCAATCATATTATGCTAGTGTTTCGTGATCTTCCAGCCCACTTTCAGGTCCAATTCAAAGTGCTGGTATTAACCTTTAAAGCCCCAAATGGCTTGGGACCAGGTTACCTGAAGGATCATCTCCTCCCATATATACCTGCCCATATCCTAAATTCATCTTCAGAGGACCTTCTCTGTGTTCCCACACCAAATGCGACAAGGGGGTGGCTACTAAGAGAGAGCCTTTTCAGTGGTGGGGCCCTGGTTGAGGAGATGCTCACCTGGCACTTATGACATGGACTTTTCACTATCAGGTGAAGACCATGTTTCAGTGGCTTTTAGACTTGGACACTACTGTCACTGTTTTTATTCTGATGGTGTATTAACTTCTTTTTAATTGTATGTTCATTTTATATATTCTTATGTTTCATGGTTTAATTCTTTCTGTACACTTCCCAGATAATGTATTGTTAATGTATTTTTACTTATTGTAAAAATGCTGTTAAGAAACAAACAGACAAATAAATACCTTTCCTCCAATGGGGAAGGACAAACTACTAGTCTGATCGGCCATTTTCCCCCTTGCCTTCTCTCTGTTGCTGCCTGTATTTCTTACATACCTGGAATAATATTTACATTGAGTCTAATGGCCCACAGAACATTTAGTGGGGAGCCTTGCTTTAATGTTTTGCCTAATGCACCAAAATACCTGAAGCATTGATTGTCCTGCATAGAAACACCTAGAATGGAAGCTTCAAATGCCCATGCTATCATGTGAAAATTACTGCCATTATATTAAAAAATGGTAGCTTGAGGAGAATCTAGGAACTGATTTTTCCCTTCTTTTGTAACATGATGCACTTTTGCTGATTTATCCAGACCTATAGAGCAGGCGCTCTTTAAGTACCTGCTGTATGCTCAGAAGCCTGGACTTCATAGGTCAATCTGTGAAGAAGCTGTGGGTCAATAATCCAATGTTTGCATTACCATTAGCCTCCATGACTTTCATCTGCTTCTGGTTCTATTCTTTTTAAAAGCGTGCTCATTCTTTAAGTATCCCGGTTTTGATCTGCAAAGATATATCAAGGTTCCTACTCTACTCCAATGCAATGCACTTACAGATCACCATATTAGTCTCCTCAAAACTGAGAGCTACATAGTTACCCTTCCATTTCCTTAAACGAAGAATAAGGAAATGCTATGCATAAAGTATTTCCATGAGGTAAATTGGTAAACTTTAGAGCCATGCGTCACACAGAAAAAAACATATGATAAATTACACTTATCATGCATCTTTGAGCACCTCACGTTGCTCACTAATCCAGCTGTCAGGACTACTTTCAGCATACCAAAATTGTGGGTAGCTTTCAAACAGCTGTCATTTCTTTAAGCTAACCAGCCACAAATATAATTTTTCCTCTTTCCCATAAATAGAGCTCTGCTCCACAGAATTTCATTAGTACAAGGTGAAGGACAAGTGATATTCTGTTCTAGTTCAGTGACAAGCATAAAGTTCAATATGGTTGAAATCGGACAATTTATTCTATTGCCAACATCAAACTGAAGTTGATGAAACAGGAAGAGCACCTGGATGGGTAAGTTTGCTTGTGAAAATGGTAAGACCAGACTAACATATGGACTACCCAAATGGAAAAGAACTGATCATTAAAACAAACTAATTAGCAACAATAACACTAATAGCACATGCTGCAAACTACTCAATCAGCTCTCTGGCTAAGCTAATCAATAACAGATTGAGTGGTCTTCTTAAGATGCATGTGAAGGTAATCAGTGGTCTTAAAACAAATTAACAGGAGTTACATATCCTACTAATGAGTAGAAATGAGTATTCTGTTGTCTCTGAGTCATTCATTTGATGGAAGTGGTTTCTGAGAATACTTGTTTGTGATATTATGGTCAGGTGGTGAGAGTTGGAAGAATGTTATATAATTATACTATTGTCAGATTATGCAAGGACATCTGGAAAACATTACTTTGAGGCTTTTTTAAACCTAGGGTACAAAGGCTTTGCACTAGGCTTCAAACATGGACCTATTCCAATTTGTTGACTGGAGATAATGGCCAACAGGCCCTCAGAAGCTGGTACACATAATGATGATTACATAAATTATAATTATAATTATAAAACATATAAAACTGCACACACACAAAATTAAAAATAACTTTTGTATTATATTGTTTTTAGATTATGTTGCTATGGTGTTTATTTTATTGGTATTATTGTGCTGATTATATATCGATTGTGAGTTTTATTATGTTTAAATGTTACAATCCATGTTTTATTATGGATTTCTGTATTTGTGTGTGTAAGTCACTTTGAGATTGCTTTTTTCAGTGGGAAGCGATGCATACTTTAATAATAATAACAATAATAATAATAATGTGAAATGAAATAAACATGTCTTAAGAATTCTCTTAAAAGTCACCAGTGAACCTCTTCCTTAAATGTGGGGTCACTTTTGAAAAGGCACTGTCCTTGGTACCTGTCAGCCTAACATCTCTTATTAATGGGCCATAGGCAGGGCACTTTAAGTTGGGCCTGGAACAACAGGCAGTCAGTGTAACTGGTACAGAATAAGTGTAATGTGCTGTGACTATTTGGCTCCATGACTTTATTGCTGCTGCTGCATTCTGTACCCACTGAAATTTGAGAGCTTTCTTTAAAGGCAGCCCCACATAGAGCATATTACAGTAATCTAGCCTGGATATACTGAAAGCATGCATCACAGAGACAAGGCCTGCTTCCTCCAGATAGGATTGCAGCTGGAAAACAGTTGAAGTTGGTAAAAGCACTGCCAGCCACTGATGCCAGCTGCACATCTATTGATAGCGCAAAGTCCAGGAGATGAGATGGTAAACATGTTCCAGGATTGCAGCTCTCAAGGCTTCCGGCGGTAGACTGCTTAAAAAGTATATTCCTTGCGCATACAAAATGAATGGTCAGAGGGGGAGTTCTAGTCTGTCCTCCTTCACATGGTGGCAGTTTTGCATGTGTAGGAACTTCTTTTTCATGGGGAAGCATATAAGCATGTGATCCCCTGCTTGCAGTCTGAAATGGTACAGTACCGACACAGCTCATCTGGGCTGTGGGTGTGTATGAGACCACATAGCGGGATCATCAGCCTCATGTCAAATGCTCTCTCCATGCAATCACGTCCCTTTCCTGGCAGCCTGCTTGGTAGGAAGGAAGAAGAGGGGGAGGGGGGAAAGAGAGGGAGAGAGAAGGAGGCAGCAGAAGGATAAAAGGGGTGGCTCACCCACTTTTGTTCTGGAGCTGCCCACTGCTGGCTTTGACCCTACCCACCACAGACATATGGCCCCTCCAACAGATCCTGCAAGGAAAGGTGGCCCTTGAGTGACAGAAAAGAGGTTGCACACCCCTGCCGTAGAGAAAGAAGAGGGTGAGAACAGAGTGTGATGTAAATGCGAACTGGTTATCATGACACTGCAGAACTTAAAGGTGGAATGGATTTAATTTATAGTAATGCATCATCACCTTAATTTCTATGCCATTTTTCCACAAAATGCACCCAAAGCAGCTCACAACACAACAGCAATACAGCAAAATGTGTATCAATATATCAACTGCAATTATACATCATTACAATAACAACAACCCAAGCAATTCATTTTTCTAGTACTAACATCATAACATTTTAAATTCATGACAAAATAGGCAGTACTAACCATTAAAACACAATATTAATTATCAGTGTTAATATTTATCAGAAAAAATGTAAGCCAGAGCCAAGTACACCAAACTAATGCACTGAGGCATTAAGAAACAAACAACACAACCAGCAAACAGTTCCCCCACAAGTGCCAAGTGCATGAAACAGCAACCAGATTTCTTACAACTTGCAGCAACTGATCTCTTCCATGCCCTACATTCTCATTCCGGTGCAGTTGTTAGGGCTCCAACAGAGACAATGGGGGTGATGTTTAGTCTTTTCCCCCATGCTCCAGAAGTTCCTGCTGGAATATATAAATTGGATTTATAGCAATTCTGATATCTCCAAACAAATGTCTGTAATTTAAAGAAGTATTTCCTAAATATTCTTCCTTCTATCCATGATCTTGGCCATGGCAACCTGATGTGGCATCACATGCTCAACTTTATGTGCAATGTTAGCTTAACTAATGTGTAACAGAACAGTGAGTGGAAGAATGATTGCCAGCAGGGGAAGAATGGAGCCCTGTTCAGGCATTCTATAACCGACAACAGGAAACACACAAGGAGGGGGAGAGCACTAGACCTTCTGATGTCTCATTCATCATCCTCTGCACAGGGAGGGATACTTTGTGAAGAGGAGGGCCTCTATCCACAGGGGATCTCCACGTGATCTGGAAGGACATTTTCCAGGATTCCAGACTACATGGAGAGTCCCCATGGATAGAGGAGGCTCTCCTCTTCACATAGTCACCCTCCACATTTTTATTATGTATGTATGTATGTATGTATGTATGTATTACATTTCACCCATTAGCCAAAGATCTCTGGGCCATTTACAAAACAAAGCTTAAAACCAAAGAATACATAAAATGTAATATAAAACCATACATTTAGAACAGAATAAAACCAAAGTAAGAACCCAGATAAAGCCAGCAGTAGTGCAAAGATCTAAAAATTCACTAGCACAGTTTTTAAAACTGAAGGGCTAAAATGCCTGGGAAAATTAAAAGGTCTTCATCTGATGCTGAAAAGATTACAGTGTAGGTGCCAGGCAAGCCTCTCTGGGCAGGCCATTCCACAAAGGGGGCCACCACTGAAAAGGCCCTCTCCTTAGTAGCCACCCACCTCACCTCATTCAGTGGGGGCACCCAGAGAAGGAATTGTGAGGTAGAAGGGGATGTAGAAGAGAATGAATGTGATAATGGGGGGGGCAGCACCCCCCTCCTTTTGTGTTTATTAAACCTGGTGTCAAAATGCCTGAACAGTCATTTAGTGCCAACTGGGAAAGTCAGTTAGTGAGACAGATGGTAAGAAGACAGAGACAGTTAGTTGACTTAAAAGTGGGAACTGGCAAGATTAGTTGGTTAGAACACAGGGAGAGATGTTAGTGAGATCACAGGTGTTAAGTTAGATTATTGGAATCATTGCTTATTATTATCAGATTACTCCTTGCTCTGGATGTTATGTTGCTGGCTTTCAAGTACACAGCTATGTAGGTGGAGTAATTTGGGGAGTGTTAGTGAACCAGCTAGACTCAGTAAACCAGCTGACCTCTAGAGCCCAAGGCTTTGTAGGGGACCCATAGAGATGTCATTTAATGCCACTGTCTATTCAGGAATTGAAAGTTTTATGTGTACTTAGAGCTCAATGGTAGAGAATATTTAAAGCTATAATTTTTTTACTTAAACCCTTTAATTTCTCCACTAAGGAGAATACAAAATGACAAAAGGGGAACTGGGGCTTAAGAACATGTGAGCATTTGTCATTGTGCATTTTTCAAAAAGTAGACTAAATAACTACTCTGGAGAGACTGGCTGTTATTGAGAATACATAAAACTGAAGATTTATGAACCTGAAATCCCAATGTCAACATTTTGTAGCTGTGTGTGTGAAATGTGGATCAGCAAACCAATTTTAAGATGATATTTTTCAAATATTACAGAAAGTGATTAAGCTTTTCAAAAACCCTTTAGGCAGTAGACACTTGGAAGAAAAATTAACTGTAATGAATAGGAGGGAATACTAAATTATATCATAAGAATTTGCAGTTGCCACTGTGTTGCTACACCTCCCCCCTCCCCCCCCATGATGTGCAACTGAATATCAGTTCACACAATATATTTATCACATGGTGATTGCAGTTTATAATCCGATTATAAAAATGACTAACATCAGTTCCCATTGCCTCTTATAACTCCAGCAAAATACTAAGGGTATCTGCATTCTTGTGATATATCTAGCTCTTTGCAATCAGCCAAATTTCAACTCTTTTTCAGGATAAAGCATATTACTGGTATTTTATCTTTGCAATTGC
Source organism: Heloderma suspectum (assembly GCF_057233095.1). NCBI lineage: Eukaryota > Metazoa > Chordata > Lepidosauria > Squamata > Helodermatidae > Heloderma > Heloderma suspectum. The sequence continues at coordinate 67,408,572 of NC_139460.1, read as the reverse complement.
TTATTTATAATAATAATACTTGCAAAATGCCTTAAGGGAGTTTTCTGCCCAGAAAGGCGATATATAAATGCTGAAGGAGTTGCACTGGTTACCAGTTGTTTTCTGGGCCAAATTCAAGGTGTTGGTTTTGACCTTTAAAACCCTATATAGTCCAGCCCAGCCTATCTCAAGGAGTGTGCCTTAGCAACACCAGACAGGCCACTCAACAAGATCAGCCTCGGATGGTCTTCTCTCTGTCCCATCAGCCAGGACAGCTGGGTTGGTGAGGATGAGGGAGAGGGCCTTCTCTGTGGTGGCCCCCACTCTGTGGAGCTCCCTCCCTAGGGAACTCTGCCATGCCTCCTCTTTAATGAGCTTCTGCCACACATTAAAAACCTGGTTGTTCGGGCAGGCATTTGGGGTGGGTTAGGGTATTTTTTAGAAACGATGTTTTAATGTGAAATTTTATTGTTTTAAACTGTTGTATTATTGTACATCGCCCAGAGTGGCCAGGTGACCGGCCAGATGGGCAATTAAGAAATAAATAAACAAACAAACAAAGTAAATAAATATGAGAATGATTATGCAGTCTTAAAACTTCAAATCCCATGATGCAGTGCAGCATCATAGCATACATACACATCAAGGGCCCTTACTTAAAGAAAGAAATAGTCAATACTGGATGAAGTGACATGTAATTGGAGCTCACTGAAATTTGAATTTGCTGCCAGATTTCCATGGAAATGTGCTGCAAAAGATCTGGAAATAGAAATGCAAAATAGAATTCCTTCAGCAAGTTTTGCAGATGTCTAGTCTTGGAAAAAGGATGATTAAGACCAACATTTCAATTTTAAATAAAAATACCTTTGCAACAAGGGTTTCTTTGTTCTTGATTATTTTTCCCTGTATGTGCTGGAGAAGGGTAACTGACTAGCTGTCTTTTTCAAGTTACTACTTCCATCACGTATCTACAAGATTCCATATTTATCATGATGCTTCTGATAATGTAATTGCATTTTGCAAAGTGAAATACTACTGCTGGATATATTAGCAGAGGCTCCTTAAAATGAATAATTAATAATTGAAATGATGCTTTTCAAATTGCTTCCCACACCTTTTTTGCATGTACTCAAGTAGCTTAAAAGACTAGCATAAAAGACTAGCAGCCACCCAAAATGCTAGCTAGAATTTGCAAAGCCTTGGCAAAATACATTGACATTTCTAGAAATAAAGTTGTAGGATACATTCTACTTGATATTTCAGATTTTATTATGATATATTTTGCTATGGATCCCACTATTATTTACATGTATATAAATGTAGTATACATTTATTTATCTAGCAGAAGTGCCATATTATACTGTATTCTTGCTAAATATATCTTGGTGTTTTTTGTGATCCTTGACTTAGTTTTGAACAGAGGTTTAATTAAATGATGCATACCTGTTTGCAGTAATGGGACATCTCTATATCGCTAAAAGATGTTCTTTCCTTCCTTTGTAATTAAAGGGAGGTGGGAGTGCAACTTCAGTTAAAGTGGGTCACAAAAATGTTTCTGCCATTATAAGCCTCAAATTTCTATTGTTTATAAAAATGATACTTGTTGAACTAATAATTTGAAACACGCAACTATGATCTCCTTCACGAGGACTACAAATGTGCCAAATTTCTAAGCAATCCAATAAACATTGCTACAGGCACAGCAGGTTAAACTATGCTGAAAATTGATGCATTTACTATCTTAATTCTAATTTTTCAACTGGCATATCATTATTATTTTTTTACATTTTGGTGAAAACTACCGATATACTTTATTTAGGCTTGTTCAGGAAGTAATATTTCATTGGCCTGGTGAAGTTCTGAGCAGTGGGTCAAACACTATTGAGGTTTTCCTGCCCCACTAAAGCCTATGGCAGCAACTGCTGGGAAGTTTATCCAGTGCATGCTCAGTTTCATTCTGAGGCTAGAATGCTGCCAGTACTTAATTCAAACATACATTCATTCATTTATTCCATTTCTGTACCACTCAATAGCCAAAACTCTTTGGGTGGTTCACAAAAATCAAAACCCTAACACACAAGTTGATAAAACATAACATAAAACATTTAACATACAAAAATGTAAAACAATTTGAAACAGCTAAAAACTATTAACAATAAAATATCAGAAGCCGATAAAGCAACTAACATTAAAAAAAGCCCCATCATATGCTGTAAAATGCCTCAGAATAGTGGAAAGTCTTAACTTGGTGCCAAAAGATGTCATTGTTGGCACCAGTAAGACCTCAGTGGGCAAAGCATTCCACAGTTGGGGGCTACCAGTGAAAAGACCCTCTCCCCTGTTGCCATCTTCTAAACCTCACTTGGAGGAGGTGCTCAGAAGAGTGCCTCAGATGTTGGTTGTAGCATAAGGGTAGGTTCATACTGGGAGAGGCGCTCCATCAAGTATTGTGGTGCTAAGCCATATAAGGATTTATAGGTCAAAATTAGTCATGCCACCGAATATCATAATTAGTCTGCTCACTGGTCGAACCTCGCCTGTTCATAGTGCTCGCCTTTAACAAGCCTGGACTGGCTGTTTACAAATTTGCTATTAAGTTTGGAATTGATTGCGAGCTTCTGAGCATGCACATTCTGTATCTAAACAATGCCATTTCTGTGCATGCACTGCATTGGTTGGATTAACCCTTGCCTAATCCAGTGCTGCTTCCTTTCTGCTATTTTGACAGAGGAGAGCTAGTGGATTGCGTATGCAATGCCCTTCCTTTCATTATGGACTGTGACTCTCAGGGTGAAACTATGCATTACTTCATGGATTGGGACCCAGGGAGAGGGGGATAGTAGACTTTTACCCATCCTGCCAGCTACTGATGTAAGTAACAAACAGGTATGGGTCAACTCAGGGAAGTTTTCCTCTAGCAATACAATAATGCTCAGATGCTTCATAAGGCAATAGAAGACCAGGACAACATGTGGCACCTTTCATCCCAGACACTCCATCCTCCCCAGCTGGATTTGGGCCTGAAAGACCAAGGAAAGGGGTGGGTGTATGGAGGGTAAGTTTTAAGGAAGCACAATTTGTGACATTGCACAACATCATGACTGATCACAGGGCAATCCCATTATGGCATTGGTATTAGCTTTCGATTTCCTGCTTTGTGGAGCTCAAGCCAACATGAAATAGTCTTATCTCTGGTCAAACTGGCAGGTTTTTTTTTTAATCATTGAATATTCCTTTTAGTCTAGTGACTTCTGGCAAAAAAAAAACCACCCTGAATTTGACTAAACTATTGGAATGGTTCTTGGAAACAGATTTACATTGTTTCTGCCCGGAAAGCCTACTGCACCCTTTTCAATAATCCTGATTCAGAAATTGTAGTGATTGAAATGTAGATTCTGATCCAGAAAGCCTGCTTGAGTAAGGAGAGAGAAAAGAACCAGCCATTTGTAGTATGTTCCCTGTCAGTCTTACAGTCTAATGTACAGCTTGCCACATGGAGAGCAGGAAGTATTTATCCTATCTAAGGAGTTATGAATCTTTTCTCAGCAGTAATTACAAATGTCTTCAAAACAGCAGAACAAAACCAGGGCCAACAGATATTAGAGTTAGTGGATGCCGATAGCCTTTGTGGAGCACAATGGTCTTGAGTGCTGATGTGGCTCCCTGTCAAAGCAGCACACAAGGTATAGTGGAATTACATTATTGCTGCAACTGCTTCAGTGCAATCATTTGAATGCACGCACATCAAAAAAGTCTGCTAGGGGCCAGCCCATTGTTTTAGCCACAATTTGAAAGGTACTAAATGTACCTGTCTCCTCTAGCTTTCTGTGTTAAGCATAGGGATGTCAGAGAATTCCGCTTAGGGTTGGCAGCTTCGGAGGGCCGAGCGCCAACGTGTTCGGCCCCCCGAACAAGTTTTGGGGAGAAATTCTCCATACCCCCCCCCGCACCCTGCACCCCTCCCGGGACGGGACTTACCTTTGGCGAATGTCCCTCCCGGCGGCGGGTCCGGCCGACAGTTCGGTGGGTCTTCGTCTGGAGCGGGAGCGGCAGCCGGTCTTTCGACCGGCTGCCGCCGCCGCCATTCCAGTAAAAGAAAAAAAACGCCCCTGTGATAGGCTACGTGACGATTAACGTAGCCTATCATGGCTAGATTTGCAAAGTCAGCCGTGATAGGCTACGTAAATTGTCACGTAGCCTATCATGGGTGACTTAAAAAAAAAAGCGCGTACGGATAATGGCGGCCCCCATAGGGAGCCGCCATTCCCGTTCCTTATTTGGTCGCTGTAGTCTACGTAAATCTTTACGTTGACTACGGCGAAAATAAGGGCAACGCTATTTGCGTTGCCCTTATTTTCGCCGTAGTCGACGTAAAGATTTACGTAGACTACAGCGACCAAATAAGGAACGCGAATGGCGGCTCCCTATGGGGGCCGCCATTTGCGTACGCGCTTTTTTTTTTTAAGACACCCGTGATAGGCTACGTGACGATTTAGGTAGCCTATCACGGCTGACTTTGCAGATCTAGCCGTGATAGGCTACGTTAATCGTCACATAGCCTATCACGGGGGCGGTTTTTTTTTTAACTTTTTAGTTCGCGGCCGGGCGAGGCGAGGCGCTCCTCCCCGGCCTGAATTTCGGCCGGGCGAGGCGGGAAGCCTCCCCCCGGCCTGAACTTCGCGGGGGGAGCAGCGAAGCGCCTCTTCTCCACCGCGAAAAGCTTCGAGGACAGGTAAGTGACTTTCGTGCACCCCTAATTCCGCCACGGATCTTGGTGAGGCCAAATGCCAGTGCATTCGGCCCCCCAAAATCCATGGCGGAACAAAGCCCCCCCTCCCCCCACCCTGTGAAATGGGCCCGGAACGGAGCACCTACCTGCTGCCATCCACGCTGACTTGCGAATGGCGGCCGTGTCTGCGGCTGCCATTCGCTTCCTCACCATAGCTGTAATAGGCTATGTAAATACTTACGTAGCCTATCACAGCTAATGCAGGGATGCCATTTGCATCCCTGCAGAAGCCGTGATAGGCTGTGTAAGTATTTACGTAGCCTCTCATGGCTTAACTAAGGGAACGCAAATGGCGGCAGCTACGGCAGCCGCCATTTGCATTCCCTTTTTTTTGCCGTAATAGCCTACATAAATATTTACGTAGGCTAAAACGGCAAAAAAAGAGAACGCAAATGGCCTCCATTTGTGTCCGCTGGTTTGTGGGGGTTTTTGCCGTGATAGGCTACGTAAATATTTATGTAGCCTATCACTGCAAAATACAGGGACGCAAATGGTGGCGGCTACGGCAGCTGCCATTTGCGTCCCTGCAGGCTGCCCAGAGACCAGATGTCTGGCTGTGAGCGGCCCCAGCCAGTGGCTCTGCGGAATCTCTGTGGAGCGGAGCTGGCCAGAGAGAATTTCGGGGGGAGGGATGGAGCGACTCCCCCCCCACCGCGAATGCCACCCTTCGAAAAGGTAAGTGACTTTCGTACATCCCTAGTTAAGCCTTTGAAATATGCTCTAATCTATGTAATATTTTATATATCTGCTTAAAAAATCCCTTGCTCCTGCCAAAACAAATATGGGTGTGGGGTGGGACAACCTGACAAGCTGATATTTAAGATATAAACATCTACCAGGAAACAAATGAACATGCACCATTGTGATGAACCTTATTTTCTTCTACACGGAAGGAAGGATTCCATGCAGACTCTAAGTCAGGACCTGACCAAGGATGTAGACATCTCTGCCTGAATTTAGACTTGGGGAGTGTGGAAAAGCTGGAAGCAGTAGGAAGCTGGGCCCCGATGTGCAGCACACACCAAGTGTGGTTCCCTTGCCTAGGCAAGGGCAGACTGCTATATCCCAAGCTTTAACACCAGTCCTGGCAAATCCAGAAGCTTAATTTAGAGCAGTGGAGGCTGCGGGCTCCAATTTCGGTGGGGCAGTGAATCCCTTCTGGGTTTGAGTCAGAACCAGCCAGAACTCTGAAGGAGCTCTCCAAGGTACTGAACCTATTTTGAGGCTAGCACCCTGCATAGCTCTTTTAGAGTTCTGGCTGGTTATGACTCAAACCCAGAATGGATTTATAGCCCCATTTACATTGGAATCACCAGCTTCCACCGATCTAGAATCTGACTGCAAGGGTAGATTGTGCACCCAAAGGTGGCTCTGAAGTGTGAGCACACTACGTACCCAAGGAATCCCCAACAACCCACCCTGGAGTTCCTTGCCACAGCAGCTAAAATACAGCACTTCTAAAAAGTATTATCTAAATAAGTGGACGATAGGCATGATACCCCCCCCCCCAACACCCTCCATAGGGACAACGGAGCTCTGACCACAGGTGCTGAGAATTAAGGAGATGGTGTCATTTCCTGTTTGTCAACCTCCTGAGACTTCTGTCTGTATACTCTCCTGGAGAGGATGTTACACTCGATGGATCATTGGGTGGACCCAGCATGGGAATCCTTTCGTATTTATTTGCAGTTCAGAATGTTGTTGTTAAATTCTTTACCAAATGGTCATGAACAGTTTGGACTGCCTCTGCCCTGGGGATAATAATCCCTTTACAGTTCCCTACCCCCTAACTTTCAAAGATGCCTAGTTATCAACATTCCTTCCTGGTGTAGGTCTTTTCCCTCCCTCTTTCATTCAAAGCAAAGTGCCTCTCTGCAATGGCTTTCCCTGTCATCTACAAAAGGAACACTCATTCCCTGCGAGGCAAAAATTATTTCCCATCTCGCCATCATCATTTCAAATGCAAAGCAGTGCACAGTGGTGTGTGAGTGAAGGTACTCTTTTTCCCTAGCTCCAGAAACTATATACATAAAAACACTGTTGTGTTCATAACACCACAGAAATATTTTCCTGAGCCAAAATATAATTTCATCTAACCTGGAAGTTCTCACCGGGAAATGTTATCATTTTATTTAGACAGATGTGATTTACTGACAGCATGTCTGCAAGAAAGTAGAAAGCTGAAGACAAATATTTTGAGACTAGATTATAGAATGCTCTGAGAAACTATAATGAAATATAGAGTTTCCTGTGTCAGAATATCACAGTGTTGGCACACTGGAAGCTTAATGAGATCAGAAGGGCATTAGTGTGCACAAAGATATGAGATCCATGTCTGCACAAGACCTTTGCTAGAGGCTAGATGAGCATAGATAACCTGTGGGATCTGTATCACACATTGACATTCCACATGAAACAATGTCCATAGGGGTTAGTCTGTTGCAGCTAAAACAGCAGAAAAGCTTGAAGCACCTTAAAGAGTAACAAATTTATTATGGCATAAACTTTAATGGACTAGAATCAACTCTAGTCCACAAAAGCTTATGACGTAATAAACTTGTTAGTCTTCAAGGTACCACAAGACTCTTTGTTGTTTTTAGTGTTCCACAGTTTCTGCACTGCATTTGTGGGTGTATGTTACTTCATATCTGCAGGTACTCCTTTATTCATCTAGTCTCCATAGGTTCCCACTCAAGGTGACTTACTGAATGAACATGAAAACAATAACCAAAATATAAGATAGCAAACTTTTCAGAATAAACTATTGAAGATGCCAGAACCTAAATAGCCACCAATATCACAGTAGAAAAGAAATCAGTGTACCCAGTTTCAGCACAGCAGGGAGTAGCAGGAATGGCATCAGCACAGAGCTGTCCTGCTCCATCATGTAATGGGTTTAAACAACCCTTTTTTCAGTCCCTATAATTCTTTATGCTGTAGACAGAGTGGGAACACAGTAAGACTACAGTGCTGAGTTTGATCACATAAGGAAAATAAGGAAAATAAGAATGACAACTCATTAAGATCGTATTATTAGTCAGTAATCAAAGTCTGACCATATAGGAGGTTCCTATGTTTTAGTCTGATATCTTTATGCAAAACTGGAAGTTCAGGGAGCATCCACAATGTTGGCCCTACCATTGGGCAGAATAAGGTGGCCATCTCACGAGGCAGATGCTGGCTGGTGGGGAATGATGGCAAGTTTTTGATGGACAAGTGTGTGTGTGTGCATGCGTGCGTGTGTGCATGCCATGTGACTTGCCCTGTCACCCCTAGTCTGCTGCCCTTAGGTGTGGGAGAAAGACACTGTCCTGTCACCAATACTTTTTTTAAAATTATTTGCAGGTACAACAATAACAACAATAGCCACAAAAAAGCAGGGGGAGAAAGACCGTATCATAAAACATAGCCACACACAGTAATCATTTACATCACCTTTGATGAAAGAAAGAAAGAAAGAAAGAAAGAAAGAAAGAAAGAAAGAAAGAAAGGGGAGAAAGAATTTAACACTTCCATATCAAATATATACATTACTATAAGCAGTCCATATATCTAAAAAAGCATCTATATGAAAGTGATGACTGTAGGGGATACATTTAAATGTAACAAGAGCAGTAAGATCGTCAGTCTACTGAATGATAGATGGTGGGTGTCTGTCACCAATGCTGAAGTAAAATTCAGCTGCCAGTCTGGTTGGTTTTTGTGCATGAGAGGTGCCATCTTGTTCTTTGCCTTGGGAAGCAAAATGTCTTGCAAAGGCCCTGAGCATCCACAAAAGCATTTGCATACGACAATGCCTTTCCCTTCTAAGGCCTGCACTGCCCATGGTGATCCTACAGTTCCCACAGTCTTCTGCACAGGCTACTGGGGGAAATCCGCAGCACAGCTTCTATGTACTTTATTGGAACTAGACTAATCAATAACAAACAAACAAAATCACCGTTAAGAGAACAGCCTTGTGTGGAGATGTTTATTTGAGAATCCAGAGTTCTATGGACAGAATTAAATTACCTATTAGAGCTAATAGAGTATGATGGTTAAGAGAGTGAGCTACAAGGGGCAATATCCTTGGTTCAAATCTCAGCTCAGCCACAGATTCACCGTGTGGCTTTATGCAAAGCATGAATGACTAGTCTTACCCATCCTCCATCTGTAATACTGGCCTGCTTTAGTTATGGAAAGACTAGTGAGATAAGGTAGGTAAAACTCTTTGAACTTTTAGAGAAACTGTATATAAATCATAACACAGGGTATGATGACTTTGTAATGTAGTTACCTTCACTGATCATCTTGCCTTCCCTAATTAATGTTTACTGTTCATAAACGTCAGGCATTACATTTGTGTGTGTGTATGGGTGTGTTTGTATAATGAAATCATAACATAAAGCAAATGTTAAAGGCTGATGCAAAGTGGCTGGTCGTCTGCTGCATGTGGACTGCTACTTTTATTGTTCAACTGTGTTTTCTTTTAATCCTGAAAAGGAAATACAGCAAGAGACTCCACAAGGTTCGCTGGTATAATTTGCTATAGCTAATCAATTAGAAATGGCAGATACTGAGATATAACCAGCTCTCTGAAACATTAAGACAGGTAGAAGTCTGCATGTTTGTGCAAAATATTTTGCTTGCTATCTTTCAGCCAAATCCACCCAATCCAGGTATGTGATCAAATTTAAGCTGATTCAGATCCATTGAATTTACAGCAGATGAACTGGCTAAGTGCCAAATACTTTGATTCAGACAGGATGTGAATCAGGCAGCTATTGGTTATTTTGCTCCTTGTCTAAATGTACTGTCTAAATGTATATGCTGAAGTGATTGAATAGCAAAGTTAGCACTTACCTGGATAAAGGTCTACTCTCGAAAAATTGATTTGGAAAGCTGTAACCATACTTTATACATTACAGTTTTATACCCACCAAAAATACCACTTTCGTCAATTTATAGCACAATTCCTTTGAAATTGTTGGTTCTTCCGTTTCTCCTAGTATATCAGGCTCTGGCACTCTCAAATCTCTATTTTTAGACATTTTGTAACAATAACAAAAACTTACACATTGACAGCACAATCCTGTACATGTTTACTCATGAGTAAGTCCCTTTGAGTTCAGTAGGGCTTACTTCCAGGCATGTGTGCATAAGCTTGCAGAGTAAACTCCATGAGCAACCGAGGATTTTGTATTTTACATCAGTGTCATTTAGAGGCAGGATCTAAACAAAATATTAGGAGTTTATCATCTGCAGTGTCAATAACAGACATTGTGTTAAATTTACCAGTTTCTGCAGTGTCAAATGAAAGATCCTTCTTTGTGGTGAAGTGGGTTGGGGATTATATACTGTAAGAATCACTATATGTGATGGATGCTTAAGTGATCGCCTGCTGTTGGCCTTGGACCATGAAGCTGCCAAGAATACTGATATCAACAAAGCTATTGCAGTTTTTCCTAGTTTAAGATCACACCATTCTCTACTGATGTAGGCAGCTATTTGATAGATGCTATAATCTCTGGCTACCTTCAGCAAGCAGCACACAAAATTTACTTTAAATTGTTTATCCTCTTAAAATTCTGTCTCCGATGGATGATGGACAGTGATTGACCCATAAAAAGCATTGGAAAGGGGCTCAACAGGTACTCAGTTAAAATGGGATAGAACTTCCAATCTAATTGCATCTCTTTGTTTACTGTCTATTACAATCACTTCCAATTTACTATGAGTGAGAGGGAGCTGAAAGTAAACAGAAGTTATAGTCGACCTGCTGCAACAATTTGGAATTAAGGAACAGCATAAGTATAGATTCGTACTCAAAAACTGACAAGTGTTATTCTATCTTACAATGACTATATTCATGTAAGAATGTATATAGTATCCATGGGAAATGCAACTGAGTAACCATAAATGGTGTCAGACTTTCAGTATTGTCTGTACTGTTTCTTCATTTTATCATCTGCAACTGGTCCATGGTTTATTTTCTACATTTTGGACACACTAACAATAATCATAGCATAATCTTCAAATTGGAGTCTCTGATCTGATGAAAGGATTATACAGAGCCACTTAGTGCTTTGAAAGCTTGCACGCTCCTGCACCAACAGAAATTGGTACAATGAAGCTCACCATATCTACTATGCATTTAACATGGGAAATATATTTTAAAAGGTATATATGTTATTTTATTATGTTGATTCCCCTCATTTTAAGAAGTTCTCAAAAAGTTTCAAAACACACAGCAACTCTTCACAGATTTTTATGAACAATTAATCATAGATTCATAGTTTAAAGCAAAATAGCTTTTGTTTGGGATCTTGCCCTGGAACCACCTCTTTTAACTTGATCATAAATGAAACAGCTGATAGGACTCTTAGGGCACAATCTGTGCATATTTACACAGAAAAAAGGCCTATAAAGAGTCCTACAAAGACCTGTTGTAGGTCTTTTTTCTGTCTAAATATACATAGGATTGTGCCCTTATTCACAGAACAACAGCACATTTTACAGTATTCCATCCATATATTGCTGTCCTTCCTTTTTAAATGTTTTGAACATTTTAAATTATTATACATAAAGATGCTTGGGTCTTGCATGTTCACTGGGTACTTCCCAAGAGACCCTGCACTCTTGGGAAGCTGCCACGGCCAAGGATCCCAGCATAGTCCACCAGCAGTGATGTCTGCTTTGGTCCTCCAAACTGCCAGTTTTTCCTGGACCATTGGTGGCAGGGGCTGGTATAGGAGCAGCCCACCATTTTAGATTTTCTGCAGTGCCCTAGAGCCCCAAAAGTAGACGGGCTGTAGGCCACCATGGGAAATTAAAATGTCAGGTGCCTTCCCAGGCCCAGTTGCTGCTGCCACTACCAGTCAATCCTTCAACTATCTAAACTTCTGTCTAAGATTATTTCTTGGCCGTCTTTAACTGTGGAACCCACTCACTGGGCAGGCAGCCATCAACCAAGAGGACCCACTGACCAAGGGGGATCTCAAACCCAGAACTAGCACTGAGCAGCCCAACCCTATACATGTTTAGTAAGTAAGCTCTATTGTGTTAAGAGGGGAGGGGCACTCCGAGCTAAGTAGTCTGTAATCATAACCACAGAAGACACTGAAATTAGAATTAATGTATGAAACACAAGGGCGGGGGGGGGGGAGAATCCACTACCTTACAACATGAAAAGCAAAGCAAAAACATGAACTAGTGGACATGATTCATTTCATTTCACTCTTGGCCATCAAGTATGGAAAGGCAGGGGGGAGGGGGGGAGAGAGAGAGAGAGAGAGAGAGAAATAATGTATATACATGATATATCCATGCAACATAGTTGTCTATGGTGCAGGATATCTCCAATTATTTTTATTTATTATGGATTTATTTATTCAGTCATGTAGTGCCTAAAGGCACAATCCTATACATATTTAGACAGAAAAAGATCCTACAGTTCCCAGCATCCCCTAGCCAGCCATGCTGGGAGTTGTAGGAGTTTTTCTGGCTAAACATGCACAGGATTGTGCCCTAAACATACTAAGCACATAAATAAATGCGGAAGTCTCATTATCAGCAGCATCATACGGATACCTGAGAGACTGCCTTCTTCTTTACCAACCTGCCTGGTCACTGAGGTCATCAGAGGGCATGTCCCTGGTAGTTCCACATGGACCCATGGCCCAGCTGGCCCCCACCAGGAAAAGAGCCTTCAGCGTGGTGGCCCCCTTCCTGTGGTATTCCCTGCCTTTGGAGGTCAGGCAGGTGCCAACATTGTGTTGCTTTTGGCATCTCCTGAAGACATTGTTATTTCGAGAGGCCTTCCTTGAGTGACCAGCTACTGTTTATTAAATTCTGAATTGGTTTCTTTTAAACTGTTTTAATTGCTTTAACGTGGTATTTTATTCTTTTATCTTTGTTGTTCACTGCTCTGCAATCTTTTGATGTGGGGTGGTATATAAATAATTAAGCACGCTTACTCACAAGTTACTCCCACTGAATACAATGAGACTTAAGTCCTATGTGGGCATTCTCAGGTGAAAGGGGAGAGTGGGGATGTGCTAGTTAGCTCTATCCCCTCTGTCATGTTCTTGTGTCTGGCCCTGCCAGCCACCATGTATTGGAGAGCGATGATCTGCAGTTCGGAGCCCAATCCTTTCATGTAGGCTCCCTGTGTGATTTAGAACCATAGGGAAACCTACACAATTTAGAATGTCTGGGAAGCCTACACAAGCACAGCATCGCCCCTACTGCAGATGTCCACCCTCCAATGCATAGAGGGCAGTGAGGCCAATGTCTGAGAATGCAATGGGGGAAGTGGAGCCACCTGACAACAGAGCTAGCTATGCAATGACAGGGGTAGCACATCCCCTAAACAGGGCTTTATTCCCAAGGATTGCAGCCTTAAACATTTATAGCTAAAAACATTTATAGCACCCGCAGGCACCTCCAATGGCTCACACAAATGGGTCCCCAACATAGTGCCCATGAACACCTGATTTTTAATATATATATATATATATATATATATATATATCCATTTTTTAAGTATACATACATGGATGTGATTGAAGAGTATACACCTTTATAGCAAATATACATGGCTTTCAACAAAACTGGCCAAGTATCCAAATAAGTGTCCATTTGAAAGTGGTGTCTATATGCCAAATATTGAAAGTGTTATAAGGTCTTATTTATTTATTTATTTATTTATTCATTCATTCATTTCATTTCATTTCATTTCATTTCTATACTGCCCAATAGCCGAAGCTCTCTGGGTGGTTCACAAAAATTAAAACCAAACAACACACAATAAAACAATTTAAAATATATAGAACATTAAAACCACAATATAACAATACAACCACAATAAAACCTAGTAGCAGTGCAGGAGTATAAAAATACAGATTTAAAACAGCAAAGCTAAAAATTTAGAAAGCTAAAATGCTAAAATGCCTGGGTAAATAAAAAGGTCTTCACCTGGCGCCAAAAGGAATACAATGTAGGTGCCAGGCGAACCTCACTAGGGAGCTCATTCCAGAGCCGGGGTGCCACAGCAGAAAAAGCCCTCCTCCTAGTAGCCACCCACCTCACTTCCTTTGGCAGGGGCTCACGGAGAAGGGCCGCTGACGATGATCTTAAGATCCGGGCAGGCACATATGGGAGAGGCGATCCTTCAGGTAACCTAGCCCCAAGCCATTAAGGGCTTTGAATGTTAACACCAATACTTTGAATCAGGCCTGGAAATGGACTGGCAGCCAGTGCAGCTGGAAATGTACTGTCGTAATATGAGCTCACAGGCCAGTCCCTGTTAACAATCTTGCTGCCCTATTTTGGACCAGCTGAAGTTTCCGGACCATTTTCAAAGGCAGCCCCATGTATAACGCATTGCAGTAATCCAGACGAGAAGTTATCACAGCATGGATAACTGTAGCAAGGCTATCTCTGTCCAGATAAGGGCGTAGTTGGTATACCAGCCTAAGCTGATAAAAAGTGCTCCGTGCCACTGAGTTCACCTGTGCCTCAAGTGACAGTTCTGGATCCAAGAGCACCCCCAAACTATGAACCTGATCCTTTAGGGGGAGTGCAGCCCCCTCCAGAACAGGTTGAATATCACCTAGCCGGGCAGACGAACCACCCACTAACAGTACCTCCGTCTTATCTGGATTGAGTTTCAGTTTATTGGCCCTCATCCAGTCCATTACCGTGCCCAGGCACTGATTCAGAACAGCCACTGCCTCACCTGGTTTTGATGAGAAAGAGAGGTAGAGCTGGGTGTCATCTGCATATTGATGGCACCTCAGCCCACACCTCTGGATAAACTCCCCCAGCGGTTTCATGTAGATGTTAAACAGCATGGTGGATAAAATAGAGCCCTGTGGAACCCCATGGCACAATTGCCATGGCACAGAGCAATAATCCCCCAGCACCACCTTCTGGAATCGGCCATCCAAGTAGGAGCAGAACCACTGTAGTGCAGTGCCTCCAACTCCCAACCCAGACAACCTATCCAGAAGGATACCATGGTCGATGGTATCGAAAGCCACTGAGAGGTCCAGGAAAATCAACAGGGTCGCACTCCCCCTGTCCCTCTCCCAGCAGAGGCCATCCCACAGGGCGACCAAGGCAGTTTCCATTCCAAAACCAGGCCTGAAGCCCGATTGAAATGGATCTAGATAATCCGTTTCATTCAAGAGTGCCTGGAGCTGTCCGGCAACCACCCGCTCAAGCACCTTGCCCAGGAAGGGGATGTTGGCCACTGGCCTATAATTGTTAACATCCTCTGGGTCCAGGTTAGGCTTTTTCAGGAGTGGTCTAATTACCGCCTCTTTTAAAGCGGCAGGCACCACTCCCTCTCTTAAGGAGGTATTTACAACCTCCTGGACCCAGCCAGACATCCCCTCCTTGTTTGATTTAATGAGCCATGAAGGGCAAGGGTCAAGCACACAAGTGGTTGATCGGACTTGGCCAAGCACCTTGTCCACATCCTCAGGCCTCAGTAACTGAAACTCATCCAATAAAACTGGACCAGACGGTGCTCTGAACACCTCTACCAATGGAACTGCATTAATGGTGGTGTCCAATTCATGATGAATCTGAGCGACTTCATCCTCAAAGTGCCAAGCAAACTCGTCACAGCGTGCTACCGAGGGTTCCACTGTCTCTCTCCCTGGCCCAGAATGTAACAGGCCGCGAACCACTCGGAAAAGCTCCGCTGGACAACACTGAGAAGATGCAATGCTGGTGGAAAAGAACTGTCTCTTTGCCATGCTCACCACCACAGAGTAGGCTTGATAGTGGGCTCTTACCTGTGTTCGGTCAGACTCAGCACGAGTTTTCCTCCACCTGCGTTCTAGCCGTCTCCCCTCTTGCTTCATTGCCCTCAGCTCAGGTGTATACCAAGGAGCTGGCCGGGCTCTGCTCAGAGGGAGAGGGCACTTGGGCGCGATCGTGTCAACCGCCCGAGTCATCTCTGCATTCCACAGAGAGACCTGGGCTTCGACAGGAGCACCAGCCATACCAGCAGGAAAATCCCCCAGAGCCCTCTGGAATCCATTGGAATCCATTAATCTCTGGGGGCAGACCATTTTAATAGGTCCCCCACCCTTGCAGAGGGGGAAGGCTGCCAGGAGTCTAAACCTCAGCAGGAAGTGATCTGACCATGACAAAGGGACAGATGTTAATTCCTCCACTTTCAGATCACCATCCTCCTGCCCAGTTGAGAAAACCAGATCAAGCGTGTGTCCTTTTATATGCATTGGGCCAATGACATGTTGGGACAGCCCCATGGTTGTCATGGCGGCCATGAAGTCCTGAGCCACCCCGGATACGGCAGCCTCGGCATGGAAGTTGAGATCCCCCAGGACCATCATCCTAGGGGTCCTCAACACCAAGTCCGAGACCACCTCTGTCACCTCAGGCAGGGAGTCTGATGGGCAGCGGGGTGGGCAGTACACCAACAGAATCCCTAATCTGTCCTGGGTACCCAACACAAGGTACAAACACTCAAGATCTGCACTCGAATGAGCAGGAAGCCTGGAGAGGGAGATTGAATTCCTACAGACCATGGCAACCCCCCCTCCCCGACCCTCAAGTCGGTGTTGGTGCTGCACCAAGTACCCAGGAGGGCAAAGAGTGACCCCACCCAGTTCCCCCACCCAGGTCTCAGTAATACATGCCAGGTCAGCCCCCTCATCCACAATCAAATCATGGATGAGGGAGATCTTATTTTGGGCCGACCTGGCATTCAGCAGCAGCACCACCAGACCCAAGAGCAGACTGGTAAGGCTGCCAGGAACCATCAGGTTGGGGGAAGAACCAGAAGAGGGGACAGCTGTAAGGTGTCTAGCCCCTCTTCTCCTCAGCTGGCCTGTTAATCCCCCAACGCCATACCTCCCCCTGCCCGTGACCACAGTTATAGTGGCACCTCCCTGACCCCCTGAGTTGCCCAATAGTCCTCCCAGGCACATATTAAAATGTTAGAGTATAAAATGATTCAACAGTATAAAATAATATAAAAGATAAAAAAATGGTCTTTAATCCATTGCATTATAGGAGGTGAGTGTTTATCCTTCCAGTGTTGTAATATCAGTCTTTCAGCTGCCAAAGGAGTGCAGAGAATCCATTTATGCTGATCATTTGTTAATTTCCATGAAGCAGGTAATATTTTAAAAGAGTGTGTACATCAGTGAATATTAAAGATTGTTCCAGTACAAAATTTATGTGTATAAACCTCCTCCCAAAAAGGAGCAACTACTGGACATTGCCAAAATATATGTTTAAAAGAAGCATTAGCTGTATTGCACCAGCAGCAATTAGCCAAATTAGACAACCCCTTATTACAGAGACATTGTGGTGTCCAATAGACATGGAACAAAAGTTTTTGCTGAGTAAGACACAGCCTAAGATCCACAGATGTGACAGATAGATGCCAATCCACTGATTAGGCATTTTTGAGTGGTGCCCACAGCATGGTCTCAAATTCCCAAATATGCCCAAGGGTCCAAAAAGGCTGGGGATCCCTGCTCTAACCTTTGCAACTTTATGATAAGCAGTCACAAAATTCCAACAATATCAGAAGTTCTATTTAACCCCCCTGTACTCCGCCCCTCACCCCTCACAATGTTAACACTATCAACTAGGCCAAGAAAGGTCTTCCAGGAGATACTCAAGTTCAGACACTAGTGGATGTCTAAGTGAAACATCTGCTTTATTGTGTGGCGTCTACCAACACCACTGCTCAGTGTTTCCTGGTTGCCCAGATAATATGGACAGGAGAGTTCTCATCTCATCTTAGACAATGCAAAGCGATTAAGCATGGCGGAGAATTCCGCCATGGATCTTGGTGAGGCCGAATGCACTGGCGGAATGCACCCCGAAATCCATGGCGGAATGAAGCCCCCCCCCACCCCGTGAAATGGGCCCGGAACGGAGCACCTACCTGCTGCCGACCACGCTGCATAGCGAATGGCGGCCATTCGCTTTGTCTATATAGCCGTGATAGGCTACGTAAGTATTTACATAGCCTATCACAGCTAGGGAACGCAAATGGCGGCAGCTATGGTGGCCGCCATTTGCGTTCCCTTTTTTTCCACCATGATAGGCTACGTAAATATTTATGTAGCCTATCATGCCGGGGAAAAAAAGGGAACGCAAATGGCGGCCGCCGTAGCCAACGCCATTTGTGTTCGCTTTTTTTCGTGATAGGCTACATAAATATTTATCATGGCTGGCATAGGGACGCAAATGGCATCCCCTACACAGGATGCCATTTGCGTCTGCAGCAGCCCGGCAGCAGCTGGAGGCCCCGCTGTGGGTTGGCCCGGCCGGCGGCTCCACGGCCTGGCCGCAGAGCGGAGCCAGCCGGGCAGGATTCCAGTGGGGAGGAACGGATTGCCTCCCCCCAACTGCGGGACCTAGCAGAGCCAGGTAAGTGGGGTTTCGTACACCCCTAAAGGTGATGCTGATCAAAAAGTAGTTTCACTGATTAGATCAGACCCAGCCATTTGGAGCTTTTGGAATGCCAGGACACCCCATAATCCTTTGGGAACTGCCCTGACCACATAGATATTGATAGGAATAAAGCCAATGATACAAAACAATATGGGGATTGCAACCTTTGAAGATTTTTCTTCTCACAACATTTCAAGTAGAAAAGGAAATACTGTTATGCTCATTTTGGGCATATAATAGCCAGGAGAAACAGAGTAAGCATTATAAGGTGCTTTAGGAGAGTTCTTTTTGAAAGAGCCTCAGAGCAGACTGCTGGTTAGATATATACACAATCCAACAGTGGGTACCACCCATCAAGGCATTTAGGTTTTGTTGCTGTGCAGTGCATGATAATCTCAAGATGTGGTATTTTGTGCTCATGTTGGCTTTTAGAATGGAGGGACTCATAAACTTACCCCTCATCACAAAGGACATTGGTATCAGAACAAGAGGCTGAACCCAAGTCTCCGGAGCTGCAGTCTTTCAGCTTATCCACAGGGTCATCATTTCTTTTCTATATGTGCAACAGAGAATCTATTGAATTATGACTGGGCAGCTGGAAGGAGAAAATGTCTAGAGAATGCTCTGCCTTTTGTGGAAAGTTGTCCACATTTTTAAAAAGCTGGACATGCTGGCTCTGACCTCGGAATAAGTTCCTGCAGTTAGCTATTCCTTCGTGTGAGTGTGAGGGGTGGTGGGACACACCAGATTTTTCAAGTGTATGTGTGTGTGTGTGTGTGTGTGTGTGTGTTGAGGGCGTTGCAATTTTAAAGTCATTTTAACAGTGTAATCCTATAATCCTACTCATACATAAGTCCCATTAAGTGGGTATAGGGCTGCATCCTACATCTTTCTAAAGGCCTGAAAGATACATTTTCGATTTATATAAAGATACATTTTCAATTTCTATGACTGAAGGGTGAAGTATAACATTTCTAGGTGATGCTCCAAATGGTGCTAGCCAGGCCATAC
Source organism: Heloderma suspectum (assembly GCF_057233095.1). Lineage (NCBI taxonomy): Eukaryota > Metazoa > Chordata > Lepidosauria > Squamata > Helodermatidae > Heloderma > Heloderma suspectum. The sequence goes on along the minus strand of NC_139460.1, from coordinate 67,389,365 downwards.
CTCAGTATTATCACAGTGGATGTAACAACAGTACCTATATGTTGGGTATAATGCCACCACCACCCCCATCTTTTTAGTGTACAAATAACTTTTTCTACTGAACATATCAAATCTCTGTCAAAGCTCCCATATTTTTTTAATCCGCCACACACACACACTTAAATCAGGCCTCATTTTCCAAGTTGCTGGACTCACTCCATATTTGACACATTTTTGAGTCTCAGCTGTTAATATCTTTATATTATATAGATCAGGTGGAATAATTACTTAGGCTGTGTACCTCCATTGCTGTCATCCTAATGTGTTTGGTTATGTAATATATTCCCATGAACTCTTTGAGAATGCATCTTACATATCTGCACTCCTGCAACATACTGGACTTTCTATTTAAGGCTTAGTGCTTTTTCAAAAAGTACACCAGTATGCAGATGTGTGCATCACTCCATGTGCATCCTCAGTTTTGTACTAAATATGCAAAAGCATAATCAGGAAGCGGATGGGAAAAGCATAGAAAGTGTCTTACAAAAGGGCTGCTTCTTTCACAGGGAACATTCACAACCAACAGAAAAAGCTGTTGGAGGAAAAAGCTATTCAAAAGAAGCATCTTACTGAAGATGACTAAACATGCATATATGCAAACCATCAGGTTTAGAAAACAGAACCTCTAAGAAATATGGAGGGGGAGGATAAAGAACAGGATATTTCTGAAACTTTAGTCCAAATGCTTTTCCAGCACCATGGGGCATAATGGTGAAGGTACCCTTGCACCTCTTTTGTGAGGTCCTGATTTTGTCATAGCAATATGGAAGCAGAACACAATTTGTGACAGTAGTCGGACACAAATGCCATATTCAAGCCACAAGCAGCATATTAGGAAGAGAATCAGGTGAGAAGAATCAGGCACCGGTCCATTTTGTAGGAATTTTTCTCACCAAGGTTTTGGAAGTGAATGCATGCCCTATTCCCACTTTCTACCACTTTTCTTTCCTTCTGCTCTCTTCTAAGTAAATCAAGAGAGTTTCATGGCATTCATATGGTGCTTAGGATTTACTTGAGCCCAAACTAATTTGCTTCCTGTAGGATACTAAATAACTATAAAACAACAACAGCTTCCTTTCAGTTTGAGATAGATTTATAATAGAAAAACTGGTGTTAAAGGCTTCACACCAAATTAAATAGGGTGACTCAGTAAATAACTTGGCCTGGAGCATTAGCAAGCCTCTTTCAGAGCTGCTCAAACTTTCTGAAAACAGCAAGCTCCAAGTGAGTTAAGAGCAGTGCTAGCTAATTCATATTCCAACTCCCTCACAGAATACAGTTTTAAAACTCAAAGTACCCTGGGGAAGAGTTCATTCTAGAGTGACCAGATGCAAGAGAGGAAAGGACGTCTGTACCTTTGATAGTTGTGTAGAAGAGAAATTTTTTAGCAGATGTAGCTTTTCATCCCTTTAACTGCACCTGCCAAAATACCTCCTAATGTATCAGCTCCCTGTTCATTTTTTTATTGTTACATTCCTGAACTCCACTCCTGAGGGGGAAGAACTTGCAGGGGTTTCAGAGGTTACTTAGACTTCCGTTTCCTAGAAGGAGGGCACTGAAGACTTGTGGCATTTCTTTTATAAGGGCACAATCCTATCAAGATAGGCGGCTGCCTCCGAACTTGGAGGCAACCGCCTATCCAAAGCAAGGCAGGAGAGGCACGGGGGGGGGGGGAATCTTTCCCTCTGCAGCTCTCCTGCCCTGCTATTTTTCATTAGACACCCATTTTCTGCTGTCTAGCCATGGGGGGGGGGGGCAACCAGGAGAGGAAGCTGCTGTACGACACATTGGATGTGGCGTATGCACAGCTCCTCTCTCCCCACCCCGGAACACGCCCCGGAATGCCGCTTTTCAGTCGCTCCATGCTCCTCTTCCGAATGCGGAGAACAAGGCTTCTCCACGCTGCCTTTGAGGCAAGGGGGGAGATCGGTTTTCTGGGAACCGACCTTGGAGTGCGGGCTCCAAGGTCAGTTCCCAGAAATGAGCATATCCTATGACCCTCTAGACAGCATCTAGTGGCCATAGGAGTGCTTCCTAAAAGGTTTATTTGTAAGGATTGTCTTGGGCCTTGCAATTTACATTTGGGTACAATATGGGGTATGGGGAGTTTAAAGTTTAAGGGAGTAAGTGATTCTGCTTATAGAGAGTTGATGCTTGGGGCAACAGGGCAAGTAGGAAGATGAGTATGTTGATTGCTTGCCAGAGCTTAGAGGGGTAATGTGAAAATGGGTTCAATATCATGTATGTTATCAGATGAGGCTGCATACATCTCTAAGGATGAGGTGGCTTTAAGTAAAAGGTTATCACAGGACTTTTGAAGGGTGAAGAACAAAGCTGGTTCCAACTGGTTTTAGGAAAAGGGAGAAGTAGAGAGGAGGAGTCATTTGACCACAAAAATGGGGAACTGAGGTACTTTGGGGGTAAACAAGATGCATCAGAGATAGGAGGGAATATTTGGGAAATGTGTTATGAAATGGAATATATAGGATGACGTGGACCAATAGTTGTACAGATTTTTGAATATGTTTTAGAGAGGAGGACACCAACTTTGAGAGGGTATATAATGGGGTACACGGAAGAGATCTGGGCCTTCCTTCTTTACCCTGGGTCGAGCCTGTTACTCTAAGGTCTATCACTTAGGCCTTAGGATGAAGCCAGGGTCTGGAGTGGAGGAGAGAGTCCTTTTATCCTTCTTGGTGAAGTAAAAGTGTGAGTATGGCTTTGCTTGGCTGAAGGTTTGTATGCTTGTTAAACTTTTTTTATCTTTCTTTAATAAATGCATTTAGTTTATGTCATTGTTTTAGTCCTTATTTGTAGAATTTAAGCAAATCTGAATGAATGTGAACACTCTGGTCTTAGTCCCCAAAGGAACCTCACCTACCACATCAGGGCCAAACTGAGGCTGTTTAAAGTAGGTGTGCCTAGGTATCCAATACCAGGGACCCTGAAATTTTAGCCTCCAGTTATTCCCTTACATATTTACACTGTGCTCAAGATGAGGGCCCAAAACATCACCCATCCAATCAATCCCTGCTTCCCCTAAGCTCCCCAGGGAACTTCTGCAAGACAAAAGCTGCTCTCCCCTTTTGTCAACCTTCCCCCAGATTCACTTCCTCCTATCCCCTCAGGCCTTGTAGAAGGTTACCAGTTCAAGAGTTACAGGGTTAGGGGAAATCCTCAATGTCTTTGTACTCAGCAGCACTGAATTGTAAGGGACCCCAGAGATAATTTAAACTGATCCCAAGCACATAATCTTCATTAATTTAAACATTACGCTCCAGACAGCCAAATCCATGCCTGGCTAATAGTTCCATCCCATTGCATATTTCTCCTATGTTCCTCCCTATACTGCTTTTTAAATATATATTACAAAAGGTCCTTTTTTTCCACTGGAAGCTTCAAAATAAAAATGTGCTACCACCTATTCTGCAGTACCATCCTTCCATACTGTAGAAGAGTTTGACAAGGAGCTCAGTTTTTCTCATTTTTTTATTTATTTTAGACCGTTACTTTCAGGGACTATAGGACAAGGAGTCATCTCATCTCTCATTTAATTCATTAATCTTCTCTCCAGAGAAACTCTGATCTCCATAAGAACATTTCATTTTAAGGAGTAGCATTTACTTCTTTTTTCTCCTGGAGGCAGAGGCAAACTTCAGGAGAATTCATTCAGTGAGATGGTTGCTGGGGCTAAAGTAGCATCAATGAAAACTACATTTGCAAGTTTTGTGTGCATTTTGGTTCTTGCCATTTCTGGAACTGCTTCTTGCTCCCACTTGTTTGGAGCTATCCTCACTTTGGTGCAAATTTCTTTTGTCTGTCCTAAGCTGCAACTATTCAATTTACAAGTTAGTTGCAGCTATCATTTCATAGCCTAGTCATTTTCAGCTTCTCTCAAAATGTGACTCCTTTAAAGTACAGCTGTGCAGGGACCACCCGATCTGACTCAGAAGCTGTTTCGTGGCTTCAGAGGTGGGCCCGATTTATCTCAGGCTGATTCGGAAGGCCCCAGACCCAACTCGGCCCTGAACCCAAAGCAGGATTCAGATGCTGAACCCCACTTTGGGTCCCCCCCGATGCCCCTGCACAAAGCCACTGCCACCTTCTCTGCCGCCTTCTCCACCACCGCTGCCTCCGCTGCTGCCTTCTCTTTGCCGTCGCTGCCTGGAAGTTCCTGGAAGTTGCCATTTTAAAAATGTTGACTCACTGCAATAAGAGGCAGCGCATGTCTAGGCCTCAGGAGCTGGTGGCGGCAATGATGGCAGCGGTGGAGAAGGTGGTGGCAGTGGAGAAGGTGGCGGTGGCGAAGTTGGCAGTGGAGGCAGAGGAGGAGGAGGCAGCAGCAGCAGTGATGACAATCACTGAGGTGGAGGCAGCAGCAGAGGAGAAGGCAGTGGTGATAATAATGGTAGTGGAGGCGGCAGAGGCGATGATGGTGGTGGAGGCAGCAGCAGCGGCAGTGGCAGCAGTGGAGGTGGTAGTGATGGAGGTGGCAGCGGTGGCTCAAGTAAGGACTTGGGGGTGCTAGCATGGCTGGCCAGGGGTGCCGACTCTCCAAAGCATACCAAGTGCTTTGGAGAGCCCCCAACCCACTCCAGGTCACTTCGTGCCCCCTCCACTTCACCTCGGAAGGGGCTCAAAGTGATCTGAAGCAGCCTGCTTCGACTTGTCGTTCAGGCGGTGCACAACCCTAGTTTAAAGATCATCTCTTTCTCTTCTTTTTTTTCCCCAACACTTTTTAAAATAGCACACATTGTCTGGGGCTAGGCCTCTCAGTTTTCAAATCTGTGTTTTGTTTGTTTCAATGGTGGGCTGTAAGCTTTGTTTCGTATTGTATTTTATGTTGCTTTGGAGTTTATGGTTTTATTATCTATTTTGTATCTGAACTGTTTTCATGGTTATGTATTGTAAGCCGCCCGGAAAACTTTATGTTATGGGGTGGCATACAAATGTTGTAAATAAATGAATAAATCTTTAGCAAACATATTCTTCATGGTGAGTCCTGTATGATAAAATTATAAGCAAGCCACGTGAAGAGAATAACAAGTTTTCATTGATAACATTGCTACCACATAAAATCAACTCTGCAGCTATATCTGTAATGAAGCATAGTAGATTGTAATAAATATACAGGCACAGAAGCTTTTTCCCTTTCACAGTAGCTGTACAGTTTCTTTTAAAAGAATTTGAAATTAGCACTGATGAATATCCCCATTTCTGCCATTTGTGGTCCCTGGCCATGACAGCTTTGCACACTGGTTTATTATGACTGAATTGCTGTGGTAGAAAAACTATGCCTTTCATAAAATGAGAGCATTAGAACTGAGAGGTATTTAAGCACAACTGAGGAATAAAATACAAAGCTATCTAGTTTGTCCTAGTCTGGATCTGTTCTTCCCATGTCCCAATATTCTCACATGTAATCTAGGCTAGGGAGAGACAACCTGTGGGTAACTCAAAACAAAGGAGCAGGCAGTGATCGTGTGCTGTGGTGTAATGCCTTAGAGTGTAATCCTAACCCCCAGATCCACTGGCTGGAGGACGTTTGGATGGGATGGATAAGCCCCTCTGCCATAAACAGGAGTTCCACCAATGGGGTGAGGGGTACACATCCTCCCTGGTGGTTCCCAGTATGCCTATGGAAACCTCCACAGGCACATATCTACTGCAGATGGTGTTTCTACCAGTGATGGGCCCTGAATTGGGGTATTCCCGTGGACAGGGTCCAGGAACATGCCCATCAGCTATGCCAGCCTGGAGCTGGCATAGGTATTTTCCTTCCCATTGAAACCAATGAGAGAGGAAAGAAAAAAACAAAGATCTATTTGAGAAGGAAAAAGGTGAGACCATCTCCGCTTGGCTTCATTTAGAGCATATTGATTTCTATTATTTCTTTTCCACTTAAACAGTATCAGGTGGGAAAGGCAGAAAAAGAACACTATATACAAATGAGCATATTAGCAAAAGAGCGTCTCCACCTGCAATCTATTCCTTCATTAATTACAATTTTATACCACCTAAAAGCCAAAGCTCCCCAGGCAGTTTACAAAGATTAAAAACCTAAAGATACAATATAATAACATAACATAAATCCTATATACAAAAATACAACAATTCTAAGTTATCAACAGTAAATCTCAGGACCTCTTAAAAACTTCAAAAAATTATGTGTGAAAGTACATCTTTGACCATAGGTATATACATACATGTATTTGAATGTGTATTTTATTTGGGTGCCCGTATATGTGAGTCTACACATACAGATATGGAAAAGAAAGGTAAAGTAACTGGGTGAATAGTGAAAGGGCAACCTAAATGTGAATTTATCTTGCTTCTTCACATCATGTAAACAAGGCCTGGTTAAGGAATTATTGACATAAAACAACTGATTGAAGTAAAGGGGCCCGTCACACAAACACTTAACCCTGTAAAGAGGAACTAATCTTATAACTTGAGGGTTGAAAGTTTAGAAGAAACAAGTGAAGCAACAACAACATCTGCTTTAGACTTGTGTGTGTTATAATTTGATGTGACCTAGCATTCCACAGCAACTTTGCCATCCTGGCAATTAACCTCAAAGCATTCTCTGAGTAAACACACAGCCATATTGTTCTGATGGAGTCACATGAAAGGGTGACAGATGTTCCCCCAGCAAAAAAAATTCCCATGCTCAAAAAAAATCTACTGCCTTAATATCCCCCTTCCTGACCCATTAGTGGCCCTAACAGAAAACGGTGCGAATAACAATAATAATAAGTGAAGTATTCGCTCCAATGAGAAATGTCAATTTTATCTTCTGTGTTGTTTCATCGTAACCACAGAAGGGATGTTGGAGAAATCTGCAAAGGATTGATACGACTTCAGATTTCTATGAATCCAACCCATGGAATCAGCAGTGGACCAGCTTTTCTGCGTCACACGGATTCCACAGACTTATGGACCATTTTTATAACTTTCTGGAATTACACACAAATTTGGTCATACAAAACTATGAACGTTGCTGTAAAGTACACTAAAGTATGCACCATTTTTATAATTAAAAAACCACAGCATTTTATATATTTCTGATCTATCTTCAGCCTCCACTGTTTAGCAATAATTTTTTGTGCACTCTGCTCATTGATTTTATGGTGAGCTAAGAAAAATACACAAAATATTTTATGGTGAGCTAAGAAAAATACACAAAATATAACCAGACATAAGACATTCTTCATATTAAACAACAGCCATTTTAAATTGCATGTGTACTTTATTATACAATAAAACCTTTTAAAGTTGTAAGATATGAGATCTTGAGCCCATTATTCCATGTCCTGCACTCTCGACAACAATTCCAAGATCTTTAACACTGCAAGCGAGAAAGCTCTTGGAATTGTTGTCAATCACAAGCTGTATACGAGCCAACAATGTGATGTGGCTGCAGAAAAGGCAAATGCTATTTTGGGCTGCATTAATAGAAGCATAGCTTCCAAATCCCGGGAAGTACTAGTTCCCCTCTACTTTGATGGGGAAATTGCACCGTTTTCTGTTAGGGTCACTAACACTGGTTAGGCCTCATCTGGAGTACTGTGTCCAGTTCTGGGCACCACACTTTAAGAAGGATGCAGACAAACTGGAGAGGGTTCAGAGGAGGGCAACAAAGATGATCAGGGGGCTGGAAACAAAGCCCTATGAAGAGAGACTGAAAGAACTGGGCATGTTTAGCCTTGAGAAGAGAAGACTGAGGGGAGATATGATAGCACTCTTCAAGTACTTGAAAGGTTGTCACAGAGAAGAAGGCCAGGATCTCTTCTTGATCATCCCAGAGTGCAGGACACGGAATAATGGGCTCAAGTTACAGGAAGCCAGATTCTGGCTGAACATCAGGAAAAACTTCCTGACTGTTAGAGCAATACGACAATGGAACCAATTACCTAGGGAGGTGGTGGGCTCTCCCACACTGGAGGCATTCAAGATGGGGCTGGACAGCCATCTGTCGGGAATGCTCTGACTTGGATTCCTGCATTGAGCAGGGGCTTGGACTCGATGGCCTTGTGGGCCCCTTCCAGCTCTACTATTCTATGATTCTATGATCATAGGGACAAAAACAAATCTCCCCAAAACAGCAGGGATAGAAAAAGGAGCAAAAGTAAGCATTCCAAGAAATATGTCTTTTAAAATAATACATGTATCAATCAATATAGTTCGACTTGCATTATTAATATATCTAATAATGCCAAACTACTCTCGAATAATTTGTGTAGGGATTAGAGCCTTAAACATTTTGTTGTTAAACATTTGTTAAAACACATCTCAGAGTTTCAGACAACATGGTGTCAATAAGAGCGGGAAATTACCAGCATGTATTAAGCCCATGGGTGCTGTGTAATTGTACATAATTTATGCTACACTGCTATTAAACACCATAGTCACCCCATAAGAAAAGGAAGATAAGATAAAATGTAATAAATACATTAAATAGGATAACTGAGATACATGCAATCAAACCAAAAAGGGGCATGTTTGATTGACTTAAACACTGCTAATAATTAAATGTCTGCTCACTCTTAAAGAGCCAATATTTTTGCAAGAGAAATGTCTGTTTTATTTTTTTAATGAAAGGAGAATGTGAGAAGAGAAATTAGACAAATTGGACACATATATTCCAGATTTAATTCTGTCACTTTCAGCCTTCAATTCACAAATGAGACTGTGTGGTCGAAGAATAGGCAAGGAGTAGTCCTATTTACTACTGAAAGGTTAGCAATACTGCTATTCACTAAGTGATTTGTGGATGGCACAGCCTCCATTTCTGATTGATAAGAAAGAAACTGTTTGTAATGTCGGTCAGCCTCATCCCCTATTACCAGCAACACTGGCAGAAAAAGACATAATGCAACAGCCGGTGTTGTTCACCCCCTGTGGTTGCACTATTACAACAAGGCTCCAAGTAATCAGAAGATGGGAGGAAACAAACAAGGACCTTCCATGAATAATCCACAGCTTTCAGAAATGTTCAGCAAGTGTGGAAAAAGCCAAAGGAGGTACAGTTCAGACAACGATATTGCTCTATTGTGAACGAGGGTGGAATATACGTGTAAGATTGTCATATTGCTTGGTTGGTCCAACTTTGCCTGGATTCTAGCCCTGCTACCCTGTGCCCATTTGCAGGTGCAGACCCAGAGATATGAGGCAAAATGTGCAAGCGCTATTACGCCCATTAAGCCCACTCCTGCTCTTCAGTATTTTTAGCCAATGAGTGAAGTCACAGCTATAATTAAAATTTCGCTGGCCATAGAGATTAGCATAGAGTGACATACCCATTGTCGGGGTGTATCTTCATTTTGAATCCGGGGGGAGGGTCTCCTCTGGTGAAGAAGTGATTGCTTCCCATAGAAAACAGTTATAAAATCCATCATTTTAGTGTAGCCGTGATTGGGCAATAGCGTATCCCTTCCAAAACAAATGGTTGCAAGAAAGCCAAGGGTTCATGCTGTAACACATGCACGTACAAATTATTTTTTTCCTGAGTTCATAAACATATAAAAAATTACTCTGCCCATGCAACTACAATCCACTATTATGATACCCCTATTGAAGTGACGCTGTGGCTGAGATACCACAGGTTACATCAGTCCTGAAAAGTAGCCCAGTGTTGTTATACTCATGTTGCTCCGAGGGGGAAGTAGGGAGAATGGTGTATGACTATCTGCACTGAAATCTAGTGTTGTTATCCAGTTCCTGGCATGCTGGTTTTTTTACAGATATGCAGGGGCAATTATGAAGTTTGTTGCAGCAACAGTGCTGGGGGCAGAGGATTAATTGCTTATTCACCCATGGTGAAAATGGAATGACCCTTCTGAGTAGTGATCTCAAGAATAGCCTGAAGATAAAGTGTGAATTGCCCCTCCCTCCAAGTCATTACTTCAATCAACTTCTCAGCCCCTCTGTATTTCCATAAAAAATTGAAACAGACATGGAGTTTGGGCCTCAGGGATGTTAAAGAATGTTTTAAAATGCTGCAGTAGAACTTATGTTGGTCCAACGATTCCTCCATCCTTATTATTACCACTCTTCCATCCTTCCTGCATTGTCACTTTCTGCCAATGGTTAGTTTGGTTTTCTGGCCAAATACACACACACACACACCCCTGAGGCCACAGCAAAGTTAATTTTAGTTCAATTTCCCCATCAAAGACTCCATTCCAGTCCAAGGGTGCTTCCAACTGAGCCTTTTAACCTACAATTGCCCTATCTCATTCACAGAATTTTATGCTGGGGGGTGGGGTGGAGAGAGTGTCCTGACATTGTCTTCCATTTGTAACCCTCCCATGTTTTCCCACCATTTCATCCATCTTTTTTCTTACCAGAAAAAATAACCATTAAGGAGAAAAAGAGAAATAAGCAACCACATACACATTGCGCTTTTGCTTCAGAAAAGTGTCACATGGCCATATCAAGTCAAGCCTTAACCTGAGCAGTGTCTCACTCTTACCTTTTCCTATCTCTGTGGGGATAAGAGTTAGGGAGCTGCAACTGGTAAAATTGTACCGCATTTTGTCTGAAAGCCTGAGTTTGACTTTTGTTTTACACAGCCTCATGCAAAAGTGCATGGCACTTATGAATGGTCGATCTTTGTTTCAGCCCTGCCCAATATCCTAAAGCAGGTCTTGCCACTGTGCCAATTTCTCAGAACAGCTCCTATAAATACGCAGCCTCATCTTTTGTAAGGGTCCTCAGCTGGAGTTAGAAGAAGCTAAGTATCTTTCCATAGTCCAAGCTGCATGCTACTGTAGCCCATGCTCTCGTGAGTCTCCAAACTAGTGCACCCTTTCAGATTTCTGAGGCAAGCCTATAGCCACCAAGCCCATCCTTTCAACCACTGTCCTCCTAACCCTAGATCCCATTACTCCCTCATGATCCTAATCCTGAACCCCACTCTAATCCCAACATGCTGCTAACCCTCAACCCTAAAATACAGTGCACAAGAAAGAATTGTTCATGCCGTAATAGGGCTAGGGAAACATCTGCATAAAACAGGGATGTGGGGAACAGGGTTTAGGTCAATTGCCTCCCACTGGGGCTCCCACAAACCAGATGATGTCAGTGGGTGTGGCTACAGCCACACCCATTGATGTTATCACACACACTGCGCCCATTTTGCCTTTCTTCGTTCCATGACTGTGTCAGCACAGGGAAAGCAACTAGGCCAGCACAGGGAGGAGGAACTCTTTCCCCCAGTGCTAGCCAAGTCCCTGGCTTCAGGCGGCACACACTGCCTGAACAGACTCGGGCGACACTGGGAAGAAGGTCCCTGGCTTTGTGCAGTGCGCACGCACAAATAGCAGGAGCTTCTCCAGCTGCCACTTCAGCCACAGCCTAGCTTCAAATGCCCCTTGCCTTCCCCCACTGGGGAAGACATGGGGTGAGCAAAACCCACCCCCTGCAGCTGAAGCATTGCCTGGAGTTCTTTTCCAGCTGCTCCTTCAGCTGGGACTGGCTTCCCCACCCCATGGCTTCCTCCACTGGGGATGATGGATAATTTTCCAATGCTGAGAGTTAAAATTGTTTCACATCAGCTAGCGTTTTCTCATGAGCTAGCAGTTTAATATTACATGTAACTTCATATTCTGCTCTGCTATATGAGAGCTGTTATTACTTTTTAGGCATTTTAAGTGTTAGTGAAACAGAACACATGGCATATTAATTGCTTGGTATCATGGGCCTTGCAGAAAATGCTGTTTTTGGTATCCTGTAATGGCTATAAGTAGCAATAAGCACTTGCAGGTCCCTGGGAAAAGTTGTAGAATATTCTGAAAGGCACTATTAGCCACATACTATATATCTTGAGAGGAGACCATAACTTGTACAATAAGAGCTATTTGATCTTACATAAATGAATAAGAATGATGCATTATCTTCTTGATCTCCTCTGTAAATGCATTTGAGGTTGGCCAAGCATTTTAAATAATTTGTCTTCCTTTTCACTAACATATTTGTCTTCTTTCTATTTAAATCAAGTGAATGATCAATAAGATGTAGTTATGGGAATATTGACATTGTTTTTTTCTTTTCTTTCCTTTTTGGCAAATGTTTCACTGGTATTATACCAGAATATAATATTTGGTTAAGGCAATATCATTACAGGCGATCGTCTACCATCTCATTCTAAATACTATGTAATGGTATTAGTAACTGATTTTTAAGTGAAGGCTGTTATTCTGCTGAGGTGTTTTTATTGTTCCTGTAAGTTATTAAGTCTGTATGGCATAGACAGAGAAAATACTTTGGTGCTGTCATTCCATGCTGCAGTGGAAAGCAAAAGGCAGTTCCTTGTAAGGAGGTGTGTGCTTTTAAATATAAATAACAGGGTTCCTAAAATAGTAGGAAGACCTCTTGACAAATCACAGGCTATAAACTTTTTTTTTTTTTCCCCCCTGGGATCACCTTCCCCAGGGGTGCTGCCAGGAGGAGAGACAGAAAGATCATAATAACTAGAATAATGATAATCATAACAGTGATTACAATACTTTTAGCATTTATACAGAACTTTAGAATATCCAAAGAACTTCATTACATTATCTTAGTAACACAGACAAGAATTTTGAAGGTAGGCCAGGATTATTCCCATATTACAACTATGGAGCTTTTGGCTTTCTTAAGACCACCTGGGTTGCTTCCAGATACAAGGGTTCTAGCACTACAAATCAAAAGACATTTGTGTACCTATATGCTGTCTTTCTTTCCTTAACAGATTTTCTATGTTAAGATGAAAAGTGGTGGGAAAACACAGGAGAGTTCCAAATGGAAGCCTTCATCAATTCCCTGAATGAGGCGAGGTAGTTTCACAATAAAATCCTCATCTAGGGTGTCTCTACATTAAGCAAAAAACCCACAAAAATTCACATCCTTTCCAGAGCTTCCAGCTTTCAGTTTCTTTGCAGGATTAGGAAGGCCTCCTTTATATGGCAGACATGTGGTTTGAAGTGAGGGAATGCCTTCCTCCCTCCCTGGAATGTGTGCAAAGGAGGGTGGGGGGAGTCTTGTTTTTGTAGCTCAACTTCTGCTGTACTGTTTTCTCTCAGCCCGCAGGAAACCTCTGACTTACTTCTGAGTAGACATTGTAAGACTGTGCCATAAGTCTGCAACCGTTGGCACACTTATATGGGAGTAAACCCCATTGAATTCAATGGGACTTACTTCTGAGCAGACATCAGATCACCCTGTAAGTCTGAAACCCTCAGCACACTTACTTGGGAGTAATCCCCATTGAACTTAATGGGGTGATCTGAATCAACAGAGGACATTGCTTCTAAGCTTGGTGGGATGAAGGATCAGATGCAGCTAGAAATGTATGAAAGTCACTTACCTTTTAGCGAAATTGATTCGAGGTGGGGGGGAGACGCTCCGTCCCTCCCCCTCGAAATTCTGGCTGGCCGGCTCCGCTCCACAGGGATTTTGCGGAGCCGCCGGCTGGCTAGCAGGGACGCAAATGGCAGTGGCCGTAGCCACCGCCGTTTGCGTCCCCGCAGTCAGCCGTGATAGGCTACGTAAATGTTTACGTAGCCTATCACGGCTGATTTAAAAAAAAAAATCGCATACGCAAATGGCGGCGCATTTTTTTTTCTTTTAAATCAGCCGTGATAGGCTACGTAAACATTTACGTAGCCTATCATGGTGTTTTTTAAAAATCTAGCCGTGATAGGCTACGTAAATCTTTACATAGCTTATCACATTTTTGTTGTTGTTGTTTTTTAACTGGAAATGGCGGTGGCAGCAGCCGGTTGGAAGACCGGCCGCCACAGCTGCCGCCGCCAAACCGCCGCAGAACTGCCGCGGAACCGCCGCCGGAGCCACCGCCGCCAGGAAGATCCGCCCAAGGAAGTCCCGTCCCGGGGGGGGCGGGGGCAGACCGTTCCGCCACCAATTTCGGGGGGCTGAATGCACTGGCATTCAGCCTCCCCGAGATTTGTGGCGAAATTCTCTGACATCCCTAGATGTGGCTCCCTTCATTGCAGGGGGCATTTTACCCTCTTCTCCCTCCAACTGAGAAATGTGCTCAAGCATTTACATGGCAGACACCTGGGAATCGAGGAAAGTTCTTTCTTAGCAAGACTTGAGAGGAGGTAGGAGCTGCACTTGGTGGGCGATTCTTGCCCTCGCACCTGTTAAATCTGCTCCTGCATGCCCCACAGCCCATCCTCAATGCCTTCTTTCCTGACCACGCCCTCAACAACTGAAAACAAACACCCATAACAGGCAGACACAGCAGTTTCTTCCGCTATTGAAGAATTCCACGGGGAGGTCATGGCGCTCCTGTTCCATGGGCTGGAAAAAATACCACACGTTTTGTAGGGATGTACGAAACCCCTACCTGGCTCCACGCCGGGCAATCTGTGGTGGGGGAGGCGCTCCGTCCCTCCCCCCAGAATCCTCGATGGGGGAGGAGGCGCTCCATCCCTCCCCCCAGAATCCTGCCCAGCCGGCTCCGCTGCTTGGCCAAACCGCTGAGCTGCCGGCCAGCTCCAGGCACCCGCAGCCAGACATCCGGCCGCTGGGCAGCCCTGCAGGGATGCAAATGGCGTCTGTCATAGCCGCTGCCATTTGCGTCCCTGTAGTGAGCCGTGATAGCCTACATAAGTATTTAACTTATGTAAAATAAGTTTACATTAAAAAACTTATGTAAAATAAGTTTACATTAACTTATGTAAAATAAGTTTACATTAAAAAAACCCAGCTTACGCATAAAAAACCCAGCGTACGCAAATGGCGGTAGCCGCCATTTGCATACACTGGTGTTCCCCCCACCCCACCGTGATAGGCTACGTAAATACTTATGTAGCCTATCACGGCCTCTGCAGGGATGCCATGTCCCTGCGTTAGCCGTGATAGGCTACGTAAGTATTTACGTAGCCTATCACGGCTATTGAGACGAGGAAGCGAATGGTGGCCACAGGACGGCCGCCATTCTCAAAGCAGCGCGGACGGGAGCAGGTAAGTGCTCTGTTTAGCTCAACTTTCATGGGGTGGGGGCGGCAGGGACTTCGTCCCGCGTGCCTTTCATGGGTTGGGGGGTGGGGGCTTCGTTCCACGATGGATTTTGGGGGGCCGAATGCACTGGCATTCGGCCTCACCGAGATCCGTCGCAGAATTCTCTGACATCCCTAATGTTTTGCGTTTGGGGAAAACATGAGATAGGCTGGGGAAAATTGCGGGAGATGCCCTGGAGACATCTAAAGAGCCCACAAACTTCCATGACAGAGCCATCTCAATAGCAGGATAAAAGCTCTGTGTGATTAACCCTTTAGAAGCACCCCTGGTGAATTTGTGGCTTAACTGGGTTGACCCCATTCATACTTAGCCATCAGCTCTGAACTTCAGATGCCTCATTTCTAGCACGTAGCCAAAAGCAGTCCCTCCCTGGTTCAAATCCAGGGTTGGTGCAATATAAGGATACAGGACAGGAAGAGTTTTGCCACTTGACTCAATTCTCTTTCAGCACATTAAGGATGTTATCCAAGTCCATAACTAATTACCCTTTACACAGTATGAATTGGTGCAATTCATAAGACTTAGGTGCATTACAATTAGAGTGTCAACCCCCACCCCAAAGTTGTTCTCCAGCTCAGGATGTAAAATAAAATTTTGTCCTGGTGTACTTAATGTTCAGCCTGACTAGGCAGGTTTCTAGGCACATAGAATCACAGAATCATAGAATAGTAGGGTTGGAAGGGGCCTATAAGACCACTGAGTCCAACCCACTGCTCAATGCAGGGATCCAAGTCAAAGCATCCCTGGCAGATGGCTGTCCAGCCTCATCTTGAAGGCCTCCAGTGTGGGAGAGCCCACCACCTCCCTAAGTAATTGGTTCCATTGTCGTATTGCTCTAACAGTCAGGAAGTTTTTCCTGGTGTTCAGCTGGAATCTGGCTTCCTGTAACTTGAGCCCATTATTCCATGTCCCGCACTCTGGGATGATGGAGAAGAGATCCTGTCCTTCCTCTCTGTGACAGCCTTTCAAGTACTTGAAGAGCACTATCATATCTTCCCATATCTCCACTTCAGTCTGACGATCGCAGGACACATGGCCCTAATAGGGATGTACGAAAGTCACTTACCTTTCCGAAGGGTGACATTCGTGGGGGGGGGGAGGTGCTCCATCCCTCCCCCCGAAATTCTCTCCGGCCGGCTCCGCTCCACGGACATTCCACAGAGCCACCAGCCGGGGCTGCCCGCAGCCGGACATCTGGCCCCTGGGCAGCCTGCAGGGACGCAAATTTGCATCCCAGTATTTTGCCATGATAGGCTACATAAATATTTACATAGCTTATCATGGCAAAAAAACAACAGCAGCAGACGCAAATGGCAGCGGCTACAGCAGCCGCCATTTGCGTTCCCTTTTTTTTTTGCCGTAATAGCCTACGTCAATACTTACATAGCCTATCACGGCTTCTGCAGGGATGCAAATGGTGTCCCTGCATTAGCCGTGATAGGCTACATAAGTATTTACGTAGCCTATCACGGCTACATGGAAGAAGCAAATGGCAGCCGTGGACGTGGCCGCCATTCGCAAGTAAACACAGATGGCAGCAGGTAGGTGCTCCATTCCGGGCCCATTTCATGGGGTGGGGGGTGGGGTGGCTTCATTCTGCCACGGATTTCGGGGGCTGAATGCACTGGCATTTGGCCTCACCGAGATCCATGGCGGAATTCTCTGACATCCCTAGGCCCTAATCACATTGCAGAGTACCTCACTAGTTAGAATTAGGGATGGACGAAAGTCCCTTACCTGTCCTCGAAGCTTGCTTCGCGGTGGGGGGGAGGCACCCCGCCTCACCCGGCCGAAATTCAGGCCGGGTAGAAGCGCCCCGTCTACCCGGCCACGAAAAAAAAAAAAAAAAACCACCCCAGTGATAGGCTACGTAATGATTAACGTAGCCTATCACGGCTAGATTTCCAAAGTCAGCCATGATAGGCTAAGTAAATCGTCATGTAGCCTATCACGGGTGACTTTCAGGGGGGGGGAAAGCGCGTACGCAAATGGCAGCCCCCATAGGGAGCCGCCATTTGCGTTCCTTATTTGGTCCCTGTAGTCTACGTAAATCTTTACGTAGACTACGGCGAAAATAAGGGCAACACAAATAGCATTCCCTTATTTTCGCCGTAGTCTACGTAAATCTTTACGTAGACTACAGGGACCAAATAAGGAACGCAAATGGCGGCTCCCTATGGGGGCCGCCATTTGCGTACGTGCTTTTTTTTTTCAAAGTCACCCGTGATAGGCTACGTGACGATTAATGTAGCCTATCACGGCTGACTTTGGAGATCTAGCCGTGATAGGCTACGTTAATCGTTACGTAGCCTATCACGGGGTTTTGGGGGGGGGGTTACTTTCCTTGTAATGGCGGCGGCGGCAGCCAGTCGAAAGACCAGCTGCCGCCCCCGCTCCTGACGAAGACCCGACGAACCGCCTCCGGGACCCGCCGCCGGGAGGGACATTCGTGAAAGGTAAGTCCCATCCCGGGGGGGGGGCGGGGGGGCGGAGAATTTCACTGCCGATTTCAGGGGGCCGAATGCATTGGCACTCAGCCCCCCAAAGTTTCAGGGAGAAATTCTCCCCCATCCCTAGTTAGAATGGAAGTTGGAGCATCTTCAGTTTCCTCTATGGCATTGATTTTCTCTTATAAGTGACTGGACTGAACTAGAGTAAAGGAGATGTAATAGATTGCTCAAGTGATGTTTCCTTCAACAATATATGGAAATTGTGCCATATATGGATTCCAGCTTGGGTAAAGTGAACAGGCTAATCCCACAATATGATTGGTTAGGTATTGTAGGAGTTCTATAGCACAGTGGAAGCTGAGTTATATTGCACCAAACCGTTGGAGTCGTCGCATGTGTGTATGTGTGTGTCGGGGGGGGGGGATTTTGGCCATAATGTTGCATTCTATTGACTTGCAAAGAAATCCTGGGGCCAATCTACATTATGCCCACCATCGCAACGAATTCGGTGTCCTGTCGGGTTAAACGCTCTCGCATTAAGCAGTGATTCTCCAGACTCAGCCATTTTCCCCGTTGTGGTGCTTCATTGAATGCACAAGCTCAGTTCAAACTCGAATGCTGTGCTGTTTTCCTGCTCTTAAAGATGGCGGCTCTCATTGGAGGATCAGAAACTCTTCCTGTTTCTGCTCATTCCACACCCACCGCACTGCAGTGGCACAGGAGAGGCTGGTCATTTTCTGCATGTTTTCCTAGCCTTGGGGAAAGTGACCAGCTTGTCCCTTGTTGCCACCACTATAGCAGGTGGAGGTGGAGGGAAGAAGGAGGCACCTATCCTCTTCTCCCCTCCCCATCTGCTGGAGGCCAGGGCGAGCAGCTGGGTGGTGTCTGCCAATACTCTTTTCCCTGCACCAGCCCTTGACAGCTGGGACGAGGAAGAGAGGCAGTGGTGGCGGCACCCAGCACTTGTGTTTGGGGAGGCTGCTGGCATCTTCGAAGATTCAAATCTTCATGTCGGCCTTGTCAGTAGTTGGATGGGCAACCGCCTGGGAATCAGGCTTCCTGCAATGAGCAGGGGGTTGCTCTATCCCTTCAAATGAGACTAAGTTTTACCCCCTTCTATCCCCCGCTTCGGCTTTAAAAAAAAAAAAAAAAAAAAGTGTTATCTTCGAAGAATTGTGGCTTCTCTGCGATTTTTTTTTTTTCTAATTCAGGCATGATCTTTGAAGATATGAAGATATGAAGCTTCACATCTTTGAATCTTCAAATCTTCAAAGATCATGCCTCTGTGATCATTAGAGGGAGCACTTCCAAGGGTGCCACATACTCTGTAGGTCTGCCTCAGGAGCACTTGTACTAGAGCATTTAGTGTTGCAGCACCCACCCTCTGGAACATTTTACCAATTACTAGGGGGAATTAGTGAATGTTTACTCCTGTCTCTCAGTGAAACTCTCATTGATTGTGGTGAACCAGACCACCTAACCAAACATCCTTTTGCTTAATGAGTATCTTCTCTATTTGAGTCACTCATCTTCATGCTTCTTGCAAACATCGTACATATTGTTGCTATCCCCAATTCAGATCTAATGTCCCTTTCTTGTTCCTTCTTGCGTATTTGTTTGAGCAGGGTGGGAGCTGAGTTTCTAGGTGATTCTCCACTATGGCTGGCACCAAAGTGGCAGGTAAAACCAAAATATAGTTCAGTACAATAAGGCATACACACAGGGTACCATCAGCACACGTGTGTCTATGGTCTAATCTACACTCACTGTTTTTTATGCTTCTGATAAGTCTTCACTCCCTGCTTTTCACATGACGCTCTCCCTGTTTTGTTTTGGAACTGCAATTCCCCACTGCCCTGTTCCCGCTTTCATTACCTTGATATTCTGTGATTTCCAAGTAGATTTCATTCATGTGCTCTGCATTTCCGGTCATTACCGTACATGGGCATGGAATTCTCCTCCCACGTCTGTCCATATACGGTGGTGTTTGTATTTCCCTCCTGTCCAGTCACAGCTCTCAATGCCCCCATGTGGTCTTCCAGCTACTGATAGCATCGCTTCCTCAGCACTCATAGTTTTATCACCGACAAGCAAAGGGCTGGATGTGCCTGCTCTTGTCTGATCGCAGAGATTCAGCAGGGTCAGCCCTGGTCAGTACTTGGATGAGAGACTGCCTGGGAATCAGGCTGCCTGTACTGAGCAGGGGGTTGTTCTATCCCTTCAAATGACACTAACTTTTACCTCCTTCTATCCCCTGCTTTGGCTTAAAAAAAAAAATAATTAAGGAATTGTCTTCAAATCTTCGAAGAATTGTAGCTTTTCCAGCCCGATTTCTCTGCACAGCCCTGGCAACTGTAAATTTTTTCACAGTCCCCTCCATGCTTGCAGCATGCTGTCTGGAACAGAAAGACACATAGACACATCCAGGTAGACAGTCATCACTACAAACATCAATAAAACTGTCCGTGGACAATTTTAATGTCATCTCAGGAGCGGAGGACAAAAACAGGGCAGTCTTCGAAGCTTCAAAGATGCAAGCACACACACACACCAAACCAGAGTGTCCCCTGCCTCTGCATTTCTCAATCAGAGGGAGAAGAGGGTAAAATGCCTCCCTGCAATGAAGTGAGACACATCTGATCCCCCACCCCACCAAGCTCAGAAGCAACGTCCTCTGTTGTTTCAGAGCATTCTATTAAGTTCAATGGGGCTTACTCGAAGGTTGCAAACTTACAGGGTGATCTTATGTCTACTCAGAAGTAAGTCTCATTGAGTTCAATGTGGCTTACTCACAAGTAAGTAAGTGCCCAGGATTGGAGTCATGAGAAAACAGTACAGCAGAAGTTAACCTACCAGGAGAAAGGGGGGAAGGGGAGGGGGAAAAAAAAGTCCTAGAACTCCCAGCATTCCCCAGCCTGGCTGGCTAGGGAATGCTGGGAGTTGTAGGACTTTTTTTTCTGTCTAAACATGCATAGGATTGTGCCATTCATGCAATTCATCTCGCAGAGCTTGGCATCTTTTAAGTTTTTTTTTAAAGCAGTTGCTTTAGGCACTACTGCTTGGGTGG
Source organism: Heloderma suspectum (assembly GCF_057233095.1). Taxonomy (NCBI): domain Eukaryota; kingdom Metazoa; phylum Chordata; class Lepidosauria; order Squamata; family Helodermatidae; genus Heloderma; species Heloderma suspectum. Next base: position 67,368,779 of record NC_139460.1, on the reverse strand, counting down.
GAAGTAGTATCTGTCACCTCCAAATCAGAAGGCAATTTGCTTTCAATGGGATTTCCCTCCGCAGTGGACAAAAACAGGGCAGTCTTTGAAGCTCCAAAGCTTTGAAGACACAAGCACACCCCCCCAAACCTGAGCGCTGGGGTGCTGCCGCAGCCGCCCCTCTTTCTCACGCTGGCTGTCAAGGGCAGGCACCCCCCAGCCTCTCGCCCTGGCCTCCAGCAGGTGGGGGGGAGAAGATGATAAGTGCCTCCTTCTTCCCTCCACCCCCACTTGCTACAGCGGTGGCAGCAAGGGACAAGGTGGTCATTTTCCGTAAGACCAGAAAAACTTAAGGAAAATGACCAGCCTCTCCCGCGCCATTGCCACTGTAGCAATGATGAGGGGAGGATGAGAGGCGCTGCCTTCTTCCCCTCTTCTTGCTGAGGGAACTGGTATTGGTGGGGGTGGAGTGGCAACTTCTAGCCAGGCTTCAAGCCCCAATCAGATGTTCACACAAGGATAGAGGAGGAGAGGGACGGTGGGCAGGGAATCATCATAAACAGGAAACGTTACTGCTCCTCCAATGAGAGCCACTGTCAGGGTGGACACTGAGCCCATAGAATCCCAGAGTAGTTCTGATTCTGAGGAAGAGCAGTCACTCCTGGGAGAGGAGCGCGCTCATCTTTCCCAGGGCCAACAGCTGACGGAGATTCCTCCCACCAGCATTCCTAGATTAGATAGCAGTCCAGGGAGTGACGGAGCGCGGATAACAGACTTGGTGGACGCGCAACGCTGCTGCAGAGAGCGGCGCCAAATGGAGGGCGCAGAAAGGAGGCGTAGTGCCCGGTTGGTGTGCAAACAACAGCTGCGCCCAGAGGATCCAAGGGTAAAGGGGAGGGACTCTCCCTAGTCCTTAAGTTCAGGGGTCTGCCAGTAATTCCCTTTCAAACAGGGACCAACTGTTCCAACGTAGGGCATAGGTACTGTGCTGCTCAGATCTAGTTGCAAACGGTAGAGTTGTTAAGTTGTAAAAGAAGAATAAAAAGGAATCCCTTTGTCTGTGTCTGGACTTGGCTACTGGATTAGACTGAAAGAGGCCTCCAAGGAACCCTTGACAGCCACCTTCTTTAAGAGCAGGAAAACAGCACAGCACTCAAGTGTAGGGATGTACAAAATGACTTACCTGTTTCATTTCATAACATCCGCAGTGGGGGGGAGGTGCTCCGTCCCTCCCCCTAAATCCTCTGCTGGGCTACGCAGGGATGCAAATGGCGCCCACCATAGCTGCCGCCATTTGCGTTCCCTTTTTTTTCCGTGATAGACTACGTAAATATTTACATAGCCTATCACGGCCTCTGCAGGGACACAAATGGCAGCCCTGCATTAGCCGTGATAGGCTATGTAAGTATTTACATAGCCTATCACAGCAAAAATCGTGAAGCGAATGGCGGCCGCAGATGCAGCCGCCATTCTCAAAGCAGCCGCAGATGCGGCCGCCATTCTCAAAGCAGCGTGAACGGCACCAGGTAGGTGCTCCGTTTCGTGCGCCTTTCGCGGGATGGTGGGGCAGGGGGGCTTTGTTCCGCCACGGATTTTGGGAGGCTGAATGCACTGGCATTCAGCCTCACTGAGATCCATCGCAGAATTCTCTGCCATCCCTACTCAAGTGTGAACCGTGCATTTGATGAAGTACTGGAATGGGGAAACAGGGTGAGTGTGAATAATCACATTTTAATACGATGGCATTTAACTCAACAGAATACTGACTTCAGTGCACTAGCAGACACAATATAGATCCAGCCTATATCACAAGCCAGGGGAGAACACAAAGAAAAGAGCTGAGCAATTTCTGAGAATTCCGTGAGAAAGTTTGTAATTACTGAGCTGATTCTGTTATAGGGATGGCAGAGAATTCCGCCATGGATGCCTAAAGAATACGGCCCTCCGGAATCCGTGGTGGAACAGCCTCCTGCCCCCCACCCCCCCACGGAATCCCCCCGGGATGGCAGTTACCTGGGGCGGATGCGGTGGCGGCAGCTCCGGTGGCTGGTCTCCTGGTTGACTGCAGCCAGGCTGCTGCCGCCACCATTGCTGTCCTTGCAGCCATGATAGGCTATATAAGAATTTACGTAGCCTATCACGGCTCCCCCCCCCAAACCCAGCATATGCAAATGGCGGCAGCTATGGCGGCCATCATTTGCGTTCCCTATTTTTCACTGATTTATCTTACGTAAATATTTACGTAAGAAAACGGCGAAAAAAAGGGGAACGCAAATAGCGTAGTGGGCGCTATTTGCGTTCTTTTATTTTTCGCCGTTCTAGCCTACGTAAATATAGCCTACGAAACATAAAGGAACGCAAATAGTATCCACTGCGCTATTTGTGTTCCCCTTTTTTTCGCCATTTTATCTTACGTAAAAATTTACATAAGATAAATCGGTGAAAAATAGGAAACGCAAATGGCAGCCGCTGTAGCCGCCGCCATTTGTGTATGCTGGGGGGTCTGGGGGGGGTTAGCCATGATAGGCTACATAAATTCTTATGTAGCCTATCATGGCTGCCTGGCTGGATGCAAATAGCGGCCGCTACGGCAGCTGCCATTTGCGTCCGCAGCAGCCCGTCCGCAGCCAGAAATCCGGCTGCTGACAGCCCTGGCCGGCTGCTCCACAGCCTGGCCGTGGAGCGGAGCCAGCCGTCAAGGATCCCAGGGGGGGAGGACTGGATCACCTCCCCCCCCATCGAGGATTCCAGGGGGAGGGACGGAGTGCCTCCCCCCCACCGCAAAAGATTCCGCGAAAAGGTAAGTGAGTTTCGTACATCCCTAATTCTGTATTGAGCCAACAAAAGTACATTATAAACTTTTTAAAAAGTACATTATAAACCTAAGATATTAAAAATAGATATTGCCTAAACATTAAATAAAACAGAACATGATTGCAGTCTTGGACTATGCCCTGCCCTGGTCCATTTAGGAATCAATTTTCCTAATTCTGTTACACCTTTTGGCACTTGGAATCCTCCCCCAAGATTCCCTGCATATCACTCATCCTCCATTGGGAGGTGGAGCGGCACACAGGGAATCATCTTGTTATCTCCGATCTCGTGTCATAGATAACACAGGGATTCCTCTCCCTGCCTCCTGCCCAAGCCCCTGATGCCCTCCAGGTGAGGGGGTAGGGCCTGCAGAGGATGAACAACCCTCCATGGGCCAGAGGTTCCCAATCCCTGACCTAATGGATGGGTCAAGGCTCTGGGTTAAACTCTCCAATTCTAATATAGATAAGTGTTTATTATTTTTATACTCATTTATACTCAGAAACATCCCTGAGTGTTAGAAGCTGGGATGTTCTTAGTGATGAAATTAAAACTAATATGGGAGTGTAACAGGGGTGCCTTCTGGCCTCCCTTCTTTTCAACTTTTATATTAAAATATTGCTGGGATTTACTTTCCCCATCTTATTTTGCCCTGGCAATTGGTACAAAGAAAACTGCAGCAGATGCAGATGATATGGATATTATGTCAGCAACTCTTAATGGAATGTGGAGGATATTGAAAAAAGTTTGGAGAAATGTGTTACACAGAAAACTGCTTATTAATTACCAGAAGACAAAGATAATTGTTTATGCAAAAAAACAAAACCAAACAAAAAGCCAAGAAGGCATTTATGGATATTGGACAGACATGCCCTAGAATAAGTTAAGCGTTTCAGACATTTTAGGAGTTAGTTTTATGGAACACTTACCTGGAAGTCTCAGGTAAGCCTGCAAGATTAAATGCTAATGGGTCATCACAAGCAATTTTTAAATTTCAGTGGACAGAAGGAGGGAATGTGATCCCCCTTCCCAGCAATAAAGGCTTTGGAGGAAAGACAATAGCCCAGATGATTTATGTGGCAGAAATTTGCAGAATTTACACATTATCATACTTAAGCTGGTTCAAAACAATTGTATAAGATCTTTACTGAAACTCCTAACAAGTGTTCCTGTTTCTATGCTGAGACCAGAAATGGGCTTGATTTTAATTACAAAACCAGATAATCATGGCTGATGTAGAATTGGATTTTAAAAACAAACACAGAGACAAACTAGAAGCACTTTCTGGTTTAACTTGTTTAAGGATAACTCTGGTCTGGCTATGTATTTTCAGAATTTAACAAGTGCTCCACAAGCTTTTACAACATTGAGATTCCAGTAGGGGTGTACGAACCCCACTTACCTGGGTCCACCATGGGGTTTTCAAGGGGGAGGCAATCTGGTCCTCCCCCCAGAATTCTCCCTGGCTGGCTCTGCTCCGCAGCAAGTCCACGGAGCCACCGACCAGGGCCGGCCACAGCCGGACTTCTGGCCAAGGCCAGTCTGCGTCCACAAATGGCGTCTGGCGTAGTGGATGCCATTTGCATCCCTGCACTTTACCGTGATAAGCTATGTAAATCTCTTTTTTTTGCGGACACAGACCAGCCGCAGCCAGAAGTCCAGCTGCGGCCAGCCCTGGCCAGTAGCTCCGCGGACTTGCTGTGGAGTGGAGCCAGCCAGGGAGGATTCCGGGGGGAGGACCAGATTGCCTCCCATAAATCTTTATGTAGTCTATCACGTTAAAGAGCAGGGATGCAAATGGCGTAGCGGACGCCATTTGCATCCGCAGTCCGGCGATATGGTCATGGCGGCCGTATCGCTGGGTCTTCAGAGACGGCTGCAGGGAGGATCCGCCTGCGAGGACTTTGCGCTGGAAGACAAGGTAGGAGATCCGATCCTCCACGGACTTCGGGGCGGGGGGGCGGATTCAATAGAATCCAGCCTCACTGGGGTCCATGGAGGATTTCTCCAACATCCCTAGATTCCAGACTATCACATCAGCTTAGTTGGAGGGTAAATATAATAAAATCCACACAAATCAATGGTTTTGTTTTTGTGGTATGAGAGAAACAGAGTATATTGTCCACTACCTTCTATATTGTCCTACTTAAAAGAGATCCCAGGGAAAGTTTCTTGAGATACCTATTAAACCAATGGGATTATTTTCCAGGTACTGTTAAACCTTGCTGCTGAGAGATGATGACCCTTATGTTAAAAAATTTATGGCCAATTTTGCTCTAGCTACTAGGAAAATCAGGAGGGAAATTTTGTGGAAAACAAGTTAATATTGGAGTTTGTCCTGTTACAATGTATTTGCCTTTATTACAGCCAAACAATAAAGTTTCTGTTTCTGAAGTCATCACAATTACTTACATTCAAGAATGCTCAAATACTTTTAACTTAGAGAGGTTCACTATGAATACAACCACTGCAATAATGAAATCAGAAGAACCTATGGCTTCACTGTAAAAAACTAAGCAAGTGAGTAATAGACAAAGAGAACATGGATATAGAAACTGACATTTTAAAAGGGGAGAAAGAACAAAGAGAAAGGTCTGTAATTTCCCCATAGATCTGGTAGCCTGCTGAAGCCTTTCACTTGTCTGCATGAACCAACTAAACATATTTGCTCCGCAAACACCTTTGTACAATGCAATGGATCTTAGCTTGTTACACATTGTAATCTAGATTGTTACATCAGTTTTGTGGAGGTGGATAAAATGGTTTTGCCTATGGGCAAGAGTTTTGACTAGATGTGTGTATGTGTGTGTTTGTGTGTGTGTGTTTCTCTTCCAACTCTTTGGCCCAATTCATACATGACCACTAGAGACATGGAAACCACTATGACATGACTGCTCTAACAAACATCTGATAATGTGAATGCAGCAGGTTATTCTGGATAAGAATTTGTAACACAGGATTATGTGAGCCTGGTGCTGGCGCTGCTGCCATCAGAAATAATTATGTCATTGCCCCTGCTCACATGAACAATTCCTTCAGATGCTACAGGATAGCACAGGAACAGCTGCACCATAGTAGCTCCCATGAAACTGCTGGTAACATAGAAATCAAGTTTATAATTCCATGACTCTGTGAACTGTTGCTGAACAACTTCAGTTTAAAGTCTGTACTAGGACATGAAGAACAGCTGTTTGGAGCATGACAACTCAGCATGACTTACAAAGAAAGGCACACAGCATCTGCATAGGTCACACTGGGACAAAGGCAGCACTTGTCACTAGGCACTTAGGCCCAAATATATATTTTCACCATCTGTCTATGCCCACCAGCAGTTCTTTCCTTTGTCATGGCCAATGGCTACATGTCATCTATTGTGTATAAAATGTGTGCCAGTCTCATTTTTGTTATTATATCACTGCTGCCTATTGCTGCACTGACATCAGTGCTACAGTATAGCCCAGGAAAAATCCAAATATGATGCATACCTCTCTCTCTATCACTCCTGAGCTTGATCATTCTTTATGTAGGAGATACTAAGATGGGTGAGAATTTCAGTTGAGTTCATTTTGATAAGAATTTACCAACATTTGCAAATTTCTTCACATTCAGAATGGAAAGAACTTGACAATTGGATATGGAAGACAATTGACAATTGAATATGGAAGAAACCAAACCTGACAGATTGGTCCATCCAGGCCCAGGACTTTGAGTGCTTTACTCTTAAAAGCCTGGGTTTCAATCCCTGTGTATTCAACCATGCTTGCAATATTGAATTAGGGTTGCAACCTCTGTTTTCTGAAAGGCTCCATGTCCTTAACAGCTGTCTGGCAGGTAGCTACAGCAACATGGTTCTCTCCATGTACCTATTAAATTTGACCGGTGAGGATTAATAAGAATTTTGTTTTGTCTTTTTTTATATAAAAAATTACCCAAATTCACAACTTTCTTCATATTCAGGAAAAAATTTAAGATTAAAAAAATTAAATGCACAAGAAAGCAAATGTGACAGATTCACCTTTCAGTAGATACAACAAATCAGTTGTGCAGTACATTGCTTCATTTCTAGAAAACTGATGTCTTTAGGGAGATTCATTTATTTTGAAGCAACACTAATATTGTGTATGTTCAAGATTTCCTTTATTTTGTTTCCGTTTGTTGATGAAAACATGAATTTCTTTCATCTGGAAATGCATACTCATTTCCATAACAGGAAATTATTACTTGAACAGGGCCAGAGGTGAGCCCAAGTTTCATATCAGTAAAATAGCAGCTGACTTCTCAGTGCATAAGATATACCATTGTAGAGGCAGTTTAATATCCATAGACAAAGTGATCCCATAGATACCACATATACAGGAGGTGGAATGTACCTATGGAAGAAACAGCATACATCATTAACCTCCACCAGAAATTACTTATAGATGACCTGAAAACTCAGAGGAAGAAGTGTGGAAGGGTTAATTATACCATACTGGAATTAAACCTCTGCATTATTTACCACATATTTATAGTATTGGTATCTGAAAACAACTGTTCAGCCCCTGAAATAATGTCTACAGTAAACTACTGATGATGCCTTCCTCAATATGCACAACTAAGGCTCATTTGGGGCATATTAATAATCCAACAAATATTCAGAAGTGTTGTAAGTTCATGCATCATATTTTAGATTTCTAAGGTTAACTATGAATTTATTCTTCCGCTTACACATTGTAAACACTAGTAACACCAACATCAGAGAGGTGTTGCTGAATCCAAAATTAAGTAAGCATGCTGAATTCATGAAGTTGCATTTCCATCAAATGTAGTACAGGATATAAATTTTACTCTGGGCCAATTTGCACAACATAGCCAGTTCATCACGGGTTATTTAATCCACAATGAACAACAGTGAATGCCAGGCATGTGCAGCTGCCATTTTGAATATGTAAGCCCTGACTGGAATGAGAGGAGGTTGCACTGTGTGGCAAGAACCTGGCCATCATAAGTTATTCAAAATGTAAACAACCCTCACATAACCCTACTTCTAATTGAGCATTATGAGAGGGTTGTTAAACCCTCAAATAACCCACGATGGTGAGGTTTGCATGACATATGCGCAACCCCTGATTATCCGGATCAGGGATTGTTTATTGAAAACAGTAGCTGCATGTGCCTGGCTAATGGTGGGTTAATAATCCATGATGACCTGGTCGTTTTGTGCAAACTAGGCCATAGAAAATTTGCAGATGGCATCCAATGCAGTTGCTTGCAAAGCATGGATGTACGTTTTCTATGTATGTGGGAATTACATAGCTGTATATAGCTATAATAGTAATATAGCTGTTTTGTTGTTATTGTCAAGGGCTCCTTGGAGGCCTCTCTCAGTCTAATCCAGTAGCCAAGTCCAGACACAGACAAAGGGATTCTTTTCAGTGCTTTATTCCTCTTTTACAACTTAACAACTCTACTGTTAGAAACTAGATATGAGCAGCAGAGTACCTATGCCCTAAGTTGGAACAGTTGGTCCCCGTTCGAAAGGGAATCACTGGCAGACCCTGAACCTAAGGGCTAGGGAGAGTCCCTCCCCTTTTCCCTTGGATCCTCTGGGCACAACCGTTGTTTGCGCGCCAACCGGGCACTACGCCTCCTTTCCACGCCCTCCATTTGGCGCCGCTCTCTGCATCGGCGTCGCGCGTCCATCAAGTCTGCTTCCCGCACTCTGTCACTCCCAGGACTGCTATCTAAGCTAGGAATGCCAGTGGGAGGAATCTCAGTCAGCTGTTGGCCCTGGGAAAGATGAGCGCGCTCCTCTCCCAGGAGCGACTCCTCTTCCTCAGAATCAGAACTACTCTGGGATTCTATGGGCTCAGTGTCCACCCTTACAGTTATATTCTATTTCAGTCTTATTGAGTTATGAGCTAAAACCTACTTATATGTGCATTATATTATTGTTCAGTTGAGAACAAGGTAAGCTGAGCCCAGGTGTCTTGCCTCAGTTTAGACATCATTCTGGGGTGATTGAGTGGGCAGATTTATCGGTGCATGCTATTTTCTAACTAATGAAACTTTATAGGCTTTACCTTTACCATACTTGTTCTTTTTTCCCTGGGGGTCAGAGGTTTTTTGTGTGTGTTTTTGTCCTCTTCAAATAGATCCAGATAGCAATGAGTGCATTTCCACAGTTCTATTTCATTTTTCTTCCATGGGTTCATGCTGGATAAAATATTTTTTTATTACACTACATATGTTAATTAGCTTACCTAATGCCAGGATGTTTGTATTATCAACAACCACTATTTTGTGAATGGTCACTGTCAATGTAATTGTCACTGTCTGTACTTCCTGCATTTAATTTCCCTCTGACCCTACTGTTTAATCTACTAGGCCCCAGCCCCAACCATGTGTATATCTACCTGATGTATTGCTGAAGGGGATTTTCATAAAAGCTTATGCCATAATAAATGTGATAGTCTTTAAGGTACAACAAGACTGTCTGATGTTCTGCTCCATATGTCTTATGATTTCATTCATTCATTCAGAGCATTTATATCGCACCTGTCAGTTCTAGAGCTCCCTGGACAGCTTACAAAAGAGAATTTCTAATTAATGTCAGAAATGGTGCATGCACATTTTATCTCCATTCATTCAAATAACATTTCCTCCAAGTAATCCATGTGCATGACTGACTGTGCTTAGCGGGATAGATAGATAGATAGATAGATAGTCCCAGATCCTAAAATAAATTAACTGAGGGTGCAATCCTATGCATGTTTAGATAGAAAAAGAGTCCTACAACTCCCAGCATTCACCAGCCAGCCATGCACACCATTTTATTCATATATAATCTCTTATGCTGGCTGTGGAATGCTGGGAGTTGTGGGATTTTTTTCTGTCTAAACATGCATAGGATCGTGCTCTTAAGGAAGTTAATTTATTTTAGGATCCAAGGAGATTATATATGAATAAAATGGTGTGCATGTTCATACCAATAAAAAGCCCCTGTGGGAAAGAGATGTATATTCCAATGCACTTAAAAAAAAAAAAAAACCAACTTGGCATAGCATTGTAATGCTGATGGGATGTTCATTTGTACCTGGAGTGACAATTATATCAGAAATACTTCTAAGAGCTAAATTTTGCAGGTGTTATGTCATTTAACCCCAAAACATTAAAAGTCCCAGATATTCCCATTTAATTTCTTAAAACTAGTGGTTCATCTATACATAGAATCTTATATAAAGAAACATGTAAAGCACATAAAACACTCACAAAGAAGCAAAATGGAAATATGTGTGTTGATGTACTTGTGTACACAAAAAAAACATATTCTAAAAAATGCATGGGGTTGTTACTTTCTCTCACAGCTTACAAAGAAAAGTAGAATGTAAATGGACAGATAACAATGGCAAGATTAAACTGTGCATGTGCTGTGAACTTTACAAACTCCAGAAATCAAATCTGTAGCCAATTAGTGTTCTGCTAAAAATTTCTTGCACATTTTTTCAACCATTCTCATTTGATTTGATAGAAAAGGAACTGCTTTTGAAAAGAAATTTAAAGAAGAAATTTTAGAGAAATTATCATGGGGTGGAATAGAGGTTCTTGTGCTTACCTTACTTATGAGGTGGCCGAGCAGGGTGCTTGATTGTCTTGTCTTTCATTGTACAATCGTCTCTCTGGCAGCTTGTAGTCTCCTTGGCTTCATGCACTTCAATTAAAGTCCAGGGAAAGACATTATGAAGTAATACCTCCCACAGGGCTTTTTTAGATCAGGAAGGGCAGGCAGCCAGGGAGGCATCAGAAAAAATTGAGAGATATGTAACTGAAAGAAAAACTCATCCTGACCTTGGCCGCCTTGCAGTGATCAGGTAAGGTCAAAGGAACCACCAAAATAAACTCAAAAAATAAGTTATAAAATGCCTTGAGAATGAGGCAGAAAAATGGAAGCTTCTGTCATAGGGGAAGAAAACTTTCAGGAAATTGCAGGACAGATTTTGGCATAGCACTAGCTCCACCTGTTTCCTGGAGCTAGACACAGTACTATCCCCTCACATCTGCTACAGGACTTTCAGAGAAGTTGTGCTAAGCATCTGCATTAGAGGCAATATGTATCCACAATCACCCCTCAGAAATCTCATGTTTGGAAGTCCCCAGAGAAGGTGCTGAACCCTGAATAATGACAAGAGCTAATCCAAAATTTCTCAGGAGACATTTTCTCAGAAACTGTGGTGAAACACCCTAAGGGGAACCCTCTACTATAGGGCAATTGCATATTTATAGCCACCAGAATGTGTAGGATCACTAGGTTACCCTAGCATTCACTTCCAGTGCCACCATAAAACTACACCCCCTTATTTAATGTACCCTTTTTACCTAAGATAGCTAGTCGTTAGGTGTGAGACAAACAGATCAGAACTATGGGCATAGTAAACAAATATATATATATATATAGCATTTTATTTAAAAGGAATAGAGCATGAAAGCGAATAGAAGATGAACACTTATAATGTATGGTTATTTTAAAAACAGGAGTTTTATGTTGTAACTGTTACCACCAATCTGGTTGTAGAAGCTATGGTTCCTAACCTTAACCAAATTTAAGTCAATTTCCCTATCAGGCTCCACCCCACTTAATACACTGGCTGGGCAATGAGGGTTTGATATTCTAATAAGGGTTGACTTCCAGCTGAGACCTTTAGGGCACAATCCTATTGGATCCACGCTTGATACTCGTAAGCCTCCAAACTTGGAGGCTTAGGGGTATCCAAAGCAGAGCTGGAGATGCACTGCCCCTCCCGCTCTGCAATTCAGCTAGACAGGCATTTTTGCCCATCTAGCTGAGGCATTGGGAAGGGGGGTGGAAGGAGTCTGGGGAGGGCTGAGGATATGGTGTAAGCCCTCCCCGCCCACTGGCATGCCCCTTTTCCCTCCTCTCTGTTTGCAAGCTTGTAGAAGCAGCCGGCGCTCTTCTCTCTGCGCTGGCTGCAAGGGGTGGGAAGCTCAGACCCCCGGTCTAGGGATGTCTGGCAGGGGAAACCCAGCCCTCTTGGGGCTCGATAGATTTCTCCAGAGCCCCAGGCTCAGCTTGTGTTTGTGAACCAAGTCAGGGGCTCCCCGCCGGAACTCTCCGGCTCTAGGGTTGCTGTGTGCAAGCCTCCATTCTCCTTGCCGGCACCCCAGTGGAGAGAACTTTTTCCCACAGTTACTTTCATTACCTCTGGCTAGGCGAAGGCCTGGGGTGGTGCTGCCTGGGCCCTCCTGCCTCAGAGCCAGCAGGGCAGCTGCTGCACCGTGCTCATTTTCTCCCTTCCCTGCTCCTGGCAACTTTTGCACTGCTGCTCTCCAGGACTGGACTGCTGCACAAACACCTTCTTTACCTTCCTCCTCCTTGACCTGGCCCACAGCAAGGTTTCCTATGGAGCAAGGTTTCCTATGGAGCAAGGACTCTCAGCCCCGGAACCTCTTTGGAAACCCACCCACTGACCCCGGGGTGGGGGGAAGCTCAGCCTTGCAGTTCTGGAGTGGCTTAGCCTGAAGGGAGCTTCTGAGCCAAGGGGTGCCTTTCTCCTCCAGGCCTCTGCACGCTTACTCTGGAGGAAGACTCCCCTGAGTTAATGGAAGGAAACAAGCACAAGTTTACAGCCCCAGGGACCATAGCCAATTTCCTGGGATAGGAGCGCCATCTTGGCAAGATTTCAATGCCGGCTTCTGCTTCATCATCTGTTGAGATGGCCAGTGTGCAATGTGCATCTGGCCAGATGTGTAAGGCATGGGGCACACTCTGTGTCTGGATAGCCATCGAATGGGTTTGGACTGGATGGGTGGCAGTGTGGGTTTTCTTTGAAGGTGGAGGGCTCATATCTACACGAGCAATTCCAGCACCAGTTGTTGTGTGCAAAAGTCTCCCTTCTCTCCAGCAGGGAGAAGGGAGACTTGCATGCAATGATCAGTGGGGGCAGGAAGGGTAGCCCCATGGCTCCTTCCTTCCTTCCCTCCCACCGCCACTCTCACCTGCTGGCCACTCTGCACAACTCTTTCCAGAAAGACAGTTGTGCAGAGTGGCTGGCAACAGCGACAGTGGCAGCGGAAGTCCGGTAGCTGGCCCAGTGGCGCAGGTTGAGTCAGGCCAGCTCACAGATAAGCAAGCTGGAGTCCTGGGGGCCAAGCTGCAAAAAGCGTGGCAGGATTGACCCCCCCTGCCCTGGACAAATTCCTCTGACATCCCCATCGAGGTTGGAGCACTGTCTCCAGCCTCAGATCTAAGTATCCAAAAAATCTAGGGGCCATAGGATTGCTCTCTTAACGACTGTTTACCAGACTTCCCTTGAAGTCCTTGATCTGATTCAGCAGCTACTCTGTCTTCAGACCTCCATCAACGGTGTACCCAGGCCTCTCAACAGCTCCTAGCAGAACCCTTCAGCCAATCAGCTTTGGCATGGCCAACAAAATTTCATCACACCACCTCTATTCAGGACCAATAGGCATTTTTAGAATAATTAGCTATCCTCCAATCAGTTGGTCCAATTGACTCCAATAGAGTATTTTCCCACCCACCCCCAGTCTTGGGGTGCTGCAGTTCTGATCCAAATCAGGGCTGCATGCACTTACACAGAGGTAAAGAAAACTAGCACACATGGCTCCACCATGCATGTTAGACAGAAAATTTTGTTTGGCCCTTAGACAGAAACCTGGCCTCATATTCTCCTCTCAATAGTAACACTAACTGCCACTCGGCCAGCACTCCCCTCTGGCTCAAGCCTCAAATAAAAGACTTTTTTTTCTCCTCGACTACTATCAATCCCTTCATCGTCAGTCCTTGAAACAAAATGTAACAGTTGAACATACTAAACTTTTCCCGCACAAAAAAATGTTTCTTCACAGAAATATTCTGAGACTTTTCTTATCACCCCTAGAAATACAAGGCCACTTTGCAGAATTTTCTCCAATTTTCTTAACCATTTTTTGGTGTGTGGTGGTGGCCTTCCCCTCCCTGCTCAGTATTATTTCATTCATTCATTCATTCATTCATTCATTTATATCCCACCTTTCTGCCAAGAACAGCACTCAAGGCGGCTAACAGTAATAAAAATACAGATTAAAAACAAAGTCTCAATTCATTAGATATGTCAGAAAAACACATTAAAAATACTATTAAAACACAACAACACGAAAGAAAGAAAGAAAGAAAGAAAGAAAGAAAGAAAGAAAGAAAGAGCACCCGACCAATTAAAGGCCTCTTTAGCAACAGATCACCTTACACACCAAAGGCCTACCTGAATAAAAATTGTGGTGGGACTGAGAGATGGGTCTCCCCCAAAGATATTAAAACCCAGGCAGGCTCGTATGGGAAAATATTGCCATTATGCCCGGTATTTATGATTGCTACATTGAACTGTAGGATTTGTATTTGTGTGTGTGTGTGTGGGGGGGGGTTATAGCATAGCCAGGCATATACACAAATAAGGACAAGTTGGTTAATAATGATTTTGATGAAGCTTATTGCTAGCAATTTCCTTGCTTGACAATTGATTTCCCCATCACTTCCTCTAAGTATACTGCTTTGGGGCACACTTTTGTGCAGTATGTGCAGTGCATTAACACCATACAAGGAGAACAATACCAACACACGCGCGCACACACACACACAACCCACACAGATTCAAAGGCTGTTCCCCTTCCCCTTTTGTCTTTGAAAGGAAACCTCCATACTCCCACCACAGGATTTTCCCCTGCCATGCATGGAATATTTGTCTTACAGACCAGAGCAGGTAGCTTCCATGCGTTTGGGTCCGCAGATCAAGCCAAGTAGCCACAATTCAACAATCTGCACTTTCTGTTTCAAGATTAGCATGAATATGTGCATAAGAAAAAGTGCTGGTTTGTGCACATTTGCAAATTAAAATGAGTTGCTTAAAACTGGTTTTACAGCTACCTGGATCTCAGCCTGTTCAAGGCCACTTCACCTCTGTACGCAGCCCGGAGGCAAGTGCCTCAGGTTGACATGGGGCCGCCACCAGGGCAGAGGAATGTTTTAATTAAACATGTATACTCTGCCAGAGGAAGGTTAAAATATTTTAACATGCTAATGAAAAAACCTGTTAAAAACCAAGTCTGGGTTCTATATTTTATTTTATTATCAACTGAAAGACAACGCTACACAAGACAGATGCAAACAGTGACACAATATTTTCCCCCATCTTTGTGATTATTCAGTTTGCTGGTCCTTTCCCCCCTGTGTGTGGGCTTGTTTTCTCTGTTCCTGGAATAGTTTTAATTTCATTTAAAAAAAAAAAAGGCTTGCTGCAATGGCTAAAAATCAGCACATCCTGAGTGATATTATTTGACTCCTTTTAAAAATAAATTTTAAAATAATGACTGCAAGATTTACACCCACCAAAACACACACACACACACACACACAGAGAGAGAGAGAGAGAGAGAGAGAGAGAAGGAAGGAAGGAAGGAAGGAAGGAAGGAAGGAAGGAAGGAAGGAAAACCACAATCCACAATCCTCTATATATTTAAGTGTTGGCTGTGAGGCAAAAGACCCTATGATGCACAGGAAGATAGAACAGCTGTGTAAAAAAAGCGAAATTTTAGTAGATATAGCTTGTCACAAAGGGGTGAAGCAAGCCAGGCCTGCTATGGAAGGAAGTCCTGCTATAAATATAAGAATATTTTGATGGCCAAAATGGTTACCCATTCTGAGCCTTTCTGTAACACCAAAAGTCGGAATGGTAATCACTTGATACCAGGAACAGCCCGTGATAGGCTATGTAAGTATTTACATATCCTGTCACGGCCTCCGCAGGGACACAAATAGTGTCCCTGCATTAGCCATGATAGGCCACGTAAATACTTATGTAGCCTATCACGGCCATTCATGGGAAGGCAAATGGCAGCCGCAGATGCGGCAGCCATTCGCAGAGCACCGGACAGCTGCAAACAGGTAGGCTCTGTTCCACGCCCATGTCAGGGGTTGGCAGGGGGGGTTGCTTCGTTCCACCATGGATTCCAGGGGGCCGAATGCACTGGAATTCAGCCTCCCTGGAATCCGTGGCGGAATTCTCCAACATCCCTACTTGCAATAGGTAATGTCATGTCTTGCATGGGTAGATGGAGTTTCCAGTTGAGCCATGAGGACATGCACATCTCTTCTTCCAATTGCATTGGGTGATTGTAGGTTGGCCCCCGGACAATAACATTGTAGAGTGCTGCAGGGTTCTGTCTTGTACCCAGTGCTGTATAAAATCTATATGAAGCCACTGGGAGAGGTCATTAGGTGATTTGGGGCAGGATGCAGTCAGTATGCTGATGACACCAAGCTCTGTTTATCTATGACATTTGAGTCAAGTATGGCTGTGCAGGTCCTAGATCAGAGCCTGGAAGCAGTGGAGAACTGGATGAGGGCCAATAAGCTGAGGGTGAATCCTGACAAGATGGGGACACTGTAGATGGATGGTTCCCATGTCTGGGAATTAGGTAGGTTACCTGTTCTGGATGAGGCTACACTCGCCCTGAAGGATCAGGTTTGTAGTCTGGGGATACTCCTTGAACCAACTTTGTCATTGAGGCTCAGATGAATTTGGTGATTACTTCAAGAAGTACCTTTTACTAGCTTCAGTTAGTACACAAGCTATGGTGTTCTTGGATAAGGATAGTCTGGTCATGGTGACCCATGCACTGGTAACCTCAGGATTGTATTTCTGCAATCATTCTCTGGATTATTGCAAGATATGTCCCTTAAAGCTGATCCAGAAACTGCAGCTTGTGCAGAATTCAGCAGTTATGTTTCCTGAGTGGAGCAGCCTTCCATGAGCACGTTACACCTTTGCTCAGAGAACTGAACTGGCTGCCAATATATTACCAGGTCAGATTCAAGGTGATGTTATTGACATATAAAGCTCTACACCACTTCAAACCTGACTACCTAAGGGAATGCCTTCTCCCATATCCATCTGCCCCCTCTGGAATGCTCTCCCCCTGCAGCATGACAGGCACCATTGTTGATGATATTTAAGTTCTGTTGAAAATGCACCTGTTTACCCAGGCATTTGGTGATCTTCATACCTAGCCAAGTAGATTTGTTTGTTTCTTTTTATCTTTGTATTTTATATTAATGGTTGTTTTAATTAACTTTGTACACCATCCCATGATTTCATTATGAAGGGTGGCATATAAATATTATAAACAAATCAATAAATCCCTGATTGCATCTCCTGTTATCCATCTTGTCCTGGATGAGCAAGTTTCTACGCTAAGAGTTCATGGATTTTGGTGACCCTTTCACAAACAAAAATGTGTGTACCACACAAAGCAGCCACAATGTAGCAAGTCCTCATGCAAAGCCACCCCTGATTTCAATGTGTCCCATGGTGTTAAGAATTGGATGAAAAGGATATTTATCAATGGCCAGATTCATAACTGCATACTGGAAGCATCAAACTATAAAAATGTCTGTGCTGTGTATCATTGCATGATGACATCAGCCTGCAGCATATTTAGCAATGAAAGTCTAGGCCAGGGATAGGCAATGAGGTGCTCATGGGTAAGAATGCACCCTGGCCACCTTTCTTGGTGCCCACCAAAGTGCCCTATCCCATCTGACTTTTTTCTTCCTTTTAAATTAACACATTTTCTTTGTGGTAGCTGAGATCGCTGTGAAATAGGTTTTTGTTGGTGCTGAAAACTGTTGGATCAAAGGAGTCATTTTATATGTTGGGCTCAGCCCCCATTGTACTCAGTCTTTTGTGCACCTAACTTGTCCTTTGCCATGCTTCCCATGACAGCCATTTTGTGGTGGTGCCCAAGACAGTTTCTCAAGCTGTCAATTCTGACCATGGTCCAAAAAGTTTGCCTAGATTGTAAATCTTGCCTATATAGTTCAAGCCCAACATGTGGCATTAAAATATTGTATGAATTTAAAAGAGTATGATCTGGGTTATTTGTGTCTACTAGGGGTCATTAGGAAAGAAATAAATAATTCCTAATTCTTTAGGAAAGAGGACAGAAAATGAGTCAAGAAGGCAGTTAGGGTAAAACCTTGAAAGCGGATGAAAATTGTGTTAGCAAACATGTTGCCTTCACAAATTATAATGTCTGCATCTGATGAAGAGGACAATGACCACAAAAGTTTATGCCAGGAAAAATGTATTAGTCTTCAAGGTGCAGCAAGACTCCTCATTTTTATTTTTTTGCTGCAACAGAGTAATAGGGCTACCCCTTTGTAAATTATCATGTGAAATTCTGGATGTCAGAAGAAAAAGAAAAGTCAGCTTGCAGCTCTTTCCACCACCACCCCTCTCCAGACTGAGCATAAGAACATAAGAAGAGCCATGCTGAATCAGACCAAGGGTCCATCTAGTCCAGCATTCTGTTCACACATTGGCCAACCATCTGCCCATGGGAAACCCACAAGCAGGGCATGAGTGCAACAGCACCCTCCCACCCATGTTCCCCCAAAACTGGTGTACACAGGCATACTGCCTGCCTCTGATACTGGAGGTAGCACATTGGAAACAAGACCAAAGCTCTGTTCAAGCATTATGCCCAAATAGGATATACAGGCATGTGTAACTCACTCCTTTAAACAAAATATATGCTGGGGAAATGGGTAAAACAACTCATAGCAATTTTAATATCATGCTGAGCTCTTTCAATCTTGCCTTTTTCCTTTTTCTCCAGATAAAAAAGTCAGACCATTTTCTGTTTTGAATACATTCTTGTCCAGTCCTTAATTCAAGTAACAACCCAAGAGATGATAATGAACATTTTTTGTGCAAGTCCCATCAGGGAAACTGAGCCAAATCCGTACCTGATGCAAGCATGGGAATCTCCATGGAAGTCAGCAAACTGCCGTAGCTTATTACGGAACTTCAGTGAAAAATTAAATTGAAATCATAGCTTCCACAGTTGTCACAAGGGAAAGAAAATCAGAGACAAAATAATTAGGAAAATTGAAACCTTAAGCTATGATTACAAGCTAGAGACCTATATCACAGAGCAAAATCACCTCTAAAAAGCTAATAAAATGCTGCCTGGTGGCAGATCATCACTGAGTATCCAGAAAACAGTGAAATGACAAAAATAGCAGAGCCCTTGGCATTCCAGTAGATATTCTGTGTTACTAGCCAATACAAAAAAACAGTATTCCTGTGGACCTTAAACTAGCTATAAAATAACACTGCTTATGGGAAATTGCACTTTGAGAATTCAGGGTGAAGAAATCACAGATGGAAAGACGATCCTGGATAATAGCTATGATAGCATCATTGATCCCAAATACTGAGACAGGAGCCTGCAGGCAGAACATGCAAGAAGAAAATGTGCTGAGATTGTAACAAAGTATTGTGTGTGTGTAGTTTTTTTACCCCACATCTTAGTCAATCTACTCATGCCTAGCATAAGCAACTGCTCTTGCTTAGCAAATGCTCGGCAGAATGAAAACAGATGCAGTCTGTGGACAAACTGAAAATGTGCTATTGTGGATAACGACAAAGCTATGCTGGGATTTCTGCAACTGCATAGCTTCAGATAGATGTCTGGAAAAGATTAGAGAAATTCTCAATAGATGTTTCTGAGAGTAAGCAACAACTGGACACCTAATATGATAATAATGAAGGGATGTCTCTTCCCATATAAATGGTTATTACTATTGTTAAATGCTATCAGGGTTATATTCCCAGAACAGAGAACATTTATTAGACTGACAGTACAATCCTATACATGTCTACCCAGAAGTACATCCCATTGACACCAATGGGACTTACACCCAGGTAAATGAGGATAGGATTGCAGCCTGAACCTCATTACACTTAACTCAGGCTTGGCACATAAATCAATACTACTTCTGTCTATGTAGCATCCAGTCACAGTGCTTACAAAATCTGTTGCTTCCAGTGCTATAGTAGCAGAAGTGCATCCTATATTAGAATGGCGTGTTGCTTTATTCTAGGGAACATTATCTATCTCATGCTCCTTGCAAATCCTACGCTGATGGGCTCTCTTTTGTTAACTCCAACAAAGTTGTTGCTGTGGGCATAGAAGTTGCTGCAAGTGTATGTTCTGGATTTGTTTTATGACCCAAAGATAAGCAGCCCACAGTCCTAAGAGACGAAACGACACACATACAAGAAATGAGTCAAGTCAAGAGCAGGAAAGGGGACATTTAGGGACAAAGCAAAATGAAATGTAATATGAAGAACTGGAGGAGCCCTGATGCAAACTCTGGCTGGATTACTTTGAATTGGTCTTTCACTGTGGTTTTGCCTCCAGGGATTCCCTTATGGAAGTCAAGTGTTCTCTAAAAAGAACTTTAATGTTTCTTAATGACTGTGGATTTTCACACAACCATGACCTAAAATTCAGCTTTCTGAAGGTGACTCTACCCCAAGCTAGAAGAGAAACAGGGATCCCCCCACCAAGTTTGAATGGAGTAAGAGCAAAGATGTTGTTCTCCTTCTGGTCCCAGCAGGTGAATACCTTTTTATTCTTCCATTATTTTAGTATTTTAGATTCCTAGTCTTTTAGCTTTGGTGTTTTAATTATGTACTTTAAATCTCTGCATTGCTGCTAGGTTTTATTCTGGTTGTACTGCTATACTGTGGTTTTAAGCTTCCATATTTTATATTGTTTTATGCTGTGCTTTGTGGCTTTCATTTTTGTGAACCACCCAGAGAGCTTCGGCTATTGGGTAGCATAGAAATGAAATGAAATAATAATCATAAAAAAGATCTACCTGGAGCTAGCTTATGTCAGGGGTGTAGAACCTCAGGCCCAGGGGCCAAATCTGGTCCTATGGGGTTCCATTCTCCTTATCCCCAACCCTCTTGACTCCAGCCAACAATCGTTCTCCACACACACACACGTTCTCAAAGGTTGAAATGCCTCTCCAAAGGCTTGGTTACTGACAGAAAGAACTTTAAGCAAGGATACACTGGTACTTGTGGTAGTTGTGGGCCCACACTTTTTGCCTTTGGCCTCACCCACCACTGGAATGTGGTCCCCAAGAACTCATCCAAAATGGAATTTGGCCCTCAGGTTGAAAGAGGTTCAACAGCTCTGGCTTAAGTCTTGTGCAGTTTTGTGGCCAGGTAGCTACTTACACATCGCATATGCAAAGGTATATGTACAGGTGCTTATTTAGAAATAATAGCTGTTATTTAAATACTAATACAATGCATCTCCCCATAGTGGAGAAGACTGACTAGGTGGCCTGTGTGCCTGCTCAATCTGCAGTCCAGATGGTAACTGTTGATGGGAAACTTCAAGGCTCCTGCTGTCCATTCTGATAGGTCTTTATCTTTAAACCAGATGCGGACTGGACAGCCTATCAAATGGAGGACACCTTCACATAGCAGATGGTCCTCTCTGCCAGATATCCAAAACAGAAGGCTGCCCTCTGTAAAGTAGTACTCTGGGGTGGCTGCAACAATGGCTCTTTAGGGATCTGACACATCATCAGCAGATTTCTTGGCTCCTGAAGGGGTGCATATATGCTTCCACTAAATACTGTTTGTAGATTTGTAAATAAATGAGGATCTTGTAACCAATGGAGTCAGAAATGGTTTGTTTAGAGAAGCAGAAGCTTGGCTCTGCAGCCACCAAAATACAAATGTTATCCATGGAAGCTCCAGAGAGGCAGGGAGAATATGGGAGCTTCTAGACCTGCCATCCCAACCTGGTGCCCTCCAGATGTTTTGGACTTCAACTCCCATTGGCTCCAGCCAGTAGGCCAATAGTCAGGAATGCTGGTAGTAGTAGTCTAAAAAATCTGGAGGGCACTAGGTTGGAGAAGGCTGTTCTAGACTATCAGGAGCTGCTGGGGCTTGAACTGGGAACATTTGGTTCTCCGTATGGCTGTTCTGTGGGTGCTGAGCTGTCAGAATGTCAGCTTGAAATATCGTCCTGGCAAACAAGCAGAGTATTTTATCCCAGAGATGGAGACTTCCTAAACACAGACTTCTGGAATTTAACTGATGTTAATGTGACTCCTGAGAGAGTGCCCATGATTTTTATGGATAGAAAAAGCTGCAGAGGATATAATATATAAGTGCATCTCTGGATAGCATCTGAAAGAAGCAGAGTAAGTCAAGAAATGCTCCCATTCTAATCTCCTCCTCTTTCAGCATATCCTGAAATAGTTACTATCAAAGGGGAATAGGGATAAATTGCTGTTCACCTTCTTCCTGGAGAGGAAAGGGCTGGGGCATGTATAAAGTTTTGGCACGATTCTCCTTCAAGTCTCTTCCAGCATCTCTTGCTGCAAGAAGACATTGAAGAAGGTTGTCCTTTTGGACACATTAGGGGATGCTGTTGGAAGGCCTGCCCAAAGGAAAAAGATGGCCGATATCTATTTCCATTGCAGTACCACTGTCCTATGCTCTGGTGCCTTCATCAACAGATTCCATTGGAGATAATGCTGGGAAAGGGTCTCTGCATCCATCTCCTCCAATTTATCATGCTACAAATATCAAAAGTCAAAACACACCAACACTGAAATTTAGTTTCAGTCTGGCATGGTTAAATAAAGCTACAGTCATAGGACTAAATATTCAAGCCAGACATTGGTTGCATTTAAATTAGCTGAGATCTTGTGTTAAATTGACCTTGTGGTGATTCAACTATGTAAATCAAGGGTGGGCTACGTGTGGTCCTCCAGATGTTTGCACCTACAAATCCCATGATCCCTCACCATTGGCTATGCTGGCTAGGACTGATGAGAGTTGTAGGCCAAAATATCTGGAGAGCCACAAGTTACCCACCTTTGATGTCAGAATGAGGAGCCCCAGTGATGAAGCGTCACAGCCCCAGTGACTGAGCATCAGCACACAAGTGAGTTAAGCACCTGTACGAGGAGAAGGCAAGCGCTATTTCCTTATTTATCTATTAAATTACTGCAGGTTATCATTTAAAACTCATGTAAACTCACAAATCATCCGCTGAAGCCAAAACAAGTGTCCTTCTAGTCTCTGGGCTTTCCGCAGCTCCCCACCCATGCTGGCCCCTGATCCTGGGCCTACTGACTGACAGCAGCTCTTCAGAGTTTCAGGCAGGGCTCTTTCCTAGCCCTGTCTAGAGATGCCAGGGATTGAACCTGGGACCTTCCTCACACAAATAGTGCTCTTACCACTGAGCTATGGAGCCTTGCTATGGCTAATGGAGCAAAAAGGAAGGTATGTAAGAAATTAAGAATAGCCATGTTGGATCAAATGAAAAACCTATCAAGTCCACCATTCTGCTCTCAGTGTGGCCAACTAGGTGCCTATGGGTAGCCCACAAGCAAGACATGAGTGCAATAGCGCCCTCCCTCTCATGTTCCCCAGCAACTAGTTTTCAGATGCATACTGTTTCAAAATTGGTGGACTGCACCCCACAAGACTCAAACAGACTCTGCCTTGCTTCCAAACAAACCTAAGTTTTATTTAAACAAAGCCTTTTCCACAGAGCTCCCTCAAGCTGTGGCCTCTCTCTCCTCAGGCCAGAAGCAGTGGGTGTTAAGCAGTGCCCTTAAGTATTTCTTGGTTTCTCCCAGGAAGCGCAACCCATTCAGGCTGAATCCATCAGTTCTTTTATATTGTTACACATGCTACCTCCCATGCTGGAAGTAATATATAGCCATCATGACTGGCTGTCATTGATAGCTTTCTCCTCCATAAATTTGTCTAATCCCCATCCAAATTGGTGGCCATCGCTACATCTTGTGGTAGCAAATTCCTTAATTTAACTATGCATGCGTGAAGAAATGCTTCCTTTTCTCTGTTTTAAATCCCCCACCATTCAGCTTCATAGGATGACCCCAGGTTCTGATATTAAGAGAGGGAAAAAAACTTCTCCCTATCCACTTCCTCCATGCCATGTATAATTTTATATATTTCTATCGTGCTATGTTTACTTGCCTTTTTTCTAAGCTAAATAGCCCAAAACATTGTAACCATTCCTCATAAGGGAGGTGCTCTAGCACCTTGCTCATTTTGGTTGCCCTTTTCTGCACCTTTTCCAGCTCCACAATAACTTTTTCGAGTTGAAATGACTTGGACTGTACACAGTATCATTTTCAGTGCATGAAATTCCCCCATAAATGAGAACTATTTTCAGCCAAAATGGCTAGTACTTGCTAGAAGTGTGCACAGGAAAAATAAAATGTAATTAATAATAATAGTTTCCGCTATATGATGCCGTTTATCGGGGAGGTGGGAAATGGCGCTGGAACTGCGCCCAATAGGTGCTGGGATTGGGGCCTTGAGCGGGGGGATGAGGAGACTTAGGGGTGCGGCTGAGGGAACCACTGCCAAGTAGCAGGCAGGGGGAGCTGGAGGGCGCCCTGATTTTCTGCGTGCTTGGGGTTCGGTGGACTATAAGGAAGGCTGAGCGCCGAAGAATTGATGCTTTCGAACTGTGGTGCTGGAGAAGACTCTTACGAGTCCCCTGGACTGCAAGGAGGTCCAATCAGTCAATCCGAAAGGAAATCAACCCTGAGTGCTCATTGGAAGGACAGATACTGAAGCTGAAGCTCAAATATTTTGGCCACTTAATGCGAAGAGAAAACTCTCTGGAAAAGACCCTGATGCTGGAAAAGACTGAAGGGTAACCCCACATAGACCGCATTACAGTAGTCTAAACGAGAGGAGACCAGTGCATGTACTACCGATGGGAGCAGATGGTCAGGAAGGAAGGGGCGCAGCCGCCGTATCAGATGGAGTTGATACAGTGCTGTCCGGCTCACGGCTGACACCTGAGCCTCCATGGACAGCTGGGAGTCCAAAATGACCCCCAGGCTGTGGACCTGGTCTTTCAAGGGTAACCGTACCCCATTCAACACCAGGTCAACATCCCCCAGCCTCCTCTTGTCTCCCACCAAAAGTACCTCGGTCTTGTCAGGGTTCAGCTTCAGCTTATTCCTCCCCATCCAGCCACTCACCGTCTCCAGACATTTGGACAGGGATTCTATGGCCAACCTTGGTGAAGATTTGAATGAGAGGTAGAGCTGCGTGTTATCCCAGTGATTTCTTGACTTCCTACTTTAGCATTCCAATCCCCTATGATGAAAAGGACATCTTTGTTTGGTATTAGTTCTAGAAGGTGTTGTAGGTCTTCATAGAACCGATCAACCTCAGCTTCTTCGGCATCAGTGGTTGGGGCATAGACTTGAATTACTGTGATGTTGAATGGTTTGCCTTGGATTCTTACTGAGATCATTCTTTCGTTTTTGAGATTGTACCCCAGTACTGCTTTTCCCACCCTTTTGTTGACTATGAGTGCTACTCCATTTCTTCTGAGGGATTCTTGCCCACAGTAGTAGATATGATGGTCACCTGAATTAAATTCGCCCATGCCTGTCCAATTTAGTTCACTGATTCCCAAGATGTCGATGCTCAATCTTGCCATCTCATGTTTGATCACCTCCAGCTTACCTTGATGCATTGATCTGACATTCCAGGTTCCTAAACAATATTGTTCTTTACAGCATCGGACTTTCTTTTCACCACCAGACACATCCACAGCTGAGTGTTCTTTCGGCTTTGGCCCAGCCGCTTCACTCTTTCTGGCGCTACTTGGAAATACCCTCTGCTCTTCCCCAGTAGTATATTGGACACCTTCCGACCTGAGGGGCTCATCTTCTGGCGTCATCTCTTTTAGCCTTGTGATACGTTCCATGGGGTTTTCTTGGCAAGAATACTGGAGTGGGTTGCCATTTCCTTCTCCAGTGGACCACATTTTGTCAGAACTCTCTGCCATGACCTGTCTGTCTTGGGTGGCCCTGCACGGCATAGCTTATGGCTTCACTGAGTTACGCAAGCCCCTTCGCCACAACAAGGCAGTGTTGTATATTTCCTAGCAAAGTTGCCTTCTGTCACCCTGTATGACCCTATCCAAAAGGAAAGATTAAAAGAATAACGAACTTTACAGAATCACTAGAAAGCTACATTTGCTTTCTCAAATCTGCTAGGATTTGGAGCAAAAAGCCAGCTTGTTCAGTCCTTAGTAGCAACAGAACATTACCCTTGGTAATGGCCCTACCATTAGGCATATTATCAGTTACTTCTTTTATATTAATAATAATACTAATAATACTAATAATAATAATATATGATTACAACCATAGAAGGATGGATCAGGATTAGGTTTGCCTGCCTCAAGATCAAAGATCTCCTGCCCTGTCTCTGTGGCACTGTTGATGTGATCACACCCAGCAGACAGGTCTGGCTTTGTTAGGTAAAAGAGTGGCAAAGTGCCGTTTCTTTTGTTAAGGAAATTAGCTTTAACAAAGGATAAGGATAAGGAAATGGCCAGGACTCCTCTTAGATAGGGGCATGGCATTGCATCCAGACTTTTAATCCTACTTAGAGTAGATCCATAGACATCAATAGGTCTTAAGTTATGATTAACTTAAGTCCCATTGATGTAATGGGTCTATTTGGAGTATGACTAAATCTGGATACAACCCATATCTTCCTTCCTCCATCTTCCTTCCTCCACCCTCTCGCCCCTCTCGGGATGAGACCATCAAGCTGTGAGTCTGGGAAGAAGACAATAGGAGGTTTTTTGGGGGGAAGACTTGGTCAGAGGGCTGAGTCTGAGCTCTGTAACAGCATTTTCGGGGCTGGCTGTGTCCGCTTAGAAATCTGATGGGAAATCAAAGAACTTTGGGACATCTGTTGGAGTTAATGCTCGGCTTGCATATTTGTAAATGAAAATATTATAAAATGCCACTGAGCTACGGCCTTCTCTAGATCACTGTTATAGATATCTAGTAATAATCAGGAGATCATATTCTTCTGGGTTGATATCTGGAGATCTTTGTTTTGGATCATTACATGGCCTTGATTCTATGGTTAAATGTAGACCCATTTTACTTTCTGGCTTACTTATTTATTTATGTATTATCTATTGCAGTTATATTCTGCCTTTTTTCCTCTTGCAAGGAACCCAAGGGCTTACATTATCCTCCTCTCCATTTTATCCTCACAACAACAACCCTGTGAGGTAGGTTGGGCTGAGAGTATGTGACAGGCCCAAAGTCACCCAGTGAGCTTCCATGGCCGAGTGGGGACTAGAACCCGGATCTCCTGGCTCCCAGCCCAGCACTCTCACCACTACACTACACTGGCTTCCCAAACTCTTAACCTGGCTAATATACCTCTGTGGCTGATATACTTCACAGTCAGTTTGTTGCTTTGGCTGGAGTCCTATCTACCACCGTTGTTGCTGTTAAACCTTATCTACCAACTGTACTTTGTCCTATTTTGCTTCATTCAAAGCTAAAGAGCTACAAAATACTTATTTCACTTTTCAATAGGGATATTTGGAAAATCTCTCATTGTCAAACAACTTGGAATAATTTGAGGAAACATGAGCTGTTCAGGGAGGGTAGTATTCATTTTTCAGAGACAGTATAGAACTTTTACTTGAGGAACATGACACAGGGCATTGAAGAATCAAGGAGGATGAAAGGAAGCCAAATCTCTAGGAGGCCTTGCCCCCTATAATTTAGATGTGCAAGGGTTGCTAAGAGAACAGCCATCTATATTTGCTCATAGGCGCTTATATTTATTATTATATAGGATAATCAAAGGCTGTGCCTAGGCACTAAAACAGATTCTGGGACTGACTTGGAGCTTAACTTACACTCCCACAAATACAATGACTAACATCCTTTTTTTGTTCACATTAAGTTGCAGCACTAACTGCAAGTTGGAAGCAGTATGACAATTGAGAATATGCCAAACTGAAACTAACTCTGTAGGAATAAAAACCCCGGTTGCTACTGTTTTATTTATATTTGCCTTAACCATTGTCTAAAGAAACTAGACCATATGCTTGACATTTTTTAGTTTAGCAAATACATATAATACTCAGACAGCACAGCATAAAGTATGGGTGATTGTCGCCTGGCAGGCTGAACATGCCAAAAGCTGACTTCAGCTAGAATAGTAAACTGAAGAACAGCCCAAGACACATATCCACAAATAAGCAGCAGGAGCTATGGCTAAAATTAAGTTCAGCTCCATAGAAAGAGGGAAAGTAAAGATCAGGGGGAAATTAAGACTGCTGCAGCTGCTCTCCAAAATGGTGCAAAACAGCAAGCATGTCTAATTGCAGATGGAGACGCAATAGCGTAAATAACAAGACAGACACCAGTGCTTAGGTAAACTAGGGCCTCTTTATTTAACATAGGTAAAACACTCCTCCCAGGATCTGCATGTGCAAAGTGTGGGAATATCTCTCCCCTGCGGGCAGGTAGCCTGCCTTGTGGGTGAGCCACTCCACCCAAGTTAGGAGGCAGGCTGAGACCCTCCCCCTTGCCTAGGCTGCACCTCAGTGTAAGGGGGGCCTCCCTGTGTCACCTCCATCCAGTGCCTCACAGCTCTGAGTAGGTGAGAAAGGTTGGTCCCAAAGGAAAACTGTATCCCGGCACAGCCCTTGAGCAGCAGGCCTCTGGCCTTGCCAATCACTGTAAAGTTGCCTGTGAGTGCCCACCAAAACCTATTAACCAAAAATTCCTACACCTCCCTGCCAATATCCGATTAACCTATTTAACCAGCTCCACTTCTAAACCATATTAAGCCCAGTGCAGAAAAAACCTGCACACAACACCAATCAGTAACCAGGCAAAAATTCCTACTCACTCCTAAGGGAGTGACTAGCTAATCCTGGACTGGTTATAGGTAGGGTGAGCTGACCCAGGAAGCAAAAGAAGCCAGGATTGAGGCAGAGCCTGCCTTATAGGCCTTGGCTCCAGCCCAATTATGTTGTGTGCATTAGCATGCATTGCAACACTTCCTCCTCCTTTCCAGCCACAAAAGCCATCACCCACCCAAGGCGTTCTGTCAGGGTGGGGAATGGGCTAGGATCTATAACAAAAGGAATCAAATCATTAGGGCAATTTCTAAGATTATCCTCTGTAATAGTGGTGGACAGAGGGAAGTAGGGTGGCCAGGCGTCCTCTTTTACAGAGGCCAGTCCTCTATTTGAAGGGCTGTCCTGTCTAATTCCAGTTTAATGATAAAATGCTATAAGAATGGTTACCCATCAACAGTTAGCACTTGGACAGCCAGCTAAATAAGCAGGCACACAGGTCAGCTGGTCACAGTCTTCAACACTATGATGAGATGTACTGTATTTCTATTTAAATTATAAGAATTATTTCTAAATTTGCATCTATACATATAAATTAGCATTTGCAGATTTTATGCAAATCTTTTGTCCTCTTTTTTAATGATACATTTTCTCTTTGGGAGCAATTCATAAGTGGCCACCCTATGAGAAACCTGTGCAAATGAGAAAAAGTATGCAAATAGTATGCAAATCAGTCCTCTTTTGTCCTCTTTTCTGGCGATGCATTTCTTCTTTGGGGGTGATTGATAAGTAGCTATCCTAGAGGGAGGTGAAAGGTGATTCAGGAAAACAGGCAGCATGAGGGGGGAAAAGAATACAAAATGTTCATCCAAACAGCAGACAAATAAGCAAATTAGAAATTAAATTAAATGACATGAAATAGGAATTTTAAATGACAATGAATTCTGTGGTATCTGAAATACATGTACACATCTGATAAAGTAGACGGTACCCTAAGGAAGCTAATGCCATGGTTATCTCTCAGCTGCCCCCAAATGCTTCGTCATTTCTGTGCAACAGAACGAGCTTCATTCAAACATTGTACTGTGGCTGTTGCTCCCATGTTTAGATCCTATATTGTATCGCATCTAACATTCCAGATCACACCACTCAGTGTACTCATATGAGTACTTCAAACACTAGATTTGCATTCCAGGACAGCTGATTCTGACCTGGAAAATATCACATTATTCAGGCCACCAATGTGATGCAGAATCTCAAATGTTACTGAAACAATGTGGACGTTGACCAGAGGAATATTAGCTATACTGCCAAAGTAGTATTGTGGGCCAAATGTGGCTACTTTTCCAGAACAGAAATTTTGAGAAGTAGGATTTAATTGTATTTTCTCACAGTACATGAGGTTCTGCTGAATAAAACAGTCAAGAAAAAAAGGTGGAGATCTGTAGTAATTGTTTCTATATACAGTATAGGACAAGCTCATATTTATAGCATAGGACAAGGAATACATGAAACCTCACAAAGCTAAAGAAAGGATTTTGAAGAACAAACTGACATTCTTGAAGACTTCAGTGACAGCAGGGTAGGCTGGAAGCAAGAGAAGTCGGCAACTTTTCTGTTAGAAATACTTGCCTCCAGCTGACCTAAACATTACAGAGTTGAGCCAAAGCCCTCAAGCTGACTTCAGAACCTTCAGTCAGCTGACTTACTGATTATTTTGTTTACCTGCCTTCCCTCCTTTTACTTTCTGGGTCTTTGTATCAGATTATAGTAAGGATAAGTAAGTAAGGCCTATATCATGTTCTTTCTAGTCAACACATGGAAGCAGAAGCAAATCTCCTTGAATACACAACAAATGAAGTGTGTCTTAGGTCCCAAAACATTTTGATCCTTATTATGCTGAAGTGCCATGAGTGGGCATTTAAACAACAACAACAAAATCACTCTTTCCCTTGTCAAGCCTGAGCTGAAGGCAGCTATCAAAGGTGAACCAGGAGATGAAGTCAAGGAATAAAGCCAGGAGTCAAAGCCGGGGACACTTTACTGCTCAGA
The DNA here is from genome assembly GCF_057233095.1 of Heloderma suspectum. NCBI lineage: Eukaryota > Metazoa > Chordata > Lepidosauria > Squamata > Helodermatidae > Heloderma > Heloderma suspectum. The sequence continues at coordinate 67,338,374 of NC_139460.1, read as the reverse complement.
GAGACTGCCAGCCCAATAGGAGGCCTTTTATAATCGCCCTTCCTGTTCAAGAGGGACCCAGAGCCTGAAAGTACTTCACTGCCAGGAAGATGAACTTAAGGTGCAGCATGATAGTTCAGCATCTGGGGCAGCCACACACATACACTGAATGTTCATAGTTGGAGGCCCAGCAGCTCCTGACACCCAGGCCAAAATATTTCATTGCATTTATTATTTTTCTATACCTCCCCATAGCCGAAGCTTTCTAGGTGGTTCACAAAAATTAAAAACCATTAAAATACATTATACAATGTATAATTCTGTACATTATACAAAGTACAAAAACCATTTATGTAAAAGCATAGAAACAGATAGCACACCAAACAGAAAACATAAATCTAAAAACATTTTTTTAAAAAAAACAATCAGCCAAAGCCAATCCAGGACCTGATTAAAAACTCATTATATACTGTCAAATGCCTGAGATATGAGGGCAGTTTTAACCTGGTGTTGAAAAGATAACAATGTTGGCACAAGGCAGGCCTCATCAGGGAGATCATTCTATAATTGGGGGGCCACCACAGAGAAGGCCCTCTCGCTTCTTTCCGCCCTTAGAACCTAAGGAGGAGGTACCCAGAGGTACCTTGGATGCTAAGCATTGTACAGATTGGTTCATGCTGGGAGAGGCGCTCCATCAGGTATTGTGGTCCCAAGCCATGTAAGGCTTTATAGGTCAAAGCCAGCACCTTGAATTGGGCTCGGAAACAAATAGGTAGGGATATACGAATCCCTTTACCTGGGGTCTGCAGGGGGGGAGGCGATCCGTTCCCCCCCCCCCCCGGAATCGCTGGCCGGCTCCAATCCGCAAGCGATATGGCCGTCATTGCCATGCCGTATTGCTGATGATGAGAAACAGGAAGTGATCCGGACACAAACGGCATCCGCTACATCATTTGCGTCCCTGTTTCTTCTTGCGATAGGCTTCGCGTCTGTATTTACGTAGCTATTTACGTAGCCTATTGCATGAAAAAACAGGGATGCAAATGTTGTCCACTACGCCGTTTGCATCCCTCTTTTTTCATGTGATAGGCTACATAAATAGCTACGTAAATACAGATGCATAGCCAATCGAAAGAAGAAACGGACGCAAATAGCGTAGTGGATGCCATTTGTGTCCGGATCACTTCCTGTTTCTCAGCAGCAGCGATACGGCATGGCAATGGCGGCCATATTGTGTGCGGAATGGAGCCGCTGGCGAGGAGGATTCAGCTCCATGATGACCCAGTGGGAGGCGGAGGTGAGTGGGACTGTTCCGCCATGGACTCCAGATGTTTTGGCCTACACTTCACATCATCCATCACCATTGGTTAGGCTGGCTAGGGCTGATGGGAGTTGTAGGCCAAAACATCTGGTTTTGTTGCCCATTCCAAGTTATTACAAGTTGCCCATTCCAGGTGTAGAAGAACCAGGTCAGTTGAGATAATGTTTGGGAGACAAGAAGATATTCTATACCTTCCCTCCCCTTCATCTTCTAATAAAGTCTCCATCATGGATAAAAGAACTACGGAACTATCCTTCCTTCTGGACTGTGCCAGAATTGGCTGGCAGAAACTGAGGTTTTATCCCCTTCCCTTATTTGTTTGAGTGTGTACCTTTCCTCTCTGCAAGATGATTCATAATAAAGGCACGATAAGATGCAACTATTTAATTAAAAAATGTCATCAATCAATATTCTGGGTCTCCAGTCTGGTGCCCATTAGCCCCATGTGCCCACAGACACTTCTTTTGGTGCCTGCCAGCCTCCCTGCCCCTCCTGATTTCAAATTTATTTCTTTAAATTTTTTTTAAAAAACCATTTTGTTTTTAACCAGGAGAGTGGCATGCTGCAAAAGCACAATGCTGCCCTCTAGTACCGTCTTGATTTGGGTTCAAAAGGGTTGCTTTGTGCTTCAAAGTTCAGGCCCCACCTCTGCCTTGTGTTTAGGTTCTTGGGGAAGTTATTTTTCTTTTAGTCTCAGCAATTTGATTTCTGGGAAATGAGTGTTTTGTGACTGGCCATGCCTATCATGGCAGCCATTTTATGAATGGGCAAGCCCCCATGGCAGCCATTTTGTGAGAATGTCTGCAACACTATCCCTAAATTCCAAATGCGCCCACTGACCCAAAATGGTTTGGGAACCCTAACCAGAGAGGTGCAATCATAACTGAATTTAGTGGTGGTAGATAGTCCATTGCGTTAAAAAACTATGACCCTACTTTTGGACTTCAGAAGAACTACACATTATATTTCCACAAACTGTAGAACTGATACTTCAGAGGGTCTTAGACCTAAAGAAACATGTTAAAAGAAAGAGTGAATGTGAGTTCAGCATTACAGTGACCAAAAGCGGGGACTATTACAGAGATACAAACAATATGGTGCAGCTAATCAGGAAGAGGTAAGACTAGGGAAAACTGAAGCCCTGTAGCGATGATGACATTTATTTTATTATTGGGTGTCCTAAGCTTTGCAATAAATAAAACATTAAATCTAAGTAATATCTATTTTAGACATTAAATTGACTGACGCTAGATGTTTTTTGTCCTTTTACTTTCTCTGTCCTTCAGCTCTGGTTTGATCCTTCCATTCTTATCATCTTTAAAATTGTTATGGTACTCATGATATTCTCGCTCCTTGTTGTTAAATGTTTAATGAATCTCTTTAACAATAAATATGTTAGAGCTTCTTTATGTGAAAACTATACTAAGTGGCTCATCACCCAGGCACCTGCCTCAGCAAGAAATCAACCACCCATGGATGCCTTTTCATTTGTTCGTCGTCTTTCACAGTTCCAGTCCATTCAGAAATACTGAGCAACCTGGGATTTTAAAAGCTCATTACATGATTTCTTTGCAACAGGCTGCTTAGTAACACTGATGAATCTGAATATTTAAGTTTGTTGCTGTGAATGCTCTGCTATTGTTCTAGCTCAGGAACACAGCATGCCTTTACAAACTGTCTCTGAATGTAGCATATACACTAGGATAGAGGCAGGTCCGTGGCTGATATGGGTAAACACCATGCTCACATTCTAGAATAGATCTGGGTTTTCATGTTTTGCATTGTCATCCAATGGGCAGAAGGTAGATAGTGATCTACTAGTAGATCTCCAGGTGATTTACAGTAGATCAGCAAGGGATTCGAACTCCGAATGCTTTAATAATAGTAACAGCAACAAAAAGCTTTCCTCCCTCACCCCCCAATTAGGTGGCTGAAATCAAGAAAGCTTGGGGAGAAGCAGAAGTAGACTTATAGGTATTTGCAAGCTCCAGTTCTGGAACTGAAAACAAATCCCTGGGCTGCGCATATGCTCAGAGGCACTTCATTGCACACTTCTATGTCTGCTTTCCTGAGCCAATATTTTGCACCTGGCTCTGGTTGATGAATTTTGGGATTCTAGTGAAAAACAAAGTAGATGCCTGGGAGGTCTCCCCATCTAGACTCTAGAATGATGATTAAAGATGAGTAAGGGTGTTTTTGCACACAGCTGGCGTTCTAACTTATGCAAGGTAAAAGGTGGATCTTCCAATATTATTAAAGGGAAGTTTTAAATGTATTGGATATATATTGTAATGCAACTTCACAAAAGCTCTACTGTAAACCATCTGGAGCATTCAGTTCAGGCCTTGATTCTTTTTTATTGCATGTCACTGTCGTCATCAGCGGCTTAGCTGGACTTTCAAGGACCGCACTAACATGGTCTGCACTCGCCAAAAGCTTTATTCAGGATGGAGTATTGAATCACCGTGATAGTTCACCGGAGACATTTGAGTGACCCAGAACAGAATTTCCAACCCTCTGATATAGAAGGTGATAAACAAGTAGGGGTGGGAAGATCACTTACCCTGTTCCAGCTGGGGGGGTCCTTAGGACGGGGAGGCGATCCGTCCCTCCCCCCAGAAGCTTTCCAGGCCGGCTCCGCTCCATGGTGATCCTGAGGAGCCGGCTGCCAGCTCTGCAGCGCTGGTGACATGGCCAGCTGCCATTGCTGTGCCGTATCGCTGTGCTAAGTCCAGATACAAATGGCATCCACTGTGCCATTTGTGTCCCTGTTTTCACGCGATAGGCTGTGCAAATTATATTTACATAGATATTTGCATAGCCTATCGCATGAAGAAACAGGGACACAAATAGTGTAGTGGACTCAATAGGAAGCTAGAGAAACCCACAAACTACATCCTGTTATTCTTCACCTCCTGCATTAAGCTAAGCCTTTTCATAAGTATTCTGTCTTACTGACTTGCTCTGTATCTTATTATGGCTGCTAACATAAAATAGAGTCTCTTTGGCAAAGCCAATTTGTCCATTACAGCCATGATACCACTTAGACCTTTCCCTTTCAAAACACTTGTGATATGTTCTGCAATGTAGTCTACATGGGGCTCTATGTTGCCTGCCCCTGTTCTATACCTTCTAGTCCAACCTCATGTTCTGTCTATATCTGTTGGTTGGTTCTGAAGCAATTTGATCATCCCAAGGCATATGGGAGCAGAATTTAGCTAGCTCATGGTACCAATATAAATGTGATCTAATCTAACTCAACATTAGTGCATTTTCTTGTTGTTGTTTATTCGTTCAGTTGCTTCCGACTCTTCGTGACTTCATGGACCAGCCCACACCAGAGCTTCCTGTCGGCCGTCGCCACCCCCAGCTCCCCCAAGGTTGAGTCTGTCACCTCCAGAATATCATCCATCCATCTTGCCCTTGGTCGGCCCCTCTTCCTTTGGTCTTCCACTTGCCCTAGCATCAGCATCTTCTCCACGGTATCCTGTCTTCTCATGATGTGGCCAGAGTACTTCAGTTTTGCCTTTAATATCCTTCCCTTAAGTGAGCAGTCTGACTTTATTTCCTGGAGTATGGACTGGTTTGATCTTCTTGCAGTCCAAGGCACTCTCAGCATTTTCCTTCAGCACCACAGTACCAAAGCATCTATCTTCCTTCACTCAGCCTTCCTTATGGTCCAGCTCTCACAGCCATAGGTTACTACGGGGAATACCATTGCTTGAACTATGTGGACCTTTGTTGTCAGTGTGATGTCTCTGCTCTTAACTATTTTATCACGATTTGTCATTGCTGTCCTCCCAAGAAGTAAACATCTTCTGATTTCCTGGCTGCAATCAGCATCTGCAGTAATCTTTGCACCTAGAAAGACAAAGTCTGTCACTGCCTCCACGTTTTCTCCCTCTATTTGCCAGTTATCAATCAATCAAGCCGGTGGTTGCCATAATCTTGGTTTTTTTGAGGTTTAACTGCAACCCAGCTTTTGCACTTTCTTCTTTCACCTTCATCATGAGGTTCCTCAGCTCCTCCTCGCTTTCAGCCATCAAAGTGGTATCATCTGCATATCTGAGATTGTTAATGTTTCTTCCAGTGATTTTAACTCCATCCTTGGCTTCATCAAGCCCAGCACATCGCATGATGTATTCTGCATACAGGTTGAATAGGTAGGGTGAGAGTATACAACCCTGCCGTACTCCTTTCCCAACCTTAAACTAGTCCGTTGTTCCGTTGTCTGTTCTTACTGTATTTTCATTACACTCAACCTTTCTTGTAACATCAAACTGTGATTGCATTTGAGTATGTGTCTGCATGCAAGACCTGTGGAACTGGCCTGCCAAGCCACACAGAGCTCATCAGCTATGGTGGTCTTCCAAGTACACCATAATCTCTCCTGTTTTTGCCGTCCCTGCATATTTGGCTTGGGGAGTGAAAGGATCTGAAAAGTACTACTGCATCCTGTAGCAGAACATCAGAAGATCATTACTGGAAAATATTTTGGGCGTCTAGGGCAGTATTAGGTGTAATACTCCATGGACCCTTTGCAGAGGGTGGGGGTGGTTACACTTCATCTCTGTATGTTCTGTATGCAGAGACACATTGCATTCCCCTGCAGAATCCCTAACAGTGGCTGTTGGATTATCCAGTGTCAGAATGGCGGACAGTTTTTGCCCTTATCACAACAGTGTCCCTAAGTATAGTTCCTTGTTTTCCCATTGAAATGAAGGACATCTGGGGACAGGCCTTACCCTGATCCCTGCTGTCTGGAATGCAGTTGGGTGCAGAGATTATCTCTCTCCATTGGAGCCATTAACATATCTGGGAGAAATCGTATTAGCCAAAATAAGGCTGCAATCCTATGCACATCTGCACACTTATTAAATCCCACTGAATGTGATGGGACTTATTTCTGAGTATAGGATTGCACAGGATTATTGTTACATATGCATTTCACACACACGCACACACACACAAAGGGTATGTGAATCCATTTGGAATCTTCATTCACAAAGATAGAACAATCACCTTTTTCTTATTATAATAACGTCTTCCTTTTGTCTGCACAATGTCAGATAATAAAGTGACTCCTGAATAGTTGGTATCAAAAAAGTAAGCCCATGGGAAAGCATGGAGGCATGTTTTGACTGAACTTCATGCTCCTTATTCTACACAGAATTATTTAAAACTGTGAATCTTTTTGCTACAATTTTGGGCTAAGCGCTGGAATCTCACATTATAATACTTGCAAAGATGATCATTTGAAAATAAATAAATAATGCTGATTATCCTACTTGAATGCTTGGTACTGGGGAAAACTGGAGAGATTGGTCATGGAAGATAAAAATGCTGCTGTTTCAAACACTCCTACTTGTCTCAGCCAGGGCTAAACTACTTTATAACCTTGGGAGAAAAAAAAATACTTTAGTCTGATGAGTTGAGACTAAAGCAGCAGTTGCGGGTATGGGCATAAAATTGGATCAAGTATTTTCAAGGGTAAACAATTTAAAAAGCAGACTACTGGTGTAGAGAACCATTTAACAGGCTTGGGAAAAGACTTTCAATAGCACGTAACAGCAAGTGTGACCATCAGTTCAGTTTCTCAAAAGCATATTGAAAGTAAACAAGGTTTTGTAGTGTAAGGCACAGATGCTACAGAACAGGTTCCAGGAACCTGGGAAGATGACAAGAAAAAGAAGTACTTTTGAACATGGATCAAATTCTGCTGTCATTTGCATGAGTCTAACTTCCAACCAGTGACTTCCCTGCAGTGGATGAGTGAATTAAGATACATTTATATTGCACCTGGCTGCATATTGCAATAGCTCAGCTGTGAAGAAGAAAGGGGTGGGTAATGAAGAAAATGAATGCTGCAGTATAGCCAGGACACAAGCAAAGCATATAAAGGTGCTTCTGTCTTATCATGAATGTTCAAAAGTTTTTAGATCTTTTAAACAATAGAACAGTGTTTTAGCCATCACCACTTGCCAGGAAACAAAAGGGAAGGAGGCAGTGCTGGCCCAATACTTTTTCTCTTTGAGGCAAAGGAGAAGACACCTCCTTCCCGCAATTCTAGACATTCACTAGACTGGCAGTTGAAACTTACTGCAACACCGGCCCTTTACCTCACCAAGCACAGCAGACTAAGGTTAGGGGGTGCAGGACAGGCCACCTGGCACACACACAGCTCTGTCTGCCAGCACCTCACCACATCTCCTTGACCCTGCATCTCCTTGCTGTCTCATACTGCCTAACAGTAGTGCCATCCTTGGAAGGAAGAGAGTGTTTTGGCAACTGGGAGCTGTCATGGAGGGCAGTTTGGGGAAGCAGGGGTCCGACAGTGGCAGGGGGTTATTTAATTTCAAAGTATCAGGTTGATTTGGAACATTATCTGAGTTTCTCCTCCCCACCCACCCCCCATTGCCCAGTTTGGGGTAGAAGAACTCTGATCAACCAAGGTGAATGGGGGAGAACTCTAGTGATCATGTGCTAGCATCAAAAGTATGAAGGAGATGCCAAGTTCTGTTGTGCCCTATGGAGATCTCTTTGTGATCCTTCCCTACCTACTCCCATCTATGCAGTGAAGGATTATGTTCCAAATATTTTAAAAAATAGCTGTGCATGGCTTAAGGTTTCAAACAAATTTGATTTTGACTTGAATACACTAGAAGTGCAATCCTGTGCATGTCTACTTAGAAGGATGTCTCATTGTGTTCAATGGGGCTTACTCCCAAGTAAATGTATATAGGATTACTACCTTTGAAGGTCAATCTTTCATCTTTTGAGTACTAATAAAAGTATTCCCCCACTCCCCACCCCACTACATAATACCTTTACAGAGAATATTTTATTACCTTATTCATCCGTGTTTTGTTTTTACAGAGTTTCATTACAGTACCACAAAACGTTCTGTGTGTGCGCATGCACGCACACATGTGTATGTGTTTCTCTTAGTTAAAAAAAGTTGAACAACCAGAAAATATTTCTTTAAAACTGCAGGTTATAAAAGTGACAGGTTTGAAAAACAGGTTACAAGAGGAACAAAAAAGGTTTAAATGCATAAGAGCTGGACGCCAACTTCTTCCTTTAAAAATTGTGCATATGGGGTGATTTCATATGCAAATACCAGATTTGTATGCACAGATGCAAATGCATGTGTGTGTCTGCATTGTGTACGATCTCAGTTCAGCCTTCTGTTTCTGAAAAATTGGCACTCCAAATGTAGAGCCTCTCTGAGCCATTGTTTACTGGTACTGAGTTGTACATTTTAACCCCAAACAACCTTTAAGCAAAATGTTTGGGGGTTTTGATCATTTCTTTAATGCCTTGCTAAGTTCAACTGAATCAGATCCTCTGTAAACTCTGCACTAATTTCTGAACTTGTCAGAATTTGATTTCCCTTTTCCTCATTCCTTATCCACAATGAACGCCAGTAGCCATTCCATTCACCCTTAGAAAATCTGGGGTAGTTATCAGGGGTGAGAACAGTGCCCTGGCTGTGAAGGTTTCTCTGTTTAAACTGAGCCATGGTGCATAGGGTTTGACACTAGAGCTTAGTATTTTCATGAGCTTTTGAATATTGGCCAGTGGAGGCTGGTGGCTCCATTTTTGGTGGGGCTCTGTAACCATTCTGGGTTTCAGTCAGAACCAGCCAGAAATCTAAAGGAGCTATGCAAGGTACTGAACCTATTTGGGGTATCAGGTTCAGCACCTTGGATAGGTCCTTTAATGTTGTGGCTGATTCTGATGGAAACCCAGAATGGATTCACAGCCCCGCTGAAATTGGAGCCACCAGCCTCCACTGCCTACTGGAAAACATTTTCAATCCTATGTAACGCAATCTACTCATGTAAAGTATACCTTTAATGCTGCCCCATTTAGAATTACAAAAGTAAGAACAAGAGCTGTGCGGGATCAGACCAAAAGACTATCTAGTCCACAGTGGCCAACCAGAGGCTTAAGGGAAGCCCACAAGTAGGACATGATTGCAGTAGCACCATCCTGCTCCTGTTTCCAGAGACTGGTAGGAAGTGGCATAAGTCAGCTTTACTACAAAAGTAATTCCTGGACCCAAGAACCACCTTCCCCCAGACACTATGTCTTATCAGGACTTACAGTCAGGGCCAGAAATATTGGAACAAGGATAACTGTTTTGGCAGTTGGCCTCTGTACACCACAAGTTGCAAGTTGAAAGGAAACACACCCAGATTGGAGCGAAGTCAGGACAAGGGGTTTAGTAAAAGTGGGGCGCTAACTATTCAGGAAGGACAGCCAGTGGCCCAACACACACACATCGTTGGTGACTTATAAGTAATAGAATGAATGGCTGACAAGCAGCTGCATGGCCAGGTGTGGCCTGTTTCCTGGGTACCCCATGACCAATCAAGCAGATAAAAGGCCTGGAGGTGGTTCTGAGTGTGACATTTGCATTTGGTAGCTGTTCACTGGAACTGCCAACATGAGGTCCAAACAAGTGTCCATGCGAGTGAAGGAGGCCATCTTTAGGCTGAGGAAATGGAATAAATCCATCAGAGAGATAGCAAAAACGAGGGATGTCAGAGAATTCCGCCATGGATCTCAGTGAGGCCGAATGCCAGTTCATTCGGCCCCCTGAAATCCGTGGTGGAACGAAGCCCCCCCACCCCGCAAAATGGGCCCAGAACGGAGCACCTACCTGCTGCTGTCTGTGCTGACTTGCGAATGGCAGCCGCATCTGCGGCTGCCATTCGCTTCTTCCATGTAGCCATGATAGGCTACGTAAATATGTAAGTAGCCTATCATGGCTAATGCAGGGACGTCATTTGAGTCCCTGCGGAAGCCATGATAGGCTACGTAAGTATTTACGTAGCCTATCACGGCTTAACTAAGGGAACGCAAATGGCGGTGGCTACGGCGGCCGCCATTTGCGTTCCCCCCTTTTTTTTTGCCATTTTAGCCTACGTAAATATTTACGTAGGCTATTACGGGGGCGGAAGGGAACACAAATGACAGCCACTACGCAATTTGCATTCCCTTTTTTTTGCCGTAATAGCCTACGTAAATATTTACGTAGGCTAAAACAGCAAAAAAGGCGGGGGAATGGAAATGGCGGCCGCCGTAGCTGCCACCATTTGCGTCCGCTGTTTGTTTGGGTTTTTTTGCTGTGATAGATTACGTAAATATTTACGTAGCCTATCACAGCAAAATACAGGGATGCAAATGGCAGCGGCTACGGCAGCCGCCATTTGTGTCCCTCCAGGCTGCCCAGCGGCTGGATGTCTGGCTGTAGGCGGCCCTGGCCACCAGCTCCGTAGAATCTCTGCAGAGCGGAGCCGGCCGGAGAGAATTTCGGGTGGAGGGATGGAGCGCCTCCCCCCCCCCCACGAATGTCACCCTTGGAAAAGGTAAGTGACTTCCGTACATCCCGAGCAAAAACATTGGGAGTGGCCAATACAACAGTTTGGAACATCCTGAAAAAGAAGGAATTAACTGGCAAGATCAGCATCAGGAAAAGGCCTGGAAGACAACAGAAGACAACTAAAGTGAATGACCACAGAATTCTGCTCATGATGAAGAGGAACCTTTTCACAACATCTAGCCAGGTCAAGAATGCTCTTGCGGAGGTAGGCATGTCATTGTCAACATCTACAGTCAAGAGGCGGCTTTATGAATGTAAATACAGAGGCTTCACAACAAGGTGCAAACCACTGGTAACTAGGGATGGACGAAAGTCCCTTACCGGGTCCTGTAGCTTGCTTCGCGGTGGGGAGGAGGTGATCCGTTCCTCACCCCAAAATTCTTGGTGGGGGGGAGGCGCCCCATCCCTCCCCACCGAAATTCTGGCTGGGGGGGGAGGTGCCCGGTGCCTCCGGCCGAAATTCTGGCCAGGGGGGAGGCACCCTGTGCCTCAAGCCGCAAAACCTCTTCTCCCGCCGGGACGCAAATGGCGGCGGCCCTAGCCACCGCCATTTGCATCCCTGCAGTCAGCCGTGATAGGCTACGTAAATGTTTACGTAGCCTATCATGGCTGACTGGGAGGGGGGGAAGCACATACACAAATGGCGGCGCCCATGGGCGCCGCCATTTGCATTCCTTATTTGGGCATGTGTAGTCTACGTAAACATTTACGTAGACTACAGCGAAAATAAGGGCAACGCAAATACCGTTTCCCCCCCCCCCAAAGTCAGCCATGATAGGCTTCGTAAACATTTACGTAGCCTATCACGGTGTTTTTTTAAAATCTAGCCATGATAGGCTACGTAAATCTTTACGTAGCCTATCACGTTTGTTGTTGTCGTTGTTTTTTTACACTTGGAAATGGCGGCAGCGGCAGCCAGTCAGAAGACCGGCCGCTGCCGCCACCGCCACCACCGAACCACCACCGGAAGCCGCCGGGAGCCGCTGCCGCCAGGGACATTCGACCAAGGTAAGTCCCATCCCGGGGGGGGCAGACTGTTTCTCCACCAATTTCGGGGGCCAAATGCGTTGGCATTCGGCCTCCCGGAGATTCGTGGAGAAATTCTCCGACATCCCTACTGGTAACGCTCAGGAACAGACAGGCCAGATTAGCCTTTGCCAGCAAACACCTAAATAAGCCTCCCCAGTTCTGGAATAAGATTCTTTGGACTGATGAAACCAAGGCTGGATCTACACTTACCACCTTTCTTCTCTTCCAATGAGGTTTCACCACCTGCCTTTCACACTACGCAGTAGCTGCCTCAAATTGGAACTGGAATTTCCCACTTCCGTGCTTCTGCTTTCAATACCCTAATATCCCAGTATTTCCCCTTAATGTGCTCTGATTTTCCGCCTTCACTACCATATCCAGTCGTAGTCCCCTCCCCCGCCTGTCCATATGCGGTGGTGTTTGTATTTCCCTCCTGTCCAACCATAGCTCTCGATGGCCCCATGTCTTCTTATGGCTAACGATCGCATAGCTTCCTCAGCCCCCATTTCCTCAGCAACTAGCAAAGGGCTGGATGTGTGCATGCTTGTCTGATCTCGGAAGCTAAGCAGGGTCAATCTAGGGATGTACGAAAGTCACTTACCTTTTAGCGGATTGTGTTCACAGTGAAGGGGGAGGTGCTCCATCCCTCTCCCCAGAATCCTCGACAGGGGGCAAGGTGATCCGGTCCTCCCCCCCAAAATCCTGATGGGCCGGCTCCACTCCGCAGCCAGCCAGGCCCGTCCGCAGCTGGAGTTCCAGCCGCTGACACGCTGCTGCGGACACAAAGGGCGGCTGCCATAGTGGCCGCCATTTGCGTCCAGCCAGGCAGACGTGATAGGCTATGTAAGTATTTATGTAGACTATCACGGCTGGGGGAAAAAACAACAGCGTAAGCAAATGGCGGCGGCTACGGCGGCCGCCATTAGCGTTCCCTATTTTTCGCCGTTTTAGTCTACGTAAATATTTACGTAGGCTATTACAGCGAAAAAAAAGGGAACGCAAATAGCGTATTGGGCGCTATTTGCGTTCCTTTTTTTTGCCGTAATAGCTTACGTAAATATTTACGTAGGCTAAAACAGCGGGGGGGAAAGGAATGCAAATAGCTCCCATTATGCTATTTGCGTTCCCTTTTTTTTCGCTGTAATAGCCTACATAAATATTTACGTAGACTAAAACAGCGAAAAATAGGGAATGTGTACGCTGTTTTTTGCGTATGCTGTTTTTTGTGGGTTTTTTGCTTGGCTTGCCATGATAAGCTACATAAATACTTATGTAGCCTATCATGGCAAACACCAGGATGACAATGATGGCCACGGCAGTTGGTTGAAAGACCAGCTGCCGCTGCCGGACCCGCCGCCGTCCGGAACATCCACCCCAGGTAAGCCTCGCCCTGGGGGGAATTCGCAGGGGGCGGGGGGACAGGCCGTTCCGCCACGGATTTCTGGGGGCCGAATGACAGTGCATTCAGCCTCACTGAAGCCATGGCGGAATTCTCGGACATCCCTAGCAGTCCCGGTCAGTTCTTGGATGGGAGACACCCTGGGAATCAGGCTTCCTTCACTGAGCAAGGGGTTGTTGTATCCCTTCAAATGAGATTAAGTTTTACCCACTCCTATCCCCCACTTCGGATGTTTTTTTTTTTTTAAATTAAGGCATTATCCTCGCAGAATCGGGGCTTCTCCACAATGTTTTTTTTTCTAATTGAGGCATGATCTTCAAAGATTGGAAGCTTCACAACTTCGAAGCTTCAAAGATCATGCCTGAATTAGGAAAAAAAAAAAAAAAACATTGCGGAGAAGCCCTGATTCTACGAGGATAACGCCTTAGTTTAAAAAAAAAAACATCCAGAGTGGGGGATAAGCGGGAGTAAATCTTAGTCTCATTTGAAGAGATACAACCAACCCCTTCTCAATGCAGGAAGCCTGATTCCCAGGCGGTCGCCCATCCAACTACTGACCAGGGCCGACCCCACTTAGCATTCGAGATCAGACAAGCGCGTGCAGGAAAACAGCAGGAAAACAGCACAGCGCTCGAGTGTGAACCAAGCTTGTGGATTCGATGAAGCACTGCAATAGGGAAAATGGGTGAGTGTGAATAATCACGTTTTAATGCAAGAGCGTTTAACCCGATGGGACACTGAATTCATTGCAATGGTGGGTGCAATGTAGATCAGCCCCAAGATTAACTTGTAACAGAATGATGGGAAGAGAAATGTATGGAGAAGGAAAGGAACAGCTCATGATCCAAAACATACCATGTCATCTGTCAAACTTGGTGGAGGCAATGTTATGGCATGGGCATGTATGGCTGCCAATGGAACCGGGTCACTGGTGTTTATTGATGACCTGACTGCTGATAAAAGCAGCAGGATGAATTCTGAAGTGTATAGGGCTATACTTTCTGCTCAGATTCAGCTGAATGCTGCCAAACTGATAGGACGCTGCTTGATATTGCAGATGGCTAATGATCCGAATAGGGATGTCAGAGAATTCCGCGACGGATCTTGGTGAGGCTGAATGCCAGTGCATTCGGCCCCCCGAAATCCATCGTGGAACGGCCTTCCACCCCTCCGCCCCCGCAGATCCCCCCGGGATGAGACTTACCTGGGGCGGATGTTCCGGATGGCGGTGGCTCCAGCGACGGCGGTGGCGGCGGCTGGTCTTCCAACTGGCTGCCGCTGCCACCATTTGCAGTCTGGTCTTTTTCTTTCTTTTTTTCCCCCATAGACATGATAGGCTACGTAAAGACTTATTTAAACCCTATCATGTCTGGGTTTTAAAAAAAAAAAGCATACGCAATTGGTGGTGGCTACGGCTGCTGCCATTTGCGTTCCTTATTTTTCACTGTCTTAGTCTACGTCAATATTTACTTAGAGTAAGATGAAGAAAAGAAAGGGGAACACAAATAGCGCCCACTATGCTATCTGCATTCCCCTTTCTTTTCTTCATCTTAGTCTACGTAAATACTGACTACGTAAATACGTAAGCGTTTTTGTTTTTGTTTTTTTTACCCAGAGCCCTTCTCAGCCGGAAATCCAGCTGCAGACGGCCCTCACCTGGGCCTGACCGGCTGCTCCACGGAGCCGCTGCAGAGCACAGCAGGCCGTCGAGGATTCCGGGGGGAGGACCGGATCACCTCCCCCCCCCACCATGAACAGAATCCGCGAAAAGGTAGGTCACTTTCGTACATCCCTAGATCTGAAACATACAGCAAAAGCTACCCAAGAGTTTCTCAAGGCAAAGAAGTGGGATGTTCTTCAATGGCCAAATCAGTCACCTGATCTCAACCCAATAGAGGTTGGGTTTCATTTACTGAAGAGAAGACTGAAGGCAGAAAGACCCACAAACAAGCAGCAGCTGAAGGCAGCTGCAGTAAAGGCCTGGCAAAGCATCTCAAGGGAGGAAACTCAGCATTTGGTCATGTCCATGGGTTCCAGACTTCAGGCAGTCATTGACTGCAAAGGATTTTCATCCAGGTATTAAAGGCGATCCTTAGGTTTGAAATGATGTTGGTTTGTTCCATTAGTTATGAGCCACCAATGACGGGTGTGTGTGTATGCCATTGGCTGTACTTCCTGAATGGTTAGTGCCCCACTTTTGTCAAACCCCTTGAATTACAGCTGAAAGTCCTGACTTCACTCCCATCTGGGTGTGTTTCCTTTCAGCTTCAATGTGGTGGTGTACAGAGGCCAACTGCCAAAACAGTTATCCTTGTTCCAATATTTCTGGCCCTGACAGTAGCTTCAGTTTATTGTCCCTCATCCAGCCCACCACTGCCTCCAGGCAGCGATCCAGCACCTTCAGAAACTCTCTTGATCCAGACAAAATGGAGAGACAGAGCTGGATGTCATCCTTATACTGGTGACACTACACCCCAAATCTCCAGTTGATGTCCCCACTCCACCCCAGTGATTTCATATAGATGTGTTAAATAGCACACTGACTGTGGCACAAAGACTAAAGAGGTTATTAGACCATCGCATTACTATTACAAAGCATGAGCATAGCTATCATTTCACTTAACTTTAGGCTGCAATCCTAAACGCACTACCTAGGGAGTAAGTCCACTGAACATACTGGGACTTACTTCTGCATAAACATGTATATGGTTGCACTGTTAAAAAGGTTATGATACTATATCAAAAGTTCTGTCATATCAATTGCAAGAAAGAAAAGATGACAAATGAGAGAGCATAATGGACAGGGATTGAAACTGTACAGCTGAACGAGTAGGATAACTGATAACAAGCTTTAACGATAGCAACAGACTAAACAACAAGCTTCACTTAGGGGAACACCTCCCCTCCAAACCTCTGAACATTGTATGCCAGCAATACACAAAGCCACAGAACAGATTATCCAGGAGTATAACAAAGATCAAATTAGCATTAGTATCTCTAGAGCTCACAAACAACATCATAAAACCACAGATAAGGAATTTCAGTCTGCATATAAACCAGCAGACTTAAACCACCCCTTTCTTAATTTGGAAGTAAAGATTTATTTATAAAAGCTGTGTTGATTAAATACAAATAGGATCTATTTCCATGGAAGTGCAAAGTCTGCAATGCATATTGTACTGAAAATTAGAACAGAATTGCTTAGCAATACAGTAAGAATAAAAGTTAGAGTGCAGAATCAATAGCCTTTAACAAGAAAACTCTACTTTTGCTCTATATCTTCTCTCCAGTGAGATTGTCATAAACCTGATACTTTGCTATTTTCTTCAGTTCTTTTTAAACATGCTATTGATGTTAGCCATGCTCACCAAAGATAATATTTCCAGTATTTATAAATTAAAAGTTAGCCAGTTTGTTCACAAACACAGTTCACAGAGAAAAATCAACCCTAACGAAAGGTTTAACTTAACTAACTTTGTTTATTGAAAAATTCGAAGCGTTACATCTTTTATCTTTCCAAAACTTCCTTAAATACAATGTTCTTGGTGAAGACTCCAGGATGGCCACTGTAATGTCCTTGTTCTGGTCCACTGAGGTTTGCCAGTGAGCACACATGACTCAGGGCAATGTAGAGTTGTCCGTAAAAGACAGGTGTAGGCAGATAGATGCCAACTTGGCTCTTGCTGATGCTAATGGCAAAGGCCAGACAAATGGAGAACTGGCGACGCTTGAATTGGAAAGGCAGAATGAGTCGGAAGGTTAAAAAAGTTAACCTTAAAAAGTTAACGTAAACGTTAATTGAGTCAGCCTGCTATATTACTGTTTCCTTGGCCACAAGAGCTTCTTACTCACAGCTCTTCTGAACCCCTCCATTTTCAGGGGGAGCAGGGCTGCATTTGACTGGCTGTGTGTCCTTTTTCTTTTTTTGTAAACTCAAGGTAGGGCTAGCCCATTTGCCTGGGCCTGTGCAGCTGCTGAAATGGGAGCCCTGCCCAGTCCCCAAACAAGCACAAGAGGAAGGGAGAACAGCTGGAGGGACTGAGTGAGTGGAGAGAGAGAGAGAGAGAGAGAGAGAGAGAGAGAGAGAGACATATCACTAATAGGGAAGGGAGGGGAGACTGAGTGAGAGGAGAAAGAGATGTTAATTGCTGATAGGGAAGGGAAGGGCAGAGCCCTACTGATCCCAGTGGGAGAGCTGCTGCTGTTCGGATAGTTATGAATCTTTTGTGAATGTATAACTGAAATAATTGAAAGGAAGAGGGAACATATGGCCATGGGGTATGTGATGTAAGGAATTTCTTTCCTAGGAATGAACTAGTGCTGCACCAAAAATTTCTCCCACATTTTTTTCAACCATTCTCATCCAATTTGGTAGAAAAGAAATTGCTTTCTAAAAGAAATTCAAAGGAGAAAAAAATTCAGAGAAATTCTCATGGGTCGGTTTTTGGGTTCTTGTGCTTACTTTACTTATGAGGTGGCTTAATTTATGTATAGGGTGGCCATGGAGTGTACAGGGATTCATTGTACAATAATCTCTGTGGCAGCCTGTAGCCTCTTCAGCTTCACGTACTTCAATGAAAGCCATCATGAGGAAGACATCATGAGGCAATTCCTCCCATGGGGGTTTTTCAGTTCAGGAATGGCAGGTGGCCTGGGAGGCTGCAGAGCAATGGGAAGATGTGTAATATAGAGAAAAAATACACGCAGCACCCTTGGCCACCTCGCAGGGATTAGGTAAGCTCAAAAACCAAAAGAAATTCAAAATTCTTCCTCAGAAAAGTGGAAGCCTCAGCATAGTTGATACTGTCGCCAGTTGCAGGAGCAGTACAATAACCCAAAACCCCTTAGGAAAAAAGAAAGCACCTGTGCTACGGGCCCTGCCAATAGTGAGCCCTGTCTGTGAGAAACTGTTGGAGAATTTCTCCTCCCCTAGGAGAAATTCGGTGAAATTGTTGCCCCAATTTCTCTGCCCACAAATAGGCTGGAGAATTTTGGGAGGCCATTTGTGTGCAGCTCTAGAATGAACTGTAGTTAATGGTGTGCTCATCTGAAGTAAGAGCTATTTTGTGTGCTGAATACTTTCTAGTATAAATTCAGATTAAAACAAAAAGAGAAGTGAAGAACAATACTGACAGAAAAACTATATTTGGTCTGTGATATCTCTGGCAAATGATTACTCAGGGCTAGTAACATGAAATGGCTTCCACATAATTGCTTAGTTGACTAGTGATATTTGTAGACTGCATCACCACATTGTCATTCTGCATCATGTGGAGTAGGGCTGTGCACTGCTTCGGCCTGAAGCCTGAGTTGAAGCGGGCTGCTTTGGGTCACTTTGAGCCCCTTCTGAGCTGAAGTGGAGGGGGCACAAAGCGACTCAGAGGTGGTTGGGGGCTCTCCGAAGTGCTCGGTGTGCTTCAGAGCTTCAGCACTCCCAGCCCAGCCACACTGGCGCCTCCAGGTCCTTATCTGAGCCACCCACCTCCTCCACCGCCACCTCCACCGCCACTGCCTCCATCGCCTCCACCACCACCTCCGTCGCCACCACCTTCACCGTCATCATTGCTGTCGCCGCCGCCGCCGGCTCTGCCACTGCTGCTGCTTTCTCCACTGCCACCACCTTCTCTGCCATCACCACCTTCTTCTCCGCCACCACTGCCTTCACCACCACCTCCTCCTCCTCCTCCTCCTCCACTACTACTGTCATTGCCACCACCAGGTCCTGAGGTCTGGCCGCATGCTGGAAGTTCCAGGAAGTTGCCATTTTAAAAATGGCGACTCCCTGCAATAAGAGCCGGCACACGTCCAGGCCTCAGGAAATGGCAGCGGTGATGATGGCAGCGGTGGAGGAGGAGGAGGTGGTACCGGCAGCGAGGAGAAGGTAGCAGTGGAGACGGGGCAGCAGTAGAGACAGCGGCAGCAGAGGAGAGGGCAGCAGAGGAGGAGGAAGAGGAGGAGGCAGTATCGGCAGTGGCGATGGAGGAGGAGAAGGCAGTGATGGAGGAGAAGGAGGCAGCAATGGAGGAGGAGGAGGCAAGATAAGGAGCTGGGGGGGTTGTGTGGGGGTGTCAGGGGGGACACAAAGTGGGATTCGGCCATCCGAATCCCGCTTTGGGTTCAGGGCTGAGTCATGTCTGGGGGGCAAATCAGCCCGAGCCAAATCGGGCCCACCTCCGAAGCCACAAAGTGGCTTCCAAGTCAGATTGGGGGATCCCTGCACAGCCCTAATATGAAGTATGACCACTTGATGCACTACATATACAGCTTTCCAGGATGGAAATGGCAGCAGTTAGAAAACACTTTAGTTGGCCAGGTAGCAGATTTTAAGATCGCAAGCTATATCCAAGTCCTATTGTAGAGGCAGAATATATTTGATATGGCCAGGTATTAAGAAACTGAATATAGTGAAGTGGCCAAGGTCAAGTGAAACAACTGAGTGATTATTTAAACCAGGCTTTGGCATTTACATGATTTTTTTTTTTATATGAACTGTGGCTAAATTTTTCTCTAAAAGGTTAATCAGCTTATCACTCATGAACAGCTGAGAATTTAACAGTCTGCTCCAAAGGATCTTGGCCTTGCAAGATGTACAATTTAGCATGGTCTAGACATGAACTTGACATTATATGTAATTCCTTTTATTTATATTTTTTGACAGGGCTCCCACATACAGAATATTTTTTTTTCCTGTCCAGCTGGAATGCTGGGTCAAGGGTTGTGAAAATATCTTTCAATTTGACACACCACTCACCATACTGAAATCTTCATTGGGCACCTGACAAATGTTTACAGCACAAGTGTCCTCAGACCATTATATGCCTATTGAAAAACAATTACCTAGAACATGAATGTGTGTATATAGCTATCTTCTACTTCCATTCGTGAAAGAACACTTCATTTTCCTGCCGAGTAAGGCACACTATATTTTTGAAAATGTATTAAAATGTTCAACTGCAATATAAGAATATAGGGTAATTATAATATTACAGGAATACAGACAATAATGGAGTTGTTTTCCATGTCAGTTGTTACACAAATGATACCCCTAATAAAAAACCATTTTTATAATAAAGTCAAATGTTCATGTGTCCAATCTTGTTTGTTTTTATAGTTGTTGTTGTTGTTCAGTCGTTAAGTTGTGTCTGACTCTTCGTGACCCCATGGACCATAGCACGCCAGGCCTTCCTGACCAGCGCACTCTCCCGGAGGGTGCTCAGGTTCATATTCATTGCATCGGTGATGCTATCTAGCCATCTCATCCTATGCCGTACCCTTCTCCTTTTGCCTTCAATCTTTCCCAGCATCAGGGTCTTTTCCAGTGACTTTTCTCTTTGCATTAGGTGGCCAAAATATTTCAGCTTCAGCTTCAGTATCTGTCCTTCCAAGGAGCAGTCAGGGTTGATTTCCTTTAGGATTGACTGATATGACCTCCTTGCAGTCCAGGGGACACGTAAGAGTTTTCTCCAGCATCACAGTTTGAAAGAATCAACTCTTTGGTGCTCAGGCTTCCTTATAGTCCAGCTCTCACAGCCATATGTTGCTACTGGGAAAACCATAGCTCTGATTATACGAATCTTTGTCAGCAAGGTGATGTCTCTGCTTCTTACTATGCTGTCTAGGTTTGCCATAGCTTTCCTCCCAAGGAGCAAGCGTCTTTTAATTTCATGGCTACAGTCACCGTCTGCAGTGATCTTGGAGCCCAAGAAAGAAAAATCTGTCACTGCTTCCATTTCTTCCCCTTCTATATTCCAGGAAGTGATGGGGCCACATGCCATGATCTTAGTTTTTTTAATGTTGAGTTTCAAACCAGCTTTTGCACTCTCCACTTTCACCCTCAACAAGATGCTCTTTAGATCCTCTTCACTTTCTGCCATTAGGGTGGTATCGTCTGCGTATCTGAGGTTGTTGATAATTCTCCTGGCAATCTTAATTCCGACCTGTGATTCATCCAGCCCAGCGTTTCTCATGATGTACTCTGCATGTAAATTAAATAAGCAGGGTGACAATATACAGCCTTGTCATACTCCTTTCCCAATTTTGAACCAATCAGTTGTTCCTTGTCCGGTTCTGACTGTTGCTTCTTGACCCTCATACAGGTTTCTCAGGAGACAGGTAAGGTGGTCTGGTACTCCCATCTCTTTCAGAATTTGCCACAGTTTGTTGTGATCCACACAATCAAAGGCTTTAGCGTAGTCAATGAAGCAGAAATAGACGTTTTTCTGGAATTCTCTTGCTTTCTCCATGATCCAGCGAATGTTGGTGATTTGATCTCTAGTTCTTCTGCCTCTTCGAAACCCCGCTTGTAGTTCCGGTAGTTCTCAATGGCATGCTGCTGAAGCCTAGCTTGTAGGAATTTGAGCATAACCTTGCTGGCATGTGAAATGAGTGCAATTGTAGGGATGGCAGAGAATTCCACCACGGATCATGGTGAGGCCGAATGCCAGTGCATTCGGCCCCCTGAAATCTGTGGTGGAATGGCCTTCTCCCCCCCCCCCCGCGACGAGACCTACCTGGGGCTGATCTTCCGGGTGGTGGCGGCTCCGGTGGCAGCTCCGGCGGCGGCAGCTGATCTTCCAACTGGCTGCCGCCGCCGCCATTTGCAGGTGTTTTTTGTTTGTTTTTTTACAGAGACATGATAGGCTACGTAAGTTTTTACGTAGCCTAAAATGTCTGGGTTAAAAAAAAAAAACAGGCATATGCAAATGGAGGCAGCTAAGGCCTTTTTCTTTTCTTGTTTTACCCAGACGTTTTAGGCTACGTAAAAACTTACGTAGCCTAAAACGACTGGGTAAAAAAAAAAAAAAACCATACGCAAATGGCGGCGGCTACACCTGCCATCATTTGCTTTCCTTAGTTTGGGCCGTCTTAGTCTACATACATATTTACGTAGACTAAGACGGCGAAAATAAGGGGAACGCAAAGCGCATCAGTTATGCTATTTGCGTTCCCCTTATTTTCTCCGTCTTAGTCTACTTAAATATTTATGTAGACTAAGATGGCCCAAACTAAGGAACGCAAATGGCAGCGGCCATAGCCGCCGCCATTTGCGTATGCAATTTTTGTTTTGTTTTTTCCCCAGAGCCCTCCGCAGCCGGAAATCCAGCTGCAGACGGCTTTGTCCTGGCTGGGCCTGGCCGGCTGCTCCGCGGAGCTGCCGTGCAGCACACCCAGCCGTGGAGGATTCCAGGGGGGAGGAATGGAGCGCCTCCACCCCATCGAGGATTCCAGGGGGGGGGACGGAACACCTCCCCCCCCACCATAAACATAATCCATGAAAGGAAAGTGACTTTCATACATCCCTACGCTATTGTGCGGTAGTTCGAACACTCTTTGGCATTGCCCTTCTTTGGAATTGGAATGTAAACTGACCTTTTCCAGTCTTATGGCCACTGTTGAGTGTTCCAAATTTGTTGGCATGTTCAGTGCAGCACTTTAACAGCACTGAACTTTAACTTTAGGATTTTAAATAGCTCAGCTGGAATACTGTCATCTCTGCTAGCTTTGTTGTTAGTAATGCTTCCTAAGGCCCACTTGACTTCACTCTCTAGGATGTCCAGCTCAAGTTCAGTGACCGCACTTTCATGGCTATCAGGGACATTCAGATCTTTCCTGTATAGTTCTTCTGTGTATTCTTGCCACCTCTTCTTAATCTCATCTGCTTCTTTCAGGTCCCTGCCTTCTTTGTCCTTTATCATGCCTGTCTTTCAGGGATGTACGAATTGTGTACCTTCCGTGCCGCTTGACTTCCACAGTTTGTGGCCAGTGCTCTGTACCGTCGTTCGCAAGCCCCCAGAATTAGGGATGTCAGAGAATTCTGCGACGGATCTCAGTGAGGCCAAATGCCAGTACATTCAGCCCCCCAAAATCCATCACGGAATGAAGTCCCCGCTGCCCCCACCCCACGAAAGGCATGCAAAACGGAGCACCTACCTGCTCCCGTCCACGCTGCTTTGCAAATGGCAACAGTCCTGCGGCCGCCATTCACTTCCTCCTCTCAATAGCCATGATAGGCTACGTAAATACTTACGTAGGCTATCACGGCTAATGCAGGGATGCCATTTGCGTCCCTGCGGAGGCCGTGATAGGCTATGTAAGTATTTACGTAGCCTATCACGGCAGGGGGGAAAAAAAACCAGCTATTTGCGTTGCCCTTATTTTCGCCGTAGTCTACGTAAATCTTTACGTAGACTACCCGTGCCCAAATAAGGAACGCAAATGGCGGCGCCCATGGGCGCCGCCATTTGCGTAAGCACTTTTTTTTTTCAAAGTCAGCCGTGATAGGCTACGTAAAGATTTCCGTAGCCTATCACGGCTGGCTTTGAAAATCTAGCCATGATAGGCTACGTAAATCTTTACGTAGCCTATCATGTGTGTGTTTTTTTTTAACTTTACTTGGAAATGGCTAGGGGTGGATGAAAGTCCCTTACCTGTCGTCGAATGACGTTCGCGGTGGGGGGGAGGCGCTTCGCTGCTCCCCCCGCGAAGTTCAGGCTGGGGGGGAGGCTTCCCGCCTCGCCCCGGCCGAAATTCAGGCCGGGGGGGAGGCTTCCCGCCTCAACCCGGCCGAAATTCAGGCCGGGGAGGAGGCTTCCCGCCTCGCCCGGCCGCGAACGCGAAAGTTTTTTTTTTTTTTTTAAACGCCCCCTGATAGGCTACGTGACGATTCACGTAGCCTATCACGGGTGACTTTAAAAAAAAAAAAGCGCGTATGCTAATGGCGGCCCCCATAGGGAGCCGCCATTCACGTTCCTTATTTAGTCGCTGTAGTCTACATAAATGTTTACGTAGACTACGGCGAAAAAAAAATTCCCGTTCCTTATTTGGTCACTGTAGTCTATGTAAATGTTTACGTAGACTACGGCGAATATAAGGGCAACGCTATTTGCGTTGCCCTTATTTTCGCCGTAGTCTACGTAAACATTTATGTAGACTGCAGCAACTAAATAAGGAACGCGAATGGCGGCTCCCTATGGGGGCTGCCATTAGCATACGCGCTTTTTTTTTTTGCACAGCTAAGTGTGCAATAAATTTGGAATGGGTTAAGCTATTCATGAATAATGTGCCAGGAAGCATACCAAGTAGCATCTCTGAGCCAGATTTACACTAGTGCTTTCTCTTGGTATTGAAGTGCATTGATAACTGTTGAGGCACATCAGCCATTCTGTATACCACTTTTCTAGTGTTATATCCCACTTTTTATTCTGTATTATCCAAAATACCACAACAGGTATAATTGTGTGTCCTGTGAGGTTTAAGTGTGCAAGAGGGGTATAGCGTCACCATGATGGGATTGTATCGGTAGGACACAAGGTGTAGATCTGGCCCTGCACTTACAAAAGGGCAGTTGCCTTAGCTTTGGATTTTTATGCAACTCAGTTGTATAACTGAGGGTCTTGATGGTGAGTTATTTCAGAACAGACCCTTTGGCATATAGAATTCCAGCAGTAGCACTGTATTGCAGTACTCAATAAGGAAGGCAGAATAGAGCCTTCATTAGATGAAGCAGCATTTAAAGTGAAAGTTCAATTTAAAAAAAACAACAGCTAAAAACAAAGTTTAAAAATGGAAAATAAAAATAAAAAAGAAGTTTAGAAGTATGAGGCTCATAAACTTCTTCCTCTAAAACCCATTGTAATTGAACCATTCGGCTCCCTTTCTTCCACTGAGATTATAATGGCTCCCTGCTATCTAAGCATGTGAGACTAATAATAGCATCCATCCTCATAACCATACCATTAAGGGTGAAGATGACAGCAGGAGCATGGAAAGAAGAAACAATAATATACGTAAATCACCCAGTCCTAGCAGAATGAGAGAAATATAGAATTTTGAGGCAAAGGACAAAAAGCCTCCAGCACAGTAGGAGGCATCATTGTTCGCAGCCTCTGAAAAAGGGGAAACAATGAATTTGAAAAACAGCTAGATAATTTAGGTTGCAATCCTATACACTTCCGTGAGAGAGATGGGATTCATCTCTGAGTAAAATGCGATTGCACTGTTAATGAGATTACCGCAGTATCCATAATTATTACCAATGGGAATGTCAACAAAGCCTGTAGCCAGCCAGGTTTACTAGACAATAGTAACAGAAGACAACTGAGGCAAGTTCTTAAAGACTGTATTTGGTACAAAGAGTATCTGAGTACAAAATGCATATATGAAGTGTGAAGAGGGTGTTTGTGTGTGTGTGTGTGTGTGTGCGTGTGCCTGTGTCTATGTGTTTCTGTACATTTAAGTGAACCTATTTCACTTTAAAATAAATGAGTAGGTGGAGTCAGGTCTGATTGTGTATATTTTAAGTGGAACAGAGCTAAAAATATACACATAAACTTTTCATATTTGAGATTCAGTGCAGCAGTTTTATACAGTATTCTAGGAACTGGTGCTCAGGTTCCAAAAATGCTGTAAAATGTGAGAAAGTAAAAGATTTAAGGAAAAGAAGATGACACAGAAAGCAGAAATGTAATCTGGCTGTGGCATAGAAAAGAAGGAAGAACTGGGGATTTTTTAAAAAGTTTGAAAAAGGAATTATATCTTTGAGAACATGAAATCACATTTTTTTAATAGAAGAAATGAATTAAGACACTGGTAGGATGGTAAGCAAAAGCAATATGCCGTGAAGCAAAAACAAAAAACCACAGAACATGACGCATTTGTTAAAAGCAGATCCAGGGGCTGTCTTCATGAGGAATTTAGTGTGGAGTAAGAGCAGTTTGAGTTCCTTTGCGACAGATGACGTTGTCACCAATCTGCTACCAACCAGCCCCTTCCCTCTTGAAAAGCCACATTTTCTGAAACTCCTTTTGCTCTGACTTTTTTTTTTTTTACTGAAAGCAGCTCCCTGGTGGTTTTAGCACAGCATGCCATGCCCCCCCCCACACACACACACATGCACATTAAATTCTGGGCATGCCCCTGTGACTTGGAAGTGATGGGGTCAAGGGGGTGGGATGCCCTATTGCCTCTTGTTTCCCCAGTGGAAGTAGTTTTTCCCATTCCCATTGAGAAAATCTCCAGAAGTGCAGCAGTGACCCCTTACATTACTGCAGTAGTGGGGACACTCAGTCACCTTAGGTAGCCTGCTTCTAATCTTTAACAGATCTACCCTTCTGTGCATGTTTACTCAGAAGTAAGAAATAAATCTTGCTCCCCTAGAGTGAAAGGGTTAAAGGCTAACTTTAGTAACTCGCCCTAAAGTGCTCTTTCGCTTCTCCAATGCTCTCTTAAATCGCTATTGCGATGCTGTTCTTGTTTGATGTCCTGTAGTTTCTCTGATGTAAAGTCATTTCTCCATTGTTATATAAAGTCCCTTCTCTGCTTTATTGCAGTAACGATTTTTCAGGTTTACAGGAGTTTCTCATTGGGAGAAAGTGGGGGGGTATTTTATTTATTACATTTATATCCAGACTTTTTTTTCTCTTGCAAGGAACCCAAGGTGGCTTACATTATCCTCCTCCTCTCCATTTTATCCTCACAACAACAACCCCATGAAATAGGTTGGGCTGAGAGTGTCAGGGTGGAAACTGAGCCGACAGAACCCCAGAGCAGTTCTGATTCTGAGGAAGATCAGCAATCCGTGGGAGAGGAGCCAGCTCATCCCTCACAGGCACAGCAGCTGGCAGAGATTCCTCCTGCTGGCATTCCTGAGATAGATAGTGGCCCTGGCAGTGAGAAAGTGCAGGAGGGGGGGCTTGCTAGATGCTCGACACAGACGCAGGGAGCGACAAGCGATGGAGGGCGCGGAAAGGAGGTATAGCGCCCGTTTGGTGCGCAAGCAATGGCCACGTCCCATGGACCCAAGGGAAAGAGGGAGGATCTCTCCCTAGTGCATACGTTCAGGGTCTTCAAGTGATTCTCCTTCAAACGGGCACCAACTGCCTACCTGGAGCATAGGCTACTCTGCTGTTTATTGCTTAGTCGCTGGTGATTAGCATCTGAAAGAGTCATTAAGTTGTAAAAGGATTAAAGCCTTGAAAAGAATCCTTTTGTCTGTGTCTTGAGTTGGCTATTGGAGTGTACTGAAACAGGCCGCTAGGGCACTCTTGACAGAGAGTCTGTGATGGGCCCGAAGTCACCCAGTGAGCTTCCCCAGTGAGCTTGGGGACTAGAACCCAGATATCCCAGCTCCCAGTCCAACGCTCTCACTGGAAGTAATAGGCAAAAGTGCACACATGGGGAAAAATGGGATGGGAGCAATAACTCTGCAGCAGATTGCTGGGATGCAGCAAAATTGGGGTTGGGGGGAGCTCTCAGGAGCCTTCAGATGCTACACTGGAAAACTGGGGATTTTGGTTTCTTCAGGGAAATCTGCACACACACATGGGGAAAATTAGTTGCTCTCCATTCATAATGTAGTAGCAGAAGGGAGCCTGGACAGGGGCAAGGAAGGAACAAACCTCTCTCATTGGTTGAGCAGTCCCTGCCACTTTGATGATGTTCAGTTCTACCCCACCAGGAAGTATGTTCCTTCCAAGTGCTGAAAACCAGATTTTAAGGGTATGGTACACTTGGCTTATGAACTTGAGCACACTCCAGGAGAGAGTGGAGGACAGGAAGGCCTAGCGCGCTATTGTCCATGGGGTCATGAAGAGTCAGACACGACTTAACAACTCAACAACAACAACAACAACAACAACAACACTTGGCTTATCTTGCTTTGTGTGTCCCTGATAGGGATGGCAGAGAATTCCGCCATGGATTCCCCCCGGAATCCATGGTGGAACAGCCTCCCGCCCCCCCCCCCCGAATCCCCCCGGGATGGCACTTACCTGGGGCGGATGTGGCAGATGCAGTGGTGGCAGCTCCGGCGGCTGGTTTCCTGGCCGGCCACAGCCGGGCAGCTGCTACCACCATTGCCATCCTTGCAGACGTGATAGGATAACCCCCCACACAAAAAATGCAGTGAAAATAGCGTAGTGGACGTGATAAATATTTATGTAGGCTAGAACGGCGAAAACTAAAGGAATGCAAATAGTGCCCACTATGCTATTTGCATTCCCCTTTTTTCACCGTTTTATCTTATGTAGATATCTATGTAAGATAAATCAGCGAAAAATAGGGAACGCAAATGGCGGCTGCCGTAGCCGCCGCCATTTGCATACGCTGCATTTTTTTGTTTTGGGGGGGGAGTTAGCCGTGATAGGCTACGTAAATTCTTACGTAGCCTATCACGGCTGCAAGGACAGCAATGGCGGCGGCAGGAGACCAGCCTCTGCCGCCGCCGCCGGAACTGCCGCCGCCACCACCGAATCCGCCGCCCGTCAAGGATTCTGGGGGGAAGGACCGGATCGCCTCCCCCCCGTCGAGGATTCCAGGGGGAGGGATGGAGCGCCTCCCCCCACCACAAAAGATTCCGCAAACAGGTAAGTGAGTTTTGTACATCCCTAGTCCCTGACGAACCAAAGCCAATTCCATGAAAATCCGGGTAATACTCCAGTGTGCTTCTCATGCCATTGTCATGAAGACCATCCCCCCCCTGCCAGTTTGTGTAATGTCTTATGACCATTAAAAGGCAAAGACCTGTGGATTAGCAGGACTCATAGCACAAATCAAAGAAAGAAATCAAAGAAACCTGGTCTGTGCCCAGGTTGTGGAACTCCCTGCCCTCAGAGATCTGTCAGACTCTTTCCTTGTTATCTTTAATTGCCTCCTTAAGATGGTTTTATTCTGACAAACATTAATGTATGTGGTTAATCTGTATTAGGTTTTAAAGCTGCCCCCTCCCCCATTTACATTTTAGTAGTTTGTGTATAAGATTCTATTATTGACTGTTGTTGTTCATGTTAGCTGTTTTACACACTTTTCAAAGTGGAAAGGCAGGAGAAAAGAATACCTAAATAACTGGATAAATAAACAAAAGGTATAAGAGGGTAAACATTAAGATCTGGGAAAATTATAGCCAGCCGTAGGAGCAATGATGTGCAGTAGACAAAATAAAAGTGTACTTACAAATTGGTTTTGTATATGTAATATCCAAAATCATAGAGAAATGCTTGGAATGATAGACATGTAGCTTTAAATAGGAAAATATGGTATCTGAAAATATCAAAGGGAGAGGAAGCAGCACTTAGGCCTCTAGAGTGCATATGTACAGCCCTAGATGAGAGCCCCTTTCCCTCTGGCTATCAACAGCTATTTGCTGAGTCCATCAGTGAGACAGAAATAGGGATGTCAGAGAAATTCTCTCGAAAGTGAAATGGGCCCGAAATCAGCCACATTCGGTTCGCAGGTCACAGGAATAAGGACGGACGAAAGTCGCTTACCTGGTCCCGCAGCTGTTTTCGATGGGGGGGGAGGCGCTCCATTTCTCCCCCCGAAATTCTTGGTGGGGGGAGGTGCCCTGTCCCTCCCAGCCGAAATTCAGGCCGGGGGGGAGGCGCCCCATCCCTTGCCGCCAAAATTCTGGCCGGGGGGGAGCGCCCCGTCTCCCTGGCCACGAAATAAAAAAGTAAATTGTAAAAAAAAAAAGTGATAGGCTACGTAACGATTTACGTAGCCTATCACGGCTGACTTTGAAAAAACAAAAAGCACGTACGCAAATTGTACGCTATTTGCATTGCCCTTATTTTCGCTGTAGTCTACGTATATCTTTATGTAGACTACCCATGCCCAAATAAGGAACACAAAAGGCGGCGCCCATGGGCGCCGCCCTTTGCGTACGCGCTTTTTTTTTTCTTCAAAGTCAGCAGTGATAGGCTACATAAATCGTTACGTAGCCTATCATGTTGTTTTTTTGTTTTGTTTTTTACTTTACTGGGAAATGGCGGCGGTGGCAGCCAGTCGAAAGACCGGCCGCCGCCCCCGCCGCCGCCGAAATGCCGCCGGGACCCGCCTCCGAGAGGGACATACACACGAATTAAGTCCCATCCCGGGGGGGGGGCGGGGGGGTGTCGGAGAATTTCCCCACCAATTTCGGGGGGCTGAATGCATTGGCATTCGGCCTCCCAGAGATTCGTGGAGAAATTCTCCGACATCCCTAGACAGGAAGCAGCAGTCCTTCCACTGTGCTTAGATTTGGTTCCCTGACCTGCTGAATTACTATCTGCTGAATTTTGAGGCTAAGACCTAGTGCCAGAGTTTGCTTTTTTCCTCGTTCAACCCAATCCCCTTTCTTTTCATGTTGTACCTTTTATATTGAAAGATTTGGGTGGGGACTGATATCTTAAAGCCATTCTTTTTCAGTTGAAGGGTAGGGTAAAAATGCTCTAAATAAATGACCAAATGGACAGATAGATAACAATAAAGATGTGAACAGCATGTTGTTGTTCAGTCGTTCAGTCGTGTCCGACTCTTCGTGACCCCATGGACCATAGCATGCCAGGCCTTCCTATCCTCTGCTCTCTCCCAGAGTGTGCTCAAGTTCATATTCATTGCATCGGTGATGCTATCTAGCCATCTCATCCTCTGCCATCCCCTTCTCCTTTTGCCTTCAGTCTTTCCCAGCATCAGGGTCTTTTCCAGAGAGTTTTCTCTTCGCATTAGGTGGCCAAAATATTTCAGCTTCAGTATCTGTCCTTCCAATGAGCAATCAGGGTTGATTTCCTTTAGGATTGACTGATTGGACCTCCTTGCAGTCCAGGGGACTCGTAAGAGTCTTCTCCAGCACCACAGTTCGAAAGCATCAATTCTTCGG
Organism: Heloderma suspectum; assembly: GCF_057233095.1. Taxonomy (NCBI): domain Eukaryota; kingdom Metazoa; phylum Chordata; class Lepidosauria; order Squamata; family Helodermatidae; genus Heloderma; species Heloderma suspectum. The sequence goes on along the minus strand of NC_139460.1, from coordinate 67,307,623 downwards.
CGCTCAGCCTTCCTTATAGTCCAACTCTCACAGCCATACGTTGCTACTGGGAAAACCATAGCTTTGATTAGACGGACCTTTGTCGGCAAGGTGATGTCTCTGCTTCTTACTATGCTGTCTAGGTTTGCCATAGCTTTCCTCCCAAGGAGCAAGCGTCTTTTAATTTCATGGCTACAGTCACCGTCTGTGGTGATCTTGGAGCCGAAGAAAGTAAAATCTGTCACTGCTTCCATTTCTTCCCCTTCTATATGCCAGGAAGTGATGGGGCCAGATGCCATGATCTTCATTTGCTTAATGTTGAGCTTCAAACCAGCTTTTGCACTCTCCACTTTCACCCTCAACAAGAGGCTCTTTAGTTCCTCTTCACTTTCTGCCATTAGGGTGGTATCGTCTGCGTCTCTGAGGTTGTTGATAATTCTCCCAGCAATCTTAATTCTGTGATTCATCCAACCCGGCAACGTTTCTCATGATGTACTGTGCATATAAGTTAAATAAGCAGGGTGACAATATGCAGCCTTGTTGTACTCTTTTCCCAATTTTGAACCAATCGGTTGTTCCATGTCTGGTTCTTAGTGTTGCTTCTTGACCCTCGTACAGGTTTCTCAGGAGACAGGTAAGGTGGTCTGGTACTCCCATCTCTTTCAGAATTTGCCACAGTTTGTTGTGATCCACACAATCAAAGGCTTTAGCATAGTCAATGAAGCAGAAATAGACATTTTCCTGGAATTCTCTTGCTTTCTCCATGATCCAGCGAAAGGTGGCGATTTGATCTCTAGTTCCTCTGCCTCTTCGAAACCCCGCTTGTACTTCCAGTAGTTCTCGGTTCGCATACTGCTGAAGCCTAGCTTGTAGGATTTTGAGCATCACCTTGCTGTCATGTGAAATGAGCACAATTGTATGGTAGTTTGAACACTCTTTGGCATTGCCCTTCTTTGGAATTGGAATGTAAAATGACCTTTTCCAGTCTCGTGGCCACTGTTGAGTGTTCCAAATTTGTTGGCATATTGAGTGCAGCACTTTAACAGCATCACCTTTTAGGATTTTAAATAGCTCAGCTGGAATACTGTCATCTCCGTTAGCTTTGTTGTTACTAATGCTTCCTAAGGCCCACTTGACTTCACTCTCTAGGATGTCCGGCTCAAGTTCAGTGACTGCACTGTCATGGCTATCAGGGCCACGATCTGAAACATTCAGATCTTTCCTGTATAGTTCTTCTGTGTATTCTTTCCACCTCTTCTTAATCTCATCTGCTTCTGTTAGGTCCCTGCCTATGGTTGGGGCATAGACTTGAATTACTGTGATGTTGAATGGTTTGCCTTGGATTCGTACTGAGATCATTCTATCATTTTTGAGATTGTACCCCAGTACTGCTTTTCCCACCCTTTTGTTGACTATGAGTGCTACTCCATTTCTTCTGAGGGATTCTTGCCCATAGTAGTAGATATGATGGTCACCTGAATTAAATTCGCCCATGCTTGTCCATTTTAGTTCACTGATTCCCAAGATGTCGATGTTCAATCTTGCCATCTCATGTTTGACCACCTTCAGCTTACCTTGATTCATTGATCTGACATTCCAGGTTCCTAAACAATATTGTTCTTTACAGCATCGGATTTTCTTTTCACCACCAGACACATCCACAGCTGAGTGTCCTTTCGGCTTTGGCCCAGCCGCTTCACTCTTTCTGGCGCTACTTGGAAATACCCTCTGCTCTTCCCCAATAGTATATTGGACACCTTCCGACCTGAGGGGCTCATCTTCTGGCGTCATCTCTTTTAGCCTTGTGATACGTTCCATGGGTTTTTTTTGGCAAGAATACTGGGGTGGGTTGCCATTTCCTTCTCCAGTAGACCACATTTTGTCAGAACTCTCTGCCATGACCTGTCCATCTTGGGTGGCCCTGCACGGCATAGCTTATGGCTTCACTGAGTTACGCAAGCCCCTTCACCACAACAAGGCAGTGAGCCATGAAGGGGGTGAACAGCATGACATTAGTTATTTGAAACCTATATTAATACATTTCAGTACTATTCTAGAATCACAAAACATTGGTTTAAGAAGGCAAAAGTCAATTAAATCAAATTCATCATGCTTCAGAATGTATGTAAGTTGTTAACAGCACAATCCTATATATGTCTATTCAAAAAAAAGTCCCACTGAGTTCAGTGAAGCTTACTCCTAGGAAACTGCCTATATGATTGCTGCCTAAGGACACAATCCTATCAGCATAGGCGGTGACCTCCGAACTCAGAGTCAGCTGCCTATCCAATGCAGGGCAGGAGCAGCATGGAAGGGATCATCCCCTCTGCACTTCAGCCACTCTGCATTCATGGCTAGACAGCCAATTTCAACTGTCTAGTTGCGGGAAGTTGGAATGGGGGGGAGGACACCGGATGACATGTAGGAAGTGTTGGAATGGCACTTCCACCCTCCCTGCCCCAGCACGCCCCCAGGAATGCCCCATTTTTCCCACTCCACACTCCTCTTACAAGTGCAGAGCATGGGGCTGTTCCACACTGCCTACGAGGCAGTGCAGGAGGGGGTGGAGGTCGGTTCTCAGGGAACCGACCTATCCTCTGGCCATCTAGCTGCATTCTTTTCCCATTCAAGCTGGGGCTGGGGGTGGGGGCTCATAATTGGGATTGGGAATGTGAATGAGGTGGACCAAGCTTCAAGGTGGAACTTGGAGAAATGTATGTCCGCAAGCCTCGCTGATTCTCCCATCCCTAGTCCTAATAAGATCAATGAGATTGGTTTACAGAAATAAAAATTAATAACTTGTCACTGCCCTAACACCACCCTGCCAGCAATTGCAAGCCTACCTCCATCACAAACTGTTTCATAAAATTGTGCTTTCCCCCCTCCTATTGCCAAAAATGGCTTTGGACTCATGACTAGTCAAGTATGTGCTCCCATTCAGCTAGGGATGGGGGAAAATTTCTCCCCGAAACTTTGGGGGGCCAAGTGCCAAAGTATTCGGCACCCAGAAGTAGTTTCGGGGAGAAATTCTCTGCCCCCCCGCCCCCCCCCGGATGGGACTTACCTTTCACAAATGTCCCTCCCGGCAGCGGGTCCCGGCGGCGGTTTGGCAGGTCTTCGACAGGGGCAGGGGCGGCAGCCGGTCTTTCGACTGGCTGCCGCCGCCGCTAGGGATGGCGGAGAATTTCTCCCCGAAACTTCGGGGGGCTGAGCGCCAACGTGTTCGGCCCCCCAAACAAGTTTCGGGGAGAAATTCTCCGCACCCCCCCCGCCCCCCGCACACCCCCCCGGGACAGGACTTACCTTTGCCGAATGTCCCTCCCGGCGGCGGGTCCGGCTGGCGGTTCGGCGGGTGTTCGTGTGGGGCAGGAGAGGCAGCTGGACTTTCGACCGGCTGCTGCCGCCGCCATTCCAATAAAAGAAAAAAAAAAACGCCCCCGTGATAGGCTACGTGACGATTAACGTAGCCTATCACAGCTAGATTTGCAAAGTCAGCCATGATAGGCTACGTAAATCGTCACGTAGCCTATCACGGGTGACTTAAAAAAAAAAAAAGCGCGTACGGCTAATGGCGGCCCCCATAGGGAGCCGCCATTCGCGTTCCTTATTTGGTCGCTGTAGTCTACGTAAAGATTTACGTAGACTACAGCGACCAAATAAGGAACGCGAATGGCGGCTCCCTATGGGGGCCGCCATTTGCGTACGCAATTTTTTTTTTTTTAAGTCACCCGTGATAGGCTACGTGACGATTAACGTAGCCTATCACGGCTGACTTTGCAGATCTAGCCGTGATAGGCTACGTAAATCGTCACGTAGCCTATCACGGGGGCATTTTGTTTTGTTTTTTAACTTTTTATTTCGCGGCCGGGCGAGGCGAGGCGCCTCCTCCCCAGCCTGAATTTCGGCCGGGCGAGGCGGGAAGCCTCCCCCCCGGCCTGAATTTCAGCCGGGCGAGGAGGGAAGCCTCCCCCCCCGGCCTGAACTTCGGGGGGAGCAGCGAAGCACCTCCCCCCCACCGCGAAGCAAGCTGCGAGACCAGGTAAATGACTTTCGTGCACCCCTACATTCAGCTATAACAGTGGTGTTGTTGAGCCAGGGCTCACAGGGTCAAAGGCCAAAGCAACAAGACAGATTGAGAGAGGGAGAGATGAATCAACAAAACCGCTTACATTTTTGGACTTTACTTCGAGGTATCTGGCTGTGGGGAATCTATGAGTGCCTGCACCTGAAAATTTACCAGTTCACCACTATGGATAGGAAACAGGGAGAAAAAAGCTCCTGCCTCAAATTTTTAAGCTGCTGCATCTCAGCCATCTTTCATCCGCTCTCTCTCTAACATTTGGACAGCTTGTACCCCTCACTGATAAGATCTCCCTACAACATTTTATAGTGATGGGACAAAACATCTTTTTATGAGGAATAGAATTGTTCTAGTTTTATAAGCAAAAGGTTTCGTGTCTTAATGATAGAACCACTTCTGCAGCTCTGTAATTATAGACACTAGGTCACTACTGAATTCATTATACATTCCAGAAAGTGGCAGGAAATATGTAGTGTAAGAATAAGCTCATATTTTTTAAATCCTAAGAACAATTTAGGTGGACAAAATGTTCAACAAACAAAGGAGAATACTTAGCAGCAGCTGGCATACACTGAGTTCAACTTCAGACCCAGTTCACAGCCAAATGGAAGAAGTGCCAGGTTCAGAGGAAAGAGAAGAATTGTGGTAAGAGCAATGCCAAAATGGGCCAAGTTGAGGAAGAGGACAAATGTGCACCAAATGTGAACAACAATATGCCAAATAGTATTTCTAGAGGAAATACCTAATAGGCACAAATTAACTATATTGAGCAGGTTTCTCTCTCAAGAGCCCATGTCCCTGATCTTGACTGAAAAGTGAATAGTCTACATTCAACAGAGATAAATGTAACATTCTGCATTTAGGGAGGAAAAATCAGATGCAGAAATTTAGGATGGCTGACACCTGGCTTGAATACAGTGCATATGAAAAGGATGTAGGCGCTTTAGTAAATCAGAAGCAAGCATGAGGCGGTAGTGTGAGGCAGTGGTTAAAAAGATGAATGCAATTACGAATATAAGAAGAGCCCTGCTGGAGCAGATCAAGGGTCCATCTAGTCCAGCATTCTATTCACACAGTGGCCAACCAGCTATTGATCAGGAACCCACAAACAGGATTCTACGTTGTCTCCATAGACATAGAGTACCCAGGTCTTGTGAATCAATGACACCACCATTACATGTTCTACTTTATTCAGATGGTCAGACCTCACCTGGAGTATTGTGCCCAGTTCTGGGCACTGCAGTTTAAGAAGGATATTGACCAATTGGAATGTGTCCAGAGGTGGATGATAAAAAGGTGAGGATTTAGAGACCAATCCCAATAAGAAAATTTTGAAGGAGTTGTTTATGTTTAGTCTGGAGAAAAGATGATTGCGATACAATGTGATAGCCATCCTCAAATATCAGAAAGTCTATCAATAAATAATGGAGCAAATTTGTTTTCTTTTGCTCCGGAGGGAAGTACCCATACAAAACAGGTTCATATTAAAAGAACGATGATATCAACTAAACATTAGGAAGAATAATGGTATAAGCTGCTTGACAATGAAACAGAATTGGTGGAAACATAATTAGATGTTTTTAAGCAGAAGTTGTGTGGCCACTGTCAAGGATTCTGTACAAGGGGATTTCCTGCATCGGCAGGGCATTGGACTAGATGAACTTGAAGATCTGTTCCAACTCTATGATTCTATGATGCTCAAAAAGAACATGAGAGCAGGCAAGCCAGACCCTATAGGCCCATTCAGACATTGATCCATGGCTTCATAAACTATGATATATGAAGCCATGGATGAGTGTCTTAGGCACACACAGTCATCCATCACCCCTCTGTTCTTCCTGTTATGTGCCAGTTTCATGGAGATCTTGTTTTGCATTAAGCCAGATTTGTCCCATTATCTCTGAACCAAGGAACTTTGGCTTAATGTCAGTTAGCAAACTAATAATGATTCATTGTTACATTTCCACAGTTTATTTTCCACCAAAAAAAAAAGGATATCAGTCAAAACTATCATTATGGATCAGCATAAGATTAGATTTTTCAAATAAATAAATAAATCTACTCTGACTGGATCATGTCCTTAGGTTGTATAGCTCTGATAAGACCTATCAAGGAAATAAAGGAGGAAAAGTACAGCCTTCAAACAGAGGATTATATATATATGTGAATGTTTGCTTCGGTGTTCATGTTGTATACATGCCCAGTTAAGGCACTGGCAAAGGAAGCTGGGTGAGGAAAGCAACAACTTGCCAGCTTCCCACATGTCATTTGGCAGATGGTGGTTCTTGCAAATGCCTTTGGGGATCTCATTTGCACAAGAGTTTTTCCAAAGAAAGCACATGAGGTGCTAGAGGGCTCGTGCAGAGTGGGTGTCATAGCTGAAGATATTCCAATTTATAGTGCTATAAAAAAGCAGCATGACAAAAATATGATTAGGAGAGATGCTGTAAGTACAGCATGGAGATTCACTGAGGAGAAAAATCAATTAGGGGGTAGATCAAATTGGGCACTTTGAAAAGGAATTTGTATCAAGATAGATCAAAAGAAAACCAACCAGCACCCCACCCACCCCAAAAAACCCTGTATAGCAATTCAGCGTTCTTTGCCTCAGAAAAAAAGCCAAAGATTATTGGAGGAAAAAGCATAGCCAAGCAGTTCCCAGGCATGGCACATGTCACTGCATCATTATCATCTTAATAAAAATACTTTGGATGCAGTCTTGGCTCTAGGGAAGTAAATGACCAGCTTTCATTGATTTTAATGGGAATGGGATTTCACCCTTAGAATGTAGCTAATGAGTCATGTGTTCATAATGCTGCATAAACACTAACTATTAATTACTCTGCTTTTTCTAAACAAGCCACAAGCAGAAACAGGCTTACTGGAACTGTGCCATCAGCAGCACATATAAGCAACTTAAGAATCTAATGTAGAGAATGCCTAAATGATTTCAGGAACACAAATATCATTGAATTTGCAATAAAGCTGTTCATAATTTTATTATGAAAAGTTCTATCTGAGACTTTTAAAAATAGAAAAAGTAATAGAATAAGTGTTTCTACAATTTTCCAATCATTTTAATCAGGCTATTTTTGCTTTCTTTTCTTTCTGTTTCCCCCCACCCCACCATCCAAACTCATTGAAACCGCATCTTGATTGCTTTACAGCACAATTTTTGTTTACAAAAATTAACACAATCAATAGAAAACATCTGTGTTCCAAACTGCTCTGCAGTGACAACAGAAAATTCATTCATTACACTTTCAGAAATGAAAATGTTAGACCTGCTGTGTGCCAAGCAAGATTCTTCATGTTTCTGGTGACTGAAATGTAAGATATCAAGCAGAGGAGCTCTGAAGCTTTGAACCTCTGTTAACATGACAACTCTGCACAGAGCTGATTAGGGTCCCTAGTTTCATCTTTACAGCCTGAGTCTCCTCCTCTTTCCAAAAGACTCACTGGGTATTTTGAGAACCATTTGATATTTACCAAAGTTGTGTTGGAGGATACTTGAAAAACCCATGAGAAGAAAAGTTATTAGGAAAACAGAAGACTTAGGTTGCAATCCTATAGTTCCCTGAGAGGCATCCTATGGACCACAGGATTTCCTTCTCTATGAGCCGACCTCTCTCTTCACAGGAGGAGAAAGAGATCCCCTGATGGAAGTCTACACATTTCAGGGGTGACACCACAGTACTGTGGCCTGCAACAGAGTGTGACAGGGACATGATGAGGGAGGTTGAGTATCCATAGGATCCTAAGCTGCCTTCAGTAACCCTACACACACACACACACACACTCCGAAACAGCCCAAGAATTACCAGGAGCTGGCATAGTTAATATTCCTCCATTGGTGTTGGGGAGGAGAGATTTCTTTATTTTTAAAGGACCATAGTGATGGAAAAACAGACCACAAGAAGCTACCACCCCAGCTCTCACCATGGCCACAAGAACCTGGCAGGGAACAGGAAGAGGTGGTAACTATGTCACTGATTCTCCCATCTGCCTGCCATAGGACTGTTCTGTTAGGCCCAAATTAGACATGTCACTAATTGCATGAATGCAGTGATCATGTGTGTGTGGGGGTTCTTATGTAAATAGCAGGACCAGGGGGATGGAATTTTAACTCTTTTCCTCCTGCCACAGTCCTTCTCTGAAGAAGTTATTTGCATTTCAAGTGAAACTCTCCCATTGGTTACAAAGAGAAAGAATGATCCCATGTCTGCTCAGGTTTTTCCTTCCAGATCCTCACATTCACACAAACACAGGTGTATAAGAAGCATTCTTTCTCTCTTTCACTCAGACATCTCACACACGTCACAACTGACAGAAGTGGAAGCCATTGGTATGTTGCTCAGCTGACAGAGTGCACAGCTTTTTGGTAATACACTCTTAAGGAATCTGTCAGGCCTGCTGTGAGGACTACCAGGCTGGGAGAGAAGCCACCAATCATCCTAGGAAGCCTCTTTCCCTTGGAGATGTTATAGAAATTTCAGTTGTAGTATGTCTGTTATCCCATGATTTTATAAGCTAGGCTATGTCTATTTTACCTCAGTGTGAGATTGCCATGCTAAACAAAGACACAGAGCCTTATCAGACTCAGGAATGCCAAGAATGTGTTTCCTAGAGTACAAGGGTACCTCTCTGCGCATGCCTAGATATGTCAAAGGTGCTGCCTGTCTTCTGTTTCCCTCTCAGCTAGACAAAGAGATTAGTACAGCGCAAGCGTAAGACAGCCCCCAAAGGTCTTGCCTATATAAACTTTTGGATCACATCACTTGATTGTAACCTTTGTTGGAGCGTTAGCCCCAAGGGTTGCCTTATTCTGCAGAATAAAATAGTTTTGGACCAGCTCTCTGCCTCCTCTTGTTCTTGGTAAACAAATTGGAAAGTCTACCAGGGAAAAGAACACAATTTTTGTAACAGAGATAGTCCCACTTCTTTATGTTTCTCTTCAGAAGCCTTTTTCTCTCTCTCTCTCTGATTGTATGTGTGAGACTATAGTTACTTTTTGCTATCAAACCATTGGGCTGACATTGAAGCTGAGAGCATGCTCAGTTTGTTCCAGTAGTTAGGTCTCATGTCAAATTACTTACACATTTTATTTTGTGGGGCTTTTTCATCAGTAAAACTATTGACCCAGACTTATTTTGTGTGAAAATCGCCTTGGTCTGAAGTTCTCTGGAAGCCCTGTCTTGAACTTCTGGAACATCAGCATCATCATCATCTTGTTCAGTTGCACAACACTCAGCCAATTCTTGACACCACAGATAAGAAGCAAAACCTGGAAAAAAGAACAACAACAACACACTTTAAAAGGACTTCATTTAGTAAAGATGTAGGCAGAACCTATTCAGAGCCCTGTTCAGACATTTTGTTGACCCTGGCTTCCATGTCTGTCCCCCTTTGCATGTGCATCCATCCATGCATAGGCCCCTTTCACAATCATGCCAATCATGTGTCAGTCAAGGGCTCATGGCCAGCATGCACACTGGCATTTAGGTCTAGGTCTAGCCAGGATGGTCTAGATAGCCCCTGCATGTGTTTGGAACCCATGGGTACATAACACCTGAATAGCACTCTTAAATTAAATGAATATACCCTGCATAATTAGGTAGAGAGAAGTACTGTATTGTCAGTCATTGTGAGATAAATCTTATTAATAAACTGAATGCCAAAATTAATGATCTATTGATGAATATTAACATTAGGCTTTTATTATCTAATAACAAGTACACTGTGGTGACATACATGGTTAAAAAAAGGAAACAATCATGTGTAAGAATAATTACAGTCTTTTCTAATAATAGGCTACAGAATGGGAGGGGGAATCCTACATGATTTAGATCTTATGAAATTAAAGCTGTGTGTGTGTGTGTGTGTGTGTGTGCATGCACGCACGTGCGTATGTGTATCACACACACACACACACACACGCCTAAAACTATTTTTTAAGTTTTGCTAGCCCTATGATTAACTTAGCTGGAAGTCGTTCACACTGAATATAGTCTACTTATAAATGTCACCACAGGTATATTTGTTCACCAGAATGTGTGTTAGCTATTTAGAACCTTTATTGCTCTCTGCTCAGGTTCATGTTGTGACACTGCTGCCTGGGTCAGCCTGTCAAGCAGCATGACTCTTTATTTCAGCTACACTAGCAGTGAAAATCTCAGGTGGAAGCGAAAACCTACTTACTAAATTTTAATGAAGGGAAAATTGGAAGGGAAAAGCTCATAGGGAAAAAAAGTCAACTTGCCTTCCTCCAAATTCATCTGCAGGGTATTCTTGAAAACATCAGCTATTCTTGAGCAGAATGTCCTGACTATTCAATATTTTATAAAAAGTTCATTCTTACAATTAGTGCTTCCTAGAATTCCCAATGTATTGGAGGAATGGGCTTTTAATTAACAACTGTAAGGATATATACAGTTGTAAAATAATGAGCACCTGATGCTTTGTTCCTCTGATTTATATTTCCTATTTTCTTTTAACTTTAGCCTTAGTTATTCCTTCTTAATTACTTTATTTGCAGCTTAGAAATTGGCCTGGAATTGGGGAGGGAGAGTTTCTCATCAAATAATTTTAGTTGGCAAGAAGTTAACAATTGTCATTTGAGACAACTGAATTACCAAAAAGTCAAAGAAGGTTAAAAATAATAACTGAAATAATATGTTGGACTAGTATAGGAGGATAAGAGTGTTCATGCTTTTTAAAGTTTCACAGAACTTTTCATTGGGCAGACTGGATAGGAAACCACCTAAGCTACAGTGACTGAAAACACTACATTGCTCTTATGGGCTGTCTACAAAGCTGAAACATTTGTTGTTGTTGTTGTTGTTCAGTCGTTCAGTTGTGTCCGACTCTTCGTGACCCCATGGACCATAGCACGCCAGGCCTTCCTGTCTTGCGCTCTCTCCCGGAGCGTGCTCAAGTTCATATTCATTGCATCGGTGATGCTATCTAGCCATCTCATCCTCTGCCGTCCCCTTCTCCTTTTGCCTTCAGTCTTTCCCAGCATCAGGGAGTTTTCCAGGGAGTTTTCTCTTCACATTAGGTGGCCAAAATATTTGAGCTTCAGCTTCAGTATCAGAAGGTGAAACATGCATTGTTGCTAATGGGTTATTTCAAAGGTTAGGTTACAGCAGTCTGAATATATTTGCATGTCATAAAATAAATCAGTATTTGCAAACTTTGAGACAACAATGAGTTTGGGATTCAGGCTGATTATCTCAAATTTGGGGGTTGGACTCAATGGGCTCATAGGCCCCTTCCAACCCTACTGTTCTATGAATTTATATTTGAAATTCAGTTCCTTCTGAGGATACCAAAAATCAAGAATCAGACAATCAGTACCATTCCAAATTAAGCTTGAATTCTTAATGCAAAGCCTGTCCGGACTTCTCAGCAGGTTGGCTAGACTTCCCAGGAGATTCATCAATAATCTTTAAAAAAAACCCAAACAAACAGCTATGCTATACCTGGTCAAGGAATAAATAGAGGGTCCGAGACAACCAGAGCAAGAAAAGTAATGCTAAAGGGTTTGATCATGGCAAAAGCTGTCATCAATGTTTTTTTGGGAGAAAATGGGATTTAATTTTTTGAATTACGTTTGAATTACTCAAGTACTCATATAAATAATGTTTGCTTTTAACCGCCTGTCTTACTTTTGACATTTAAAAATTCTCCTTTCCATTTTAAGAACACAAGAACAGCCCTGCTGGGTCAGACCAGTCAGTTTAGTCCAGTATTCTGTTTCTGCTGCCAGCCAGGTGCCTCTGGGAAACCCAGAGCCAGAACATGAAGACATGGAGTCCTCCTTCCCAGTGTTTGTCCTGGACATGAAGACAACCCTCCTCTCCAGCATCTGGCATTCAGAGATATACTGCCTCTGAACATGGAGGTTCCAGCTATCAATATTCCCTCTATATCTGTACTTTATTTTATTTTATTCTGTATAGTGCCATGTGCATGGATGGCACTATATTAATCACCATCATCATCATCATCATCCTCCTCCTCCAATGTTCAGGCTGCGGAGTGCTGTTGCTTATGAAGTCATAATGCCACCATCCATGCACAAGGGGGGGGGCGTCACCAGGCTTCAGGGAGCTAGAAGGTTTGCAGAAGTACCAAAAAAGAAAACCATTAGGGGAAAAAAACCCATGGGCTAAAATCCCAGTGAGGACCAAGCCTGCTGGTTGGGCAGGATGGAGGAGAATATAACGCAGTGGTTTTAACTAATGTTGAACCAAAACCTGTCCTTCAATTTTCTGAAAGATTTCTTCCCCAGTGAAAGAGGCTTCCATTTACTCTCTCATTTTCAGGGAGCGTTAGGATTTTGTTTTTCATTTCCTTGGGTGGCCAATGGTGCTGTGTGTGTTTTTCTTTCTATTATACATCTCTGCAAGCTCCTTCGCTGCCTGCACATCTTCATCCAAAAGACCTCATGATATCTTCCCCTCAGGTTGAATTGAAGCACAAGAAGCTGAGGAGGCTGCAGACCACCAGAAAGATGTTTGTACAATGCAAGACATGATGCTCACAGACTCAGCCACCTCCTAATTAAGGTTAAGGCAAGAAGCCCTCACCCAACACACAAGGTTTTCGCTAAAATATTCTTCACCTTTGAAAAAAATGAAAGCTATTTCTTTTCTGTCAAATTGAATGAGGATGGTCACAAAATATGCAGAATAAATGTTCAGCACATCATGGTCTGAAATCCTTAACAGCAACACTCCACGCTGCAGCATTTTATTGCACATCCCACTTGTATATATTAATAGCAATCTCTATTCTCCAAGTGCCTGTCCTTATGAAGTTAAAATGGCACCATTCCACACACAAGAGGGAGGTATCTGCATCTTAGACCTGCAGAGAGACAAAAGGCAGGTATCCATATTGTGCCTGCTTTTCCCAGTGGGACAAATAACAGTTTGCAGGAAGGTGATATCAGTTGAGGATATACCACACAGGGGAAAGGGTTCACCTTTCCCCAGCAGTGCCAATCTAACCCACCTCTTCTGTAGTGACTTTTAAATTAAAAAAGAAAGATATCAGGAGCTCATCATGCAGACCTCCCATGTTACATGTCATTTGGCCTTTAGAAACCTGACAATACAGTTACATCTCACATCAGTCTGTCTGGTTTGTTCTGGAAGACACATGCTCAAGGCAAGCCTTGCTAACTGGTACAGATATACAGGGAGATGGAGAATGATTTCCTTGAGTCACTCACGCTTACATTAAACAGATCAGAGTTCAGGAACACATGTAGCATTGAAATCCTCATTCTATATAACCATTTGCAGGGTGAATAAACCACATGGTGATATAGCTGTGTTTCCAAAGTGAGTGGAAAAAACAAAAGCACTCAAAGCTTTATCACCAGCAAGGAAATGGCTGGAGGCGCATGCTCTTGTCTGATCTTGGAAGCTCAGCAGAGTTGCCCCTGGTCAGAATTTTGGATGGGCGACCACCTGGGAATCAGGCTTCCTGCACTGAGCAGCAGGTTGTTCTCTGCCTTCAAATGACACTAACTTTTACCTCCTTCTATCCTCTGCTTTGGCTTTTTTAAAAAAATTAAGGATCAATACTGAGTGCCTTTACACACGCTGCCTTCCCTCACCCTTCCCTTCCATTCTCCCAGTAGCTTAACTGGTGCTGTAATGTTTTCTCACAGCCCCAATCCTGGGCACTCACTTACTCAGGAGTAAGGCAGATTGAACTCAATGGAACTTACTACTGAGTAGACAGAAGATCACCCTGTAAGTTTGCAAGCCTCGAGTAGGCCCCATTGAGCCCCATAGGGTGCTCTGGAACAAAAGAGGACATTGCTTCTGAGCTTGGTGGGGTGGGGGATCAGAGGTGTCTCCCTTCATTGCAGGGAGGCATTTTACCCTCTGCTCCCTCCAATTGAGAAATGCAGAGGCAGGAGACACTCAGGTTGGCGGGGGGGGGGGGCTGCTTGCATCTCCAAAGACTGCCCAGTGAAGAAATGTATGCTTGTGCGTAGGGAAATCAGGCTGGAGAAGCCCTATTCTTCAAAGATCTGAAGATTTGGAGATTTGGAGATAATGCCTTAATTAAAAATGAAAAGAAAAAAAAGCACTTACAGGGCAATCTTATGTCTATTCAGTAGTAAGTTCCATTGAGTTCAATGTGGCTTACTCCCAAGTAAATGAGTGCCCAGGATTGGGGCATTACAGCACCAGTTAAGCTAGAATGGGGGAAGGGTGGGGGAAGGCAGCATGTGTAAAGGCACTCAGTTGTGATCTTTAATTTTTAATTTTTAAAAAAGCCAAAGCAGGGGATTGAAGGAGGTAAAAGTTGGTGTCATTTGAAGGGAGAGAACAATCCCTTTAAGCCTGATTCCTTGGTGGGCTCCCATCCAAAATTCTGACCAGAGCTGACCTGGCTGAGCTTCCCAGATCAGACAAGAGGTGGCACCTCCAGCCCTCTGCTGGTTGATGATGATGATAAAACTTCCAGTGCTAAGGAAGCTATGCTATCAGTAGCTGGAAGACCAGGCAGGGGCATCCAGAGCTGTGATTGGATGGGAGGGAAATACAAACACCACCATATATGGACAGGCGTGGGAGGGGACTACGACCTTATAAGGTAATGAACATGGAAGAGCAGAGCACATGAATGGGAAATCCTGGGATATCAGGGTATTGAAAGCGGGAGCACAGAAGTGGGAAATTCCAGTCCCAATTTGAGGCAGGTCCTGCATATTCTGAAAGACTAGCAGTGAAACCTTATTGGAAGTGAAAAAAAACATAAGTTTAGATTGGCCCAAAGAACAAACTGCTAATGAAGAACAAATCTGCTGACCCCAAAAGGGAGTCAAGCCTTTCGCAGATTTCTAGCCAAACACTCACAAAGGCTCAAGGGCTTTGTGAGCATTCCATGCAAGTGCTCACAAAAGCTCTCATGAAGTGTTTGTGAAGTGGCTCCTACCACTGTTTCCTCTTTCCTGTGCCCCAAGGCCCAGAAGCATACCTTTGTACTGGGGAAAACAACAGCAGCAGTGGTGGTGTGTGCTTCCAGGTCCCAGTGGAGCATCTTTTCCCATCAGGATCTGGGAATAGAGATGGGATTACATAAAAATCTCAGAATCCCAAATGGAAAACTGACACTCTCCACATCATTTTTGCTCCAGTGTTAAGTTGGGTTTCCTGAGTTTAACAGTCTAGGCACCACTGATTAGAAGGCCCTATCCCATACTCCCTTCTCCTCACCTCAGAGGAAGCTGGACAGGACCTTCCATGATCTTCTTGATCATCCCAGAGCGCAGGACACGGAATAATGGGCTCAAGTTACAGGAAGCCAGATTCCGGCTGAACATCAAGAAAAACTTCCTGACTGTAAGAGCAATACGACAATGCAACCGATTACCTGGGGAGGTGGTGGGCTCTCCCACACTGGAGGCCTTCAAGACGAGGCTGGACAGCCATTTGTCAGGGATGCTCTGACTTGGATTCCTGCATTGAGCAGGGGGTTGGACTCGATGGCCTTGTAGGCCCCTTCCAACCCTACTATTCTATGATTCTATGATTCTATGATCACAGTGTGCAAGAAGGTTCATGTAGAACAGGTATGGGGAAACATTTTTCAAATGAAGGCTGCATACCCTTGAAGGTTATTTGTCAGGAGCTACATGCCAGCTGCAGACCAAGCCAGAGCCAATAGTGGCTGGGGCTTGCAACACTGCAGGATTATATTGGGCACTCTTGCTCACTGTCTTGGTGGTGTGTGCATGCACATGTGTATGACCCAATCTCTCTCTCTCTCTCTCTCTCTCTCTCTCTGCCTCTCCCTCCCTCTCTCCCTCCCTCTCTCAGTGTCACCCTATCTCTCTCTCCTGCTAAATCATTTAATTATTTAAAGGTAAAACCCAGCACTTTGAACTGAGCGCAGAAACTAATTGGAAGCCAGTGCAACATGGCTCCCAGCTCCTGGGTTCCCCTCAGCTGTCTAACTGCTACATTTTGTACCAACCGCAGTTTCTGGACACTTTTCAAGGGCAGCCTCATGTTACAGTATCTGGAAGTAAGCAGAACATGTGTAACTGGCAAGATCATCCTTCCATAGGAAAGTCTGTTGCAGACATGCTCAAAAACTCTGTAGGACTTCTTTCAGCAGGTTCACATGATGTTCTATGAAATGGCAGACAAGAGGGAACAATACTTCCTTAGTCCTACCCTTCAGAAAAGATTTGAACCAGAATAAATGGTGCCTCCAATACCCATCCCCTCCAGATGGCTCAGAAATATACCATGGTTGATCATAGCAAAAACTGCAGAGATGTTCCAAAAGCCAACGGAGATGCACTCCTTCTGTCTAGTTCCTGCCTGGGGCAGATCATTCACCAAGGCGACCAAAGCCAATTCAATCCCAAAACCAGATGATAAATCAGTCTGTAATGCTAATAGGTAAATGATCTTTTCTTCAAGTAGTGCATCTTAAATGTGTGTGTTTTCGCATAATGGCAATAAAGGAAAAAGATTTAGAATTAACTGTTACGTAGAACAAGTCTTCACAATCTGCCAGATGGCATTTGTCTGGAAGTCTTTATACAATCCAAACTTGCTAAATTAAAAATGTTCACTAAAATCAGCCTCCTTACCAGAAGTTTCAGTATATCACCAACATATCCCAATTAAGAAGAAGAAGAAGAAGAAGAAGAGTCCAAGAAATATAAATCTGTCGATATAATTTCTGTCCTAAGAAAACTGAGGAAAATTTGAGGCTAGAGATCTTAGACAAGCTTTGTTGAATAAGAATCTTGCCTCACTAACTTGTCTGAGTCCTTTGAGCATGTCAGCAAGCATAACCTGTGAATATTGTAAACTTTGTTTTTCAAAATGGAATTGCATTTCAGAAGGGTTTCATACATTCAAAAAGTTCAATAGATTGAAGGTAAAAGACGACGTTTGGCATTGGTTATCACAAAACACCATACTGTTGGCTGTACCTGAGAGATAATGATTGAAATCTTTGTGACAGTTTCATGTATGTCTCATATTCCAGAATATATATCTGTGGTGAATAGTGGTTGATTGCGGGTGGGGGGTGAAAATGTTGAAATTATTCAAGAAGATATAAACCTCTCTGCTTACCTGGGAGTCAAGTTGTGGGATGGGGGAGGGCACAGCCCTGGTTGGAAGGAAGGGAGCAACAGTGAGCTGATGAACTGGAGGAAAGACCATCCCCCTCTGGCCTACCCGTAGCTTGCTTGCAAAAGCCAGATTCCCTGCATGGCTTTGGCATTGTCATCAACTTTCACACCCTCTCCAAGGTAGCATAGCTCTTGCTTTGGACTGAGGTCAGTTGCCAGTTAACAGGTCTGGGAAGGGATTTTACCTGCACACAATTTGGCACTATGGTGTATTGTTTTTGCCTTCCCCAAGGCAAGAACACTAATCCAGGTGTATATAATGGATTTGCATGGCAGGACAAGTATCAAGGGCAGATTAGCTACAAAGTAGGGATGGGCAGATTCCCTACCTGTAGTTCCGTGGGGGAATCCACCCACGGGGGGAGGGTATCTGTCCCTCCCCCCGAAATCCGTCCAGGCCAGCTCTGCTCTGCGTCGATCCTGCGGAGCTGGCTGCCTGCTCCGCATCACTGCCGAATGTCGATATGGCCGGCAGCCATTGCTATGCTGTATCGCTGTAAGTCTCCGGATGCAAATGGCGTAGCAGGTGCCATTTGCGGCCATAAAGCTGGTAGATTAACCTAAATGCAGCCATTTACAGCTGCATTTAGGCTAATCTACCAGCTTTATAGCTGCAAATGGCGCCCACTACGCCTTTGCATCCGGAGACTTACAGCGATACGGCACGGCAATGGCTGCCAGTCGTATCGATATTCGGCAGTGATGCAGAGCAGGCGGCCGGCTCTGCAGGATGAACAGCGAGACATATCCAACCCAGATGGATTCCAGGGGGAGGCGGAGGTGAGTTTCCATTCCGCCACAGACTCCGGGGGGGCGGATTCTTTAGAATCCAGCCTCGTTGGAGTCTGTGGCGGGATTCTCCGCCATGCCTACTACAAAGGCTCTCAGTTATTTGTCACAGCTTTGTAGGCATGGAAAGCACTGAGCTGGATCCATTGGTAAGGAGGAGCAAGATTGGCTTCCCATTCTCCAATGAGGGGATCCCCAAAAGGGACCTTGGGGAGGCATGGGCATCAAGAGTCAGCCTAGCCGTGGGGGGGGGGCAATCTGCCTGGGCAGAAGAGAAGAGGCTCACTTTAACAGTCTGTATCACGATGTGGGCTCCTGACTCACTACTAGCATGTAGGCCAAGGTGGAGAAATCAGACAACAGGTAGGCTGCTTGAACAATGGATCCAGGGCCTATGCCCCCACCAAAATTCTATTACAAGCTGAAACCAATGAAACTGTACCCAGTTATTTAACCCAACCAAGTCTCTGTCTCGTTTGTTCCCCCTTTTCCCTGCCCTTCCACAGAGGGATCAGCTACGTGCTGCCACACACAAACATTGTATCTCACTATCCTTGTTATCAGTGTATATTATTTTAAAAGAAAGGAAACAGTCTGTGTAGAGAGATATTTACGGTCAGTATCACAAGTATAACACAATGCTGTGTAGCATGATATTTTAAAGGATTCCCTTCAAGTGCTGTAGTTTATATAGTTTATATCTTTTCTGCCCCCATCTTGAAAATCATTATATGGCTTGAGTTAATGTTCAAGTTTCAAACACTGAAGTATGTTATAAACCTATATACTGTTTCACTGTGGTATCTAAATATTCAAGGAAGTTATCCTGTTACAGTCTATTTTACATCTTTCCTTGTCCCTTGGAAAATGGTAAAGCAGAAAAGGCCTCCTCATATGAAAGCGAAATCATCCCATGTGGTACAGTCTTCACATAGGTACCATTTCATACAGCACATATAGATCTGTCCTCACACAGGTTTGTCTTCACTCTTTTGTGAAATCTAATCAGTTTGTCTTAAACTCTTTTGTGAATCAGCCTGCTCTGTTCTGTTTTGTTTTTCATTTTATTTATTACATCATTTCTCCACCTATTCCTGTTCAGCAATTTTCAGGAAGTCTTCCTCTCCCCTCCAAGTCACCTTTTTCTTGCACCATTGATGCCACTTGTTCGCTAAATGCTAGGTGGCTGTTGACTGATGAGCCATTAAAATATTTATGTGGGAGTGTACATACAAGCATCCTGTCCACTGGCAGCATATAGTGCATAGGCTGGCTGGAGCCTCCATTGAAGCTAAAATGGTTTGTGATATGTTCCCATTAATAACGGGATGTTTGTTTTAAAGAGCATCACACATTAATATTTAAAGTACTCACCACTCAGCACATACCTGCAGTACTGCCATACTTCCTGATACATCAACAAGACAGCTAATAATGGTGGAAAGGATCAATCTACTGTGGATGTACACTAAATGCTACCACAGCAAATACTATACTCTTGCTTAATATTCTTATGGCATTTGTCTAGACACCTCTTTCCACAACAGACAGTTTCCCTATACATTTATTCCATTACCTGCACACCTTCAAAGACACTAACCTCTTGAATCCAAAGACAAAACAACAACAACATGGGGACCATGCAGAATAGAGCCACCCACCCACCCATGATGGATTTTCTGGACTGATTCCCCCACCCCCTTGGTAGCAGCTCTCAGCTGTCTCATATTCACAGGATAAGAAACAACAGATAAAATGTGAGCAAGCCAGCTGGGAGCTACTGGGGAAGAAAACTACAGAAAATCCCACGTGTATCCATACATCACTTCAATGTGGTTCTTGGCTGGCATCACAATCATTCATGCTAAACTGAGAAACCACATTGGAATGAAGTTTTGTGAACTTTTCAGACTTATAAGCTTATCTGTATAGTCCGCTCCAGTGGTTCAGCATGTGAGTTCTGTTCATTTTCCTCTTCCCCCCGCCACCACTCCCCTAAATTCCATATCACAGATTTCTCATTTTATAATCTGCCTGCAATCTGGCTACGGGAGAGGGAAAGGTGAGACAGCTCCATTGGCTCAGCTAGGAAAAACCACCATTTGGCTCCTCCTTTCTCAGAATTTTCTCCCTCAGTCACTATTCTCCCTGGACACTACATATTTATGTAACTATGAAGAACTACTACTAGTAGTAGTAGTAGTAGTAGTATTAAATTTATTAATCGCCCATCTGGCTGGTCACCCAGCCACTCTGGGCGATGTACAACATACAATAAAACAGTTTAAAACAATAAAATTCTACAGTAAAAACATTTTCTAAAATACCCTAACCCACCCCAAATGCCTGCCTGAACAACCACGTTTTTAATGCACGACGGAAGCTCATTAAAGAGGGGGCATGGCGGAGTTCCCTGGGGAGGGAGTTCCACAGAGTGGGGGCCACCACAGAAAAGGCCCTCTCCCTCATCCCCACCAGTCTAGCTGTCCTGGCTGATGGGACAGAGAGAAGGCCTGAATGGGCTTGTTTTTCTGTTACTTCCCCATTCTTTTCTTTTTTTTCCCCAAATAGATTGTAAGCCTTGCAGGCAAGAACTGTTTTGCTTTTTAATCTTTATACACTGCCTAAAAAACTTTAGGCACTTTATTGATGACGACAACAATGAACAATGGTCCTACTTTTCTTATTTCGGGTGATTTCTCCTTGTGCAAACTGCCCATTTAACATCTATTACATAAATCTGAATGACTATTATTATTATGATTATTATTATTGCTGTTGAAAGAAGTTAATGAAATCAGTTCTAAAACAACAACAAAATCTTCACCCAATGACAAATTGTCTGCTAAAAGGGAAGTTGTACACAGGTATGATGACAGCTTGCTGTTTCCTAGCAGCTTTTTTGCTATATTTTGAAAATATTAGGAGGAAAAATTATTGCAATGAAAATGTCATGGAGATGTGCCACATTTGTAATTATACTTAATGTTTTGTTTTATGACTTTCACTACTAATATGATTACTATCTCTTAGCGGCATGTTTGCATGAGTTTTTTCTAATAGAGCTCAGGTTAGCCTTATTCACATGCTAGCCCGGTGAAGAACTAATATGTGAATAAGGTGGAACAGGGCTGCTTGTCCTGCCATTGACTTCACACCTGACCAGCTCTTCCCCATGACTTCCATCCATTCAGCAAAGAAAGGTCTGAAGAGGGATCCTACTGTATTCATGGAGGTTCCTTCACATGATAGGGAGTCCGAATTGTTTGAAAGTCTGGTGTGACTTACAGCAAAATTGCTTTATACAAAAAAAGCATGGCAACTCAGCATTTAATATTGGGGGCAATAAACACAGGTTAGAGGCAGTTAAAAAGAAGTTTAAATCAATTTACTTTATTAGTAATTTTTATACACATCATCAGAGAAGGCTATCTAACACTGTTAAACTACAAGCACCCCCTAAAGCTGGTTGCATGAGTTTAAGTGAGCGAAGGCATGAGATATGGTTACTTGTTTCCTTCAGGGAGAGGCCACATGGTCCTTGATTGCTGCAGAGGGAGAAGGAGAAAGAAGGAAGGGGAAGGGGAGGGAACAGGAAATAGGAACTGATCAAGCTACAGGATATTCTCTCGCCCCCTAGTGTCTGGAAGCATGTGGAGTTCTTCCTATTATCCAGCACTGATGATACAAGGTTTCCAGTTTTTGGAAGAGCCTCCACAAGTATAGCCATCTCCCCCCTTCAGACATTTGTCCAATACATAGAGGTGGAGCTAGACAGATGCACAGTGTGGTGGTGTGGGGGGGTACTTCCTTCTCCACATGGAAAGCTAATGATTGAAGGGGGCTAGGTCTGTCTGCACACAGTCAATTCAAGCTAAGGATACTACAGTCAGACTGCACACAGTCTGTTCAACCCCCTGAGCCCCTGTTCACAGCCCACTTGGTTCATGGTCCAAAAGCCAGGATACTTAATCTCTATAGCCTAAGCATGTGTAGTTGATAAAGTCTGCTGAATGTGTGAAGGCTGGGAAGAGGGATAATGGGCACAATCCCATTTTCCACCCCCTTCCACACAGTGAAAAGGGTTTAGGAGAATCTCCCATGCAAACAAGCCCTAAAGAAGCATTAGTGACTGCTGGAGCTGTTAGGACTATAACAAGTGTGTTAGCTGAACAATGGTTAGATTACACCTGAACTGAAAAAGACAAATCGAACTCAAAACTAGGGATGTCAGAGAATTCTGCCACGGATCTCGGTGAGGCTAAATGCCAGTGCACTCGGCCCCCCAAACTCCGTGGCAGAACAGCCTGCCACCCCCCTCACCCCCCCGTGGATCCCCCCCGGGACGAGACTTACCTGGAGCGGAACTTCCAGGCAGCTGCCACCGCCGCCATTTGCAGTCTTGGTTTTTGTTTTTGTTTTTACAAGATGTGATTGGCTATGTAAAGATTTATGTAGCCTATCATGGCTGGGTAAAAAAAAAAAAAAACGCGTACGCAAATGGCGGCGGCTACAGCCGCCGCCATTTGCGTTCCTTATTTTTGGCCATCTTAGTCTACGTAAATATTTACGTAGACTATGACAGTGAAAATAAAGGGGAACGCAAATAGTGTAGCGGGCGCTATTTGTGTCCCTTTTTGATTCGCCGTTTTAGCCTACGTAAATATTTACGTAGGCTAAAACGGTGAATCAAAAAGTTCTGCACCTCAGAAAAAGAAACCAAATAAAATGCACCATTCCAAGATGGAGGATACGTGTCTCAACAACACTACAAGGGAGAAAGATCTTGGAATTGTTGTTGATTACAAGCTGAATATGAGCCAACAATGTGATGTGGCTGCAAAAAAGGCAAATGCTATTTTGGGCTGCAATAATAGACGCATAGCTTCCAAATCCCGAGAAGTACTAGTTCCCCTCTACTCAGCACTGGTTAGGCCTCATCTGGAGTACTGTGTCCAGTTCTGAGCACCACACTTTAAGAAGGATGCAGACACGCTGGAGAGGATTCAGAGGAGGGCAACAAAGATGATCAAGAGACTGGAAACAAAGCCCTCTGAAGAGAGACTGAAAGAACTGGGCATGTTTAGCTTTGAGAAGAGAAGACTGAGGAGAGATATGATAGTGCTCTTCAAGTACTTGAAAGGTTGTCAGAGAGAGGAAGGCCAGGATCTCTTCTCGATCATCCCAGAGTGCAGGACACGGAACAATGGGTTCAAGTTACAGGAAGCCAGATTCCAGCTGAACATCAGGAGAAACTTTCTGACTGTTAGAGCAATACGACAATGGAACCAATTACCTAGGGAGGTGGTTGGGCTCTCCCACACTGGGGGCATTCAAGATAAGGCTGGACAGCCATCTGGCAGGGATGCTCTGACTTGGGATTCCTGCATTGAGCAGGGGGTTGGACTCAATGGTCTTGTAGGCCCCTTCCAACCATACTATTCTATGATTCTATATTGGCTTTTTGCTATGGATATTAACAGGACTGTATTAGCTTAAATACAAATATGCCAGCTTAAGTGATGTGCAGATCACAACTGCAGGCTACATTGCTTATGAATAGAAGCAGCTTGGAAGGAAATGGCAGAGTGAGTGTTTTTTCCCTGACATCGTTCAAGCATCCCCCCCCCCCCGATTGCAGAATATAACTCAGACTTTGTTTTGCTTCAAGAGATTGTATTGTTGGAGGTGTGCTGAATTTGAATGAATATATATTGAGGGAGCTGTTCAGATTGAAGAGAGGTGACTACAGGCATGCCACAAGGGTTCTACAGCCAATTTTGTTCAATTGATATAGTATCGTGAGGGACGCTGATGAAATTTGCTGATAGCACAATATACCAAAAGGGGTATGGGAAGGGTCAGTTGACATCAAAAGAGGATACAATACAATTTAGAAAGCTTTGGAAAGTGTATGAGCAAGGGCAGGTAACTAGGTTATGCAATTCAGTGTTGAGACCGTAAAGTAATAACTTATACGCCTGGTGACAATAAATAAACAAACAAACAAACAAATAACTAAAGGAAATATGAAAGGTGAATATTTTGTAACCCCAACAGTAATGTGTTTCAACATGCTAATCAAAAGAAGGTTCCAGGGCAGTGGTATATTTAAAAAAAATAAAACCTTTCAGCACACAACGCTTCAGAAGCGGAAAATGCACCCCGAATTCTGGTGAAATTGAGATGGTATAGCAATAATTGCATCAGCGGCATGACTGAATGTTCCACTGTAATCCCCAAGCAAAATGGAAAGTGTACATTTGTAACAGTGTGCAGGTTTTGACAACTGTACACAGAACAGCTTATTGCACAGAGAAATATGTGAATCAAGATTCTGGAATTAATCAACATAATAAGGAGAGTCAATGATTTTCCACATATGAAAGAAACAGAAACTGGATGAAATGTAGAAAAGATTGGTTCTTATGCATTCATTACCTTCAGGAACTGCACTGCTGAAGGGTAATAGATTGTGGTGAATAATGCTGGAGCGTTAGTAATCTATGAACTCTCTGTATAGCTATTGGTCAATTCATACAACAGGAACTGCTTTAGCACACTCTTATGATGTATGCACATGTCCGATATGTTGCCTCAGGAACTCTGAGTCCCTGAGCTTATGCAATTACCACTCACATAACTATACCATCTCAGTGTTCATGTGTTGGGGGGGGGGGAATGAAAATTGCACCCAAATCAAAATGTAATGCTTTTAATGCCAGACATAATTTTTATGTGGGAAGAGATATATTCAAACAACTTCAGCTCACCTAACACTGAGGTGGTACAGTAATAAGAGAAAGCTGTACAATCTGTGTGGCTTACTGTCTGAATTGGCCCTAGGTGTTAACTAAGAGTGTTAATAACTATAGTCTGTTCCTAATATTCTGTAAGAGGCATTTTATATAGCACAGACTTTCTTAGGGAACGTAATAACATTATGATAGTGTCATGGCTGTCATTCCCATGGTTCCAGCCCACTCCACTGTGCATCCTTCCTAGTATGCTTGGATTTGCCTTACAAAGCACCTGCATGACAGCATCACTCTTACTTTTTCCAAAGCCCTCCTCAAAACCTTCCTCTTTCAGGAAGCCTTTGGCCCAACTCCCTGGTTCCCATGGTGATTTATTACATTTCTATACTGCCCAATAGCCAAAGCTGTCTGGGTGGTTCACAAAAATTAAAACCACAAAGTATGGCATAAAAACAGTACAAAGCACAACATAGGCACCAGGCAATCCTCTCTAGAGAGCTCATTCCACAGCCAGGGTGCCATAGCAGAAAAGGCTAGGGATGGCCGTGAATTTCTCCCCGAATCTCAGGGAGGCCGAATGCCAACGCATTCGGCCCCCCGAAATTGGCGGTGAAATTATCTGCCCCCCGCCCCCCCCCCGGGATGGGACTTACCTCCTGCAAATGTCCCTCCCGGTGGCGGGTCCCGGCGGTGTTTTGGCGGCGTTTCGGCGGGGGTGGGGGCGGCAGCCGGTCTTCTGACCAGCTGCCGCCGCCATTACAAAATAACATAAAAAAAAAACCCGTGATAGGCTACGTAACGATTAACGTAGCCTATCACGGCTAGATTTCCAAAGTCAGCCGTGATAGGCTACGTTAATCGTTATGTAGCCTATCACGGGTGACTTTGAAGAAAAAAAAGCGCGTACGCAAATGGCGGCGCTCATGGGAGCCACCATTTGCGTTCCTTATTTGGGCCCGGCTAGTCTACGTAAAGATTTACGTAGACTACGGTGAAAATAAGGGCATTCCCCTTATTTTCGCTGTAGTCTACATAAATCTTTATGTAGACTAGTCGGGCCCAAATAAGGAACGCAAATGGCGGCGCCCATGGGCGCCGCCATTTGCGTACGCGCTTTTTTTTTTTTTTCAAAATCACCCGTGATAGGCTACATAATGATTAACGTACCCTATCATGGCTGACTTTGGAAATCTAGCCATGATAGGCTACGTTAAAGGCCCTCTTCCTGGTAGCCACACACTTCATTTCCTTTGGCAGGGGCTTTTGGAGAAGGGCCCCTGAAGATGATCTTAGGGTCCAGTCCAGGCAGGTTCATATGGAATGAGGCAATCCTTCAGATAACCTGGACCCAAGCTGTTAAGGGCTTTCAATGTTAATACCAGCACTTTAAATAGAGCCCAGAAATGGACTGGCAGCCAGTGCAGCTGGAAAAGTATTGGTGTAATGTGATCTTCTTCAGCAAAGGAGATGGTTACCTTGTCATGGTGCTGGAGCTGGAGCACCTCAATGACGTCATGAGCTAAACTGTGAAGGTGAAGGGACACCCAAGACGGGAAGGTCATGGCAGAGAGATCAGACTAAATATGATTCCTGGGGAAGGAAACGGCAACCCACCCCAGAATTCTTGCCATGAAAACTAAATGGATCAGTACAACCAGAGATATGTTGGTATACCATCGGAAGATGGGACTCCCAGGTCGGAAGATGGTCAAAATGCTACTGGGGAGGAACAGAGGATAAGTTCAACTAGCCCCAGATGTGATGACGCAGCTAGCTCAAAGCCGAAAGGACGGCTAGCGGCCGATGTTGCTGGTGGTGAATGACGAATCCGATGTTCTAAAGATCAACATACCATAGGAACCTGGAATGTAAGATCTATGAGCCCAGGGCAAATTGGATGTGGTTATTGGGGAGATGTCAAGATTAAATATAGACATTTTGGGTATCAGTGAACTGAAATGGACTGGAATGGGCCACTTCACATCAGATGACCACCAGATCTACTACTGTGGACAAGAGGACCACAAAAGAAATGGAGTAGCCTTCATAATTAATAACAAAGTGGCTAAATATAATCCAGAAAATGACAGAATGATCTCAAATCGAATTCAGGATAAGCCATTTAACATCACAGTGATCCAAATATACGCCCCAACCACAGATGCTGAAGAAGCAGAAGTAGATCAGTTCTATGAGGATCTGCAGCACCTACTGGATAGTATGCCAAAGAAGATGTTATTTTCATTACAGGAGACTGGAATACTAAGGTGGGTAGTCAAACGACACCTGGAATTACAGGCAAGCATGGTCTGGGAGAACAAAATGAAGCAAGACATAGGCTGATAGAATTTTTCCAAGACAACTCACTGTGCATAACAAACACTCTCTTCCAACCACCAAAGAGACAACTTTATACATGGACTTCACCAGATGGTCGACACCGAAATCAGATTGACTACATCCTTTGTAGCCAAAGGTGGCAGACATCTATGCAGTCGGTAAAAACAAGTCCTGGAGCTGATTGTAGTTTAGATCACGAACTTCTTATTGCACAATTTAGAAGCAGACTAAAGAGAATAGGGAAGACCCACAAATCAGTTAGATATGAGCTCACTAATATTCCTCATGAATATGCAGTGGGGGTGAAGAATAGATTTAAGGGACTAGATTTAGTAGATAGGGTCCTGGAAGAAGGTGGCAAGAATATACCGAAGATCTGTATAGGAAGGATAATAATATTGGGGATAGATTTGACAGTGTGGTCAGTGAGCTAGAGCCAGACATCCTGAAGAGTGAGGTTGAATGGGCCTTAAGAAGCATTGCTAATAACAAGGCAGCAGGAGATGATGGTATCCCAGCTGAACTGTTTAAAATCTTGCAAGATGATGCGGTCAAGGTGATGCATGCCATATGTCAATAAATTTGGAAAACACAAGAATGGCCAAAAGATTGGAAAAAATCAACTTATATCCCCATACTAAAAAAGGGAAGCACCAAAGAATGTTCCAACTATCGAACAGTGGCACTTATTTCACATGCCAGTAAGGTAATGCTCAAGATCTTGCAAGGTAGACTCCAGCAATTCATGGAACGAGAATTGCCAGATGTACAAGCTGGGTTTAGAAAAGGCAGAGGAACTCGAGACCAAATTGCCAATATCCGCTGGATAATGGAGAAAGCCAGGGAGTTTCAAAAAAAATCTATTTCTGTTTAATGACTATTCTAAAGCCTTTGACTGTGTGGATCATTACAAATAATTGTGGCAAGTTCTTGGTGGGATGGGGATACCAAGTCATCTTGTCTGCCTCCTGAGGAATCTGTATAACGACCAAGTAGCAAGGGTAAGAACAGACCACGGAACAACAGACTGGTTTAAGATTGGGAAAGGAGTACGGCAGGGCTGTATACTCTCACCCTACCTATTCAACCTGTATGCAGAACACATCATGCGATGTGCTGGGCTTGATGAATGCAAGGCTGGAGTTAAAATCGCTGGAAGAAACATTAACAGTCTCAGATATGCAGATGATACCACTTTGATGGCTGAAAGTGAGAAGGAGCTGAGGAACCTCATGATGAAGGTGAAAGAAGAAAGTGCAAAAGCTGGGTTGCAGTTAAACCTCAAAAAAAACAAGATGATGGCAACCAGCTTGACTGATAACTGGCAAATAGAGGGAGAAAACGGGGAGGCAGTGACAGACTTTGTCTTTCTAGGCACAAAGATGACTGCAGACGCTGACTGCAGCCAGGAAATCAGAAGACGTTTACTTCTTGGGAGGACAGCAATGACAAATCTTGATAAAATAGTGAAGAGCAGAGACATCACACTGACAACAAAGTAGGGATGTACAAAAGTCTCTTACCTGTATCAAAATTTGATTCACAGTGGGGGGGAGGCGTTCCATCCCTACCCGAAATTCAGGCCGGGGGGGGAGGCACTCCATCCCTCCACCCCTGAATCCTGGCCGGCCGGGCCGCAAATGGCGGCGGCTGTAGCTGCTGCCGTTTGCGTCCCTGCAGTCAGCCGTGATAGGCTATGTAAATGTTTACATAGCCTATCACGGCTGAGTGAAAAAAAAAAACAAACTGTGCATATGCGTTCCTTATTTTGGCACGTCTAGTCTACGTAAACATTTACGTAGACTACGGCGAAAATAAGGGGAATGCAAATAGTGTATCATCTACGCTATTTGCTTTCCTCTTATTTTCGCCGTAGTCTACGTAAATGTTTACGTAGACTAGACATGCCAAAATAAGGAACGCAAATGGCGGCGCCCATGGGCGCCGCCATTTGCATATGCGCGGTTTGTTTGTTTGTTTTTCACTCAGCCGTGATAGGCTATGTAAAGATTTACGTAGCCTATCATGGTATTTTTTAAAAAAATCTAGCCGTGATAGGCTACGTAAATCTTTATGTAGCCTATCACGTTTTTTTGTTTTTTGGGTTTTTTTTACTGGAAATGGCGACAGCCGGTCGGAAGACTGGCCGCCGCAGCCGCCGCTACCGAACTGAAGCCGAACCACCGTTGGAGCCGCCGCCGGAGCTGCCGCCGGAGCTGCCGCTGCCGCCAGGAGGATTCGCCCAAGGTAAGTCCCGTCCCGGGGGGGCGGGGGGGCAGACCTTTTCGCCACCAATTTCGGGGGGCCAAATGCTCTGGCATTCGGCCTCCCTGAGATTCGTGGCGAAATTCTCTGACATCCCTACAACAAAGGTCCGCATAGTTCAAGCAATGGTATTCCCCATAGTAACCTATGGCTGCGAGAGCTGGACCATTAGGAAGGCTGAGCAAAGGAAGATAGATGCTTTGGAACTGTGGTGCTGGAGGAAAATTCTGAGAGTGCCTTGGACTGCAAGAAGATCAAACCAGTCCATACTCCAGGAAATCAAGCCAGACTGCTCACTTGAGGGAAGGATATTAAAGGCAAAACTGAAGTACTCTGGCCACATCATGAGAAGACAGGATGCCGTGGAGAAGATGCTGATGCTAGGGCAAGTGGAAGACCAAAGGAAGAGGGGCCGACCAAGGGCAAGATGGATGGATGATATTCTGGAGGTGACAGACTCGACCTTGGGGGAGCTGGGGGTGGTGACGGCCGACAGGAAGCTCTGGCGTGGGCTGGTCCATGAAGTCATGAAGTGTTGGAAGCGACTGACCGAATAAACAACAAAATGTGATCTTGTTGGCCAGTCCCCAGTAACAATCTCTCTGCTCTGTTTTGGACCAACTGAAGTTTCCGGACCATTTTCAAAGGTAGCCCCACATATAACACATCGCAGTAATCCAGACAAGCATGGCTAACTGAAGCTAGGCTATTTCCGTCCAGATAAGGGCCTGTTTAGTATACCAGCCTAAGGTGATAAAAGGTGCTCTGTGCCGCTGAGTTCACCTGTGCCTCTAGTGACAGTTCTGGATCCAAGAGCACCCCCAAACTATGAACCTGATCCTTTAGGGGGAGTGCAACCCCCTCCAGAACAGGTTGAATATCACCTAGCCAGGCAGATGAAACAGCCACTTGTATCTCCGTCTTGTCTGAATTGAGTCTCGGTTTATTGGCCCTAGGAATGGATGGACTCACCTGCACCCAGGTATGTCCACCACTCATTGAGTTGCTGCTTGCCCCTCCTCGTGGCACCATGTGAGCTTCTCAACAGCTCAGTGAGTGGCCAACAAGGCCACAGGGCTGTCTGCCCTCATTGCAAGCTGCCGCCATTTGGGGCAGGATAGTGGCTCGCCCTCTTCCTCCTCGTTGCAAGGAGGAGAGGACAATGAGTGGTTGCTGTGCAGCAATGGGGACTCCTTCCCCCATCAGATCTGAACCCCATGCAGTCTCCTTCCCTGCAAGGAAGGAGACCTGGAGGGTTTCAGTGCTGGCAGCCACTGGAGTCCCTGTCACTTTGCACCAACCACTTGCCCCTCTCCTCCTTGCAAGGAGAGGAATGAGTGCTTGAAACACAGTGACAGGGACTCCTTGCAAAGAAGGAGACCCGGAGGGCTTCAGAGCTGGCAGCTGCCAGAGTCCCTGTTGCCGTGCACCACCTGCTTGCCCCTCTCCTCCTTGCAAGGAGGATAGAGTGAGAAGCAGTTGGTGCACAGAGATGGGGACTTGAACAGAGGGCAGCAATAGGTAGAAGGACTGTAGCAAAAGCCTTCTTTGGAATAATAATAATAATAATAATAATAATAATAGATTATGATTTGAGGAGATGACAATATGGGTTATTTATAATATCAGCATCACACTTGTCAGCCAATAGGCAGCAAGAAAGTCTTGAAATTTTTCCCATAACATAATTGCATTTTTTTGGTTCCTGGATTTGAGTAGAAGAGACAGATTCCAGTTATAATTGTCACTAATATAATGCAGAGGTGGGGTGTACCTGAATGGTTTGTGTCTGGGTTTCACCTGATACATTTGCTGAGACATTCACTACCATCATCACTCTATATATCTGATACATTTATGCAGCTCTAAAACTTATTTGGATCATCAGGCAGTGTGGGATATCATAATTACCTTTATCAAATAGCTAATTTATTCATACAAAGCTCCTTGATGCTCTGAAGCACTATTCGTCCTCTATAGGGCTGATCTGTCAAATTTGATTTGTATTTCATTCATATGTTAATTATGCTATTTCTGGGTGTTTGTGTCTATCCATACCAACAAAAAAGCCCAGAGAAAACATGCAAGTAAGATTCATTTTAAAGGAATCACTGTACTAATCCTAAAATGCTTTGGGTTTAATTCTCCAGTGTTTTTTCCCTTTTGTCCTCAATTACCCCACCCCTAAGTGTGCAAATACTGGTTGGAAAGTGTTATCTAATCAGATTTTACAACCACATTAGAGAAGTACAAAAAATCTTAGTAGGTGTAAGACACTGAACAATCAACACTCCTACTTGTAAAATCAACTCTAGATGATTTACACAGTGTATAAACTCCCATCAAATATCTAAAAATTGTAACGCATTACAACTTCTTTTTCTGTTTCTCTTGAGAGCTCAGTTTTTATTGGAAATATGGATTTATCACATGCCATTCCCAGCACAGTTTACTAGTGGCTAGATTCCTATGAAGCCTTGGTGCAATCTTTTCATAATATTGTACAATTGCCTCTCTAATATAGTAAGGGCACAATCCTATACATGTTTACTCAGAAGTAAGACCCACTGAGTCCCAGGCAAATGGGTATAAGATTGCAGCCTAACTCAGATTCACAGTGAAATCTTATATTTGCGTATTCACAAGTAAACACCATTGAGTTCAATGGAACTTACTCCCAGGTAAGTGTGTATGGGATTGCAGTAGTATTCTGTTGGGCTCTATAGAAGAGGGAAAGTAGTAGAAAGGCACATTCATTTTAATATAGTGTATGCCTTTAGTTATAAGTTATAACAGATATTCCTGATAAGAACTAAAAAGGGGAGGAAAGGAAAGGTTCCTCCTGTGCAAGCACCGAGTCATTGCTGACTCCTAGGGGGACACCACTTTTGCTGGCATTTTCATGGCAGACTGTAGCAGGGTGGTTTGCCATTGCTTTCCCCAGTCGTGACTACCTTTCCCCCAGCAAGCTGGGTACTCATTTTACCGACCTCGGAAGGATGGAAGGCTGAGTTACCTGAGCCGGCTACCTGGGACCCAGCTTCCGCTGGGATCGAACTCAGGTCGTGGGGAGAGTTTCGGTTGCAATGCTGCCGCCTACCACTCTGCGCCAAATGAGGCTCTAAAAAGGGGAGAGGGTTCCTTAATAGCCAGGGTTTCATTAATTACCTTGTTCAGGCTAGGGAATAGTCCTCCAACTGGGGATACAGATCAGTAATCCCTGGAAGGTTTTGTCATCCACTGTATCCCATAGTTGTTTTACTTAGGCTGTAATCTTATGGTCCTTGAGACCAGGGGCTGTGGAAGCCCTCCCAAGCGCATGACACACCCCAGGAATGGGGGCAGAGCTATGCCTGGTGTAGTTCACTGGAATCAACTGGAGGAAAACTGAGAAAAAATGGAAAGGGGAAAAATAAAAAGATAAATGCCATTCTTTCCCCACCACCACCATCCCTTTCTACCTTGCTGCGCAACCCCAGTAGGGGTTTGGATAAGATGGTTCCTCTGCCTTTGCATCTCCTCACTCCCACTAGTAGGATTGCTCTGCTCATTTTTGGGTTCAAGGTATTTAATATTTAGGAGTGTATATCTCCATTTCTTTGACGTGTCACCTTAGTGATGGGAGTGAAGAACACGGATCAAATCTGGGGTAAGGCTCTTGGCTTTGATTACCTTTGGACCCACTTCCTGGCCTTGGTGTCAAGGAGGTGGTTTCTGATTATTAAGAGGATCAAATGCAAGATAAATTCTATTAATTCCTCTAGTTTCTATGTGTTCAGCATGCTGAAATCATCTGAAAACCATGTTGCTGAACTGTGGCTTCTAACCAGCCCCTCTAATTGTGAACCAGAAGCTTATGATATAAATGCCAATGGAACTTCTTAGGAAAAACTATCATTAGCTGCCAAGATGCAATTATTGCATATAGTGGAGCCACAGTTTATTTGTATAGTGGACAACACATTTTCCTCTTAGCCAGTTCACATAAATAGGATATATATATTTTAATATATTAACATTAATAGAATATTTTAATGTTTGTTTTTTTAAAAAAAATTCAGCCTCATAAAGTTCTAGCTGAGGCATCAGAAATGTCAGCTTTTGTGGTTGAAGTTAGGTGACATTATAATCAGGCTGCAGTGAATGGGAAGCATTAAACAATGTTAACTATAGTCATAGCACTAATTACCAAGTTCCAATTGACTTTGCATGCTAAACATATCACCTCATCTCTAACAGTGTGAAGATGCAATAGTGCAGACAAATGTAACAAGATCATGTTATTTACACACCAACCTCGCTCACAACTTTGTTGATTCCATTGACAGTTTTGAGTTAAGTACACACCACATAAAAGCATGTGTTTTTGTTTCCTTATTAGCATTCAGCGGAGTGGGATGCCAGGAGGTTAAAAACAAGGCATTTTTGCACTCAAAATACCAAACAGCAGCGGAGGGAAGCTGGGCTCATTGACAAAGTTCCACACTGAATGAAGATGCTTTTGTTCTTAAAAAGTTTTTCATTAGACTGAAAGTAATCCTTTGAAGCAAGAAGCCTAGCTTGCAAGAAAGGAACAATATTGCTCTGGTTCCACGGAAATTGCCGTTAATTCAATGTTTTATTTGCTCAGTTTCCATGAAGTGCTAAAATATTTTTATCTTTTCAATTGTCTTAGGTCAGTTCAATTGTTAGAGGTGTTCCTTGTCGAAATCTTTCCTGAGTATGGCTCCGGTTCAAGAAAGTAACAAAGACAGTATGTAACCATGTGTGTATCCCTTTGAATCCACTGGACTGTTTCCAGAGGAGAACTGGAACTGGAACAGGCTCCCATCCTGCTGATTAGTGGACCACATTTTTATGTATTTGTTTATAAGTAAAATATGTTTTACTAAAATTCATTAGCACTGTGATTATTAACAGGAGCACGTAAAAGGTAAGAGGAGCTAATGTGGTGCACTGGCTACAGCTAATATTGGGCTTGCTTGCACAACTTTCTGTTCGCTATGGGTAGTATCCAACTGTGCCCCCACACTTGTGCTAATAAAGTTGCACTAGCATAAACCAACGCTTGAGCAATGTAACTAGAATTTGCTAGGGCAACAGGGAAAGGCAGAGATCTACCACCAAAATTTGGTGGCAGCATTGAATATTGGTGGCAAATCACCACTTTTTCCCATTACCCTAGCAAGTGCCATAGTATAGGTTTATGCTAGGGCAACACCATTAGCACTAGCACTGGGGCACAGTTGGATACTACCCCATGAAGCTCATTGGCTGGCTTTGGCCATGGCAAGTCCCTGTCTTAGCCTAGCAAAGCTCACAGTGGGTTGTTATGAAGCCAAACTGTGCGCCACCTTGACCTGTTTAGAAGGAAGGCAGACTATAAATGTAATAAATTAGTAAAATGCTGTTCTGAACTCTTTGGAGAAAGGGTATGGTGTATATATACATGTAACAAAGTAATTTACATTTCACCATCAGATCTAATTTTTCGAGATTCTGTAAACTGTATGCATCCATTTGGTTTTGAACCATAATTTATTTTGGATTAAACAGGACTTACAATTCCTTCAGATTTCGAGCTTTCTGTAGTCCTTCTATTCTGCCACAAGTACACCATCAACTAGTCCTCTGAACCAGCCATACAGAGATACTGTTTACAAATTTACAGCAGTACTGTGAAAGCTGCTTTTCTGTGGGTTTATCTCAGGGGACCTTCCTATACAATCACTTGGGGCCTACATAAGATTCAGTGGTTGCCCAACCAGAATCAGAGACAACAGTTGCATGGAGAGGACCTTACAATTGACTCCAGCCATGTAGTGTTGGGTATTAAACATAATAGCAGCAGTGCACCAGGAGGAATCCATGGGAAAGGACATCCCATGGTCATGTTGCAAGACACCTTCCCCAACCAGATGCTCTCCAGACATTTGGGACCACAGTTCCCATCAGCCCCACCCAAGATGGCCAATGGTTGGGGTGATAGGAGTTGTGGTCCCAACCACCTGGAGGGCATGAGGTTGGGGAAGGCTTCTGTAAGATGTCAAAGCCAGCAAAATATTCACAAAAGGTCTGAAGCATAATGAAACCATAAAATTTGAGTTTTGACACTATAGCATTGCAAGCTGTCATCATATCTCTGTAAAAATATGTTAAACTTTCATAAAGCTCATGTAGAACTGTAGCTCTATCCCTTTGTTTTAAACATTTTTATTAGAGAATGAAGTAGTACTTACAGAAGTATATTGATTTCAAACAATACAGTCTGATTTATTCAGATTAGTATTTTACATGTAATTTACACTTCCTGCAATCTTAGATCCCAGTGTTTGGAATTATTTGACATTAGATCCCATTGTTTTAATTTCCAAATAATTGCCCTAAAGATATCTAATCAGTGAGATGATATTATTGGGCCAACCAACTTTTTAAAGCTGTACAAAACTTTTATATTACTTTAATGAATTAACCGCTTTAAACTATTGATCCAATAAAATAGTCCACTAATTCTATGGCCCTATTTTTTCAAGACCAACCCAGGCACTGACATTTGGAAGTAATTGTAAGTAATTGATTTATTTCACAATAGCATGTTTACAATGGAGCTCTTACTAGGTCTAAATTGAAGTACTGTTAGATTACTAGGTCTAAAATAAAGATCTTGTAATTTAATTATAATCATAAACAGTTAGCTTTCCAGCAAAAGTTATCAATACAGGAATAAAATTTTAAATGTGTATGTTTAAAGAATAGAGACAAAATTCCCATGCATTGTTGAGTCTTGTTTTTAAAACTGTACATTGGGCAGTATCCAACGGGACCATTATGCAAGTGGTCCCTCCCGCCAATTCCATTGCACAAGCAGGACCTACTGCTTGCACAATGGAGATTTAAGTAGGGATGTATGAAAGTCACTTACAGTTTCGCGGAATCTTTCATGAAGGGGGGGGAGGCACTCCGTCCCTCCCCCCAGGAATCCTCGATGGCCGGCTCCACTCTGCAGGGATTCCACAGAGCCACTGGCCGGCTCCGCCAGCAGCGGGACATCTGGCCGCTAGCTAGCAGGGACACAAATGGCGGCTGCCGTAGCTGCCGCTGTTTACATCCCTGTATTCCACCATGATAGGCTACGTAAAGACTTATGTAGCCTATCATGTCTGAGTTTAAAAAAAAAAAAGCGTACGCAAATGGCAGCGGCTACAATAAGGAGCCATTTGTGTTCCTTATTTTTGGCTGTCTTAGTCTATGTAAATATTTACGTAGACTAAGACGGTGAAAATAAAGGGGAACACAAATAGCGCCCACTATGCTATTTGCGTTCCCCCTTATTTTCGCCATCTTAGTCTACATAAATATTTACGTAGACTAAGACAGCCAAAATTAAGGAACGAGGATTCCTGGGGGGAGGGACGGAGCACCTCCCCCCTGTGGAAGTTTCCGGGGGGAGGGATGGAGCGCCTCCCCCCCTCCTTTGTGAAAGATTCCATGAAACGGTAAGTGACTTTCATACAACCCTAGATTTAACTCTTCCTATAGGAAACCCCAAAACAAGTGGAAACACTTGTTTATGGCCTGGGACAGGTCAGCAGATTTCCCGTATGCAAACTCCACTGACCTGTCCCATTCCAGAAACAAGTGTTTCCACTCATTTCAGGTTGGTCCCAGAAGCTCTAAATCTCGGTTTTGAAAGCAGTGGGTCTCACCTGTGGAAGGGAATTGGTGGGGGCTCAGTGCCCCATTGGATACTGCCCATTAACTTTTCTATACCATTCTCTAACCACCAGTATTTTCTTTTCTTTTTTCACCTTAAGATCCAGTGTGGTGTATTGGTTAGATTGAGCATCAGACAAGGACTGGAGACAATTGTAATCAAATCCTCATTCAGTTATGAACCTCACTGAATGATCTTAAACTAGTCACTACCTCCAGCCTAATCTACATCACAACATTGTTGTGAGGATAAAACAGGGGAAACCATGCACACCACTCTGAGCGATTTGGAGGAAAGGAGAATTAAAGATTAAATCAATGGGCAGTATCCAACTGTGTTATTCCAGTAGTGCAAATGATGTTACAGTAGCAGAAACCTGGTTCTGAACTATGTGCACAAGGAGAATCAAACTAAAGTTATGGTTATACAAGTGGTTGCGCAACCAGTTTCACAGTATGCTTATTTTATTTATTTATTTATTGCATTTCTACCCCGCCTTTTTTCCTCTTGCAAGGAACCCAAGGTGGCCTACATTATCCTCCTCCTCTCCATTTTATCCTCACAACAACAACCCTGTGAGGTGAGTTGGGCTGAGAGTCTGTGACTGGCCCAAAGTCACCCAGTGAGCTTCCATGGCCGAGTGGGGACTAGAACGCTGATCTCCCAGCTCCTAGTCCAACACTCTTGCCACTATACCACACTGGCTCTTACACAACTTGTTGTCCAGTACTCTTGTTCAAGTTGTGTAAGTGGTTGTGCATCATGGTTGCACAACTGTTTGCGCATCCTGTGTGCACAGCTGTAATATGCAACCACATGCGCAATGGAAAGATTTGGTGGAGTTTGCAGAAGGACCCTGCTGGATACTGCCCAATATTAATTAATATCAAATATCTTCCAGGTAAACACAACTTTGTTTCAAACATAGGTTAGAGGGCCGGGGGGGGGGGGAGTTGCTGTGGTTCATAGAACTTCCGTCTCTATCACCAGGAGACCACTCCACCTTGGAGCGGGCCTTGAGGGGTTGCGCCTGGTGTTGGGCCATAGAGACAGATTGGGGATGCTGCTGGTGTACCGCCCACCCTGCTGCCCAGCATCCTCCCTAACTGAGCTGGTGGAGGCAGTTGTAAGTGTGGAGTTAGAGGAATGTCGGGCTGCCCTTAAGGCTGGTCCCGAAGCTGGAGCTGGTGTAGAATGCAGCAGCTCGGCTGCTGTCGGGAGCTGCCCCTTTTCAGCATGTAACTTCTCTGCTGAGGGAACTGCACTGGCTGCCTATTCGCTACTGGGCCAGGTTTAAGGTATTAGTACTAGTGTACAAAGCCCTAACAGGATGAGATGGATAGATAGCATCACTGATGCAATGAATATGGACTTGAGCACGCTCCAGGAGAGAGCACAGGACAGCCGTGCTATGGTCCATGGGGTCACAAAGAGTCAGACACGACTGAACGACTGAACAACAACACAAAGCCTTAAACAACTTGGGACCAGGATACCTGAGAGAGCGCCTCCTTCCCTACCAACCTGCCTGGTCACTGAGGTCATCAGAGGGCATGTTCCTGGTGGTACCACATGGACCTATGGCCCGGTTGGAGTCCACCAGGAGAAGAGCCTTCAGTGTGTTGGCCCCCTTCCTATGGAATTCCCTGCCTTTAGAGGTCAGGCAGGTGCCAACATTGTGTTCTTCCCGGTGCCTCCTGAAGACGTTATTCTTTCAAGAGGCCTTCCTCGCATGACCAGCCATGGGTTGTTGAATTCCACTTCATTGGGATTTGTCTTTTTAAAAATGTTTTAACTGTTTGAACTCTTTTAACCATTGTTTTATTCTTATGTTGTTCACCACTCTGAAATCTTCTGATGAGGAGTGGTACATAAATATTGTAAATAAATAAATAAATAAAAACTTTACTTTGCTTATCTTTAATTTATGCTTTATTTGCCACAAGTATTATTGGTGCAGCGATCTCAGTATCTATTTTTTTCCTATACTTCTTCTTAATTAGTTTGCTTATTTTAGTCCAAAGGGGTTTTATTTTAGGATCATGCTATAAAATGTGTGAGCTGTAATCTTAATAGCATTTTACACCCAGGGAGACATTTTAATCACAAATATTATTCTTGAAAACAAAAACAAAAACAAAAAAAGAAAAAGAAAAGAAATGCATCACATTTTTGTTTTAAACCATACAACACCTCACTTGCATCAAAACAGTAAACATTTTTGCTGGCATATGAATCTGCTGCCTGCTTAGGTTGATGTGTGTGTTGTATGCCGAAACCAACAAGCCTGCTGAGTTCTGGGATCAGTTTCATCTGGCTGAGCAGTCTCGGAAGGTGGTGCTGGGGGATTATCGTTCAGCTCCTTTGCCCTTATCATGGGGGGGGGGGTGTCAATGTTCTGTTTTATCCCCTATGCTTTTTAATAGCTAAATGAAGCCACTGCAAGGGCAGCCCAAGACACTTCGCTGCCTCAAAGGAAGGATAAGATGGCAGCCTCCCTTCCAAAGCCAGCTGGGCTGTCAGGTGAATCCTTTGAATTTTACTTCAATTGTATTTGACTTTTAAATTTGTGATAGAATATTTTATGGTCAATATTTTGCACTGTATTGTTTGGCTACTGTTGTCGGTTCTTTGGCTATCACCTGTACTTGGTTGCCTAATGAAATGAAAAAAAACAAATCTTACTTGAACACTGGCAGTGGGACAGTGTCTTCCACTGCACTTGAGGGCAGCAGGCTATCTTAGGGGGCGCTGGGATATTGCTTGGTGCACACAACTCTGACCTCCAACTGATACTACCTGCCCCACTGCCTAAAGGTAGGGACAGTCCTGGGACACTTGGAGGGGTCAACTGGGGTTTCCCTTTCAACAAATGCCCACTGCCCAGGAGGCTGTGGAAGTTCTGGACCATTGCCTGGATGCAGTGATAGACTGGATTTAGGCTAACAAATTGAAGCTCAGTCCAGACAAAACAAAGGTACTTTGGTCAGTACAGTAGACAAGCCAATCTGGAACTGAGACATAAGCTTGTTCTAGAAGGGGTCGCATTCCCTCTGAAGGATCGGGATCACAGGCTGTGAGTGCTCCTGGAAGCTCAGGTGGCTGCTGTGATCAAGAGTGTCTTTGCCCAGCTTTGGCTGGTGTGCCAGCACCCTTTTCCTGGAAAAGACAGATTTGGCCACAGTGATTCTTCCTTCGGCCCATCTACATGGTGGCACCTGACTTGTCCATAGCATCATTGGAGCTGTGCAGCTCCTGTGCTGTGGTGTGGATGCTCAATGAGCTAGATATATGGGGAAAGTTACTGCACAGTTTTGCTGCAGCACAGGAGCCTGGCGAGCGCTGTCACTGCTGCCACCACGAGCAACTGCATCCCTCTCTGCAGAGCACTGGCAGAGAGGGGCGCAGTTGCTCTCGGCGGCAATTATTGCTACTCGCACCGTGCTGAATTGTATTGGGCTTTTTAAAAACAGTGTTCACTCTGATTCCATCACATGCAAACAGAGAGAGAGAAATACAGATTAAACAAAACACAGTTGGAAATAAACCCTGCACCATAGCTGCTGCTTCTCGAAAACAGCTCCCTTTCTCCCACTTCCTCCCTGCACTGCCACATCTTGCGTGGCACAAAGCCTTGCTTCCCTCGCCCATCGCAACTACACCCCTCTCAGCTGACCACCTGCAGGATGGGAAGTGAGAGGGAAGAGAAAGAGGGAGGAGAGAGGAGGAGGAAAAAGGTGTCACACTCACTGCCCACCCCACGTCCACCACAAACCACGATGTCGACCTGTGGGATGGCTAGACAGCGCATCCCGCCATGGTGAAGCCGCAGCAGCCAAAAAATTCAGAGAAAAACTACACCTTGGAAATCCAAATTTTCTGGGTGGGAGCCACGGAAGACTGTGAGGTGGCGAGTGCATTGTCTGTGCCAAGGAACCTCAACTCGCACCCGCCCTGGAGTAAAAGCCAGGTGTAGATGCACCCTTGGTCACCTCCCATTCAGATTATTGCAACAGACTGCAAAATGTGGCAGCCAGATGGCTCTCTGGTGTATGCCTTTAAAACCAAGTTACACTGGTCTTATGTCAACTGCGCTAGCTTCCAATTCATTTCCAGGACCGATCCAAGGTGCTGGTTGTTGTTGTTGTTGTTTAGTCATTAAGTCGTATCTGACTCTTCGTGACCCTATGGACCATAGCACCCCAGGCCTTCCTGTCCTGCGCTCTCTCCCGGAGTGTGCTCAAGTCCATATTCATTGCATCGGTGATGCTATCTAGCCATCTCATCCTCTGCCGTCCCCTTCTCCTTTTGCCTTCAATCCTACCCAGCATCAGGGTCTTTTCCAGTGACTTTTCTCTTCGCATTTGGTGGCCAAAATATTTCAGCTTCAGCTTCAGTATCTGTCCTTCCAAGGAGCAGTCAGGGTTGATTTCCTTTAGGATTAGGATGGACTGATTTGACCTCCTTGCAGTCCAGGGGACTTGTAAGAGTCTTCTCCAGCACCACAGTTCGAAAGAATCAATTCTTCGGTGCTCAGCCTTCCTTATAGTCCAGCTCTCACAGCCATACATTACTAGTGGGAAAACCATAGCTTTGATTAGACGGACCTTTGTCGGCAAGGTGATGTCTCTGCTTCTTACTATGCTGACTAGGCTTGCCATAGCTTTCCTCCCAAGGAGCAAGCGTCTTTTAATGTCATGGCTACAGTCACTGTCTGTGGTGATCTTGGAGCCCAAGAAAATAGAATCTGTCACTGCTTCCATTTCTTCCCCTTCTATATGCCAGGAAGTGATGGGGCCAGATGCCATGATCTTAGTTTTTTAATGTTCAGTTTCAAACCAGCTTTTGCACTCTCCACTTTCACCCTCAACAAGAGGCTCTTTAGCTCCTCTTCGCTTTCTGCCATTAGGGTGGTATCGTCTGCTTATCTGAGGTTGTTGATCATTCTCCCAGCAATCTTAATTCCATCCTGTGATTCATCCAACCTGGCATTTCTCATGATGTACTCTGCATATAAGTTAAATAAGCAGGGTGACAATATACAGCCTTGTCGTACTCCTTTCCCAATTTTGAACCAATCAGTCGTTCCATGTCCGGTTCTTACTGTTGCTTTTTGTCCCTCGTACAGGTTTCTCAGGAGACAGGTAAGGTGGTCTGGTACTCCCATCTCTTTCAGAATTTGCCACAGTTTGTTGTGATCCACACAATCAAAGGCTTTAGCGTAGTCAATGAAGCAGAAATAGACATTTTTCTGGAATTCTCTTGCTTTCTCCATGATCCAGCGAATGTTGGTGATTTGATCTCTAGTTCCTCTGCCTCTTCAAAACCCAGCTTGTACTTCCGGTAGTTCTCGGTTCGCATACTGCTGAAGCCTAGCTTGTAGGATTTTGAGCTGGCATGTGAAATGAGCGCAATTGTACGGTAGTTTGAACACTCTTTGGCATTGCCCTTCTTTGGAATTGGAATGTAAACTGACCTTTTCCAGTCTTGTGGCCACTGTTGAGTGTTCCAAATTTGTTGGCATATTGAGTGCAGCACTTTAACAGCATCATCTTTTAGGATTTTAAATAGCTCAGCTGGAATACTGTCATCTCTGCTAGCTTTGTTGTTAGTAATGCTTCCTAAGGCCCACTTGACTTCACTCTCTAGTAGGATGTCCGGCTCAAGTTCAGTGACTGCACTATCATGGCTATCAGGGACAGTAAGATCTTTCCTGTATAGTTCTTCTGTGTATTCTTTCCATCTCTTCTTAATCTCATCTGCTTCTGTTAGGTCCCTGCCTTCTTTGTCCTTTATCATGCCCGTCTTTGCACAAAACGTTCCCTTGAGATCTCCGATTTTCTTGAAGAGATCTCTAGTCTTTCCCATTCTATTGTTTTCTTCGATTTCTTTGCATTGTTCATTTAAGAAGGCCTTCTTGTCTCTCCTTGCTATTCTCTGGA
The DNA here is from genome assembly GCF_057233095.1 of Heloderma suspectum. Taxonomy (NCBI): domain Eukaryota; kingdom Metazoa; phylum Chordata; class Lepidosauria; order Squamata; family Helodermatidae; genus Heloderma; species Heloderma suspectum. The sequence continues at coordinate 67,264,572 of NC_139460.1, read as the reverse complement.
AATCTGCATTCAGTTGGGTATATCTTCCCCTTTCTCCCTTGCTTTTTGCTTCCCTTCTTTCCTTAGCTACTTGTAAAGCCTCATCACCAGACAGCCACTTTGCTTTCTTGCATTTCTTTTTCTTTGGGATGGATTTCGTTGCTGCCTCCTGAACAATGTTACAGACCTCTGTCCATAGTTCCTCAGGCACTCTGTCTATCAGGTCTAATCCCTTAAATCTATTCTTCACCTCCACTGTGTATTCATAAGGGATATGATTTAGGTCATACCTGAATGGTTTAGTGGTTTTCCCTACGTTCTTCCATTTAAGTTGAAATTTTGCAATAAGAAGCTCATGATCTGAGCCACAGTCAGCACCAGGTCTTGTTTTTACTGACTGTATAGAGCTTCTCCATCTTTGGCTGCAAATACATAATCAGTCTGATTTCGATATTGACCATCTGGTGATGTCCATGTGTAGAGTCGCCTCTTGTGCTGTTGGAAAAGAGTGTTTGCTATGATCAGCGTGTTCTCTTGGCAAAACTCTATTAGCCTTTGTCCTGCTTCATTTTGTACACCAAGGCCATGCCTGCCTGTTATCCTGGTTATTTCTTTTTGACTTCCTACTTTAGCATTCCAATCCCCTATGATGAAGAGGAATCTTTTTTTGGTGTTAGTTCTAGAAGGTGTTGTATGTCTTCATAGAACCAATCAACCTCAGCTTCTTCGGCATCAGTGGTTGGGGCATAAACTTGAATTACTGTGATGTTGAATGGTTTGCCTTGGATTTGTACTGAGATCATTCTATCATTTTTGAGATTGTACCCCAGCACTGCTTTTCCCACCCTTTTGTTGACTATGAGTGCTACTCCATTTCCTCTGAGGGATTCTTGCCCACAGTAGTAGATATAATGGTCACCTGAATTAAGGTGCTGGTGCTTTCCTATAAAGCAGGGGTGAGCAACGTCCAGTGGTTGGGAGAGGTACATTGCCCTGCTAGACCTTGCTGGGGGGCTGCCCCTGCTGCCCCTGTGTTGCCAAACTTTAGGGGTTCAATGGTAGCTGCAAGGAAATACAGCCAGTTTTTAAAAGCCAAAAGCACAGTTTGCTGCTGAATTTCAGTGCCACAGCATGGCAGTGCCACAGCATGGAGAAGCAGGGCTTTTCTGCTGCACACTACAACTTGTTTCAGCAGGAAATTGTGCTTTTGGCTTTGAAAGTAGGCTAATTTCCTTCTTTGGGGGAGAAGAAATTTGGCAGTGCAACAGCAGTGGAGGCAGTGGGGGCCTGCAAAAACGGCCAGGCGGGCCCCATGCAGCCCAGAGGTTGCATGTTCCTCAACTCTGCTATAAAGCCTTAAATTGCTTTGGGCCAGGATATCTGAAGCACTGGCTCTTCCCATTTGAACTTGCCTGTACACTGATATTATCTTTGAGGCCCTGTTATATGTCTCACAGTCAAAAGAGCTTCAGTTGGTGGGAATGCTAGATAGGACCTTTTCTGTGGCATCATCTCAATTATGAAATTTCCTTCCAAAGGAAGTGAAACTAGCCCCATCTTTGATAGCATTTAGGCAAGCTGTCAAAATATTATTTTATAGATAAAATAAAATAGCACTACACTTTTGAAACAACTTAATTGGCTCACAGTTAGTTTCTGGGGCAAATTCAAAGTTGTGGACCTTTAAAACCCTAAATGGTCTGGGCTTAGGAATGAAGCCAGCTGAGATCTTCATTCAGGTCCTGCTCCACGTTCCTCCAAGATCTGCAACAGAGTGAAGGTTTAGCTGGGACATGGTCTTTTTAACAGTAGCACTACAATTAGCTATCTAAGGGACCACCTGTCTCATTATGAACCTGCCCGTTATTAATATCTGCAGACAAGACCCTCTTGAGGACACCTTAACCTAGGGATGTACGAAAGTCACTTACCTTTTCGAAGAGTGACATTCGCGGTGGGGGAGAGGCGCTCCGTCCCTCCCCCTGAAATTCTGGCCGGCGGGGAGGCGCTTTGTCCCTCCCCCCTGAAATTCTGGCCGGGGGGGAGGCGCTCCATCCCTCCCCCCCCCGAATCCTGGCCGGCCGACTCCGCAAATGGCAGCGGCCGTAGCCGCCGCCGTTTGCGTCCCTGCAGCCAACCGTGATAGGCTACGTAAATGTTTACATAGCCTGTCATGGCTGATTTAAAATAAAACAACAACAACGCACATACGCAAATGGCGGTGCCCATGGGCGCCACCATTTGCATTCCTTATTTTGACATGTCTTAGTCTACATAAACATTTACGTAGAAGATGGCGAAAATAAGGGGAACGCAAATAGCGTAGCGTCTACGCTATTTGCATTCCCCTTATTTTCGCCATCTTAGTCTACGTAAATGTTTATGTGGACTAAGATGTGCCAAAATAAGGAACGCAAATGGCGGCGCCCATGGGCACCGCCATTTGCGTATGCGCAGTTCTTTTTTTTTTCTTTTAAATCAGCCGTGATAAGCTACGTAAACATTTACGTAGCCTATCACGGTATTTTTTAAAAATCTAACCGTGATAGGCTACGTAAATCTTTACGTAGCCTATCACTTTTTCTTTTTTTTTACTGGAAATGGCGGCGGCAGCAGCTGGTCGGAAGACCGCCACCAAACCACTGCTGGAGCCACCACCGCCAGGAAGATTTGCCCAAGATAAGTCCCGTCCCGGGGGGGCAGACCGTTCCACCACCAATTTCGGGGGGCCAAATGCGCTGGCATTCGGCCTCCCCATGATTCATGGCAAAATTCTCTGACATCCCTACCGTTACCCGCAGAAGCCCTTTTGTTAGGCATGCAAGAAAGTGTTTTCTCCTGTGTCACTCCCAAGCTATGGAATGCTGTCCCTCGAGAACTACGATTGGGTCCCACTCCCTTGGCTTTTAGAAAGAGTGTGAAGATGCATCATTTCAATTTAGCCTTTTAAATTATGTAGTAGTTTTAATATTTTATGTTTTACCGTTTTTAATGTTCTTGTTTTTTATTGTGTTGAGGTTTTATTCTTTTAAATTGATGGCTTTTTAGCAAATACGGAGGTACATAAACATTAATAATAAATAATAACAACAACTGGGAAACTCCATCCTTAGAGAAGTTTTCCCCACCCCCTCTCAGTTGACATTTGGGTGGCTCACAAAGGTTGTGCTTTTCCAGAGAGTCTCTGGGACTCTCTGAATTTGATGGAATGTGCCACTTGTATTACTTTCTTCCTATTACTTAACAAATGAGCTATTAGTTGCTGCATTTTCTTCATTATTTTATGATGTGGTTGGATTTTAAATTTAAGAGAGACCTTTTCTAGTTCAAAAGGCGGGATATAAAATATTTTAATAAATAAAAAAGGCAGGTGGTGCTGACATAACATAACTGTTTATAATGTAGAAATCTTGAGGGATACAAGTATGGAATTTTTGAACATCACATCAGAACATAAGAAGAGCCATGCTGGATCAGACCAAGGGACCATCTAGCCCAGCATTCTGTTCACACAGTGGCCAACCAGCTGTCGACCAAGAACTCACAAGCAGAAGCAGGACATGAGTGGAACAGCACCCTCCCACCCATGTCCCCCAGCAACTGGTGTACATAGGCTCATTGCCTCCATAATACTACATGGAGGTAGCACATAGCCATCAGGACTAGTAGCCATTCATAGGCTTTTCCTCCAGGACTTTGTCCAACCCCCTTTTAAAGCCATCCAAATCACTACATCCTGTGCTAGCGAATTCCATAGTTTAACTATGCACTGTGTGGAAAAAGTACTTCCATTTATCTCTCCTGAATCTCCCACCAATCAGCTTCATGGGATGACCCCAGGTTCTAATATTTTGAGAGAGGGAGAAAAATGTCTCCCTATCCACATTCTCCAAACCATACATAATTTTGTAGAGCTCTGTCCTTACCCTCCTTTTTTCCAAGCTAAACAATCCCAGCTGCTGTAACTTCCTCTCATAGGGGAGATGCTCCAGCCCCTTGATCATTTTAGTTGCCCTTTTCTGCACCTTTTCCAGTTCTACAATATCTTTTTGTAGGTGTGGTGACCAGAACTGGACCCAGTATTGCAAGTGTGTCTGCACCATAGATTTGTATTGGGCAGTATGATATTGGCAGTTTTAGAATCATAGAATCATAGAATAGTAGGGTTGGAAGGGTACTACAAGGCCATCAAGTCCAACCCCCTGCTCAATGCAGGAATCCAAGTCAGAGCATCCCTGACAGCTGGCTGTCCAGCCTCGTCTTGAACGCCTCCAGTGTGAGAGAGCCCACCACCTCCCTAGGTAATTGGTTCCATTGTCGTATTGCTCTAACAGTCAGGAACATTGCTCTAACAGTCAGGAAGTTTATTCTCAATTCCTTTTCTAATTATGCCTAACATGGAGTTTGCCTTTTTTTTTTTTTTACAGCGGCTGCATACTGGGTTGACATCTTCATTGAGCTATCCACCACAACCCCAAGATCTCTTTCCTGGTTGGTCACCGCTAGCTCAGATCCATCAGGCTATACTTGAAGTTGGGATTTTTAGCCCCAATGTGCATCACTTTATACTTGCTTACATTCAACCACATTTGCCATTAAGATGCCCATTCTCCTAGTTTGGAGAGATCGTTTTGGAACTCTTCACAATCCCTTTTTGTTTTAACCACCCTAAATAATTTGGTGTCATCCAACTGCAAACTTGGCCACTTCACTGCTCACTCCTAATTCCAGATCATTTATGAACTGGTTGAAAAGCATTGGTCCTAATACAGATCCCTGTGGGACCACTCTAGTTACTTCCCTCCATTGGGAGAATGTACTATTTATTCCTACTCTCTGCTTTCTATTCTTTAACCAGATACTGATCCATAAGAGCACCTGTCCTCTTATTCTATGACTGCTATGTTTGCTCAGGAGTCTTTGGTGAGGGACTTTGTCAAAAGCCTTTTGGAAGTCCAAGTAAACAATGCCTGCCGGATCACCTGTCTACATGTTTATTGACACTCTCAAAGAACTCTAAAAGGTTAGTGAGACAGGACTTTGTGGAAGCCATGTTGATTCTTTTTTAGCAGGGCTTGTCCTCCTTTATGCTTACTAATTTTATCTTTAATAATGCCTTCAACTAATTTACCCAGAACAGCCATTAAGCTAATGGGCTTGTAGGGATGTCAGAGAATTCCGCCACGGATCTCAGTGAGGCTGAATGCCAATGCATTCGGCACCCCGAAATCCATGGCGGAATGGCCTTCCACCACCCCCACCACCCGCGGATTCCCCCCCGGGACGAGACTTACCTGGGGCAGATGTTCCAGACAGCAGCGGCTCCAGCAGTGGCTTCGGCGGCGGCTGGTCTTCCAACCGGCTGCCACCGCCGCCATTTGCAATCTGGTCGCTTCTTTTTTGTGTGTTTTTTTTACATAGATGTGATAGGCTACATAAAGGCTTATGTAGCCTATCACATCTGGGTTTTTAAAAAAAAACGCGTATGCAAATGGCAGCGGCTATGGCTGCCACCATTTGCTTTCCTTATTTTTGGCTATGTAAATATTTACATAGACTAAGATGGTGAAAATAAAGGGGAATGCAAATAGCGCCCGCTACGCTATTTGCGTTCCCCCTTATTTTCGCCGTCTTAGTCTATGTAAATATTTATGTAGACTAAGACGACCAAAAATAAGGAACGCAAATGGCAGCGGCTGTAGCCACCGCCATTTGCGTACGCTTTTATTTTTTTTAACCCAGACGTGATAGGCTATGTAAGTCTTTATGTAGCCTATCACGGCTGAATACAGGGTGGCCAGCATTTGCGTCCCTGCTAGCCAGCGGCCAGATGTCTGGCTGCTGGAAGAACCGGCAGGCAGCTCTGCGGAGTCCCCGCGGAGCAGAGCCGGCCATCGAGGATTCCTGGGGGGAGGGACGGAGTGCCTCCCCCCAATTGAGGATTCCGGGGGGAGGGACGGAGCGCCTCCCCCCCTTCATGAAAGATTCTGTGAAACGGTAAGTGACTTCCATACATCCCTATGGGCTTGTGATTTCCAAGATCCCCTCTGGATCCCTTTTTGAAAATTATTGTTACATTGGCCTCTTCCAGTTCTCTGGTATAGAGGCTGATCTTAGGGACATGTTGCATTTTGGTTAGAAGATCAGCAATGTCATATTTGAGTTCTCTGGAAACTCTAGGATAGATACCATCTGGGTCTGGTGATTTATTTGCTTTCAATTTATCTATAAGGTTGAGAACTTTATCTTTTGTCACCAATAGTTGCCTCAGTTCCTCAGACTCCCTTCCTGGAAACATCAGTTCAGGCACAGGTGTCATGATTCCCTTAGCCCCCACTTCACTTCAGTGCCCAAACATACACAGACAAGAGGCTTCAGTAGGGATGTACGAAAGTAACTTACCTTTTTGACGAGGCGATTCGCAGTGGGGGGGAGGCACTCCGCACCTCCCCCCGAAATCCTTCTCTGGCCAGCTCCATTCCACAGAGCCGCCGGCCAGGGCTGCCCGCAGCCAGAAATCCAGCCGCTAGGCAGCCTTCCTTCCAGAAGGAAAAAAAAACACCTGTGTACGCAAATGGCAGCAGCTACGGCGGCCGCCATTTGCGTTCCCTTTTTTTCCTGCCGTGATAGGCTACATAAATATTTACATAACCTATTATGGCAAAGAAAAAAAAAGGAACGCAAATAGCGCCCACTACACTATTTGTGTTGCCCTTTTTTTTGCCGTAATAGCTTACGTAAATATTTACGTAGGCTAAAACTGCGGAAAAGAGGGAACGCAATTGGCGGTTGCCATGGCCACCATCATTTGCATACGCGGGTTTTTGTTGTTGTTTTTCTTGGCTTGCCGTGATAGGCTACGTAAATATTTACATAGCCTATCACAACAAAGGGCAGATGGCAATGGCGGCCGCAGCAGCCGGTCAAAAGACCAGCCGCCGCCACTGCCGCTGAAGCCGCCGCCATCCAGAACATCTGCCCCAGGTAAGCATCATCCCAGGGGGAATTTGGGGGGGGGCGGGGGGGGCAGGCCGTTCTGCCATGGATTTCGGGGTGCCGAATGCCAGTGCATTCAGCCTCAATGAAATCCATGGCAGAATTCTCCACCATCCTTAGGCTTCAGTCTACAGCTTTTAATCCATTACTTCACAGGATCATACAGATACAAATTCTCAGAGAAACTCTTAGGGATGGTGGAGAATTCCACCACGGATTTCAGTGAGGCCGAATGCAGCAGTGCATTCGGCCTCCTGAAACCCGTGGCTGAACGGCCTCCCACCCCCTGCCACCACGTGGAATACCCCCTGGGACGAAGCTTACTTGGGGCAGATATTTCAGCGGCAGCCGCTCCGGCCGCGTCTCTGGCGTAGGGATGTACGAAAGGGACTTACCTTGTCCCGCAGCTTGCTTCGCATTGGGCGGGAGGCGCTTTGCTTCTCCCCCCGAAGTTCAGGCGAGGGGGGGGAGGCACCCCGCCTCGCCCAGCCGAAATTCAGGCTGGGGGGGGAGGCGCCCCGCCTCACCCAGCCGAAATTCAGGCCGGGGAGTAGCGCCCCATCTCCCCGGCCGTGAAAGAAAAAGTGAAAAAAAAAAACCGTGATAGACTACGTAACGATTAACGTAGCCTATCATGGCTAGATTTCCAAAGTCAGCCGTGATAGGCTACGTGAATCGTCACGTAGCCTATCACGGGTGACTTTGGGAAAAAAAAGCGCGTACGCAAATGGCGGTGGCCCATGGGCGCTGCCATTTGCGTTCCTTATTTTGGCACGTCTAGTCTACATAAAGATTTACATAGACTACGGCGAAAATAAGGGCACGCTATTCGCGTTGCCCTTATTTTCCCCGTAGTCTACATAAATCTTTACGCAGACTAGACGTGCCAAAATAAGGAACGCAAATGGCGGCGCCCATGGGCCGCCGCCATTTGCGTACGCGCTTTTTTTTTTCCAAAGTCACCCGTGATAGGCTACATGTCGATTTACGTAGCCTGTCATGGCTGACTTTGGAAATCTAGCCGTGATAGGCTATGTAAATCGTCACGTAGCCTATCACAGGTGTGTTGTTGTTGTTGTTGTTTTACTTTTTTATTTTGTAATGGTGGTGGCGGCAGCTGGTCGGGAGACCTGCCGCCGCCCCCGCCCCCGACGAAATGCCGCTGAACCGCCGCTGGGACCTGCTGCCGAGAGGGACATTCGGCCACGGTAAGTCCCATCCTGGGGGGGCGGGGGGCCGGCGGAGAATTTCCCCAACACTTTCGGGGGCCCGAATGCCTCGGAGCTCAGCCTCCTGAAGATTCGTGGAGAAATTCTCTGCCATCCCTACTCTGGCAGCGGCAGCTGGTCTCTCGGCCAGCTGCTGTAGCTGCAAATGGCGGCCGCTGTAGCGGCCGCCATTTGTGTCCTGACAGGCTGCCGTGATAGGCTACGCCATTTGTGCCGCTGCTTTTTCCGTGATAGGCTACATAAGTATTTACATAGCCTATCACGGTAAAGGCAGCCACACAAATGGTGGCCACTACGCCATTTGCATAGCTGCCTTTACCGTGATAGGCTATGTAAATACTTACATAGCCTATCACGGAAAGAGCAGCGGCGTAAACGGTGTAGTAGCTGCCATTTGCGCCCCTGCTCTTTGCCGTGATAGGCTACGTAAATACTTACGTAGCCTATCATGGCAGCCTGGCAGGACGCAAATGGTGGCCGCTATGGCAGCCATCATTTGCAGCTACAGCAGCTGGCCGTGGCTGAAACTTCGGCTGCGGATGGCCCTGGCCAGTGGCTCCGTGGAGCTGCCACGGAGCAGAGCTGGCCCAGAGAGTATTCCGGGGGGAGGGACGGAGCGCCTCTCCCCCACCGTGAATCAAAGCTGTGAAAAAGTAAGTGACTTTCGTACATCCCTACTCTCTGTCTACAAAGATGCCTTTAGGGGACCCAAATGGAATTTATGAGAGTTGCCTGCTGTTTGAAGAGGGAAGTGGTCTCACTAGCCTAACTTAAGAGGGAGAGGTCCCTCTCTTCTCATGAGGCCTCTAAGTGCAGCTTCTCATGCAAGGCCAATCGGGTAGACCATCTAAGTTCAGCCCCTGCCTTCTCTCGCTTTGCTCTGCGTCTGAGCCTGGCATCTATTAGGTCAACCTGTTTGTTGCCTCTCATGGGGGGCATTGAGGAGAGCCATCTGTACGTTTGTATCCTGAGAAGCAGACCTACTCATATCTGGACTAGCCTGGGAAAACACCTCCCCCATGTCTGATGGTTCTCCTTCAGAATCTGAACTGCTATCCCACTCCCTGCACTCAGAAACACCCCTGACAACAGATATAGGATATATATGTCCTATATCTTCTGCAGTGAAGACGGATTAAAAGAATTCATTCAGCTTCTCTGCAATCCCATTGTCCTCCTTCAGTACTCCTTTAACTCCACTGTCATCCAGTGGTCCAACTGCCTCCCTAGCTGATTTTCTGCTTCTGATGTATTTAAAGAATTATTTATTGTTGGCCTTGATGTTGTTAGCAATGTGCTCTTCAAAATGCTGTTTTGCATCTCTTATTATGTGCTTGCATCACCTTTGTGCAAGCTTGTGCTCCCTTTTGTTTTCCTCACTTGGGCAAGACTTCCATTTTCTAAAAGAAGCTCTCTTTTCTCCAATAGCTCCCTTAACACTTCTTGTTAACTGTGTCAGCGACCTCTTGGACTTGGTGCTACCTTTCCTAACCTGTGGTATACATTTGAGATGGGCTTCTATTATTGTGGTTTTGAGTAATCTCCAAGTATTCTGAAGGGATTTAATCTTCTTGACTCCCCTTTTAACTTCCTTTTCACCATTTCCCTCATTTTAGAGAAGTTTCCTCTCTTGAAGTCAAAAGTGATGGTTGGACTTCCTAGGCAATTTTCCACTTAAATATATATTAAATCTGATAGCACTGTGATTACAGTTTCCAAGTGGTTCAACAACATTTGTATCTCATACTAGGTCCTGGGTGACAACATTTACGATTAAATCCAGTGTCGCTTCCCCTCTGGTAATATAGGCCCAATGCCATGTGTCTCAATGCCACTGAGGATGCATAGAACTACAGAGCTCAGAATTCCATTGCAAAGCATGTATTATTGACAAGTCATCCATGTCAGGTATCCACTGAACTTGTGTGGGACTGAGCAAAAGAAGAGATTCTATTGTCTTTGTTCTGCTCATATTACTGTGCTCATAATAAACAGCTATTGAGAAGATTTATAATTATTTAATTAACCTCCTTCAATCTCTTTGAAATGTGATAACTATAAATGCAAGAGGCAGATCAGACTTGGCCAGCACAGGAAGCAAGATCAAGAAAGCACACTTCTGAGGATGAATGTTCAGGCACAATGCAGCGACTTCTGTGTTTCTCACATACAACAGCAGAAAGAAAGGAGGTGTATTTGTAGCCATGCTATATTTGTTTTCTGCTACTTGTCACAATAAAAAAAAAATTGCAGTCTTATTGGGTCTGAATTGTGCCATAAATAAAAGAATTCAGAAAGAAAAGCTGGCTAATAGGCAAAAGAAAGTGCCGGATGTCAACTATTGATCTACTTGCTCATGGCTAGCTGAATACCTTCTGCATTAAGCTATGGTCTGGTGTAAGCGCTACCCAGAAACTCTTTCTTTACCATCATTCAAGATTAGAGGTTAGATATCACAACCAGTAAGTTCAAAACACAACTGGAATGTGGAAAGCTGTCTTATACTGATGTCAAGCCATGGGTCCATCTAGCCCAGTACTGTCGACACTGACTGGCAGCAACTCTCCAGGGTTTCTGGCAAGATTCTTTCCTCACCCTACCTGGAGAAGCTGGGGATTGAACCTGGGACTTTCTATATGCAAAGCATGTGCTCTACCACTGAGCCACGGCCCTTCCCCCATTTACTTTTAGACTAAGATCCTAAGTATTCTTTCTTCTTCTTGGTTCATTGCAATGAAGTATATACTAGGATTGTGCATCACAACTAGTGTCTGCAATCACAAATAAAGAGGCCAACACTAGTCACTAGACTGGAACTTGGCCACAACTTTATTTACATGCATAGGCAGGTTTAATGATCGTGTAAAAGAAAAGAGGGCCCCAGAGCCATTAGAGCTGGGCTGGCTGTCCATGCCGCATTTGGCTCTTCCATGTAGTTCCCATTTCAAGCAGTTCACCAAAATCTGCTGGGTGGTCCCCACATATCACCTGGCCTCAGATTTCCTGTCCAGACATGGCTGGCTTCATTTTATCTGCACCTCCCTTCTCCTTTACTTTCTACCTGCCCACCAAAGTTATGATGGTTATGCTCCATATGTACATATGATGCTGGCCCAGGGAAGGTGAAAAGCATGCACATCTTAGGCCAATCTAGAGGACATGAAAAAGTTCCTTTCCAGTCTCATTAGGGTGACCAGAGAATTGCCTGGGGTAACCCTAAAAACCTGAGGGTGGGTGGGTGGGTGGTTTTCATTGCTTGTGTGGCTGAACTGAGGCTAGGCCATGTGGAGTGAGACCTTATATAGGTCTCACCAGATTTCTCCCTACCATGTCCCCAATCCTATGAGACTATGTAATCTTGCATCTAGCAGGACTTCATTGATCTGGAAAATTTCACAATGACCAAGATCGCCAGCCAGCACAAGATCTCACCTCCCCTGGCCAGCACCGAGAAGGCCTCCCAGGTACAGCCTTTGTGACAGATCGATGGTGGCCCAAAGGCTGCAGGGACAGTGGGCTTAATTCCCTTCTCCTGAACTTCCAGCTAAGAGTGAGGTTTGGAAGGCTGATGGAAAGCAATGGGGTTCACTCATCCATGGTATCCAGAATCTGCAAAGGAACTAGTTGTCTGGGGAAAGTGCCCGCTCCAGGTTTTTGAGGTCCCTTGGGCAAGTCACCCTCAATGGGATTCCCCCCTCTGTGAGTATACACTCTCACCATAGTCATCACCAACTGCTTCTCAGCCTCTTTCTCATCATTGCCACTTGCTTGCTTGACAGGCAGAGAGCCAGTGAGCAAGCAGCCACCGGCATCTCCTGCTTCTCTTTCTTACCACCACTATTGACTGGGACAGAGACAGAGGCAGGAGAATAAGGAGGCTGCTATGGTGAAGAGAAGGAACAACTCCAGAAGCATCTTGTCAGTGGGCCCCAGCTAGGGTGTGGGTCCTGGGCAAGTGCCCAACCATGCCTATCCTTGACGCTGACCCTATCTGGGAAGCTTAAATACTGAAAGTGACCATTGGGAAGTTAGATGAGGTGGAGGGGAGCACCACATAGGCAGATGTATGCTTTCTATGGTTTACTTGGCTCCCAAAACAGCAATATCCACTGGGAAATTTAAACTTATAGGGATTTTTCATGTTTGTATGTATCCCAGTATCAAATGTCCTTGGCATAAGAACCAACCTGCAATGTATAGGACCGAACTAATGCTTGCTTATTCACAGCGGCTGTTGCCAGAGGCACTATCATGTGTGAGGGTCCCCCAAGTGAGGTGTTTTCCAGGGGGGTTCGACTACCTACTATACTTGTGGGGTTTTGTTTTACTTTTTGTTGGGTGGTGGGCTGTGGCATATTGGTACATTTTGATGTGCAGGTGCTCATCATGAGCTGCCTTCATTTGTTCCCCAGCTGACTGAACAGGCAAGGCTGCTGACTGCCAGTGTGCGCTGCAACGTAACATGCTGCACCAGCTCACTCTGAGGCAGCTGCCATGTGCCATTTTAATTTAAATCAGTACTCCCCCCCCCCGCAGTGAGAGTGGCAGTGAGCTCAATAATCAGATGCAAACTTTTGGGGCAGAGGACCGATGAGGGCACCAGAGTAGCAAGCTCACTGCCACACTCACTGGGGGGAGGGGGGAATGCTTTCAATTAAAACGATGTATGGCTGCAGCTTTGGCTGCTGGCACATCACTTCTCTTCCTTGCATGCCATGGGTTTCCACTGCTTTTGGAGTGCCACCACCTCTGGCGTTGTTGGGGGGCTCTCTGGGCTATCCCTGACATGTGGTGTCCCAGACTTGCACCCTGTGGTCTGGTGGTAACAACACTGCTAGTGTTGTTCAATGCTGCTACTGTGTATCATCAATAGCCTTCTTTGCTGCAGATGTGGTAGAGAGATTTTCTATCATCCTGTTTGTATGCTCTTTGAATGCTATACAAAGCACAATAAGAACTGAAATGGCCATATGCTGAATCTTTATGTATCGAACAGCCAAGTACAGAAATTACTTTAAGTCAGATAGGCAACCAATCCTCTGTGTCTGTCCAGTAGGACAGATGCTGGCTAGCTGACACCTTACTGCAAGTCAGCATGTTCTAGTGGCTTCATCTGTCTGGATATAGACCTGCATTCATGATATGGACAAGTTATTTTAAGCTTTTTAATATTAATACTAAAATTTTGCAGTTGCAAAATGGCGCTGGTGCAAGGGTCACTGTCCTGTCAATGAGTGGGACTGCACCCCAATCCTATGCAAGTTTGCTCTCAGGAGTAAGTCCCATTGAATTCATTTGGGTCTCACTCCAGAGTAAGCATGATTAGGAACGTTGCCCTTGTAACTTGAGTCTAATCACATTCAGGATATGTTCGCATCATTAGTCTCCATTAATCTTAAAGCTGAGGAAGTGCACTTCACTCTTTCTCAGTCCCTATATTAACTTTTTCATATGAAGCCACTGTTCTTGATTCTTGCTATACTCCCCCTATTTATTTACATTCAGGAACTGTGGCAGATGAGTGCTTTGGTCTCTAGGCCAAGGATAAACAATGACACCTTTCCTCCCAAAGGCAAGGAAAAATTTTGAATGGATCACTGGGATGTGTGCATCATTTTTACCAAGCAGCAAAGGAAAAGTCAAGGAGAGAAGATATGGATGTCACTCACCTGGGAAGCAAGGAATGACCACAGAGGGAGATGGAGAGAGGATAGCTTGATTGTATTCGTGGCTCCCAGATATAATATGTAAAAGCAGGAAGGCCACAATCATATGCACATTTATCTGACATCAAATCTATTAAACTCAGCTGAAGTTACTTGTAAGAAAATGTGTATGGGGCTGTAATAGGCTAATCACATGCAGCTAGTTTCTACTAAATGCATTACTTCAAGTCCTGTGTATCCCCAACCACAGTCCAGCTCCCAACAGAAACCACCCCCACTCTACAAAGCTGCTATCTTCACCAGGAAAGAAGCTCCCACTGATGGCAGTCACAGCTTTCTTCTCAGGTTGAATAGACACACCTTTGATTAAGACTACAGCAGGGAGGAAAAGATTGATCCTCCTCCCTGCACACCATGACCCCAAAGCCCCCCTGCCCCTCTCCAACACACACTTGGGAACCAATTTATAAGGGGAAAAAGTAATCATGGAAGAATGATCATGTCCCACTTTGTGGGGAGCTTTCTTGTGAGAGGTAGGGTTGTCCTACTGTGTCACAACACTGGCACATAAAAGTTGCTTTCTTTTTAGGGCACAAAGTATAAACAGCAATGACGGCAGTCTTCAGTGACTGCACTGGGATACAGAAGTAGATAACGTGTTGTCTTCTCTATTTGTTATCTTTTGCTCTTAAACAAATAATTGAAAGGTGATATCTTTATCATAATGGTGTTGTCTTGGGATTAGATGTAACATATATTTTAAAATCCCAATTTCTTCTTACTTGGGCTGTATCTATTTCTTGCATCTAAGTGAGGCCAAACTGGATACTATAGATTTCATCTTTCCAACATGTGAATCAATATATGACAAATGGCTACATTTAACTAAGGCTGAAATCCTATGCACACTTGCCTTCACTGCACTGAAGACAGTGGCTTTACTCCTAAGCAAACATGTATAGGCTTGCACTGCATGTTAGCAGGTATAGAATTTCCAGAGATCACTGCCGATACTGAATCAATTGTTTCTGGGAAAATGTGCATGGGTAACTTGCAAGAAAGAAAGATGTGAAATTCCACATTTGTTAATAGTTGACATTGTATGAACTTGTCATATCCTTTGAACTTCTCTGAAGCCAAAGGAGCAACAGTAAAGGAAAGAGAAGTTATTTACTCAGGTAGGATTTTCAGATACATAATATATTCTTTGCCATTGAATAAAAATTAGCAGTGATTTCAAGATAAAATACAACAGGAGGAGTAGTTTTCAGGGAAAGGTGACTAGTAATATCCAAGGACGCTGTCTCTTGAAACTGGACATGTCTTTGAAACTTATGCTCTCCTAGAAAAAAAAAGAAGGAAAAATGGAGGGGAGTTCAGAGTATACAGGCTTTCATCTACTCAGTGAGTGCTGAGAGAGAGGAAAGTTGACTGTTTCCCCCCCCCCCGTCTACAGTATTACAAATTATTTACCAACATCCATAATGAAGAGAAAGGCCTAGAAATTGAGAAAAGAAGAGAAAGGTATCCACTTCTCTATAATTAATTACGTCTTTACCTAACCTTTGATGTTGAGCTTTTCCCAAGGATTGTTCTTTGCACCCTAGGGCTACTTTTCTACAGGTTTAGTAGACCTATGTGCTTAGCCTTAGCTGGCTAGGTATCTAGGTACATAAATAGGCTTGCATCTGAGAAGCTGTTCCCCCCCACCCCATCATTGCTTCCATTTACCTGCAGGAATTAGATCCCAGATTAATGGGCCTTGCATCTTCTTCTCCACTCGGAATTGGGTGATTTCTTTGTTCTAATAAGGCGTGGCTGTAAAGAGAACGCATATCATCTTCTGAATCTTTTGTCAATTGATATATGATGATGGGACAAGCAGGGTGAGCTCTGCACTTTTACACTTATCTTGATGCAGAGAGGAATGATGGTGATTGGCTAACATGGTTGAAAGTGCAAAACTAAGAAGAATGCACACCCAGAAGATGATGGAAATGAGAGAGATGAGGAGGCCAAGAGGACTGGGCAAAGCTGTCTAGAAACCTTAGGGAGCCATCTGTTTCTTTGGGAAAGGGGGAGGAGCATTGTCCTTTGATACGAGCACTGAGGTAATAGGCTAGAAAAGACTCCATCTCTAAACCAAGCTCCTTTCAACAGAGACTTGAAATGTGTCATTGCTGATGTATGGCGTATCTGCATTCCATTAATTTGGGGAATCTGACATCTCACATAGTGCAACTAAATGCCAATTTCCCCATATCTTCAGAAGTGCCTCAATCTTTGCCATTCCTTTGTCCATCTGTATGGTCCACATGCACATTCCTGGTTGTCCAGTTCGCACTATTACCTTCATCTCCACAACATAAGGGATCCAGTGAAATTGATAACTGGATCCAGCAGAACTCTGAGTTCATACTGCTAATATCAGCATTGACAAGAAGAAGAAAGGAGACATCTTTGATATCAAAGGAAAAAGAGCTTTATTTTGGGGTTGTATTTAATATTTGATTGTTGCTTCTTTAAATATGCATTGTACAAAAGGGGACAGATAGGGCTACTGCTAGTCCCCTACCACTGAAAAATCTCTCAGCAAAGATGGCAGCAGTTCTTTGTAAACTGTTCAGAGAGCTTTGCTAGTGGGTGGTATAGAAATGTAATACATAAATAAAATAAATAATTGAGGGGAGGGGGAAGTATCTATGATCTTGCCCTTCTATTTATGTTTTCTGTTCTGTGCACACATCCTCAGGAAAGGAGCCAAAGCTAATAAACACATCTGATGTGATGAGACACTTGAAATATATGCCATCTGATAGGGCATTATCAGTTTTAAAAATAGCAAAAATGAAATACGGGGCTTTGGCTCATCATTTCTAAAATCAGAAAATGTTCCTGATAGATTATTGGCCCTGCCTTTCTTTAGGTGAACTGGTAATTTAGCTGAACTAGAGATGGGAAGCTATATAATGAAAAACATAAGCTGACTTCTTAAATATTGCTTATGGGAATTAGTGGCATTGGCACACTTTGGCTGATTTTTATGTTACTTTGTTGTAGTGTAAAACCCATACCCATTGCATGGATTTTACAATATGTCTGCATGGCAGTTTCACAGTCTATTGATTAAATACTGCTGAGCAAAACTGGAGGCAAGAGATCAGTTTTAGGATGGCCTGATAGTCACAATTGAATATATATCCCATCAAAGCAAAAGTTGTTGATGCCTTTAATGCATGAGTTAAATTAGATGAGAACCTATGGCCAATAAGGAATCATCATGGTATAGGTAAGACCACCAAGGCCAATAAAAGTGGCTACTTAACTTGTACACACAGAAACAGTTTGGCATAATCAAAGGATTATTTGAAGGCAAACACCACCACAGGATTTTATGGTAATGTTCAAGACAGGAACACTGACATCATTTAATAGCAGAAGATGAGGGTGACCTGGAAGCTGCAGGCAGCTAGTGTAAAATGCAGTGGCTAGGCTGCTGAAAGAGACAGCCTACTGGGAACATACTACACCAGTTCTGATGGAGTTGCACTGGCTGCCAATAAGCTACCAAACCAAGTTCAAGTTGTTTGTGCTGACATATAAAGCCCTACATGGCTTAAGGCCTGGGTACCTGACCAAACGCCTTCTCCCTTACGCAACTTGTCCAGATACTGAGATAGCATGGGGATGCTCTCTTGATGAAGCCACATTTGCCTGGGGTTCAATACACAGTAACCCAAAAGAAGGCATTCTGAAGTATCAATTTTGGAACTCTCTCTCCCCCTCATATATGGTTGGTGCCCAATCAGCACCAGCTGAAGACCCATTTGCTCACCTAGAATTTTGATTGAATTTGTGTTGCTGTGTCTTGCAAACTATTATTTAATTGTGCTGCTATTGTCCCCTATTTTACTTTTTATTGGTTGATGCTTGTATGACTTTACTGTGTTTTATTGGTTTTGTACCCTGCTTTGGGATTATTTTATAATGAGAAGTGGGTAATAAATTGCACAATAATAAATAATAATCAATAGAGCTTCTGCTATTGGGTGGTATAGAAATAAATAAATAAATAAATAAAATGAGTAATATATTTCACAGCTACTTCTACCAAATGCTGATTGCTACACTGAATATTTCCTATTTCCTTGCCTTCAGTAAAGTCAATAGGTGGCCTTTAGAAGATATAAAGACCTACACCTGATGATCTGTCATGAACATGACAAACCAAATTGAAATGCTGAAGGATGGCTGAGCACAGACAGAATATTCAAAGTAAGCCTATAAGAAAATGTGTGGGCATTTTCAAAAGATTCATCTCTATGAGGATCTATAGCTACCTTTAGCAGGAAGATGACTTGCAAGAATTACTGGCCTGCAGTATTTAAAATGCAGCATTAATCCAATTCCGTAAATGGTTGTGGAACTTAAATCAGCAAAGCACACCAGTCAGAAGACAGCTAGATGTTGAGTAAGTGAAACTACCTGTTACTTAGAGAATCTAATAGGCATCATATTGGATAGGATTAAAACAGACCCTGGTATCATTACCACTAAGTCTCATCACTGAAAAGGACCATAGAATCATAGGCGTTGGCAGGAACATCAAAGATGATCTAGTCCAGCCCTCTGCCAATACAGAAAATTCACTGCTACAAGAAAAAAAGTGGGAGGACCAGATGTCATACTGGGCAGTATTGCTTTGGTTGGAGCATGTGTATAGGATGCAATATGCATTTCTAGGGGGGAAAGATGTAAAACCCTGAATGCTGAAGTGTGTTGTATATTGTCAGACACAGTGCAGCCTTGGGCTGATTCTCATGTTACTTTTTATGCACAGCTGAGTATGAGTAAAGTGTAAAGGATGTGTATTTTTCATTGCCCCCCCCCCAAATACGCACAAGTAGGAGCCCATTCTATTGTGATTGGCAGTTTGTTAACTGAAGAGGAATAATCAACACTTGACTTGTGTCATCAAGAGAACAGCTACCTCTTTTGTTAGTGTGGTTGGATTAATCCCATGCAAAACATAAAGACAAAATTGCTGATCTGGCAGAACTGTGTTCTCAGAACCTTACTGTATGGCAACATGGATCACTTCTCTTTATCAAGGGAAAAACAGATTCATTTCCATCTTCACTGTATATACCAAATTCTTGACATTATCTGGCAGGTAAAGATCACAGATACATATGTCCTAGTCCAGGCCAACCTACCAAGCATTTCTTGATTATTCTCAAACAGGAGTTACTGTTTTGGTTTGAGCATATGCATAGGATACAAGATATATTCATAGAAAAAAATGTTTTATGGTAAAACCCTGAATGTTAAAAGATCCAGAGGTCAAAGTCCCAATATAAGGACATATATAAATGTGACTTCAAAGACTTTGTCAATGAGTGGGAAGCCTTGGTAAGTAATAAGAGCATCTGGCATCACAGACTCTGGCTTGGCACAGCAAGCTATGAGAAATGGCTCCAGAACAAGTTCAAGTGAAAAATGTGACCCCTGTATCAGCTCCTGTTAATCCAGAACTCCTTAACTCCTGAGGAAATATGATTCAAATTAATACACGTCATCAGAATGGACACTGCATGCCCACAGTGAAGATGGTTGATACATAGAGGGAAGAGGAATTGCTGTTTCCCCCCTCCCACACACACCACATGCACACACACCTATTTTGGAAGGTGTGCTATGCAGTTTCTGTATCAGCAATTCCGGATGCACCTTCTGGCTCTCTGAACAATGAAGCATGCCATGCTCAATAAACATAAGCATAACTTCATGGCTATATTAGAAACATAGGTTTTATACTGAGTCAGTATAATGGTCTGCTAGTGGTCCATCTAGCCCACTATTGTCAACACAGACTTGTAGTGGCTCTCCAGGCTTTCAGACAGGATTCTTTCCTAGCCCTACCTGGAGAAACTGGGGGTTGTACCTTCTGCACATAAAGCATGCGTTCTACCACTGAGTTACACCTCCTCCTCCCTATTACAAATGGCCACACCTATGTGGCTACTTACACATTTTTAATGGGCGTCTGTTTAAGATATTTCTGAACCATAGTTTTAATAGTTTTGTGCTGTTCAGAAAAGGTCCATGGAAATAATTTAGGGCCCCAGTAACATGTGGAACCAGGCTGAACGCAGAGACTTGGTGTCATGATGCAGTATGCAGGCAACAAGTTTAAGGTATTTTAAAAATTGTCCTATCTCCAGTTGAAGTCATAGGCACACATATGAAAAATGGTAGTACTGCATGGAGATACTCACCTATTCACATTGAAAGATGCAGCCAGCTAGTTAGATGTGAGATAATAAGCATCACAATGGAAATGGAGATATGCATCCAGATACGCATCCACATTGGCAATGTGCAGAGAAAACTGCTCATAAGTGCAGATCTCTTGTGGGGAACATGTTCACTGTGGTTCTAACAATCTGTTCACTATTCATTTCTCATGCCCTGTGTTAATTTGCACACTGCCATTACATCATTTGTCATTATTTCAGTTTATATCCTGCCCTTCCTATAAGGGGCCCCTTATAGACAGCCAAGCTGCAGTGATTCTATCTGAGATACTAGTGAGGATGGACAAATCTGGTAATCTGTCAGTTTTGGTTTCTCCCATATATTTTTAAATCACAAGTTATTCTTGTCCCGAATATGGAGAACTTTGTGAATATGGTTTTAATTCTTATTGAAACCAAACTGAAACAAAATTCTCACCTACCCCTAGATGCTAGCCTTATGCATGTGCTACTGCCCAGGGATGGGCAGACTTCAGTCTTCTGGGATCTACTTTGTCTTTTATTAGAATCCCTGAAATCCATCAACCAGAGCCTGGTTCTGAGCCCAGGAATTTGTTTTGAACCAAACGGAGCTCACAGTCCTTCCATACAAACATTTACTCTTGGTTACCCCCATGCTTTCTTAATTTTAGCAGTGTAATTCTGGGCTGGAAGAGAAATTTCATTGTTGCTACTGTTAACCAATTTGAAGTCAGAAATACTTGCTGATCTATTGCAAATCACTCAAAGATCTACCAATAGATCCACTTATGCTTCCTTCCCACACCTGGCATAGTACGCTTATGTGGAGTCACAAGAATGAGACCATGTTTCTGCCTGCCCTCCACCGCCCCATGTCATACTCCTGGGCTAGCTCCATTCCCAGCCTCCTGTACCGAGTGCAGAAGTCTGAATAGTATTGGGGCTCCATGGAACCTGGTAGTGAGACTGCCCAGAACATGTGGAACCCCAATGCACAAGCAGATGCTCATACATAGGACATTCTATTTGAGTTTGGGGTGGAGGTAGCCCACGAGTGCAACATCAGGGCCAGTAGCATGGCCCCACTCCTGTAGCTAATGTATGCTTAGGGCTACTGTTATTTCACTATAATAGAGGTTCAACACCGCTCGTTAGACAGGGGAGTGTGATGACAGACCATGGTATTGCACATTCCTGTCTAGATACTGTTTTCAGGGTCTACATGAATCTCAAAGCATTTCTTTGGCCATGAGGAAGGTCATTGCTGGAATGGTGTAAACTCTGAAGGCATCCTTTGACACTGGGCATATTTCCTAAATATTACTGTATAATAATCACGTGGCTTCCTAGGACCATTTGGATGGTTGTTTGTGAGACAAAAAGTGCAATCACTTCATTGATTTTAGTGATGACTTTATTGATGGTTTACCTGCCTGTTTATGTTTTATTGGTCTCTTATGTTTGTATTTTATGGTTAGCCATTCTGAGAACCATTTGGTGGAAAGGAGGGATACAAATTTAAGAAAGAAAAGAAGAACAAAGGATGGATGGAGAAAGGATTGCATCTAAATGCCTTATACGTGTGTAAATCCAAACAATGGCAGCCGAATGAAATTACAACACAGTAGTAACAACACTCCAATAATGTAACCTTAGGCTGAAAGCAAGACGGGGCTTTCATAACTATCTTGGTGTGTGCAGAGGAGAGGAAGCCAGCTTAGTCCAGATCCTACGCTTCCCGATGGGTATCTGGCTCCTGTTAATGTCAGTTCAGCAATCCTGCTTTCCACGTACAATAAGTGCTTATTACTTGTCACTGGAGTTTGGTCATCCGCTCGCCCCGCGTATCCCCCGGCGCGTCTTCCGTGCTCTGTAGTCTTTCCGTCTCTTCTCTTAGGCGACGTACGTAGCAAATTATCCTTTTAAGAAACTGTCGCCGTTGTTGGCTGCGCGGTGACCCATTTTCCCAGCGCTCGCTCGCTCGCTCTCCGCTTCTCGGTAGCTTCCAAGTGGGCGCCGTTTCAGGCCGCTGGGTGCTCGCCTAGTTCCCGATCGTCAATTCAAACAAACAACCCGCGGCCACTTTCAGAACCACCTTTGGACAGCGACTTCGCTCCTTCCGCACCTTTTATTCCTTTTCCAGGTCGCCCATTGGCCGGTAAGAAACGCCTGGGTGTATTTCTCATAGGCTCCAGTAAATGCCAGTCCAAAGTTGAGGCAGAGAGGGCGGGAACTGCAAGCAATAAGTCTCCTTCAAACACCGAGTCCCTCCTCAAACTCGCTCAACATCTTTCCTCTTGCGTCGGCGCCGCCCGTCGACAGGATGAAAGTCCAGGATACACCCTCTTCCATTCGAAAGCTGCAGCTGTCTGTCACGCTCTAGCCGTGAAAGGGGGAGGGCGCAAAAGAGAGCATGGCTGTGCGGCGGGGAGGGGAGGGGAGGGGCGGGGAGGGCGGCTAAGTCCCAGGGCGGGGCGGGGCCTGGCAAGTTGGAGGCGCGGCTATTGAGAAAGAGCGAAGCGTGGCTCGGAAGGGGGCGGGGACTCGTAGGGGAAAGGAGGGGGAGCGGAGCGGAGCGGAGCGGGGGGAGGAGGCGCGCGCGCGGAGATTGCCCTTGTGTCTAGAGCTGGCAAAGCGGCTCGTACAGCGGAGCAGTCTCCCCGCGAGCTGAGGTGAGAGCGCGCGCGCGTGCGAAGCAGCGGGAAGGCGAGGGCTGCAGCCGCCCGTCCGTCTCCTCCGTACCCAGACCGACCGGAGGAAGGGGGGGGGTGCGGGGAGGAGCGCTCTCTCGCGTTTCAAGGAAGAGGCAGCGACTCCTCGGAAGGCGGGAGCGGGGGTACCACCGTGCCCGCCCGAAGAAAGACGGGGTTGGGGGCCGAATTGTTTGGGAAGGGGAGGGGGAGCCGGCAGCCGCTCGCCCCCGTTGCATCCCCGCGCGACCCTGGTCCTCCTCTTCACCCCGCTGGATAGGCTGAGGGAGACACTGCGGCGGCGGCGGCGGAGGCGGCGGCGGCGGCTCTTGCTGGGGGGAGGACGAGCCCGGCGAGAAGAGGAGGAGGAGGACGAGGAGGAGGAAGAAGAAGAGGAGGAGGAGGAGGACGAGGACGAGGAAGCAGGGGTAGCAGCGGCAGCTGCAGGATTCTCTGCCTCGCGCCCCGCCAGCCCGAGGGAAACCCCCAGGATGCGGCTGAACCCGAGCGTCGTCTTGCGCTTATACAGCCTCTGCGGGATCCTCATACAAGGTAACACCCCCGCCCTGTCGCCCCCTCCTCCCCTTTGCCCCCCGCCCGCTCCCAACTTCGGGCTGTGATGTGCGTGCGTGCGAAGGCTGAGGTGGGGTAGCTGGAGGGCCGAAGAGGCGCCCTCCCCCTCCCCGTCGCCACTGCCTTGGGAGGACTCCTCCGCTGACCTTATTCCCACTCCTGTCGCCTCCTCCCTCTCCAGAGACTTGCCCCCAACCTGCCCCTCATTTGTCTGAGCATCTTGAATCTCTCCCTCCCCCCCGCCCCCGCCACCTGCCCGCCGCCCCTGTGCCTCATGTCTGGCTTCTCTAATCCTGGGCTTCCTTCTTTCTTTATCTCTTTCCTTCGCCTCCTCCTGGCTCCCCGTTCCCTTTTCCCTAATTCGTTCTATCCATCACCCTTCGGCGCCCTCTCTCTCTCCTCCTCCAGCACCACTTGTACAGCGCTTTCCATCCTCAAAGTGCTGCACAGACATTAATCCTTCCCTGCCCGCCCTTAATAGACCTTCCCTCGTGCCTTCCCCCCACCCGAGTCTTAGTTGCAGACCCCCCCCCCTCAACTCCTTGTAACCTTCCCGTTCAGCCGTGCTTTCACCCTCTTTCACCCCATCGAATATGCCCATAAAAGTGAGAAGGGGAATGCAGTGAGAAGAACAACATGTGCACTGCAACCCCATCCCAGGGGTGTAAAATGCTTTAACGCTGAGCACTGGTAAAGAGGAGGATAGAGAGACTATACATGTGTAGCTTACTGGGGAAGGAAGACTTAAAGATGAGCAAAGCTCGTTTTCCAAAACCTCTCCCTCCACCCCACCACATAACCTGCAATATGGAATGCATTCTTCTTACAGCCCCTTCCCAGTCTGAAATCTTTACCATGTATTATTTGTCCCCTTGTTTCTCTTCCTTATTTATGCACCAGTAGCACGAATACTGACCTCTCAAGTGAAATGTAACAATTGCAGTGGAGAAATATGTAGAAACTGGTGTCCTTATGCAAATCGATGGTTGTGGAAATATTTGGATGGAAGTAAGGAGCGGAAAGCAAGGCAGCAAATTTCCAGCTCCCAACACTATCTCCTTCACCCCTTGAAAATTGAATTAAATGGTGATGTGTATTAAGGAGCCAACAGAGAGACTCTGTCATTCCTGAGAGAATGTGGCTGTGGTGCTGGAATGTGCAATGAGGGTAATGGATGTGTGTGTGCGTGAGAATGTGTGTGTCTTTATGGCTGCAGTGTTTGAGTATGTGGTTGAGAGATGCTTTTCCTGCCCCTTTCTCATCCCTTTTCCCACAGCCTAGGGAATAATGAGGTGGCTAGATACCCAAACGTTTTGGGATGAAGGACTCTTGAGTGCTAACAATCGTCTAGATAGCTTTTGGAGGCTCTGAATGAGGTCAGGGAGCACCAGCAACTTCTCCATGTTTTCCTCAGGATGGTTGGTGTTTTCCCCTACCAGGATCACTGAGGGCAAAGAATTGTCTCCATCTCTCTGTATTTAGGGAATTCATAAAGAGCTAAGTGACCTTGTGGTATTTCTCCCCACCCTCACTCTTCAGCAGCAGCAATATAAAGTTTATTGTATTTCGTGCTTGCATGCACTTGCAGTATCATGCAATGAGGTCTCTGGGGAAGGCAGTGGAAGCTTTTCCTTCCCCCACCCCACATCCCCAAAAGCAGAAGTAACCTTTCAAGTGAGCCTGTGACTTGGCTGTATTTGGAAACCTGTATGCAGCCCCTGCTTCATCTTCTGAGGAAGTAGGGTGTTTAAAAAAAAAAAAAAAACACAGTGCTGAAAGGAGGTGGAATGATTGTGTTTGGTGACTGCAATGATTTTATATGGCTATTTGCTTTCCTTACTGATCTGTGTGAGCTGCTGGGAGTCATAGCACAAGGAGCGGCTTTGGTGCTGCTGTATTTATTTATTGGGGACTTTGGCAGGTGGCACATGTATGGGGTTGCCTCTCTTCTCATTACATTTACATGTGAACGGTCAGTTCTTTTTGCTGCAAAAGGAGGGGAAAGCTCGCTTTATTGATTTTCTCAGTATAATCGTGGTTGCTTCTTGTGAAGGAAAACCTGATATTTATAGGATGGAGTCAGCTGCATTCAGTGCATATTGTGTTTAACACTAAACTGCTAATTTAAAATTGTATCTGTCTGCCTGTCTAGATATGTGTATTTTTAAACACAGCAGTTCAATGACTGTGCCAGGAAAAAATTGCACCACTGCAGGCAGCATCAGGTAAAAGAAAAATGCCATGCAAGAGGTTGCTTTTTGGTATTGCTTGCATGGAGGTAATCAAGATGGGCCTTTCCAAATGGGAAGAACAACCCATTCCTTGTTATATCACCTAACTGGTACTTTTCCTACATTTTAAAATGTGTGGTATTTGGGGGTGGTGGGTGGTGGCAAACCTGCCAGTTTTATTTTCAGCAGCAATAACAGGTCAAGCATTCAATCTTACAATTCAGTCATTCTGGATGAGAAGGCTGCTTTATAAAACAGTTTCCTGATCTCCTCCCTTATAATTAAAAATTAAGTGAGTGAAAACTTCTGTATATGTAGAAGACTGAGTAGTGTGCCCTATTTTGAGCCTTTCTTTGTATAATGGGAATAAAACAATGATGGCAGAGGAAGTATATGCATATTGATAAGAAAAGTATACCTATAGTATACCTAGTAGATGCATACTGTTTAAATACTTCTTAAGTTCCCATTCATTCCATATATTCTCTTTATTTTGTCACTGGTTTGGCATTAATTGTAGGTTTCATATAGTGTATGAATGTACTAGGGGTGTTCTGCCAGCTTAATTTTCATTCCAAACTTTTCAACAGATCAGTTCAAAGTTCCTTTAGCCTGTCCTTCATGCATCCCAACCTCAGAGTCTGTTCTGCAGGATGTATCCTCTAGACATAGAAGCACACTACTTAAATCCATTCCAAACTCATGTTTTGAGGTAGATGGCTGCTAAAAAGGTTCACCCTTTTTCTTGAAGGAAATCTAAATCTTTTTAAATGTATGGCCATCTGGCTCCCAAATAACTTAAGCAGAGGTAGCTGTATTAATTTCAGTGGGCTTTTTGGATTAGTTTTTTTTTTTTTTAAAGTAATATGTAGTGGCCAGATTTTTATTTAGGCTTGAGAGTGTGTAATCAAGGAGGCCTATATAGAACAGTATGATGAGATAATGGATCTTCTGCATTTGCAAAGACTGAGCTTTTGTACAAAGTAGAAAAGTATCTATGTTAAAGGCCTTCCATGTCAGTTAATGATATTGGTACGGAGGACAAAACATTACTGTAAGATTTTGCTTAGTGAGGCTAGAAACAGTCTTTGTCTCTAGGTTTGAATATGACTGTGATGGCTAGTTGCAGCTACTACAGGCTGCTGTAAAAAATAGGGCTTCCTGATTATGTGTGAAGCCCCACCCACACAACCCAACTCAGCATTTTGTTATGTTTATTCACAATTATACTTAACTGTATTATTTTTACTAAATAAATTTGCAAAGCTAAAATTTTGGAATTGTTAGTTATTTTATCAGTTCTGCAGAATGAATTATAAGCTTATGCACAATCTAAAGCCAGTCATTAAATTAGTAATATACTTTTAAAAGCAGTGTATTGCATAATATGTGGTAATGAAATTGCAGCAGTAAATATATTTCACTGTACTTCATGAGTATAGAGGTGTTAGAAATTGTCCCAGAATTGTAGCTGCTGTAGCCCCCTGCTGTGTGATAATGCAAATGGCATCTAATGCTTTAATGTGCTGTGCTTTTGTGAAAATACTGGGTAGCGCTGTATTAGATGCAGAAACTGTTACTCAGCACTTCACAAGCGCTGAGTAAATATTTCATAGAGCAATTCCTACATCTCCTTGAGAAAAAGTGTGATTGAAGTGAAAATTCCAGTGAATGATTGTCAGTAGATGACTGACTAATACTGGGTTTGAGTTTGATTGTGATATGTCCTTTCAAAACATATTACTGATAAGTATGTGAATCAGAAACATGTTTTTTTTTTCTTAACATTAAGTAGAGACAATGAGTTGGTTTGAAGGCACTCTAGACATAATGTTGTGCTATAGAACCACAGTGTTGTGGTCATCGTGATCTTCTGACCTAGGCAATATTTAACTTATCTAGGAATATTTTAATCTGTTTCTAGTACTTCTGTCCTTTCTGTTAACTGTTCTGTCCATTTAATATCAAGAAAAAAATAAAAAAATATGCACATTTAAGGCAGCAGCTCCAGAAATGTCACGTTTTTTAATAAAAAAATGAAAATAATTTTACAAAGTGGTAATAAATGAACACACACACACCTTGCAACCAAATCTCTGCAAATTTACTTGGAAGTAAGTCCTACTGATTTCACAGGGAATTTCTAAGTAAATGTGGATAGGATTGAGGCCTTAGTGTAATTAGATGCAATGTCAAATTAGTTAACTTGAAGAATGTTAATTAGATTCAAATATATGTACATAGTGCAGATGGTACAGTGCTACCATTGATGTACAACTGAAGCAAATTCATAGGTGCAATCATATCTATAGGGTGTGGATTGTACCCATTATCATGTCTTTGAGGGATGCACATAAGTTAGTAATGGTTTTTCTATTGGAGATTTATGATTACTGTTGTTGTTGTTGTTGAGTTGTTCAGTCGTGTCCGACTCTTCGTGACCCCATGGACCATAGCACGCCAGGCCTTCCTGTCCTGCGCTCTCTCCCGGAGTGTGCTCAAGTTCATATTCATTGCATCGGTGATGCTATCTAGCCATCTCATCCTCTGCCATTACGTTCCATGGGGTTTTCTTAGCAAGAATACTGGAGTGGGTTGCCATTTCCTTCTCCAGTGAACCACATTTTGTCAGAACTCTCTGCCATGACCTGTCCGTCTTGGGTGGCCCTGCACAGCATAGCTTATGGCTTCACTGAGTTACGCAAGCCCCTTCACCACAACAAGGCAGTGATCCATGAAGGGGATGATTACTGTAGCTGGTCATTAAATAACATCACTTTCCTCTGTGTTTTTCTTTTCTGGTTGTTTTTGTGGTTACATTTCTTGATGTTTGCAGTTACTATTTTTGAATGTCTGCTTACATTACATGTTTTTTTCAGGCCAGACCTTTCATGAGGTCAGATGAAATTTTATTGGCCAAAGCATGTGCTTCTCACATCAGTTGAGCTGCACCTGTTTGCTTGAAGTGTGACTCTTGCCTTTATGGTATCTACACATCTGGGTGCATGTTTGTGTGTGTGTGTGTGTGTGTGTGTGTGTGTGTAATGCAAACATTTCATCAATTGTCTCACTCATTCTGGGATTTTTTTAACAAGTAATGTAGAAAGGAGGGGGGGAAGCATTTCTTACCATAATGGAAGCTGGCTATAATTGAGTTTGTTCGACTAATAAAAAGTTACAAAGCCTTAATGTTTTAAGTGTTGTTCTGATTGAAAATATAGTGTAAATAAGTTCTGAATCACTGAAATGTGACATGGTGTAAAAGAGATGCTTTAAGCATATGTGTCCCTTGTGGTATTGTTGTTAAATGTGATAAATGCGACCCTTTGTCACAAATGTGACCTCTCATTTTTTATGTTCTCTGAGTATAACAATGGGATTAGGTCCATGGAGTTGGTTGGCATTTCTGGGAGAGGGGATTTATTCAGATAAGATCCTTAAAGTATTTCCTGTTTGCAAGGATAGCTTCTGGCTCCTAGGGGCCCTTTAAGGACCATAGTCCATGGCTTCTCAAATGTTCCCACCAAAGACCTTTGATGTTGTCACTGGGCCACTGGTTCACTTTGTTGACTTGTGTAGGCTATGGCTATACTATGGTAATACCTGCGGCAATTATGCATGATTTGTATCATCACCTAAAACCACAGCTAATGAGCAATTTGAGAATCTTGTTTGTGTGACCTTGCCTAGCTCCATGATCTAGATCATCTCTTTCTGATATCCCTGATGGAAGGAAAGCATTATAGTAAGTTGATTCCGCTGCTGCCTCACCCATTGCTGGCCCTCTTAACCACCCTTCCCTAACATGGTGCCCTTCAGATGTTTTGGACAACAACTCCCATCAGCCCCAGTTAACATGGCCAATGGTGAGGAATCGTGGGAGTTGATGTTCAAAACATCTGGAGGGTATAAGGTAGGGAAACCTGCTCTAAAGTTATCCATAAAGCCTTTGGGGAAATGAGCTTGTAGCCCGCAAAGACAGGAATTGGCTAAAGGGTCTTGTCATTTTGCATCCTGTTGAGTAACAGATGTTGTTTTTAATAGTGCTTTATGACAAGAGCTGATGTGCATGTTGTCCTTTCATTGGAGCTAGACTGTCAGTTACATTAGTTTCTGTTTGACTCTCATAGGTGACCAGAGCAGTGGGAGCAAACGAAGATATTGCTGGTGTCCTGTGTCTTCAGCTCCCCTGGAAAGTATTGTTGAGCCAAGTATTTTACATGGCTTCTGTGGCAACCACAAAATGAGAATGGGGGACAAAAGCAAGCTTGGCCTTAAATTAGTAGGAGCTGTAAATCAACAGTAAGGAAAACTCATGTTTTCCATTCAGATGCATGTGCAGATAGATTTCTTTCTACACATGCATCTGAATGGAAAACATGAGTAAATTGTAATGTGGAAGATATGTGGACCATTAAGTAGCATGAATGTGTCTTAATATGTACACCTTGTGGCTGGCTCTTATATTTGTATGGCTAAGTGCCCTATATTCACATGGTAGAAAATGGTTGTGAAATTATAAGATAACATGTGATGGAGGTATTCCGCACTTATATCTGTACATTACTAAGCTTGAATTGTGATATCTGCAGCATTGTCTGCACTGATTGGCAGCTGCTCTCTTAGGCTGACATTTTTTTCATCACCTGCTACCTGATGCTTTTCATTGGAGATGCCAGATTGTGGGACCTTCTGCCAGCAAAGCATGTACACCACTGAGTTATGACCCCTCCCCATAGCTAAGAACCTTGTGTTTAATATCTAAGCAAATCTGAACAAAATCAGAGGCATTGCTCTCAGCTTTTTATCCCAGTTATGTATACAAATGCCTGTTTAGGCAAAACTATACAAAAGCCATCCTGCAACAGATTTTTTTAAGGCCCCAAGGAATGATGCAGTCTCTAAGATATCCCACAAGTCAAGAGCTCATGGGCACCCTTGAGTGTTGGTGTCAAGGGAACTATGCAGCTCCTTAGCTTGGATGGCTGCTTCAAGAAATGAGAAACTGCTGGCAGGACCATTGACAGAATGAACTAGAAAATCCCCAAGAGACATCAGGAAGCCATCTGAGTCCATATACCATCTGGTTGTAAGCGCTTTTGGACAGAAAAGTAGCCTGATCAAAGGGAGTCTGCCTTCAGCACAATTAAGTTTAGTGCATTAACCTAGTCCTCCTCTGGAGTCTTTTGTAGACTTCTTTTCATTGTTTAGGATATTGATGGAAAATATACTTTTTGTGGGCAGTTGCAAGGACACACAAAACCATAGGTTCTTTTCAAGAATTGAAAAAAATATATAAAAAAACTGTTTGGACTCACTCTTAAAAATGATAAAAGGTGTCCCCAACCAGTCGTGTTCGACTCTAGGGTGCGGTGCTCATCCCCGTTTCTAAGCCGAAGAGCCAGCGCTGTCCGAAGATGCTTCCGTGGTCATGTGGCCGGCATGACTGAACACCGAGGCGCACGGAACACTGTTACCTTTCCCCCCGAGGTGGTACCTATTTATCTACTTGCAATTTCTTGCTTTCGAACTGCTAGGTTGGCAGAAGCTGGGACTGAAGACGGGAGCTCACTCCGTCACGCAGCACTCGGGTCTCGAACTGCTGACCTTCCAGTCTGCAGTTCAGTGTCTTAACCACTAAGCCACCGCGGCCCCTTTAAAATGATAGGCCATATCTGAATCACACATGTGGACTTCTGCTCACACAACAGGATTCCCCTTCCACCCTTCCCCTCCCCTCCTCTGCACCCTTCCCTGTCTTCCAAATCCAGAATGTCACCCTCCAGAACAGATTGCATGCAGGGGGGAGGGGGAAACTGTTTGTTAGCCGTGTTCATTTCGCTAGTGGGTGGACACACTTGGATACAACCATAGCCAATATACTCTGCAAATAACTTTGATTCAAAGGTAGCAGTATTACTTATGATAGTATTGTTACTGTGTCTGGTTGGATTAGTAATTCATCAGTATTAGTAGGACTTAATACTGGAAAAAGTGTTTTCAAATGTTGCATACAACAGAATATCTTCAGATATTTGTTCAAATGGGATATCTGCCAAGCATATTATTCCTGTAACGTGGTGGGAAGGCCTTTGTAAAACATAACCTATGATGCCTCTTGTTTCTCATTTGCCCCAGTTTCCTTCCATCTTTTCCATCTAGGAAAACAAACAAGTGGAAAGAATTGAGGAGCTTCTTCCAGTTCATGCAAACCTTCTGTTTTTTGAAGTCCACAAAGTTCAAAGTGAAAGTTCAGTGTCTGAAACTATGTTTGTTTCCATCACTGATTACATAAGTAAACTTGAATTACACTATTGCTTTCAGTGATATATTATTTACTGTGATAGATATAAATCAAATAGAGAAATATGGATACTTGCTGGGCATAATAGCCTTGACAATATTATCAAGAACAGGATAAGCAGAAATCTGAATAAACAAGTATGCCTTCACATACTTTACACTGTTATGGAACCATGAAAAAGGAGTAAATTCAGATAAACAATGCTTGGATGATAGAGCAGTTTCTGTAACTTCTAATTAAAAAATGAATGTACTGTGTGGTATATCTAATGTGACCTCTCTTCAGCAATTTCAGTAATTTTTCTTATTCTCTTCCTCCAAATTTCATATACTTCTCTCTGTCTTCAATGAATTGCCCTGTTTTATCCAACAGTCTTTGTGAGCCTTAAGTCGTCTACTTGTACTTAGTAAAGCTCTCTGCCCCAGTAGCTTAAAAATGTCTGACAGCTCTGAGAAATTTTAAGGACAAATTACCTCACAGTGTCAGTTGCAGTACATGCTTAGGGATAAATATCTGAACAAATGGAAAATACCAAACTGACCTACATCTGCTGGATTATCATTGTGTTAGTGGACCTATTTCTATTCCTGCCATGTAATATGGAAAGGGACTGCACTCACTATTCCCTAACTAGAAAAAATTCAAACTAATTAGTTGGGAGTATAAGAAATCAGTGCCTAAATCAGATGTAAATTTATTTAAAGATTCATCTCATGTTGCACAACAAACATTTTTGTTCATAGTATTTTCATAGTATTATGGCAACTAGGACTAACGGATAAATAGTGTTCTGTCCTAGCCATTGAAATACAGTTTTTACAGGCTATAAGAGCAAAGTTAAAATAACTGAACAGAATATTAACAAATACGTGGTGAGTGCTGATAGCTGTGTAGCCAAAACAGAACACTGAGAACTAAGATGAAGGTATTGCTATACTCTGGGTAATCTAAGGTTTGCAGAAATGAAAAAGTATTATTTTTTTAAAAAAAGACTAAACTGGCAAACAACAAAACCCAAGAGCTCAAAAAGAACTGAGCATGTTCAGTAGCCATGAAATATTGAGTGTCACATGGGGAAAAACAGAAAACTGTGTTGGCGTGTGTGTGGAGAGGAGAGCCCTGAACAGAGGTAATGGCTAGCTGCAACCCAGAATAGGAACACTCCTGTTATGAGGGAGGATACACAGAAACATTTTGTTGCATGTCTTACTTGTACTAAATAAAAGGATTGAAAGTATACACACACACACACACACACAAATATATATATTCTATTTCTTAGTTGGTTGAAGCTGAGCATCCTATATGTAGGATAAGCCAGGGAACAGCAGAAGATTAAAGCAGGTCAGTTTGGCCTTAATCCCTGAAAGTTTCAAGCAATCATAGCCAGTCCCCAGCGGGCCCTTTATAGGGGAGTTGGGCAGTTGGTCTTCCCACATCATAGCATCAGAGATCTTATCCTTTTTATGTTAATCCAGCCCTATTTTTCTCAAAGTAGCGTGGTCCATACATTATTAATAGGTGTGGTCTTTTGGTGACACCTCACTGCAGCTGGGAAGTGGTGGATGATCCTTATGTTTTCAGCCTAACACATTATGTGGGGATCATAATAATGGGATGAGACTGACCTGAACTTGCAAAAGGGGAGTATATGCCCAGTAGAAGCTAAATAAAAAGCTTTGTAGATGTGTTTATCCTTCCATTTAAAAGAAATTCTTTAAAATGTTGCACTACACTGAAATCCTGTTGAACTTTGCATACTTAACCACTTTCCTATTAAAATTGCCACATAATTCTAGAGAAGTTCACCTGAATGAATTCTTCCTGGTTGTTAAAAAGTTAGTTTAAAATCTTTCTGTGTTTAAAAAAAAAAAAAAACTTTCAGTGCTTGGGCAGGAGAGAAGGCCAATGATTCCACTGTTGTGCTGTTATTGCTATTTGACTGGTTGATTAACAGTGCAGTCCTATGCATGTCTGTCTATTCAGATGTAAGTCTCAATAAGGTCAATGGACCCTACTTGCAGGTAATACCTATGGATTGCTACCTATGAATCATAATGTCAGCTGCTTGAGAACTCAGTGAGGGCTAATGAATGGATATACATTTTTGAATGAATGAATGTTGTTGTTGTTGTTGTTATTTGCTCTGAATTGCCTCAGAACAGGACTCAGGACTCCACGGGAGTAATTGTCTTTGTTACACTCCTCTCTCACAAGTATATAGATAGGTGTACACATACCCATTTCATTGGGTATAAGATGATGCAGGATCACACTGCAAACACTGAAGACCTGTATACTGGAATATTTGTACCTCCATTTTGGTTTGTAATAAAATTCTAATATGATAGTTGTTGTTTAAAAAAGGAGCTTCCTCCCTCTGTTCACTGCTCTTTCTGACACATTTTTCCTTTACTACTCATTACACTCCTCACAATCTCAGCACCAGTGGCGCTGAGCAAACAAACTTCCACTGTGTCCTTTTCTCTCCTTCCCAGTACCTCTCAGTATGAGAGTGTCTCTTGCACCACTTGGCTCAGGTTGGAAAGGCAGTGACAGCTCACACTCTGAGCAGTATGTAGTGCTGAGAAGTAACAGGAAGGGAGGAGGCAGAGGCTTATGTGATCAGCACTGGCTGATGGTGGCAAAGGAACTGAGAAGTGGAGCACACAGCTCAGTGTGTGTAAGGGCCTTCTGAGGGCAGGGGATTTATGATGCTCACCAGAAGGGATTTTGTTGTTGTTGTTCCAATTTTTAATGCTTTTAAATGTATGTCATTGTTGTTTTATTGACTGGATTTTCCCTTGTGCTACATTTTATTATTTTTAACCACGGAAACCTATGTTAAAGGACAGTACAGAAATCTGTTACTAAATATATAAATAAAGAAATGGTGGCTGTTTGCAGTTTGTGTATGTATGCGTATGCTTGTCCTGTATATGTATGGCTAAAATAAGCTGAATCATGTAATGAACAGTATGGGAATATTGTAAAGGACATCAGGATACTGCTAAAAATATATGTAAACCTATGTGTCTGGTATGATAGCAATAAGGTGCTAGAATAGAATTAGCAGGTAACACTAGTAACATTAGCATGTGTCACCCTCTGCACCATCGCTGCTATGCTTCTGTTTAGAATTTGGAATACCAATGTGCATTTCCTTCCTAAATCTGAACTTTGCAAGCCCATAGGGGGGAAACAGTTCAGAATAAAACAAACTTTCTTGTATATTGGAATTTACAGTAATTGGTGTAGCTGGAGTTGGCAGCATTACTGTGAGAGGTGCTCAGTCTGCCCCTTTGCTCCCTCTTCTGCCACAGACATGTGTGACTCTTGTTTTCCTGCTACGTTTTCTACTCTCCTCCATCATCAGCATGAAAAGTATCTATGCATAAGAATTATTACTGACCTCTTGAACTAGGACCGTGCATTGCTTTGGTGTTGAATCTGAATACCGAAGCGAATCGGGGTGCTCTGGGGGTGCCTCTCAGTGAGATCCAAAGTGGATCAAAACAGCACTGAGGCACTCCAAAGTGAAGTGGGTCACTGCTGCAGTGCCTTGGTTTGCCTCGGAGATTCAGAGCTGATGCCTTCTGAAGCCCAGACAACCTGTCTCTAAATGTATCAACTTGTGAAAGATCAGGGAGTGGGAGAGGAGGAGGGAGGGGGAAGGGGAGAGGAGGACGAGGGAGTGAGCTTTGGTGAATGGCAACTGTAGTTGCCAAATTAGGGCTGAACTTAACCCAACTGTCTCCAATTGGTGACAGTGGTGGAGGAGCCTGGGATACTGTATATATTGGAGAAAGCCTGTGTTTGTTTCGTTGCAAGAGAGAGACTTGTTCGGTGGTGGTTACAGCTGTTAGAGTTGGTTAGTTAGTTGGCTAGATCTGTGGGATGTGTGTGTGTTATTGCAGCATTGTTCTTCGTATTCTTTCCCACCCAGCCCTTTTCAATTCAACTATTCCCTTTCTTTCTTTTCTAGATTGCTTATTTAAAAAAACAAACCAAAACAGTACTTTTGTAGTTCAGTTTCCTCCTTTTGCCTTGTTCTTTGCCCCTCCCGGCCGCCCTTCTGAATTATTCAACCATTCTTATTTGTTTTCTCTTTCTTTCTAGATTCTTTGTTATAAGAAAAAAAAATGATGTGTGTGTACAGTCCCCTAACTTATTGGTGTTGGGGGACTTCAACGTACATTCAGAGGCCGTCCTCATAGGGGCATCTTGGGATTTCATGGAGACCATGGCTTCCTGGGAGCTGCACTCTATTCCAACTGGGCTCACCCATGTAGCCAGTCATGCGCTAGTCCATGTGTTTGTTTCTGGACAAGCAGGGAGTGATCTGGAAGTCAGGGGTATATCCACCCCCCCCCCCGGTCAGATCACTGTCTGGTGACATTGGACTTCTCGGTTCCACAACCCCTCTGCAGGGGTGGAGGACCCATTAAAATGGTCCACCCCAGGCATCTTATGGATCCAAATGGATTCCTGAACATGCTTGGGGATTCTTTGGAGCATGCAAATGGCCACTCGGTCGAGACCCTGGGGGGTGGGTGGAATGTTGCAATCACTGGGGCATTAGATTGGGTGGCTCTGAAATGCCCTGTCCCCTGAACAGGGCTCGGACTGCACCATGGTTCAATCCGCGGTTACAAGCTCTGAAACAGGAGGTGAGACAGCTAGAGCACCAGTGGTGGAAGTCTTGCTCCAAAGACAATCAGACATGGGCTAGAGCTGTATCTTCAGCCTATCACGTGGTGGTGAAGGCAACAAAAAAGGAATATTATGCTGCCTCTATCGCGTCCGCAGAGTGCTGTCCCAGGAGGCTGTTCCAAGTAGTCCAGAGCCTGATCGGTCCAGTTGCTCCAGAACCGCTGGAGCATTCTAAGGCCTCCTGTGAGGCCTTGGCAAGGCACTTTGCGGATAAAATTGGTTAGATAAGGAGTGCTCTTCCATGCGCTCTGGATACAGTTAGCGAGCAAGAGGTGGTCTTTGGCAAACCAGTTTTGTGGGATCGGTTCCAGTTTCTTCCTTCTGATGAAGTGGACAAGGTGCTTTCATCTGTAAAGCTGACCACCTGCTTACTTGACCCCTGCCCATCTTGGCTCATTATGAGCTGCAGAGAGAGGCTGGGTGAGGGGATCAGGGTGGTGGTGAACGCCTCCCTTGCGGAGGGAGTGATGTCATCAACTCTCAAGGAGGCAGTGATAAGATGGCTTTTAAAAAAGCCCTCCTTGGATCCCCAAGTTTTGAACAACTTTCGCCCAGTTTCGAATCCACCATTTTTGAGCAAGATGATTGAGCGGGTGGTGGCGATGCAGTTGAAGGCACACCTGGAAGAAGCCGATTATCTAGATCCATTTCAGTCAGGCTTCAGGCCTGGGCATGGGTAGGGATGTACGAAAAGGACTTACCTTGTCCCGCAGCTTGCTTCGCGGTGGGGGGGAGGCGCTTCGCTTCTCCCCCTGAAGTTCAGGCGAGGGGGGGGAGGCGCCCCGCCTCGCCCGGCCAAAATTCAGGCCGGGGGGGGAGGCGCCCTGCCTTGCCCGGCCGAAATTTAGGCCGGGGAGAAGCGCCCCGTCTCCCTGGCCGCGAAAGAAAAAATGAAAAAACAAACAAACCCCGTGATAGGCTACGTAACGATTAACGTAGCCTATCAAGGCTAGATTTCCAAAGTCAGCTGTGATAGGCTACGTTAATCGTCACGTAGCCTATCACGGGTGACTTTGGGGGAAAAAAAAGTGCGTACGCAAATGGCGGCGGCCCATGGGCGCCGCCATTTACGTTCCTTATTTTGGCACGTCTAGTCTACGTAAACATTTATGTAGACTACGGCGAAAATAAGGGAACGCTGTTTGCGTTGCCCTTATTTTCGCTGTAGTCTACGTAAAGATTTACGTAGACTAGATGTGCTAAAATAAGGAACGCAAATGGTGGCACCCATGGGCGCCGCCATTTGTGTTCCTTATTTTGGTATGTCTAGTCTTCGTAAACATTTATGTAGACTATGGTGAAAATAAGGGAACGCTGTTTGCGTTGCCCTTATTTTCGCTGTAGTCTACGTAAATCTTTATGTAGACTAGACGTGCCAAAATAAGGAACACAAATGGTGGCACCCATGGGCGCCGCCATTTGCGTTCCTTATTTTGGCACGTCTAGTCTACGTAAACATTTATGTAGACTACGGCGAAAATAAGGGAACGCTGTTTGCGTTGCCCTTATTTTCGCTGTAGTCTACGTAAAGATTTACGTAGACTAGATGTGCTAAAATAAGGAACGCAAATGGTGGCACCCATGGGCGCCGCCATTTGTGTTCCTTATTTTGGTATGTCTAGTCTTCGTAAACATTTATGTAGACTATGGTGAAAATAAGGGAACGCTGTTTGCGTTGCCCTTATTTTCGCTGTAGTCTACGTAAATCTTTATGTAGACTAGACGTGCCAAAATAAGGAACACAAATGGTGGCACCCATGGGCGCCGCCATTTGTGTTCCTTAGTTTGGTATGTCTAGTCTACGTAAACATTTATGTAGACTACGGCGAAAATAAGGGAACGCTGTTTGCGTTGCCCTTATTTTCGCTGTAGTCTACGTAAATCTTTACGTAGACTAGACGTGCCAAAATAAGGAACACAAATGGTGGCACCCATGGGCCGCCGCCATTTGTGTACACGCTTTTTTTTTTCCCCCAAAGTCACCTGTGATAGGCTACGTGACGATTAACGTAGCCTATCACGGCTGACTTTGGAAATCTAGCCGTGATAGGCTACGTAAATTGTCACATAGCCTATCATGGGTGTGTGTGTGTGTGTTTTTACTTTTTTATTTTGTAATGGCGGTGGCGGCAGCCAGTCGGGAGACCGGCCGCCGCCCCCGCCCCCAATGAACCGCCGCCGAACCGCCGCCGGGACCCGCCGCCGAGAGGGACATTCGCACGAGGTAAGTCCCATCCCGGGGGAGGGGCCGGGGGGCCGGCGGAGAATTTCCCCAACACTTTCGGGGGGGCGAATGCCTCGGCGCTCAGCCTCCCGAAGATTCGTGGAGAAATTCTCTGCCATCCCTAGGCAAGGGACAGAAATGGCCTTGGTCGCCTTGGTGGATGATATGAGGAGGGCTTTGGATAGGGGTGAATGCTCCTTCCTTGTTCTCCTCGACCTCTCAGTGGCTTTTGACACCATTGACCACGGTATCCTTCTGGACCACCTGGAGGGGTTGGGCATTGGAGACACCATATTGTGGTGGTTCCGGTCCTTCATCTCTGGCAGGCACCAGAGGGTAGCACTGGGAGAGGAGGTTTCGGACCCATGGACACTCACTTGTGGGGTGCCACAGGATTCCATCCTTTCCCCGATGCTCTTTAACATCTATGTGAAGCCGCTGGGGGCTATCATGAGGAGGGTTGGGTTACGGTGTCATCAATATGCAGATGACACACAGCTCTACCTCTCGTTCAAATCTTCACCAAGGTTGGCTGTAGAATCCCTGTCCAAATGTCTGGGGACCATGAGTAGCTGGATGGGGAGGAATAAGCTGAAGCTGAACCCTGACAAGACCGAGGTACTTTTGGTGGGAGGCAAGAGGAGGTTGGGGGATGTTGAATGGGATACAGCTACCCTTGAAAGACCAGGTCCACAGCCTGTGGGTCATCTTAGACTCCCAGCTGTCCATGGAGGCTCAGGTGTCAGCTGTGAGCCGGACAGCGCTGTACCAACCCCATCTGATACAGTGGCTGCCGTATTTACTTGCCTTGTTCTTTGGCTCCCCTCCCCTTCTCAATTCAACCCTTTCCTTGTAGTTTTCAGCTAGATCCTTAAAAAAAAAAAGTACTGTCCTTTCCTTATTCTTGGTTCTCACCCCCCACCCTTCTCAATTCCTGTATTCCTTTGCTTCCCATATTTGAACTCTATATCTTTTCCCTAAAAAAAAAGGCTTTTCTTTGCTTATATGTAGTTCTGTATTTGCTTTTCTTTTGCTCTTGTGTGTCTGTGTGTGTGTCTATGAGTGTGTGCTTGTGTTGTGGTCAAGCAAAGCACCACACACATCCACATTTCAAAATACAGAGGGCAAAGCACTACACATGCATAACATCTATTATTTAAATATACTACACTGTGTGGCAAAGCAAGCCCAATATGAGGCATCTTCTGGGTCTTGGCATTGGTGCTGCCCATTGCCCAGATTTCATGCACTTCTGTGCAACCAGTGAAAAGTTATAGCTCTTTGCTTTGAGAGTTTGTGTGGAAAACATAGCACAGTCTTCCTGCCATCGTGGTTTCCCAGGTAATGTGTATTCCATTCAGCCAAAGAAAGCCTAAGGTCATCCACTCTGAAGCAGAATAGGAAAGGGGACAGGGGTTATTTGCTCTTCAAAGAAACCTATAGCAGAGATTATGGATATTTATCTCCTCCTAATCACTGCTTAAACACCAATCTTCTCTGATTATCCCCTTATGACCTCTGGTTTGAGTTTCTAAGAACAGCACAAAAATTACTGGGCCAAACTGTCTGAAATATGGCAGGTGAGATCACCTCCATGTGGGCTGACAGGTCCCCAAATTTCATACACTGCTCACTGCTGTAGAAATGGTGAAAAGTTATAGCTCTTTGCTTTGAGAGTTTTTGTTGAAAGAATCAAATTTCACCTGCACCTAGCACAAAAACTACTGGGCTCAATTGTCTGAAATTTGGCTGGTGGAATCCCCTCCATGGGGGCTGATAGGAACCCAAATGTCATGTATTTATCATGAAAACTGAAAAAGTTATGTCCATTTCTGTTTTCCAATGCAAGTCAATGGGAAAACGTCAAATCCAAATGATTCAGATATCCAAATCTCGTTTTGGATCCAAATCCAAAGTGAAGCGGATTGGGTCCAAATCAGTCCAAAGTGAAGCAGGCCTGCTTCAGAAGGTCCAAAGCAGCATCCGAAGCTACTGTTCAACTACTGTTTCAAAACATTTTGAAAAACTTAGTTCAACTGGTAGACTCTTGTATTGTGTAGAAATAATTGTGTAAAAATAGTTACTAGTGTCTTGGTTTTTAACTTGAAGTCATTCACAATCCTGAAGGAATAATATGACATTATGTGTAATTTAAATGTTTAAGACAGCAGCTGTTGTGAAGCAGAAAACCAAGAATACGGTAGATCTAGATTTAGTCATACTTAGAGTAGACCTATTGAAATAATGGGACTTAAGTAATAACTAACCTAAGTGCCATTGACTTCAGCGGGCCTAATCTAAGATTATTAAAGGAGCAATCCTATGGCTGTTAGTCAGCAGCTAGATGGCCATAGGATAGGTTGGTTCCCTGAGAACCGACACCCCCCCCCCTGCGCTGCCTCACAGGCAGCTCAGAATGGCCCTGCACTCCACATTCAGAAGAGGAGTGCAGAGCAGCAAAAAATGGGGTGTTCTGGGGGCGTTCCAGGGCAGGGAAGGCAGAAATGCCGGTACGACACATCCTATGTGTCATCTGGCAGCCACTTTCCCCGCTTTGCCTTCCTGCTGCTAGACAGCTGAAATAGGCTGTCTAGCCGCAAATGCAGGGCAGCTGTAGCACGGAGGGGAGGATCCCCCTCCGTGCTTCTCCTGCCCTGCATTGGCTAGGTGGTCGCCTCCGAGTTTGGAGGTGGCCACCTATCCCCATAGGATTGCGCCCTAAGTCTGGATCCACCTCAGTATGTTTTCATTATGCCATTGGTTTTCCTTATTTATGCACTGTAAAACATTCAGAACACTTCGGCTGTAGAGCAAACATGTTCTTTTGCATATACTTTAGGAACATAGGAAGCTGTCTTATACTGAGTCAGATCATTGGCCCATCTAGTATCGTCGACACCGATTGGCAGCGGCTCTCCAGGGTTTCAGACAGGATTCTTTCTTCGTCCTACCTGGAGTAGCTGGGGATCGAACCTGGGACCTTCTGCATGCAAAGCATGTGTTCTGTCACACTGAGCTACAGCCCCTTCTACTTTGTATTCCTAAAGAGTGGGTGAGATTCAGAAGAGTTCATTTTAGGATCATAGAATCACAGGGTTGGAAGGGGCCTGCAAGACCATCGAGCCCAACCCCCTGCTCAATGCAGGAAGCCTGATTCCCATGTTTCTATTTCGAGCATCTCCATGGTGGAGAAAGCGTTCTACCTATAATATATGTAGGAATGTCATATACATATAAACCTTACTCTTTTTTTTATTGGCGTTCCCAAAACATGTGTATGGCTTTTCAGCAATAGAAAAGTTATTATGGAGCAGCTCTTAACAGATGTTGTTAATTATGTATCTCAGCATGGTGCAGAGGTGTGGTGCGTATGGGATGAGAGAACCCCACACTAATGCCTAATATATGAAAAGAGGAAAATACAGTAGCCCTTCATAATGCATGTGGTTAGTTGAACTTGTACTAAGGTTTATATTTCATTTCACTGTGATTGTAATGGTTCTGTAGTGTTTTTTTTTAAGGAAAGTATAAATGCACTGTTTGCTAACTGTTGTCAAACTGGCTATTGGGTGTTACAGTGTATATGATTTGGACACTGCATAAGGAGCAGTATCTGTTCTCTTGCAAATAGTTTGCAGAAGTAAAAGCCTGCCACTGTAACATGTTTGGAAACTTTTAGATAGGGAACTAGGTGGTGCTGTTCTTTCATCTTTGTATCTTAGCTGAGTTCTTCAGCCTTATTTCTCAACGTGACTTTCTTTTCTAACTAGAACTTTGTCAATACTTTGTTGTTAAGCATAAAGAATTAGTATTTTGCAGTGATTGTTCTATTTCAGCTGTCTTTTGTAAACACCTTTCCATCATCTGGCATGGAGAAACGTGCAGTTGTTGCTTCAGAGGGTGGATGGGGGGTGTATATGACTTCATTCCAGGAAAGGACTACGACTCTGACTGTGGGTGTTAAGCTTTTTAAGATGTTAAATTCAAACTTCAGTGAGCTATCTTACTGTTAAAAGAAGTTGGAAGAAACCTGGAGTTGCATATTTTGGACCATGAAAGATTCCTGACATTAATTATAAAGTTGTGCTTAATCCTGTTATTACTGGGGCTGTCAATAAATCTTTGTCAACTAATCTATTAAACTTGCATATGCATTAAACCAATATTTAGAAATGCCTTAAATTATAATTAGTCTATTGGCAATATAACTTAAATGGAATTTTTGAGCTCTAGGTGTCAACCGGGATCTTGAAAAAGCAAGAACAAAGAATTTGCAGTTGTAAATTGATTATTTATATGGAAGTTCTGTGGCATAACCTTAAACATTTAAGGATGAGTAGTTTACCATTTTGCTAACCCATATTGGGTGGTGATTTTCAGGATAGATTTATTTGATCACAAATAACCCTTCTCCTTCTCATGACAGCCGTATTCCTTACTTCCCTGTCAAAGCTCCCTCCCTATGAACTACTATCGCAGTTGGAGGACAGTGAAGCATGACTCCTTTTTAATCCTGTTGGTGCAGATGGCACTAAAAGGAGCATGAAAGAGTAGCACTTCACTCTGTCTTCCATGAACCC
This sequence comes from Heloderma suspectum, assembly GCF_057233095.1. NCBI lineage: Eukaryota > Metazoa > Chordata > Lepidosauria > Squamata > Helodermatidae > Heloderma > Heloderma suspectum. The sequence goes on along the minus strand of NC_139460.1, from coordinate 67,221,109 downwards.
TGTTAAGAAATAGAGCCTCTGCAATCTTCCACTTCTTGAGAAGCATCTGGCTAAGGCAAGGAGCTGTTGGAGAGTTGCAAGAGATTCCAAAGCATCACAGTAAAGGCCAGTTTAGGAGCAGTCCCTGTTTCATCTGGGCTCTACCTTTACTTGATTCTCATAATTGTAATCTGTATTGAAAGCAATCCTAATATTACATCAATGACTTCAGGTTTGCAACCAAATCTAGACAGATTACTGAAGGACAAACTGATGGGGTATATATATGTCAAGATAATACTAGTACTCTAATTTCTGAAAATGTTCGATGTTATGGTATATATTTAGACTGTGAGGCAGGAACCTTGGTTATCCTACCAGTAAAGTGCCATGTGCATTGATAGTTCTGTATACATTTATTGTGGAACACACTCCCTTTTGACAATACATTTATAGATGGTTCTGTATACATTTATTGTGGAACATTTTTGACATTAGGCAGGCATCTTCAGTCTTCATCTTTAGACATCTGTTCAAGACACACCTCTTCATGCAGGCTTTCCCTGAAGGGTGACCCAGGCAGTATGACTATAGTTGACCAGTGATCATTTTACTGTGTCTTTATTATTACATTTTATGTTTTTATCATTTCTGTAAACCTCTTTGATAGACCACTGGAAAGTGGTATATAAATTTATGTAACAGAATAAATAGTAAAATCAATACATATTGTGTATCTTGTCCTGTATAAGAGGAGTTTGCACATATAACACTCTAAAAATGGTGTTTCTCTTGTCCTTTAACTTCCATTAAATTATCCATGACATAGCCACTGCCCTCAGTTCCTTAAAATAAAAGCATCAAAAGAAGCCCTATTAAAACAGCTGACTGTTCTTTAGATCATAACATGAGTAAAAGGAATAACTTGTTTACTGGCAAATTACATTTTGATTATCAACTTAGGAGTCCTTTTGATTTTAAAGGACTCCTAAGATGTTGTGGAATGGGAGCTGTAGTTAACTTTACTTTCCCCCCATGACAATAGAAAGCTGTAACCTTTCCAGGGTTCATTTTTTAACTGTGGTTCATCAGTTTTAATTAAGTTGAACTCCAAGGATTAAAAGCTAATGATGATGACAAGTGGTATCTCCTGTTCATTTAAAAACATGAGTTATTCTATGCTCATTAATTCTATTATTGAATCTCCATGTAACATGTTTGGATTTTCTCAGGGGGAAAAAACCCCAATGCTATCCTTAAGGTTTATTTGTGTCTTCCTTCAAAAAAAAGTTGCAATTTCCAAGATAAAGTCTGATACAATATTTGGGACTGGTAATATAAGATTATTTTTCAGGAAAGGCTTGCTCATTATGCCTATGGACTCTTTAAGGGGCTTTTCTGAATGAGTGAGAGAAATTTGAGAGCTATGGAAACTCATTCATTCTTTGCTCTGGAAGGGAAGTGAAATAATGACTTGAAACTGTCAGGATGAACCTTTTCTATATGTTGCAATGCTTGTGAGTAATTTTCACTACAAATCTATACACATGTTATCAAAGGTTAGAAGCAAGGATTTTGTTGGTGTGAAAGGATCATCACTGTGCTATCTAATTCATAGAATTATCCATGATCACTGTATGAATAACTCTTCTTGGAAAATCAAAGACTGTCAAGAGCTTGTCATGTAATTTGAGCTTTTAGAAATGTCTTCACTGATAAATAATCTTAGAAAGGGGGTGGGAGGAGATACACCATGATGTCTGCCAGTTCTCTTTGCCAGTGGAGAGACATAGCTAATGTAAAGGTACATTTTGCTCAGACTGTTGTTTGTATTATTTTGGGAAAACATCACTCAGAATTTATTGTTAGGACAGTCTGTCTAGAAAAACACAAGGTGTCCATTGAGTGTACACATTAAGGGAGATTTAACAGGTTCCATTAGCATTCTTATTCCTAGTTGTTTAAAAAGAAAAATAGTACTCCCATTTGTGTTTTGTGTTTCAGCAATATTGTGAAATTGTACCTCAAATAGGATGGCCAGATGCAAAGGAAGACAGGGCTCCTGCACCTTTAATAGTGTAGAAAAGGGAATTTCAGCAGGTATAGCTTGTTATGCAAGCTGTGATTTCACTCATTGCTAAAACATCTATAGCTCAATCTATTGACTTCATCCCAGTTGCTGCAGATATTCTGGTATCAGTGTGTAAATAGTCCAAGAGCCCATGCCAAGATAACTGTCTTGTAAGGAGCAGAAGATCTGGGGCTGATCTACATTGCACAATGAATTCATCGCAATGAATTCAGTCTCACATTAAAACGTGATTATCCATACTCACCCATTTTCCCCATTGCGGTGCTTCATCAAATGCATGAGCTCAGTTCACGCTCAAGCGCTGTGCTGTTTTCCTGCTCTTAAAGACGGAGGCTCTCACTGGAGGATCAGAAACTCTTCCTGTTTCTGCTGATTCCATGCCCACCACATCACAGATTTGAAAATTCGAAGATTTGAAGCTTCAAATCTTCGAAGATTTGAAAATTTGAAGATTTGAAGCTTCAAATCCTCAAACCTTCAAAGACTTGAATCTTTGAAAATCATGCCTGAATTAGGAAAAAAAAATTGTGGAGAAGCCACGATTCTTTGAAGATAACACCTTAATTAAAAAAAAAAAAATCCAAAACAGGGGATAGGAGGGGGTAAAACTTAGCCTCATTTGAAGGGATAGAACAACCCCTTGCTCAATGCAGGAAGCCTGATTCCCAGGCGGTCGCCCATCCAACTACTGACTGGGGCTAACCCTGCTTAGCTTCCAAGATCAGACAAGTGCGTGCACATCCAGCCCTTTGCTTTTTGCTGAGGAAACACTTGAGTGCTGAGGAAGCTATGCAATCAGTAGCCAGAAGACGACATGGGGCCATCAAGAGCTGTGATTGGACGGGAGGGAAATACAAACACCGCCATATATGTAGGGAAGTACGAAAGTCACTTACCTGGTCCCGCAGCTTGCTTTGCGGTGGGCAGGAGGCGCTTCGGTTCTCCCCCCAAAGTTCAGGCCGGGGGGGAGGCACCCCGCTTCGCCCGGCCGAAATTCAGGCCGGGGGGGAGGCGCCCCGCCTCGCCGGCCGCGAAATACAAAAGTGAATGTAAAAAAAAACCCCAAACACACGTGATAGGCTAAGTAACGATTTACGTAGCCTATCACGGCTAGATTTCCAAAGTCAGCCATGATAGGCTACGTAAATCGTTACGTAGCCTATCACGGGTGACTTTGAAAAAAAAGCGCATACGCAAATGACGGCGCCCATTTTTTCGCCCCTGGTGGCCCCTGGTTAGATTGGCCCCTGGTGTCTTACAAAAGTTGTGGCATCTCCAAAACTGCCTGTCTTACAAGCTGTTGCTGGGATAGTTAAGGGGGTGGCATCCTCTGTCCAACTCCTCTAAATATTTCCTTCATGAGAAACAGTGATGAAGCAGGTGCCAGTATGTAGAAATAGGGATGTCAGAGAATTCCGCGACAGATCTCGGTGAGGCCGAATGCCAGTGCATTCGGCCCCCAGAAATCTGTTGCGGAACGAAGCCCCCGCCCCCCCAACCCACGAAAGGCGTGTGGGACAAAGTCCCCGCTGCCCCCACCCCTCAAAAATCACACAAAACGGAGCACTTACCTGCTCCCATCCGCACTGCTTTGCGAATGGTGGCTGTCCTGGCCGCTATTCGCTTCCTCCTCTTCCTAGCCGTGATAGGCTACGTAAATACTTACGCAGCCTATCACGGCTAACGCAGGGACACCATTTGCATCCCTGTGGAGGCCATGATAGGCTACATAAGTATTTACATAGCCTATCACGGTGTGGAGGGGAAACCCCAGCGTATGCAAATGGCAGCAGATACCGCCATTTGCGTACGCTGGGTTTCCCCCCCCCCCGCCTTGATAGGCTACGTAAGTATTTATGTAGCCTATCATGGCTCAATACAGGGACGCAAATGGCAGCGGCTACGACAGCCGCCATTTGCATCCCTGCAGGGCTGCCGAGCGGCCAGATGTCCAGCTGTGGGCGGCCGGAGCCAGCTGGTGGCTCCGCGGCTTGGCCGTGGAGCAGAGCCGGCTGGGCAGGATTCCAGGGGAGGGACGGAGCACCTCCCCCCCATCGAGGATTCCGAGGGGAAGGACGGAGCGCCTCCCCCCCCACCGCAGATACCCCTGCGTGGAGACGTGGAGACATCCCTATGTAGAAATCATCTTCCTGTATAATAAAACATTCAATCTATATTACACAGAAACATAATGTGGCCAGTCCATACTAGTTTACTATGGCAGTTTACAGCAGTTTCTGTTCACTGTACAGAATTATGTAGTGCCTAGCTGGCATTTCTATCACAGTTACATTTTTTTGTAGTTGGACCTACCAGAATGTTGAGGAGAATTAGTGTGTTTTGTAGGGATGTACGAAAGGTACTTACCTTTCACAAATTATGTTTATGGTTGGGGGGGAGGTGTTCCGTCCCTCCCCCTGGAATCCTTGCCGGGGGGGCGCTCCGTTCCTCCTCCCCCGGAATCCTGGCCAGCCGGCTGTGCTCCGCAGCGATTCTGCGGAGCCGCCGGCCGGGTCCTCCAGCAGCTGGACATCCGACCGCTGGCTAGCAGGGACACAAATGGCGGCGGCCGTAGCCGCCGCCATTTGCGTCCCTGCAGTCAGCCGTGATAGGCTACGTAAATGTTTACGTAGCCTATCACGGCTGACTTAAAAAAAACAAACGCGCGTACACAAATGGCGGTGGCCATGGCCGCCGCCATTTGCGTTCCTTATTTTGGCACGTCTTAGTCTACGTAAACATTTACGTAGACTAAGATGGCGAAAATAAGGGGAACGCAAATAGCATAGCTTCTACGCCGAACCTCCGCCGGAGCCACCGCCGGAGCTGCCGCCGCCGCCAGGGAGATCCACCCAAGGTAAGTCTCGTCCCGGGGGGGTGGCAGGGTGGTGGTGGGCCGTTCCGCCACTGATTTGGGGGGGCCAAATGTGCTGGCATTCGGCCTCCCCGAGATCTGTGGCAGAACTTTCATACATCCCTAGTGTTTTGGTTCTGGAGCTAACATAAATTTATGTAGGCATAGAATGATGCCTGCTCCTACGTGGTCACAAAATGCATGGTATGTGAAGAGAGGAACATAGAATGTTTGGAGAGAGGAATTGGAGAAAAAGTTGGGCTAAGTGCACATCATCCTATATCCTAACGATAGTAGGACTGTGGATCCCTAAGTAGGCACCATTTTGCAAAATGGCGCCATTTTGCACAAGATGGAGTTATTAGCAGTCTTGAAAGAATCCCCAGTTTTGCAAAAGTACAAAAAAAGAAAAGGAAAAAAAACCCTAAGTGGGGAGATGCAACCACTAAAATAGCCCATTAAGGACTGAACATGCTCAGAGGAATGTTGACTGACTGGTGGTGGGGTGGGGTGAATGGAAAACTGCGGGGGGGAATGGAGTGTCCTGGAAAAGGGCATGGCTAACTGTCTGGAATAGAAGCATTCAACACTGCAGTATTTCATTGCAGGTCACACTTATCCCACTCTAATTTTCATTTGATGCTTTTTTTTGCATCCAGCTGAACCTCAGGAAAAACTTCCTGACTGTTAGAGCAATATGACAATGGAACCAATGACCTAGGGAGGTAGTGGCTCTCCCACACTGGAGGCATTCAAGATGAGGCTGGACAGCCGTCTGTCAGGGATGGTCTGACTTGGATTCCTGCATTAAGCAGGGGGTTGGACTTGATGGTCTTGTAGGCCCCTTCCAACCCTACTATTGTATGATTCTATGATGGTGCAAGTTTAAAAACTGGAGAAGTCTGGATTAGATTTGGAATTATATGAATTAGTTCAGAAGCTGTACAGTGTACAAAATCATAGGAATTAAGTCAAAGCAGAAGAATCTATTTCACTAAAGGAATAAAATCATTTTTAAAAAAAGAAAAGAAAAAAAGAACCAGGCTCCAACCCCCAATACACCTGATCTAACATTTTAAATGCTACTGTACATTAAGAATGTATAATGCAATTAATACAACTTTACAAATTGTATTATTAAACTTCTTCACTGTAGTCTGCATCATTCCCCCTGCCCCATCTGTGAAATCATTTCATCTATATACACAATGGCAAGCTGTACATCAACTTATTTTCCTACATACGTTATAGGAACATTATATTGGTTGGGTCAATAATTTCATAGCCATGGGCTTTCTGTGGATAAAGTTTGTATTTCTAATATTTATTTGCTACCTGCTTATAAAAGAGCTGCATCACTTTTCTACTAGGCCTGGAATAATGTAAGTAATTCTTTTTTGACCCAGCAGCATGAGACACACTTGCAACCATAAAGAGGTTTTTAGTTGAGATTTAGGAGTTTGAATCCTGCATTTCACTTTGACAATGGAAATTGTTAAGGTCCCGAAATCCTGGGTAAATGGTGTTAAGTAAGAGGCAACTATGCCATTTAACAAATAGGACTAGAAGCCCACAACCAAAGAACTAGCTGACTAGTTCAAATTGTGACATTTAACCACCCTTTAGCCCCTACCTATTAGTATTTATTTGTCTCCTCAGAGTTGCCAGGACACAATGGTGAAGTGCCTCTTATGACAAGAACTCACAATTTACCTTCTGTGTATCTTGTAAACATATGGTAGCCATGTCAGGATCTACACTGTTACTAACATAAGGCTGCTGCTGCTTTCTTTAACCCACCCATTCCACTGGTAACACTACACAAGACTTAGCAACTCTGTTCTCATTAGCCCACAGCCTGTGTATCCTAGCCCTCCCTTTCCTGTCGTTCTTCTTGCTAGTAGTGGACAGCATGGTTATCTTAAGCCGGTCTGTATTGTCAATACTGCATATTAATGACAAGAGGTTATGACTTTGTTTAACGTAATTGTTTATTCTTATTACTGAATAAGTAAATCATAGCTCAAGGTGGATTCGCGAGGGTTGTAAGTCAGTGGTAGAGCACATGTTTTGCATGGAAAAGACCCTGGTTTCAAACCCTAGCATCTCCAGAAAGGGCTGGGAAGGACTCCTCTCTGAAACCCTGGACAGCCCCTGCCAGCCTGTATAGACAATACTGAGATAGATGGACCAAGGGTCTGACTCAGTATAAGGCAGCTTCCTCTGTTTAATTATTTGCTTATCGTACAAAGACGAGTTCAATGCTTGTTGATGATTTCTTCTCTTTAACTGACCTTCGTTCAGCTTTTTACAGGTTGAATGCAATGCTGCATTTCAGCACTTCCTTCAGTTTTACTGATTTCTATGTGTCTCTTTTGCTATCCTTGGGTATTTGTTGATACATGTTCATGTTCAGTAATTCAATAGATAAAACACTAAATAAAGAGTGTTTTATTTTGCAGCAGCTTTTGATGTTTTGTATATAAATCAATTTCTTTCATCTTTATTTTTGTATGTTTCCCATATAGAGGGCAAAGTGGGGATTTTTTTTCCCAAAATAATTTGCTTCATGATGACATTAATATTTATACTAGCATCTACATTAAATGGAAGTTATACCCCACTAAGGCAAACTGAAGATGAAAGTAAATTCTAATGAAATTTGATAAGTGGGCTACCCTAGACTGGAGGGGAGAAATGTAGCTCTTTAGTGACCCTAATGTTTTGCAACTTTTATCTAACTAGAATATTTATAGCATGAGCCTAACCATGCTTACTTGGAAGCCCCATTGATGTGAATGGGCCCTGGGCCCCCAAAAAGAGGCAAAGGGTTGTATCCTTAGTGAACTGGTATAGTAATATGGCTAAGGTTGAGCTACAGGTAACACCCCTCCCCCTCCCACACACACAGTTAGAATCTCATGTCTATCGTGAAATCATTATGTGGCCTTACATATGGCTATTTGTATTGATTGTCTTTCTTCAAGCTTCTAAATTAGTGAATTTTAATAATCATTCAAGTTAATGGACCCGTCTTGTAATGTTTTAAATCATAAATAACTATATTTTGAAATAGTACTATTTCAGAAACTGCTTTAAAGTTGTGTTCTCTCAGTTATACTTATCTGTAAATTAAAAATAACAACATTGGGTTGTATCCTATGTTAGTCTAACTTAAGTCATCTTCATTTCACTCTACTACTCTAAGTAGGAGGCTTAGGACTAAGATTGGATACAATCCTTTTCTCTCTCTTTCACTTTTGTGACAGGACTGATACTCATGTCATTTTCTAGTATACCGAATCATGCTTTAAAAAAATTAAAATGTATACTGTAATTTTTTGTATTACATGTGATAGATTTTTTCCATAGATAATGCTGATGAGAGGGGAATACTGGTTTTCCAGCAAGTATATTAGGGACAAAATTACCAGACAGTCTAATGGTGTTTTATATAGAAATTTGTGTACCCAGTTTTGTACTTAAATGGCAAAAGTAATACAAGAACTGTCATCTATTTGTTTTCCCCTATGGAATGCAAAATATCCAGGTGTGTTCAACACTGTATTTTAGTGTCAAAGAACATATGGACTATTATAGTATGGAATCAAGTAGTAAGTTTTTTCCCAAATTCTCTCACTTCAGACTTCAGATGTGGGGGTGGGCTTAATGAGCCCACAAGGAAAAAAAAAAATCTCTGCCTCAGATAAATGGCTAGGCTGACTTTTTGTCCCAAATAACTAGTTTTCATTTCACAGGAGGGTTTTAAAAAATGTGGGAAAGTACTCAAAATCTATAACTGTCCTCCTGAAACCAGAAATGGTACAGATCAGGATATGCTTTATTATTTGATTTGTATAAAGTGGGCTGTTCATAGTGGGTATTAAGGGTTCATACCTGTTGCAATGGGAAAACTGGTCACTCATATCATTTTCTAAGGGCCAACTGAGTAGTCTGGATTCCATCTGATACAGCTGAAAGTGGATTCAGCCTTCTCACAATGTGCTAGATTCAGTTTTACTGCTGTTAAGTAAAACTAATGTATAGATTGGACTGAATGGTGAAAGTTTTTCTTTTTTTGTGAGAATAATTTTTATCCTGCATTGTTGAGGTGTATGTAGTTCATTTAGATTTTATATGCCAACTAGTTGTATTCTTTCACAAGGAAATATGTTGCTAAAGGACCACAATAGCATTTGATATATAATTGGCATTCACTGTTCGAAGACTTTGAAGATAAATTTGATAGACCTGTAGTTTTTATCCCCAGAGTGGGTTTTATCCTCTTGAGAGCAGTTCTCTTTGACAGATACAGAGCGATAGACATCACTATTGCATATTTACACAGTGGCAGAATATCTGTATTGCTTTTTCTTAATGGTTGGAACTCAGGCTTAATGATTTCTTCTAACAAAATATAAAAGTACACAAATAATACCATGAGAAAAGGCTACTGAGGGAGCAATCCTATGCATGTTTAGACAGAAAAAAGTCCTACAGCTCCCAGCATTCCTCAGCCAGTTGTAGGACTTATTTTTATGTCTAAGCATGCATAGGATTGTGCTCTAACTTGTTCAGTAAACTAAGAAGTGTAACTAATTGACAAGGAGAATACACAGAGAAATCGTATTGACAATTTATACAAAAACCTCAAGAGACAAATCCCTTAACAACTTTTATACTTCCTTTAGATGTAGAAACAAGCAGAGTAGTAGCATGAGAAGCAAACACAACAAACAAGAAATAATTTTAAGGAACTAGTCTTAGGGGCAATTTACATTACAACTTTAAACTGGTTTCAAACCTGTTTTTAGCGATTACGGCTACCAAATACAGGAATTCTGAGAATTGTAGCTCTAGGAAGAGGGGCTGCTTGGTCAGGGGACAGGGGTCTCTAGCAAACAATTCTCAGTACCCTCATGAAACTTCAGGATCCCTTTAGATAAACTGGTTTGAAACCAGTTTAAAGTTGTAACGTAGATTGCCCCCAAATCTCAGAATTTTACCACAGCTGCTATAATACTATAACCGGTCCAGGGTCAGGTGAGGTGCTGAATGCATCCAATCTCAGCTTTAGGATCACAAATACTATAATTGTTCATGACTAAACAAAAATAATGCACCTAAGAAGATGTATCTACAACATTTTAAGCAATAGATCATTCTGAATTATTTTCTAAATTTCTAAATATTTTTAGTTGATATTCTAAATATCAACCCAAGGTGATATTTTTAAAACTTTGGTGTATAGTGTTCCTAGAACAAATTTATAATTAACTTCTTTCATCCATATTCATTTCAGCATAAGTAGGACTAGTCCTTTTTCTTCTTCTTGAAATATCATTCTTACCAATATGCTCTAGTGACACATCATATCTAAGGCATTGTTCTTCTTTCAATCCTAATGAGATATAGGTACACACTTTGATCCTGTTAGACTGACATAAACAAAAGGTAAAAAGAACAAGAGTTAGCTGGGGCAAAATTGAACAACTAGAACTTAACTAGACAAGAATAAAGACGCACTGCTAGAATCTGGGCATTGCTAGAATTAAGGTGAATCAAACCATACATTCCCATCAATATGTGTTGCATAATAACAGTCAATATGCACAGCACTGATACTCCTTTGCCTCTGCACAGGCTTATAAAGTAATCTTTTGATAACATTTTATCTGAATCGGTGAGTAGGAATTCACCCTTTCCTTGAGGTGACCAATACCGGTTTCAATACTGAGATGATCCAAGTGTTTAGATAAGGGATGAGCAACTTGTGGCCTTCCAGATGTTTTGGCCTACAACTCCCATCATACCTCATCATTGGCTATGCTGGCTAGGGCTGATAGGAGTTGTAGGCCAAAATATTTCGAGGGCTGCAAGGTTCCCACTCCTGGTTTAGATTGTAAAACTTTACTGTAATGAGTAGTGTGGCATGTTATCCATGGCAATACAATTATCTCAGTCTAATAAATCTGATCCTGGTTTGTTGTTGTAGACTAAACCACTGTTTTACAGTTTGGATGTAATGGTGAAAACTGTGGTTTAACAATCCCCCAGACCTTTTGGCATTATAGTGTGCAAGAAAATGGAGAAGGGAAAAGGAGGAGGGAGTGCACAGTTACAAAGCTTTTTGTATTGTTGCATCAGAACTGGACCATGGTGTCTTAACTTGGAATGTATTTTCCTATATTTATTCCAGAACTACCATCAACATCTGCTGAAACATGTGAAGTGTCAGGACTCTTCTGACTGAGTATATAAAAATGTCTGATAACTTCCATACTTACATGTAGATTTTGCATGAATAATACCAAGGACCATTCTTAAGATGGTACATTTAGCAAAATCAGACTGTATAAATACATCTTCCGATCTTTCATTAAATTCAACTTTATCACTTCAGGTTTAATGCCAATAAAATGGACAAATGAAAATCCATAAGATTTAATTAAATTTTCAAGGTAAACCTTGTTGAAGTAAGTGCTCTATAGAATTTGTACCTGCTGACACAGTTTATAGAATCTACAGTATTTCATATGCAACATTTTGATAATGATTGAAGAGGACAATTAAAGAAAGGACTGATTAAATGACAGCCTTGTAAACAAGAACAAAATTGAACTGGCCACTTTTTAAGTGTCCAAAAGCACTTGTGCAGCACTCTCTGAATTTATATACATTTTCCTGAATTCAACTATTGAATGTCTGAAGACTTAGCAAAGAGTTTTGGTTCTCTGAATCCTGTTTGATTTCTTCTGATTCTATATTGTTGTGGGAAACTTAAAACACTATCCATTAAAACATGATTGTAAGAGTACTCCTAACTCCCAGATCTGCTAGTTGAGGGGTAGGTGGGGTTAGGATGGGTCAGAGGTTCCTGTGGCTGCTAGAGAAGAACTCCATCAATGGGGCGGGGAGGCCGTATCCACCCCAGTGCCCCAGCTGCAAATGTGGAAAGTTCTATGAGCAGAAAGCTATTACTGGCAGTGTTCTCACCAGTGGTAGCAAGCATTATTTTGAAGGCATCCCTGGGGCAGGGGTAGGGGTGGAGCCAGCTTTGAATTCACTGGATCAAAAGGCTCTCCATTTCCCCAAAAGGGCCTGGATCAAGCCTTTTAACTCGGCCCACCTGGAGCTAATTCATCCCCATTGTTTCCACTGGGCTGAAAAGCCTAGCAAAAACCACTACTGTGGCCAGCATGAACTTGAAGGGCTTAAGATCTGGTACTTAAGCGCTCTCTGACTCCATGTAGGATTGTACTATGTGTTATCATTCAACATCTAAGATTTTCCATCATCAGTAGCTGTAGTTAATGGTTTCACTGCAGATGAATTCCTGTTACTACTCTATATGTATTATTATTTTTTGTGAGTTATTTTATTCATATATTTTATTTAATTATTTAAAATATTTCTAGGACAACTTTAAGGCCAAAACCCCTTCCATGCCAGCTTACATAGTAAAATTTTATACAATAATAAAACAGCAAAAATAAATAAGATCAATAAAGACCAGCAATAAAAGCAAGCATAAGATCAGCCAGTTTGAAAATCTAAAAAACAATGAAATCTATAAGGCAAGAACTAGAACAGATTATTTTATATTGATGCACTTAACTGGTAGGGTTTTCTATATCAGTGCTGCTGAGCAAAATTGAATTTATCCTTTAACTATTGTAGGATACATCAATTATTTGTATTGCTTTCACTCTCTTGAACAGATAAATCCTTTATTGTTTTTTTCTTGGCATTTTGAACTTTTAATTAGCATTAATTGTGCCTAGATTTCTGGTCTATCCATATCTGGGCATTCAGCCAGGGTTATATTACACAGTGCATCACTAAAATAAGAAAAGTAGTTCAAATTTTGATATCCTTTCTTATAATGCTAATGTTTACAGTTCCAGGGGAACCTTCCTTTAGTTTTATTCATTGGCTGTTGTTAGGATAATTAGGAGAATTGTACCATACTGTCATCCTCATGTGGACAGTTCTGTACTGTGCACATATTAAACATTATCATGCCAATCAGCTTGGGCTGGAGTCCTGTTGGCTTCGGTGAGATTTTAGTAGCAGCATGTGTGCAGGATTTTTGCCTTGGTGTCTTACAGTGCAATCCTATGTTATTTTACTCAAATATAAACAGTATGTTCAATGTGTCCTATTCCCTACTAACTGCATTTATGATTTAAGCCTTTAAAAGTTTGACAATGGAACCAATTACCTGGGGAGGTGGTGGGCTCTCCCACACTGGTGGCCTTCAAGATGACGCTGGACAGCCATTTGTCAGGGATGTTCTGACTTGGATTCCTGCATTGAGCAAGGGGTTGGACTCGATGGCCTTTTAGGCCCCTTCTATGATTCTATGATTCTATGAAAAGTCTTAATTTTTGTCATAACTTCATTTATGTGAAGACAACGTGAAAACTGTCTGCACTCATACAAAAATTAATAAAAATAACAAATATTAGTCCGTCGAATGGAATTGGGTTTCATATGTTAGAGAAGCATGTGAAAAAGAAAATCCTATCTCCATGTTGCCTAGGCAGGACTCAACCTTTAAAAGAGACTTGGCCTGGAGATGTCAGTTGGATACTACTATACAGGAGACTTCCAGGAAAGCAGTTCTGCTTCTTGTACTTGAGCCAGACTAAGTGGCAAAGCTAAAAAATGTTTATTAACTCTGGAAGGCAGCTTCTGTAGGACTTTTGAATTATTCACTCTTTGGCCCATTGAAGTGTTTCCAATAAAATGTTCTTGTCTTTTTGTTTTCTTTTTCCTTAAAAGGAGTTTGCACTTCTGGATGCTCACAACTATATTTTTATGCCAAGATTGTTATGAGCTTTGAAACTTCCTGATTTCATCAGATAACATTTCTTCCTTCAGTTGAAAAATGTATTTTCAAAAAGATAAAAATAACAGAAATGTAGCACTGAAATGATTTGACTCCAATGTAAGAGATCAGGTAGTGGTTTCAGAATTTGCAGGACACACCAACTGTACCTGAAGTACCAGCCTTATTTACACTGAATAAACATTTCAAAAGAGAAGCATGCTGGCTTACTCATGAACCATTTAAAGATAGTACTGCCACAGAAAGGCTCCCTCCATGCCTTCTCAAGATATCACTATTCCCCCTTAGTGGAGATAGGAACATTTTTATGACCTTCCTTGCTGAGAGGGAAGCATGGGGAAACCACTAATATAAAATATAGAACAGAATGGTTTCTGGCCTTGTAGCATATTGCAAGGACAAACAAGAGTTAAAGACTTTAAGGCTACAGTGCTGTGCAGACCTATTTGGGAGTAAGCCCCATTGAACTTAGTAGAATTTACTTCTAAGTAAACATGCATAGAATCCAGCTGCACAGCATATAAGTGGGCTGTACTATCATTTGGTTGCCTTTATATTCTCTTCAGAGGCAAGTATTTGCCTTGAGATTTTTAAGCTTGAGTTGTATGGCCAAGTGTACCATGCAAAGACCATGTTAAACATCACAATTGATTAATTTTTATCCTTTCCTTCCTCTAGGGAGAGATAAAAATTGGTTTATCCCCCATCCTTATTGGCTTCCCCCATGCCTCCTTTTTTATTCAACCATGGAAAGGTATCCTTTGGCTAAAGATTCATTTTTTGACAGTACACACTACGAAGTATTGATAACAAACAACATGCATCAAACTATGATCATATAGAAGTACCACTTAAGAGATGCAACAACAAAAATCTTCCTGTCCAGATTGTCATCACAGATAGCAATGTAGTTGAGGTAATCTTCATAAACCTCCTTCTTTAGCAGCAGTGGTAAAAGTAGTAACTTTTTCCTGTGATCCAAGGTAGTCTTAACTAATAACTGAAAAACTTGTGATAACAGTACAGGCTTTAATCTTTTTCCTTGTGTCCATTATAACAAACAATTATTTCAGTTAAGAATTTCCTTATGAGCCTTGGCAGCCACTACAAAGAAAGAAAGCAGGCTTCGTAGTGGTTGTTTTTGTCTTTGAGAATCAAAAATTGTCTTATTTCTGTTGTACAGAACTGGGTTGTATTCAATAACGTAAACATGAATTCAGAAGTTATCATAATAAGCAAGTCCAGCTGTTTCATCTCCACAAATTCAACATATATCCTTAGTAATTTTAGGATGGTGACCAACTGAAGCATCTGAAAACATTGTGCAAAAATTTGCAGATCCTCAGACTTCAGATTGTGATTATCATACAGAATCAAAGGAAAAACTACAGACCAACTGCAGCTGCAAGATTACTTTGTATATCAAGGTATATAGTTTCTGTGCATTAACCCATGCTTATCTGTATGGTAACTCTAACCCTTTTCAGGTGTTCTTTCCATTCAATTGTAATTAGGGCTGGATGAATCTATCAATTTAGGTTTCTCTCAGTTCCTCATTTTTCTGATCTGATATTCAGTTCATCTCAAACTCTGCTAATTTCTCCAGTCTTAAGTTCAATTCATCCCAAATGTTGAGGGGTTAAAAAAAAAAAAAACTTTGCAGAAAAATTCATAAGCATTTTTGGGCATATTTCACTTAACGCATGCATTCTTGTATGCCTTTTGCCTAATGTACACATTTTATGCAAGTAATTTCCCTAATATAATGAATTTTAACATTATTTCCCCTAATATACACATTTTTGTATGCATTTTTTAATTGGAGCACTTCACTGCAAAATTCTAAGAAGTATGAATTTTGAAGGATAAGTGAGTTTCAGTTCACATAGTGGTTCAAAGTGCAAAATTATTTAAGTTTGCATTGAAATGCTAAATGAATTAATTACTCCCGCATCCCTAATTGTAATCACATGGAGAAAGGAGAGTGGGGCAGCACCCACTGGCTCCATCACTGCTGTGCACATTTGTTGTTCAGTCATTCAGTCATGTCCGACTCTTCATGACCCCATGGACCATAGCACGCCAGGCCTTCCTGTCCTGCACTCTCTCCCGGAGCGTGCTCAAGTTTATGTTCATTGCATCAGTGATGCTATCTAGCCATCTCATCCTCTGCCGTCCCCTTCTCCTTTTGCCTTCAGTCTTTCCCAGCATCAGGGTCTTTTCCAGAGAGTTTTCTCTTCGCATTAGGTGGACAAAATATTGGAGCTTCAGCTTCAGTATCTGTCCTTCCAATGAGCACTCAGGGTTGATTTCCTTTAGGATGGACTGATTTGACCTCCTTGCAGTCCAGGGGACTTGTAAGAGTCTTCTCCAGCACCACAGTTCGAAAGCATCAATTCTTCGGTGCTCAGCCTTCCTTATAGTCCAGCTCTCACAGCCATACATTACTAGTGGGAAAACCATAGCTTTGATTAGACGGACCTTTGTCGGCAAGGTGATGTCTCTGCTTCTTACTATGCTGACTAGGCTTGCCATAGCTTTCCTCCCAAGGAGCAAGCGTCTTTTAATTTCATGGCTACAGTCACCATCTGCGGTGATCTTGGAGCCCAAGAAAATAAAATCTGTCACAGCTTCCATTTCTTCCCCTTCTATATGCCAGGATCTGTGCACATACTGAAGGGATATTTATAAAGGGGCACCTGCTGTACCCATGTTCCTTGGGGAGAGGCTACACAAACATACAGAAGGCTCTGCATTATAGATATTTCCCCCATGTGTGGGGGCCAGGGGCTAGTTTTATGCAATGGCAGGACCAATGGGCATGGCTTTGCACTTGCCATCCAGGTGATCACAATTATGTGGACAGAACACCAAAATAAGATTCAGTTATTAATTCCATGTTATTTTCTTAATTGTATTAGGATAATTCATTGTAACACATCTATTTCATAGCATATTGTTTTGAGTACATTACATTTTTTCTGATAATTTGAAGAGTGTCTGACAGGGTAGAGACTGTTTACAAACAAAACTGATAAAATAAGTGAAGATAAAAATTGTCTAGTTCTTGAACACTTAATTTATGTAATGTCACCATTTCACTACTTTACACATGTTTTAATTAAGTTGAACTTGCAAAATGTATGTTAAGTGTATTCAGTAATGTCTTTTATATTACAAAACCATATAATTACATTTTTCCAGACATGAAAAATGAATTTGTGCTGCATTATAAATGGTGAGAAATTTTCCAGCTTGTTTTAGACCTACTGAATAGCTTAAAACAGTTTTTCTCAACTCTGCCAAAAAAACCCTAATTCAGCAATAAATTGAGGGCACTTAATATCAAGAGACAAATATTCAAATTCAGAACTTTATTTATTGAAATCAATCCCTATAATTAACCCTGGATAAGAATGAAGTTGGAAATCTTGAGAAACCACTCAGAAGCCTTATTTACTCATTAATAAAAGCAGTGGTTTTGATACTGATTTGAATCCCAGCCCATTGCAAAGGTCTATTCACATTGAATGGAGAGTGAAGATAAAAGTGAAGCATGAAACTGAGCAAAAATAAAATGATTTGATGAGTACTTTTCTTCTTTCTTCTGTTAACAGAAAGGGAAGTCAGATGTATGTTGTTAAAAGCTAAATGAAAATCCAAGCTGCTGTGCTGAAGTAGGGCAATGTAGTAACTTGGCAGTTGTTCATGCAATTGCTCGTTAGAGAAAACTAGTTAAATACCTTAATTGTAAACTACAGCTTCTTGCTTAAAAGTTGTACGTATGCCCTCTTAAATTCTTTCTTAATTCAACTAAAATTCAGTCCAAATAATTAAACATCATTACCAACATCAACCTACTTACTGTAATTTACTTCACTTGCTTCTCTGAAATAAGAGCTATTATTATGAAGACGACAAGGCAAACCCAATAACCACACATCCAAAACCAGGGTCAGATTAATATTTTTATATGCCCTAGGCATTCTCATAATTGTAGGCTCCCAAGATAGAGCTATAGATAAATACTTACATTGTGTATGTCCCATAATGTGGGCCCTCGGCAGGTGCTCAACCATTCCTACCCTTGACGCTGGCTCTGATTGCAACATTTAAATAAGTTTCACATGTGTGCACTATAATGAAATGTTACACAGTGTCATTGCTTTTTGTGGGTGAGTGACATGATCTTTTAATGTAAGGATTGCCCTCCCACACACTTCTTTTAAAAAATCAACGGCCCTGTGCACATGTTACTCACATGAAGGACAGTCACGTGGTGCTACAAGAGCAGGGCAGGTGTCCAGACCACATGGAACTCCGACACATAAGCAGCTGCTCATGATCTCTGTGCTCATCATAGAAGGTGAGGAGCAGAGCTAACCCAACAGTGTGACGTTAAGGGCGAGGCCACAAGTGTAGCCTCACTCCTGCCTACAAATGAGAATGCATGCATACCTCTCTCTCACATGCACCCCCACACGTGTGTGTGTGTGTGTGTGTGTGTGTGTGTATATATATACACACACACACACACACACACACACAGTCAGGGCCAGAAATATTGGAACAAGGATAACTGTTTTGGCAGTTGGCCTCTGTACACCACCACATCGAAGTAGAAAGGAAACACACCCAGATGGGAGCGAAGTCAGGACTTTCAGCTGTAATTCAAGGGGTTTGAGAAAAGTGGGGCACTAACCATTCAGGAAGGACAGCCAGTGGCATACACACACACCCATCGTTGGTGGCTCATAAGTAATGGAACAAACCAACATCATCTCAAACTTAAGGATCGCCTTTAATAGCTGGATGAAAATCCTTTGCAGTCAATGACTGCCAGAAATCTGGAACCCATGGACATGACCAAATGCTGAGTTTCCTCCCTCGAGATGCTTTGCCAGGCCTTTACTGCAGCTGCCTTCAGCAGCTGCTGCTTGTTTGTGGGTCTTTCTGCCTTCTGTCTTGTCTTCAGTAAGTGAAAAGCATGCTCGATTGGGTTGAGATCAGGTGACTGACTTGGCCATTGAAGAACATCCCACTTTGCCTTCAGAAACTCTTGGGTAGCTTTTGCTATATGTTTTGGGTCATTATCCATCTACAATATGAAGCGGCGTCCTATCAGTTTGGCAGCATTTGGCTGAATCTGAGCAGAAAGTATAGCCCTATACACTTCAGAATTCATCCTGCTGCTTTTATCAGCAGTCAGGTCATCAATAAACACCAGTGACTCGGTTCCATTGGCAGCCATACATGCCCATGCCATAACACTGCCTCCACCATGTTTGACAGATGATGTGGTATGCTTTGGATCATGAGCTGTTCCTTTCCTTCTCCATACTTTTCTCTTCCCCTCATTCTGGTACAAGTTAATCTTGGTTTCATCAGTCCAAAGAATCTTATTCCAGAACTGGGCAGGCTTTTTTAGGTGTTTGCTGGCAAAGGCTAATCTGGCCTTTCGGTTCTTGAGCGTTACCAGTGTTTTGCACCTTGTTGTGAAGCCTCTGTATTTACATTCATAAAGCCGTCTCTTGACTGTAGTTGTTGACAATGACATGCCTACCTCTGCAAGAGCGTCCTTGACCTGGCTAGATGTTGTGAAAGGGTTCTCTTCACTATGAGCAGAATTCTGCGGTCATCCACTTTAGTTGTCTTCCGTGGTCTTCCAGGCCTTTTGCTGTTGCTGAATTTGCCAGTTAATTCCTTCTTTTTCAGGATGCTCCAAACTGTTGTGTTGGCCACTCCCACTGTTTTTGCAATCTCTCTGATGGGTTTATTTTGTTTCCTCAGCCTAACGATGGTCTCCTTCACTCGCATGGACACCTCTTTGGACCTTATGTTGGGGGTTCCAGTGAACAGCTACCAAATGCAAATGTCACACTCAGAACCCCCTCCAGGCCTTTTATCTGCTTGATTGGTCATGGGGCACCCAGGAAACAGGCCACACCTGGCCATGCAGCTGCTTGTCAGCCATTCGTTCCATTTCTTATGAGCCATCAACAATGGGAGCATGTGTACGCCACTGGCTGTACTTTCTGAATGGTTAGTGCCCCACTTTTGTCCAACCCTTTGCATTACAGCTGAAAGTCCTGACTTCGCTCCCATCTGGGTGTGTTTCCTTTCAACTTCAGTGTGGTGGTGTACAGAGGCCAATTGCCAAAGCAGTTATCCTTGTTCCAATATTTCTGGCCCTGACTGTATATATGCATACACACACACATATGGAGGTGAACATTGGCCACCATTTGTTTTTGTATTTATTGAAAGCCTGTCATGGGGCAGTATAGAGATGTAGTTAATACATAATAAATAGATGTGTTTGGAAGTGTATGTGGAGACCTTTTGGTCAGAAGTGGCTATATCACCTTTAGTTTTATAATAATGAATGATATTAGGGTTGGACTTGTCTGCTACATCTTTATGTATTGAAGAAAGGCGAACCATTGTCCTTTCTTTAGTATGTAACTAACAAGTGTCAAATCTTTTTGAAAACAAAAAATGCAGCTGTTCACAGTATGCCAGCTGGAGTCCAGTTTTTCTTACCTTGTTCCCTGGCTAGTGGTACGCTGATGAAAAAAGAGTTTTCATCTGGAACCCTATAAATTTGGAGCGTCTGGGCTAGCAATAGCATTTATGTCAGCATCATAAAGATATGATGTTTTGGAATGACAACACAGCTAGAATTTTATCCCATACCCATTCTTCATGGGTATGCTGCCTTTTTGGCAATATATTTCATTGAATGATACTAATTGTTCATCAGTTGTAACTTTATATTATCATATGAAGCAATGTGGAAAGGTCTTGCAGTTGGGGTCAAAATGGCCCCCAAAGCCAGGTTAGTAGGCTTTACACAAAATGGCCCCCAAAGCCAGGTTAGTAGGCTTTACACAAAATGATGCCTATCATGGAAAAAAAAAAGTTTTGTTGAGTCACAAGGAAGGTTCTAATTGGAATCCTATCACATTCTCTCAACCCTGCTTTAGCTGGTGGGGGAGGGGTGGCACTTATTTGCACCTGGCCCAGAGGGAGGAGAGAGGAAGGCTGCAAAGCCAAGAGGAGGCAGAGCAGGACAGTTTAGGTCTGGCTGCATCCCTGAGAAGCCCTGTTTCCCTGTTTTGCTTACACTCCAGGATGGGAATTGAGTAGTTAGCCAGTTGATTGAATTATGCAGATCATGCTTTGTAAAATAAATAAAACTTGTTGCTCATTTAAATCTGAGCAATTAACTCTCACCTCTATTTCTGGTCTTCCATGTTCAGACCTGGCTGGTAACCAGAGCATCTTGGAATACAAATGGACTTTCAGTACTATTTATTTAAGCTATCTCTATACTGCTGGACATCTCAGGATTTTCAAGTTTACATAGAAACACATATGATACAATATGAAGACCAATATAAAGGCAGCATAAAGCATTGAATAATTTTTTTTTAATATACTATTGACCAAGATATCCCTCTGGATCCGCAATCTAAAGTGGAGATTGGGAGCACTGTGCTGTAGTAATTCCACTGATGCCTGGATGCTTTGTTGGAGAAGCGACTGCTGCAGCACTATTGCTCTACCCCAGGCCAGTTATACTGTGACATTCCACAGAGGTCTATTCTGTTGCCCATGCAATTCAGCAGCTGAAGCCCAAAGGTAATCTTGGGATTTGGAGTAAAGCACCATTAGTATGCTGATGTCATCTAACTCTAGTTCTCCTTTTCATCAAATTCAGTGAAACTGATGCGGTGTTGAATCAGTGTCTGGATGGACTGAATAAACTGAAGCTCAATCCAGACAAAAGTGAAGTTGTGTTGGCATATGGTTCTTTTGGCCTGAGAGGTAGTGTTCAGCAAGTGCTGGACAGGGTTACACTCCCGCTGAAGGATGAAGTTTGCAGTCTGGGGTGCTATTAGATCTGGACTTGTCTTCAGAGATCCAGCCAGCAGGGGTTCTTTTGACTAGAGAATGTCTGGCTACAGTTCCTCAGGCCCTGGTAAAACCCACTTTCAATAATTACAATCAGTGGTGTAGTGGGAGATTTTGAAGTGCAGATGCTCATCCTGACAGTCCCCATGGCCACACCCCTCGGAGGGTCCAACTCTGCAGATAACTGTGTTGATCCATATCTATATGTGTGCGCACATTATGTATATGTGCATGGGATAGCTCACAACAATATATTGTTGCCTGGAGAAACCATTTTCCCCCACAACTACTGTGAGGATTACAGCTAAGGTCAGAGGGAACAGGGAAGTCTGAGAAGGGATAGCCGATAATATCATCCTTGTTCATCAAAAAGTCCTTGTGCTTCAATGCTCAGAGCCCTGGCTCCATACTCCACTGATTGCCTTTCAGAACTGTTGGGGCACTGCAGTTGGTCCATTCTTTAGCAGCTAGATAACTGACTGGGACTGGGCAAGTGGAATTTATTTCACCAGTATTAAAACAAGTGCATTGGCTCTTGTTCCGTTTCTGAGAGCAACTCAAATTGCTGACTTTAATAGCTAAAACCCTGAACAGCCTGGGTCCTGGAATCATTGAGGGCTGCCTCTTCCCAAATGAATCTGTCCAGGTAAGAGCTGCTTCAGAGGTCCTTCTCTGGGTCCTCTGCCATCAGATGAGATGAATGGTGACTGGAGATAAGGTGTTTTGAGTAATGGCACCGTGGCTTTGAAACTACCAACAGAGGAGGATTTATCTGGCACCAAGTCTGGTATCTTTTCAGGTCCAGATGAAAACCTTTTTATTTTCTCTTTACTTTATAAATATACTAATTTTTGTTTTGTCTTCTGCTAGCATTTCCTTTGGCTGTGCTGCCTAATTAAATTTGTATTGTTTTATTGGTTTTATTGTTTATGTGATTTTAATAGCTGCTATTGTGGGAATCCTCCTTTCTGGATTGGAGAGTGGGGCATTAAATTGCTAAAAGTAATTGCTTTTGGACCCAGAACTGTCACTTGAGGCACAGGTGAACTCAGTGGCATGGAGCACTTTTTATCAACTTAGTCTGGTATACCAACTACACCCTTATTTGGACAGAGATAGCCTAGCTTCAGTTAGCCATGCTTGTCTGGACTAATGCAATGTGTAATGGGGCTGCCTTTGAAAATGGTCTAGAAACTTCAGCTAGTCCAAAATAGGACAGCAAGATTGTTAACAGGGACTGGCCAACACGGTCACATTATGCCAGTCCATTTCCAGGCCTGATTCAAAGTGCTGGTATTAACATTCAAAGCCCTTAACGGCTTGGGGCCAGGTTATCTGAAGGGTCACTTTCTCCCATTTGTGCCTGCCCAGACCCTAAGATAAGTGGTCCTTCTCCATGAGCCCCTGCCAAAGGAATTGAGGCAGGTAGCTACCAGGAAGAGGGACTTTTCTGCTGTGGCATCCCGGCTGTGGAATGAGCTCCCTAGAGAGGTTCGCCTGGCACCTACATTGTATTCCTTTCAGCGCCAGGTGAAGACCTTTTTATTCTCCCATTATTTTAGCATTTTAGCTTCCTAGTCTTTTAGCTTTGGTGTTTTAAATCTGTATTTTAAATCTCTGCATTACTGCTAGGTTTTATTCTGGTTGTATTGTTATATTGTGGTTTTAATGCTTTTATATTTTATATTGTTTTATCCTGTGCTTTTTGGTTTTAATTTTTGTGAACCACCCAGAGAACTTCAGCTATTGGGCGGTATAGAAATGAAATAAATAAATAAATAAATAAATAAATGAATGAGAGTGAGAGAGAACTGGCTTGATCATAACTAGTATGTTAATCCTCTCAGAGGACCATGAGCTGGCTGGCAAATATGTCATGGGTTTTCTTTAATTGATCCTAAACTAAAGGGTGGATCAATAGGAAATAAGAAATACCAAAGGTGAATTTTAAATGGATGTGAATCTGCCAGCCATTCATTTTCTTTCCACAACAGGGCAGAAGATGGGGGAGGAAGGTGCTGACAAACTGGAGTAAGCCAGGGCGAAAAGAAAGGTAGGTGCTGCAAAACAGGGAAGGCTGTTTAGTCTGGTGCTTAGCAGTCCACTCAGCTATCACCACCTTTATGACATGCACACCATACTGTGTGGAGAACTACTTGCTAGTTAATTATATAATTATATACACTAGCAGTCATCATATTTGCAGTCAGTGAGATTATTCCAGTGGAAGTAGCCAGTGAATCTCTCCTGGAGGTCCCTTTGGCTTTGTCTATATATATCTCTCATTAGTTGAAATTACACCTTTCTCCAAATATCTTGCTGTGTAAAGGAATCAGATGCTAGAATAGGTTATATGTTTCCAATAATTTGTTTTCTTCTACATAAGTTCAGCCTTTTTGCCTTGGTGTCTGCTGCCTCAAGATAATTTGTAGAAATTGTTACCATTCTGTTGCCAGTGTGAAGCAGAATTTAAAGAACACTTTTGATGCTTACTGTTTTCTAAACCTAACATTTTTGCTTTTATCATCCCTTGTCGTCCCTTATATGAAACCAGTGCTGGTTCCAGGTTTTTCAGGCCCCTTGGGCAAGAACCGTCATGCCACCATTTTCACCAGTTGCTGTGGTTCCTCATTTTCTTTCTCATCATTGCTCCCACTTGCTTGCTTGGCAGGCAGAGACCCAGTGAGCAAGTAGTTAGTGGCATCTACTTCTCACCACCACCATTGTCTGGGCTGGAGCTAAAGGCAGGTGAATAAGTAGGTTGCAATGTTGAAGAGGAAGGGCAACTCTGAAGGGCTCTTGTCAGTGGCCCCCTGCTGAGGTGTGGGCCCTCGGCAGGTGCTCAACCATTCCTACCCTTGTCTCTGGCTCTGATTGAAACTTTTAAATAAGTTTCACATTTGTGCGCTATAACAAAACATTACACGGAGTCATTGTTTTTCGTGGGCGAGTGACATGATGTTTTAATGTAAGGATTGCCTCCCTCTTTTTTTTTGCAATCAACAGCTCTGTGCACATGTTACTCACATGAAGGACAGTCACGTGGTGCTACAAGGGTGTCCAGACCACATGGAGCCCTGACACACAAGCAGCTGCTCATGATCTCTGTCCTCAACATAGAAGGTGAGGAGCAGAGCTAACCCAAGAATGTGATGTTAGGGGTGAGGCCAAGAGTGTAGCCTTGCTCCTGCTTACAGATGAGAATGCATGCATACCTCACATTTTATTCAGCGCATCGTAGGAAAGTCCATCTATATCATTTTTCAAGATATTGTTGTTCAAAATACTAAATGATGAAAATAGAGATGGAACATATAATCTCTTAAAATATTATGTTTTTCAGTAATAGTCCCATTCAACACAAAGAATAGAAATAGCTATCTTCCTTCTTACTTACATTTCTTTAAAACTCTGCTTGGTGGTTTAAGAATAAATAGAACTCAATATGGTGAATGTCTGAGAAAATCATGGAGTTGTATCCAGTTAGTCTCTCCTGCCAGTGGAATGGCTTCCCGCAGTGGAATGGGGAGGGGGTTCTTCCTCATCTTCCGTCTGCTCCCCACAGGGTGGGATTCTAGGGCAGTACCCAACCGTGTCATTCCGTTACCACAAATGATATTATGCTAGTGGAAATTAGGTTCTGAACTATGCACAAGAGAAGAATTCAACAAAAGTTATGGTTGTGCATTATGCTTGTGCAACCCATTGTGCAACCCTTGTGCAGAATGCTTGTGAAATGTGTTGTGGAATCTATTGAGCAACCAGTTACACAAGAGTTATGCACAACAGGTTGCACAAGCATAATGCACAATCACTTGCACAACCGTGCTTATGCAAATGTAACTTCAGTTGGATTCTGTTTGCAGAACCCGTTGTTCAAGTGTAATGGGCAACCGCTTGTGCAATGGAAAGATGCACCAGAGCTCTGCTAGTGCTATTTGAGTTTGCAGAATGAAACCGTTGGTTACTGCCCCTGGAGAGCAGATTTTGGTTGGTTGGGAGGCTGCAGTGGGGAAGAAAGGATGGGATTGGGGAATTGCTGTTGTGCAAGTAGATGTCCGCTCATACAGTGTTGGATTTCACCCATTGTACTTCTCAAACATTCAAATGGCCACTTATATTTTGTCTGCATATCACCTCTCCTTTAAAAGCACCTGTATTTATTTTATTTACTTGTTTATGGGGATTATTCCCTACCTTTCAACAGTTTCTCAGGGCAGCTTCCAAAACATTAAAATAACAATAAAACATTTTAGTTGTGGGGTTGAGAAGAGAATTTCTACAAGTGCAACTTGTGATAAAGGAGAGTGAAAAGGTGTACCTGCTGAAATTTCCTCTTGTAAATACTTATTACATGAACAGGAACTTTGTCCTTCTTTCCATATGGTTATGCTCACAATTGCAGATCAGTCACAATTGTTAGAATTTTCATATGAACTGATATCAACTTAGACACTTACTTTTCAGTGGAGAAATCGAGTATAGTATAAATCAAGTGCATATTGTATATGTGTATATGAACTCCAACTTAATTCTGCCTCCGTGTGTGTGTGTGTGTGTGTATATATATATATATATATATATATATATATTTGCATCCCCACTAGATCTTATCATCTGAGCTGGTATATAAAGAAGTAGATCCATCAGGTATCCAGGTGTTAATCTGTGTAGGGCTTTATATAATAGCATGAGCAGCTTGAATTTGGCACAGTAGTTTATTGGCAGCCAATGCAAGTCCTACAGTTCTGATGTAAGAACATAAGAAGAGCCATGCTGGATCAGACCAAATGTCCATCTAGTCCAGAATTCTGTTCACACAGTGGCCAACACATGCCCAAGGGGAACCCACAAGCAGAATATGAGTGCAAGAGCACCCTCCTGCCCATGTTCCCCAGCAACTGGTGTACATAGGCATACTACCTCTGATACTGGAGGTAGCATGTAGCCATCAGGACTAGTAGCCACTGATAGCCTTCTCCTCTATGAATTTGTCTAATCCCCTTTTAAAGCCATCCAAAACGGTGGCCATCACTACATCTTATGGTAGTGAGTTCCATAGTTCAACTATGCTTTGTGAAGAAGTAGTTCCTTTTATCTATCCTGAATCTCCCGCCAGTTACTTTCATGGGATATCCCTGGGTTCTAGTATTATGAGAGAGGGAGAAAAATGGCTCCTAGCTACTTCCACACCATGCATAATTTGTCCCACTCTGCAGTCTAGTTGTGGCATTTTGCAGTAGCTGCAGCTTCTGGGCCAGCCTCAAAGGAACCTCCACATAAAGCATATTGCAATACTCCAGTCGTGAGGTTACCAATGCATGGATCACCATGGTGAGGCTATCCCTGTGCAGGAATGGCTGTAGCTGACAAACAAACCAAGGTCAGAAAAAGGTACTCCTTGCCATGTAGGTCATCATTTGTGCCTCCGTTGACAGTGGTGGATCTTGGGGTGCCCCCAAGCTATGCACCTGATCCTTCAGAGGGAGTGCAACCCTGTCAAGAACAGGCAACTTCCCTAATTCCTGGACAAGGGAGCGAACCAACCAAATGTCCCCATCTTGTCAGGATTCCACTTCAGCTTATTGGCCCTCATCCAGCCCACTGCTGCATCCAGACACTAGGTCTTACCCAGCCCACCACTGCATCCACACATTGGTCCAGGGCATGTACAGCCTCTCCTGTAGGAGTGCACGAAAGCCACTTACCTGGTCTCGCAGCTATTCGTGGTGGGGGGGAGGCGCTTCGCTGCTCTCCCCCTGAAGTTCAGGCCGGGGGGGGAGGCTTCCCACCTCGCCTGGCCGCGAAATAAAAAGTTTTTTAAAAAAAACGCCCCCGTGATAGGCTACGTGACGATTAACGTAGCCTATCACGGCTAGATCTGCAAAGTCAGCCGTGATAGGCTACGTAAATCGTCACGTAGCCTATCACAGGTGACTTAAAAAAAAAAAAAGCATGTACGCAAATGGCGGCCCCCATAGGGAGCCGCCATTCGCGTTCCTTATTTGGTCGCTGTAGTCTACGTAAATCTTTACGTAGACTACGGCGAAAATAAGGGCAACGCAAATAGTGTTGCCCTTATATTCGCCGTAGTCTACGTAATCTTTACATAGACTACAGCGACCAAATAAGGAACGGGAATGGCGGCTCCCTATGGGGGCCGCCATTAGCCGTACGCGCTTTTTTTTTTTTTAAAGTCACCCGTGATAGGCTACGTGACGATTTACGTAGCCTATCATGGCTGACTTTGCAAATCTAGCCGTGATAGGCTACGTTAATCGTCACGTAGCCTATCATGGGGGCGTTTTTTTTTTTTTTAAATTTTATTGGAATGGCGGCGGCAGCAGCCGGTCGAAAGATCTGCTGCCGCCCCCGCCCCTGACGAAGACCCGACGAACCGCCGCCGGGCCCCACCGCCGGGAGGGACATTCGGGAAAGGTAAGTCCCGTTCTGGGGGGGTGCGGGGGGTGGGGGGGTGCAGAGAATTTCTCCCCAAAACTTCTTCGGGGGGCCGAACACGTTGGCGTTCGGCCCCCCGAAGTTTCGGGGAGAAATTCTCTGCCAACCCTACTCTCCTGACTCAGATGATACAGAGAAAAAAAGCTGGGTATCATCAGCATACAGATGACAGTTTACTACAAATCTAATAACTGCCCCAAAGGGCTTCATCTAGATGTTGACAGGACATCAACAGTTTTAGATCAATTGTTTAAGATAATATGTGGTGGTGGTGGTGGTGGTGGTGGTGTGTGTGTGTGTTGTTTTATGTCATTATGTGAATAGTTTTTATATTTTATATACTGTATTTTAATGGTTTCCGTTTTTGTGAGAGCTTTGGCTATGGGCGGTATAGGAATGAATGAATGAATGAATGAATGAATGGGGTTGCACCACCACCACCCATCTCTCTTCTAATAAAGGTCATCTGTCAGGCAACCCAGGCTGATCAAGTCCCAAAACCAGGCTTGAACTCAGACTGGAAAGGGTCTAGTTAATCTATTTCCTCCAAGAGTGTCTTAAGCTGTAAGGCTACTGCCCTCTCAAACACCTTCCATAAGAGGGGAATATTAGTGACCAGGTGGTTATTAAGGACCTCTGGAACCAATGTGGCTTTCTTGGAAGTAGCCACACCACCACCTCCTTCCAGACATTGGGCACCTGCTCCTCCTGCAGTACCCACACTGAATTAGTCATGAAGGGCAAGGGTTGAGAAGACAAGTTGTTGGACCCGCTGCCTCAACTGTGATGTGTTGTCCTCATGATTGGGCCTCAAAAGCTGAAATGAATCCCACAAAACGACTAGCTGGAGGATTGGACACCTCATTTGGACTTGCATCAGCTGTAGCATCCAAAGGTGGTGCAAAGGCAAGCAATTTATCTGCAAAGTGCCTTGCAAATATGTCATATTAAGTGTCCATGGGCTCCAACATTCCATTTACTAGGACAGAAGTTAAAAGATCCTGACCAAACAAAACAACTCAACTCTGCCAGCTGGTTACTTGAAGATGCAATGGAGGCAGTGAAGAAAGCCTTCTTTGCTGCCCTCACTGCCACATGGTAGGCATGATCATGTGTCCTTGTGTAACACTTTTCTTCAGGGTCTCTAAAGGGACTCACAGCAAAGGGCTTTCACAGGGACAATTAACATATATCATTTTAATTTCTTAATTAAAAACAATAATAATGCACATGTAACAATTTTACATGCATAACAATACACTTATCACCAAAAACAATAAAATAGAGCACAGCCTTCCCAAAGTTCTGTCTTGCAGCTTGAGTCCACAACAACAACAGCAACAAAAATAAAGCTTCTCTCTGAAGTTTGATTTTTCTACTGGTTGAAGAAAGAAAACAGTCTCTACTCAGTTCACTCCAGCTCCACAGCAATCTTCTCAAAATGGACCAGGATCCAGCAACACAGGAATGACTTGTTAAACAGCCCTTCATATAATATAAAAGAACATAAACAAAGAACTCATAGTGTTTGTAAAAAAAACAAACATGACTCTTTAAAAAAATCAAAAGGAAACCTCCCTACTAACCTGTCTTGAGAGGCTTTAGGGTCTTACAGAGAAGAGAAAGCAAGCTTCTTCCACATTGCATTTTGGTAACTGCCTAAAATGGTGGCCACTCGCTATGTCACTTGTTTTCTGAGCATGTGCAGGAATATTCCCACTCAGAATTCTTAAAGAAAAATATACCAGTGGGTTACACTTGCTCATGTTCCATAGCAGAAACTATGATGGACTAAAGAACAGGATTGCTCTGCTGGGCTAAAATTGTATGGATACTTTCCAGAGAGTAAACCCTAATGACTTACTTGTGAGCGAATATGCCTAAGATTATACTGTAGAACTGGCCATATAAAATTAACTCACTGAATTGTTTCTTGGGACAGTGTCCAAAACATTGTGTGTGTTAAACTGAAATGAAATGATATTTTAAGTGTTGTGTTAGTTCATTATAGAAGCATGGTGGTGGTTAATCATTTGTGTATGAATGACTTTTAATTCTGAACATGATAGTCTTGTCATCTGTGCTATTAGGGTAAATTGGCTGCCTTTAAAAATCAATATTCAGAACAGATGTGCTAGTTACTTACAGTGCAGTCCTGTTATGTCTACTCAGAAGTAAATTGCACTGAGTTCAATGGGAGTTCTTCTTAAGTAAGTGTGTATAAGATTGCAGCTTTAAAGTTTTATAAGATAGAATTCTCTGACTTTTCAATGTCTGGTTTCAGGTAAACCACGTTTTGTTGTTATTGTTATGGATTAATTTCTAAATTAGCTTCTACATTCTTTCACAAATAAATGAACACAGAACTCTCCAAAGTGTATATCTGAATATAACAGGAAATGTACAACAACAATCAGCATTTTGACTATAAATAGAATGTTTCAGTGCATTAAAAGTGTTTTTTTTTTAAAGCATATAAAGCTGGATTTTATATGTCAGTGTTTACTGTGACAGCAACTGACCTCCAAGTAAGGAAGGTGCAAAAATGTGATCAGCTAAACAGTTAAGAGATCAATTATAGAAGCTGTAAAATTATACTTTCCTCAAGATTTAAGCAAATAATTGAACTGCTTAGTGTTGTCCTTACAGTACTTGAATTTAGGGAGACCAGATGGCTCAGGGGATTGCTAATGAGATACAAGGCTTTTTACCTCTTGATCACAAGTCTGAGTCTGCAGGAGTCTGGTAATGATTGAAGGTTGTGACCATCTGTTCCATGGCCTACATGAAATAAGCCAGTAGTCTCAGTCCACTTCCTAACTAATCATTCAAGCTCTTTAACAATTATCCTTCACTGGCAGTGCACCAAAAGAGACTATAGAGGATAAACATCAGATAGCAACTGTGTAGGGCTGGATCCTTTAATGGAACTGGGGGTGTGCCAACCTGCTAGTATGCTCCACCTGCATCTACCTTTTCTTTAAAAAAACAAACAAAACACCTTTGTGGTGCAGCAGGCTTCCCTTTGCTGTGGCTGGCTGCTGTCCTTCTCCTCCTCCTGTTGCTACTGCTGCTGCCACCGACACACTGGGAGCTTCCTTTCCCAGCATAGCAACTTCCTTTTTTAAAACTGCATGCAAATGCACAGAGCCTTTCCCCTGGGGAAACACTGTCTGAGCTCACCAGGCAGCTTCCTTTTTCAAACCCTGTGTGTGTGTGTGCATGCACGTACAACCTTCCCCTCTGGAAGGGCTTTTGAGCCCACTAGGCTAGGACACGAACCCCTGAATCAGAGGTCAAAATTAAAAGAAAAATAGACTTGGCTCAGGTGCTTAGCTTGAGCTGGCCAATCTGAGTAGATCCCTTCCTTGCACAAGGGAGGAGATGTATTGGCTGATGGGATGGTTGCCTATGGCACATTGCTGGCTGGCGCATTTGGTGAGCCAAAGCAGTCAATGAAACACTTTGAACATGGAGAAGAAAGAAGGAGAGAGAGAAGAGTCTGTGTATGCATGTGTTTGCTTGCTTGCTATTCTTCCATTTTGAGGAGCCAGCCCAGAATAATCCCAGTAAGTAAAATTGTTTTAATGGGGTATACAATTCATTTGGGAAGCTGGAGACATCATAAACTGGATTATAATGTATGTGTTAGTCTGGAGAAATCCTAAAATGGTTTATAATGCTTTTGTCATATTGAAGAAATCATAAACTGCTTATAATGAATTTGCACAATGTTGTGACTTTAAAAATCTCTATGCTGAATGGATGGTCAACTGTTATATCTTTGAAAGCTCCTCTGCACAATGTTGGCCCCACCTCCAGTGACCAGTTGGTTCCATCTCTGTTAGCATGCTTTCCACCTCACCAGTCAGATTGGCCATGAGCCACCACTGCAACTGTGTTGGTCTAGTATAACAAATCCCCAACTCAGTAAAATAATACCTTAATTAAAATCCTTCATGTAACTAGTGCGACCTGCAAGAAAATGTTGCAGCGTGGAGTCAGTCATTCTTATCTTCCATGATATGCCATTTGATTCTTCTGCCTATCTGGTCTTCTATTTTTTTCTCCCCAGCAGTCAGCATTCTGTGGCCACTACGCAAGCTCAGCCCCCACTGGGCTGGGGGGGGGATGTTTCCCTATCACGTTGTTCTTGTTTTTTCCTAAAGGTTTTGTTGCACTTCTGCAAACCTTGGGGTTTCCCCAAGCCATCTGATACTTCCTGTCTTATGTATGGATAGTGCCATTTTGGCTACATAAACAACCACTCTCTCCTCTGAACATCGGAAATATAAGGAATTATACAGTGCATGGGCCTCTGAGATTTACAGTATTCTTTCTTTAGCTAGATGTTCAAGAACGAAATATTAAAAGGGGAAATATATGTTTGAGTGAATGCATTATCTTGAGTCATCTGCCACACAATCCAAATAGAATTAGGTTCACTTAAGCTCACTTCCACACCTAGCTCTGCGTTGGATCATGCCCCCTTTCTGCAGATTGTTTTTGTATCAATATAACAAAGTTCTTGCAGTCCAGTCTTAGGCATATTACATGGACATAGATCCCAATGGAACTGATTTCCAAAAGTAAGAAATTTACTTAATTTAGATCTGTGCATTACATTAAGGTCTCTGTTTACATAGGGCCAATCTAAACATTCAGCTAATCCCATAGTGCTATGTGTGATTGCCTTGCTTACTTACTTGAGCATAAGAGCATGCAACTTCAGAACTATGGCAATTTGCGAGGGGGGATTTAAGCTTCCGCCCTGTCATTTTAATCCCAAAATTCCACCACCACCACCTGTCCGGGGGGGGGGGGGGGGTAAAAAAAAGAAAAAAATGCACATTTGCATTGGAATCAATGCAGTTGTATTTCCTTAAAAAAATAAAGAAAAGCCCATACTTGGGGGGATTTCAGGATGCAAAGGTGAGAGGGGAAACTTAAATCTCCCATCCCAAATTGCCATGATCTCAATCCAAATTGAGCCCATGTGCACTTATACTAACGTACATAAGCCAATCACACATAGTTCTCCTATGCATGATTAGAAAAATGTTTCATTTGGCCCACAGCATATAGGGACAAGTAATCCATAGAAGCTACTTTTTAAAAATAAAAGCCATTAGTTAGTATGCTTGTCTTGAGCACTAATCAGGACTCATTCACATGTCCCTTGTAATGCAGACAATTCTGCTTTCCCTGACTTCCATAGAGAACATTTGTAGTTCTGAAGTATGCAGTATTCTACATGTACAGTGGGAGCAGGCAGATTGGATGCACAATAAACATTTTGTTTATTTGTTATTTACAAATAGATAGACTATTGCCAACCTTCTAGTATTGAAAAATTCATTGGTCAAAATACTTATAAAAACATAATGGAAACGACTTACATTTTGCAAGTGTTGAAGGTGAGTAGTTACAGAAGTCCTGACAAAATGTTCAGTGGTGATACTAGACTTCTGCTATAAGTTTTCTTTAAATTGGTGTTGTTGTTGCTCAGTTGTTAAGTCGTGTCCGAATCTTCGTGACCCCATGGACCATAGAACGCCAGGCCGTCCTGTCCTCCACTCTCTCCCGGAGTGTGCTCAAGTTTGTATTCATTGCATCGGTGATGCTATCTAGCCATCTCATCCTCTGCCGTCCCCTTCTCCTTTTGCCGTCACTCTTTCCCAGCATCAGGATCTTTTCCAGTGACTTTTCTCTTCGCATTAGGTGGCCAAAATATTTGAACTCCAGCTTCAGTATGTCTTCTTCCAATGAGCAGTCAGGGTTGATTTCCTTTAGGACTGACTGATTTGACCTCTTTACAGTCCAGGGGACTCGTAAGAGTCTTCTCCAGAACCACAGTTCGAAAGCATCAATTCTTCGGCGCTCAGCCTTCCTTATAGTCCAGCTCTCACAGCCATACGTTGCTACTGGGAAAACCATAGCCTTGATTATGCGGACCTTAGTCAGCAAGGTGATGTCTCTGCTTCTCACTATGCTGTCTAGGTTGGCCATAGCTTTCCTCCCAAGGAGCAAGCGTCTTTTAATGTCATGGCTACAGTCACCGTCTGCGGTGATCTTGGAGCCCAAGAAAATAAAATCTGTCACTGCTTCCATTTCTTCCCCTTCTATATGCCAGGAAGTGATGGGGCCAGATGCCATGATTTTAGTTTTTTTAATGTTGAGTTTCAGACCAGCTTTTGCACTCTCCACTTTCACCCTCACCAAGAGGCTCTTTAGATCCTCTTCACTTTCTGCCATTAGGGTGGTATCGTCTGCATATCTGAGGTTGTTGATAATTGTCCTGGCAATCTTAATTCCAACCTGTGATTCATCCAACCCGGCATTTCTCATGATGTACCCTGCATATAAGTTAAATAAACAGGGTGACAATATACAGCCTTGTCGTACTCCTTTCCCAATTTTGAACCAATCGGTTGTTCCATGTCTGGTTCTTACTGTGGCTTCTTGACCCTCGTACAGGTTTCTCAGGAGACAGGTAAGGTGGTCTGGTACTCCCATGTCTTAAAGAATTTGCCAGAGTTTGTTGTGATCCACACAATCAAAGGCTTTAGCGTAGTCAATGAAGCAGAAATAGACGTTTTTCTGGAATTCTCTTGCTTTCTCCATGATCCATTGAATGTTGGATTTCGATATTGACCATCTGGTGATGTCCATGTGTAGTAGAGTCGCCTCTTGTGCTGTTGGAAAAGAGTGTTTGCTATGATCCGCGTGTTCTCTTGGCAAAACTCTATTAGCCTTTGTCCTGCTTCATTTTGTACACCAAGGCCATGCTTGCCTGTTATCATGGTTATTTCTTGACTTCCTACTTTAGCATTCCAATCCCCTATGATGAAAAGGACATCTTTTTTTGGTGTTAGTTCTAGGAGGTGTTGTAGGTCTCCATAGAACCAATCAACCTCAGCTTCTTCGGCCTCAGTGGTTGGGGCATAGACTTGAATTACTGTGATGTTGAATGGTTTGCCTTGGATTTGTACTGAGATCATTCTATCGTTTTTGAGATTGTACCCCAGTACTTCTTTTCCCACCCTTTTGTTGACTATGAGTGCTACTCCATTTCTTCTAAGGGATTCTTGCCCACAGTGGTAGATATAATATAATGATCACCTGAATTAAATTTGCCCATGCTTGTCCATTTTAGTTCGCTGATTCTCAAGATGTCGATGTTCAACCTTTCCATCTCATGTTTGACCACCTCCAGCTTACCTTGATTCATTGATCTTACATTCCAGGTGTCAGGGTGGAAACTGAGCCCAGAGAGCTCCAGAGCAGTTCTGATTCTGAGGAGGAACAGAAATCCGTGGGAGTGGAGCCAGCTCATCCCTCACAGGTAGGGATGGGGGAGAATTTCTCCCCGAAACTTCGGGGAGCCGAGTGCCAACGCATTCAGTCCTCCGAAGGTTGTTCGGGGAGAAATTCTCCACCCCCCCGCCCCCTCCCCGGGATGGGACTTACCTTTCACGAATGTCGCTCCCGGCGGCAGGCCCCGGCGGCAGTTCGGCAGGTCTTCATCAGGGGCGGGGGCAGCAGCCGGTCTTTTGACCGGCTGCTGCCGCCGCCATTACAAGAAAAGTTAAAAAAAAAAAAACGCCCCTGTGATAGGCTACGTAACGATTAACGTAGCCTATTACGGCTAGATTTGCAAAGTCAGCCATGATAGGCTACGTTAATTGTCACGTAGCCTATCACAGGTGACGTTGGAAAAAAAAAAGCGCGTACGCTAATGGCGGCCCCCATAGGGAGCCGCCATTCACATTTCTTATTTGGTCCCTATAGTCTACGTAAAGATTTACGTAGACTATGGCGAAAATAAGGGCAACGCAAATAGCGTTATTTTCTAACGCTATTATTTTCGCCTTATTTTCGCCGTAGTCTACGTAAATCTTTACGTAGACTACAGGGACCAAATAAGGAACGCGAATGGCGGCTCCCTATGGGGGCAGCCATTTGCGTACACGCTTTTTTTTTTTTAAGTCACCCGTGATGGGCTACGTGACGATTAACGTAGCCTATCACGGGTGACTTTACAGATCTAGCCGTGATAGGCTACATAAATTGTTACGTAGCCTATCACGGGGCTTTTTATTTTTTTACTTTTCTTTTGAAGTTCGCGGCCGGGGAGACGGGGCGCTTCTCCCCAGCCTGAATTTCGGCCGGGTGAGGCAGGAAGCCTCCCCCCCGGCCTGAACTTCGGGGGGAGAAGCGAAGCGCCTCCCCCCCACCGCGAAGCAAGCTGCGAGACCAGGTAAGTGACTTTCGTACATCCCTACTCACAGGCTCAGCACCTGGCAGAGATTCCTCCTGCCGGCATTCCAGAGATAGTGACCCGGTTAGTGAGGGAGTGCGGGAGGGGGGCTTCTTAGATGCTCGACGCAGACGCAAAGAGCGACAAGTGATGGAGGGTGTGGAAAGGAGGCGTAGCGCCCGTTTGGCGCACAAGCAACGGCTGCCTCCCATGGACCCAAGAGAAAGAGGGAGGATCTCTCCCTAGCCCATCAGTTCTGGGTCTTCAGGTGACTCTCTTTCAAATGGGGATCAGCTGCCTGCCTGAAGCTTAGTCCACGCTACTGTTCCTTGATTTAGCCACTGATGATTAGCATCTGAAAGAGTCATTAATTAATCTGTAATGGGATTAAAGCTTTGAAAAGAATTCCCTTTCATCTGTGTCTTGAGTTGGCTATTGGAATCAGCTCAGTGAGGCCGCCAAGGCGTTCTTGACAGCTTGATCCCCATTCCTCTTTTTTTTTTTCTCCTCCTGCGGAATGGAGGGTGCCAGGGACCCGGCAGTGCAAGCTCTGGCACAAGAGAACCAGATCCTCCGTGATCAAGTGGCTCAACTGATGACTGCTGTACAGAATCTGCAAGCTGCAGTTCAATCTAGGGCTGGACAAAAGTCACTTACCTGTCCTCGAAGCTTGTTCGCGGTGGGGGGGAGGCGCTTCGCTGCTCCCCCTGCGAAGTTCAGGCCGGGGGGGAGGCTTCCCGCCTCGCCCGGCCGAAATTCAGGCTGGGGGGGAGGCTTCCCGCCTCGCCCGGCCGAAATTCAGGCCGGGGAGGAGGCGCCTCGCCTCGCCCGGCCGTGAACTCAAAAGTTAAAAAAAAAAACAACAACCCCGTGATAGGCTATGTGACGATTAATGTAGCGTATCACGGCTAGATCTGCAAAGTCAGCCGTGATAGGCTACGTAAATCGTCACGTAGCCTATCACGGGGGCGTTTTTTTTTCTTTTATTGCAATGGCGGCGGCAGCAGCCGGTCGAAAGACTGGCTGCTGCTCCCTCCCTGGACAAACACCCGCCGAACCGCCGGCCGGACCCGCCGCCAGGAGGGACATTCGGCAAAGGTAAGTCCCGTCCCGGGGGGGGTGCGGGGGCGGGGGTGCAGAGAATTTCTCCCCAAAACTTGTTCAGGGGGCCGAACACGTTGGCGCTCGGCCCCCCGAAGTTTCGGGGAGAAATTCTCCGCCATCCCTAGTTCAATCCCTGCCACCTCCGATTCCCCCCCTCCGCAAGTGCCTGGTGGCTTTGCCAGAGACGTTTTCTGGGGAGAAAGGACTTTTTCAGATTTTCAGGGCCCAATTGGGGCTGTACATGTGCCTTCGACCTGAGGATTTCCTGATGAAATAGGTTCGTGTGGGCTTCATCATTAACCTACTTTCAGGCATGGCAGCTAAATGGGCTTCGGGACTTCTTCTCGCTAATGACCCCCTGCTCAGGGTCTATCAAGGTTTCATGACAGCGATGCCCAGATTTTTCGGTGACCCCCTGCGCATGCAGATGGCTTCTCGGGAAATTCGCCGCCTCAGGCAGGGCAAGGACTCAGTTTCCAGCTATGCGACAACTTTTCGCTTGCTGATGCAGGATTTACAGTGGAATGATACCGCACTGGTGGCTTAGTTTTTGGACGGTTGAAACAATGAGATCTTGGATGAGTTGGTGTGCACACCTAGCCTGCCTATTTTGGAGGACCTCATCCAGACCTGCCTCCAGATAGATAGTTGGCTGGAGGGCCACCGGCAGACCCAGCAGGGCGCCGGGGGCCGAGATTTCCCTCCTCCCATTCACCCCCGTTTCCTGCCCCCTCCCCCGCCCCTGCAGTGGAGGTGGAGGAGACCCCGATGAAGCTGGGAGCTACCCGAGCCCCACTGCCGCCAGAGGAATTAGAGCGCCGGCGTGCGGAGTGCCGATGCTTTCGGTGTGGAAAACTGGGACATTTCACCAAAACCTGCCACACTAGACCTGCAGCTCCTCTGCCTCCCCCTCCTCTCATTTCTCCTCCTCCTCACCCCCAGGCCTGACTAGGCTGCCCCCCAAGCCTGTTGGGGGTCTCCAGTGTGGGGGTCATTTCCACACCCAGTGGGTGCCTTCCGCAACCCCCCCACCCTCCCATCTGCTATTGCAGGTTCACCTCCGCTCTTCCCAGTGGGGTGGGGTGGAGGGCCCTGGCTTTAGTGGACTCAGGGGCTAAGACCAGTTTCATGGACGAAACGTTCGCTCACTTCCACAAGATTCCTACCCTGCCTCTTCCTGCCCCCTTGGCAGTGGAAACCATCGATGGGCGTACTCTTTCTTCAGGCATGGTGACCTGGATTACAGCTCCACTCACTCTGCGCACCCAGTCCCACATTTAGCAGATTCAGTTTCACTTGGCCAAGGTTTCCCAATACCAAATCGTGCTGGGTGTTTCCTGGCTCTCTAAGCATAATCCTCAGATTTCTTGGGAGTTTCAGCAAGTGGAGTTTGAGTCTCCCTACTGCCGGGAGCATTGCCTCCCGACCGAGGCGCCAGCCCCAGTCCAGGCCTTAACCCTTTCCTCCCCCTCCTCATCTGCTCCTGGCAGTTCTTCAGCTACCGTGATCCTCCCAGAGAGTATGTGGCTTTTCGGGATGTTTTCAACAACAAGGAGGCCAACCAGCTTCCCCTCCACCGCCCATTTGACTGTGCCATTAACCTCTTTCCAAGGGCAACCATTCCCGCTGGATGGCTGTATTCGATGTCGGAGCTGGAACTTAGAGCTCTGTGGGAGTTTTTGGACACAAACCTTGGACATGGCTTCATTTGCCCCTCTTCCTCCCCCGCCTGCGCCCCTACCATGTTTGTGCACAAAAAATCAGGAGAACTCTGCCCGGTGCTAGGGATGGGGGAGAATTTCTCCCTGAAACTTCGGGGGGGCGAGTGCCAATGTGTTCGGCCCCCCGAAGTAGTTTCAGGGAGAAATTTTCCGCACCCCCCCTGCACCCCGCACCCCCCCCGGGACAGGACTTACCTTTCCCGAATGTCCCTCCCGGCGGCGGGTCCCGGCGGCGGTTCGTCAGGTCTTCGACAGAGGCAGAGGCGGCAGCCGGTCTTTTGACCGGCTGCCGCCGCCGCCTTTCCAATAAAAGTAAAAAAAAAAAAAAACGCCCCCGTGATAGGCTACGTGACGATTAACGTAGCCTATCACGGCTAGATTTGCAAAGTCAGCCGTGATAGGCTACGTAAATCGTCAGGTAGCCTATCACGGGGGCGTTTTTTTTTTTAACTTTTTATTTTGCGGCCGGGCGAGGCGCCTCCCCCCCGGCCTGAATTTCGGCCGGGCGAGGCGGGAAGCCTCCCCCCCGGCCTGAACTTCGGGGGGAGCAGCGAAGCACCTCCTCCCCACCGTGACGCAAGCTGCGAGACCAGGTAAGTGGCTTTCGTGCACTCCTACCCGGTGCACGATTTCAGAGCATTGAATTCGGTCTCAGTCCCCAACAAGTATCCCCTCCCCCTTATACCGGAGATGCTGGAGTGCCTGGGGCGAGCCAAGATTTTCACAAAGTTGGACCTGCATGGCACCTACAATGTGATTCGCATCCAGGAGGGGGATGAGTGGAAGACCTGTTTCAGCACCCAGTACGGAGCGTATGAATATCTAGTGATGCCGTTTGGGCTCGCCTGCGCCCCCCCCCCATTTTCACATTTTATGAATGCCATCTTCCGAGACTATTTGGACACTTTCCTCATTGTGTATCTCGATAATTTACTTATATTTTCTGAGGACCCCCACGCCCATCAGCACCATGTCTCTGCCGTCCTCCAGCGCCTCCACGAGAACCATCTTTATGCCAAGCTGGAGAAATGTGCATTTGACCTAACCTCTTTGGACTTTCTTGGCTACATTATCTGAGCTGACGGCATCAGGATGGATCCTGCAAAGGTCCAGGCTGTCCTCTCCTGGCAGGCTCCATCCACCAAGAAGGACTTGCAACATTTTCTGGGCTTTGCTAATTTTTACACAAAGTTCCTGCCTAGCTTTGCTCGGTTGACATCTCTTCTCACAGACCTCCTTAAGGGCAGAAAATCTCCTTTTCGTTGGACAGCATCTGCCCAACAGGCTTTCAAGGAACTTAAGAAGCTTTTAAGTTCTGAGCCGATCCTGTTCCATCCTGCCCCTAGGAAGCCTTTTGTAGTGCAAACTGATGCCTCTGACTTTGCGGTGGGGGCAGTGCTTTTTCAGCCAGATCAGACGGGCAGCAGTTTGCAACCCTGCGCCTACCACTCCAGAAAGCTGAACATGTCTGAGAGGAATTATACCATCTGGGAGAAGGAACTGTTGGCCATCAAGTTCGCTTTGGAGACCTGGCGTCATCTGCTGGAGGGGTTACAGCACCCAGTTGAAGTTAGAACCGACCATCGCAACCTGGAACATCTTCAGACAGCCCGTGCCTTAAACCAGAGGCAGATTAGATGGTTGCTTTTTTTTCCCCGGTTCCACCTTAAGATTTGCCATGTGGAGGCCTCTGACAACCTACAAGCAGATGCTCTTTCTCGTAAGCTGGACCTCCAGCCAGGGGGTGAGGGGAATCCCCTCCCCTCTCTGATTCTTCCCCCCCCCCCAGAGCCTGGCAGCAGCTGCAGTGCCTTGCTCTTAGGAGGAGCTCCTTCACTCTGCACAGGCTCAGGATGCTTTTGTTCGCACAAAAGTGGAGGAATTGGGTCTAGCCTCCGCCCCTTCTCTTTGTGAGGTGGCCTGCTTTACCATTCTGGCCGGATCTATGTGCCCTCTAGACCCCTCCATGAGAAGGTCCTCCATCAGTGCCACGACTCCCCCACTGCTGGGCATTTTGGCTTTGCCAAAACCCTGCACAGAATGACGTGGGATTTTTGGTGGCCTCGTGTGTGTCGGGACGTCAAGTCCTATGTCGCCTCCTGCCCAACCTGCCAGCGGGCGAAGGTCCCCTCAGGCAAGCCCGCAGGCTTGCTTAACCCCCTGCCTACCCCCTCAGGACCTTGGAAACTGTTCTCCCTTGACTTCATCACTGACTTGCCTCCCTCACACGGTAAGACCACCATTCTGGTGGTGGTGGATTTGTTTTCTAAGATGGCCCATTTCATCCCCTGCTCTGGGTTGCCCACAGCCAGTGAGACAGCAGAGCTGTTTTTGGCGCATGTTTTCCAGCTCCACAGATGGCCCGAGGGTCTCATTTCGGATAGGGGGGCCCAATTCACTGCCCATTTCTGGAGGGAGCTACTTGGGCTTCTCCATGTGATGCTCCATCTTTCCTCCACCCACCATCCACAGATGGACGGTCAGACCGAGCGCACCAATGCGACTCCGGAGCAATATTTGCGCTGTTATGTCAATTACCAGCAGGATGACTGTTTTCCCTGCTGCCTCTTGCAGAATTTGCTTATAACAATGCTTGCCATGCTTCCACCCACCAAACTCCATTTTTTTGCCAATTTTGGTTACCACCCCAAGGCTTTCCCATCCACCTTAGCTCCCTCTTTGGTGCTGGCAGCCCATGACTTTTTAGAGGAGTTGCGAGCGGTACACCACCTCTTACGGGACTTCCTCGAGCAAGCCAAGAGGCTGCCAAGGCGTTCCTGACACCAGGTTCCTAAACAATATTGTTCTTTACAGCATTGGATTTTCTTTTCACCACCAGACACATCCACAGCTGAGTGTCCTTTCGGCTTTGGCCCAGCCGCTTCACTCTTTCTGGCGCTACTTGGAAATTCCCTCTGCTCTTCCCCAGTATTATATTGGACACCTTCCGACCTGAGGGGCTCATCTTCCGGCGTCATCTCTTTTAGCCTTGTGATACATTCCATGGGGTTTTCTTGGCAAGAATACTGGAGTGGGTTGCCATTTCCTTCTCCAGTGGACCACATTTTGTCAGAACTCTCCGCCATGACCTGTCCGTCTTGGGTGGCCCTGCACGGCATAGCTTATGGCTTTAAATACTTTCTTTAATTTCTTGAAATACTTGGTGATAAAATGTTAAAAAGGAAGGTGTTGGTGCTTTTGAGATCCTTGCACTGTTGCTGTCCTTTGTTGCTAGTTTCCCTTTGGTTTTATAGTTTTAATTTGTATTAGATTTTGCATTATGTATATATTTATATATTTATATATTTTATTGTTTTAATCTTTGTTTTGTGAAGCGTCCAGAGAGCTTCAGCTACTGAGCAATATAGAAATACAGTAAGCAAGCAAGCAAGCAAGCAAGTAAATAAATAATTGGGACATGCTTCATTCTGTTTTTTAAAGAGATTACCTAGGTTGTGTGGGGGCCCTACCATGTAGCCATAAATAAAGTATTTTTCCTTAATTCTAAATATGTGGAGACACACTGGCATAGCCTATGCAGCACCAAATAAGAGGAAATGCATCACCAAAAAAGAGGACAACAGGGGACACAGCTTTGCCTAAAATTTGCATATGGTAATCTATATGTATAGATACAAATCTAGAAATTATTACTACAATTTACTGTAATTAGATATACAGTACATCTCACCATAGTGGGAAAGATTGCGTCCAGGTGACCTGTATGCCCACTTAGTCTGTTGTCCAGGTGCTTACTATTGATGGGCAACTCCTCCCTTCTTATGGTTCTTTATTTAACAGGGATTGATGCCTAAAATAAAGAAAGTCACACTGATGCCAGGTGATCCTCCTAGGGGAAGGCATTGCATTAACTGAGGGGCCACAGCAAAAACCACACACAAAAAACAAAAGCCCTCTCCCTAGTTGCCACCTGCTCTTCTACAGACTGGAAGGCATACAAAGAGTAGCCTCACCAAATGCTCCCAATGGTACTTACTTGATGTGCAGGAGCATGGGCAGGTGCTTCTTTACTTACCTAGGTCCAATGCTGTTTAGGAACATGATAAGCACAAGCATGAAAGCATTCTTTAAGATGTAAGGAATGCTTTAATGCTAGGAGTATGAAGTACTGAAACATGGGATATTGAAGTTGATGGTACTTGCTTCCTTTCCATTCCATGATATGGTCTGCTGTTCTACCAGAGCAACCCTAAC
Organism: Heloderma suspectum; assembly: GCF_057233095.1. Lineage (NCBI taxonomy): Eukaryota > Metazoa > Chordata > Lepidosauria > Squamata > Helodermatidae > Heloderma > Heloderma suspectum. Next base: position 67,177,654 of record NC_139460.1, on the reverse strand, counting down.
TTTAAGAAACCTGAAAATATATAGATTTATTTATTTATTTATTATTAAATTTATTAATCGCCCATCTGGCTGGTCACGCAGATCTGTGCATTTCTCACATGGTCATAGTTTTCTTTGCCTTCTGACCTGAAAACAGTTGAGGGTAAATCCCACTAATTTCAATAGAACATTCAAGTGTGCTTTGTACTATGGATGTCAGAAGAATCCAAGCTTAATTTGTACAACTTGCACCTGTGTTTTTGCACAAATTTCAGGTGCAATTTGTTCAAATTAAGCATATTACAGCTGCAATTTGCCCAAATTGTGCAAATTATGGCCAACATTTGTGCAAGTCATGCAAATTACAATTGCAATTTGTGTAAACGTCACTTTAAGAAAAAAAATCTGAGAAAAGTTCCCAGATTCTGGGGGGAAAGCCCACAGTTCAGCTCACAAATTAAAGCCAAGCTGGGGGCTCTAGGGAAATTCAGTGAACTTTAAAAGGGCCTTATCTCCCTACCGACAGCCATCCCTACTGTGTACACTTATTATACAGTTGCCATACGAATAGTTTAAATTTCGGTTTCAGATATTTAATTCCAACTTTGAAACTTATGACAAGATTGTTGCTTGTTACAGCCTACCTTGTGAAAAAAGAATCACGTTATTTAACCCATAACGTTAAATTTTGTGGTACTCACAGGTGCCACTTTGCATATATAACCCATCTCGGGGAATGTTGTGTCACGTGAATCCACTGAGCATGGGTTATGCTCACTGGGCTTGCATGACATGACAACCCCCAAATGGGGTTCAATAAGCAAAATGGTGGCTGCATGTGCTCTGCACTCACCACACCGTCACCATGAGTTAACCCACGGTGGGCTGTCATATTGTGCAAACTCTCTCAATACCTGTAAACTGCAGGAAGTCACTCATCAAACTTTAAACTCCTATAAATAAGCCATTTCTTAACCTTTCTACATCAGCATTAGGATGCATCATTCTTATACCGACCTATCCTTCACTGCCAAGTTTCACATCAAACTGTCGATTAGTTTTCTGACTATAAGCCATAGTACCTACTGCCCCCTCCCCCAGTTTCTGGTTATAATGGGGGAATGTGATTCATCTGACTCACCCTTAACTTAGGGCCACAGCTGTGGCCCTATAATAATGCTTTCCACCAATTTAATCAGAACAGACATTACGCCAACTGGCCTGTAATTTCTGGAATTCCTCCAGGATACCTTTTTTTAAAAATAGTGTTACTTACATTGGTCATTTCCCATGTGGTACAGAGGCTGATCTTAGAGACATGTTGCATATTTTTGTTAGAAAATCAGGAATTTCTCATTTGAATTCTTTAAGAACTTTTGGATGTCAAGATGTAGCATAAAATTAGTGCCAAAGGTCAGATGAGATCAATTTTAATAGATAACACAAAGGTCTAAAATAAAGCAAGGTTTGATCATCATTAAACATACACTCACAGTTCTCTTCATAGGACATAATTCCTTGTCAGTTATGACTGAATGTTAGGTTGTTTTTAAAGTTATTGAACAAACAGATTTTGCTTGATTCCCCTTTTCATACATTTTATCCAATCTTTTAAAAATCTGTAACTTTATGTCTACTTTGCTCTCTTGCTGACATTATCTGGATTTTTGCTATGATGAGAATATCAAAGATTTTGCATAGGCAGCAGTTCTCCTTGAAGTTGTTTTAGGTGAATTCTGTTTTCTCAGCTTGCAAAGCATGTAAACTGGTGAAGATGGTTTTCCTGTGTCAGCAGTCTTCAAATACTTTTTTTTTTTTAATTCGTCTCTTTGAAAGTGTGATCAAGAGGATTTTTTTTAAAGAACTACTTTTAATGCTTTTTGCTACTGAGAAACATGCAATACAGGGTATGCTGATTTAAATTAAAATATATCTAATATATTTCATATATTACTGTGCTTTTACAAGGACAGACATTTTTAAGTCTACTGCCCTTGTTCTGTCTGTCCGATGGTTACACAATTTCATTTCTATGTTTGAAATGTGTCTTCATGCAAGAGCACTCTTGCTATTCTCCAAAGACCATGACAGCTTCCCCAAATCCTACTATTCTGTCACAAATACATATGGCACAAGTTAATGTGGTGCAAGAGCTGATTGGCACTGAAGCCTACAGGTGAGAAACCAGATAAAGGCTGGTGACATTTGGGGGGGAAAATCCCCTTTGTATTCTGAAGACCGTTCTTAAATTAAGACCTGAAGCATGAAATCTCATTCACAGAACACAGATGCCTACACATATGAAAAATGTCAGTTGAGCTATTACTATCATGGACAAAACTATGAACCTAGTGAAAGAGAACAGTAAAATGTTTAGTATTGTTTGTTGCAGGTATTTGGATATATGGGTGCAGACTGACAAAGCAGCTGCATCTAAGGTCCAAAACAGATATTACTTTAAATTTGTACCTATGACCTTTTTTTCATTTTTACTCTAGAGTAGGCACAGGGGGACTAATCCAGATTGGGCCCATAGTGGGGCAGAAAGGGTTAAATCCCACCCATCCCCCACACACACAAGTATCCTGATCTGCATTGGCCTCTCTGCACCTATTCTCAAGTAAATATGAAGGAAAAAAGGACATAGCTGCTAGACACCGATTTAAAATATTTGGCCCTTATTCTTTGGTCCTGGCATTTGTTCAGAATGAATTATGTGGATTTTTTTCATTTTATGCTGTGAGACAGCTTCTTCTTAATAGGTGATATTATTGGCATCCTGGACTCTGTACAGTATGCATGGACTAGGGTGTGCACAGACCTTCCTGCTGGTCTTGGAGATTTTCATACCCAGTAGTTGCCAAACCCTTGTCATTCACAGTGCATCACCTCAATTATTCTAGGTCAGGAAACTTCTTCCCTATATATTCAAGCAAGTGCTGATAGGTAACATTCCAGGAATGTTATTATTATACTATAACCAATGCTCTCATTCAATTCAATTAGTAAATGAATAATCTCCACAAAGCATGTAGTCTCTAACAGGAATTCATCAACAATTTTTAAATGCTACTTTAGTAACCATACTTACTGGATTGTTTTCTAAATATAAATGGCCACTTGGGTGTGCCCTTTCAGAGTAGAGGCTGTACATGCTGAACTTTTGCCTTATTGAGCATTTTTAAAAACGTGTAAATGTGGATTTTATTTACTATATAAAATAAGTAGTCTCATAAGGAGAGCATTTGAAATGTTGAAGACATAATTGCCCCATTTCTATGATTAGCAGATGTAGTGAAGCACAGCTGGCTTTTGCTACACTGCTGATCTGCATTTCTTAAACCACAGCTCCTGTTAACTCTTTAGCCGGAATAAAGCTTGCTTTGTTGACAGCCCAGTGATCCTTATTTATTTATTTTAACATTCACACTTGTGTAACGTGTGAATGGGACAGTATTTAATACACTTCTTCAAATTTATACTCTCTAATTCACTCATGAACATATTTAAATTGTTGGATATTATGGATGAATAGAGATGATTGCTGCCACAAAATACATTCTCATATTTAAACACATTTTGTCTACATATTGTGGATCCTATGATGTATTAAATTGGCTTAATTTTTTTTAACAGAGCCAGATATATGAGGCTGTTGAAAAGATCCTTATTTTTTTTCCTAAGCTTGTATATTAGTCCAGCAGCTGCTCTTCATTTGGTAGCTCATCATTTCATATATAAAAGAATTATACCTTCTAAGAGTATATTTGTGTGGCATATGCACATAGACAAACATTTTCTTGTAGGTTGAAGGTAGTTTCAAGTGTCTTGAAATTGGTGTCTGTTCAATTAGTGTGTGGTGTGAAAAAAAAATAAACAGGATGGGATTACATTCAGGTTGTTTTTGCTTGTAATGGCTCCAAGGAGATCCTTGGGCCAGTTGAGATACTATGGGTGGTATTAAATGGTGTCATTCTGCAACTCAATTAGCACTAGTGGAGCTCCACTGAATCTGTTGCACAAGCAGTTGCATTACACTCTTCTTGCACAACCAGTTGCACATTATGCTTGTGCAACCAGTTGCACAACTGCTTGAACAAGTATAATGCACAACCAGTTGTACAACAGGTTGTACAAGCATAATGCACGACAGGTTGCACAACCACTTGCACTACCACACTTGCGCAAATGTAACTTTAGTTGGATTCTCTTGTGCATAGTTTGGAAACTAGTTTCCACTAGCTCAGTGCCATTTGCGCTAACAGAATGACAGAGCTGGATACTGCCCTATGGTCCCCACAAACAATGCTTGGATAAGGTATCAGCTCTACACAAGGAATGTGATACAGAAAAGTTATTTCTGGCTTAGATAAACCTGGGGGCAATCTACATTACAACTTTAAACTGGTTTCAAACTGGTTTATCTAAAGGGATCCTGCAGCTTCATGAGGGTACTGAGAATTCTTTGCTAGAGACCCCTGTCCCCTGTGCAAGCGGCCCCTCTTCCTACAGCTAGAATTCCCAGAATTCCTGTATTTGGTAGCCGTAATTGCTAAAAACAGGTTTGAAACCAGTTTAAAGTTGTGATGTAGATTGCCCCCTGGACAGCGGCTTTCAGGAAGATGTGTTTCCAGTGTAGTTTTTCTCCAGGACTAGTCTGATCCATATCAGAGCATAGCATATAATGAGTTTCCATTTTAATATATATATTGAAAAATTTCTATTCCACTGTTCTATTTTTGGCAGTGAACGTAATAGCATAATTAATGTGGAGCTGTTGTAGCCACTCAGAGGCTGTTGAAAAACACCTTTACAAGGATGCTACAAGGGATCATTCAGAGTTTATAATAATTTTTCTTAAAGTTAGTCAACAGATTTAAATGCTAATGATATTTTAAAGCAAAACCAGTGTTCCAATGCTTAGTTCTTATATTTATAGCATGCTTTTCATGATATTGATGAACAAATGAATTTACTTGCTGGATTTCCCAGGAAGCCTGAAAAACAGCAGTGTGCTGTCAGAGTATTGGGTGCCCTGATTCATTCTGGAGGCCAGTTCATTGTACCTCCATGAAATTAGGTATGTTGGGGCTTAACTAGAAGATGGAATCAGGGTGGGTGAAAGAGAAATGTGGAAGTAAATTTATGACCCTTTCCCCGTAAGGACCTTTGTGGTCATTTCTGAAGCCAAGTAAGTCTGATCCAGCCACTAACTTCACGGCATTGGGCTACCGAAGAACCAGAGCATGAAAAATTCATTTCAGTTCATTTTAGACCAGAATTTTCCCAGTTTGCACTTCCAAAACTCAAACTTGGACTCAAATCCAGTCTGCGGTTGAAGTCCATACATTTCCAAGCTTGCAATACGATTTGTGGACCAAAGAAAAATGTGCTCAAAAATAATGTGTACATTTGAAAAATACACATGGAAAAAAATGTGTACTTTTGAAAAATATGTACAAACATGCTTTAGTCGATGGGAGAAAAATACATACTTTTTGTGTGCACCAAAGTACACATGATTTTTTTGTAGAAAAACAAACAAAGTTAGTAATCTGATGACATGAGTTTCAGGGTAGAAGTAAAAGAAATTTGATGAGCTCAGCTTTGTTTATATTTGCACATTCCTACTGAGAACCTCACCTATTGTTGCCCAGAGTACTGTAAGGATGTTGTTGTATCTTCTTGGGATTGGGGTGTATTCTAGGGATGTCAGAGAATTTTGCCACGAATCTCGGGGAGGCCGAATGCCAGAGCATTCGGCCCCCCAAAATCGGTGGTGAAACGGTCTGCCCGCCCCCCCCCCCCCGGGACGGGACTTACCTTGGGCGAATCTCCCTGGCGGTGGTGGCTCTGGCGGCGGTTCAGCGGAGGTTCAGCGGCGGTAGCTGCAGCGGCCGGTCTTCCGACCAGCTGCCGCCACCACCATTTCCAGTAAAAAACAAACAAACAAAAAAACATGATAGGCTATGTAAAGATTTACGTAGCCTATCACAGCTTGATTTTTAAAATATATGTGATAGGCTACGTAAATGTTTACATAGCCTATCACGGCTGAGTAAAAACAAACAAAAAACCATGCGTACGCAAAAGGCGGCGCCCATGGGCACCGCCATTTGCGTTCCTTATTTTGGCACGTCTAGTCTACGTAGACATTTACGTAGACTATGGCGAAAATAAGAGCAACGCAAATAGCGTAGCATCTACGCTACTTGCATTCCCCTTATTTTTGCCGTAGTCTACGTAAATGTTTACGTAGACTAGACGTGCCAAAATAAGGAACGCAAATGGTGGCGCCCATGGGCACCGCCATTTGCGTACGCGCGGTTTTTGGTTTTTTGTTTTACTCAGCCGTGATAGGCTACGTAAACATTTACGTAGCCTATCATGGCTGACTGCAGGGACGCAAATGGTGGCAGCTACGGCCGCCGCCATTTGCAGACCCAGCCAGCCAGGATTCGCAGTGGGAGGGACGGGGCGCCTCCCCCCCGGCCAGAATTTCGGGGGGAGGGATGGGGCGCCTCCCCCCCACCTCGAATCACATTTCGTCAAAAGGTAAGTGACTTTCGTACATCCCTAGTGTATTCCAATCTCAGTACATTCATAGAAACTGCTTGGTTTAGTACTGGCCGCTTCTGGTGTACAAAAAAAGTCACAGTGGTGGCATCCTTGCATCCTATTTGGGATGATGTGGAAGTCAGCACACCAGGCAATGTTGAAAGGGCTGCAAAGTAACACAACTGGTACTCAGGCCATGAACATTCCCCTCCCCCCCCCGAAGTAAATATGCAAGCAAGGCAGGGAAGAAAAAATATACAAGTGGAAGATATGCCATATAAACCATCCTAATCCATGATGAGCAGATTAACTTGGTGTATTATGAACTGGTTGTTAGTGAATGGGAACTGCTGTGTATAGGGGCCCTCGAGTCCACAATTCTCATAGCACCAATAGCTGGATACCATGTTGGATAAACATGAGAGATGGGAAGTGTAGTCACAATAATTTGTAAAGGCAAAATCTGGTTTTATTCAAGATATCAGCTGCCTAACTCAGCAATTTTCTGGGGCAACACAAGTACGTAGTTTCACCGTAGCCCTATACAAGCATTCGCCTGCATTGTGAGTAGGGCTAAAGTGGGGGTAGGATGTATGTGAACATGCACTTCCCACCGTCAAGTGACCCTACACCCCCAGCTATGTCATAGATCTTTGTGAATTCAACATGAAGATCTGAAAAGGGGCTTGTACGCACCATTTGGCTGAATACGCTTGCAAACCTCCTGTGATCATAAACCCTACAGTCTTGTCTCCACTTTAACCTGACTCATGTTGCAGCTGAATGCTGGCATGGGCTCATGACATCTAGAGGTGTCATGAGAGACTAATAAACTAACAAATATTTCATGTTTTAGGCACCATACAATTAGGGTTGTGCAAACCCACCCCAGTCTGGGTTCTCTGGGCACCCACCCAGCCCCTGCCCCCTCTCAGCAGTCCCCAGACCATGCTTGAGCCCCTCCCATGCTCAGCAAGCAGCCTGCACTCACCCCGGCAGCCTTGTTGAGCTTCACGGTTGCCATTTTTTGAAAAATAAAATGGTGATCACCAAAATATGCATATTTGCATATGTGCGAAAATGCACATTTTTGCAAAGGCGTGTATTTGCTTATGCATGAAAATGCACATAGGTTGACATTTGACAACCAATTAGCAATTCCATGCATGTCTATTAGGAAGTATGGAGTTCAATGGGACATTTTCCTGTGTAAACGTGCATAGGATTGAAATCTTAGTAGTGCTTACACTGGGAGGTTCTTGTGCTTATTCCAAAAAGATGATAAGGTTAGCACAGTTGCTCACTAACAGCTTAGTTAAATTATGATCTTATAGTTAACCTTCTTAAATGGCTAAAGTTAGCATTCTCTGATCAGCTCAAAGGGGATTAAAATGGAAAGATTTCAAGAAAACCTTTGTAAAGATGTCTCAGTCAGTCAGTCAGTCACTATCACAGTTGTCCATAACATAAACTTAGGGATGGCGGAGAATTTCTCCCCGAAACTTCGGGGGGCTGACCGCCAACAAGTTCGGCCCCCCGAACAAGTTTCGGGGAGAAATCCTCCGAACCCCCCCTGCCCCCCGTACACCCCCCGGGACAGGACTTACCTTCGCCGAATGTCCCTCCCGGCGGCGGGTCCAGCCGGCGGTTCGGCGGGTGTTCGAGCGGGGCGGGAGTGGCAGCCGGTCTTTTGACCGGCTGCCGCCACCGCCATTGCAATAAAAGAAAAAAAAACGCCCCCTGATACACTACGTGACGATTAACATAGCCTATCACGGCTAGATCTGCAAAGTCAGCCGTGATAGGCTACGTCAATCGTCACGTAGCCTATCACGGGTGACTTTAAAAAAAAAAAAGCGCGTATGGATAATGGCGGCCCCCATAGGGAGCCGCCATTCACGTTCCTTATTTGGTCGCTGTAGTCTACGTAAAGATTTATGTAGACTACAGCGACCAAATAAGGAACGCGAATGGCGGCTCCCTATGGGGGCCGCCATTAGCATACGTGCTTTTTTTTTTTTTTAAAGTCACCCGTGATAGGCTACGTGACGATTGACGTAGCCTATCATGGCTGACTTTGCAGATCTAGCCGTGATAGGCTATGTTAATCGTCACATAGCCTATCAGGGGGCGTTTTTTTTTTTTTTAAACTTTCGCGTTTGCGGCCGGGCGAGGCGGGAAGCCTCCTCCCTGGCCTGAATTTCGGCCGGGGCGAGGCGGGAAGCCTCCCCCCGGCCTGAATTTCGGCCGGGGCGAGGTGGGAAGCCTCCCCCCCCCGGCCTGAACTTCACGGGGGGAGCAGCGAAGCGCCTCCCCCCCACTGCGAACATCCTTCGAGGACAGGTAAGGGACTTTCGTCCACCCCTACATAAACTAAGAGTCCAAATGTACATGGAGTGGAATTTCCAATGTTACTCAGTTTGAATGTGTAGCTTCGAGATGATAATATTAGTTTGAATGCAGCTCGTGAAATATTTTTTAAGAATCCTGGTAATTGAGGTGATGAGTCCCAGAGGCAGAGAATATCAGATCAAGGTGTGATACACAGCCCCATACTACCAAGAAATATAGTAAACACAATCCAGAATACAACTTTAGGCACAATCAAAGTAGGAAATAACTTATACGCTCTGCATATAATTCAAGGAAGTGAGCCTAGCCACAGACATCAGGTCAAATCACAGAAATGAATCATTTTGTCAAGGAGTCAAACATGTACAACATAGAAACACAAAATGAAAACACTTGATTCATGCAAGCATACCACAGACAAATAAGGTCACAAAAAATAGACTGAGTCATAAATTCCCCCATGTCCCTCCCTCTCCCTCTACCTACCTACACTTGGGCTAGATCTACACTACTGCTTTATTATAGAGGTATTGAAGTGCACTGATAACTGTTGAGGCACATTACACATTCGATGTACCACTTTTGTAGTGTTATTTCCTGCTTTTTATTCCTCATTGTCCAATATACTGCAATAAATGTCATTGTGTGTCCTACAAAGTATAAATGCGCAAGAGGGATATAGCGTTACCATGATTGTAATGGTATGACACAAGGTGTCGATCTGGCCATGCACACACACACACTTACTGATTTCAATATATTTCTGAATCACCTCTCAACTCAATGAATCCTCATGGCAATTTATAATACACCACCCCACAAATGCAACCATTCCAAGCAAAACTATGATAACACTAAAATAATTAAAAAGGTTGTTGTTGTTGTTCAGTCATGTCCAACTCTTTGTCACCCCATGGACCATAGCACACCAGGCCTTCCTGTCCTGCGCTCTCTCCCAGAGTGTGCTCAAGTCCATATTCATTGCATTGGTGATGCTATCTAGCCATCTCATCCTCTGCCGTCCCCTTCTCCTTTTGCCTTCAATCTTTCCCAGCATCAGGGTCTTTTCCAGGGAGTTTCCTCTTCACATTAGGTGGCTAAAATATTTGAGCTTCAGCTTCAGTATGTGTCCTTCCAATGAGCACTCAGGGTTGATTTCCTTTAGGATGGACTGATTTGACCTCCTTGCAGTCCAGGGGACTCGTAAGAGTCTTCTCCAGCACCACAGTTCGAAAGCATCAATTCTTCGGCGCTCAGCCTTCCTTATAGTCCAGCTCTCACAGCCATATGTTGCTACTGGGAAAACCATAGCTTTGATTATACGAACCTTTGTCAGCAAGGTGATGTCTCTGCTTCTTACTATGCTGTCTAGGTTTGCCATAGCTTTCCTCCCAAGGAGCAAGCGTCTTTTAATGTCATGGCTACAGTCACCGTCTGTGGTGATCTTGGAGCCCAAGAAAATAAAATCTGTCACTGCTTCCATTTCTTCCCCTTCTATATGCCAGGAAGTGATGGGGCCAGATGCCATGATTTTAGTTTTTTTAATGTTCAGTTTCAAACCAGCTTTTGCACTGTCCACTTTCAGCCTCAACAAGAGGCTCTTTAGATCCTCTTCGCTTTCTGCCATTAGGGTGGTATCATCTACATATCTGAGGTTGTTGATAATTCTCCTGGCAATCTTAATTCCGACCTGTGATTCATCCAACCCGGCGTTTCTCATGATGTACTCTGCATAGAAATTAAATAAGCAGGGCGACAATATACAGCCTTGTCGTACTCCTTTCCCAATTTTGAACCAATCAGTTGTTCCATGTCCGGTTCTTACTGTTGCTTCTTGACCCTCGTACAGGTTTCTCAGGAGACAGGTAAGGTGGTCTGGTACTCCCATCTCTTTTCGCCAGTTTGTTGTGATCCACACAATCAAAGGCTTTAGCATAGTCAATGAAGCAGAAATAGACGTTTTTCTGGAATACTCTTGCTTTCTCCATGATCCAGCGAATGTTGGCGATTCAATCTCTAGTTCCTCTGCCTCTTTGAAACCCCGCTTGTACTTCCGGATGTTCTCGGCTCACATACTGCTGAAGCCTAGCTTGTGGGATTTTGAGCATAAGCTTGCTGGCATGTGAAATGAGCACAATTGTACGGTAGTTTGCACACTCTTTGGCATTGCCCTTCTTTGGAATTGGAATGTAAACTGACCTTTTCCAGTCATTGTTGAGTGTTTTAAATTTGTTGGCATATTGAGTGCAGCACTTTAACAGCATCGTCTTTTAGGATCTTAAATAGCTCAGCTGGAATACTGTCATCTCCGCTAGCTTTGTTTTTAGTAATGCTTCCTAAGGCCCACTTGACTTCACTCTCTATGATGTCCGGCTCAAGTTCAGTGACCGCACTATCATGGCTATCAGGGACATTAAGATCTTTCCTGTATAGTTCTTCTGTGTATTCTTTCCACCCCTTCTTAATCTCATCAGCTTCTGTTAGGTCCCTGTCCTTTATCATGGACAAAATGTTCCCTTGATATCTCCAATTTTCTTGAAGAGATCTCTAGTCTTTCCCATTCTATCGTTTTCCTCGATTTCTTTGCATTGTTCATTTAAGAAGGCCTTCTTGTCTCTCCTTGCTATTCCCTGGAACTCTGCATTCAGTTGGGTATATTTTCCCCTTTCTCCCTTGCTTTTTGCTTCCCTTCTTTCCTCGGCTACTTCTAAAGCCTCATCAGACTTGTAAAGCCACTTTGCTTTCTTGCATTTCTTTTCCTTTGGGATGGATTTAGTTGCCTCCTCCTGAACAATGTTATGGACCTCCATCCATAGTTCCTCAGGCGCTCTGTCTATCAGGTCTAATCCCTTAAATCTATTCCTCACCTCCACTGTGTATTCATAAGGGATATGATTTAGGTCATACCTAAATGGTTTAGTGGTTTTCCCTACGTTCTTCCATTTAAGCCGAAATTTTGCGAAAAGAAGCTCATGATCTGAGCCACAGTCAGCTCCAGGTCTTCTTTTTACTGACAGTATAGAGCTTCTCCATCTCTGCCTGCAAAGTACATAATCTGATTTCGATATTGACCATCTGGTGATGTCCATGTGTAGAGTCGCCTCTTGTGCTGTTGGAAAAAAGTGTTTCCTATGATCCGCGTGTTCTCTTGGCAAAACTCTATTAGCCTTTGTCCTGCTTCATTTTGTACACCAAGGCCATGCTTGCCTGTTATCCCGGTGCTTTCTTGACTTCCTACTTTAGCATTCCAATCCCCTATGATGAAGAGGACATCTTTGTTTGGTGTTAGTTCTAGAAGGTGTTGTAGGTCTTCATAGAACCGATCAACCTCAGCTTCTTCAGCATCAGTGGTTGGGGCATAGACTTGAATTACTGTGATGTTGAATGGTTTGCCTTGGATTCGTACTGAGATCATTCTATCGTTTTTGAGATTGTACCCCAGTACTGCTTTTCCCACCCTTTTGTTGACTATGAGTGCTACTCCATTTCTTCTAGGGGATTCTTGCCCACAGTAGTAGATATGATGGTCACCTGAATTAAATTCGCCCATGCCTGTCCATTTTAGTTCGCTGATTCCCAAGATGTCGATGTTCAATCTTGCCATCTCATGTTTGACCACCTCCAGCTTACCTTGATTCATTGATCTTACATTCCTGGTTCCTAAACAATATTGTTCTTTACAGCATCAGACTTCCTTTTCACCACCAGGCACATCCACAGCTGAGTATCCTTTCGGCTTTGGCCCAGCTGCTTCACTCTTTCTGGCGCTACTTGGAAATTCCCTCTGCTCTTCCCCAGTAGTATATTGGACACCTTCCGATCTGAGGGGCTCATCTTCCGGCGTCATATCTTTTAGCCTTATGATACATTCCATGGGGTTTTCTTGGCAAGAATACTGGAGTGGGTTGCCATTTCCTTTTCCAGTGGACCACACTTTGTCAGAACTCTCCACCATGACCTGTCCATCTTGGGTGGCCCTGCACGGCATAGTTTATGGCTTCACTGAGTTACGCAAGCCCCTTCGCCACAACAAGGCAGTGATCCATGAAGGGGGATTAAAAAGGTACATCACAATAAAATGGGAACCTTCTAAAATTGGCGGAATAGTTTTTACAAGCTATCTATATTATCTCCCCCCCCCTCTCTCTCTCTCTCACACACACACACACACACACACACAGCATGGCCAAGCCTTTGGCTACACTTGTGATGTATTTACTAGTTGCAGGGTAGAATCATAGAATAATAGGGTTGAAAGGAGCATACAAGGCCACCGAGTCCAACCCGCTGCTCAATGCAGGAAGCCTGATTCCCAGGCAGTCTCCCATCCAAGTACTAACCAGGGCTGACCCTGCTTAGCTTCTGAGATCAGACAAGATCAGGCACATCCAGCAAAGCAAAGAAAATAAACTGTTCTTCTTTAAGTGACTCTGGGGTGGTTCATCCATGGGTTGCAGCCCCACTAGATTACTTTGGGAATGTGTGGGGAGCCACCATCTGGCTCCTGGCTGGGCTCAGGCAAAGGTGCTGACTCACACAAATGGATAGTTATACCGGTCACTAAAGTTCTGTGATGGGAGTGCCACTTTCCCAAGGTGTTAGTATTGCAGAAACCTTGGTGTCTTCTTATGCACCCTCCATGGGAAGGCAGTGGTTCAAATAAATAATGCTGTCACGCAAACACTCCCAAGATGATCACTGCCATATATAAATGAGCCTGGAGAATAGCAACCTATGTTAGTAGTTGGCTTGCTACCATATCTCTTATAGCTCTTGTTCCCTGGAAGATGACCATGTGAGGTGGGCATGCAAAAGTGCATCCAGGTGGGCTCTGGGCTGTGGCCAACATTGTGGGAAGAAATGTGAGAGAGCATTCTAGTACTGCTGACCATGTTAGGCATGAGCAGCCAAATGAAACTGTGCAAGTATAAGCTGATGCTGTGTACACTACCAGCTGCTTCTGGGCCTCTCTCCCTGCATACTGCATATGCATGCACTATGCACATATAAAAAATAAAAAAATAGGGATGGGAGAACCAGATTGGGGTATTCACCCCTCACTGTTCTGAGAACTGGTGTCCCAGAGTCAAAATCAAGCCTGGGCTTCTTTTTCTTCCGTGTCAGTTGGCAGCCTTAATTTAAACTAGAAAAGCTGTGTTGGAACATACTTTGGGGTTTGTTTGTTTGTTTTTTAAAAAGCACCATTTCATTTAATCATGCTCATAAAGATTTTCAGTTTTACTTTTCAAAAAAGACTTAACAAATTTCACATTTGTTGCCTTTTTTGTTCTCCGAGGCCTTTTAAATCTTTTACTATTTAAATCTCTATTATGTGTGGGAAGTTTTAAGTCCTGTTTCATTTCTTGGCTGGTTTTAGCTCCTCATTTTTGCATTGTATTTTTATAATGTTGTCTTATATTTGCAACTGTATTTTTATCGTGTTAGTTTTTACTGTTTTGCTTTTAGATGTTTGTAACTTAGTGTATTGTTATTCTATTTTTAAATAATTGTCCAATACCTAGAGAATCTGTTCTATAGATGTCTTATAAATACAAACAAATACATGCATAGAGTTTATTTTAGGATATTTCTGCAAACAGCTGAAATAACCTTCTTCAATTGATACTACATGATTTTATATATGTATGAATTATATTCCTGCTAACTGGCATTTTTCGTAGCCAGAAGATTGGGACGTATTACCATGATCCCTTACCAAAAACAGGGGTTACCAATTTGTTTCTGGATTCAGTTCAATTACCAGTTTGAAGCCCTAAATGACATGGAACCAAAGTCTCTCAAGAATTGCCTCTCCCCAAATGAGCCTGCCCATGTACTATATTTTACTTCTGATCTGAAGTGCTTCTCTGGGTTTTCTGCTGTTGGCTGTACAACAGATGGGTGCCCGAAACAGGGCCTTTCTGGTTATGGTGTCCAGGATTTGGAATAGCTTCCCACAAGAGGTATGCCTGCCCCCATCACTGTATGGTTTTAGGCAGACAGTGAAGATTTCAGTAGGCTTTTTTCAGATGTGACTGCTGCTTTTAACTTTCATTGTCATTTTTATTTTAGATTATTTAATTATGTTACAGTTTTGTTGTGTGTAAGCTGCCTTGATTATATGTATTTTTAAAAGAAAAGTTAGAATAAAGTGTAGACTAAATGTATAAACAATGAGAGAATCTTCCTGAACTTTGACCAGCCCCTAAGTTCGTAGTAATATTTCTCAAGCGAATTGTGTAAAGGTGCAGAAAGGATATGTTCCCAATCTGTCTTAATGTATCAAAACAACCCCACAGTTTCCTGTGATGGGCTTTTCCAGAAAGAACAAGAGACTATTGAGACAACATGTATACTCCATTAACAGTGCAACCCTATACATATCTACTCAGAAGTAAGTTCCACTGATTTCAACAAAGTTTATTCCCAGCTAAGTGGTCATAAGACTGCAAATTAAAGTAGACAACTAAATGAATTCCAGTTATTTATTGTGTAGCAGCATTCGTTGTGTACATGTTAAGCCTCTTGCCACCACTACCTCAGAGCATTACTTGAAACCTCTTTTTAAGGTTTTTATGGAAATAACATTTACATACTTTATTAACTGGTGTGGCAAGCTCTTAATATACAAGAACTACTAAAATGCCCATGATTAGATATTTGGTTTATGAGAATAAAACAGAGTATTTGTTCATTTGTGAACCAACTATATAATATTAACAGAAACGCTTATCCTGAAGTAGTCATACTAAAATATAAATAGAGGCTCAAATGTGTTTGGGGATTTAAAGCTATAGGCATAGGTTTTGGATTTAGAGCTACTCTATTTCTTAGTGCCACAATTGCTCTTAATATGGGATTTATATAATATGACTTTGTACCACAGCTAAAATATGCCCAGTAGCTTTTGGAGGAGTGACAAAGTGGAGGGGGAGGTTGCTTCCTTGACTGTGATCATGGTGAATCAAATTAAGC
This sequence comes from Heloderma suspectum, assembly GCF_057233095.1. Lineage (NCBI taxonomy): Eukaryota > Metazoa > Chordata > Lepidosauria > Squamata > Helodermatidae > Heloderma > Heloderma suspectum. The sequence goes on along the minus strand of NC_139460.1, from coordinate 67,161,790 downwards.
TGAATAGGAGTTCCTAGAGAATAGTATTAATTGGCATGGCTGACAGTAAGGCAAATATTGGGTTTGGATGTCACGATCACCCACAATACGTTAAATAAGACACAATGGGTTCTTTAACCCACCGTGGGTTATTGTGCCATCCGTCAGGCACTGTAGGTTATTTTGGTCACCTACAGAGTTGTATAGCAAGACCAGTTCAGATAGCTGCTGCTCTGCTCCTCACAGCTGTTCTCTGTATAATGGAAACACCTTAAATTGTCTATTTCAGCACTGTCTATGAGGGGAAATGTGCAACTGAGAACACTTAAAGGTATCTATGTCAGCAATGGCTATGGGGGGAAATGCGCAGTTGTGGTTTAGCACTACAGCACTATAGCGATATTGAGAACACTTTAAAGCCTGTATGCCAGCAGTGGCTAAGGGAAGAAATCTGCAATTGTGTTTTAGCACTATAGCACTTTAGCGATATTGAGGTTTTCGCGCTATAGCACTTTAGCAATATTTAGAACACTTAAAAGCCTATATAGCAGATATTGAGAACACTTAAAGGTGTCTATGCCAGCAATGGCTAGGGGGGAAATTCACAGTTGAGGGTTTTGATAGTGTGTTGGGTGCCTCCCAATTAGGAGAGGCTATGTGTGAACTTTGGTCCTGATCCTGAAAATCTCTAAGGTGTTACAGCCACCACCCCCTTTTTGGTGCACACCAGGATTTTGCTCCTTGTAGGCCTTGCTGTGATGTAGTGAACGGGTGAAACAGGGCCACTGCTCATGCGGGAGGGCTATGGCGGGACAGCGGATAGGTGAGATTAGGCACAGTAGCTTAATAAGCTATGTACAGTAGCTTATTAGCCCATTAGTGTGGCAGGGCATCTTGGACTGTTTCAAAAATATGCTACTGTAAGTAGCTTATTAAACTACCATGGTTTAAAGTGCCACTTGAATGTGGCCAGAGAGTAGGAAAGTAAAGGTTGTCATGAAAGCTTTATTTGAAAGTCATAAAAGCATAACACTTAATAAAGTGTTACGGGAGCAGCTAAGCTGGGACTGAATGAGACTGAAGTTACAGGAAGCCAGATTCTGGCTGAACATCAGGAAAAACTTCCTGACTGTTAGAGCAATACAACAATGGAACTAATTACCTAGGGAGGTAGTGGGTTCTCCCACACTGGAGGCATTCAAGACGAGGCTGGCTGGACAGCCACTTGTCAGGGATGCTTTGACTTGGATTACTGCCATGAGTAGGGGGTTGGACTCGATGGTCTTATAGGCCCCTTCCAACCCTACTATTTTATGATTCTATGAGACTATGGATATATCAAGGGTGTGCATAAAATTGATTTGGCTCTCACTAACTTGGCTAACATCAGGTGCCCTTTCCTCCCACATATATACTATGTTTTAAACACACACACGCACGCACAAACATATTGCTATCACAAAACATTAGTGTGCTTGAAGAGTAATTTATTTTTCATATCAAATGAAAATGTGAGCCTTTTGCCTTTCAATTCAAAGCACTAACAGCACATTCCTATGCATGTCTACTCAGAATCAAGTCCCATTGAATTCACTGAGTAGGTATGTATAGTATTCATGATGTCAGATAAAGGATGCACCCTACTAACCTCCATTCTTATGATGCTGGTCTTTCTGCTGGGGTCTAAAGAAGAAGAAGAAGAAGAAAAAAATCATTGGTACTTTGCTACCAATTTCACTACCAAGGCATAATTTTGTGAGACTGCTTTTGTGTTCCTACTACTAAGCAACATTAAAACAAAACACGCTTCATTTCTGCCTTTCAATCTCGCATCTACGCTATTTGCGTTCCCCTTATTTTCGCTGTCTTAGTCTACGTAAATGTTTACGTAGACTAAGACGTGCCAAAATAAGGAACGCAAATGGCAGTGGCCATGGCCGCTGCCATTTGCGTACATGTGTTTTTTTGTGGGTTTTTTTGAGTCAGCCGTGATAGGCTATGTAAACATTTATGTAGCATATCATGGCTGACTGCAGGGACGCAAACGGCGGTGGCTACGGCCGCTGCCATTTGCATCCCTGCTAGCCAGCGGCTGGATGTCTGGCTGCAGCGGAGCCGGCCGGTGGCTCCGCAGAATCGCTGCAGAGCTCAGCCAGCCGGCCAGGATTCCGGGGGGGGGGGGGGGAGAATGGAACGCCTCCCCCCCACCATAAACATAATTCGCGAAAGGTAAGTACCTTTCGTACATCCCTAGTTCTGAGTAAACACATTGGCTGTAAGCACATTGAGTAAGCACACTGGGAAGAAAGTAAAACAAGGATCCATAGAATCAAAAAGGGATCCTCATTATTTCATATGATTTTTAAAGGGGAGACCCCCCCAAACCACCATTTGTGCAGCCACAGCCCCAAAGCAGGGATCTGAGGTGGGGATCCCCAGTGATCCTCATGATTTTTACAAGACACGTACCCCCAAACATCATCATATCACTGAGCACATCTGTCTCCATGGATTGAACCAGGGAAATCACAGATGTGCCACTCATGGGCACAGCCACGGTGCAAAAGCAGGGATCCAGGGTAAGGATGCTCTTGATTTCATATGATTTTTCGCACCATTTGAGGTGAAGCAATAGATCTGGGATTCTTAGTGTGAATACTTGGACAAAGATGAGTTCTGTGCTTTGATGGGTGCGGGGGGTCTCCTTTTTCAGGGGGGAAAGGCAGTCTGTGTCACCTCCAGATCAGAAAGGCTCCTTGAAGGGAATTTGCTTTCAATGGGATTTCCCTCCCTCCTTGAAAAGACGCAGGCACAGGCAAATGCACCTCCTGGAGTTTGCAACAGTCCAACATGGACTGGATTAAAGATGCCTAACAAGCCACAAAACAGAGACAGAATGGTTTTAAACACATCTGTAGATCCACTCCTTTTTTTTTTTAACTGTGTAGTAGCGTTTGGATGACAATGGAGCAAGGAAATATGGATTGAGATCCCAGGACTTTTTTCAAGCTACCTTTTTCCCCCCTGTCAGCTTGATTCTCCGAAACTTTGAATTTATTTATTCCGTGTGCTTTATTTTTTGAATGATATGAAGATCAGAATCTGCACATGGCTGTATTTTAAGCTATCATCTTCCCTTTCTCCTGTGTGTGTATGTGTGTGTTTCTCTGTGTGTGCATGTGTCTGTGCAAGCGGGATCAGTGCTGCCTGCCTGGAATGAAGTTAGATTGTCCCTAGACACTCTCTGATTCTTTGAAGATCCGAAGAGTATAAAGTACTATATAAAAAAAAATTAGCTCGGAGAGGAGAAAGAACTATGGGTGAACACACAGGGAAGTGAGCTACCTATGCTAGAAGCTGCCTGAAGAGCAGATGGAGGGGTTGAGAGCTGTGATTGGCCAGTAGGGAAATACGAGATCAACCATATAAGGACAGGTTTAGGAGCACACCACGCCTATATACAGTACCCGAAGCAAAAAATTGGACCACATGAATGGAAATCTATTTGTATATTATGGTATTTCATGGAAATGAATATGATAACAGATCAAAGAAAATTTGTGGCTTAGAAACAATACAGTGTGAACGTCATGTGCATCGAGGGGGGCAGAAACTCTTCAGAAGCATGACAAACCGTGAATGTAGATTGGGCCTAGGTCAGAAAAAAACTATTGATAGTGGAAAACTGAGACTCAAGTGCAGAATGCAATTGTCCTTCCTGGTCTTATTAACTTACGATTAATTTAATTCCTATATAAGCAAAAGGCCATTAAGCCCCACTTTTTGGTGGTGCTAGGGTTGCTATCTGCTCCTGACAATCAGAAGAGAAGGTACAAGAAGCATGATTGCTCTGACTGAAACTCAAGCATTCCTGCAATTCTCCTCTTGCTTCAGCTGGGGTATAACAGGTCTAACTTTTGGCCTGACTCCTTGATGGGAAATATTTTATTATGCTGCATTTGAAATATATAATATCAGCAAGCTCAAACTAGGTGAAACCACTAAAGATATTACTCACTAAAGTTCCTCACTCACATAATGCTAAGAAGTAAACTTCTATATAAAGGAACAGGGCCTCACAACAGGTTAAAATGAAATATTAGTTTAAAATTAAAGAATGATATGATAAACACATTCATGGGCATCCACAGGAAGGGGCAATGGGGTGTGGTCCTCCCCCTCCCCGGGGATGAGCCACAGTGGCTGTTTGTGTGTATACAGCTTTAAGAGAATGTGCCATTTTTAGCTGTTGCAGGAGACCCAAATGGTGTCTTTCCTCAGCTCCGTCTTAGTGCAGGACTTGGAGCTGAGACAGTGCCATGCAGCTCCTCAGGCGTTAGTGTTTTCTCATATATTGTAGTAATAAATAACCCTGTTGCAAAGGTTATAATGTGAATCTGAAGCTATTGTCTGTTGCCTACAAAGCAGAGCCTAGGAGTGGACTGCAAGCAGAACAGGTAACCCCCTGCTCAATACTTACCACACCCTTCACCCATGTAATGGCTGTTGGCCCAAGGACCATTATGGAAGTGAAAGGAATCAGGAAAAGAATTGAGAATTTACTCAATTAGAAATAACAAAGTGGTAGAACTTGTACACAAATTTCTCAGAGGCCAGGTCTACCTATTTTGGTGGACTTGTTCTCTGATGCTATTGCTATCAGGGTTTTTTTTAATGTGCAACCATACACAAAATATACAGTTCCCAGAAAAATATGCAATTCCAAAAGAACGTTGCTGCAGTTCAAAAGTATAGGCATGCAGGAGTTGCATTGTTAGCTGGTGTAAAAAATGGCTGATAATAATGTGAAAAGTAAAGTGAGTAGTCCAGGCTCATCTAGAACCCTAAACCCTGATCAAGCATACCTATTTCTCCTCCCACTGCTAAAGACGCTCCCCACAGTTTTTTGCCTTGTTCCTAGGAATGCTTTTTTATCCCTCACTTCAAATAAAGTTTTATTGGAGTTCATGACATTTCTTGAACTCTTTTGCATTAGTGCTGTTCAGTTCCCAGGATCTTCTACTACTCTGCAGGCTTCTAAATGTGACACTACGCAACAAAGCGTGCACAGAACAAAGTTCACAGGTGTGTTATAGCAAGAGAACTACAGCCACCAACTGCTGTGCACTGCAGCTTTACCCCCACCCTGAAAAAATTCCATGAACACATTCATTCAAGAAAAGGGAGAGTCATCCCTATTCCAAATCCCAGGGCTATGTTCCGAGATGTAAATTTGTACCAAGAGAGGTACATGAAGAGAGACATAATAGTCATGAATTGATAAAACAAAAACAGTTTGAGTTATAAAAATACTGAAACAGCTCCAGCTATGGTCATAAATTTGGAAGTGAGGTTTCAGGCTCCCATCTAAGGACTGGATCTGGTGGTAGAAATAATAAGCAGAACAGCCATTCAAACCATAAGCAGAATCCCTACGTGATGTTATACCAACACAGCCAATAATATTTAGCATTCCACAATATAATTAATATAAAAATAAAGGAGCTCCTACCCTCTAATCTTAGAAGAATAAAGTCTTTTGTAGTTTAGTTATAATTACATCATGATGCAGTCTCATGCTGCACTGTGACTAAGATTATCCAGGCTGTTCACTAAGGTTATCGAGTCCCAAATCTCATAAAACCCTCTTCTGGAAGGAAAGGAGGGCAGGCAGGCCAGAGACGCTGCTTGGATGGGAGCTGGTGGAAACTGAACCAGAAATTCCAGCATTGGGGTGAACCTCTTTAACAGTGCTGCCTGTGAAGATGGCTTATTAAATAAGCTGGGAGAAACTAATTGTCATCTGGTAAAATGGAACTATGTGGAAACAACCAAATCCATGCTGGTGCTTTTGGGAGTGTCAATGAGACTATACCCTTTCAGCAACCATTGTCTTATATCTCTTTCCCCTACTTATTAAGGTATCCGATTGATAGAAGTTCTCAAGGTCTCTGTACTGCTCCATTTTAGGTGCTTTGCTTTTTTCAAGAAGTGAAATATAGATATTACTAATTTCATAGGACAACATGAGAGCCCAGTACTTAATGGGGGGTACAGCCCCTTCTTGTTTGAATGTTAATTCTTGAGCTAAGATTGAAAAAAGTATGTGAACACCACAAGGAAATAGCTATGTGGAAGTGCTCTTGTTGGGAAAAAGATATAGAGATATGATGAAAAACTTCATTTTTAATCTCTTTGATAAAGGGATTTCTTAGGCTCTGGTGGATCATGTAGAATTTATGTGGATCATAGAATCATAGAATAGTAGGGTTGGAAGGGGCTTACAAGGCCATCGAGTCCAACCCCCTGCTCAATACAGGAATCCAAGTCAGAGCATCCTTGACAGATCATAGAATCATAGAATAGTAGGGTTGGAAGGAGCCTACAAGGCCATCGAGTCCAACCCCCTGCTCAATGCAGGAATCCAAGTCAGAGCATCAATCCAAGTCAGAGCATCTGATGGCTGTCCAGCCCCATCTTCAGTATCCAGCAACTCCAGGTAGGGCTGCAGAACCCTGGAGAGCCATTGCTGCCAGTCAGTGTCAACAATACTGGTTCAGATGGATTCACTGGGGCTGTTTTCATGACAAGACAGCTCACTGCAGGTTACTTAACCCATGGTGAGTAGGGATGTACGAAAGTGACTTACCTTTCATGGATTATGTTGATTGGGGGGGAGGCGTTCCGTCCCTCCCCCCGGAATCCTCGAACGGCCGGCTGTGCTCCGTGGCAGCTCCACGGAGCAGCTGGCCAGGCCTGGCCCGGCCAGGCCAGAGCCGTCCACAGCCGGATTTCTGGCCGCGGAGGGCTCTGGGTTAAAAAAAAAAAAACTTCGCAAATGGCGGTGGCTACGGCCGCTGCCATTTGCGTTCCTTCTTTTTGGCCGTCTTAATCTACGTAAATATTTACGTAGACTATGACGGTGAAAATAAAGGGGAATGCAAATAGCGTAGCGGGCGCTATTTGCATTCCTTTTTGATTCCCCATTTTAGTCTACATAAATCTTTACGTAGGCTAAAATGGTGAATTAAAAGGGGACGCAAATAGTGCCCGCTACGCTATTTGCGTTCCCCTTTATTTTCACCGTCATAGTCTACGTAAATATTTATGTAGATTAAGATGGTAAAAAGAAGGAACGCAAATGGCGGTGGCCGTAGCCACCGCCATTTGCGTAGGCGTTTTTGTTTTTTTTAAACCCACCCAACCATGATAGGCTACGTAAAGATTTACGTAGCCTATCACGTGTTTTTTTTTTTACACAAGCCTGGAAATGGCGGCGGCAGAGCCGCCTCTGGAGCCGCCACTGGAGCCACCACTGCCCGGAAGATCCGCCCCAGGTGAGTCTCGTCCTGGGGGGGATCCACGGGGGGGTGGCAGGCCGTTCCGCCATGGAGTTCGGGGGGCCGAATGCACTGGCATTCGGCCTCACCGAGATCCGTGGTGGAATTCTCTGACATCCCTAATGGTGAGGCTGCGGCACGTGCAGTTGCCATTGTGAACACGCAACCCCAGCTCAGGGGCCATCATGCCATGCAAACACAGAGAGCCCAGGCCATCCGAGGGCCAAACAACCCCCACAGAACCCTTTGTCTGTTTTAGGGTTCAGTGATGGTTGCTTAATCTCATAATGATAGTTTTTCTTTGAACTGTACTTAAATGAGATCCTAATGATATAGGGTGGGATATAAATGTTTTAAATAAATAAGTAAATGATCATTAATCACTGAGTTGATTGCCTAGATTTTATGCTAAAGAATTTTCAGAGATAATGCATGTTTTTACAAATGAGAGAAAACCAACGTCCACGTCTTCAGCAAACAAAGTTCTTAGAGAACTAACTCTAGTTTTCCCTAATTTATTTTGGATCCAAATCCTTTTACAGTGCAATCTGGTTCAAGCCTACTAAGAAGTAAGCTTCACAGTGTTCAATGGAGCTTATTCCCAGGTGACTGAGGAAAGAGTGTGTTTTCTCCAGAAGGTAGGGATGTCAGAGAATTTCTCCACAAATCTCAGGGAGGCCAAATGCCAGCGCATTCGGCCCCCTGAAATTGGTGGAGAAATGGTCTGCCACCCCCCCGCCACCCCCCGGGATGGGACTTATCTTGTTTGAATGTCCCTGGCGGCGGCAGCTCTGGCGGCGGTTTGGCGGCAGTTCGGTGGCGGCGGCGGCCGGTCTTCCAACCGGCTGCCACCGCCGCCATTTCCAAGTAAAAAACAACAACAAACAAATGTGATAGGCTACGTAAAGATTTACGTAGCCTATCACGGCTAGATTTTTAAAAAACACCATGATAGGCTACGTAAATGTTTACGTAGCCTATCACGGCTGACTTTGAAAAAAAAAAACATGTATGCAAATGGCGGCGCCCATGGGCGCCGCCATTTGCGTTCCTTATTTTGGCACGTGTAGTCTACGTAAACATTTATGCAGACTACGGCGAAAATAAGGGGAACGCTATTTGCGTACGCGCTTTTTTTTTTTTCAAAAGTCAGCCGTGATAGGCTACGTAAACATTTACGTAGCCTATCACAGCTGACTGCAGGGATGCAAATGGCGGCAGCTATGGCTGCCGCCATTTGCGTCCCGGCAGGAGAGGAGGTTTCGTGGCTGGAGGGACGGGGCGCCTCCCCCCCGGCCAGAATTTCGGGGGGGAGGGAAGGGGTGCCTCCCCCCCAGCCAGAATTTCGGGGGGAGGGACGGAGCGCCTCCCCCCCACCACGAAGCAAGCTTCGGGATCAGGTAAGGGACTTTCGTCCATCCCTACCAGAAGGTTCCAGCTATGATATAGATCTGCTCAGACTTCATTTCCATATATCTCACCTCTCCTGTGTTGGATATGTAGTTGTTGTACATCTCAGCAAGGCATAATTTGCATTTCCATATTTGGGATAAATGAACACAGAAGCCTTTTGTCTCACTGGCTGTTCAGGAGAGGAAGTCCTGGACGCTTCAGGCAAACCTTGGGAAGGTGGATAGAGGAAGGAGTTCTGGCAGTAGTGGAATGTCTGCCCTGCCAAGACTTATAGTTATCCATAGCTCTGTTCCTGTTCTTTTATAGTTGTGTTCTGTAAACAGCTAGATAAGAGAACAGCAGAACTACTATACTGGTTAATAAAAATGTGGGCCATTGTGTAGTGATGCTATGGGGGAAAAAATCATATTGTGCTGTGCTGTGAATTTTCTGAACTGAGTTATTATAATCCAACCACTGATTGAACTCTGCTAACCTTAGTTCCAAGCTTGTGGGAAATGTTTTAAATAGCCATTATGTTAAAGTTACCATAGCAAAATCTAATTTTGGAGGAAGAAAAAACAAGCGATGACCATCCTCTATGGTAAAATTAGAACTAACAAGTGGTACATAGGGATCCCTTTTCCATGTCCTAGCATGGTCTTTCTTCAGCTGGCCTCAGGATGGGTCTTTTAGGGGATTGTCAGGTTAGCTGCACATCTTGGGATGGATGCTGCAGCCAGGGTACATGGGTCAGGGGGAAGAATGAGAAGGGAGAGGCTTCTTAGCTGTGTCACCAGGAGTGAGGGACTCGGGGTGCTGTGGCATCGTTTTGTATGTTGTGAGTGCTGTGATGCAGGGTTGCTGTTATGAGTTCACTGGCTCTGTCTGCGTATGGGCAGCATGTGGGCAGCATCACTTGCACAGTTCCTGATTGGAGGGCTTTGGCAGTTTTGCCAGAGACACTGTGGACATCCCTGGCATTGTTATGCTATTTTCTGTGTTATGTGTTTTCCCTTCTCTTCCCAGGCTGAGCCATTCTCATGAATGGTTGCCATTCTCATGGTTGCCATTCTCCAGGCGCAATGATGCTGTATCTCTCTGTTGTCCCCAACTTTCCTGCAGGAAGGCAAATTGCAGTTATGGGGTTGGGGAGGGGGATAGATCAAAATCCCTGGAATTTCCAGTTTTAATTTGAACAGGTTCTGAAGGATTAACCCTCATCACTCTTCCAATTTAAAATGGCCTGAGAAGCATCTCGTTCATCTCTTGCTCTGGCTTTTTAAATATACATTTGGCTTGAACACATTTGAAAGAAGGTTTTTTTTTTAATGGCCTCTTGTCAGTAAACATTCTTTGCCATGTATTTTTTTTAATAATTCTGAAACAGCTGGTTTCAGAAGCCTTTTTATCTTATGATTAAATCATAATCATAACAGTACCTGGTGTTTTATCTTTTTCCCATTTTTAATGGCTTTCTTCCTGTAGAATTGGAAATTGTGATCATGTAGGAAGGTTTTAATTTTAAAAAATGAAGAGGTTAACATTTTTTTTTAAGTAGTGTGAGAGGTATGTATATATTCCATTATCAACATTGTGAAATTTGGAAATCCTACCAGAAGACAAGTAGAGCAGTATCCAAGAAATATCAGAAAGGTGGAACAGTAATGGAGTGGAACTGGAAGAGTCTGCTTTTCCTTACTCTTGTTTTTGTTTCTGAGTTATAGTTACTGAAAGAATCTGGTATAACTAAGCCATCTCAAGCATGCACTGAGGTGGGAGGATAGATGTTTAAAAATAGTTAAATTAGAAAATGATTTAGCAATCTCAATTATATAGAAGGGAAATTCTTAAAGAGTTTGCTTAATTGCATGTTTGAAAAATAGAGCAGAAAGGTAAATGAATGGGACTAGACTAACCCTTCATAAGAATTAAGGAAAAGAAAACCATTTTGGATGAAAATTAGTTTTGGCCTTCTTGTTTATATTTTATGTGTATGCAAACCCACATACATTAGTAATGTATATTAAGCAAGGCCTGAAAAATATATCAACTTCCTAAACACCAAGACAAATTTGTGGATGCCCAGGATATTTCCAGCCCTGACAAGTATTTAGGAGAAATTAAGTTCCAAAAATGTGCAAATGCTGGTGTTATCGTTTATCAGACATGGATTTTAATGCTAATTAATAGCTTCTTGCACTCTAGCAGCAACAAAAGTATAGGTAACCTATGCTGCACTTCAAAAAGGAAACCAATTACATACACTAATTGGCAAAGTCCTTTATAATAAATTACCAAATGGAAACAATAAATCCTTCTTCCTAATGATATAAGCAGAACTAATATTCTTGAATTTTGTTAAAATGGCAGCAGTGGTGGTAATGAACAGTAGAACATTTGAAGGTAAACATTTGTCACTATCATTATCTAAGTTGGCTTCACTTGCTGAGCCTTGAATACTTTTCTATTTTCCCTGCAAAGTTAACTCATTATTCTTGCACACAAGCTACTGAGATGAATATTACACAAACCAGTGTGGAATGTTTTTTTCTAGAGTGTTAGGTATACTAGTAAGTACAGTTTGACTTCCTAATAGATAATGAGACAGGCAATGGTTTGAATACATATATTAGTGCACCTGGAGGGGGGAGCAAATGAGGAATACATGTTCAAAATTTTCAGAAATCTTGACTGGGTTTCTGCATGGACCCTGGTAAAATTCCTGTCTCTCTCAACCAAAAACATGTACCCAAGAACTTTACTTTTTAGCCCCACAGATGACCAAGGTTTCCCTGTTGACATGGCTTCTTTTTCTGAGTAACAACTGTTCCTAGACAAGGAGTTAAGACCACCTTTTACTGTATCATCTCTGGGAATGCTATTAATTTCCCTGGGCCCCATCTAATAATTGCCCAGTTCAGGTAGCCACTTCCCCTGTTACAATCTGTTTTGTGGTTATACCCATCGTCCTGCTGAAATAAGGAATTGCAATGCAGACATTTTATTCTTTATCTGATAAGGGGGTGGCAGGGGAGATTATTAAGGTACAAATGCCATCTCCTCATTGTGCCAGAATAGTAAAGTTAGGAATTGATCAGCAGTATATTTTATGGGGAACTGGCCCCAGCTGTCATTCCTGTAGACAACTGTTGTGCTATGAGTTCAGTTCAAGCAAAGCTCCAAAGTGGGTAAGATCAGTTTCCTGGATCATGTAATTCCTCCCAGTCTCTACATCCCTCCTTCCCTTCTAATTATATATATGTGAACCACAGTGGAAGCACTGAGAACTGGAATTGTAGGTGCTTGGGAAAACTCTGTGCCCATTATTACTCACACAGAGTCAAAACCAATTTGAAGCTTAAATTCAGTTTGCAGTGGACTTGCCCAGTGTTAGCCAACCCGGGTCTTATTTCCTCTTTAGTACAATTCATAGCTTGCTGTTACATCTGAACCAGCAAACTATGGTTTGTGTTAGCTCTTTAAAGCAGGGTTGTAAACCATGGTGTAAAGCTGATTAGCCCTTCTGCTTGGAAGGCAAGCACAAACCATAATTTGTCAATGTAGATGTAAAAGCAATATAGGGGCTTTCTTGTGTATGCTAAAGATGAAGCAATTAATTAAAATGAAGCATGTGATGAAGGGAAGGACCACATAAGGAAGGACCACATAAGGGAAGGACCACATAGAGAGCCAGTGTGGTGTAGTGGCAAGAGTGTTGGACTAGGAGCTGGGAGATCCGAGTTCTAGTTCCCACTCGGCCATGGAAGCTCACTGGGTGACTTTGGGCCAGCCACAGACTCTCAGCCCAACCCACCTCACAGGGTTGTTGTTGTGAGGATGAAATGGAGAGGAGGAGGATAATGCAAGCCGCCTTGGGTTCCTTGCGAGAGGAAGAAAGGCGGGGTATAAATGCAATAAATAAATAAATAAATAAATAAATAAGCACAAGACATATTCCACCGCATGCGAGCTCACACCTTAGCCCTATTCGGGCCTTCCTATGTGTTCAGTCAACATGCAAGGAGAGAGGGAGTGCTGCAGCCCTGCCCCTCTCTCTTGTCTCATCTGTTGCTCTGTATGCATGGAGAACAATGGTCTGAACAGGAGAGCCTCCTGTAACATGACCCAGGACCCTGGAAAATCAGGGTGGGTGAAAAGGTGGGGCTGCAATGCTCCTCTCCTCACATGTTCAGGGAAACTGGGAATTAGAACACCTGAACAGGGCTTATGTCTATTCACTGTTATTCACCAAGGCTACCTTCAGATCCCAATCCTTATAGTAATAGTAAGCATGGACTGTAAGATGTGATCTTTTGATAACTCAGCAGAATAATAAGAAGGAAATATCAATGTCTCTACATCTCTGTAGAGTCTAGACACTGGTAAATACCTGAAGATTTACCAAGTTTGTTCTAGCAGGTGTGTGCAGTATATTGGGGTGCCATTGGTGGGTGGGACATTCCACTATTCACTCTGTATAGCATTAGATGATAATGTCTACTTGAAAAAACCTGTGGTTATTTCTAGTTCATAAACTTTATTGAGAGTTCATTGGTAGAACCTCTAATCTAAAAATATGAGTTTTGGGGATTTGAAATAACTCAAGAAAGCAAATGATGCAAGCTGTTACATTTTGGCTTGGCTTTAATGGCCAAAGATTTCTAAACTGTTTCTCTTTAATTCAAAGGGTAGCATTTGGCATATCTGGGCCTGCTTAGTTATAATACACCAGGAGAGAGAGAGACCTCTGGTTTACACAAAGGAGTAGCAAACTATCAGTGAAGAGAAAAACAGTTGTGCTGACATTGACAGAAGAAAGAAGTTGCCAGTGGGGGGTAACTATTTTGCCAGTTTAATAATGGGTATACATAAATAATTACAGTTGGTGACAGATTTAATGACAAGTCAGTCAGGGATGGAAGAAAACTGCATCCTGAGAAGTGAAGTATGTCAGCCTGTGAAATGACAAGGGAAAAAACGATGATTGGGATGTGAGACAGGCAGTTTGTCTAAATATGGCTAATATTAAATACAGGTGATCATAATACTTACAAATAAGATGCAATTCAGTTATTTTTAAATTGTTTAGTCTTTTCAGCTGCAGATTTCACCAGGTGCTAGGAAAAGCAGTAACATCAATATCCCAAGCATTTAAGAATATCCTGCGTTGGTGTCAATTTTGTGTCATTCTACAAAAGGAATGCTGTTAATCCCAGTTGGAAACAGATACCACCTTCTGCTTCCTGATTTAATTCAGAGTCTACAAATGTTCCCTTCAAAAACATTTGAACATTTGAAAGGAAATGGTTTTGATTGTATAATGTATATATGAATTTCTAAATTTTCTATATGTTTTAATTATATATTTTCAATATACATTTCAATACATCAAATTATGTGTTATGAGTATTAAAAGGAATAATATTTTTCTGACACAGGGGAGAAAGAGTTGGAACCCACAACACTACAATTAAAAGGCTTAGTGGCCACAATTCCAAGATTTGCACGTTCATACCAGACTTACTGATAAGGATGAGATTTCCAGCATTGAATTCCTTCATTGTATCTTGTTTGCTCTGTTCATTCCACGGAATTCCAGGAGAAGTTCTAGAATTGATTAGTGTGTATGTAGGTTTGCCACAATTCTCGGTTGCTTTGGTTCATTTGCATCTTCTTTGTCTTCTTTCCCCATCTTTGGAAAAAATCTCAAGCTAATCTAAGGAAAACCTCAGAAGGCTCAATCATCTCTATCAAGATTGCTTTCCCCTTGCTTTTCATTGTGCAGGTGCATCTTGGTAATGGGGAAGTGAGGGGTGAAAGACAAAAAATGAACAGAAGAAGTAGTTAGTTGTGGAGCTGTTGCAGCACAACTCCAGTCATGTGAAGAGTCAGTATTCCACAGTTTCTGGTGAGAATTATGAGACTAAATTTGCCCCACACTATCAGTTGTTGTTGTTGTAGATGATGATGATGATGATGATGATGTTGTAGTAGTAGTAGTAGTGGTAGTAGTAAAAACAGATGTTTTCATTTTTTAAAAAAAGCCTTTCTATGTAGCCAGCCACTAGAGGCAACCAGCTCCCTACTGGTTGCAGTTTCCCAGTCATGTGTTTAGAAATATAAAAGTTCTAGCAATATTGTTGGTATGGAAAAACCATCTTTTTTTTCTGCTGCTTCATTTTTGGGGGGGCAGGGTATGGAAGAATGAACAGAAATGTGGGGAAATTCATTTTATTGTGTATATTTTCAAACATCATTGCCTTTCACTTGATTGGCAAGCTGGAGGAATAGGAGACAAGTGAGAAGCAAGAGCAGTCAGAGATTTTGTTGTACAATTAAGTGATCCAGACAAAAACTGTAGCAATGTTATCATCACTAACATTACTACCTTTGAATCTCAGATCTGGGTTTTTTGTTTAATGTTCTGCTTTGTTCTGTTTTTTTTCTCATCATTTTTTTGCTCCTGGATAGTGTGTGTATGCGTGTGAGAGAGAGAGATGCCAGGACTTCATATCACTTATTTATAAGGGGCATCCATGTGGATTTTTAACTGAATATTCATTATACTATTAGAGGAAGCTGCATTATACTGAATTAGTCCATCTCACTCAGTATTGTCTATACTGACTGACAGAAGCTCTCCAGGGTTTTTAGTCAGGATGCTTTTCCAGCCCTACTTGGAGATGCCAGGTATTGAAACTGGGGCCTTTTGGATGCAAAGTATGTGTGCTGCCATTGACCCTTCATATTATGTAACAGCCTTTGCTGAATTGATTCAACTGAAATGAAATATGTGTAAAAATGTTAATACTGTACTCACTTCCATGCATATAAACCCATGCAGCTGTGTTATACTAATTCAGACCATCTCATACAGTATCTAAGGTCTTGGACAGAGCACGCCAAGATCCTTTAAACTGGAGATTCCAGGGTTTTCACCTGAGACTTTCAGAAAACAATACATGTACTGTCCCACTGACTTTCCTAAATGCAGCACATTATAATGCTTTTAAAAGAGTATAAATACTTTTATACAGTATTTCAACGTATGCCTTTCATCCTCGGAATAATTACAAATTGCTTTCTAGTGAATTCATAATTTTTGTAACTGAAAGTAACACTGTGTTTGGGGGGAAAATAAATTTCCTATCCAGAAAAACCTTTCTTGAATGTAACTATAAACATTTAATTACATTCAACAAGTGTATTTCAAAACAATTTATAATTGCTTTATCATTATTTGTTTTCTCGGTCTCAGGAAGTGAACCATTCCAGGTTAAAATCAAAACTTTCATCACCCCCCCCCAAATATTGAAAGTGTCTTTCTGCTGGTGATATGAGAGGCTTCATGTGTGATGTAATAGCTGTTTATTTTATTTGCTGATGTGGTTTTATCATCAGCAATAAAAAAGAGGGTTTAGGCCAGGGGTAGGGAACCATTTTCACTCTGACAGTTGAATTGACCCCAATTGGGAGCTGATCTTTTCTGAGGTGGTGGGGCTTCAGAGACAGGGAGGGGAGTTGCCTGAGGTTTTCACAGGCCAGATGGGGAGGCCAGGTAGGCTGAATTCAGCCTATGAGCCAGAGTTTCCCCATCACTGGTTTAAGCTGTGTCTCAGATCATATTGGGAGGCAAAACTGAGAACATATTAATGCATCCAGTGCAATAACCACCCATGTGGCTTATCTCTCATTGGATCTCACCATTGGACCATGGTTTGCTTTGAAAAGGAACAGTGGTTCTTGATAACTGATTATAACAGTTCCAGTCATTCATGTTACCAAATATCTGCAATTATCATGGACAGGTTACATTGTTTTACATTTCATTATATGGCATGCTTCTGAAACGTTTACTTTCTGTGCTAGACCTTACAGTGATTCAATATTTCCATTAATGTAGCATTCTTGTAAACATGCCTGATGAAAACAGCTAGTTTCCATAGAGACCAAAGCACAGTTATAAAGTTCTTATATTTTGCTCTTTCTGCCTGGAAAAAGATGATCATCTGGGACAAAACATTCCCAAAGAATTTTTACCCATTGGAAATAGGTTAGCCTTTTTAATAACTACGAGCAACATATGCTGCTTATATGAATGTATATGCTTGCATTGTTAAGTGTAACCCAGGTAAGTTGGGGTTAAATGAACATTTAGGAGTGAGTGAAAAGTGGGAGGGGTGTGTGTGTGAGAGAGAGAGAGAGAGAGGATTCGGAGGTTTTATAAGGAGAGAGCTGACAGTCAGATAGGGCCTTAGGGATTGAGGAAGCTATATTTAGTGAGTGGAATTTTCAGATTAGGACTTAGAAGGTAGGTAGGTAGCCTAGGACCAAGCATAGTTTGATTAATAATAATATACAACTCTTCCTGTATTATATTACTTTTTAAACTACAGAATCCCACGGGTAAGTTTGTCTTATTGCACTACCATTAGAAGAACACATTTCCTTGTTACTTCTCCTCTATTGGGTAGAGGGAACCAATTAGGCATATTGGGTGTCTCTTTAACCCAGCGAGTAAAGGGGCTGAAGCTGTGAGTGTCGGTGAGGACAACTGACTGGAGGCAGAGGTCCTGAGTGGGTTTTCTTCTCAGTTTCATTGGGTAGAAGCTGGAGAAGGTAGAAACCAGGGTAGGAGCATCACAGTAATCCTATGCAAGTTTAGACAGAAAAAGGTCCTACAACTCCCAGCATTCCCCAGCCAGCATGGCTGGCTGGGGAATGCTGGGAGTTGTAGGACCTTTTTCTGTCTTAAACATGCATAGGATTGTGCCCTAAACCTTTAAATCAATTGCTGTTTCTTGTTGCACAGTGAAATCTGAATAGAAATAGGAAGATACAACAAGTGTTATACAGCTGCATGAGTTAACTTATATATACGTATACATAAGGACACAAAAATGGTCATTCTGTCATAGACTAGTGTAAGGTATTCTCGTATCCTTCTGTAAATTTTTAAACTTGTTCCTGACCCTCTGTCCTGCTTTTAATTCTACTGAACCACTACATGCATTGTATAACACTAAATCAGGAGTAGGCAACCTGGTATCCTCCAGATGTTTTGGGCTACAACTCCCATAACCCCTGACCACTGGCTAAACTGGTAGGGGTCAGACTGCATACCCCTGCACTAAACCAATAGATCCACATTATGTTATAGGAACAAAAATGTTGTAGCTGTTAGAATATCTTAGATGAGAGTAATAATCATAATCTTTTTCTTTTGGTTCCTTCAGGTGAGTAACTGGATGTTAAAATCAGAATTATCAATATGCTTTACAGTATTCTGTAGTCAAAGTGGTTGGGAAATAAAAGACAAATCCATTTTGCTTGTCTTCTATAAAACAAACTAGAAAATAACACTGTTCTGTACTATGGAAAACAGAGTATGTGTAAAAATGATGTGTTTCTTGTTTTCTGTAGCTATCCTGTGACAGCAAGAGAACAATCCTATGGCCCCTAGACAGCATCTGGGGTGCCATACGAAGCTGCAGATCACCTCCTTCACACCCATAATCAGAGCTATGAGTATGAATGAGGTGGTCCAGTTGTGGTTCTTCCCTTAACACCAGCCACCACAGAAAGCTTTTCTTATGAGGTCACAACTGCTAGCTCATTAGAGAAGTCAGAAAGGGAGAAAAAGGGGCAAGCTGGTGGGTGGGAATGGAAGAGGAGAGGCTGTGATATGCAATATCCTATGGGCTTTCCAGTCCCCTCCCCACCCACTGGCAGCTAGATGGGCTCAGAAGCCTGTCTAGCTGCTTTTTGCATTTTAAATGGAGGAATGGAGGCTCTGTCCTCCTCTTACCCTGCCTGACTTTTGCTTGGAGGTCATACAATAGGCAGAGGGCTCCCAACTCAGAGCCCTATGTCTATCAGGCGCACAGCCCACAGGAGTGCATCCTAAACTACGATCTGTACCTGTAGTGGAGTGCTCACACAACTAATTTGCCATCTCCATGATCAATACAGGGTGACAATGTAGTTAATTTAGTATGTAATGGGATATGAGCTCCAGGTGTGCACCAAAAATCCATCTCATTTCAGTAATCTGCTTTCGGTCAAATCCAGTCAAATGCTTGTGGAAACTCACAAACATCATAAAATCAATTATCTCCCCCTGTTGCCTGTTCAAGAACTCAGTACTTTCATACTCAAATGTATACTATTTGTGTCTTCAGGTACTCAGTACTCCTGAACTCACATATTTACTACCTCTGAACATTGAGCCTTCATTTAACAATTGAATTATCCCTACATCTGTCTTCTTCCAATCTTATTTTTGAAGTCATCTAAGCTGACAAGACATGACCACTGTAGCAACTTGCATAACAGAATTTGGAAGAAAGTATGGTGTAATCCTATTAAAATCAAATAATCAACACAGCCTTATTTTATGTATGTTTGCTCTAAAGTAAGTCCCATTGAGTTTCCTAGAATGTCCTCCTTAGTAAGAGTGCACAGAATTGCAGCCTTAAGTTAGAAACCTTGTTACCATGCCAAGTTAGCTGGTGCTGCTAAAACCTGGTTAGGCACACTGAGTGTCTTCAGGCATCTTCTGTCCTCAGAAAATGAAGAATCCTTTACCTAGAGGGAAAGGCAGCTTTTAATAGCCTATTTTAGTGGAACCCTTAGGCCAGTAGGCTTAAATTACTAGGGCAATGCAAAAGTCTGTGTGCTGCCAGCAAAATTTGTTTAGGGGTGGATTGAATGAAGACAGCCACAGCTTTGGCAGTTCTTTGCTGTCAAACTAGTTCTATCCACTGTTGGGATTGTCTTTTAATTTCAGGGCTTTACGACACTGTGAGTTGTTTTGGCAAATGAAAGAAAAATCTCATAGATAAGCCTGATGCCCTCCAGATGTCTTGGACTATATATTTATTAGATTTATATCCCACTTTTTTTCCATTATAGAACTCAAGGTGACTACATGTGGTCTCCCCTCCAAACACTGAGCAGACCCAGATCTGCTTAGCTTCAGCAAGGTGACAATCTCCTGTGCCTTCAGACTATGCCCTGGGGCTGCAACCTTCTTCATTCCCAGCCTGCATAGCCATTGGCTGCAGATCATGGGAGTTGTAGTCCAACACATCTAGAGGGCAACAGGCTGGGGAAGGGTGTCATAGACCATGATGGGTAGACAGAAACTCTTGTTGTTTATGTTTTGACAAATTATAGTTTGATCAAGAACAATGAGTACCTTGAGCAGCACAACAGCTTTTCCATAAAACTGAATTCTCCACTAATAGAAAAAATCCAAAGCGAGCCTGTAATATAGAAAAAAAGATACTAGGTTTGATAACCAGATCTTTATTTGTCATGCATGCAGACACCCTTAGAGGGTAAGCTTTGTGATAACAAGAATATGAAATTCACTAGAAATACATGGAAGTTTTATGTAATGTGAAACTAAGGCTGCAATACCATACCCACTTATCTGGGAGTAAATCCCATTGAACTCAAAAGGGTTTACTGCTGAGTAGACATGTGTACAGGTTGCACTATAAAGTCAATAAAATAAGATCCAACTTCTTTGTATAATCATGTATTTCCTTTTTCTGAAACCACTACAAATATCATCTCAATGTGTCCACAATTAAACTTGGGGACATCTGTAGCTTACATAAGTCACATTGAGCCTTATCAACATTGGATTGTTAGGTAACAATTGCATTCGTGTGAGCCACATTAAAATAAATACATAAATAAGCCTGGTGAATACATGTTAACATTCTAAGTGCCCTGGAAAGGTGAGAATACTTAAACAGTTGATCGTAGTCTGGCTGTAGCCTCAGCTGCACTTCTAGAGATGAAAAGTTTCAAGATTGGCTGGAGGGTTGGACTTTGTGAGCTATATGGACAAAGTTGATGTTGTTGTTTTAAATCAGTTTGTTTTCTTTTACATTTGTACCATTTCATTTGGCTTACTGACTAACAATACAGTAAACTATAGGAATCTAAATAATTTGTTTCAGGACATTATTAGTGACAGAACTGCTTATGTTACATCAGTTCTGTATGTGTTTGTGTCTTGATGTTTGCGTCTTATATGAATTCTTGTGTTTGTTCTTGATTTATGTATATTTATTTATTATTTATTTATTACATTTATATCCTGCCTTTTTTCCTCCTTAAGGAACCCAAGACAGCATACATAATCTTCCTTCTCCTCCATTTTATCCTCACAATAACAAGCCTGTGAGGTGGGTTGGGCTGAGAGTCTGTGACTGGCCCAAAGTCACCCAGTGAGCTTCCATGGCCAAGTGGGGACTAGAACCTGGATCTCCCAACTCCCAGTCCAACACTCTAGCCACTACACCACACTGGCAAATATTCTTGACCCATGTTTGCATAGGGTTGATACACTTGGTACTGCATGGGAAAAAATTCTTTGGCAGCTTACTGCTGGCATGTTAACTCCCAATTGGATAACCCGGCTTTAAAAATCTCAGCTAAATTAGATGCGTAACGGTTAGTCTGTTTTTAATCACTGTATGCTGGCTATACATACTTGCAGATGGGCAAGTTCAAATCTTCTGTACTACTGTTTGCCATCTTAAATACCAAAACTGTCCTTTTAGATGTATTGAAAAGACGTATTATTAGGGCTCCAGGAGTGTGCAGGAGATGGGAGGGAAACCCACCTCCCTACACTCAACTGCTTGAAGACTGTTTCCCCAGCTGGCTTACTTCTGGTATCAGAAATAATTAAAGCAGCAGAACACAGAAAAGTAAGACAGAGGTGGTGGGGCAGGTTTTGTTCCCATCCCTGCAAGATTCATGTTCTGATAAAAGTATACCCAATCCCCACTTTATGGCAGAATCAGCAAGTATCTGTTTCGCAAACATGTGCACATCTGGTTTGGCCCTGGGTCTGTTTAGGGTCTTTAATCTGTCAACAAAGACTATTTTTAACAACTTCTGCTATTCAGAGAAAAATATTGTCTGATGTGTCTGGAGTTCGATTTGCTGTTTCAGATAATATGTCATCTCTTGGTACTGCAGTTATCCAGCGATGAACATACATGTGTAAAGTCACATATATTTGCACCAGATTTTATTGCTAAAGTCACCCAGAGTAATGGATCTGCTTTTTAAAATGGTGGTGGATTAGTATTTTCCCATGTCCATTTTCACAGTTGATGCATAGTCACCACATGTTGTATTTCTGTGAAGAAGCAATAACCCAGTGCTGGGGGTATTATAGCTGCAATTCATATGCAGAATTTTTTTTAATCTACTACTTTATAACTCATACAAGCTGTGGATCCATAATTATAAGAACAAGCTTTCTATAGGGCTGGACAGCTTGTTGAGTACTGTGCTAGGTTATTGGCTTAACACAGCCACTGCATCTCTTGTTCTCCCTCTCTTTTTAAAGACAAGTTAATATAAGCAAATCATCACTGAGCAGGGAATATACACTCTACATGCAGTTCTTCTCATCTTGCCTTTCTCCCATCTAATAGCTATGGTGATAATATTAAGGACTCCCTGCTTACCTTAAAGTGCCACACTGTGTTAACGTACTCTGGATCCTGCACTCACGGGCCCAGTGCTGTCTGCCAAGTCTTTAAGACCGGGATAGCATGACGACAACAGCAGCAGAAGCACAATTTATTGGCCACAAATTTTCCTTAATACAGCGTAGTGCTCTGGAGACTGTACATATGACTCCTTGTACAGAGAATTATTTGCTTATTTAAAGAATTCATATCCTCTCTTTCAACACAAGAACATTTTAAAGGAATTGCCTAAGAGCAGATACAGTTGCTGGACAGTTACTGCTTACCCCCAGCAAGCATACAAATAACAAACAGAATATTTTATTCAGTGGGTAAATTGTTAGATTAATTTATTTCTAGAATTTATATTCCAGTTCCAAGTTCATGGGGTTCACATACTGGCTTACAGTCTTAAAAAAAAAAAACACCCATTAAATACAAAATACCCACTCTAACCAGAAGTAAACCATAAAAACAAAGGTTTTATATTTGTACTACATATTTAAATACTAAATCAATAACAACATTCCAACTTGGAAATTAGTAGAATTAAGTGTGGGGGTTTTTTTTTATTCGTCTTCTTCATGCTTAGAAGGCAAAGCAGAGCTGTGCTCCTGCTATTGCAAACATTCCTGGGGGCTGTCTTCATGAGCAATTTAGTGCAAAGTTAGAGCAGTCTGAATTCCTCCTTCATGACAGATGACATCATCACCAATCTGCTGCCAACCAGCCACTTCCCACTTGAAAAGCTGCATTTTCTGAAACTTCTTTTACTCTGACTTTTTTTACTGAAAGCAGCTCCCTGGCAGTTTTACCACAGTGTGCCATGTCCCCTCGCATTCAGTCCTGGGCGCGCCTCTGTGACCTGGCAGTGATGGGATCAAGAGGGTGGGATGCCCCATTCCCTCTTCTTTCCCCAATGGAAGCCATTTTTTCCATTGAGAAAATCCCCAGGAGCACAGCAACAACCCCTCCCATTACCACAGTAGTGGGGACACTCATTCACCTTAGCTAGCCTGCTTTTAATCTTTAACATATCCCCCCTTCTGTGCATGTTTACTTAGCAGTAAGAAATAAATCTCCCTCCCCTGCAGTGGAAGAGTTAAAGGCTAACTTTAGTAACTCGCCCTAAAGTGCTCTTTTGTTTCTCCGTTGCTCTCTTAAATTGCTATTGTGATGTTGTGCTCCTTTGACGTCCTGTAGTTTCTCTGATGTAAAGTCATTTTTCAGCTCTTATGTAAAGTCCTTCTCAACTGTATTACATTATCGCAGTAATGCTCTTTTGGCCTTAAGGGAGCTTCTCATTGCTGCTAGCAGGGAGAAGAAGAAAGGTGGGGGAAGCAATAACTCCAGGGCAGAATGCTGGAATGGGGCAAAATTGAGGGGTTGAGCTCTCAGTGGGGGCTTCAGATGCTGCACTGGAGAACCTGGGATTTTGGCTTCTTCAGGGAAATCTGCACACATGGGGAAAATTAGTTGCTCTCCATTCATAATAATGTAGTAGCAGGGGGGAGCCTGGACAGGGGCAGGAAACAAGCCTCTCTCCTTGGTTGAGCAGCCCCTGCTAGTTTGATGACATTCAGTTCTACTCACTGCACCCCACCTAGAAGTATGTTCCTTACAAGCACTCTGTGACCCCTGAAAACACTCAGCTTATTTTGTTTCATGTGTCCCTGAGGGACCAAAGCCAATTCCATGAAAATCCAGGTAATACTCCAACTAGGGGTGTACAAAACCCCACTTACCTTGCTCCGCTGGGGTCCGCGGGGGGGGAGGTGATCCGTTCCCCCCCCCCAGAATCCTCCCTGGCCAGTTCTGCTCTGCGGTGTGTCTGCGGAGCCACCGGCCAGGCCGATCCTCAGCCGGGCTGCTGCGGACGCAAATGGCGTCCTGCGTAGGGGACACCATTTGTGTCGCTGCTGTAGCCGTGATAGGCTACATCCCCTGTGCAGGACGCCATTCACGGCCGCATATCAGAGCAGCGGCCAGCAGCGGCTGGATCCGGACCGCCAGAGGCAGGTAGGATCCAATCCATGGGGACTTCGTGGGGTGGCGGGGGGGATTGCTCTGTTCCGCCACGGACTCCAGGGGGGGGGCTGGATTCTAAAGAATCCGGCATCACTGGAGTCCATGGTGGAATTCTCCGCTATCCCTAACTCCAACACACTTCTCATTCTGTTGTCCTGAAGATCCCTACTCCTGGTTGTGAGGGGGCAGACTAGGAAAGGCTGCAGCATCAGGGAGAGCAGTCTGGTTCTACTTTGCCTTCTGCATGGAGGAACACCCCCCCCTTCACTTGTAAAACACATGAAGGGGACACTACTGCAGATACAATCAAAATAAAAAAGCACTTGCATCTATTGATTTACCTACCATTGTGTCAGGAATCAAATTTAGAACTTCCAGCCTAATTATCTTTGTTTTATTGTTGTTATGCACGCATTATCTATATCTGTCAAGCGAAAATCTGCCTGTCACCTGCTTCCTATTGGCTGTGTTATTGATGTCAGTCAACGTAGTGCACAAACAGCCACAGGCATCTAAGGGATCACAGGCCTGCTGTGGCTCAGTGTCGAGCAGCCGAATGCCTATTATGACTTCAACAATTCAGGCAAAACTTTCAGCCATAGAATGTTGACAAAGCAGGCTATCTCTGTGAGGGAAGGTCAGTGTAGCTATGAAAAACCACACAAAGGTGCCAGGGTTAATTTGGAACTTTGGAGTTTCAAGTCAGAAAGCCAAAGGGGCAGCGAGTAGGGATGTCAGAGAATTTCTCCATGAATCTCCGGGAGAATGCCAACGCATTTGGCCCCCCGAAATTGGTGGAGAAACGGTCCACCCCCTGCCCCCCCTGGATGGGACTTACCTTGGTCGAATGTCCCTGGTGGCGGCGGCTCCCAGCAGCAGTGCTGTGGCGGCAGCCGGTCTTCCGACCGGCTGCCGCCGCCGCCATTTGCGACCCAGCAGGAGAAGAGGATTCGCAGCCAGAGGGACAGGGCGCCTCCCCCCTTGGCCAGAATTTCGGCCGGAGGGATGGGGCGCCTCCCCCCCAGCCAGAATTTTGGCGGGGAGGGATGGGGCGCCTCCTCCCCACCCAGAATTTCAGGGGGAGGAACGGAGCACCTCCCCCCCACCGCGAAGCAAGCTGCGGGACCAGGTAAGGGACTTTCGTCCATCCCTAGCAGCGAGTCCAAACAGGATTGGGGAAAGTGAATTTTTCCCATTGATGAATTGACTCATCTGGCTGCATTACCTCTAGCTTCTTTCTTTCCTTCCTTCCTTCCTTCCTTCCTTCCTTCCTTCCTTCCTTCCTTTCTCTCTCTCTCTCTCTCTCTCTCTCTCTTATAGGTTTGTTATGTTTGTCATGTAAAATTGATAGACATAGTAGAAATTTTACTTTTTGTTTCTTGCAGCAGACAAGAGTACAATATGATGCCTTGATCGAGTATGATTAAAGAAACAATCCATTCTCTCCAAAGCTAAAAGACATGCCTCAAGAAAAAATAAGACAGCAATGGGGCAGGAGACAACAGGGAAGTTAATTGGATTGCTGTGTGTGATAATACTAATTTGGCATAATACATTAAAGAAATCATATTCTGTTTTTAACGAGGAATGTGGATCTTAGGAGGACTTGAATGAGAGAGAGAGAGAGAGAGAGAGAGGCTTGTAAACTTGCTGCTAAAAATGGGATATGTAACAGACTTTAAAGCTGCATCCTACATTCACTTATCTGGGAGTAAGTCCCATTGATTCTAATGGTGCTTACTTCTGAGGGCCAAAGTAAACATTCTTCTAATCATGCATAGTGGAGCTATGCATGATTATTTCCCCTACTCTCCTGCAAGTACACAGAGCTACAATTTTGATCAGGACCATGGTATTTTGGAAGAGGAGGGTTTAAGCTCCCCCCTCACCTGTTTTTTCCAAAATTCCCCCTACCCCTGAATTTCCACTACATGTGATTGGGTGAATGTTTACTCTGGCCCACATATGGGATTTCACTGTAAATTAATCTTAAACTAATCTTACAAAAAACATATTCGAATGAAGATAGGTTTTCCCAATTTATTAGCTCAGTTAATATTTTCATGTAACATGCAATCTGAAAATAGAAAATTATATGCAAACAAGTCTTGTTGGATTGTTGCCATCTTGCTGTGATTTCTTATTCATAGTCTGCTCCAAGAGGCAATAAGTTACATAATTGAAAGTACCTAATTACTCAGTCTATTAGCTGAGTTTCTAAAACTATAATCATTAAGGTAAGAAATAATTAATCATTTGGTGAACAGAAAATGCTATTGTTTTAGTCAGTTACAAGCTATTTATCAGTTTTATTAACAGTACCTGTATAAAATAATGTTCAAGACTATGTTTTTAAGAAAGTTATTTTTAAATGCAATGCTAAATAATTTCAGGAACACAAAACCAGATTGCCTTGAGGTTCAGTGTATTAAGAGTGCAATCCTATGCATTTTTAGGCAGAAGTTCTTCTACTCTCCCATGCTGGCTGGGGAATGCTGGCAGTTGTAGGACTTATTTCTGTCTAAACATTCATAGGATTGCACTGTTAAAGGTTATTGTTCTACACTATTTGAAACAGACTTCTGTTTTTGGTTAAACTAGGTAGTAGATACATTATTTCTGTGTTGCAAAATTAGGTTTTTCTATGATACATTGGACCACTTCTTCCACCAACTTTGATGACATTTTAGTAATGCAGTAAACTCTAGCAATACCTTTTGGAGATTCCTCTCTACTCTTCAGTCTTAATAAAGGATTTAGGCCATGGATTCATCTTAAGCTATGTAGCCCAGACTTAATTTAACCAGGCCCATTTCTCCAGCTCAGTAAAGAACTTCCTGTTTTCTCCTATAGCAGATCATTTTCCCATTTGCAAGTAGAAGAACTTGGTTAAGATACAAATACCTGCCTTCATAGTTTTCTTAGGGATGCTCCTATGGATTTATATATAAGCAGACATTCTCACTGCCTATTCAGCTCAGCACTAGTTTTCTTTTAAAAGCCTTTTTGTCCTTTTATCGAAGTGTTTCCTTTTTGTGTAAGTTCATGGAACAAAAAGGCATGAGGTCTCTTTAACATTGATTTTTTGTTAATTATTTGTTTGGGTCATTTAATATTGTCAATGTAAACTCAAAGTGAGCCCATCCAAGCTGAAATGAAATTAATACTGTCACAATATTTATGAATCATTCCATTTTATTGGTAAAATATATTTGTACAGTATTATTTAATATAGTTTCTACTAATCCCATATGCCTAAATTGCTGCACAATGTATAAATAAGACAATGGCTCACTCTTTTGAATATAGTGAGCAGACATTCATGATTATAACACACTGAGACCCGAATAACTTGAAATTTACAATTCAGAACTTCTAACAATTTAGTAGTGTTAACACTTAATCCTTTAGAACCTGCAAATAGAATAGGCAGTCTTTCAGATTATATTGATTTTGGCTGCAATCCTGCTCATTGGTTGCTTAAATCCCATTTATGTCAGTGGGATTTAAGCAGCCTCACTGTAGACAGGATTGTGGCATATATTAACAAAGAGTTTATTTCTCAAAAGTCTGGAGACTGAAGTTGTTTAAGCCAACTAGGAAAATCTCACATGAATTGAGCTATCACTGTGACATGACATTGTGGAGATGACCTTAGTAGGTGGTGTATCTGCTGAAATAGCAATAAATGCTTTATTTTTATACATACAGAGTTTTTAATATAAAACCCTGACAGCAGAATCCTATCCCTGTTTGCTCAGAAGTAAGTCCCACTGTGTTCAATGGGGCTTACTCTCTAGTAAGTGTGTTTAGGACTGCAGCCTTGGTTCCTACATATGTTACCTATTTATTCAAGTTCTCTTCCAAGGAATGTCATTACTTGATCAAGTGTGCCACACATATTTTGAACAAAAGGCACCTTTATTTAAAATAGTAACTCCTCGATTTTGTAGGTTTTAATTGCCAGTTCATTGTGGCAAATATGTTGCGTATATTTTTTTATGTTGCTATATATGAACTATACTCAAACAATGAAGAAACATAGACAGATAGATGGCTTTGCTTTAAATATCACACAGGATTAAACATTAATTGGAGCACACTGTCCTTTGTAGCAAAGCAGTACTGCTGGAAAGAATATTAAAATGGGATATATTGATCTTTCAGTAGACTTGTGAATAATTAAGTTATTTATGTTGACTATGAATGTTCTATGGCATAACTGGACATATTGTGGATATGAAATGAAACTGAATGTGTTTGATTAAAAAATATTCTTGCTGCTGCAGCTTGTTCATATTGATAACAGCTTGACAATTTTATGCATTTTCATAGAGCACAATTCTGAACAATCTTTGCGTTGAGGCTTAATAACGCAGGAAGCAATCATAAAACAGACTCAGTTACAGTTACTTTCACACACAAGCATGTCCCTTGCTCAAATTATTTGCTACCCGAGGCTCACTTTCACTTGAGGATTTCAGTTTGCAAATGTGAACTTCCCCGTTATTGGCTGTCAGTCACCCTGCTGTCTCACTTGTAAAGCTTTGGTTGCCCCTCCAGTGTCCAGTTAGCAATATTTCTTTACGGTATTGCTGTTTGCTTTTCCTGTCTCTGAGAGTTTGTCTCAGACCTTCCATGTATAGAAACATTGTTGGTTTCATAATGACAAAGAACTGATGTTAAAGACTTCAAGAACTATATGCTATGCTCCCACTCTTCCTCTACATATTATATATGTGAGATGTGGGATAGTTCCTGGTGGAATTAATGTCTGTTGTTCTTGAGAGATGGTAATTTGCAGGGCAGAGTTTCACTTGCATGAAGGAAAGCTTTTGTTAAGCTTTTATAAAGCTCTCTTTCTGCCTATCCACAATAGCAAAATAGATTTCATCGGAAGGGCTCTTACAATTCTCAACCTTGACTCTTCCTGAGCCATCGCACCTTATTTCCACTATTTTGTTGCCTGGGAAATATAATTTCTAGCACAAGTCAATATTATAGATTTCTTCATATAAGATAAAGCTTCACTGTTTTTTTGAGGGTGGGTGGGGCAGGAAGGTAGAAAAGAGCTCAGTGCACCATGATGTATTTCAGAGATGTATTCAGAGATGCTGTATTTAAGTATTTTCAAGGAAAGTCAAACCCTATAAGATAAAAAAAGTGATCTTTCAGTATAGGACAAATGTAATGCTACCTGGATTGAAATATGGTTTGTTTGAAGAGGTTGTGCACTGAAGCAAAAACAAAATCATTTCCAGTGGGGTAGCCATGTTAGTCTGTTGCAGCAAATGCAACAAAGAGTCTTGTGACACATTAAAGACTAAGAAATTTATTTTGCCCTAAGCTTTCATGGATACTGTTTGGAGACATATGAATTGTGATTACAATATTTGTCATGAAAAGCATATTCAATTTTTGTGTAGTTTCTGGACTATAAGGTAGTTTTTGTGTCACTTGTTAGAAAATGTACTATTTTGCATTTATATATCATAATTATTATGGTTTAGCATAGGGGCCATATAACTACATGGAAAAAAACATATAGCAAAGACAAGGGGCCTGTTCAGATGATCAGCAGGGGAAACAGCAGAGTGTCGGTTGCTTTTCCCACCCCCACGTGCGCTGGTCATGTGTCTGGGATGACCCTAATTACCCACGCTGTATTGTGGGTTGCCATGTCATCTGAACGCAGCATGTGGCACAAGCGTAGTACGTTTCACGCACCCTACAACACCTACTGCAAGCCATGGGTAGTAGGGAGAGTGAAAATGCACTATGCTTGCATCTTGTGCCAGGTTCAGATGACACAGCAACCCACGATGTGGCACAGGTGATTAGAGTAATCCCAGTCACATGACTGGCATGCATGGGGCAGGAGAAACAACTAACCCTGTGTTGTGTAACCCCCCCCCCCCGATCATCTGACTCTGGACAATGTGTTGGATCCAAACTAAGTAAGCCACATGTTAGTCCCACTGAAAGCAATGGGACAAGTTAGTCTTGACCAATCCACTTTCTCTTCCCCTCCCCCATATTACAGGACCATCAGATGTGAAGGAGAGAGAAGGGAAACACACTTTACAGCTCTGCATCAGAGATTTCCATTTATTTCTAGAGTGGGTCCTGACCCTCTCTTAGGCCTTCTCAGAAATGCTTCCACCTTCTCCAGAAACCATGGATCTGGTCTTGATGGTAGAACTCTACCAGATCCCTATGCCTAACTACACTGAAGTTGTATTTGGCAGGATTTGTTTTTATTTATATCCCATCTTTCTTACAAAATGGAACTCATGGTAGCTTACAGTAAGAAAATAAGGAATGAGGAAGGCTGTATATGTTGCTGTGCCTGCTACAGAATTGAAATCCAATAGATGACAGAGTGTGGTCCATAGGTTTCATCCAGCCTATGGCAGTATACCAATGCTGGTGGATAATTAAGAACATACCACCAGGGACTGTATCCACATTGCAAGTGCTGTTTGTTACCACTTCAGGCATATCTCAAGAAAAGCAGCAGGACAAACAATTAATAATGTAGTGTGGGTCTTCCTACTGCATTAATGCTTCACCTGATCCTGTTAAACATTTCCTACAGTGTAGAGAGTTTCAAGAGTTGATCTTAAAGAGGCTGTTACTTTCACTTGACCAGTAGCTGTGTTTCTATGGTTTTGTTGGATACTTTTTCTTTAGACACTATAATAATTTTGTTGGGCCTAGGAGTGAAGCATATCCTCGAAATGATGCATATGTTCAAGGCAATACAGAACAAATGCAAATAAGTTAACAAAATGAAGGATGAATTTTTTGTGTTGAAGCGGTTTGCTTCAGACTCTATCATTTTATCATTCATATTATCAACAGATAGATAAGCCACATCGTTCCAGAGTGAAGGCAGTGAAGTGTAGAACTGCATGCCCCTGTCAAATTGATAGAGTGAAGATGTGGAATGAACTAATGGAAACTTTCTATTCAGTGAGAAGTGGAATACAAACATAATATTTTAGTCATTTATCAGCATTGATTGCCTTTGTGCTTGAGGCTTAGAACTGAATGTATACTGAACAGAGGAGGTCAAATAATAAATGTTATCACTTGGTGCACAAGGTACTCACTAAAATATTCAGTGAACTAATGTAGGTTATGATGATAGTACCAGTATAGATGCTGATAGTTTGTCCTCAACATTTTATGTGGCAAATGTGTTTGCTGTGTGTACACCAGTGGGAAAGTGGACGTTGCTAATAGAAATAATGTCTTTGTATGAAAGTTGTCTTTTCCCCAATGAAGATATATTTTATTTTTTATTTATTTAGTAAATTTATATCCCATCTTTCTGCCACTCAAGATGGCTAACATTAAAAAAAGAAAAACAAAACAAAATATAAAACAATTTAAAAACACATAAATGAAAAGTAATAATACCCTGCTGGGTAAAAACTCTTCAGTAGCAACTCAGCCTAAATACCAAAGGCCTATCTGAATGAAAATGTATTTTGCTTGCCGTCAGAAGGATATACATCAAGCTAAGTGTTTTTTCTTGTAATTTACCACTCCAAAGGAGCTTTCAGAAAACACAGCCTGCGTTCAGCCAAATGTTCTGCCTGAGCTGACAGAAGTCATCTCTATGGTTTATTGGGGGATCTTCAACACACACTGAAGCTAGCTCGTCTGGTGCAGCTCAAGATTTCATTGTCCATGATGACTATAGCCCTATGCAGGCATTCACCTGCCCACAAGTGGGACTAAAGTGGGGAGGGAGTGTGTATGTAAGCCTTGTCCCCAACGTTCTTGCATGCCTGTCTCCCATTTCGACCTTTACACATTCAGGACTGAGTTCTGAAAAGGTCTCTGTAGCCATGTTTGGTCAAATGCTCTCTTACAGAGCTGTTGTGATATGAAACCTTGCCTTATGAGGGTTTCATAGAGCCACTTTCAAACCATCATGCTCAGTGCCTTTGGTTGTGCACAGTTCTCTCTAGTTCAATAGTTGCAGCTGCATGCATGGTTTAATTTTTTTAAAAAATAAAATACAAGTGACTGGCTGGAAGGGAACACGAAGGATATTTCTCCTTCCCTGCCAAACATATGAATGGCATTTTAGTTGTTTAAAATGGCTCCATGTGAGCAGCTCTGGCTACTCCACATCCTCTCCATTTGATTAGTGTGATAAGAGTATAAAGGAATATAACAAGATGGTGCATATCTTCCGTGTTGATTAGTATTTCCTTAGTATTAGATAAAGCAAGTATGGGGTTGGACTCGATGGCTTTGTAGGCCCCTTCCAACTCTACTATTCTATGATTCTATGATAAGTAGTTGAAACAGGACAAAACTAACATACAACATGACAACGTCAAAGGAACTGAATTGATTCGACATTGCTGCTTCTACAGATTTAAAAACTGAAAAATCTAATGGCAAGCATATTACCTTGGACTTTTCTCAAATGACAAACAATGGTAATGAAATGAGGTTTGATGAAAAGGATTCAAATCATAAGCTATTTACCAAGGCAGAAATGCATAGCTATGATGGCATCAAAATATCAGCAATAATTCCTAAGATGTCATTCACCTCCATGGGAAGGTTTGCATACTCCCTTGAATAATACACACACACACATACACGAAGATCAGCAAAAGGAATGGGGAGTAGTGAAGTTGGAAAGAAGCACGTATGAACATGTTGTTGAGAAACGAAAGTCATATTTTGTGACAAATGGATTGGTCAATGATTTACATCAGTCTTGTTCTCTTTGGTACATCTGAGGTTTTGTATGTTAAATTATATCTAAGCTGAAGAGCATACAAATTAGAAATGGACAGAATAACCAATTTCATTGCATGATTCTTTTAGTACAGAGTAAAATGAACTCATTCTATTCTACCAAAACTTGAGAATGGCTCATGAAAGCTAAAATAGATTCTGCAATTCACTTTCAGTATACTCATCAGACCTCCAAGGCTGCTGGGACTGATAAAAAATACCACCCCCTGGACGTCACTGAGAGCCATAGGGAGAACACTGTAGACACTCTGCACTCATGCCCAAGGCACAGAGGAGACAAAATTATTTCCCTTCACTGCCTCCTTTATTTCTAGAGTGAGTTTGGAACATACCAGGAAGCAGTGGATCTACTTCAGAAATGCTTCCAGGACCACCAGACACCATGGTCCTTTCCTGGATTTTGGCAAGGGTGGAATGCCGCCCATTCCATCATGCTGAAGTGGTAGGAAGCCCAAATGCTGCCCTCTTTATATTCTGTAGGAGCAGTGAAGTTGCTGGTCCAATTCTCACCACCACAAGTACCACAACAAATGCTATTAGAAGGCCTGAAAGAGCGATGATGCCGTTCTCCTTTTTATTTGTTCTCCCTAAATTGTGGTGCACAGGTTCTGAAATATACGCTTGATTTTTAATTTATTTTTGGTTAATACAATCTCAGGGACAGAAGCAGACATTCTTTTTCTTATTCTTTTTCTTATTTTATTGTAGAAGACTACTGTTATGAACACTGGCCAAGCCTTTGTCAGACAAAACAATGTTAATGGCTGGTTGATGTTCCTTAATGGTAAACTAATGTGTTTCTGTGGGAGCTAATAGTTAAAAGTTGATTTGTTAATACCAAGATAACTCTGGAAGGTTCTGAATGGGTGTGGGGGGAGCTATCAGAAGTTTGGGAAAGATGACACAGCTTTTCAGGAGCCCCCAGACTGATGGGAAGCACTGATGGAGACCTGCATGTGCAGAGAACAATAGCGATGTTTTGAGACAGACAGCAGGGATTAGGTTCGCCATCTGATATGGGCATGAGTCAGACTGGGCTTTGAGTTGGAACTTGGAGAACTTTGATGAGCTTGGGTTTTGCAGATTTCCATATCACTAGCAGAGAATGACAGAGAGAAACAGAGAGAATAAGCTGAAGACTGGAAAGCACATTTTGGGGATGCAGATATCTCTTGGAGAACCTGATGTGGAGCAATGGATTTGCTGTTTGTGGGAATGCTTGACCTGCTGTTTGTACTTATGTACTGCCTCTGGAATTTCTCACGGCTTGATGAAATGGGAGCAAGTAACAATATAAAATGCTTACCTTTGAAAACTAGTCATTTGTGCACATGTTCGTAAAGTTATAGGTTTCCTATAGTGCTGTAATGAAAATGTATCCCACATTTTTTTTCGACCATTCTCATTCAATTTGATAGAAGAGAAATTGCTTTTGAAAAGAAATTCAATACTGAAGACATTTTGGGGAAATTCTCAAGGATTGCATTTGGATTTGTTGGGCTTACCTTACTTAGGAGGTGGACAAGGAGTGAGCACAAATGCCCTGTCTTTCATTGTACAATCATCTCTTTGGCAGCCTGTAGTGTCCTCAACTGCCTACACTTCAACTGAAGCCCAGTGGAAGGCATCAAGAACTAAATCCTCCCTTAGGGATTTTTCAGATCAGGAAGTGCAGGCAGCCTGGGAGGCTAGCTGTAATTAGGTAAGCTCAAAAACACCACCAAAAAATTTATAGACTGTCCTGAGAATGAGGCAGAACAATGGAAGCCCCTTTGATGGGGGAAGAGAACATTCTGGAAATTATAGGACAGATATTGGCAAAGCACTAACTCCACCTCATCCCTGGAGCTTGACACAACACTCTTCCCCCCTCACACCTGCATTGTGGTGGATGCAAACTGGGGGCCAGCCAGCCAACAAAGTTGATGCTGTTGCAGCACGAAAACCCCCATAACCCTTACCAAAACCAAAAAAAGCTGTGCTACAAGCCCTGCCAGTGGGGAGGCCTACCTGGGAGAAACAGTTGAGAATTTCTCTTTCCCCTATGGAAATTCAGTGAAATTATGTCCCAAATTTTTCTGCCCACAAATAAGTTGGAGAATTTTGAGAGGCCATCTGCGCACAGCTCTAATTTCCTATCAGATTTCTCTGAACAGGCCTATCAGTGTGAGTTGCCCCAAGGAAGCCCTGGCCAGTTTCTCAGACTGGTAAGAGTGTCCCATCATGTTCTGGTGATTTGTCTTCATGGGAGCTAAGAAGAGTTAGGTGATAGTCAGAACAGATAACTGATGTGGATCACACGCACCCAGCCTGAGAGAGGGGCAAGGTTTCTCTGTGTGTGAAGAGAATAGACTGCAGTTTGATGAGAGACTGGGAAAGACACAGACAGTGTTCACATGATCACAGTAGGGAAAGTAAGCCACAGTGGTTTATTTCTCTCGCCACATGTGTCAGTCATATGCTGGTGTAATTTGCTTAATTACCTTCACTGGCATGGGTTGCTGTGTCATGCTAACCTGGGCGGCATGGCTTGTTGGAGTGGGCACCAATCCTCAGTAAGCCAGGGGGTGTTGTTGGGTTGCTGCCCAGTTCCAACATGCCATGCTGCCCAGATTTCCAGGACATGACAAGCCATGATAAGCCAGGCGCCATGCTAAAATGGAGGTGCCAGGCCCAGCAGCTAAGCCATGGTGGGCTATTGTTCATGTGAACCAGTCCACGGAGAGCTGAGGTGCTGGACTCCATAAGCTAACAGTGTTTTAGGATACTGGCTATCTCCTTAAAGAGCAGTGGAATGTTAGAGTATTTAAGCTTTGCCTGTATGTATGCTCAACCTTTATATTTGTGAATGAATGAATGAATGAATGAATGCAAATGGTAAAAATGCCAATAAGCCTCCAGTGACCTCCTTCAATGGACACAAAATCCTGCTAGCTGCTACCCCTGGAACATCTTAACCACTTGGAGAAGGGCGCATGTAACAGTCTTTATTAATATTATTCATTTATACAACTGAGTATGCATATTACTTTAGCATTTCCTGAACAAACATGCATTTTCTCTTGTTTTATATGAAATTATGAGTAAGATAATATTTGATTGGATACTGTAAGTTATCTTTTATAGAAGTTATTCATTTTAATTACATATTATTTGCTGTTGCATTGGGCTTACTTGCTAAAAGCTGTTGTAAGCTAAGGTAGCTGTAATATATGCGGGGAGACTATTAATGAAGCTTTTGAATATAAAGGCTGAAATTTTTTCACACTGTGCAAAGCAGCTACTGTCTACTAGAATTGCATCATGACTTTTACCAAGGGACACTATGGTATAGTCAACAAAACTGAGGAATATGAAATGACTGATGCCCCCAAAGGGCACTTTAAGAAACTCCTACATACAGAAACTGCCTGCTTAAAATCATAATAAAAAACACCACAAAACCTCTGTTTTAGGATGCAACGTTCTGAATGTACTCAGTACTATTACTGTAGAAGTTTTGCTTTTTAAGACTGAAAATATAACCTTATCTTTTACCAACATTTTTAACCAATTACCTGGTGTGTTCATCTGTAAGGAAATAAAATGCAAGGGGGGTTCAGTGGCTGTTTAATACAATTTTATCTTAGTAAGGGAGTAGGCCACTTTTAAAGAGCCTTTTATTTGGATCCTGTGCATGGTTGCTTACAAGTAAACCTCAGTAAGTGTAGTGGACCTACAGTGGGCCTTGCATGCAATACATTAGATACTTGCTTATGTTATTGGCCTTCATTAATGAACTGTAAGTAGTGGGTGTTGGTACTAACTACAGTATAAATAGGTCCAGTAAAAAGACTGAAAGAAGAAACTACACAGATAAATTTTGCATTCATTCTTTAGAAACATTTAGCATTCTAGAAACCTGAAAGAAAAGGAAACCCATCCCTAAAAAAAGGTTCCAGCCAGTTAGCAAGACTAAAACTGCAATCCTTTCCACGCTTACCTGAGACGCCCATTGAGCTCAGTAAACTCTTGAGTAAACATGTTTAGGCTTGTTCTCTATATATGATTTCTGCTTTGCAGAGCTGCTACCAGTCATACTTGATAGCACTGGGTTACATGAACCAATAATGCCACTCAGTATTAGGCAGCTTCATATGTTCAAGGCTACTTCGCATATAATTTCCTTTGACAAGGAAATTAGGAAAAACGTGTGACATCTTCTGTCTAAATGGATTGGAACTAGCAGTGGTGGCTGGTGGTTACTGGGACCGGGGTGGTGGTGGTGGTGGTGGAAAACAGTTTACTGGCAGAGGCGGTTCCAAGGATAACTACGGACAACACAACGGGGTCGCCGTGGGCTGATCCTGGCAAAAAATAAAATATTAATCAAAACAACATGAGCTGTTAGTTCTGTTAGGAACAAAGAATACAATCCTATGCCCTGTAACCCTGCAGTTCTGTGCACAGTGACATGAATGCAACAACCATTACACAAAATGGGACTTACTTCCAGGTGAAAAGGCATAGGATTGCAAGACGTCCTATGAGGGAAACCCCATAAAAGGCCAGTGTTGAGTGAGGATGCTCGTCTTGGCCAAGGACAGTTATAATGGTGACTTTTGGAGGAGGAAATAATGGGAAAGTGAGGTTGAGGGAGAGGGGATATAATGTGTTCTCCTGGGAAAGGGCATGCTTGGCTGGCTTGGCTGAAGTTAAGCACAGCAGACGCTGATTCAAAACAAAACAGGGAGAACAGAAACCAATTTCACTGACAGGTACAATGAGGCAATATGCACATATGAAATGCACATATATAGTCAGATAATGATTGCAATGGAAAGTTTGAGTCAGACTACCACAGCACTCTAACACAGGGAGGGGCATTCTCCCACTGAGAGCATGGTTTAAAAAAATATTGCCAGAGCAAGGCAGAAGTGCATGTACACATGAAACAGAAGGAATTCAGCAAGAAATGCATGTACTAGGACAGGGCTGGATAGAAAGTAAATCTCCAGATGTTTTGGACTTCAACTGTCAGCATTCTTGTCCATTGGCCATGCTGGCAGGGGCTTTTGGGAGTTGAAGTCCAAAACATCTGGAGACCTACTCCTGCCCCTTCCTGTCCTAGAACATTAATGTGCCAACCCAGAGAAAAGAAGCTACAAAACATGCATTATCCCCCACACACACACGCTTTCTTTAAGCATGAGGA
This sequence comes from Heloderma suspectum, assembly GCF_057233095.1. Lineage (NCBI taxonomy): Eukaryota > Metazoa > Chordata > Lepidosauria > Squamata > Helodermatidae > Heloderma > Heloderma suspectum. Next base: position 67,123,559 of record NC_139460.1, on the reverse strand, counting down.
CACAGACTTATATGCAGTTTACACATGGCGGATTTCTCAAGAGTGCCAACCAAGAGAAAGTAAAAGTCTTAAAACCATTTTTCTTTTTTTGCCTACTTTACAGACAGACGGAGAGAGAGAGAGAGCGAGAGAGGCCACAGAGGAAAAGGGACATGTTGGCCCATGCCAGCAGCCAAGCAAACCAGAAAGCAAACCTTTTCTTAAAACACAAGGAGAATTTTTTGGCCCAGGTAAAGAAGCAGGCCCAGAAGTAAGCCTTACATGATGCATTTGGCCCACACAAGCAAATAATCAATGCAGTGTATATTCTGTAATAATAATAATTGTAAATTATTGCAGCCATACATTGAGAAGGATTTGTATTCAACATACAGTGTAACCAAACCTCTTTAAAAGAATACTTCATTTTGTAATCCATAGAAATGTAAGTAAATTCAATGCAATACACCAAGCTCCAGTGAATTTTTACACAAGGGGACACAGACTTACACTGTAATCCTATACATGTCTGCTTAGAAGTAAGCCTCATTTAGTTCAATGGGGCTTACTCCCAGGTATGTGGATATAAGATTGCAGCCTTATATGCATTCCCCCCCCACACACACACACACATACACACTGATTTTCTCCAGTCACAATCTGGGGGGAGTGGGGGGGGAGTTTTACACACACATGACTTTGGGCTTCTCTGAGTCAGGAAAGATCCCAGTACTGAGGAGGAAATTATTTTAAGATGAAGTAATTCACACATGATTTCTTAACAGAACAACTGCCTCCCCCACCCCCAGTGAAATAGAAGTGAATTTTCTAAAAATTACTGGTGCAATGCCTACCCACAAAGAGGGAAGTAACCCACACACACGCAGGAGGAACACCATAAATAATTTCAGCTATTTCAGATTCCAGTTCAGAGGGAGAAATGGTTCTGAATTAAGTGGTGTCCATAGAGGAAGAAATCAATTATTTCTTAACCCACTGAAAGGAATTAACATTGCATTAAGGCAGCCTACCTACAAAGAGGGAAATATCCCCACCCCATAAATAATTTTCAGTGCAATCCTGTGCATCTACTTAGAAGTAAGCAGCACTGAGTTCAATAGAGGTAGGATTGGAGTTAAGGATGTAGATTGGCGTAATGCAAAAAGCAAGCAAGCAACATTCATACTGGTAAATCCACAAATGATCCGTTCAAACTGAAGGCTTGATTAGAAGTTGGGATCAGATAGACTGAACGAAAGGGGAAAAAATCCAAATCTGCTGCTGCTCTATAACCTTGGAGAGTTGCTGGAGGAAGGACACACCCCAGGAGAGGAAGGGTCAAATAGCCAAAAAGAAGAAGAAAAAGAGTTAACTATCTTTTTTAATCTGGATTTTCTAGATGAGCTAGGGGACCTGCCAGGCTGTCTGCCTGAATGTCTCTCTCTCTCTCTCTCTCTCTCACACACACACACACACACACACACTAGGGATGTGCAAAAGTCACTTACCTTTTCGAAGGAAAACCCCCTGCTTTACAGTGTGGGGGTTTCAAAAAAAAAAAAAAAAAAGGATGTTCTTATCCCTCTTTGTGAGCAATTGTTATGAAAATGACATACAACACAGTGCTGGCCCTATCTAAGAAATGTGAACAATTTCAGAAGGATAGGTATAGCAGTTTTTGTGGAAGGGAATCTTCAGTGTTTTTGCAGGGGGAGGTAATGGGTTTCCCCCCCCCCCAGATTTTTTGGCAATTTGTATGAAAGTGGCATACCGCATAAAAGTGTGCCCAGGCAAGAAACCTGCAAAATTTCAGAAGGATACTTTTAGGGGCTAGGGAGGTAAACACAGACGACTTTGTTTTCTGTTCAATTGGCACCAAAGTCAAAGGAAGTGAAGTAGATCAGGAGTGGATGATGGATGTAAAGCATTAGTGGCAGAGGCAGAAGGATCATCCATTATTTTCCAAGCAAGGACCTAATGCAATACCCTCTCAGGTGCCACAGACTCCACCAGTCTTCTTTTAACATCCTCCTGGGAGAGAGAACTAAGAAAACACATTGAATGCTGCATCATTCCTCAGTACTTCAACATCCCTCTCACAAAGCACTGGGATTGAAGAGCCCCGGTAAAAAGATTCACTGTGATTAGAAGCAAAATCTGCTACACCCTTGTCTCTCTTCCCCCGTCTTCACCCTGGTGTTTTCTTTATATGAATAGCTTAGGAGACATATATCAATATTTGGAGATACATGGCCTGTGTCTCTCTGTCCCGCCGAATCCAAATTGCTAATGAATCTTCAGGATTGTTTGGAATCAGTTCACTTTAGAGGAGCCCCTCTTTGATTTGGACATCTCCTAAATTTGTCCGAATCAGCCCAGTTCTGTTCAGGATTTGGCCAAATCTGAAGTGCACCACTTCAGGGTACACAAGGTATAGCTGTGTACCACTTCGGCCCAAGGCCTGAACCCTGAGTCGAAGCGGGCCGCTTTGGGCTGTTTCAGGCTCCTTCTGAGGCGAAGCGGAGGGGGCATGAAGCAACCTGGAGTGGGTCGGGGGCTCTTCTAAGTGCTTGGTGCGCTTCAGAGCTTTGGCACCCTGGCCCAGCCATGCCAGCACCTCCAGCTCCTTGCCTGAGGTGACTCACAGGATTCGCTGCTTCCGTTGTCTCTGTCACCACCCACTGCTGACTCCTCCTCTGCCGCCACCGCTGTCACCACCTCCTCCTCTGCCTCCACCACTGCCACTATAGCTGCCACCACTGCTGTCATCACTGCCACCCGCCACCCCGAGCTTCTGGGCCCTGGACGTGCACCAGCCCTTGGTGCAGGGAGTCGTCCAGGGCTCAGAAGCTGGTGGGGGTGGGTGGTGGAGGCAGCGGAGGCAGTGACAGGGGTGGCAGCAGTGGAGGAGGTGGCAGCAGCGGAGGCAGCAGATAAGGAGGCAGATAAGGAGCTGGGGGTTTCCGTGGGGGCATCAGGGGGGGCCTGAAGCGGGATTTGGATGGCCGAATCCCACTTTGGGTTCAGGACCGAGTTGGGTCGGGGGGGGCCCAAATCAGCCTGAGACGAATTGGGCCCACCTTAGAAGCCACAAAGCGACTTCCAAGTGGGATCAGGGGGTCCCTGCACAGCCCTTATTTATTTATTAATTTATTTATTATTAAATTTATTAATCACTCATCTGGCTGGTTACCCAGCCACTCTGGGCGATGTACAACATACAATAAAACAGTTTTAAACAATACAATTCTACCATAAAAACATTTTCTAAAATACCCTAACCCACCCCACATGCCTGCCTGAACAACCACGTTTTTAATACACGACGGAATCTCATTAAAGAGGGAGTTCCCTAGGAAGGGAGTTCCACAGAGTGGGGGCCAACACAGAAAAGGCCCTCTCCCTTATCCCCACCAGTCTAGCTGTCCTGGCTGATGGGACAGAGAGAAGGCCATCCGAGGCTGATCTTGTTAAGTGGCCTGTCTGGTGCTGCTGGAGGCGCTCCTTAAGATTAGGGATGGCAGTGAATTTCTCCACGAATCTCGGGGAGAAATTATTTGCGTTGGCATTCGGCCCCCCGAAATTGTTGGTGAAATTCTCCGCCCCCCCCCCCCCCGGGATGGGACTTACCTCCCTCGAATGTCCCTCTCAGCGGCGGGTCCCGGCGGCGGTTCGGTGGCGGTTCGGCAGGGGCGGGGGCGGCGGCCGGTCTTCTGACCGGCCGCCGCCGCCATTACAAAATAAAGTAAAAAAACCCCTAACACCTGTGATAGGCTACGTAACGATTAACGTAGCCTATCATGGCTAGATTTCCAAAGTCAGCCGTGATAGGCTATGTTAATCGTTACGTAGCCTATCACGGGTGACTCTGAAAAAAAAAAAGCACGTACGGCCATACGCAAATGGCGGCGCCCATGGGTGCCGCCATTTGCATTACTTATTTGGTCCCGGCTAGTCTACGTAAAGATTTACGTAGACTACGACAAAAATAAGGGCAACACTATTTGCGTTGCCCTTATTTTTGCCATAGTCTACATAAATCTTTACGTAAACTACCAGGACCAAATAAGGAACGCAAATGGTGGCGCCCATGGGCGCCGCCATTTGCATACGTGCTTTTTTTTCTTTCCAAAGTCACCCATGATAGGCTACGTAACGATTAATGTAGTCTATCACGGCTGACTTTGGAAATCTAGCCGTGATAGGCTACGTAAATCGTTACATAGCCTATCACGGATGTTTTTTTTCCCCCACACTTTTTATTTTGCAGCCGGGGAGATGGGGCGCTTCTCCCTGGCCTGAATTTTGGCCGGGTGAGGCGGGTCACCTCCCCCCCAGCCTAAATTTCAGCCGGGCGAGGCGGGGCGCCTCTCCCCCCGGCCTGAACTTCTGGGGGAGAACCGAAGCGCCTCCCCCCACCGCGAAGCAAGCTGCGGGACCAGGTAAGTCCCTTTCGTACATCACTACTTAAGATTAGGGGTGGACGAAAGTCACTTACCTGTCCTCGAAGGACGTTCGTGGTGGGGGGGAGGCGCTTTGCTGGTCCCCCCGCGAAGTTCAGGCCGGGTGGGGAGGCTTCCCTCCTCGGCCCGGCCGAAATTCAGGCCGGGGGGGAGGCTTCCCGCCTCACCCGGCCGAAATTCAGGCCGGGGAGGAGGCTTCCCGCCTCGCCCAGCCGCGAACGCGAAAGTTTAAAAAAAAACAAAAAACGCCCCCTGATAGGCTACGTGACGATTCACGTAGCCTATCACGGCTGACTTTGCAAATCTAGCCGTGATAGGCTACGTGAATCGTCACATAGCCTATCAGGGGGCGTGTTTGTTTTTTTTTCTTTCATTGCAATGGCTGCTGCTCCCGCCCCGCTGGAACACCCGCCGAACCACCGGCCGGACCCGCCGCCGGGAGGGACATTCGGCGAAGACAAGTCCTGTCCCAGGGGGGGTGCAGGGGGGTGCGGAGGATTTCTCCCCGAAACTTGTTCGGGGGGCCGAAAACGTTGGCGCTCGGCCCCCCGAAGTTTCGGGGAGAAATTCTCCGCCAACCCTACTTAAGATAGCCTGTGCCGGAACCATATAGGGTTTTAAAGGTCAAAACCAACACCTTGAATTTGGCCCAGAAAACAACTGGTAACCAGTTCAACTCCTTCAGCACTGGAGTGATGTGATCTCGCCAGCGGCTGCCTTTAATCAGGCGAGCCACCGCGTTCTGTACCAGCTGCAGTTTCCGAACCATCTTCAAGGGTAACCCCACGTAGAGAGCATTACAGTAGTCTAAACGAGAGGAGACCAGGGCATGTACTACCGATGGGAGCAGATGGGAAGGAAGGAAGGGGCACAGCCGCCGTATCAGATGGAGTTGATACAGCGCTGTCCGGCTCACAGCTGACACCTGAGCCTTCATGGACAGCTGGGATCCCAAAATGACCCCCAGGCTGCGGACCTGGTCTTTCAAGGGTAGCCGTACCCCATTCAACACCAGGTCAACATCCCCTAGCCTCCTCTTGTCTCCCACCAAAAGTACCTCGGTCTTGTCAGGGTTCAGCTTATTCCTCCCCATCCAGCCACTCACGGTCTCCAGACATTTGGACAGGGATTCTACGGCCAACCTTGGTGAAGATTTGAATGAGAGGTAGAGCTGTGTGTCATCTGCATATTGATGACACTGCACCCCAAACCTCCTGATGATAGCCCCCAGCGGCTTCACATAGATGTTAAATAGCATCGGGGAGAGGATGGAACCCTGTGGCACCCCACAAGTAAGTGGCCACGGGTCCGAAACCTCCTCTCCCAGTGCTACCCTCTGGTACCTGCCGGAGAGGAAGGACCGGAACCACCGCAATACGGTGTCTCCAATGCCCAACCTCTCCAGGCGGTCCAGGAGGATACCGTGGTCAATGGTATCAAAAGCTGCTGAGAGGTCGAGGAGAACAAGGAAGGAGCATTCACCCCTATCCAGAGCCCTCCTCATATCATCTACCAAGGCGACCAAGGCCGTTTCTGTCCCATGCCCAAGCCTGAAGCCCGACTGAAATGGGTCTAGATAATCAGTTTCTTCCAAGTGTGCCTTCAACTGCACCGCCACCACCCGCTCAATCACCTTGCCCAAAAATGGCAGATTCGAGACTGGGCGAAAGTTGTTCAGAACTTGAGGATCCAAGGAGGGCTTCTTTAAGAGTGGTCTTATCACTGCCTCCTTGAGGGCTGATAGCATCACTTCCTCCTCAAGGGAGGCATTCACCACCACCCTGATACCCTCACCCAGTCTCTCTCTGCAGCCCTTAATGAGCCAAGATGGGCAAGGGTCAAATAAGGTGGTCAGCCATACAGATGAAAGCACCTTGTCCACTTCATCAGGAGGAAGAAGCTGGAACCGATCCCACAAAACCGGTTTGCCACAGGCCGCCTCTTGCTCACTAACTGTATCCACAGTGTGCAGAGTAACACACCTAATCTGATCAATTTTATCTGCAAAGTGCCTTGCCAAGTCGTCACAGGTAGGGGTGCACGAAAGCCACTTACCTGGTCTCGCAGCTTGCTTCGCGGTGGGGGGGGATGTGCTTTGCTGCTCCCCCCGAAGTTCAGGCCGGGGGGGGGAGGCTTCCCTCCTCGCCCGGCCGAAATTCAGGCCGGGGGGGAGGCTTCCCGCCTCGCCCGGCCGAAATTCAGGCCGGGGAGAAGCGCCCCGTCTCCCCGGCCGCGAACTTCAAAAGAAAAAAAAACTATTTGCGTTGTCCTTATTTTCGCCGTAGTCTACGTAAATCTTTACGTAGACTACAGGGACCAAATAAGGAACGCGAATGGCGGCTTCCTATGGGGGCCACCATTAGCCATACGCGCTTTTTTTTTTTTTTTAAGTCACCCGTGATAGGCTACGTGACGATTAACGTAGCCTATCATGGCTGACTTTGCAAATCTAGCCGTGATAGGCTACGTTAATCATTACGTAGCCTATCACAGGGGCGGTTTTTTTTTTTTTTACTTTGCTTGTAATGGCGGCGGCGGCAGCCGGTCAAAAGACCGGCTGCCGCCCCCGCCCCTGACGAAGACCTGCCAAACAGCCGCCGGGACCCGCCGCTGGGAGGGACATTCGTGAAAGGTAAGTCCCATCCTGGGGGGGGGCGGGGGGCGGAGGGGTGGAGAATTTCTCCCCGAACAACCTTCGGAGGACCGAATGTGTTGGCGTGCGGCCCCCCGAAGTTTCGGGGAAAAATTCTCCCCCATCCCTACTCACAGGAGGCCTTAGAATGTTGCAGTGGTTCCGGAGCCACAGGACCAACCAGACTCCGGAACAGCCTCCTGGGACAGCACTCTGTAGACACGATAGAGGCAGCATAATATTCCTTTTTTGCTTCCTTCACCGCCACGTGATAGGCTGAAGATACAGCTCTAGCCCGTGTCTGATCGTCTTTGGCGCGAGACTTCCACCACTGGTGCTCTAGCCGTCTCACCTCCTGTTTCAGAGCTCGTAACCGTGGATTGAACCATGGTGCAGTCCGAGCCCTGTTCAGAGGGAGAGGGTGTTTCGGAGCCACCCGATCTAATGCCCCAGTGATTGCGGCATTCCAGCCACCCACCAGGGTCTCGACCGAGTGGCCGTTGGCGTGCCCTAGAGAATCCCCAAACGCGTTCAGGAATCCATTTGGATCCATAAGACGCCTGGGGCGGACCATTTTAATGCAACCCCTGCGGAGGGGTTGTGGAACCGAGAAGTCCAACGTCACCAGATAGTGATCTGACCATGACAAGGGGGTGGTGTATATACCCCCGACTTCCAGATCACTCCCTGCTTCTCCAGAAACAAACACAAGGTCTAGTGCATGACCGGCTACATGGGTGGGCCCAGTTAGAATATGGTGCAGCTCCCAGGAGGCCATGGTCTCCATGAAGTCCCGAGGTGCTCCTGTGAGGATGGCCTCTGAATGTACGTTGAAGTCCCCCAACACCAATAAGTTAGGGGACTGTACACGCATATCAGAGACCACCTCAAGCACCTCGGCCAGGGAGTCAGTCGTGCAGCGGGGTGGACGGTACATGAGCAGAATCCCCAGACTGCCCTTTGGGCCCAACCTCCAGTACATGCACTCAGCAACCTTGGTCTCCTGGAGAGGGGGTCTGGTGGAGACCAAGGACTCTCGGCAGATAACAGCCACTCCCCCTCCCCGATCCCCAGCCCTCAGCTGCTGTGCATACGAAAATCCGGCTGGACACATGGCTGCAAGGGTTGGAGCAGCAGCCTCGGCCAGCCAGGTCTCCGTAATACATGCCAGGTCTGCACCCTCATCCAGGATCATGTCATGGATGAGGGAGGTTTTCTGGGTAACAGACCTGGCATTGCAGAGCATCACACCCTAATCTGAAGCACACCCCTATAATTTAGTGGATTCCTTTAAATCTGGGTATAATGCTTCCTTTAAAAATGGTAGATAAAAAGTCTGGTTTGTTGTTTTCCATTACGGCTGAATCTCAAATGGGATGTCCCCATTACTGGTGGCAAGGTGGAAGTAAAAGAATATATGTTCCTTTAAAAAAGGAATGTTAAAATGTGCAAATTCACAATTGCAGTATTGGGAAGACATTAAAGCCTCTTTGCCAGCAATGGCTATGGGGAGAAGTAGCCCTTTAGTAGGGATGTACAAAATCCCTACCTGGCTCCGTGCCAGTCTATCCACTGTGGGGGGGGAGGCACTCTATCCCTCCCCCCGGAATCCTCCCTGGCTGGCTTCGCTCCACGGCGGCTCTGTGGAGCCGCTGGCCAGGGCCAGCCACAGCCGCAGTTCCGGCCGCTGCCGGGCTGCTGCAGCCACAAATGGCGGCCATCATAGCGGCCGCCATTTGCATCCTTGCAGTAAGCCATGATAGGCTATGTATTTACATAGCCTATCACGTCAAAAGGCAGCCACGCAAATGGTGGCTGCTACGCCATTTGCGTGGCTGCCTTTTGCTGTGATAGGCTACATAAATACTTACGTAGCCTATCACGGCATACTGCAAGGGCGCAAATGGCAGCCACTACGACGGCTGCCATTTGCGGCTGCAGCAGCCCGGCAGTGGCCAGGAGACCAGCCGGAGCCGCCGCCACACCCGCCGCCGGAGCCGCAGGAGCCGCCGCCAGGTACGTTCTGTCCTGGGGGGATTCTGTGGGGTGGCAGGGTGGGGGAAGCCGTTCCGCCACGGATCCGTGGAGGAATTCTCTGACATCCCTACCCTTTAGTGAATGAGCACTTCATCTCTATGGCCCCATCTACATGAGCTTTCTACTCGGGGGCAGCTGTGAGTTGAGGTCCTTCGGGACATATGACACAGCAGTCACCACTTTACAGCCATCCATGGTTTTCTCCCAGAAAATGCAGATTTTCAAAGAGGCCTGTCCCTTCCCCGGACTGACTTCACATTTTGCGGTGGGTGTGTTGTAGGCATGCATAGTGCTTGTGTCACTCTGTGGTGCCTCTTTACTCCCCCCGTCTCTTCACAGCTGCACAGTTACTGAGGCACATACAGACATTTCCATTTATTTAATCACACTTTTGTACATTTTTGCAGCTTCGTATCTTCTCCATGGTTGCTTTTGGACTCAGTGCCCAAGGGCCAGGGGCATCTTAGGGGAGGACCAAATTTGCTCCGCCCACCATGTCAGAGCCATGGATAGGCACGTGCCTCTCACACCTTGGGTGAGTGCAAACCATTGCGAGAGTCTCTAAACAGTTGGTGTGGAAATGAAGGAGCACAGCTCATGCACATTTTACCTAATGAGGGATGGACAGACACAACAGAACCCCTAAAATACAAAACAGCCATTGAAGAGTTGCACTCCCACGCTCACGGGACTGCACAGCTACGCATTAAAATATAGTGGCATAAAAAAGGGCACAGAAGAGTCTGTTGGGGAAGCCCACAGTAAATCATGAGTGCATCGCAGCAGAAGCTAATTCAAAGCTGCAATGCTGCGCAGTTGCGATGAGAGTGAAGGGTGAAAGCAGTGCCATGTAGATGAAGCCTATGAAGCTTGGACCTGATCCTGCAAACCCCCAAGATTTTATAGCCACCTTGGATTTTCACTGCTGTCAGTGTCAGGGCACTGGATTTGAGGGTGCACGGGGTGCCTCCTGAGTAGGGGGGACTGGCGATGAGTTTTGGTTCTGATCCTGCAAATCCACATGATGTTATAGGCATCTCCCTATTTTTGCCACCCTTGGGATTTTTGCTCCCCTGGGGTAATTGTGTAGGGTTTAGAGTGTGCATTGGGCGCCTCCCAACCAGGAGAGCCTGTATGTGGAGGTTGGTCCTGATCTTGCAGCCCCCAAGGTTTTCTAGTCACCCCCCCCCCTTTTGCTGCACTTGGGATTTTTCCTGCTTGGGGAGTGATTGTGCTGGGTTTTTATGGTGGATCGGGTGGCTCCTGACTGGGGGAGGCTGTGAATGAAGTTTTGTCTGGATCCTCATCCTGCAAACTTCCAGCACTTTAGAGATGAAATAGCACCACTGCTCAGGCAGGAGGACTGCAACAGAACAGGGGGCACGGGGGAGGGGGTGAGTCAAATTACACATGGTAGCTTAATAAACTACTCACAGTAGTTTATTAGCCCAGTCGTCTGGTGGGGCATCATGGACTATTTAAAAATAACCAGGTATGAGTAGCTTATTAAGCCACCATTGGTTAGCATGACATCTAAACATGGCCATTATCACCCAACAATGTAATTTTTATAGAAAGTTAAATTACGCCATATTTAACAGATTACATTGTGAGGAGATTTGATTTTAAAAGGGAAAACTGTATTTTGATTTTTTGGAGAATTAATCTTCTCACACTTTATGCAGCTTTTACATATTTCTGTCTTCATTACTCTCAACACCTCATAGGCATGGGTTTCGCAGATGCTTAATGCCCCGTATTTTAAAATATACTATTACAAGTGGGAGCACACAACAAAATATTGCCTGGATTAATTAATTATTGTAGTGCTCCACACAACCCCACGTTTGTGTCTCTCACTTCCTTTCTTGCACATATCATTTCTGTTTTTTCTCCCTGCTGTGCCCCCATTTTGCACATCTTTTATTCTGCTCTCTGCTCTGTCAGTTTATCTACCATATCCCCCCTCATCTGTTCCTCTTGTTTCAATCTCCGGTGTCCCTCCTCTGTCTTCTCCTATCTCCTGCTTCCTGCTCCCACATGCATCTTTTCCCACCCCTTTGCTTGTTTGCCTCCCTCACATACTGGTTTCTGATCTCATCATCCCTCCTCTATTTCCTCCTCTAAGCCAATCCACTTCCGTATGATTTCATACATTTCTTTCTTCCCCAGTCCTAGTCCCTTCTGCTTTTGCTTCCTTCTCCCAGCACTGTTGGCCAGAGGCCATCGCAACTGAGCCCTGCTTCCAATTGATTTTTACGGTGATGGACCTGGATGAGTCAGGCATGCCAGGTGGGGGGGGGGCTCTTTTGAGGATGTTTTAACCAGATTCGTCGTACTTCTGCAAACTTCATGTTTCTGCTGATATGTTTCTCTGTGTGGATGGTGCCTTTTTGGCCAAATAAGCATTAGCACTCACCATGATGGGAAATGGAGCGGTGGTAAAACCTATGTTATATTTGACTGGGGAGTTGGGGGAACTTTGAAATGGATTTTTAAAATAATTTTGTGATTTGATCAGTTAGGAAGAAACATTGGAATCTGCTTTATAGACCAATGGTTGATCTAGTACACTATTGTCTACACTGGAAGCAACTTTGCAGGATTTCAGACGGGTCTTTCCAGTTATACCTGGAGGTGAAAGGGACTGAATATGGAATCTTCTGTATGCAATACATGTGTACTACCATTGAGCTACAACTAAAGAGGGGAATTTAGGAACCTAGGAAGCTGCATTATACTGAGTCAGATCATTGGTCCATCTAGCCTAGTATTGTTCACACTGACTGGCAGTGGTTCTCCAGGGTTTCAGGCAGGAAACTTTCCCAGCCCTACTTGGAGACATCAGGAATTGAACCTGAGACCATCTACATGCAGAGCATGTGCTCTACGACTGAGCTACTGATCCAGCTCTGCAGTCGGACATATGTGTTGCATACAGAAGGTGCCCTGCATCTCCAGGTATAGCTGAGAATTCTGTATACTAAGAATTAGTATAGAATAATCAGACGCGCAGGAACTGTAGTGCTAGGTCTTGGGGGAGAAAAATCTCAAAATATTTACTGATCTGGTCATGATATATAGTAGTATTAATCAATAAAAGCTGCTTGAAAATGTACTTTTTAAAATATAGATCTTAATACCCATGTCAGTGTCACTCTTGAAATGCCCCCCCCTCCTGCAATTCAGATGAGTCCCTGAAATGAAAGAACAGCCCTGATGAAATCTAATTACTGAAGGACACTTAAGGTCTGAACTACCGTATAATTCATACACAGTTTCACTGAGTTCTTCTGAGTTGGAAGAAATGGATAGCTAACAGTGTAGGAGCCAGTTAATATCCATCATATATAAATATCACTAGGAGAATAAAGTGTGGTCTTTTAAAATAAAGAAAAATGCAGTGGATGTATTTGGTATTTAACAAAGCATTTGCTGCTCCTTTCCTAGTCATCAAAAATTAACCCAAATTGGCTTGGATAGGAACATTGTTACATGGATTAAAATCTGGCTAAAGGAGCATCAACAGAGGGTGTCTAGAGAGATAGCACAGGGATTGCTGTTACAGCCACTTTTATTTAACATCTTTATTAATGATTTGGAAAGGGAAATAAACAGCATGCTAATAAAATTTGCATATGATTCTAAAATGTGTGGTGAAGTACATTCCAACAAATAACAGGAGAGAGGATAGCGGAGAAACTGGACACTTAGAAATAAAGTTAATGAAATGGTGTTTATCTTAGACAAAGTGTATGAGCTTGGAGAGGAGAGGCAATAGACTATTTATAATCTACAGTGCATGGATGTATACATCTACATAAGGGAATGAGAAAATTTTGCCTATGAGGCGGCACGGGAGGGGTACAGTCGGTTCTCTGGTAACTGACCTTGGGGCGCAGGCTGCAAGGTCAGTTCCCAGAAACAGACCTATCCTATGGCTGTCTAGCCTCTGACTAGCGGCCATAGGATTGTGCCCTAAATGTGAATGAAAAGAAGGTTCTATAATAATTTAAAGCCACTCTGCTTATTCATGCACGTGAATATCTTATACTGCACAAGAGAATCTTAATTAGAAATACACTAGATTCTGAGGTCAGCGGTGGAAAGCCTTTTGTCCTCCTAATAATAGTGATAATTTTCTATGTGCCTAGTAGCCACTTCTGGATACCTTCAGTTAGAAGACAGTGTTATTCCTTGTCTATATCCTGTACACATACTTTCTTACATAGTGGACCAAAGTTATCTAAAGACTAACATTGATTACTGTTTCTGAACAAACGGTCACAATTTGCTTTTTATTGACACATGTAATTACTCATCTTCTATAAGCCCATTGTGTGCTTTAGAAGCCTTTCTGTTTCATTTGCATTTCTTGTAGGTTTTACTAACTAAATTAGTGTACAGATTATCAAAACAACATGACCTCATACATTTTCCATGAGATGGGTAGCATACTCTCTTAGCTGTAAGAAATCCATCCAAAATCTTTTCTAATATATGTTGTGCTAAATATAAGCCTTTGATCAGGCACTACATGAATAAAGAATGATGTATCTTTCAGGAATAAGGGGAAATGAAGCCTAGGGCAGAACACTATCAGGATGAGAAGTGCTAAATAAAATATAATGTAGATAAACTTTTTGATTTCCATGGACACTCCAGTTCCAGTGCCATGTAAACTACACAGAGAATGAATTGACCTATGTGGTGCCATGTTGCATAGCACTAAAGCTGCAAACCTAAGCACATTTACTCCAGAGTTAGTCCCACTGAAATCAGATGGACATATGTCTGAGTGAATATGCTTAGGAATGAGCTGTTGGAAAATTATATACTAAAATGGATTTCTGCAGTATAAATAACACTTTTCCTATCTCTTCCATTATGATGCTGGTGTCAATAATTCGTACCACTAGAAGTGTACTTGCAGATAACAGCAAAGTGCCCTTGATAGTGTGATGCCTGCTTTTAAACATCTTTTTAAGAGGACAGAAAACTTCTTAAAAGGATGACCAAAAAAAAGAATGTTCATGTGGTGCCACATGAGGCCTCACACTTGTTGGGGAACTCTTCATTGTTAATAATGACACTTAGGAAGGTGCCTTTTATCTCACCTGTACATGATGTTGCCAGTTTTCCCCTGTTCTTACCATTACCTCAAGTTACTGTTCTGAATATGGACTCTTGCCCTTCACTCAGCAACAGTGGTGATGAGGACTATTTACTCTATCCATCTTTCATTAACAGAGGAATCTGGTGTCAGCCCCATTGGGAGCTACCTCGGCTGTAGTGCTAGGGCTAGGCTATCCAGCTTCATCCTACTTGGGCATGCTCTAGATTAGAAGGGCTTTTGTTCCTACTGACATTATGGGGAATTTCTTTCCAGCTCAAAGTCTCTTACCTATCTGTATTTGGATGCTATTGAGAAGGGGTAGGATGAATGACAAGGGTGGACACAGAACTGGCTGCGAGAGACATGTGGGTTGCAGTTAAGGTACCTCCACAAGGTTGTAATGCTGTAATTCGATCATATCCCATTCTAATAAAATGGTTGCAAAAATAGCAGAAGGAGCCAGGAGTGGTTTTCTAGAGTCAGAGGAAGCCAAAGGCATGCAGGAAAATCTTGGTTTTTCAAGAAAGACATCTGACCCTCTCCTGCAAAACCAGGAAAAACAATTTCTGGCTGTGCATGCATTTTTGAAAAGACCAGTAACAGAGGAAAGCACATGTATATGACAAGAGGACACAGGACACTAAGGAAAATACTTCCACTGGGAGGAAAGCACCTGAAGCTCACTTTCTGCTCAGTGATAAAATTCATGGAAGGAGCAGGAAAGGAGTAGGCAGAAGAATAAGCAAACTGAATGAGCTTTCTGCACAGCCAACCCTGTAAAATGATTAGATGGGGATGTAGGAAAGAAAGCTAAAGATAGATACTGAGCTAAGCCATAGAAATCTGAGAATGACACATCTTTAAATATTGAAATATTTCAATATACAATATTGAAAAACAATAATTTATTTTTCAAAGGCCAATCTGGAAAGACAGAAAAAAGAGGAAAAGGGCACCAACCAAACTAGATGGCCTGAGTAGTGATTTTTCCCTCAAAGAACCAATGCCAAAATAACATTATTGCAAAGCATAACAAATTAAAAACACATCCGACACTAATTAAACTTCTTTTCCCCCATGCTAAAGATGCAGTATGAAATATCTTCCTCAGCAGAAGAAGTTATCATGAAAGCAGAATTTTTAAGAACTGTGGAGGACAGATATAATATTAATAGTGCAAGATGTAAATGGGAAGAATTCACAACTGGAATTTCAAGTAGTTTATTAGAATTATGCTAATACGAACTGATATTGTTGAGGAGTTTAGCTACACCAGTAAGCTTGATGTCAATACCTGGAATGGTTCTAGAACAGGTCATTAAGCAGTCAGTCTGTGAACATTTAGAAAAGAATGCTGTGATTATGAAGAGCCAGCACAGGATAACTCAAGAACAACTCATGCCAGATTAAACTTTTATCCATTTTTTATTGTTACTAGCTTGGCAGATCAGGGGAATACAGTGAACATAGTATGTCTTGACCTCAGCATGGCTTTTATCAAGGTCTCCCACAATATTATTGTTGACGAACATGTGAAATGTGGACTAGGCAATGCTGCTGTAGGTGGATTTGTAGCTGGTGAGTGGATCGTACCCAAAGAGTTCTCATCAGTGGCTGGCAACTTGGAAATAAGTGATAAGTGGAGGACCACAAGTTTCTGTCCTGGACCTACCGTTCAAGATTTTTATGAATGACTTGGATAAAGCAGTAGAGGGGATGCTCATCAGATTTGCAGATCACACCAAACTGGGAAAGATGTAGAATGCAAAAGCAGGATTCAAGATGATCTTGATAGGATGGAGAACTGAATCAAAATTAACAAAATGAATTTCAATATAGATAAATGTAAAGTTCTGCATTTTGTTAGGAAAAATCAGATACACAAATATAGGATGATGTATGCCTGGCTTGACAGCAGTAAGTAGAAAGTGTCTAGAGATTTAAGTAGACCATGAGCTGAACATGTGTCAGCAGTGTGATACAGTAGCTAAAAAGTAGGGACGTATGAAAGTGACTTACCTTTCGCGGATTATGTTGATGGTGGGGGGGAGGCATTCCGTTCCTCCCCCCCGGAATCCTCGATGGCCGGCTGTGCTCCACAGCAGCTCCGCGGAGCAGCCGGCCAGGCCCAGCGCAGTCCAGAGCCATCCGCAGCCGGATTTCCGGCCGCAGAGGGCTCTGGGAAAAACAAAAACAAAAAAAACCTGCGTACGCAAATGGCGGCAGCTACGGCCGCCGCCATTTGCGTTCCTTATTTTTGGCTGTCTGAATCTACGTAAATATTTATGTGGACTATGACGGCAAAAATAAAGGGGAACGCAAATAGCGTAGCGGGCGCTATTTGCGTCCCTTTTTGATTCACCGTTTTAGCCGACTTAAATCTTTACGTAGGCTAAAACGGCGAATCAAAAAGGGATGCAAATAGTGCCTGCTATGCTATTTGCATTCCCCTTTATTTTTGCCGTCATAGTCTATGTAAATATTTACGTAGACTAAGACGGCCAAAAATAAGGAACGCAAATAGTGGCGGCCGTAGCCGCCGCCATTTGCGTACGCAGTTTTGGTTTTTTTTTAAACCCACCCAGCCATGATAGGCTATGTAAAGATTTACGTAGCCTATCACGTCATGTTTTTTTTTTTAACCCAGCTATGATAGGCTACGTAAATCTTTACGTAGCCTATCACGTCTTTTTTTTTTTTTTAACAAGACTGGAAATGGCAGTGGCGGCCGGTCGGAAGACCAGCCGCCGCCGTAGCCACCACCGGAGCCGCTGCCGCCCGGAAGATCTGCCCCAGGTAAGTCTCATCCCGGAGGGGATCTGCGGGGGGGCGGGGGGGCAGGCCGTTACACCACGGAGTTCGGGGGGCCGAATGCACTGGCATTCGGCCTCACCAAGATCCATGGCGGAATTCTCTGCCATCCCTACTAAAAAGGCTATTGTAATTCTAAGCTGCATTAAGAAAAATACTGTGTCCAGATCATGAGAGGTAATGTTACCACTCTATTCTGCTTTGGTCAGATCTCACCTGGAGTACAGTGTCTATCGCTAGGTACCACATTTTAAGAAGACTGTCAGCACTCTGGAACATGTCCAGACAAGATTGACAAAGATGTTGAGAGGCAGAAGAAAAGTTGATTAAGAGGTCATATGATAGCCATCTTCAAATCTTTGAAAGGCTGTGTGAAGAAATGCCATGTATGCAACTGTTGTTGTTATGTAATGTTCACTTTGTGTGGCCTTTGTGAGGCTATAGTATATCTGAGTAGGCCTGAGTCCTTGTATTGTTACCATCAGAGGTCTGTGTAGTAGTTGCCGGGTGATGTTGTGAAGGGGGAGAGAAAATCATTTTGAATATTGTTAGATAGGGCCTGGATCAGGCAAATTCAATTTTGATTGGCTGGGGAATCAGCCAATTAGCTAGGTGGAAAGAGCAGTTGGGAAGGACGGTTATAGGTATGACAGTTGACAGTTAGGAGTTGGGTCAATGTGTGGGTAGTTAGAGAGGGAGAAGGTTTGCTAGTTGGTAAGTGGTATGATAGAAGGGCTAGGAGAAACCTGAGGAGAAAGTGAATAGCTAAGGCCTGAATATTAAACTATTCCTTCTCTGTGGGATAACTATACGTAGCTGGTGAAGATCAGGAATAGAGAGCAGGTAGCTATGTTATGGCAGGAGGCTACTCTAAGATCTTGCCAGAGGAAGGTACACAAGCAGGCATTAAAACCTAGATATATGGTCCAAGCAGCCAGGAAGACAACAGGAGGAGCTTTGGAGTCAGGAAGGATGTACCCAAGAGATGGACCTGAAGAAGAGGAGAGGCTGGATGGTGTAGCAGTGGATGTCCTGCATCAGCTGCTGATTGGACTAGATAAATTTTGAGATAATTTCCAACTCCATGGTTCCTTGAATACTATGAAAAGGATGCTTAGTTTTATTTTTAAGCAACAACAACAAAACCCTCTGTATGTGACAACTGTTTGCTATGTAACAAATAAAAGAGTTATACATTTTTGAACATTTATGTATTCACTTACATTTTTATATCCTACTCTGCAGTAACATTATACAATAAAATATTAATAATACAATAAAATAACTAACCCATAAAATAATCAAGAAACAGCACATCTATATCAGGAACATATAAATAACATAATATCTGAAGCAGAATAAAACAGATGAAGAAAAGTTTTTTAAAGCCTGGGGAAATAAAAAGATCTTGGCCTGGCCCCCAAGGACAGCAAAGTGGGAACCAATTTTTTGGGGGGAGTGTTCCAAAATGGGGGGGGGGTCACCAGTGAAAGTCCTTTTCCCTAAAAACTCAGAAAAGGGCATCTGATTTGTTTTATATGTTAAAAAGGTGTAATGACCTAACTGTAATCAGAACACCTATATTAAACATTAAAAAAGAAGAAAACATTAATAATGCACATTAAAATCTATTAATAAATAAGTGACAAGTAGAGAAAAAATACATTATTTTGGATCAGAGATCCACCTGTGGAAGGGAGTAGGCAGAAACTGACTTTCCCATCCTCTCTCTACCAGCACTAAGAACCCTCCAGAAATGCTCTCTCCGTGGTAAAGAGACCCTGCTGAGTGGGGTGGGCTGTGGCATGAGGGGTTGGTGGAGAGAGAAGCGGATGAGAATGTCAGCTTCTGTCCAATCACTTCATGGGGAGATCTCTGGATCGAACCTACTGTGGTGTTCAAAACATCAAATAATAAAGTGAAAAAAAATACACCTTAGGTTTTATGTCACAATTCTTTAAAAAAAATTATTTTTTAAAAAAGGTCATAATACGGAAGGGAGAAATGGCAGAAGTGTACAATGTTTATGTTTGTGCATTCGCACATATAGGTCACACTAATTTTATCATCCTGCTTGTTTAATGCTGTTAATAATAAGCCTTAACCTCTGCTCAATACTTTGCAGAATCATAAAAGAGGCAAGTCCCCTGAAAACCTAGGAAAGATGGAAAGTACAAGGTTTGCGTAAAATAAGGATTGTCAAGAAAAAAGGCCATAGATGTGGATTTCCAGCTATTACTTATAATGAAGAAAATTAATAATGAGGCAGCATTATTATCCAGAGGGGAGCTAGGGCCAGATGTGCATGCATGATGTCATGTTGTGATGTTACACATTGTCCGACATGGGGGCAGAGTTCTATCCACCACTCAGTCTCTTATAAGCGGGTTCTACGCCCCTCTCGGTCTCTACATTCTGATCGGTGCCTGCCCACCAATCCTACAGTCAGTACAGGCTTATGAATGGTAGCTTCTTGGCTGGGTAGGGGTGTTTAAAAAAAAAAACCCAAAACACCCACCCCCGATTGGCTTTAGGTGGAAGGTTTTTTGCCTATCTTGTACTGTCATGTTGGGGATCTTGGGCACTGGAATGCTGATATAATGATAATAAGGCCGGCAAAAACAAACAAACAAACAAAAAGACTGAGGGACATATTGTAAGTAACTTTAAGACCAAAAAATAAAAATAAAAACATCCTTAGTTATAGCTGAAAAAACACCCAGAGGGGAATGGGAAGATGCTGGGCTACTAGATGAAAGGTTGACAGGAAGAATGCAGTGACAATGAACATATCATTTATTTGTCTTCACAGCAGAAGATACTGCACAGACATGTGAATTATTTACTTCTGGGAAGGTGGAAGAATTATGTCAAAAAGAGCTGATGAAAGATGAAGTTCTAGAACAAATTGATAAATCAAAAAGAATCATTCATTGGGTCTGTATAGTATATACCCACATGTTTTAAAATAACTCAAATGTGAAATTATCATTCAGATATCTTTAGGATAATTGTACCCTTAAAAATGGAGCCAATAAATTAGAGACCTGTTAGTCTAAAGTCTGTTCTGAGTAAATTGGGGGAAAGGATAATAAAAGTTAGAATTGGTTTTGGTTTTTGATTTTAAATACACCAGAACAAGTCTAACCAGGGAAAAACCAGAATGGCTTTTGCAAAGGGAAGACGCATCTCATGAACCCTTTTAGAATTTTTTTTAATGTGTTCACCAACATATGGACATCATCCAGCACATATTATATACTTGGGCTTCCAAAAAGCATTTGACAAGGTCCCTCACCAAGATTTCTAATAAACATAGCAGTTTGGGGAAAAGAGGATAGGTTCTCTTACAGATTACTTCATGTTCTTTAACCAGTTACCAAAGTGTAGGAATAAATGGAAAATACTCATAATGGAGGGAGGAAAGTAGTGAGTTCCTCCAAATATCTGTACTGAGATATGTGCTGCATAAGATCTGGAGCTGGTGTGAGCAGTGAAGATTTCTTGTATTCAGAAAATGGGTAAGTATATATTTTTTACAGAAAATATTAGATCTGGACACATTCTAGACTAAAGCACTCCTCATCAGCAGGGCCTTAAGAACAGTAGAAAGATAAAATAGAGTGTATTTTGTAGTTTTATCTCTTAAAGGCAGTTATTTTATGCAGCTCTTTCAACTAGCACGGATATGAAACTTTTCCCTTTTACCATTCAGAGGTATTATGGCACATTAGAACTATCTGTTTCAGTGGAACAAAAGCAGTTATAACGTATAAATATTTCTGTCTTCCTGTTCATGTGTGTGTGTGTGTGTTTTCTTTTCCCTTTTATTTGGATATGTCAACTTGTGCAATAGCGGCAAATAATTCCTTTATTCCACAGTGTAAGAAATGACTGTTATTGCTGTTTGATTAGCCAAACAAATAGCCAAGTAGATGGCAATTTAAATGAGCACTTACTAAGTACTAGCCAAAGAAAAGAGAGAGAGAGAGAGAGAGAGAGAGTGAATTCTATGAAATCCTGTTCTATGTGAAATCCAGTTCACAGTAAACTGAAATGCAAAACTCACAAATACTACAGAAATTTCACACTCAGTAGTCTCCCGCATATAATATAGCATAATTGAAAGGCAACTTCAGACAAGGTTTTGTCCTAATTATGCTACATTACTGTTTATATTCCCCTTCATGGATCACTGCCTTGTTGTGGCGAAGGGGCTTGCGTAACTCAGTGAAGCCATAAGCTATGCCGTGCAGGGCCACCCAAGATGGACAGGTCATGGCAGAGAGTTCTGACAAAATGTGGTCCACTGGAGAAGGAAATGGCAACCCACTCCACTATTCTTGCCAAGAAAACCCCATGGAACATATCACAAGGCTAAAAGATATGACGCCGGAAGATGAGCCCCTCAGGTCGCAAGGTGTCCAATATGCTACTGGGGAAGAGCAGAGGGTATTTCCAAGTAGCGCCAGAAAGAGTGAAGCGGCTGGGCCAAACCCAAAAGGACACTCAGCTGTGGATGTGTCTGGCGGTGAAAAGAAAATCTGATGCTGTAAAGAACAATATTGTTTAGGAACCTGGAATGTCAGATCAATGAATCAAGGTAAGCTGGAGGTGGTCAAACATGAGATGGCAAGATTGAACATCGACATCTTGGGAATCAGCGAACTCAAATGGACAGGCATGGGCGAATTTAATTCAGGTGACCATCATATCTACTATTGTGGCCAAGAATCCCTTAGAAGAAATGGAGTAGCACTCATAGTCAACAAAAGGGTGGGAAAAGCAGTACTGGGGTACAATCTTAAAAATGATAGAATGATCTCAGTACGAATCCAAGGCAAACCATTCAACATCACAGTAATTCAAGTCTATGCCCCAACCACTGATGCTGAAGAAGCTGAGGTTGATCGGTTCTATGAAGACCTACAACACCTTCTAGAACTAACACCAAAAAAAGATGTCCTCTTCATCATAGGAGATTGGAATGCTAAAGTAGGAAGTCAAGAAATCACCGGGATAACAGGCAGGCATGGGCTTGGTGTACAAAATGAAGCAGGACAAAAGCTAATAGAGTTTTGCCAAGAGAACATGCTGATCATAGCAAACAATCTTTTCCAACAGCACAAGAGGCGACTCTACACATGGACGTCACCAGATGGTCAATATCGAAATCAGATTGATTATGTCCTTTGCAGCCAAAGATGGAGAAGCTCCATACAGTCAGTAAAAACAAGACCTGGAGCTGACTGTGGCTCAGATCATGAGCTGCTTCTTGCAAAATTTCGTCTTAAATTGAAGAACGTAGGGAAAGCCACTAAACCTTTCAGGTATGACCTAAATCATATCCCTGATGAATATACAGTGGAGGTGAGGAATAGATTTCAGGGATTAGACCTGATAGACAGAGTGCCTGAGGAACTATGGACGGAGGTCCGTAACATTGTTCAGGAGGCAGCAACGAAATCCGTCCCAAAGAAAAAGAAATGCAAGAAAGCCAAGTGGCTGTCTGATGAGGCTTTACAAGTAGCTCACGAAAGAAGGGAAGCGAAAAGCAAAGGAGAAAGGGGAAGATATACCCAACTGAATGCAGAGTTCCAGAGAATAGCAAGGAGAGACAAGAAGGCCTTCTTAAATGAACAATGCAAAGAAATCGAGGAAAACAACAGAATGGGAAAGACTAGAGATCTCTTCAAGAAAATTGGAGATCTCAAGGGAACGTTTTGTGCAAAGACGGGCATGATAAAGGACAAAGAAGGCAGGGACCTAACAGCAGCAGATGAGATTAAGAAGAGGTGGCAAGAATACACAGAAGAACTATACAGGAAAGATCTGAATGTCCCTGATAGCCATGATAATGCGGTCACTGAACTTGAGCCGGACATCCTAGAGAGTGAAGTCAAGTGGGCCTTAGGAAGCATTAGTAACAACAAAGCTAGCGGAGATGACAGTATTCCAGCCGAACTATTTAAAATCCTAAAAGATGATGCTGTTAAAGTGCTGCATTCAATATGCCAGCAAATCTGGAACACCCAACAGTGGCCACAAGACTGGAAAAGGTCAGTTTACATTCCAATTCCAAAGAAGGGCAACGCCAAAGAGTGTTCAAACTACCGCACAATTGCGCTCATTTCACATGCCAGCAAGGTGATGCTCAAAATCCTACAAGCTAGGCTTCAGCAGTATGCGAACCGAGAACTCCCGGAAGTACAAGCTGGGTTTCGAAGAGGCAGAGGAACTAGAGATCAAATCGCCAACATTCGCTGCATCATGGAGAAAGCAAGAGAATTCCAGAAAAACGTCTATTTCTGCTTCATCGACTACGCTAAAGCCTTTGATTGTGTGGATCACAACAAACTGTGGCAAATTCTTAAAGTGATGGGAGTACCAGACCACCTTACCTGTCTCCTGAGAAACCTGTACGAGGGTCAAGAAGCAACAGTAAGAACCAGACATGGAACAACCGATTGGTTCAAAATTGGGAAAGGAGTACGACAAGGCTGCATATTGTCACCCTGCTTATTTAACTTATATGCAGAGTACATCATGAGAAATGCCGGGTTGGATGAATCAGAGCTCGGAATTAAGATTGCTGGGAGAATTATCAACAACCTCCGATATGCAGACGATACCACCCTAATGGCAGAAAGCGAAGAGGATCTCAAGAGCCTCTTGTTGAGGGTGAAAGAGGAGAGTGCAAAAGCTGGTTTGAAACTCAACATTAAAAAAACTAAGATCATGTCATCTGGCCCTATCACTTCCTGGCATATAGAAGGGGAAGAAATGGAAGCAGTGACAGATTTTACTTTCTTGGGCTCCAAGATCACCGCAGACAGTGACTGTAGCCATGAAATTAAAAGACGCTTGCTCCTTGGGAGGAAAGCTATGGCCAACCTAGACAGCATAGTAAGAAGCAGAGACATCACCTTGCCGACAAAGGTCCGTCTAATCAAAGCTATGGTTTTCCCAGTAGTAATGTATGGCTGTGAGAGCTGGACTATAAGGAAGGCTGAGCGCCGAAGAATTGATGCTTTCGAACTGTGGTGCTGGAGAAGACTCTTACGAGTGCCCTGGACTTCAAGGAGGTCAAATCAGTCCATCCTAAAGGAAATCAACCCTGAGTGCTCATTGGAAGGACAGATAATGAAGCTGAAGCTCCAATATTTTGGCCACCTAATGCGAAGAGAAAACTCCCTGGAAAAGACCCTGATGCTGGGAAAGACTGAAGGCAAAAGGAGAAAGGGACAGCAGAGGATGAGATGGCTAGATAGCATCACGGATGCAATGAATATGAACTTGAGCACGCTCCGGGAGAGAGCGCAGGACAGGAAGGCCTGGCGTGCTATGGTCCATGGGGTCACGAAGAGTCGGACACGACTGAACGACTGAACAACAACAACAACTGTTTATATTTCATATAAAACCATGCGTTTAGAATAGGAAGTCCGCCTGTGCTGGTTGGCTGGCTGGCTGAACAAATACCTCCCAGGGAAATCAGAAAATAATCCTTTCCCCCACTCAAAACACTTTTGTGTTCAATCATGAGCTTTTGTACCAGCATATTGTTTGGTTTATTCCAGTGGAATAACAATGTCTTAAAAGTCACACTACATTTAAAACACAGTAATAATATGAAAAAATACATGAAGGCTAATCCTAGGTAAGTTTACTGGGGAATAAGTCCCACTGCATTCAGTAAATATATTTACTGTAGGCTTGAGGCAGCCATTACACCAGGCAGTAGCAGAGGAATGAAGGAAAGCAGCCATCATCTCTGCTGAGAAGCCACCACCACCAGGCTCCTCCCTCCATCAACAGTCACCTTGCTGTAGCCACTATATCAGGTAGTAGCAAAGGCAATGAAAGGAGGTAGGGCCTCTCCCCCCACTCTGCTGAGAGACCAGCAACGTTTGGCTCCTCCTCTCCTTAAACTTTATGCACTTCAGCGGGTCATCATACGAACTTTGTAACTAAGAAGTAGTGTACGGATTTGCTTTTTTCCTACTCCCTCCTAATCCTTTTCCTTTTGTGTCATGACTGAGGCCAGGGACTGTCATTACTGATCTTTGTAAGCCACTACATAAGCCTTGTTTGATTGAAGCACAGGGTAAAAATTCTTCAGCAAAATAATAATCCAAAGACTTGTTGCAGACTGAAAGAGATCCAGTGGACACAGGGTAGTTTTTCATCAATTTGGATTGCTTCATTCATTTAAATGGAATGTGCACTTGCACAAGGACAAAAATTCTAAAGCATTTGAAATGAAAAGAGCATCCTACATACAAAGGATCTCATGGTGAACACAAGAGTTCTGAATAGGGGTTTTTTTTTTAGTGTTGTAGTTGTTTTTGCAATGCACACAGCAGAAATGTAAATTACAGAATAATGTCTTTTGACAAAGGAACAGCGTAGTTCTGTCACCAATGTAACTCGGGGAGAAGGTGGTCCTTCAGATATCCCAGTCCAGAACCATTTAGATCAAAGCTAGGACTTAAATTGTGCCTAGTAATATTGGTAGCCAGTGAATTTCTTCAAATACTGACAAAATTGTTACCTACTATCAGTAAAAGTTAATAGCGTTGCTGCTATATTATCAACAAGTTTATGTTTCCATCCCCACAAGTAATCCACTCTAGATTAGTGCTGTGCCAAATCCTGCCCCCTATTCGGGGCTGGGGGGGTTTCTCTCCCTGCCAAAGAGGCATTATTTATTCTGCCTCTTGGGCAGGGAGAGGGAGAATTTCAAATATTTTTCTCCTTGTGGAGGGGGACTAGGTTTCCACATACCTATTTACGTTTGGGAGGTGTCTGAAGGATCTTCATTCTATTTTGTTTTGTTTTGTTTTACTTGAAAAATGCGAGGTCACATGGTCTCATGGGAGTTCAGAAAGAGCTGCCAGGCTAGAGAAGCTTCTCTATAAAGAGTCCTGGGGTGCTCAAAGTGCAGGGGGTGTTTTTAAAGGAAAAAGAAAGAAAGAAAAATAGAAAGAAGCCACCACCTACACTTAAAAAGCTACACTGAAATCCTGTCATCCTCCCCAAGCAGAAAGGTACTTAAAATTCTCACCTCCCCAGCCTCTTTCTCCAGAGTTTTCATTCCCCGCCCATGAAATGCCCAAAATGGAAGAATCGAAATATTCAGCACAGCACTACTCTGTATTTTATCAGAGCCTGAATGATGGTGGTCACATTCTGTTTTTCAAGAAAGGAAACACCTGGACATACCAACCAAAGTTGGTTAAAGATGCTACAAACCAAGGCCAGATCTAACAGCATCCTTAAGCTGATGTCCTGATCCTGTAGACCTGAGGTGGGGAATCTGAGGCCCCCTGGATGTTATCCAAATGTTCAGGGATTATGGGAGTTCTAGAACCACATCCAAAAGAGGCTAAGTCCTTTTCTGCTCAACTGCATCAGCCAACAGTACCCCAGTCTTACCTGGACTGAATTTAAGTTCATTGATCCTCATTCAGTCCATTACCAATAGGGATGGACATATCTGTCAAACTCGATTTCCACCACCAGTCTTGTTCCATCCCGGTTTTGTACAGCCCCTCCCCCCCCCACAGAAATACGCACATATTTTTCGGTGCATTTTTCAGTTGTACATATTTTTTTCGACAGGCACCCATTGACGAAAGCATGTTTTTGTACATTTTAGAAATGTACACAGTTTTCTTTGCACAGTTTTTCAATGTGTCCATGTTAACTAACACTTTTTGTTTGTTTCACGGGATGCATTGGAAGCTCTAAAACATATGGATTTCTGTTTGAAAATTGCTTTCGAGTTGGTGTTTGGTTCTTGGAAGTACCAAATGGGTAAATCCATTAAAAAAACTTGACAGAGCAAATTTCTCACTCATTCATAATTACCAATTCCAGATGTGCCTTACCTAGGAGGATTACTGTGATGATAAATATGTCATGTTTACTATTATATCAAGGGATGGTTATATGTGCCTCTAACACTATCTGTTAACTTTCTTCCTGATACTTTCACCTTTCCCCTCCACAAAAAAATTCCACCATTGTGGAATTGTGGAAATACTTCTAAGTAACATTAGAGCTGAATATTTGCTTTTGCTCAAGTTTGTGATTCTACTTAAGACGGTCACTTCTACAGGACACCATACTATCATTTAATTTGGGGTTTCTTGATTTATCCCAGGTTTGGGTCATGCCACTGTGTAGTGTATACTCAGCTGGATATATTCTCCCTGTTGGATTTGTTACATACTAGTGAACAGATGCAGTTTCACATGGCTTTCAGTAGCCCTTAGTTTGATGCAGTAAAGGCTTTGAGCAAACATACACAATTGTCAGTGTTGGACACACTGGGCTGTGCTATCTGAGTGAAGCCATACTTGCTGCCTGCCCCCTGTTTGGCATAGCCCCTGCCATCATGCACCCTTATAGCCCCTGAGGGCATGGTCTGTCCACTCCATTTCTCTGAGAGGGGCTGCCCCACAGCAGGGAGAGGGGCAGGCATATAACTCTGTTCTTTGGCTTTAAACTGTAAGGACTGCAAAGCTATTTGCTAGTTAGGAAAAACTAGTCACTGAAAATGTTATTACAGATTTCAACCACATGAACACTTTGAAATTCATTAAATTTAATTAATGCATTTGAAAAACAAAATAATTCTGAAGTGCACACCAATAGGGTCCCCTTAATATGCATGCCAAGTTTTGGGTGTCTAGATTTCACAATCTTGACTCAATGGCACTGGTGGATGGATGGACAGACACACATCCTCTGTTATTATTATAGAGGTTCTATTTATTTATTTATTTATTTATTTAACATTTACATACTGCCTTATCTGCTAAAAAGCAATCAAGGCAGTATACAACAATTTAAAACAATAAACACCTGCAACAATAAATAGATTAGCTACCAAGATTCTATGTTTAATACTAACAAAAGGGCTCAAATAGTTTAGTAAAATAAAAAGTGAAGATAAAGGTAACCTTTATTTGTGAATTCTTTGAGCACATTCTGATATTGCTTTCCAGTTTTTTAAACAAATAAATATCAAATAAATTCCATTATTAGCAACAATTTTTTATAGTCTAAAGGAAGTATAATATCAGTAATATTAGCTTTCTCTGTATCCTCCATCAACAGCTTGTTTATTAATAGTCTTAAAGGTATCATTCGATTGGGCTTCTCAAATCCATATATTTAAGTCCCATTCCGTTTATCCATAGTTCCACATTTTTCATGAAAACTGTAGAGTGGGTGTGAACTGATTCTTTAGTATCTAGAAATTGTACTTTCTTTTACCAAAAAACAAAAACGAAAAACCAACCATAAATGATCCCTTGTGAGACATGAATTTAGCCACAATTTATTTACTTAGGGTTTGTGTAATCCTGATTTTTCCCCTATATTGGTCCAAGTCTGGTTACAATTCCTTTGAGATCAATTAACACAGTAACAGTATGCAATAAAACATTATGAACATAATGGGAAACTTAAATTAATGGGAAACTACTTGGAGCTCCATTTCATTTAGCCTCTCCTGCCCTTATTACTTTTCTCCGATGGGCACTAGTTGTCTATTGATTGTGTCTGTACCTTGCTAAATAATACTATTCATTAGCAGAACCTCTTTTCCTGATGATGATTCAGATAATGATCAATGAAGCATACTGGACTGGACATTAGTTCTGTTAATGAGCAACGAAGAGCAACATTCTTCACCATATGCAATAATATATTTAAAATGTAGAGTAATTAAAAACCCAAACACTAGTGTGATAAAGTGCAGTCAGTAGTGCAAAGAAACTTAATAGTTTTCACACAAAAAAACGTATCTAGAAAAATTAGAGTTAATGCATTCTAAGATGTTAGGCTACTACACAAAGACAGAATTATTAAAAATTAAGGATAATAGATAAGCATGCCATATCTGCTATACTTTTGTTAATATTTTACTAAATATTGAAAGCATTTTCTCAGTAGTATCAACATCATCAGTTGAAAGAGATGACAGTAGAATTTTTGGTGCAACTTTTTTGTTTGAATTATCCATACTGGTCATACCAGTTTTGAGAAAATAAATATATTTGTGTTACTTCTGTGTCTGAAGTAGCACATTTTTAGAGTAACTAATATTTTAAAGCATGAGCTTTCGTGGGTTACACCCTCTTCAGATGCAAAAGTATAACTGCTGAAAGTAAGCAGTACAACATAGTGAGCAAAATATTTACTCTCAGTTGTTCTCATGGGGTCACGAAGAGTCGGACACGACTGAACGACTGAACAACAACAAAGCCTATGTTACAAATTACTTGGAAGAGTAAGCAGGATATAATGATAAAAGGTTCACACAGTCTTTATAACGGCCTCCAATTAGGCCTTGTATTACACAACACTGTGTATTATTTACTGTGGTTTTAATGTTTTATATATTTTGTATTGTTTTATTGTGTGCTCTTTGGTTTTAATTTTTGTGAACCGCCCAGATAGGACTGCACGAAAGCCACTTACCTGGTCTCGCAGCTTGCTTCGCAGTGAGGGGGAGGTGCTTCGCTGCTCACCACGAAGTTCAGGCGGGGGGGGAGGCTTCCCGCCTCGCCCGGCCGAAATTCAGGCCGGGGGGGAGGCTTCCCGCCTCGCCCGGCTGAAATTCAGGCCAGGGAGGAGGCGCCTCACCTCGCCCGACCGCGAAATAAAAAGTTAAAAAAAAAAACGCCCCCGTGATAGGCTACGTGACGATTAACGTAGCCTATCACGGCTAGATCTGCAAAGTCAGCCGTGATAGGCTACGTTAATCGTCACATAGCCTATCACGGCTGACTTTGCAAATCTAGCCGTGATAGGCTACGTTAATCGTCACGTAGCCTATCATGGGGGCGTTTGTTTTTTTTTTACTTTTATTGGAATGGTGGCTGCGGCAGCTGGTCGAAAGACCGGCTGCCGCCTCTGCCCCTGTCGACCTGACGAACCGCCGCCGGGACCCGCCGCCAGGAGGGACATTCGGGAAAGGTAAGTCCCGTCCCGGGGGGGGGCAGGGGGCGGGGGGGGCGGAGAATTTCTCCCTGAAACTACTTTGGGGGGCCGAACACGTTGGCACTTGGCCCCCCGAAGTTTCAGGGAGAAATTCTCCCCCATCCCTACGCCCAGAGAGCTTCGGCTATTGGGCAGTATAGAAATAAATAAACAAACAAACCTTTGTATGACTATCTGCTTTGCCACCTCACATTCTATACATTCTCCCAAATTTATTTTCTTACACAATTTATTTTTCCCTTTCACAATAAGTGTGGGAGACCCGAACTGGATGAGAACCTACTCTTGGGAGTAGGGGGCTTTAACCCTTTGCTCCAGTAGCAAAGAGAGATTGGGCTCTCTGTGACTGCAGTTTGCATTGCCAAAAAGGATCTATGAAACAAATGAAATTGTACGTGTGTGGGGTGGGGGTGGAGGTCTGTCAATCCAAATTGGGACTGCAATGGGTGGAAAAGAAAGGTCCTACACACTAGGGGCCCAATCCATATTGGATTCCCAGCACTTCCTTTACAGTAATGGGTAGAGAAGAGCTCGAAAAATTAGGGATGTACGAAAGTCCCCTTAACTGGCTCCGCTGGGTTCCGCGGGGGGGGAGGTGCTCTGTCCCTCCCCCCGGAATCCTGGCTGGCCAGCTCCGCTCCGCGGGGATTCCGCGGAGCCGCTGGCCGGCTCCGCCAGCAGCTGGACATCTGGCCGCTGGCTAGCAGGGACGCAAATGGCGGCGGCCGTAGCTGCCGCCGTTTGTCTCCCTGTAGTCAGCCGTGATAGGCTACGTAAAGACTTATGTAGCCTATCACGTCTGCCTTAAAAAAACAAACAAACGCGCGTATGCAAATGGCAGCGGCTACAGCCGCCGCCATTTGCGTTCCTTATTTTTGGCTGTCTTAGTCTACGTAAATATTTACGTCTGCTACGCTATTTGCGTTCCCCTTATTTTCGCCCTCTTAGTCTACGTAAATATTTACGTAGACTAAGACAGCCAAAAATAAGGAACGCAAATGGCGGCGGCCGTAGCCGCTGCCATTTGCGTACGCGGTTTTTGTTTATTTAAGCCAGACATGATTGGCTACGTAAGTCTTTACGTAGCCTATCACGTCTTGTAAAAAAAAAAAAAACCTGGCAAGACTGCAAATGGCAGCAGCGGCAGCCGGTCGGAAGACCAGCCGCCGCCGCAGTTGCTGCCTCTGAAGCCGCCGTCGGAGCTGCTGCTGCCTGGAAGATCCGCCCCAGGTAAGTCTCGTCCCAGGGGGGATCCGCGAGGGGGTGGGGGGGTGGCAGGCCATTCCGCCACAGATTTCGGGGGGCTGAATGTACTGGCATTCGACCTCACCAAGATCCGTGGCGGAATTCTCTGCCATCCCTACGAAAAATATCTTTCCAAACTGGAGAATGGGCATTAAAATGGCAAATGTAGTTCAATGTAAACAAGCGTAAATTTATGCACATTGGGGCAAAAATATCCTAAATTCACATATACTCTGATAGGGTCTGAGCTGGCAGTGACTGACAGGGAAAGGACTCTTGGTGTTATGGTGGATAGATTGGTGAAACTGTCAACCCAGGGCGTGGTGCTGTGAAAAAGGCAAATTCTATTTGTGGATATATGGTGTGACCAAACTTGGAATACTGTGTACAGTTCTGGTCACCACACCTCTAAAACTATCTTCTAGACCTCCAAAAGGTCCAGAAAGGGGCAACCAAAGTTATCAGAGAGCTGGAGCACCTCCCCTTGTGAGGAAAGGTTTCAACATTTGGGTCTTTTTAGCTTGAAATTTGGTGTGTAAGGTGGTGGTGGGGAGACATAATGGTGGTGTACAAAATTATGCATGGTGTGGAGAATTGGATAGGGAGACATTTTTCTTCCTCTCTCATAATGCTAGAACCTGGAGTCATCCCATAAAGCTAAATGGTGGAGATTCAGAACACATAAAAGGAAGTGCTTCTTCTCACCACCCATAGTTATAAGTATAGAATGTGCTCATCACCACAATATATAGTGATGGCTACCAACTTGAATGACTTTAAAAGGGTTAAGACATACTCATGGAGAATAAGCCTATCAATAGTTACTAGTCATGATGGCTATATATCGCCTCCAGTATCAGAATCAGTGTGCTTCTCAATACCAGTTGTTGGGGAGTACAAGTGGCAGGGCGCTATTGCACTTACGTCCTGTTTGTTGGCTTACATAAGCACGTGGATGACCACTGTGTAAGCAGAATGCTTGACTTCATAGGTCTTCAGTCTGCTCCAGCAGGGCTCTTACATTCTTATAAACTCTTTCTAATGTCTGTGCAGGAGAAAGTGAAGGGAGAGGAATCCTTCCAATCACAAGAAGCCAAGGCTGCTTATAACAACCACATGTGGCCACTGCCTCACTGCAGTGCTGGCTAGTTTTGCATTATACATCCAATTAGGTCAGCAGTTCCAAGCTCCTTAAATCTAGATTAAATCTCATTGAAATCTTACTTCTGAGTATGCATGCACTATTTATTTCTCTATTATTGATCAAGAACAGCACTGTGTGCACAAGTCATTTAGCAGCCGGCATGATCTCCAATATTCATAAATTTAAATACTTGTCGAGGTCTCATACAAAGGTGATAATAGGGAATGTGCTGCACTAGGTTAACAACATGTTTGTTGGTCACTGCTCTCCTTTGATTTCTAATATTTGTGCTTCATTTCTCTCCTTCATGCTACATCAGTAATGCTGATGATGCAGCCCAAGACAGTAATTTCTGCAGTGGTTCCAGGCTTGGAATGCCTGATTTGTTCTCGTGGTTGTGGATAATTGTTGTGAGCGTCATTCCCCAGGAGTATGCACCTTAGAGGTTCCTAGCACAAAAATGCTGAGAGTTTTCTTTAAAAACCAGATGTGACTCCTGCCTTTTCCTCCACATTGGAAGTGTTACAGTGTTTGCTTCTTGTCACATATTGCTTATGAAGTTTGTTTTTTGAAGTAGCATGGAAAAGAGCAACAATGCAATTGGAAAGACATAAATGCAATGAATGCTAAGGTGCTGACTGTGTGGGCAGGAGGCCAGGTAAAAATAAACCTTTTTATTGCAATGACTCCATGGCTTGGTTCAGATATAACAATCCCAATTCAACAAAATGACTAGGAATGAGCTCTGTGTGCATATACATCCTCATTCCCTTCCTTTCTCCCTTGGGTTCCTTAATTCAGTAGTTCTGGGGTTTGTTAAATTATAGCACCCCATAAAAGCAGCTTCAGAACATGATTTGATGTTCTGTTTTGAAAGGTATCACTGAAACCACAATTTCCAATTTGTGTGGGTGGGATCCAGTCTTACTTAGAGTTAGACCCATTAAAATCAGTGGTATTGAAGTAAGCCATGACTTGATTTCAATGGGTCTATTCCAAGTATGATGATGTCTGGCTCCAACCCTATGTAATTAAGACATGTGAGAGAAGGCAAGAAAGAATATATGCCCACATGAAGCCTGGCTAGTTCCAGGATTGTTACATTTGAATCAAACCCATCTATTTAAAATTGGTTCAACTTCTAAGTCTTCTTTTCAAGCATTAGGCAGCCATAGTGGGCTGCATTCAGATTTTAGTACACGATAGCCAGGAGCTTTAATATTCATTTAAGAATTTGTTGAACTTAAGTTCCCACATAGGCCACTGGTATCTATGCTGCCTTTTGAAGGAGAGGAAAACATTAAATTGAACGACGCCTAGAAAACTAAATTCAAATTCCATGTATCTTCTAAACTACATTTACAAGACCTATATATAGTCAGGGCCAGAAACATTGGAACAAGGATAACTGTTTTGGCAGTTGGCCTCTGTACACCACCACAATGAAGTTGAAAGGCACCCAGATGGGAGCGAAGTCAGAACTCTCAGCTGTAATTCAAGAGGTTTGACAAAAGTGGGGCACTAACCATTCAGGAAGGACAGCCAGTGGCATACACACACACCCGTCGTTGGTGGCTCATAAGTAATGGAACAAACCAACATCATTTCAAACTTAAGGATCGCCATTAATTGTTGTTGTTGTTGTTGTTGTTCAGTCATTAAGTTGTGTCCGACTCTTCGTGACCCCATGGACCATAGCATGCCAGGCCTTCCTGTCCTGCGCTCTCTCCCGGAGCGTGCTCAAGTTCATATTCATTGCATCCGTGATGCTATCTAGCCATCTCATCCTCTGCCGTCCCCTTCTCCTTTTGCCTTCAGTCTTTCCCAGCATCAGGGTCTTTTCCAGGGAGTTTTCTCTTCGCATTAGGTGGCCAAAATATTGGAGCTTCAGCTTCATTATCTGTCCTTCCAATGAGCACTCAGGGTTGATTTCCTTTAGGATGGACTGATTGGACCTCCTTGAAGTCCAGGGCACTCGTAAGAATCTTCTCCAGCACCACAGTTCGAAAGCATCAATTCTTCGGCGCTCAGCCTTCCTTATAGTCCAGCTCTCACAGCCATACATTACTACTGGGAAAACCATAGCTTTGATTAGACGGACCTTTGTCGGCAAGGTGATGTCTCTGCTTCTTACTATGCTGTCTAGGTTGGCCATAGCTTTCCTCCCAAGGAGCAAGCGTCTTTTAATTTCATGGCTACAGTCACCGTCTGCGGTGATCTTGGAGCCCAAGAAAGTAAAATCTGTCACTGCTTCCATTTCTTCCCCTTCTATATGCCAGGAAGTGATGGGGCCAGATGCCATGATCTTAGTTTTTTTAATGTTGAGTTTCAAAGTTCAAACCAGCTTTTGCACTCTCCTCTTTCACCCTCAACAAGAGGCTCTTGAGATCCTCTTCGCTTTCTGCCATTAGGGTGGTATCGTCTGCATATCGGAGGTTGTTGATAATTCTCCCAGCAATCTTAATTCCGAGCTCTGATTCATCCAACCCGGCATTTCTCATGATGTACTCTGCATATAAGTTAAATAAGCAGGGTGACAATATGCAGCCTTGTCGTACTCCTTTCCCAATTTTGAACCAATCGGTTGTTCCATGTCTGGTTCTTACTGTTGCTTCTTGACCCTCGTACAGGTTTCTCAGGAGACAGGTAAGGTGGTCTGGTACTCCCATCACTTTAAGAATTTGCCACAGTTTGTTGTGATCCACACAATCAAAGGCTTTAGCGTAGTCAATGAAGCAGAAATAGACGTTTTTCTGGAATTCTCTTGCTTTCTCCATGATGCAGCGAATGTTGGTGATTTGATCTCTAGTTCCTCTGCCTCTTCTAAACCCAGCTTGTACTTCCGGGAGTTCTCGGTTCGCATACTGCTGAAGCCTAGCTTGTAGGATTTTGAGCATCACCTTGCTGGCATGTGAAATGAGTGCAATGGTGCGGTAGTTTGAACACTCTTTGGCGTTGCCCTTCTTTGGAATTGGAATGTGAACTGACCTTTTCCAGTCTTGTGGCCACTGTTGAGTGTTCCAGATTTGTTGACATATTGAATGCAGCACTTTAACAGCATCATCTTTTAGGATTTTAAATAGTTCGGCTGGAATACTGTCATCTCCGCTAGCTTTGTTGTTACTAATGCTTCCTAAGGCCCATTTGACTTCACTCTCTAGGATGTCCGGCTCAAGTTCAGTGACCGCACTATCATGGCTATCAGGGACATTCAGATCTTTCCTGTATAGTTCTTCTGTGTATTCTTGCCACCTCTTCTTAATCTCATCTGCTTCTGTTAGGTCCCTGCCTTCTTTGTCCTTTATCATGCCCGTCTTTGCACAAAACGTTCCCTTGAGATCTCTAATTTTCTTGAAGAGATCTCTAGTCTTTCCCATTCTGTTGTTTTCCTCAATTTCTTTGCATTGTTCATTTAAGAAGGCCTTCTTGTCTCTCCTTGCTATTCTCTGGAACTCTGCATTCAGTTGGGTATATCTTCCCCTTTCTCCCTTGCTTTTCGCTTCCCTTCTTTCGTGAGCTACTTGTAAAGCCTCATCAGACAGCCACTTGGCTTTCTTGCATTTCTTTTTCTTTGGGATGGATTTCGTTGCTGCCTCCTGAACAATGTTACGGACCTCCATCCATAGTTCCTCAGGCACTCTGTCTATCAGGTCTAATCCCTGAAATCTATTCCTCACCTCCACTGTATATTCATCAGGGATATGATTTAGGTCATACCTGAAAGGTTTAGTTGTTTTCCCGACGTTCTTCAATTTAAGACGAAATTTTGCAAGAAGCAGCTCATGATCTGAGCCACAGTCAGCTCCAGGTCTTGTTTTTACTGACTGTATGGAGCTTCTCCATCTTTGGCTGCAAAGGACATAATCAATCTGATTTCGATATTGACCATCTGGTGACGTCCATGTGTAGAGTCGCCTCTTGTGCTGTTGGAAAAGAGTGTTTGCTATGATCAGCATGTTCTCTTGGCAAAACTCTATTAGCTTTTGTCCTGCTTCATTTTGTACACCAAGGCCATGCCTGCCTGTTATCCCGGTGATTTCTTGACTTCCTACTTTAGCATTCCAATCCCCTATGATGAAGAGGACATCTTTTTTTGGTGTTAGTTCTAGAAGGTGTTGTAGGTCTTCATAGAACCGATCAACCTCAGCTTCTTCGGCCTCAGTGGTTGGGGCATAGACTTGAATTACTGTGATGTTGAATGGTTTGCCTTGGATTCGTACTGAGATCATTCTATCATTTTTAAGATTGTACCCCAGTACTGCTTTTCCCACCCTTTTGTTGACTATGAGTGCTACTCCATTTCTTCTAAGGGATTCTTGCCCACAATAGTAGATATGATGGTCACCTGAATTAAATTCACCCATGCCTGTCCATTTGAGTTCGCTGATTCCCAAGATGTCGATGTTCAATCTTGCCATCTCATGTTTGACCACCTCCAGCTTACCTTGATTCATTGATCTGACATTCCAGGTTCCTAAACAATATTGTTCTTTACAGCATCGGATTTTCTTTTCACCACCAGACACATCCACAGCTGAGTGTCCTTTTGGGTTTGGCCCAGCCGCTTCACTCTTTCTGGCGCTACTTGGAAATACCCTCTGCTCTTCCCCAGTAGCATATTGGACACCTTCCATCCTGAGGGGCTCATCTTCCGGCGTCATATCTTTTAGCCTTGTGATACGTTCCATGGGGTTTTCTTGGCAAGAATACTGGAGTGGGTTGCCATTTCCTTCTCCAGTGGACCACATTTTGTCAGAACTCTCTGCCATGACCTGTCCGTCTTGGGTGGCCCTGCACGGCATAGCTTATGGCTTCACTGAGTTACGCAAGCCCCTTCGCCACAACAAGGCAGTGATCAGGTGACTGACTTGGCCATTGAAGAACATCCCACTTCTTTGCCTTCAGAAACTCTTGGGTAGCTTTTGCTGTATGTTTTGGGTCATTATCCATCTGCAATATGAAGTGGCGTCCTATCAGTTTGGCAGCATTCGGCTGAATCTGAGCAGAAAGTATAGCCCTATACACTTCAGCATTCATCCTTCTGCTTTTATCAGCAGTCAGGTCATCAATAAACACCAGTGACCTGGTTCCACTGGCAGCCATACATGCCCATGCCCATGCCATAACACTGCCTCCACCATGTTTGACAGATGATGTGGTATGCTTTGGATCATGAGCTGTTCCTTTCC
This sequence comes from Heloderma suspectum, assembly GCF_057233095.1. Lineage (NCBI taxonomy): Eukaryota > Metazoa > Chordata > Lepidosauria > Squamata > Helodermatidae > Heloderma > Heloderma suspectum. The sequence goes on along the minus strand of NC_139460.1, from coordinate 67,085,926 downwards.
TTCTCCATACTTTTCTCTCCCCCTCATTCTGGTACAAGTTAATCTTGTTTTCATCAGTCCAAAGAATCTTATTCCAGAACTGGGCAGGCTTCTTTAGGTGTTTGCTGGCAAAGGCTAATCTGGCCTGTCTGTTCTTGAGCGTTACCAGTGGTTTGTGCCTTGTTGTGAAGCCTCTGTATTTACATTCATAAAGCTGTCTCTTGACTGTAGATGTTGACAGTGACATGCCTGCCTCTTCAAGACCGTTCTTGACCTGGCTAGATGTTATGAAAGGGTTCCTCTTCACTATGAGCAGAATTCTGCAGTCATCCACTTTAGTTGTCTTCTGTGGTCTTCCAGGCCTTTTGCTGTTGCTGAATTTGCCAGTTAATTCCTTCTTTTTCAGGATGTTCCAAACTGTTGTGTTGGCCACTCCCACTGTTTTTGCGATCTCTCTGATGGGTTTATTTTGTTTCCTCAGCCTAATGATGGCCTCCTTCACTCGCATGGACACCTCTTTGGACCTCATGTTGGGAGTTCCAGTGAACAGTTACCAAATGCAAATGTAACACTCAGAACCCCCTCCAGGGCTTTTATCTGCTTGATTGGTCATGGGGTACCCAGGAAACAGGCCACAACTCTGCGGAGCTGCAAGCCGGGGCTGCCCGCAGCTGGACATCCAGCTGCTGGGCTCCACAGGGACGCAAATGGTGGCTGCCGTAGCCGCCGCCATTTGCGTCCATGTCTTAAGCTATGATAGGCTACGTAAATATATATGTAGCCTATCACGGCTAAAGACACGGACGCAAATGGCGGTGGCTACGGCGGCCGCCATTTGCATTCTTTCCTATTGCCGTGATAGGCTACGTATATATTTATGTAGCCTATCACGACAAAAGACAGGGGTGCATATGGTGGCCCATTTGCACCCCTGTCTTTTGCCGTGATAGGCTACATAAATATATATGTAGCCTATCACGGCTAAAGACACGGACGCAAATGGCAGCTACACCATTTGTGTCCCTTCCCTGAGCCGTGATAGGCTACGTAGATACTTACGTAGCCTATCATGGCTTGCCAGGGACGCAAATGGCGGCTGGTGTAGCAGCTGCCATTTGTGGCTGCAGCCCGGCAGCAGCCAGAGCTGCCGGAGCTGCTGCCGCCGGAGCTGCCACTGGAGCCGCCACTGCCGCAGCCAGGTAGGCTCCATTTCGCGGGTCTTTCATGGGGTGGTGGGGCAGGTTGTTCCATTCCGCCACGGATTCCGGGGGGCCGAATTCACTGGAATTCGGCCTCCCTGAGATCCGTGATGGAATTCTCTAACATCCGTAGTGGTGGTGTACAGAGGCCAACTGCCAAAACAGTTATCCTTGTTCCAATATTTCTGGCCCTGACTGTATATGCTCTACATGCACAGTGTCCTCTTATCCACAAAAGCTCGTGCTGTAATGAATTTGCTGGTCTTTAAGGTGCCACATGACTGTGTTGTTTATGCTACCCCTCTGGAAGTTATGCATGTTAACAGTATTATTTAAACACAAATATAAGATGGAACTGTATACCTAGTTCTATGTGACCAAGAGAGCATTGGCACTAATGCATGGCAAACTTCTTCTGAAACTGAGGAAAGTTTGAAAAACAGTTTGTGATATGGCATACAAGGGAAAGGCTTTCTAAACAAACAAAAACAACAACAACCAAGCCCCAAAGCAGCTCTTTTGTTTCACTTTCCATACATTGTGTTTTACAGTGACATGTAATCTGAACAGAAATTGAGTATAGGGTAAAGCATATCTATGAGCTTGCAAGAATTATCAGTTTTAAACATCCTAGTATGCAAATAACATGTTAAAATATATCTGAGGATTGGTTTCAGGACTACTACCCAGAGCAGGTATGGAGAGACTTTTTCCAGACTGTGTAGTAGTAGTACAGCACTTGGTGGCTTTGTTAATTAGCTAGCATAAGCACATGTCCCTGGATTATCGTTTAAAAACAGATCACAACAGATATTGGAAGGCCCTCTGTAAAGCTTAAAAAACACCAGGAAGGAAAAGTTCCCAAAGCACAACTGAGTATGCTCTATGATAATTGTTTATTCATTGTGCAAATCTCTAAAATGCTCTGCTCTACACATTTTGAGATGAAGTCTCTTCTTCTTCGACAGCAATTAATCTCTTGGGCCCGATCTACACTTACGTTGTTTTTTTTTGCTTCCAATAAGGTTTTACTGCTCGTCTTTCACACTGCGCAGGACCTGCCTCGAATTGGGACCGGAATTTCCCACTTCTCTGCTCTTGCTTTCAATACCCTGATATCCCAGTATTTCCAATTCATGTGCTCTGCTCTTCCGTGTTCATTACCTTACAAGGTCGTAGTCCCCTCCCACACCTGTCCATATATGGTGGTGTTTGTATTTCCCTCCTGTCCAGTCACAGCTCTAGATGCCCCCCCCCCCGGCCGTCTGGTCTTCTGGCTACTGATAGCATAGGTTCATTAGCAGCGGAAGTTTTATCACCAACCAGCAGAGAGTTAGAGGTGCTGGCTCTTGTCTGATCTGGGAGGCTAAGCTGGGTCAGCCCTGATGGGAGACCTCAAGGGAATCAGGCTTCCTGCACTAAGCAGGGGTTTGTTCTCTCCCTTTTTAAAAAACAAAATTAAGGATCACAACTGAGTGCTTGTATACACACACCCTTTTCACCCATTCCAGCTTAACTGGTGCTGTAATGTTTTCCCATGGCCCCAATCCTGGGCACTCACTTACTCAGGAGTAAGCCACATTGAACTCAATGGAACTTACTACTGAGTAGACATAAGATCACCCTGTAGGTGATTTTTTTTTTTTTTTAAGTAAGGCATTAACTTCGATTTTTCATATCTTCAAATCTTCGAAGAATAGCCTTTCTCCAGCCTGATTTCCCTGCACACAAGCAAAAATTTCTTGACTGGGCAGTCTTCGAAGACGCAAGCAGCCCCCCCCCCCCGACCTGAGCATCTCCTGCCTCTGCATTTCTCAATCGGAGGGAGCAGAGGGTAAAATGCCTCCCTGCAATGAAGGGACACACCTCTGATCCCCCACCCCACCAAGCTGAGAAGCAATGTCTTCCTTTGCTCCTCCGAAGCAATGTCCTCTTTTGTTCCAGAGCACCCTATGGGGCTCAATGGGGCTTACTCGAGGCTTGCAGACCTAGTGACATTCCCCGAGACACCTATCCCCTCCATCTTGCCACTATTGCCACTGCCCTTCACTTGCCACTCCCTCTTGACCCAATCAGCACTATGGGTTGTATCCAGTGTTAATCGTACTTAGAATAAACCATTGAAATGACTGTAATTTAGGTTAGAATAACATTGGATACAACCTCATGTCTCAAAAGTGAGGGGAAATGTTCTTGTTCTTCTCCTTGCTTCTCTCCTTGCTCGCTTAGTAAGATGATCAAGTAAACAGTAGTAACAGCAAGGGGGAGGAGCAACAGGACCAGGAGGCTCCAGGCAGTGGGCTATCTACAGAGGAACAGAAGGAATGCCAGCCCCAGATGCCACCCTGATGCCAGGTTGAGGGGGGGGGGTATATATATTTTTTTTATTCTCCCACATGCAGAAGTTCCTGCATATTGAAAATTAGCACATCAGAGAGAAAGATTATAGCTAGGGATGTCAGAGAACTCTGTGACAGATTGAGTTCAGATTTCTATGAATCTGACCTCTGGATTCTGCAGCAGACTGGCTTTTTCTGAGTCACGCAGATTCCGTGAACTTGTGGACCTGTTTTTCACGGGGGGGGGGGGATTGTGCTAATTCACAAGTAGAATGAAATTCTTGTAAAAAAAAAAAATCCAATTCCATCAGTGAGCGGACAACAGGATGAAAAACGCCTGACAATCCATGAAACACAGATGGAATGGATTTAACAAAATCTGTACACCCCTAGTTATAAACCTAGCCCAGTCTCTAAAGTATTCATATTTATGAATAAACACGTGAAACTGACATTTGAAAATATGAAGCTTATTTGAAGGTGATCAGAATGATACACTAATGAGTCCTGCCCTTGGAGGTTTCGTTTTGATCACAATCAAGCCATTGTTATTGGCATCATTCTCTTGGGAGAAAACAAGGCTGAATATGCAGCTTGAATTTTAATCTCCTCATCCAAAGTGGAATGTTTACACAAAATTAAACAATGTACAATGCATGCACATTTCTGCAATTATGCAGACAATATGTTTTGAGAGGCTGTGGGGGGAGGGGGGAGGAGAGTGCTGTGTATCACTTGTACAGCTGTGACTCACAAATCAATTTAGGTTAATCCAAGAACTTGAGTAATCTAGCTTCATTAACTTCAGTCAGGCTAAAGATAATTTAAATTAACATACAGCACTACAAATGACTTGTTGATTTGACAGTATCATTCATATACCATTTGAATTTTTACACATACGTGTTTTTTAAGTCACTTGCTGGTAATATTATATTTGGAAATATTTCTGAAATTTGGTGGATGACAGAATGGCATTTTCACTCTGTTGAGTGTGTGTGTATGTATATGTGTATGTGTATATATGTATATATATATATGTGTGTGTGTGTGTGTGTGTGTGTATATATATATATATATATATATATATAATGATTTCCTGCCTTAAAGACCTAGTAATGTGAAATACCTGATATCAAAGTATATCACATTTCTGTAGTGAACACTGAAATTGGTATGAGTTTCCTCCTGAATTTTTTGTTACGTGTTGTTTTTTCTAACCTGGTCCAAGAAATTGTGTATTTCAGAACTGTATAACACTTGCATGCAGATTGCATGTGTATTGATTATTTGCTGTATATATTTATTTGCAATTTTGCAGTGCAGTATGGAATTTGTAATGTTTGGAACATGGGATTTGTAGTCTGAAACATTGTTGTGCATGCATATTTTGATATCACACAGCAGTATGGGATTTTTAAGGTAGACAAGCAGGACCTGCAGCAAAATGCTGCAGTGTGGAGTACTCCTGTTCACGTTTTCATCCACCCACCCATATCTTCTTCCAGAATATCACATTCTGTCTCCCTACCTGGTTTTCCAAGCAGGCACTCCATAATTATGTGGCCACTGAACATGCTCAATCTTCATTGCGCTGTTTGGAGGCAGAATCCAACAGGTGCTTATGCCCCTGCCGATTCTCTTCTGCCCCACCAATTGCATTGCGCAAGCAGCCCCTGCCGCTTGTTCAACAGCAATTCAGCACTTCTGGGGCGACCTGAAATGAGCAGAAATGCTTGTTTCTGGAAGGAGGCATGTTGGCGGAGCTTGCATAAGGAGCTCCACCATGCCTCGTCCATAAATGAGCATTTCTGCAAGCACTAAATTTCCTTTGCATAAGCAAGCAGTGGGTCCCACTTGTGCAATGCAATCAGCGGGACCCACCATTTACAGAAGGGAATCATCAGGGCAGAAAAGAATTGGCAGGGACATAAGCACCCCATTGGATTCTACCCTTAGTGTTTTTTATTTTGTTTTGTTGCCCCCTTAGATGTTTTTCCTCTTTTTTTGTGTTTCTGGACACTATGTGGTTCCAATGATATGCTGATATCTCCCCCTTGTTTCTGAGTGGGCTCATGTTTCGAAAGGTAGCAGTATTTTTTAAATTAATATTTTGAACTAAACTCAGTTTCTGGGTATTTTGAATTTTATTGGCAGTAACCTATCTAAGAAAAAAGAATAGTTCCACAGACATTAAGCACTAACCATATTTCAGTTGCCCTCTGTGCTTTTCAGTGTATACTTCCTATATTCCTTTAGATTTTGTGCTGCCTCACCTTAAAGCCTGTTCTTCCCTTCTCCCTATGGCTATTTCTCTGCTGCCATGGTTGTTTCTCTATGGCTGATGCTAGACAAGAAGAAACCAATGTAATAGCAGTGACTAAGGATAAGAAGTAACAGTAGCAGTGTCGTGGAGGGGCTGTGGCAGAATGGAGACACCAGCAGGAAAAATCGGGTAGGATAGCTAGAGCAAATGCATTACTGCAGTCATCTGTTGACTCCAAGTTAATTGAACTTGCTCAAACCATTAGGGAAATGGGCAGTTGCATGGCTTCTTTGGTATGAAATTATATTTCTCAGGAGTCACCCTTACTTTGCCCATGTGGTGTGTGCATGTGTGCCTAAAATGTAGAGAAATCTGTCAGATACAGACGGGACAGACCGGAGGAACGAGCACCACACAGTAAATAAACCACAGCATGTAACCTAGAAGTATTTATAGTCAGGTAAGGTGAAGTGGAACCAATGGGTTAGTGTCATCTGGCACACTTGAGAAAAATCCTGTTCCACCTTTCTCCACATTGCTAACAAGAAGGGGCACCAGTGGACTGCTGAGAAGGCTCCTTATCTGGATTGTAATTTATCTTGACAGATTAAGACACATGTCCACTTCACTAGGGAAGAGTGAACCCTATTGCTTCTAATTTTCTTTGAGTGCCACTCATGCAACACGGTTTTCTTGTCCTGCTCACCCACTGAAGCCCTCTGGAATGCAGTGGATCCTCTTGATGGTCAGGAGCCCCTCCAGAATACTGTAGAATGGGGTGTGGGGACTGCAGCAAGTGGGAAGTGGCAGAATTTGGTGGGCATTTTGCACAAGTGGAAATGCCTTTTGGCAGCAGCTATGGCTTTTGTAGAAATGAATGGCTATTAAAAATAGCTACCTTCCACCTATGGCAGAAGCTAAAGCATGGCTCTCAGTCTCAGAGTGATGTTGGGGTGGTGCCGAAGTCTGCACCATACCTGTGGTGTCTGCACAGGCCTTATGTGATGTGTGTTTGTGTGCTCATTGCATTTTTGTGTGCAGAGAGCAAAGACATAAGTAGCATCTCTCCTTTATTTATTATGCACTTCTTTAATTTATAACCTGGCTTTCCCCTAAGAAGTTCATGGCGGCATACATGGTCCTCACACTTTTTCCTAAAAGATGTATTAGACTGAGAGTTGGTTACTGGTCAAAAGTTATCCAAAGAGATTCAGAATGGCATGGGGATTTGATCCCCGGTCTCCCCAGCCCTAGTTGGGATCTGTTAACTATGAATCCCCCAAACTAGTATCTCCTTCATACCTGTGCCAAGGTTTTGTGCTTGTTTTCTGATGTTTTGTGTCACAAATCCCAAGTTTTTGCCACTACCAAGAGCAGAAAAATGACATACCCCTAGGTGGGGCCTGGTGAATGCTAAAAAAATAAAATAAAAATCCACATTCTCATATCTCCTGTAAACATATGCCAAGGTTTTGTGAATCAGACATTTGATTTATCAGTACAACATGTGTGTTGCAGCAAAGAAAACTGGCACAACACTTTGGAGGAGATACTAGTTTTGGGGGGATTGTAGTTAACAGAGCCTCTTAGTTGGACATTTTGCTATTTTATAATGAAAAGTTGCCTATGCCTGATGTAACTAGTGTTTTCAAATTATAGTAACACTTATATCTTCCTTTTTGATCCATATAAAATTTTAAGAGCACAATCTTATGCATCCCTATGGATGTATGTCCCACTGAGTTCAGTTGATAAATGTGTGTAGGATTTGCCAAATATGTATAGGAATTACAAATCCTACACACATTTATCTGGTAAATGTGTGTAGGGTTGCAGCCACAATGTGTTTTGAAATATGGGACACCTTATCCAGATTCATGATCTAGTAAGCATGTCTTGAAACAAGTGCAAACATTTCTTCTTTAGAATATATCACTGTAGTTGTTGTTTTTAAGTCATTTTCTGAAATGCAAGATACTTAGAATGATACATATACCTTGGAAAACTCAGTTTTGAAGCAGAATAATATGGCTGATGGGAAATATTAAAACTAGAATTTCTTGAAATGTGGCACATAAGAAATAAAAGCGACTATAGAGGCAGTGCCAACTTTAGTATTTTTGTTTCTGAAGTCTTTGAAGTCTGACTTTGCAGAACAGATTGTGAATCTCTGGCCCATTACACACCTGCTGAGATTTTGGTGTTTTATTTCTCTTGGGTGAAGAATTGGAATCTCAAACCATGTTAATCACTGTCAGTATCAGTTGTACAAAATGCCAAAAATACAGCAAACTGCTGTATTTATATTATATTTATATAATAAATATGACAATATGGTTTAAAGTGTTTGTTAGGGTAGTGATTTCTTGTAATTTATTGCATATAGTATTTGAGGGGAGTTATTAACTTTTTTAGAACAGCACATTATAAATAACAAAGTAATAATTTTAATTATGTAATGAATACCGATTTACTAGTAGCAATAAAGAAAAAGGCAATGGTTGCGCAACTGAAATGAAATCTCACCACAGTGCATTGACTGTAAAGGGGCTTTAGAGATGAGTACTGGGAATATTCCTCTTGGTTTCTGTTTCTGCATGCTGGCTTAGTTTACATCCCCAAATAGTCTATTTTTCTCCTTGCCTCAAAGCTGGAAACAGGGATATACTGCCAGTCCTCCTAGCACTGACGCTGCCAGACCTCATTATTAGCTCACCTTAATGTAGCACTGAGGAAGTTAGACCCTGCCATTTGCTGAACACAGATTTACTGAGTCCAAGTTCCTTTAATGCAGGAAAAGGAAAGGAAAAGTTCCTCCTATGCAAGCAACGGGTCATTACTGACTCCTAGAGGGATGCCGCTTATGCTGGCGTTTTCATGACAGACTATAGCGGGGTGGTTTGCTATTGCCTTCCCCAGTCGTGACTACCTTTCCCCCAGCAAGCTGGGTACTCATTTTACTGACCTCGGAAGGATGGAAGGCTGAGTCGACCTAAGCCAGCTACCCGAGAACCGGCTTCCACTGGGATTTAGGGATGGCGGAGAATTTCTCCCCGAAACTTTGGGGGGCCGAGCGCCAACGTGTTTGGCCCCCCGAACAAGTTTTGGGGAGAAATTCTCCGCACCCCCCCTGCCCCCCGCACCCCCCCCCCGGGACAGGACTTACCTTTGCCGAATGTCCCTCCCGGCGGCGGGTCCGGCCGGCGGTTTGGCGGGTGTTCGTGCGGGGCGGGAGCGGCAGCTGGTCTTTCGACCGGCTGCTGCCCCCGCCATTCCAATAAAAGAAAAAAAACAAAAAACGCCCCCATGATAGGCTACGTGACGATTAACGTAGCCTATCACGGCTAGATTTGCAAAGTCAGCCGTGATAGGCTACGTAAATCGTCACGTAGCCTATCACGGGTGACTTTAAAAAAAAAAAAGCGCGTACGGATAATGGCAGCCCCCATAGGGAGCCGCCATTCGCGTTCCTTATTTGGTTGCTGTAGTCTACGTAAATCTTTACGTAAATATGGCTTTTTTTTTTAAGTCACCCGTGATAGGCTATGTGACGATTAACGTAGCCTATCATGGCTGACTTTGCAGATCTAGCCGTGATAGGCTACGTTAATCGTCACGTAGCCTATCACGGGGGTGTTTTGTTTTGTTTTTTAAACTTTGGAGTTCGCGGCCGGCGAGGCGGGAAGCCTCCTCCCCGGCCTAAATTTCGGCTGGGTGAGGCGGGAAGCCTCCCCCCCGGCCTGAATTTCGGCCGGGCGAGGCGGGAAGCCTCCCCCCCCTGGCCTGAACTTCATGGGGGGAGCAGCGAAGCGCCTCCCCCCCACCGCGAACAAGCTTCGACGACAGGTAAGTGACTTTCGTCCACCCCTACTGGGATTGAACTCAGGTCGTGGGGAGAGTTTGGGTTGCAATACTGCCACCTACCACTCTGCGCCACACGAGGCTCTATAAGCAGACCTGCTGTAAAAGTACTTGTCCCGCACACTATTTAGGAAGTTAAAAAATGTGACATCTACCTGACAACTAGCATATCGAAATGAATATTTTAATGCATAAGGAGGGAAAGAGTGCTTATTTTTTTAAAAGCTTACCTATTAATTTCTAAGAATACATAATCAAAATTAGAAGGTGAAAGACGCAGACAAGAACCAAGAAAACAATGAAGAAGCAGGGTAAGTTACATACATTTGTATAGATCTGGCTTGCATCCATGGAAACCTTGAGATAGATTCCTGAAGACTTGGGACTATGAAGTAGTTAGGCTGTTTCCTCTAAAAGAAATGACTCTTCTCATAAATATAAACCTTCACAAGGTAGACTCATGGGTTCATAAAAGGAAATCAAATAATAAAGATAATGGTGGAATAATGGCTTGGGAGTGGGATAGAAAAAGACCTCAGTTCAAACCAATGGTATCTGTTTAATAAAAAGAACGCTTTTGTTTGAACGTAAGAAAGAGGAGCACTAAACAGATGATATGATGCAGGGCAGGCTGTGCCACCAGATCACAAAACCCTCAACAGGAGAGGATATACCCTATGTGCAGGTGTACTCAGTGGCAAACTCAATTTAAACAATGTGCTGTTATGCCAAATAAATGTGAAATTGAGTAATTCCTGACCTCAACAGTTGTATTTGAAAGCCTTAATACTGTAACATAAAATAATTAAACTGACATTTCTTGACAATGAGGTTAGTAGCATTCTGAAGCCAGATCCCACCTAAATCTTGTTTGGTGGGAAGAATTAAAAGAAATGTATACTTTTAAACAATGGGTTTATTCTACCCAGTGAATCTTAAATGTTAATAGGTGTATGACTATAGAGACCGCACTTCTGATACCCTTGTCAAGGTGAAAAACAAGAGTTAAGACTATTATGATGGCAGCTGATGCCAGAAATGAAAGAGTTTGTGTTTCATTGCATTTTGATTTCTATATTTTCATATATAAATGCCATTGAATATTATATGTGCACTAAAAATAAAACCCAACACCACAAGCACCACTGTTATCTCCTGTTGTATAACCTTGTTTTGTATGAGGCCAAACTGTAACTGGCTACTTAATCAATATAGAGTCTGACAGAAATTATAACTCTGGTTGCCATAGTTCCCCTTTTCTCACAGAGCTGCTTTTCTAACTATTCTCATCTGTAGCCTTCCACAAATATGTAATGATTATAACTATTTAATAAAATAAAATCTGGGCAATTTAACAATGGGCCATATTCAATACTGCACGTCATGCCCATTCTGTTGTACCAGTGGGACCCACCGCTAACACAATGAGGAGTAAAGAAACCCTGGAAACCACTGGAATGCTCATTTCTGGATCAAGACAGATCAGTGGAACTTCCTTCTGCAAGGTCTTCTGACCTTCCCCATTCCGGAAACAAGCATTTCCATTCATTTCCAGTTGCTTTGAGAACCACCGCCTTCCCACTGTGCTAGAGGGGAGGTGGCATGAGGGGGGTCCTGCTCACATCTGGGTAGCATGGATACTTGCCCTGCATTGAGCAGGGGGTTGGACTCAATGGTCTTGTAGGCCCCTTCCAACCCTACTATTCTGTGATTCTATGATTAGCCAATATGAGTATTAAAAGTCATTTGGGTTATTAGTTTTCATACTGACATAAGAAAAGCAATGGATTAAAAAAAAAACACTTGTGTCCACTCACAGTTTACCAAGATATTAAGTTACACTAGCCAAAATACCTGGAATAATTAGCTAGGCAAGCTCTTCAGTTGTTTGCATTATTGTAAAGTTGGCAGTGTCCTGACAAGTTTATAATCTCAGCTTTTTAGGAAATAAATTTGTTCTGTAAATGCAAAAAAAGCTTATCCTAAGCTACTCTTAGTAATGAGCAAGGTATTTGTTTAAGGAAGAAAGCATCTTGCAGTTTCAGATCTACATGTTTATATGACCTTCCTTTGTTAATAAATGTTAATATTTATTGTTTTTCTTGTTGAGATTTTGTTTGATGTTCTATGACAAACAAGGATATGATTAGTGCAGCTGTAAAGTTCTCCTGGTGACTGCCTGTGTTCCCTAGATAGCAGCATTAGTGTCTGCAAAAGCAGTTAATGCTGTTTATCATTAGCGACAGAGGCGGGAAAGGACCTTTATGTAATTTTTATCTTTCACCTTGCCAGCAGAAGTTGATGAGCTTTGTGGTTTAAATTCATGGCTGATATTCTAATATTTAGATTTGTTACACATAGACAAGTACTCAGGTAAACTAATCTAGTTGATTGAAATTAATTAAACTATTATTGTATGGTGGAAAAAACAACAGAGCCATTTTATTTTTATCAGCAGATTTTGCATCTGTATTTCTGTAGTGAAATTTTGCATTGTAGACTAAAGTTTTATACTGAATGTTTTGTACCAATGGAATCCATGCATGAAAACGAGCAGGAAGAATTCTAATTGTGTCATCAGCTGCAGCTGAGACCATCAGTTGCATTTAGAAATGTGGATGGGAGTAAACAAAGGCTGACTAGATTGTCTGCTAGCAGCGGCTGTACTATAAGTTGCTTTAGCCACTGCAAGGGAATAAGTGTCGGTTGTGTACATGGCAGAGATATGGCAGCGTAACCATGGGGAGTGAGAAATAACAGATCAGCTGCTTAGTGGCTTCTTTTGAGAAGGCTCAGTGTCTCCTTCCTGCCTGTGAAATTCCACTGCTATTTTAGCTTGTTCTTAACTTTTGAAAGATGCTTAGAAATTCTGGGATTTTTAAACAGAACATTCATAAAGACTCTGCACTATATTCAAATAATACTTGATTATTTTTTTAAAAATAATGCTTACTTCTAAGTATCTGAAGCAGACTATTCTGAAATATTCATGTGACTGTTGGATTTATAATTTATGAAATATGCTGTGAAGGCTTAGGATGGGTAGAAAGGGGAATATCAGCAAAACAGAATCAAACAGACCAGGCCCAAAGTCAGGCATCTGTTCCAAAAAGTGCTTAGGCTTTGACATTACCATATAACATGTCTTCAGAAGCTAGATATGCCCATTTTTCCTTCTCAGTAGCTGCAGTCCACATATTCTGAAGTGGTTCTGTTGCTTTTAGCAGAACCATAGTACAATAGATGTTAGAACATTATTTTTTACAGGTTATTAATCATTCACATATTTAAGTTTACTTAGGGGTCAGCCAGAATGTGTTTATGTATCTAGCACTATTTCTAGTAGAAATATGGAATATAAATTTCATAAATATATTCATAGCACAATCATAGCAGTGGAAAAATTGCAGATATCTATAGTCATGTTGTGAGTTAATTTGTTTTCTTCATATTCATTGGTGTATATCTCTTCTCACTTTCAACCTACTAGGTGTGTGTGTATGTGTGTGTGTGTGTGTGTGTGTGTGTGTTGTGGTTATCTCTAGTGCTTGACTTCTCTGCCCCACTACCAATGATGTATTTGTCTTATTCTGTGGTTAGAACATATTTTTTGTCCTACATACTTGGTTGTGTTATTGCATGTCCTCAATCAAATGTGCACCTATCCACAAGTGTACATGTGTAATCTATTGATACATGAAATCTTAGATTTTGGACATACACAATAGAGGTGCACCATGGGGAGATGACATTTTACATTTATACCTAGGGGAAATTATAAACTGAATACAGGCTAAGACTTAAATCAAAATAATATGTGTTTTGTTACAGAATATAAGAGAGAGATGACTTTCTGTAGTGGAAACGCCAAAGACGACTGTATATGAGGAGTCATTGATGCATCAGTTTTCCTGCCCATGTCTATAGTGCCTGTTTGTTGAGCTGATGGGAGGTAGTTATGCTAGCTCCCAGAGAATCACTTGTTGTTGCTGTATTCAGGGCATAGATTAAAAAAAATTGGCAGAATATCAAGGCCAGCCGAGAGCATAGATGGGAACTACAGTCTCTGTGTTGGGTTGCCTGCCTGCTAACTGTTGAGGCTGGTTGTTTTCCAGTCTAATAGAATGTAGAATGCATGAAGTCATGAGACCACGTCCAGAGTAGGACAAGGGGATAGTATAGGATTAGGGTTAGGGGATAGTATAGGATTCCCTGGGACCCTCCTAGATGAGAACCTCTCTGTGGGCTGACGGGTTCTATGGGCCAGGCCTTTGGAGCCATTCATCACCGCTTTTATCTGTTTTGCTGATCGGATAAGAGCACTGGTGACTGAAGGAACAGATGCTTTATGCCTTGAATGTATTGTCTTGTTTTATTAGCCTTTTTAAAGCTAAATAAACTTCTTTCCTCTACTAGGAAGTTTGGTCAGCTGAGAAAATCACTACTTGAAACTCATCTTTTTTTAAACCAGACATACCTTCAGATTTTTTTCATAAGCTTCTATTTCAGAGTTATGTCTTAAGAAAAGTTTGCATCAGGCTGGTAATGCCTTTGAAAGATAAGGTAAAAGGGTGTTCATGTAATTCATATGCTAGTGATATGCATTCATTATAATATGCAGCAAAATAGAGAACAACTTAGAAAATAATATGTTATAGGAGATGCAATTATAAATTAATAAATGTATCAATTATAGATTTCCTAGCAGTGCAGAAACCAAATTAAAGGTATGAGTATGCTCTGAAAATGGTGATTCAAGATGCATAATAAACAATAATTACATTAAAATGCAAGTCGGTTTTTATCTAATAGAAGGCAGAAAGGAAAATATTCAAATATGAAGACTTGTTTTATGGAACTGAGAGTTGTTAAGATAGCTGGTATACATGAAAATGCATGCATCTGTAACATCTATACTGTAAGATGACAGTTGGGACAGATGACAGAATATTGGGAAATATGTGAGATTAGAACTGCTTGAAACATATGGCTACATCATTTCCCAGCAGAAGAAAGTTTCTTCTCTCTCTTACTAAAACCACAGAAACATAGGAAGTCTTCAGTTTAAAACACCCCCCACCTTGTTATTAAAAAGAAACAATGAAAATATATTACAACAATCTGTGATGTTTGAGGAGTATCTGTCTGCTATACATACTACCTATGCCAACCCACATTGTTTCTTCTCATTTATGTTTGGACATGGCAACCTTTATATATGTGCATCAGCTACAGCTGATCCATAATAGTCTTTTGAGGGTTTTTTTTAATTCTTTAAAAGTAGTGTGTGTGTGTGTGTGTGTGTGTGTGTAGGAACACAGGTACATATGCATATGGATATGCTTATGCGCATATGCACATGGTTTCAGTTGTTCCACCAACATTTTTCCCTGGTTATGTTTGTATGCTTTTATCTATTTTTGTCTATTAAATTTTTTTTGTCCAGTTTCTGGACACTAGAAGAAAGTGTGCAAAAGCTCCCAAAGTAGGCTTTTTTCATGACCTAGGGAATTGTGCTAGCCCAAACTGAAAAATTCAGAGAAGTTCCCAAGCATTAGTGTTCATCCAAGCTCTGGGAAGCTTACCAACCTGACTAAGCTAAAGCTTAGGTGCATTTACATTATATATTCTCAGTCAGACATCCTGTCAGCCTGTGGCTCATAATGGCCCCAGTCTATGGTCACATGTGCTGAGGGAGTGCCTTACAACAAGGATGGGGAACCTGAGGCATAGGTCCAGACCCAGCCCTCCTAGGGTCCCCATCTGGCCCTCTGGGGTTCTCCAGAAAGCCACATACCCCTCTGCTGGCCTCATTTTTTTTGTTTTGGGGGGGGGGGTTTTCCCAGCTTTTGTGCAATTTTTTCCCCATTCTGAAAGGTTGAAATGCCTCTCCTAAGGCTTACTTACTCACAGTAAGATCCTTAAGCTACAATATGCTGGGGATTCTTGCATTTTTTGCCCCTGCCCCCTTTGCCTTCAGCCATGCCCATCACTGGAATGTGGCCCCTGAGAACTTCTCCAAAATTGAATTTGGCCCTCATCTGAAAGAGGTTCCCCACCCCTGGTTTACAGAGTGGATGTAAAGAGTCACTTCATGTTTGTCTGGGGGCACACATATGCAATACACACTGAATCTGTTTTCTGTGTTTGGGGGAATAAACTCCTAGGAACCAATGTATTTGTGGGATTAGAAGCATCTTAATCTGGTGCTAGGAGAACCCCTTCCATCTTCATCCCTGGATCTGTTCTACTGAAGGACAGGTTGCTGTCAATCTAGCAGAGCTGGCTTATCCTTATAACAACCCTGTGAGAAAAGTTAGGCTGAGCAACACTGACTTTCCTGAGGACACCCAGTTTCATTAATTTACTGAGATCAATGATACCAAACTGCAGTTAAATGCCAATGTCACATTTCCAGAGTCTGAGCCTAGCAGTTGCAGGTTCAAGGGTCCAAGACCCTTGAATCTGCTATACATACTACCTATGCCAACCCACATTGTTTCTTCTCATTTGAGAAGAATGAGGTGGTCAGTACAAAGGTACTGACCTTGGAACTGAAAGGTTCCAAGGTGGTCAGTACAAACAGGGATCAGGGAAAAGGTAAGGTCTCAACAGTCCACGTCAAGGGAAAACAGGTCCCAATACAATACAACAGGCAAGGGGTAGGCAGAAGGAGGCTCAGAGTCCAGTCCTGTCCAGGTAACAGGCAACACAGTCCCAAGGCAACACAGCAGACAAGGAACAGGCAGAAGGATAGTCAGAGTTCAGTCCAGAAGTACTCACACCAGGAATCAGTCAAGGCAGCAGCCTAGAAATAAGCTAGATTCAGGAAGATCTGATCAACATTGTTTCCAACAACTCTCTCACCCTTACACTGCTGCTTTTATGCAGAGGCTGGCAGAGCTGCATTCAAGCCTCAGCTGAGGGAGGTGGTGGGCTCTCCCACACTGGAGGCATTCAAGAGAAGCTGGACAGCCATCTGTCAGGGATGCTCTGACTTGGATTCCTGCATTGAGCAGAGGGTTGGACTCAATGGTCTTGTAGGCCCCTTCCAACCCTACTATTCTATGATTCTGTGTTTCTATTAGTGACTGCAGCTGAAAAAGTTCTCCTTGTGAGCAAGCCCCCTATATGTCAGTAAATTTTTTCTCACAAGGAGGCTTCTGGCTCAGTCTAGCACTCCTTCTGAGTTCTTGTCTTTTCAGGTGACATCTCTCCGAAGGGCTTGAGGGTTTCCCTGTCCTCCACAGGTGATAACCTCATGGTGGCCCGGGCTCCTGTTGGTCTTTTGGCAGATCCTGGGCATTGCAGATGGTGGGTGGTTCCTAGTCCTCCAGCTCTTCCTCTGAGAAGGAATCTTCCAGCGGGGGCATGACAACTAATCCAAACCATTCCAAGGGGATTTATGCATGCCTAACTTTTGCTAGATCATGCCCTACATGCTTGATCCATGAACCCATTAAAGCAGAGACATTTCTGTAATCCAGTTTAATCCTATTAAGTAAATGTCAATTAGATACCTGTACAGATATCCTGCCAGAGTTCCTGGATGCAAGTTATTCAAAACAAAAATGTATACCATAAAAAATTATAATAATGAAGGTGAAAAAGAAAAAAAAAACAATTAGGCTTTATATAACCTTTAATGATGTAGAGGTCAGTTTTCATTAGGGAAAAACATATTTAACATCCACATTTGCTGCCATGAATACAGACTATGACAGTTCAGTGATGTGCATGACAAGTAAATAATCCAGAGATCAGATCACAGGAAGATTCTCATCCACTGCTCTCTGCACACACACACAATAGATGATCAGCACTGTTAGCTTTTAGAAGAAAGATAAAAGAAGTCTTGATTCTTCCCTCATCATGTGACTATAGAGGGCAAAAGTGATTATTTGTCCTGTAGTATGCATGTCATACAGGAATGTTGCTTCAAATGCATGCCAGATATTAAGGCTGTGGTAAAAATGGCTAGATAAAACAGATGTTCTTATCTACTAGACAAACAACAGAAAGAAAAACAGCACTTTAAAATGTCAAATCAGCTCATAATATTTATGCCTTTCTGAAGAAAATTCGGTATGTTCTGTAGACAGTTTTTGCAACTAAAAACTTTGAATACTTTTAAATATTTCAGCATCTTTTGGAACTAACTTCAGCTTTACTTTTTCCTTGCTTAAAGCTTTGAGCTCCTGTGAAAATCATAAGAAAGCAACTGCAATTATTTAGCATTTATTTTACATGCTTAATGTATACATCCATTTATATATCATGCAAGATAGTATTCAATGTGCTGTGTATTTGTGGGCCACACTACAATACCTTTTCTCAATAATATACTGACGTGCCTAATGTAAAAACATATCTATCAGCGTGTTATTAAATGTATGAAATGGAAAGACAGGCTGAGGCAATGAAATAAAATGTCAGAACAAATTGTGACTTTACAGTTTGAGCTTGGTAGCTCACCAGAGGTCCTCCTCAGGACCAATTCATCTTAAAATGTGCACTGGCTTTGAAGTAATAGCACAGGACGCCTGTGCCTGTACCAGTAGCTCTGATCAAAAACGGTAAATCTTTTTGTCACTGTGTATTGTGTGAAGCAATCAATCTCAATCCCTTAGGACATGAACTTTGTGGGGAGGGTGGAATTGTTTTCCCCCTTAGCAAAAGAGTAGCGCATCGAATTCAAACTGATGTTTTGTCTGGGTGAAGGAAAGAATTTGGCATGTAAAATATATCCATTTTGAAAAATGGACTGAATAATATAATGATTTGCTAGGAGGAATATTTTCAGCATCATTAATATTTCAGAAGAGCTGTATCTGGTCTAAAGATAGAGACTGACAATATAGTGGAAAACTTACTGGATACAATGTGATTTATCTCTTTAGACATTCTAGATATTCTTTATTGATTTAGTAATTTTATTCCTACCTTAATATCTTTATGATGCTTTCCCCACCCATTTCACACCATTGTTTTAATGTATTATTGACTCTAAAAGGCATCTTGAAAGAATCATAATCCTCTTAGTGATTATTAATGTCACTTTATGCAGGTCATAGCTAACATAAGTAAAAGGTGTGAATGAGTTCCTCCTAACTGTGCTTCATTCATCAGTATTCTTCAGAAAGTCACCTAAGCTGCAGTCCTATAAACACGTACCTCTAAGAGCTTTATACTGAATAAAGCAACCTTGGCCAAAAAAAAAAAAAGTTAAATAAAATTTGGTATTACTACATTTTTAATCCTTCGAGGTAATAAACCATAAACAGGATTGTGACAAATGGTTTTAATTTATCCCTGACATCATTTTGCAATATATTTATCTCCCAATCCATCGGTATATGTGCATATGCTTGCCTGTTCCCCGATGGATGCATCTAATGCTGATGAGAATGCATATTCCTATCTTGGGTAACTAGTGCACATCACGATGCTCATCTTGGGCCAATGAAGTGTGCAGCATTGTATTTATCTTTTCCCCTCAAACTTGATGGATGTATCCAAAGCTGATATGTTCAGCTACAACTTTTTATGTACACCAACATCTTTTAGGGCACAAAATAAATATGCCATAACTCTTTAGGGCAGGGGTGGGCAACTTGGACCCTCCAGATATTTTGGCCTACAACTGCTATCAGTCCTAGCCAGCATAGCCAATGGTGATGGATGCTTGAGGCACTTTTATTTAAGGCACAATCCTATACAGACTTCCCTGGGAGTAAGTGCCATTTAATTAATAGCACTTACTTCTAAGCAGACATATATAGGATTGTTAGATATCTTAGTTTTATCTTCCCTCTTAGTACCCTTTTTATGTTACTACCCAATCACAAGTTGTCTAATTACCGTTTTCCTGAATTATTAATTGAAAGGTTTCTTGTTTCTTCACATGCTTTCTTTACTTACATCTGACTTATTCACCCTTCTTTTTGTTGCACTACTAATCTGCTATTTCTGTGCCTTCTACAATATAAAGTACCTTATACACATGTTCCAGTAACTTTTGTCCAGATTCTGGCTCTGCTATTATGTGCCAAAGCAATACCTCTCTTCTTTCAAGGCTCTTTAAAAAACCTTTCACCGAGCTAATCAGCCACATTTGTTTTTAAGCCATATTGGTTAGACCTAAATTAATTTAACTTATAAATAAATAAATCTGCATTTGAATGCATCAGCTAAGTTAATGAGACACACTGAATTTAAGCCATGTTGGGGAATATACATTTTAAAAAATAAAATTAAGCCACCTATGAGTTTATCAGAGATCATGATATGCGGAGACGTATATATATAGACATATTCATAGACACTCATGTTTCTGAGAATTAGTTATTACTAGCTAAAATCCTGTCAATTTTGGAAAGGGCAGCTCCCATCCCAAATGTGGTATATTCCTTCCATTACAATCCAGCTTCCACCCATATTGGTCTAGGTATCTTGGCTCACTGCCTTTAAAATCTGAAAGTATTTATTCTGGAGGTATGGTTTGTTATGTGCCTGTTCTCTCCTGACACCTTGCGGTCTGTCTTGCTAAAACTGACCTAGGCTGGACTAGGTGTGTGTCGATGGTCTAATTTTTCAATGAGGGGATGGGTGCGAGATAACCTTTTGGTTCTTCTGGTGGGGTTGTTTTCAGGCGGGTAAAATGATCAAGGAATAATACATGGGAAGCCACAATGTTGCTTTCCCCTCTTTATCTGTTATTTCTTCCATGACATTTTATCAGCTGCAACATCACTCTCCTCCAGTTCAGCTCAGGAGATCATGGTTGTAGGAAGAAGAAATGACTCAGTGGGTCCTCTTCAGATTGTATGTATCTTGAAAGACCTAACAAGTCAGCAACCAGCAGATGTTGTCTGAACAGCATTTATTGGAGTTCTGTCCCCCATCTATTTTGCTTGTGGCATGCTGGGGTGAGACAATATTATCATCCCTGTGTGCTTCCTTTTCTCAGCAGAGGCTGCCCTGCCTGAATCATAAAGGAGCCATATCATTGAATCCACTCAGACAGTATAGCATTGTTATATTATCCTACCATGTGCAGACGTTCATTCAGTGTCAGCTGAGGCCAAATGGCAATCTCAAGCTGTAAGGTTCTTTCCCTTTTTATTTGGTCTGCCTGTTCCCAAACTTCAGTTGAGCATAATCAGCCAAGCTGCTTATTTTCTGCTTTATTACTATTAACTTTGGCCACACCTTTTTCTATATACACATGCACATACTTTAAGAGCTTCAGGAGAAATCTATTTGTGAGGTTCCTTCCATCTATCCTGCCCTCACGACCTCACTAACTTACTGTTGAGATGGTAAATGTTGCTGAATGGTTTTGAGGTGAAGCTGTCCTGTAATAAGTACATCTAGATCCATTTGTGATATTAAGCATTTTCTTAATGTTTTGTTTTTATTTGTTTAACAAAATGAAATTCATATGGTCAGTTAGCTTGAACATCATGCTTCAGAATCCGTGCTTCAGAATCTAGTACGAGACAAATGATTGCAGAATAAATGAATTCAATCCAGATTAGGCAGAGAGGATCCTTCAGCAATGAAAACATGGAGGGGACTCATCAGGTACTGATTCTTGGTGTGAAAATAGGGATGTCACTATTACTGAAAAGTAGTCCTCTTTTCATCTATCAAATGTTGGAGGGCATGGCATAGCAGAGGCTTTTCTGTTGAGCTTCAAGATCATGGAATTCATTCAGCAGCAACGCACATCATCGTTGCAGTTTACAAGCAAAGCAGAGAGGCCTTTGGGGATCACTTGTAGAGATTTTAATTTGATTTCTCTGTTTAGCCTTTTGATAATTGATTTTATTGGCTTGAATCCAGGATGTGCCTTCTGTAGATCCCATGGCTCCACTCATGAAAGGTGCCTCCACCCAATTTTCAAGTTTTCCCCTCCCCCTTGCTCCAGAGCTCACCCCATTCAGCAGTGTACCCTGGCCCTCTGTGTAGGTTTTTCAGAGGACTGGAGGGGCTGCCATGGGGAGGATGGGGTGGGGAAGTCCACTTCTATCAGCCCAGTTGCATGCACCTAAATCTAAATGTTCTTACCTCTGTAACTGAGTTGATATTATTTGTATGCTTCAGCTTGAGAAATGGTTTAGCGTAATGACTAAGAGGCCCAGTTTGCACATAACAATAACCCATAGCTTGTTTAAATCAGTGAGGGAACGAGTGCCCTGACTCCTGTGCACTCCCCATTTTGACTCATCAACAACCCATGAGCAGCTGATGGGATGGGATGTCCAGACTCAGAACTCTGGGTTGTTGAGGTTGTTGAGATTTAAATAACCCAGAATTTAACCCAACAATCACCCATGGATTGTTGTTCGGTTAAAACCACAGATTACTTGTCCAACAACAACCCAGTGTTCCAGGTTTGGATGTCACATCAAACAACCCAGGAAAGGGGTGTACCTGGGTTGTTGATTAAAGCTGATTGAAAGCAGAAGCAACGTATGTGCAGGAAGAGCACACTCACTCCCTTGCTTGCAGCCCCACCAATTCATGGGTTAAACAAACCATGAATTAGTGTTACATGCAAACCAATTCACAACATGAGTAATGACTAACAATGTGATTTTCACCTGTGACACACAAGCACACACTAGGTGGGTCTTAACCAAGCTGCTATTATTGCTGCCTTGACATATCCCCTTGCAATATGGTAACAATATTACTGCCCTAGCTGTACAGGACTATTGATTAACAGTGCTTTCGTTAAATGTGTCTAGATTAAACTTAGCTGTAATGGGTTTCCATATACTCAGCGGTGTATTTAAATAAGGTTGCTGGTGGCTGCATGTAGAACATTACATGTATAGTATTAGAATGGCAGCTTCACAAATGAGTGAATACACATGCTTAATACTCTCCCATTTACAATCAATGGAACTTCAAAATGCTTACATTTAAGTGGATTGTGATTAGAATTCATAAATCATGTTTGATTGGTGTAGAACAGGGGTAGGCAACTTTTTTGGACCTACGGGCACACTTTTTATGGGGAGGGAGCTGAGGGCACATTTGGCCCGTGGTCATTTGGGCCCATGCACACTTATTTTCTGGATTCTCTCTTCCCCCCTTCTAGGATTCCCTCTTTTCTTGCCCCCACTCCAGGATTACCACTTTTCTTGACCCCACTTCCCCCCCCATCCTTTCTGTTCCAGGTTTCCTTCCCCCACTACCTCCCTTCTCAGTCCCATATTTCCACCATGCTTACACCTGCTGCTGCTTCTGCTTCCCACCACACTCACCTCAACAGCAAGGAAGCATAAAGTGAGCAGATCTGGAGATGAGTCTCCTAATCTGCCGACTTCCTGTTTCCCAACTGCTGAGTGCAGTGGGAGGCAGAAGCAGTGATGGTGGTGGGAACAATGGGGGTCTGATGAGTGCACTCAGGCATCCTGGTAGGTGCTGGGTTACTGACCCCTGGTGCAGAATATTATACTGATATGAAGAGAATTAAAATCATGGTTATGCAACATAGTTTTGACAGAAGTGCAGGCATATTTCTATTTTATTTTTTATTGTGGCAAAAATATTCTGTGCCCAAACTCTAAATTCAGAAATGTGTATAATATACACAAATCCACATAGTATATGTAAATATACTTAATTTTATTGCAATGTTGCATGTACAATTGTATATGTATTTATCCATCAGTGCTTAAAAGTTATAGTTTAAAACTTACATTGTCCAGATTCTGTATGAAGGGCCATATGAAAAAAATCTGAAGATGTTCAGTCTTAGATAGGATGCAAAGTGGTTTCACTTTTTAGCACTTTTCTTTCCCATTTATGTTGGCTTTCCTCTGACCAGCATTCATTTCTACATTTGAGCTATGGAGGGACAATAATGGAGAATGTTTGACACATTTTAAAATCAAATATGGAATTCCAAGCAGTGGTTAATCTTGACTGTTTAAAGTGTTGTTTCTCAGTCAGAATAAGACTACATTATTCTTTCTTTGAATATAGAGCAGTGGAATGATATACTAAACTGAACTTAAGCAGGCATATAGTTGGTTTATCAAGCATGAATAGGTATTATAAAGAAGTTTGAAATGTAGTTTACAGAGATGTATTTTTTTTCCTGAAAATTGAAATTAAATTCAGATATAGGGCTGAGTCCAGAGATGTGCCTCTTTCTGTTGGCAGAGGGAACTGGGATGCATCAGAGGTTCCTCACTGAAGGAAGGAGGTAAGGCAATATGTTTTATGATTCCGTCTTCACCTTGCAGCTTCCAGCACTACGTTACAGCTCACCTATGGTTCTGGAGCGTCCCCCAACCATGCAGAGCAGATTTTGAAGGGCATGTGGGGCTGCAGCGGAGAGCAGAAATTGGTAAAAACTACTGCCCTGCTGCTTTCTCAAATGGGATCATCCAGTCAGTGAAGATCCACTTCATGCAGCTCTGGATCCTACCCATTTGCTATGCTTCATCTTCTTAAGCATTCATTTTTTTATGACAGCTGAACCATCCGAAATTTCCCAGGTGTTCTAGGGATATAAGGTGAAGGACACTAACTAAAACTCCCAGTCAGACCCACCCTTGAATTAAAGGTTATGGAGCATATTGTACAGGAAGGACATATGAAGTAGCCCTGCCAATATAACTAGTTTGCGATAACTATTTTGAAAACTTGGACAATACTTAAACTCCATCTTTTTTAATTATTCAAATTTTAGAATATATATACATGCTCATTTCCCCATAATCTCATATTCCAAGCTAAACAACAAAGGGGGAATTTGGCATAGTTCATTTCATTCCCACCAATCACCAATCAAAAATCAACAAAAATCCAATATAAATGCAATAAACATTCACGCATTAAGAATATTTATTTATTTATTTATTTATTTCATGTATATACTGCTCCACATCTAAAACAGAATACCAATAAAAACCATGGCTGGTCAAGTGGGAAGTTGTTGAAATAAAGATGTCTTCAGCAAGCACTGGAAACAAAACTCCAGAGATGGAGTTACCACACTGAAGGCTTTACCCCAGGTGGATTCCAACCAGGCCATAGGTCTGTGCAGAACTACCAGGAGCGCCTCATCTGATGACCTCAGTAACTGGGCAGGTTGGTAAGGGAGAAGATGCTGTCTCAAGTATCATGGTCTGAAGTTGTTAGGGCTTTATCTTCTCTGATATATATAATTCAAAGTCGGGAGTTAAGAACATAAGAGCCATGCTGGATTCCAAGGGTCCATCTGGTCCAGCATTCTGTTCACACAGTGGCCAACCAGCTGTTGACCAGGAACCCACAAGTAGGGCATGAGCACAAAAGCACCCTCCCACCCATGTTCCCCAGCAACTGGTGTACATAGGCTCAATGCCTCTGGTGCTGGAGGTAGCACATTTGTTGTTGTTGTTCAGTCGTTCAGTCGTGTCCGACTCTTCGTGACCCCATGGACCATAGCACGCCAGGCCTTCCTGTCCTGCGCTCTCTTCCGGAGTGTGCTCAAGTTCATATTCATTGCATCGGTGATGCTATCTAGCCATCTCATCCTCTGTCATCCCCTTCTTTTGCCTTCACTCTTTCCCAGCATCAGGGTCTTTTCCAGAGAGTTTTCTCTTCGCATTAGGTGGCCAAAATATTTGAGCTTCAGCTTCAGTATCTGTCCTTCCAAGGAGCACTCAGGGTTGATTTCCTTTAGGATGGAATGATTTGACCTTGCAGTCCAGGGGACTCGTAAGAGTCTTCTCCAGCACCACAGTTCGAAAGCATCAATTCTTCGGCGCTCAGCCTTCCTTATAGTCCAGCTCTCACAGCCATACATTACTACTGGGAAAACCATAGCTTTGATTAGATGGACCTTTGTCGGCAAGGTGATGTCTCTGCTTCTTACTATGCTGTCTAGGTTTGCCATAGCTTTCCTCCCAAGGAGCAAGCATCTTTTAATTTCATGGCTACAGTCACCGTCTGCGGTGACCTTGGAGCCCAAGAAAGTAAAATCTGTCACTGCTTCCATTTCTTCCCCTTCTATATGCCAGGAAGTGATGGGGCCAGATGCCATGAACTTAGTTTTTTTAATGTTGAGTTTCAAACCGGCTTTTGCACTCTCCACTTTCACCCTCAACAAGAGGCTCTTGAGATCCTCTTCGCTTTCTGCCATTAGGGTGGTATTGTCTGCATATCGGAGGTTGTTGATAATTCTCCCAGCAGTCTTAATTCCGACCTGTGATTCATCCAACCCGGCGTTTCTCATGATGTACTCTGCATATAAGTTAAATAAGCAGGGTGACAATATGCAGCCTTGTCATACTCCTTTCCCAATTTTGAACCACTCAGTTGTTCCATGTCTGGTTCTTACTGTTGCTTCTTGACCCTCACACAGGTTTCTCAGGAGACAGGTAAGGTGGTCTGGTACTCCCATCACTGGAGGTAGCACATAGCACATAGTTAGTTGGTCATCCCTTTTTGACTGCCTTCCCGTTGACCGATTCTCATGAAACACCCTTCAGTGGAAAGCTCTCGATATGCAGATTCCATGAATGACAATGTTTTTCACCATAATTTAAAGTCAGGAGTTTATGTCCATAAAGCTTTTTTTTTTTTTTAAGAATTTGGCTATCTTCTATAACAGTGTACTATAAAGTTTTATTTTTAATATAAAAAATGTCAAGGAGAATTAAAAACAATTAATTGCAAATTGGAGCAAACTGAAATATGAACACAAAACAAGTCTCTGCACACCTTTATAAACAGAGGTTCAGGCCAAAGTACAATTATATGCCAATAATATATGGCCTGTAAACAAATCATGAAGGGATTAAGAAACACCTACAGTTAAAAGTACCCCATTCAAATTATAGTTTACACCAAGAAATATTTAAGGAAGTCTTGTAAAGATAAAAGATGTAACACTTTGAATGTTTCAATAAATGCAGTTAAGTTAAACCTTTCATTAGATTCTATTTTATAACAACTGCTTGTACACTAAAACCTTAAACCTGGCCAGTAGCAAATAGGTAGCCGGTGCAGTTCTCTCAGCAAAGGAGTTACATGCTGAAAGGGGGCAGCTCTTCACAACAACTGAGCTACTACATTCTGTGTAGATTCGGTCCCGTTTAACCTCAGGACCTGCACCAAATGGGTCCGAAGCACCCCAATGGGTAACCAGGCGAATCCCAACAGGTAAACATCACCACAGAACATCACTGCAGATGAGATTGTAATAGGGGTGGACGAAAGTCACTTACCTGACCTCGAAGCTTGTTCGCGGCGGGGGGGAGGCGCTTCGCTGCTCCCCCCGCGAAGTTCAGGCTGGGGGGGGAGGCTTCGCACCTCGCCCGGCCGAAATTCAGGCCGGGGGGGAGGCTTCCCGCCTCGCCTGGACGAAATTCAGGAAATTTCAATTCACTTGAAACTAGGGATGGCAGAGAATTTCTCCCCGAAACTTCAGGGGGCCGAGCGCCAATGTGTTCGGCCCCCCGAACAAGTTTCGGGGAGAAATTCTCCACACACCCCCGCCCCCCGCCCCCCCGGAACGGGACTTACCTTTGGCGAATGTCCCTCCCGGCGGCGGGTCTGGCCGGCGGTTCGGCGGGTGTTCGCCCGGGGCGGGAGCGGCAGCCGGTCTTTCGACCGGCTGCCGCCGCCGTCATTCCAATCAAAGAAAAAAAAAATGCCCCCGTGATAGGCTACGTGACGATTAACGTAGCCTATCACGGCTGACTTTGCAGATCTAGTCGTGATAGGCTACGTGAATCGTCATGTAGCCTATCACGGGAGCGTTTTTTTTTTTAAAAAAAAACTTTTGCGTTCGTGGCCGGGCAAGGCGAGGCGCCTCCTCTCCAGCCTGAATTTCGGCCGGGCGAGGCGGGAAGCCTCCCCCCCGGCCTGAATTTCAGCCGGGCGAGGCGGGAAGCCTCCCCCCCCCGGCCTGAACTTCGCGGGGGGAGCAGCGAAGCGCCTCCCCCCCACCGTGAACAAGCTTCGAGGACTGGTAAGTGACTTTCGTCCACCCCTACTTGAAACCATATTTATGGCTTTATTGCTGAAATTTTATATAATTTATATTATTCCAATAATATAATATAATATAATATAATATAATAATATAATAATTATAGGGCTTCCAATAGTACAGGGCTTCTGTACTATTTATTCTGTACAGCTTCCCAACCAGCCTTAAGGGCAACCCCACTTATAACACATTGCAGTAGTCTAGTCTTGAGATTACTAGCACCTGTACCACTGTTGCCAAGTTATCTCTGTCCAGGAGAGGCCATAGCTGGCATAACTGTTGAAGCTGGTAAAAGGCACTCTGAGTTAGGGATGTCAGAGAATTCCGCCACGGATCTCAGTGAGGCTGAATGCCAGTGCATTCGGCCCCCCGAAATCCGTGGTGGAACGAAGCCCCCTGCCCCCCCACCACGCGAAAGGCGTGCGAAACGGAGCACTTACCTGCTGCCGTTCTCACTGCTTTGCATTCGCTTCTTCATTATAGCTGTGATAGGCTATGTAAATACTTACATAGCCTATCACAGCTAACGCAGGGATGCCATTCGTGTCCCTGCGTTAGCCGTGATAGGCTACGTAAGTATTTATGTAGCCTATCACAGCAAAAAAAAAGGGAACGCAAATGGCGGCGGCTACGGCAGCCGCCATTTCATTCCCCTTTTTTTTGCTGTGATGGGCTACGTAAATATTTATGTGCTTTTTTTTTTTTTACGTGCTTTTTTTTTTTTTCAAAGTCACCCGTGATAGGCTACATGACGATTTACGTAGTCTATCACGGCTGACTTTGGAAATCTAGCCGTGATAGGCTACGTAAATCATCACGTAGCCTATCACGGGTGTGTGGGTTTTTTTTAACTTCTTTATTTTGTAATGGCGGCGGTGGCAGCCGGTCAGGAGACCGGCCGCCACCCCCGCCCCTGACGAAACGCCGCCGAACTGTCGCCGGGACCCGCCGCCGAGAGGGACGTTTGCTGAAGGTAAGTCCCATCCCAGACGGGGAGCGGGGGGCCGGCGGAGAATTTCCCCAACACTTTCGGGGGGCCGAATGTGTTGGCACTCGGCCTTCCTAAGATTCGTGGAGAAATTCTCCGCCATCCCTGCCGCAGCCGGAGTTCTGGCCGTAGATGGGCTGCTGAGGACGCAAATGGCGGCCGCCCTAGTGGCCGCCATTTGTGTCTACCCAGGCTGCTGTGATAGGCTATGTAAGTATTTACATATCCTATCACAGCAAGCCAATAATTTAAAAAAAACCCGACGTACGCAAATGGTGACTATGGCGGCCGCCATTTGCGTTCCCTATTTTTCGCTGTTTTAGTCTACCTAAACATTTACGCAGTCTATTACAGTGAAAAAGGAAGGGAACGCAAATAGCGTAGTGGGCGCTATTTGTGTTCCTTTTTTTTCCGCCGTAATATCTTACGTAAATAAGATATTATTACGTAAAGATATTTATTTATTGGGGTGGAACATCAAAATGGATCCCCTACCCCTGCAGGGGTGAGTTACCCTGCAGCATCCTGGGTTCTTCCAGCACCACAATTGAGACCACCTCTGCCAGCTCAATCAGGGAGGTCACTGGGAAGCAGGGTGAGCAGTACACCAGCAGCATTCCCAATCAGTATCTATGGCTCAGCACTAGGTACAGCCCCTCAAGGCCTACTACTCCAAGGTTGAGTGGTTTCCTGGTGAGAAAGATGGAAATGCTTTAAACCACGGTGACTTCCCTGGTCCCCCAGCCTATGTTGCTGCTGCACTGCATACCCAGGCAGGCAGAGCAGTCAGATCACTCCTACCTTTACATTCCAGTGAAAATGCTCCATTTTTCAAGAAAAGTGTTATATTTTTGCTTACTTTCTTCCACCCTGATAAACTTTCTTTGATCCTACAGACACAAAACAATACAGTTAAGGAGTCCAAAGACTGACTGTAACCTGTTGTTTCTTCTTTGACGTTTGCCAATTCCCCTTTCCCCTTGCATCTCTTTGCACCCTCTGGAAATATGCTCTGCGAGGCTGGGGAGCCTTCCAGAATATGTGGGCTAAATAGGGAGGGGGAATGGGCAAAAATCACTTCCTCGGCTCTTCTGCCAGTAGAATCTTCTGCTGGGTTAAAAGTAGGGATGGCAGAGAATTCTGCCAGTGCATTCGGCACCCCGAACTCTGGTGGCAGCTCCGGCGGCAGTTCGGCAGCAGTGGCAGTGGCAGCTGGTCTTCCGACTGGCTGCCACCGCCGCCATTTCCAGTGTTAAAAAAAAAAAAGACGTGATAGGCTACGTAAAGATTTACGTAGCCTATCATGGCTAGGTTAAAAAAACAAAACAAAACAATGTGATAGGCTACTTAAATCTTTATGTAGCCTATCACGTCTGACTTAAAAAAAACCCAAAAACGCGTGTACGCAAATGGCGGCGGCTACGGCCGCCGCCATTTGCGTTCCTTATTTTGGCCCGTCTTAGTCTATGTAAATATTTATGTAGACTAAGACAGCGAAAATAAGGGGGAACGTAAATAGCGTCCGCTACGCTATTTGCGTTCCCCTTATTTTCGCCGTCTTAGTCTACGTAAATATTTACATAGACTAAGACGGGCCAAAATAAGGAATGCAAATGGCGGCGGCCGTAGCTGCCGCCATTTGCGTACGCGCGTTTTTGGGGTTTTTTTAAGTCAGACGTGATAGGCTACATAAAGATTTAAGTAGCCTATCACATTGTTTTGTTTTTTTAACCTAGCCATGATAGGCTACGTAAATCTATGTAAACCGCCATTTGCGTACGCGTGTTTTTGATTTTTTTTTAAGTCAGACGTGATAGGCTATGTAAAGATTTACGTAGCCTATCATGGCTGACTACAGGGACGCAAATGGCAGCGGCTACGGCCACTGCCATTTGCGTCCCTGCTAGCCAGCGGCCGGATGTCCAGCTGCTGGCGGAGCCGGCCGGTGGCTCCGCAGAATTCCCTCGGAGTGGAGCCGGCTGGCCAGGATTCCGGGGGGAGGGACGGCGCGCCCCCCCCCCCAGTGGAACCCGGCGGAGACAGGTAAGGGCAATTTCGTACATTCCTAGTTAAAAGCCTGTGGATGGAAGGAGACCTTCTCTTCACTTAAAGGCTAACTTAGATTCCATTCCACCATATCACATGGAGCAAAATCCAGTCTATCCAATCTCAATCTTTTATAATGATATTGGTGGATGGTGTAGATTTTTATGCATAGCTATCTATATTTGGAGATGCAGTACAATCATGCAAAACCAAAATAGAGACTTTAATAATTCAGAAAATAATTACTTAATGATACATGATTCAAAATAGCACACATGAACATTCAGCAGGACCACCCACATTTTTGCAGTTTCCTGTTCAGAAGCTGTCCCTCCCAAGTCTCCAAACTGCTCTTCAAGGTTTTCTGAGTTAAAAAAGCAGTTTGTGAACTGGGTAAGGGAGAGTTTTAATGCAACGGAAAGTACCATCACTGGAAAAGCAGTATTATATCAGGATTTCCCTTTAAACTGCACTTTCACCAAATCCACAAACTGTATTGGTACATGTGTTCTGGAAGCTATATTTAAATGCTTAAATCTGTAGCCCTAGTGGAAAGTTTTTTTCTGTGAGGGTGGGGGTTGCCTCTTATCTACCACACAATATCTAACTTCCTGCTGATAGCATTTTCTGTTAAAGGATGCAGTAGGTAATCATCTGATTGCCTAAGTGCATCTTGTCATTATTACAAACTGCTTCCTCTTGCCTAGAGTTCTAGTACTTTGTCCTTCAAAAGGAGGATTAGAATGAAAGTAATTTAAATAGATTACCAAAAAAAAGTCCCTATGTTCTCATACAGTGGTGACTTCACCTTGTCTAAGTGCCACTCAGGCCTAGGTAATTTTTTTTATTATTTTTTATTTTCATTTTTGTACTCAATTTATATTTCAAAGGGACCCAGTATTCAATTTTTTATTGAGATACTGCACTTGCCAGAGCGTGTCAAATAGTATTTATGGCTGAATATTGTAAGAGAAGATGGGCATTGATGGAAAAGCTGTCCTGATTCACATGATCACTGTGGCTTAAGCAAGCCACGATGGCTTGTTTAAACTGTGGCTCATGCCAAGTTCCATTTGCCTAATTACCCGTCTGGATATGTCTTGTCCTGTCATCCAGACCCGGGCAGCATGGCTTGTTTGAGTAGGAAACAACCCTCAAATGATCCATTGTTTCCCCCTCAAACAAGCCATGTCGCCTGGATTCGGACAACACACAAGCTGTGCCTGGGTGGGTAATTAGGCAAATGGTGCCTGGAACACAGCGGCATGCACCGCAGCTTAAACAAGCCACCATGGCTTGCCTAAGCTGTGGTGAGCATGTAAACCAGCCTGTAAACTCAGGCAACTTCCCTGCCAATGTTGATCTCTCACTCAGGAACACCTAAAAGGTGTTTCTACCCACCCCAGGGAAACAGTATTAGTAAAGATTAGCTATGCATAAGCAATCCCTGTGCTTGCCCTGAAAAGGTAGGAGTGATCATTTGCATTGCCCCAAGCATACACAGAGATGCTTATGTTTTGCCTGAAATCCAAGCAAGTATGCCTGCTACATTCACCACTGGTGCCTCTCCCTTTCCATACCTTAGGGGCCTGCCAAGCTTATCTGGACTGGAACAGGAGAATGGGCAGGTGGTAGCAGCGAAGGCAGTGGGGGATGGTCAGGTTCCTCAGCAGACTATACTCTCCCAACTGAGGAGTTCACTAGGTGTGCAAGTCCCAACATGCTCAGCAATAATATGACACTACTAATGCCAATGCCCCCCGACCTATATTTTTGGAAATGGAAATTGATGTAAATGGTAGCATGTTGCTGCTGGGCATATTGGGACGTGTCCCAGTCATTTCTTGAACAGGAAAGGTTGCTTTTACCTGAGAGCTGGAGAGTCCCCCCACCTCTTCTTCCCCTTCTCCTGCTCTAGGTAAAATTGGTGCATCTTTGGAGAAGCATAGGTGCTTGGGATACAGGTTGAGCAGACGCTGCTTGATTTGCATCTGCCTATGAATTAGGGATGTACAAAAGTTACTTACCTTTTCGTGGATCATGGTGGGGGGGAGGCGCTCCGTCCCTCCCGCCGGAGTCCTGCCCGGCCGGCTCCGCCAGCAGCTGGACATCCGGCTGCTGGGTAGCAGGGATGCAAATGGAGGCTGCCATAGCCGCCTCCGTTTGCGTCCCCGTTTTCAACCGTGATAGGCTACGTAAAGACTTACGTAGCCTATCACGTCTGGGTTAAAAAAAAGCGTATGCAAATGGCAGTGGTTACGGTGGCCGCCATTTGCGTTCCTTATTTTTCGCCGTCTTAGTCTACATAAATATTTATGTAGACTATTATGGCGAAAATAAAGGGGAATGCAAATAGCGTAGTGGGCGCTATTTGCGTTCCTTTTTGATTCGCCATTTTAGCCTACGTAAATATTTACGTAGGCTAAAACAGCGAATCAAAAAGGAACGCAAATAGCGCCCACTACGCTATTTGCATTCCCCTTTATTTTCACCGTAATAGTCTATGTAAATATTTACGTAGACTAAGACAGCGAAAAATAAGGAACACAAATGGCAACCGCCGTAGCCGCCACCATTTACATATACGTGTTTGTTTTTTAACCCAGACGTGATAGGCTACATAAGTCTTTATGTAGCCTATCACGTCTATGTTAAAAAAAAAAGACGAGACTGCAAATGGTGGTGGCGGCAGCCAGTCGGAAGACCAGCCGCTGCCGCCGCCACCGCTGGAGCCGCCGCCGTCCGGAACATCCGCCCCAGGTAAGTCTTGTCCCGGGGGGGGATCCACGGGGGGGGGCGGAGGGGTGGCAGGCTGTTCTGCCACGGATTTTGGGGGGCTGAATGCCAGTGCATTCGGCCTCACTGAAATCCGTGGCGGAATTTTCCGCCATCCCTACTATGAATACAGAAATGGGGTGCTTGCTTTTATGAGCTTATTAGATTTTTTTACAACATCATAGGAACATAAGAAGAGCTGTGCTGGATCAGACCAAAACCATGTCTAGTTCAGGAAGAGTGCATGCTACATATAGCTATTGCTAACAGGCTCGTACATTATGTATTACACAACTTTCTAAAGGTTTGATATAAAGTCATATCTTCATATTTTGAAATAGTAGTTACTGCCACCTGTTTTCATAGTATTGTTTTTTAATTGTGCTTAACACTGACACCACCTTTATTTTTTAACACAAGTAAACTCTGTCTGAATTAGTGCTGGCTCAACGTTTTGCTGGAGACTTTCCTGACAAAAATGGGGGTGGGGGAAAAGATGATGGTGGGTTTGATTATTTTAGACGATGAGAAGACAGCAGGAATTCTACACCTCTTTTCTCTTTAACAACAACAACAACAGCTTCTCTGCCACGTCCTTTAGAGTTGTAATGAGGACCCTGGCACTGTATCAATTTCCCATACAATGGCCAGTGGAGGCAGCTAGCATCTTCCCAGTAATGCCTCTGGGAATTATGGTACATCATGATGTAGCTTTGTTCTGTTTGGGCCATTGTGTGGGAAATAGGAATGCTACTAATTGCAACTCTGCTGCCGCTTGAAGAGGTGGGAAAGCTTTTTTGTTAAGAAGAAAAAAGGCGGAGAAATCCTTCTGCCCCTTCTCTTATCACAGTAGGGCCCCCTGCCCCTGAAAAATAGGGATGGGTGAATTCACCTCATCCTGTCTTGTGTGCTGCTCGCTGGACTCCCACCGGCCACCCAACCCAGCTTGTGATGCATGCTGATTTGCCAGGCAGTCCATGGGCATCCGGCACGCAGCCTCCCTTTCGGCCTGTAATTGTGCACAAATGGGACTGTTTACAGCCTCCATTTCCACAAAATTGGCCTTTCTGTAAAAGGTCAAACCGCCATTTTTATGTAAAATGGCAGCTCAGCAAGGGATTGGGGATACCCACTCTTGCCTGACTCGGGGCATGCTGGGTTGTGCAAGTATGGGGATCTGCAGACTGGCATCCGGGGGGCCAAACCGGCGAGAAATCGCTGAGCTTCAAGCCCCAACTGGACACCCGCAACGTCCCTACTGAAAAATTAAGCTTCTTTAACAGTTACAAATTAACTCTTGCAAACAGAATGCTGAATTAGGTGCTCCCTAGGCCTGATGCAGTAGGCTGTTTTTATGTGCTTGAGTTGCGACCATGCCTGGTGGAGAGACTGATATGCTAGAAATGGTGGATTGGTCTTGGCTCTTCACTATCCTTTGCTGTTATTTTACTCACCCTGGCTTTCTGATGATGTAGTTTTCTAAATGTAGCAGCCTGAACTGTTGAACATATTGAGCCTGAGCACAATATACTGAAATATGAAAGAAATGTTTTTTTATGTATCATTGATCTGCTGAGATGAGCAGGGGTGGGGGCTTAGCACTAGATTAGATACAAAGAAGGGAGATAAGGCATTTTTCCTGGGGAACAAAAGGCATGGAAATGTGAGGACAACTTTATGAAAAGGTGGGTAGTTAACACTTAATGGGTTCTTTTTTGTGTGCTAGATAGGTTACAGAATTGCTCAGAGCTTGTAGGTGTTGGCAATTAATGACTGGCAGGGTGTTGCCCTAATTGCCTTTGGGTGTTGGGGGAGATTGGCTTAGTGCATCTGGAAGTTCCACCGCCTGAAGCAGTCAAGTGCCAGGATGCTCACCTCTCAATGTTAATAGAGGCTGGTCCTGACAATCCAGCCCTGGTCACCATTAGCTACCTGCATTTGCTAACTTAGCAATGAAAAACAGACAAAATGGAGCTATGAAGACAAAACTGAAGTGATCTGGCAACACTTTTCTGTCTCGCATATTGCTCGGGATTGGTGGAAGCAGGCAGCTGGACTTGGACTTTTAGTATAGTGAGTAATGATATATAAATCAGGGATAACCCATCCTATTCTCAAATGTAGTTTGGGCATTTGGAGAAGGGCTTAGTTGCTTGTTCTCTGTTATATTGTCTTCCTTCTCAAGTTCAACATCCTGATAGTATCTCTCTTAGGGCACAATCCTATGGCTGCTAGTCAGCAGCTAGAAAGCCATGGATACGTCGGTTCCCTGAGAACCGACCTTTCCCCCCTCCTATGCTGTCTTGTAGGCAGCGCAGAACAGCCCTGCACTCTGCACTTGGAAGAGGAGCGCATATCAGCGAAAACAGGGCTTTCCCAGGGCAGGGAAGGCGGAAATGCCTATACGACACATCCAACTTGTCGTCCGGCAACTGCTTCCCCTGCTTCGCCTTTCCGTGGCTAGACAGCCAAAATCGGTTGCCTAGCTGCAAATGCAGGGTGGCTGAAGCGCGGAGGGGACGATCCCCTCTGCACTTCTCCTGCTCTGCATTGGATAGGCGGTCGCCTCCGAGTTTGGAGGCAGCCACCTATCCTGGTAGGATTGCTCCCTTAATCTTGCAGTGGTGCAGTTAGGTAATTTGTGATTCTGGACCTAATTGTCATATGGGCTCCACTTTAGACAGCCATGTATATTACTTCAGTTGTGATGTGAAGCATACAACTAACATTTCTCTTCTCCCCCCACCCCGCCCCGCCCCCACAAACATTCCATGTTTTACAATTCATTCCTAATACTTTAGAAGAAACAACAATTTCCCAACTCTGATTGACATTCTGAGGATGTGAGTAATGATATATAAATCAGGGATAACCCATCCTATTCTCAAATGTAGTTTGGGCATTTGGAGAAGGGCTTAGTTGCTTGTTCTCTGTTATATTGTCTTCCTTCTCAAGTTCAACATCCTGATAGTATCTCTCTTAGGGCACAATCCTATGGCTGCTAGTCAGCAGCTAGAAAGCCATGGATACGTCGGTTCCCTGAGAACCGACCTTTCCCCCCTCCTATGCTGCCTTGTAGGCAGCGCGGAACAGCCCTGCACTCTGCACTTGGAAGAGGAGCGCATATCAGCGAAAACAGGGCTTTCCCAGGGCAGGGAAGGCGGAAATGCCTATACGACACATCCAACTTGTCGTCCGGCAACTGCTTCCCCTGCTTCGCCTTTCCGTGGCTAGACAGCCAAAATCGGTTGCCTAGCTGCAAATGCAGGGTGGCTGAAGCGCGGAGGGGACGATCCCCTCTGCACTTCTCCTGCTCTGCATTGGATAGGCGGTCGCCTCCGAGTTTGGAGGCAGCCACCTATCCTGGTAGGATTGCTCCCTTAATCTTGCAGTGGTGCAGTTAGGTAATTTGAGATCCTGGACCGAATTGTCATATGGGCTCCGCTTTAGACAGCCATGTATATTACTTCAGTTGTGATGTGAAGCATACAACTAACATTTCTCTTCTCCCCCCACCCCGCCCCGCCCCCACAAACATTCCATGTTTTACAATTCATTCCTAATACTTTAGAAGAAAGAACAACAATTTCCCTACTCTGATTGACATTCTGAGGATGTGATCTGAAATCATAGCACTGTCATGACTACAGGAATAACATCGAGTTTTCTTCTGCTGCCCTGATGCTACACACATTTACTTGGGATTAAGCACCATTTTGTTGTAGAAAAGAATCATGTATTTTAAAACTAAAAACACTAAAAGGCCTATCTGTAACCATGTACATGCCCAGCCAGCCACACCCTGTCCATAAAATTCTTTGACAAATAAGAAGAAAGGCTTCTGCAGTGAGTAGCATCAGCCAAGGTGATGGGGGCGGCGGGGCCTGTGCGCCCCAGTGTCCAGCCCGAGCTGCATCACTGTGGCCTTGACAGCAAAGCAATTAGGGAGAAGGCAAACAGACTAGGCAACAGTTCTCCGTGGGACAGCAGAGCAGTGGACTGAGACCTGTATGAGTGTAGAAATAAAGATATCCACGAGCGAGCTTAGTATCCTCTGAAAGCAGCCTAGGCTGCCTTGAGGCTACATGATCTGGGATCAGGTTATTATTTGCCAGACTGCCTTCTCCCACTTGAACCTGTGCCCCATTTGCAACCTGAGGCAAAGCTGCTGAGAAACAAAATAGGACCTTTTTAATAGCAATACCAAGGCTATGGAACTCCACCCCTAGAAAAGTTCATTTTACTCCATTCCTTATAATATTTAGAAGGACTAAAAAACATTTTTTATTCCATCAAGTGCTCTGCTTTATGAAGTTCTTATCTGTCTGCTTTCCATCTGGCTCTGCTCTTAAGCTGTTTGTTTTATTGTTTTGTAACAGGCTTTTATTTTTTGTAAGCTGCCTTAGGAGCTCTTTAAGGCTGAAATGTGAAGTATTTTAAATAAATAAATAAATAAATATCCGCTATGTTTTCATGCAGCCATCTGGCACTGGATTTTTCAACTTCTATACCTGCACCTGTATCCATTGTTACTACCTTTGTATGTAAGAAAAATAAATAGGTTATCTTTCTAAGTGTAAAGCTACATCTAATAAATGTATCTTATCTTATAAACAGCAAGTTTTATTATATCTTATGCTCTTTCAAATATTCCCCACAAACAGTTTTGTCCTTGGCAATCTTCTAGAGATCACCACTAGCTTAACATGGAAGAATCAAAGCAAATGGTCCAAACAAACACTAACAAAAAAAGGAGGGGAGAAAAGAATAGAAGTTGTGCAGTGTCACATCACTGCTTTTACTTTTTGCTGCCAAAGGAAAGATTGTATAAGGTGAAAGTAGTCTAAAATAAATATAGTTTAATGAGATTATATTTCCTAGGTGGCACTCTGCACCTAATGGTATCACCAACTAAAATTTGCCTCCAACTAATACATTTTTGTGCCTTTGTGACTTTGAAATGCTCACAAGCAACATTGGAGGCTGCCAGTTTGGGGGTGGCAGATGTCCATGTCATATGTCTGATCAAAATTTGCTCTGTCCAAGCTGCTTTTGTGCCTACAAGGGAGAGATAAAGGGATGCCCTCATAATTTTGAGTGGTGAAATGGCAGGAAGAAAAAGGATTAAGCAGCCCCTACCCTTTGGCTCCTCATCACAGCCTCCAATATTGCTTTTTGGTAAAGACAGTAACAAAATGACTAAGAGTCTGTTTATCATTCCCATGGATTGTCTTGTTTCATCACGCATGAGTACTACATCCTTTTGTGTTTACAGCCTCCCTCTTGATTCCATTATGTGTTCATTGGACTTTAGGGTGATTTTACCTGATCTTTCTCCATCTTCTCTTGGTTGGGCTCTGCTGATTTCTTTGCTCTCTCTATATATATTAATGCCCATTTCTCAAACCTAATTCTGCAGAAACTGAGCTCCTGGTTCCTCCTCCATTTCCTTATTCTCGGCTTTCACTATGTCACTTTCTCTCGTAGTTCACAATGTTGCTTTTCTCTTCATGGTTGCCATCCCGGAGTACACCTCCTCTTCCTCTTTCCTTTTCTCCATATATACAGATGTTTGACAAATGCTATTTTCAGTTGATCAATATAAATAACTGCATATTTCTTAATTTTCTTTTAAAGATACTAACACATTTATAGTTAATTTCCTTATTATTTTTCATATACAGTTCTTAATCTTCCTGATTGTACTCGCCAGTCTGTTGTAAATGTTAAATACTGCTGACGATCTGATATTTTACATTTGCTAGTGAAATCATATTATTCCATCATTCCACTTTGTGTTTCTTCTCCTCTTCCTTTTAAGTTTCCTGCACTAGTGTCAAATACGTCACAGGTCTTGTTCCTTTTTGTACTTTTTTTCTCGATATGATCCTCTTGAAATGTTGTTTTTTGGGTACTAATCATCTAGTTATACTTCGGATTACCTTCTCTGTTCCCTGTCTACATTCCTGTTCCCTTGTAGCTCCCTACTACTGAAATACTCTCCCACCATCCATGTGATTCTTCTCTATTGCTACATTCAAGTACTGGCTGAATATGTATGTATGTATATGTATATATATTTAACCAACATGGCCAGTGGTCATGAGTGCTGGGAGTTGTAATCCAGAACATCTGGAGAGCACTAGTTTAGGGGAAGACTAGTTTAGACTGTAAGCCAGTGATCACAGCCTCTTTTATTCATTTTTTTAAAACTTTGTTGAAACTGTTTTAATTAGAGACCTAAGATATACCACCAACTAGTGCTGGATAGCATCAAATATAAACCATGCTATTTCCCCTAAGTGGAAAATACCTTGGTTTATGTCTGAGTAAATCTGAATTTGGCCCTGCAACAGCCGCCTAACCCTGTCCTTCCTATCCTCCCAACCCCCTTCCCCCATTTAAACTGCTAGAGTAGCAGTGCTCCAGCTGTGGTGAAGGAAAGGAGGAAGGTCTCTTCCCTGTCTGGTACATAATCTGCTTTATAGCAACACAAAAGGCCAACATTTCCATATGACACTTACAAAGATAGTTTCCTGGAGGCACACTAACATTGCAAGTTTTCTGGGAAAATACATTTCTCAAGGAACACCAGGGCCTTTTGTCCTTGGTTTTATTTATTTATTTATTTATTTTATTTTATTTTATTTTATTTATTTATTTAATATATTTCTTGGCCGCCTTTCAGGGCAGAAGTCCTCCCAAGGCAGCTTACAACAATAAAATACACAAAAACAGTTAAAATATTAAAAATGTTAAAAACATAAAAACAATTAAAACCAACAATAAAACCAACAATGATGTTAACAGCAACAGTAGCAGTCATTTCAATAGAAGGCCAAGGTAAAATAATATGTTTTCAAGGCCTTCTTAAAAGTCTGCAATGACAGAGCATGGTGGACCTCCGATGGCAGCTTGTTCCAAAGTTGTGGGGCCACTGCAGAGAAGGCCCTCTCACGTGTGGTCACCCACCTG
Organism: Heloderma suspectum; assembly: GCF_057233095.1. NCBI lineage: Eukaryota > Metazoa > Chordata > Lepidosauria > Squamata > Helodermatidae > Heloderma > Heloderma suspectum. The sequence continues at coordinate 67,045,494 of NC_139460.1, read as the reverse complement.
CCTGCTCTGACGGGTGGGCAAATGAGAAGGGCCTCTCTTTCTGTTCTTAAAGTGTGGGCAGGCTGATATGAGTGAAGGCGGTCCTTCAAGTAACTTGGTCCCAAACTGTTTAAGGCTTTAAAGGTCAAAACCAGCACTTTGAATTGGGCTCGGAAACACACTGATAACCAGCGCAGCTGGCACAGTATAGGCGTTATATGATCGAATCACCTCACCCCCACCAATACTCCGGCAGTCTCATTCTGCACAAGCTGGAATTTCTGAACCATCTTCAAAGGTAGCCCCACGTATAGCGCATTACAGTAGTCCAGCCTGGATGTGACTAGTGCGTGGATAACTGAGGCAAATTCCATCCTCTCTAGATAGGGCTGCAGCTGGCGTACCAGCCTAAGCTGGTAAAAAGCACTCCTGGACACCGCAGCCACCTGGGCTTCCCCAATTAGCTCAGAGTCCAGGAGGACTCCCAGACTGCACACTTGGTCTTTCAGGGGGAGTGCAACCCCATCTAAGGCCAGTTGTAAACCTCCATCCAAAGTAGTTGGTTTCCCAGCGCACAGTACCTCTGTCTTGTCTGGATTAAATTTCAGCTTGTTCACCCTCATCCATCCCAAAACAGCCTCTAGACACTGGTTCAAGAGTTCCACAGCCTCCCTGGGATGTGCAGATGGAAACAAGAGGTAGAGCTGAGTATCATCCACATACTGATGACATGTCCGCCCAAACCTCCTGATGACCCCCCCCAGAGGTTTCATGTAGATGTTAAAAAGCATGGGGGACAAGATAGAACCTTGCAGCACCCCACAGGCTAATGGCCATGGGGTGGAATAGAAGTCCCCCAGCACCACCTTCTGAGACCGCTCCTCCAGAAAGGACTGGAACCACTTTAAAACTGTGCCTCCCAAGCCCAATCCAGATAAACGATCCAGAAGGATACCATGGTTGGTGGTATCAAAAGTCACTGAGAGGTCCAGAAGAACCGATAGGGTAGCACTCCCCCCATCCATTCCCTGGCATAAGTCATCAACCAGGGCGACCAAGGCTGTTTCCATCCCATAACCAGGTTCGAGTTCTTGTGTTCCAAGGCCTACACCCAAGAGGCCTTTAACCACACAAAAGAGCTCCACTGGACAACACTGAGCAGATACAATGGTGGCAGAGAAGTAAGATTTCTTCACTGTCATCACCGCCACAGAATATGATTGCAAATGGATTCTTACCTGTGTTCAATTATATTTGTTCTGAGTCTTCTGCCATTTGCACTCTAATCGTCGACACAGTCATTTCATCGCCCTTAGCTCCTCAGAATATCAAGGAGCTGACACAGTTCTATGACTAGGTGGGTTTGGGAGTGATCATATCAATAGCCTGGGTCATCTCCTCATTCCAAGCAGTGACCAGGACCTCGGTAGGACTGCCGCCTAAGCCTGCAGGAAAATCCTCAAGAGACCTCAAAAATCCATCCGGATTCATCAGTCTCAGGAGGCGGACCATCAAATTTTGTCCCCCACCCCTGTGGAGGTTACAGGTGGCCTGAAGGTCAAAACTGATCAGATAATGATCTGTCCATGCCAAAGGAGTCACCACTGGCCCTCTCACCTGCATATCATTTTCTCCCAATCCAGCACAGAAAACCAGTGTGTCCTGCCACATGTGTTGGGAAAGCTATTATTTGAGACAGGCCCATGGTTGACATGGCAGCCAAGAAATCCTGAGCCACTCCTGACAAAGTAGCCTCAGCATGAATATTAAAGTCCTCCAAGACCATAAGCTTTGGGGTCCTCAGCATTATGCTCGAGACCACCTCAGGCAGCTCAGGCAGTGAGGCTGTTGGGCAGCAGGGTGGGCAGTACATTAACAGAATCCCTATAATGTCTTGGGTACCCAGCACCAGGTACAGACACTCAAAACTGGCTGGCTGTTGGATAGAGCATCTGACCAAGGTGGGTGGTAGGTGGGTTCTCTTATATAATGCACCAGAGGTCAGGGGAGTTGGAAAGACCTTCCTTCTTCCCTACCCCTGGTTGGAGCACCATTGATGCTACCCTGGCTATTATTTAAATATAATAGCCAGGGTATTATATAACCTGGCTGGTTATTTAAAGTGAATCAAGGGGCTGTGTGGTTGGCAGGGAGCGGGTTGGGGGCCTGGGAGGATAAACCAGGAATTCTTCTCTGGCTCAGATTTTACTCCAAGTTGGAGAAGAATTTTGGTGCTCTTAATACATGCCTCTTCTTTGAGAGATAATTATGAATCTCCAAAGCTCCTAGATACAGTGCTCTCTGCTATTTTATCTGCTATCTTATCTAGTATTGTCTGACTGTTCTCTTAGTTTTTATTGTCTCTTTCTGTTCTTTAAGCTACCCCATAAATATTAATATTGAAAATTGGCATGCACATTCTCAAACAAACAAATAAAGTTTGTTCATTGTTTTTGTACAACACCCCATTGGCTTTCAGCACTGTATAAATAAATTGCCACTATCATGAGCTTTACATCTGTGAGTGCTTTCTATGAGAAGAACACATCAAATAATTTCTTTAAGGGAGCAATCCTATGTCTCCCAGACATTGTCTGCAGCAGGGGGACATAGGATTGTTCACTTTCTGAGTTCTGAGGTCAGAAATTAGGGATGGCGGAGAATTCCGCCATGGACTCCAATGAGGCCGGATTCTTTAGAATCCAGCTCCCCGGAGTCTGTGGCAGAATGGACCACTCCCCTCCGCCACCCCATGAAATTCTCCCTGGATGGACCCCACCTGCCGCCAGCCGGTCCAGTCCATCCGCTGCCGTCCGCTGCCCCAGTCAGCGGCTGCAAATGGCATCCGGCGTAGCGGATGCCATTTGTGTCCCTGCTTTAACCATGATAGGCTATGTAAATATTTATGTAGCCTATCACAGCTAAAGCAGGGACGCAAGTGGCATCTGCTACGCCTTACACCATTTGCAGCCACAGACCTGTGGACAGGCTCGGCTGTGGACGGGCCCGGCCAGCAGCTCTGCGGACTTGCTGCGAAGCCGGTCAGGGAGGGTTCCAGGGGGAGGGACGGACTGCCTCCCCCCACCGCAGACACCCCAGACCGGAATGGTGAGTGGGGTTCGTACACCCCATCAGAAATAGAGCTCTAACCTTGGAGCCCATAAACCACTCTCCCTACGTCCACCCCCTCATAGCCAGCACAGTTCTGGCTACGTCTCTGTGCTCAGAAATGGAGCTTGGAGACAGGAAAAGGGGGAGTTCCTGGGGGCAGGGAGGGGAGGAGACTGGGGCATCAGCCATGCGACATTTAGTATGGCCACCCCAGCCTCTTTCCCTCCCCATCTAAAGCGCTGGTGCTACATGGGCAAAATCGCCCATCCAGCAGAAATGCAGATCAGCTGGAGAGCGCAGGCGAAGATGGCCTCTGCACTCCAGCCGCCCTACATTGGATACCCAGCAGCCTCCAAGTTCAGAGGCTGCTAACAATCTTCATAGGATTCCATCCTAAATATTCTATCCAAGCTGCCTTAGAGATCAGTAATGGAAAGGCAGTATACATTCACCTTTTAAACAAACAAACAAACAAACAAACGTGCAATGTATGTGAAAACTCAAGGAAGAAACTAGATTTCCCCTCTTGAATAACATAATCCTGTCATAAAGTAGAAAAACCACTGGACATAGCCTTGCCAGGAGTAAACACTTTTAAATCCCTTTACTTTCAATGTGGCAGGAGAGAGAGAAAAGGACTCATCACAGTGAAACTGTCCTATTGACTGTAATGTTAGTTATTTGTTTATTTTATTTTTTATCTGCTCAATAACCAATGTTCTCTGGGCAGGTTACAAACAGTTAAGACTTGAGTTTTAGAATTTTTAAAAAAGTTCTTGGAATACCATAATTATAAAAACATGAACAGTCAAGCTCATGCAGAATTGAATTTAATATATAACTACAGTATATATTAAAGTATAATGAAGTTAGTTAGAAGTATGTGTGCTCACAATATGTCATTTACTAGCATGTTACATAAATATGTGTTGGAAATGCAACAAATCTTTAAAATCTGCCCGATATACAGCACTGCTAGTTTTCATTCTGAAAATATTATTGCCGAAAGCAATATGCTTTCACACTTAAGAATTAGAAAAAAAAAAACTATGCCATTTATAGCCTTGTGTCTGTAATTTATACGAATAAGGTATTAGCTTTTTTTAACTTGAAGGACTGCTAGAAGGAGAATAAATGTAAAAATAGCACATTATGGAAATGCTTTTTAGTAGATTACTCATATAAATTCAAATGGTTCGATTTTATTTACATAAATATTACATTCAGCTGTATGGAAAATTATTGAAAAGTATTAAAATGTTTTAATTGTTTTATAGGTGAGAATACTAATGAATCTACCTTAGACAAAAGTGAATAATGATCAGATGCTAAGACTTGATGCATCAGCAAATAAATGACGGGTGTGGCATGTGTCAAGGAAGGTTCCATGAACATGTCATGGAATGTGCCATCATGCAACAACAGCTTTGGGCACAAGCATCTCTCTAATACTTTGTTTCTGCACATCAAACAGAGTTGCCAGATTACAACGACAAAAATTCAGGACAAATCAGAGTACTGGACAGATCGTGAATAATATTGGGAAAATTCTGAGGCAGAGTAGGATAGTGATAATAAGGCAATGAAGTCTCAGTATTGATATTTATTCCTTTTGGTTCAGAAACCAAAGAGCATTCATTTTATTATACATTTAATGTAGGCCAGGGAACCAGGTTGAAGGGCCAGGGCCCTTCTCAGATGCCATTTCACCTTCTTAGTGAACTCAACTACTTAAGGGCAAAGAATATAACTGATTCATAGACATCAGATGTGCTCCAGCGAAGAGTGTATTGTGTCTGTATTCCAATTGTGCAGAATCCAGCAAAAGTTAAGGTTAAAAAATCAATTTAATTAATGCTTATTTAAATTTTCAGTACCATTTTGTTTAACTGTATCCATCTGTTATTGGGGTCCAATAGACCCATTTAAAGTCCTGGCTGGAAATAAAGCCATGATTGATTTCAAAATGGCTCCAGTTTAACATTAGCAATCAAATTTTATTGGTATCCCATTCCAAAAAGGTGTTTAAGCCAAAAACTATTGGGGAACATTGTACTCCACAATTTTAACTTATTTTTTTAAACATAAAAGGAAATCCTCACTGGGCTATAAGAGAGATGGGGAGGAGAAGAAAACAGAAGAGAAATCAAAAGAGAGACTTAACATGCACAGGTGAAATGCTCCATTCATAACAGAAGCAGAAACAAAATAGAAACCCAAGGTGAAGTACTGGACTCATAGAAAATATGGAAGGGGTCCAGTGGACTCTAATAGCCTAATAGGAGTTTTTCACGCTAAAATCACATTAAAAATAAGAATTCAGCGTAGCAAGCTTGCACTATGAGCATGTTAACTCATGTGTCAAGATAAAGCCAACTGTGGATTAGTTCACACTTCCAAATTACTGTTATCATATATGAAGTGCCTAAAACAGCTAGGCACTTATGTGTATATACAATCAATGAAACTATAGGCTTTGCTTGCAGTTTTATAATGTGGCTACAGACGGGACATGTTACAGACGGTGGCTAAAAGGAAAAAGGAGGATCAGTCAGAGAAAGTGATGTGTCTTAATCTTACAGAGATTATTCAGTGTGGTAAGAGGGGAGTAGAGAAGGGATGTGCATCTGCTTCAGACAATGCTCAGACTGAAGTGGGCTACTTCAGAGGTGTTCAGACATCCTCTTAAGTGAAGCTGGTCTTGTCCTAGGTATTCCAAAGTAAAATGGAGGTAGTTTCAACCTGCTTTGGAAGGTTGTTTTTACATTTCCCCCCTGACCAATTGACACATTTCTGAACCTCCCTCAAGCTCTCCATAGAAGGAAAACAGAACCTACAGCAGAGGGGAAGGAGAGAAAGGGGTGTAGTTTTGTGATTAACAGCTGTAGGTCCCAGCCAAAAAATTATTTCTCCAAGCCTCTCCAATCACAGTGTTTTTGGATGGGATGTTGAAGTAACATAGACAAAGTTATTCCAGTCCCAGTGTTTTCAGCAAGGATGGGGAACCTCTGGCTCATGAGCCAATTTCAGCCCACCTGGCCCACAGTGCCTCAGTCAAGCCCCCTCCCCCAAGCTCTGCACCTTCAGAGCAAGTAGAGAGAGGAACCCCTGCTGTAGTCTCTGACCATTGATCTGAGATTGCAGCTGGGATTCCTCTGAGCTCTGCTTGCCCTCCCAATTGGAAAGGAGAGCAGCACATTAAGGGGAATTCCTGCTGTTGTCTCTGATTAATGAATTGGAGATAACAGTGGGGTTTCCCTAGCAAACTGCTTGCCCTCCCAGTTGGGAGGGCAAGCAGAGTGCCAAGAGTTTCACCTATCCTATGTCCTCCTCAGTGGAGGAAGGTGTGGACAGATGGAGCTGGTTCCCAGCTGAGGCACTGGATGGAAGAGCCCTGCATCATCAATGGGGGAATGTACATAGATGGTGAAGCCAGGACCCCAACCGAAGCTTTGGCCAGGGGGAGAATGACATTAGGGGGCATGGCCACACTCTGTGACATGATCAGATGGATGGAGAGTGGGATGGAGGTAATCTGCTCCCCCCAATTATTGTTCCCTACCCCTGGTTTTCAGTGTTCTTTTGCAAGTTGACTCTCCTAGAAAAGCATTTGTGGTGGTTGTGTTTTGCTTTTTATTCTAATGCAGAACAATCCTTTCCTAAAATCCAATCCCTTGCATCATAATTCTTATTTACTCTTGCTATTGTTTGTGTCTCTCTTGAGAATTATTAGATGTCACTTCATCCCCACCACATTCAGTCACTAACTGCATTTTATTTAAGTTCACTGTTAAATATTTGTAGGTTTGTGTAGTATCTCTCTGACTCTGTGACCAGGTTTGCACAAACACTGAGGGAGAAATAAATCACAGTAGCTTATTTTCCCTGCCATGTGTGCTGGGGGGATTTATATAATTAATTTCAGCAGCGTGGTTTGCCATGTCATGGGAACCTGGCAAGGGTAGCTTGTTGCCATGGTTAACAAGCCACCCAGAACCCATTGGCTGTTTTTGGGTTCTAGGGTGGCTTGTTAACCATGGCAACAAGCTACTCTCACTAGGTTCAGATGATACAGCAAGCTGCGCAGGCAAGGGTAATTATGCAAATCCTCCTGGCACGTGACTAGCACATGCGGCAGGGGAAATAAACCACTATAGCTTATTTCCCCCTCCATGAACATGTGAACAGGCCCTGTGTCTGTGTTCTTTGTTGTGTGTATATGTGAATTTGTCTCTGTCTCTCACTCACTCACTCACTCACTCACTCACTCACTCGTGCATGCGTGCAGTGTTGTAGCATACATAAGCACTACTTCCGTGTATACTTTCAAATTTTAATGCCATCCACTCCATCAAGGAGGATGAACAAGACTGTGTGGCCCCCAAGGCCCTTTCTGGGAGGAGAGGCAGAGGCGGCAAGATGACTTCTCTTCTTCCCCCCACACAAAAAACAACTTTAAAGCTCCTTACACAAAACCCCTACACTGTTTAGTCTGAAACTGTGTAGGCTTCATCTCATCAAAAGGGCATACTATGGCAGCAATTGTCATGAAGTTCCCCCAAGAAATAAAAATTATAGATGTCCCCTTTAACCCCCCCCCCCAATTACAGGCTCCTTGCACAACAATCCCTGCACCTATTTGTCTGGAATTTTGTAGACTTCTCCATTCAGAAGAGAATGCTATGCCTGAAAACTTGATTAAATTCAAACAAATAAACAAAAAATACATAACCAGAGTTTTGTGTCACATGAGGTAAGTAATAGCATATAGTGGGTTTTTAAACGTGCTTTTACTGATGACGCAGGTGCTAAAATATTAAGTTTGACTTGATTCTTTGAATGACTTCTGCGGACATATGCAACAGAATTTCTAATAATCCAAAGTGACTACTTCCACTACTATATAATATACTGTTATATAATACATAATAGAGCTTCACCTCATGTTGGCCTTCACATCTGCAAACTTTTTTTAAAAAAAGTTTAAAATAAATATGATAAACAGCACAGGGAGTCTAAACTACAGTTGGATGAATCTGTCAAGTTTGATTCCACTTAGTTTCTCATTTTTCCTACATTACATTTGTTCTATCCCATTTCCATATCTAGGCATGGCGGAGAATTCCGCCACGGATCTTGGTGAGGCTGAATGCCAGCACATTTGGCCCCCAGAAATCCGTGGCGGAACAAAGCCCCCCGCCCCCCCTGCGAAATGGGCCCAAAACACAGCCTACCTTTGTCGGCCGTTCCGGTGCTCCTCGAATGGTGGCCGCATCTGCAGCTGCCATTCGCGTCTTTCAAATGGCTGTGATACGCTATGTAAATACTTTTGTAGTCTATCACGGCAAAAAAAGGGAATGCAAGTGGCAGCGGCTACAGCAGCCGCCATTTGCGTTATCTTTTTCACCGTGATAGGCTACGTAAATATTTACGTAGCCTATCACGGCTAAAGCGGGAACGCAAATGGCATAGGGGACGCCATTTTTGTCCCTGCTTTAGCCGTGATAGGCTACATAAATATTTACGTAGCCTATCACAGGCCGGCGTAGGGATGCAACAGGCATCCCCTACACAGGATGCCATTTGCGTCTGCAGCAGCCCGGTAGTGGCTGGAGGTCTCGCTGCGGCTTGGCCCGGCTGGCCGTGGAGCGGAGCTGGCTGGGCAGGATTCCGGGGGGGAGGAACAGATCACCGCCCCCCCGTTGAGGATTCCGGGGGGAGGAATGGACCACCTCCCCCCACCTGCGGAACCCGGTGGAGCCAGGTAAGCGGGGTTTCATTAGGGATGTACAAAAGTGACTTACCTGTTCACGGATTCTGTTCACGGTGGGGGGGCGCTCCGTCTAGGGATGTACGAAAGGGACTTACCTTGTCCCGCAGCTTGCTTCACGGTGGGGGGGAGGCGCTTCGCTTCTCCCCCCGAAGTTCAGGAGAGGGGGGGAGGCGCCCCGCCTCACCCAGCCAAAATTCAGGCCGGGGAGAAGCGCCCCGTCTCCCCGGCCGCGAAAGAAAAAGTGAAAAAAAAAACAAAAAACCCCGTGATAGGCTACGTAACGATTAACATAGCCTATCGTGGCCAGATTTCCAAAGTCAGCCGTGATAGGCTACGTTAATCGTCACGTAGCCTATCACGGGTGACTTTTGGGGGAAAAAAAAGCATGTATGCAAATGGCGGTGGCCCATGGGCGCCGCCATTTGCGTTCCTTATTTTGGCACATCTAGTCTACGTAAAGATTTACGTAGACTACGGCGAAAATAAGGGAACGCTATTTGCGTTGCCCTTATTTTCGCCGTAGTCTACGTAAATCTTTACGTAGACTAGATGTGCCAAAATAAGGAACGCAAATGGTGGCGCCCATGGGCCGCTGCCATTTGCGTATGCGCTTTTTTTTCCCCCCAAAGTCACCCATGATAGGCTACGTGACGATTTATGTAGCCTATCACGGCTGACTTTGGAAATCTAGCCATGATAGGCTATGTAAATCGTCACGTAGCCTATCACGGGTGTGTGTGTGTGTGTGTTTTACTTTTTTATTTTGTAATGGCGGCAGCCGGTTGGGAGACCGGCCGCCGCCCCCGTCCCCGATGAAACGCCGCCAGGACCTGCCGCCAGGAGGGACATTTGGCCACGGTAAGTCCCATCCCGGGGGGGCGGGGGGCCGGTGGAGAATTTCCCCAACACTTTCGGGGGGCCGAATGCCTCGGCGCTCGGCATCACGAAGATTCGTGGAGAAATTCTCCGCCATCCCTAGCTCCATCCCTCCCCCTGGAATCCTCGACGATGGGGAGACGATCCGGTCCTCCTCCCTGGAATCCTGACCAGCCAGCTCTACTCAGCAGTGGCTCCACGGAGCAGCCGGCCAGGGCTGTCCGCAGCTGGATTTCCAGCCGTGGACTGGCTGGTGCAGACACAAATGGCGGCCGTCGTAGCAGCCGCCATTTGCATCCAGCCAGGCAGCCGTGATAGGCTACATAAGTCTTTACATAGCCTATCACTACTGGGCAACAACAACAGTGTACACAAATGGCGGCGGCTACGGCGGCCGCCATTTGCTTTCCCTATTTTTCGGCATCTTAGCCAACATAAATATTTATGTAGGCTAAAACAGGGGGAAAAAAGGAACGCAAATAGCACCCACTACGCTATTTGCGTTCCCCTTTTTTTCACCGTAATAGCCTACATAAATATTTATGTAGACTAAAACGGCGAAAAATAAGGAATGCAAATGGCGGCGGCCATCACTGCCGCCATTTGTGTACGCCATTTGTTTTTGTTTTTTGATTGGCTTGCCGTGATAGGCTACATAAAGACTTACATAGCCTATCATGGCAAAGACCAGAATGCAAATGGTGGCTGCGGCAGCCGGTCGAAAGACCAGCCGTCGCTGGAGCCACTGCCGAAGCCACCACCGGAGCCGCCACCATCCGGAACATCCACCCCAGGTAAGTCTCGTCCCGGGGGGAATCCACGGGGTGGCGGGGTGGTGGCAGGCCGTTCTGCCATGGATTTCGGGGGGCCGAATGCCAGTGCATTCGGCCTCACTGAAATCTGTGGCGGAATTCTCCGCCATCCCTAGTTCATACACCCCTATCCATATCAGCTTGTCAATTTGTTTATTTAAGTCTACATGAAAATATAGACATACTTTTGTTGGCATTAATCTAAATATAAGTATCTTTGTTCACGTTTCCAAATATACGCATTTTTGCAAGCAGCTTTCTAATATGCATTTTTTGCAAGCAATTTTCGCTAATAAAGCACAGTTTTGTACACACATTCTGGATGCAGCATATGATTTTTTTTTGTAAGAATCAATTAGTACATAATTGGGAAAGGAATGGGGTGGGGTTGCCAGAGATATCTTAACAAGAGATAATGCAGCTACAGGAGAGAGTATAAATTCTTGTAGAGAGTATTAGAGCTAATGGCTCCACTCTAGCTGAGTTTCATTGTGCTTAAACTTCAATGGGATTAATGAAATCAGTGCAGTTTAAGTTAGTTGGGACTAACTTCTACTTGATTACAGTGGTACTTAAGAGTGGAGGGTGCTCAACTTGTTCTCGATGAGATTGCAGTCCCCTTGAAGGAGCGGGTTCATAGCTTGGGGGTTCTCCTGGAGCCATCACTGTCATTTGAGGCTCAGGTGGCCCCAGTAGCAGGCACTGCCTTCTACCAGCTTCAGCTGGTGACCCAGCTACCCCCCATCTGTACAGAGATAACCTGGTTTCAGTAATCTATGCTCTGGTAATCTCCAAGTTAGATGCAATGCACTCTACATGGGGCTGCCCTTGAAGACTATTCAGAAGCTGCAGCTTGTGCAAAATGTGGCAGCCAGATTAATAACTGGGACTAGAAAGTCTGAGTATAGAAGATCAATTCTTTCCTGCTTGCATTGGCTTCCTGTATGTTTCCAAGCCCAATTCAAGGTGCTGCTTTTAACCTATACAACTTTACATGGCTCAGGACTGCAATACCTGACAGAGTGCCTCTCCTGACCTGAACCTACCTGGACACTACGATCAACATCTGAGGTCTTCCTCCAAGGGAGGCTCAGAACAAGAGAGAGGGCCTTTTCAGTGGTGGCCCCCCAATTATGGAATGATCTCCCCACTAGGGGTGCACGAAAGCCACTTACCTGGTTCGCAGCTTTTCGCGGTGGGGGGAGGTGCTTCGCTTCTCTCCCCCCGAAGTTCAGGCCGGGGGGGGAGGCTTCCTGCCTCGCCCGGCCGAAATTCAGGCCGGGGAGGAGATGACTCGCCTCGCCCGGCCACGAAATAAAAAGTAAAAAAAAACAAAAACGCCCCCGTGATAGGCTACGTGACGATTTACGTAGCTTATCACGGCTGACTTTGCAAATCTAGCCGTGATAGGCTACGTTAATCATCACGTAGCATATCACGGGGGCGTTTTTTTTTTTTAGTTTTATTGGAATGGCGGCGGCAGCAGCCGGTCGAAAGACCGGCTGCCGCCCCCGCCCCTGACGAAGACCCAACGAACCGCCGCCGGGACCCGCCGCCGGGAGGGACATTCAGGAAAGGTAAGTCCCATCCCGGGGTGTGTGCGGGGGGTGGGGGGGTGGAGAATTTCTCCCTGAAACTTCTTCGGGGGGCCGAACACGTTGGCGCTCGGCCCCCCGAAGTTTCGGGGAGAAATTCTCCGCCAACCCTACTCCTCACTGAGATATGCCTGGCACCAACACTGTAATCTTTTTGGCACCAGGTTAAGACTGTGTTCTACTCCCAGGCATTTAATGGCATATGGTGGGCATTTATTCCAGCTGTCTGAACTGGTCCAGTATTTTAATTGAAACTGTTTTTAGCTGTTTAAGGGTGCAGTCTTATGCGAATAGTCAGCCACCTCTGAACTTGGAGGTGATCGCCTATCCAATGCAGGTTGGGCAGAGCGTGGAGGGGATCTTCTCCTCCGTGCTCCGGCTGCCCTGCATTTCCAGATAGCTGGCCTATTTCGGCTGTCTAGCCTCAGGACTTCAGAGTGGGAGGGACAGGCCAGACGATGCATAGAAAGCATTGTATTAGCACTTCCACACTCCCTGCCCCTCCCCAGGAAACCCCCTTTTACCCCGCTCCATGATGCTCTTTTGAGTGTGGAGCCTGGGGCGAAGCATGCCTCTTATCAAGTGGCAGGGTGGTGGTGGTGAGGAGGCGATTTTCTGGGAACTGACCTCAGAGCACGGGCTCTGAAGTTGGTTCCCAGAACTGAACAATCCTATGGCCATCTAGCCACTGTCTAGTGGCCATAGGATTGCTCTCTAAATTCTTTTAAAATTTTGTATATTTACATTTTTATGCTGTATTTTATTTTGTGAATTGTTGTGAACCAACCAGACAGCTTCGGCTATTGGGTAGGAATGAAATTAATAACAATAACAATAATAAAAATAATACATAAAAATAATAAGGCATAAATAAATTTATCTGGACAGGAGCCAGTGTCCTGTAGAGGAGCTTGCTTCCTAATATTTCAACCAGCTGAAGTAGTCAGTAGGATGGACTAAGAGTGTTGTTGAAATGTCCTCCTGATGGATCTTTTTTCCCCTTTCTCATTAGTGATGTTGCCAGACATTTTCAAATGACATGAAAGAAAGGCTTGGTGTGCCATTTTTCATGAAGATCACACTTGCTCACCTTTTCCTCTTCACTACATATTCATGTTTGTCTTGTTTCAGAGCCCTTTCCAGCTGCCCACTGCATGGCACCAGACTGAGTGCAAGAAGAATTGCCCTCTGAGTTGGCTTTTTGATTACTCCTAGGGAGTACGAAAGTCCCTTACCTGAACCCGAAAGTTGATTCGCAGTGGGAGGGAGGCGCTCCGTCCCTCCCCCTCAAATTTCTGGCCAGGGGGGAGGCGCCCCGTCCCTCCCCCCCAAATTCTGGCCAGGGGGGAGGCGCCCCGTCCCTCCCGCCGCAAATCCTGTCCTGCCGGGACGCAAATGGCGGCGGCCGTAGCTGCCGCCGTTTGCGCCCCTGCAGTCAGCCGTGATAGGCTACGTAAATGTTTACGTAGCCTATCACGGCTGAGTGAAAAAAAACAAAAACAACTGCGCGTACGCAAATGGCGACGCCCATGGGCGCCGCCATTTGTGTTCCTTATTTTGGCACGTGTAGTCTACGTAAACATTTACGTAGACTACGGCGAAAATAAGGGGAACGCAAATAGCGTACGCACGGTTGTGTTTTTTTTTTCCACTCAGCTGTGATAGGCTACGTAAATCTTTACGTAGCCTATCACTTTTTCTTTTTTTTTTAACTTGGAAATGGCGGCGGTGGCAGCTGGCGGCGGTTCGGCGGCCGCCACCGCCGCACTGCCGCCGAACCGCCGCCGCCAGGGACATTCGCACAAGGTAAGTCCTGTCCCGGGGGGCAGACCGTTTCTCCACCAATTTCGGGGGGCCGAATGCACTGGCATTCGGCCTCCCCGAGATTCGTGGAGAAATTCTCTGACATCCCTAAATTACTCCACATAGCTAGAACACTGGTTCCTGCCCTGAATCTGCCATTATGAAGTATGCTGTTGTAATGGTACTATTGCTCCCACCAGCAAGATGAGTGAACACTTCTCTGTTCTCTCCCTTCCCCAAATAATCTCTGGAGTTCAATTTTAGCTCAGCCCTAATTTTTAGTTGAAAAAAGAAGATATTTTTTCCCATTTACAGATTTTAAACTGTTTTCTCCAATCACAGATAAACAGACACTGTAATTAGTATTTTAAAAGCAATTGCTTTGAACTGATTGGTGTGTGCTTCCCAAACGCTGTGTAAGCTTCCCTGTATTAACATATAATTTTTGTGGAAAGGTTCTTTTAAACTAACTTTTTTCTCCCTACTCTCTGTAAAAAAGTTGCATAATGATTGATCATAGATAAGCTTGAAAGGCAACCCTCAGTTTCCATTTTCATGACAAATCTAAGTGCCTAATGACTATATTTGCAAGAGACATTAATTCTGCTGTGAGTATAGGGTATTGAAACCAAAGTTTCACAGTTATGATTGCATTAGTGAGTTTTTATAGGCTAATTAAACTATTTGTGTATTCCTACCAGTAATTGTAGCAGTTTTAATAGTATGTTACTGATTGGGGTTTAAAGTTCGTAAGACCATGTGGTGTAATTATTTTCGGTATCCTTCTATTATATTAGGCCTTTCCTCTTTCATACAGTGAGGCTATGTTCCTTTTCTCTAGTGAGCTTATATGATAGACAAAATGTCAGGCATAATTAAAATGAGTGATGGTGAAAAAAGTAGCAAGAATTCTATAAATTTATTATGGAGCAATTCTCTCTGGAGACTGGGAACTAAGCTTTTTTTTTTACTTAGATTCTGAATAGGCATCTTGAGTGTTTAAGTTCTAGCTTGACAGTGTTGTGCTGCTTTAGCACCCTGATTTATTAGTTTGTGGTGAAGAGGTCAAATTCTTCTCACTGGAAGTCTTCTCTTACAGCTCCCTGCATATTGAATTTTTTTTTTTTTTTGGAGAAAAGATTGTGTCCCTTTTAAAATCCATCATTTTGAACTTGAGTTTGTGAAATTGCACCTAAGCCCTTTGAAAAGAAGATGTAAACTATGCTGGGGTAGATATCTTAAATGGATTTTACTTTCAAGAATTAGTGCTGAGTAGGCAAGTTAAGAGGCTGTTTACAATGCAATACTATAGATGCCTACTCAGAATTAAAGCTCAGATAGTTTAATAGGACTTACTCCCAGGTGGATGTGGATAGGACTGCAGCCTGAAAGGCCTGTTTTGGACTACACATTTTAACAATTTTGGCTGAGATCTAAAGAACTTCTTGGGTCATGTCTGAAGGCTTGAACATACTAAACTGTATCTGTTTCCTTTGTTGCTTTGAATGGAAGATCCCCTGGTATGTCACAAATCTGTTCTGAAATTCAGGGAAGTTAAAAAAAACTAAACAAAGTTTGCTATACAGCATATGCGGTTGCTGCGTCCTGTTTGAGAAACGCTAATTCAAATCTTCTTTAATCATACAGGACTAGTTGCACCATTCTTTCTTTCCAACAAAATATATATGGGCTGACTATTATTGAGGAATTGGAATAGCCAACTGACAGCAAGTAGATTGAATGCAGCCCTCAAATAAATTTTATTTCACCCAACCAAATTAAGGAGTTTGGTTTCAAACACTTTGAAATGCCCTGGTGGTGATACCTTAAAGGCAAAGCCTCTTCTACTAGGTGGTTCCAGCTTTATAGAGGGTTGGCTTTGGGATTATATTAGTGTTCATGACCACTCCAGGCCACTGTTTGGAACTAATCATGCCAAATAGCTGTTAAAATTGCATGAATAACTTTGTTAATACTTGAAAAATTCAGAAACGTATGAGAAAGATAGAAAGACTAACAACAGAGTATTCAAAAATATATTTAAGCTCAATGTTTCAGCTTCTGCCCTCATCAGTAGCTATGCTGTTAAATGGAATCAGGAGTGGCAGTTTGGAATGCCTGGAGATGAAAGTTCCTGAGGAGAAAAAACAGAGGTATGAGTGCTATAATGCTTACAAATTGCACTCCAGAGTAAGGCCATTGGGATTAAGAGTTCACAGTCTGTAGATCCAGAAATTTTCCCTTTTGTCAAACCATTGTCTTTTGTTTGTTCTATTGGAAGCAACTGTAAATCTGGGAGACTATGTGCAGGAGAGTTGAAACGTCTTGCAACAGGCTGCTCCAGTTTTTTGTGGGGGTAAGAATCGCAGATTTGCAGTTATGGAATCTTGTTGTTAGGTCAGTTGTAGTTTTCCCTACATACTGCATATGACATCCATTTTTTAATGGTTAAATAAACCACATTGGTAGAAGGGCATGACAATGACTGCACAATGTAATAATTTCTTTAGTAACTGTGCTTCTGAAAGAAGTGGTTTGTTGTTGGAGATACTGCAGGTAATGCAACAAGTTGATTTACAGTGGTATGGGCCTGGGTTGAAAGTATCTTGTTTAAGTGCAGCTTTAACTAGCAATTTTCGTAGCTTGGGTGGTTTTCTGAATAGGATGCATGGTAGAGAATTAATGACTTCTGTTAAATGAACACAGTGGGATATAATAGCGTAACTATCTTTAATTCTCTTTTGGTAATTAGCAGGGCTGTGCATGGCTGAGCAACTCAGAAGCTGCTTCGGGGCTTCCAAGGCAGGCCTAATTCAGCTTGGGCTGACTCGGAGGGCCCCCAACCCGCCTCAGCCTACAAAGCTGAAGCAGGATTCGAACATCCGAATCCTGCTTTGCTCCCCCCCAACTTGTCACCCAGTCCCCAGCTCCTTACCTGGGCCCTTGTTCCATGCGAGGGGGGCACTGCTGCCAGGGGAGCCACTGCCGCCACTGCCACTGCTGGGGGACCCACTGGGAAGGAGCTGCCAGCACTGCTAGGGAAACTGCTGCCCATCACAGCCTGCCAAAAGGCACAAGGGCAGGAGTCTCCCTCCAACTGTGCTTTCTCCCCTCCTTGCAAGGAGGGCAGGACGCCTGGTTGGAGGCTGACTCCTGCCTCTGCTCAAACCTTCCCGGGTTCCTTGCTTGCAATTGCAATTGGCCATGAGTGAGGCCAGCGGCAGCAGTTTGCAATGAGGGTGTGCTGCCGCCACTGTTGCCAGGGGAGCTGCTGCCGCCACCACCTCCAAGGCCCTCTGGAGGCGTACTAGCAGCCGTCTTGTTCTGGGGAATGGGGGGAGCCATTTTTAAAATGGTGACTCCCTGTATTTCTGGAAATACAGGGAGTTGCTGTTTTAAAAATGGCTCCCCCCATTCTCTGGAACAAGATGGCTGCCAGTGCACATCCAGAGGACCAGGTAAAAAGCTGGGGACTGGGTGGTGGCTGGGCTTCCAGATTGCCCTGAAGCACACCAAAGTGTTTCAGAGCAATCCAATCCGCTTTGGACTGCTTTGTGCTCCCTCCGCCTCATCTCGGAGGCAGCCTGAAGCACCCTGAGCCCTAGTCATTAGGGGCAGCAGGATGGTAGTCCACAACAAATAGAATGCAATTTTCTTTCAAAGAGTTAGTCTTTGCATCACAAAGAAGGGTATCTCTGGATATTACCGATGCTCAATTGATGTAGTCAATGATGTGACTAGGGTATCTATATTGTTGGAGATGTTCTTTAAGTTCGTTATGTCTTTTCTTTGTTATTACAAATGTGTTTTATTCTAAGAGCCAAACTATATATAATGATCTTCTTTAGATGGTTCAGATGACATGACTAGGTGGGAATCTGTAGGTTTACAATATAAGTTTGTGACAATTTGATAGTTTTCAATGGTTAAGAGGACATCCAGGAACAGTAATTTTGGGTTTTCAATTGTGGTGTTACTGGTAAACTTTATTGTTGATTGGTTAGTGTTGATAAACGTAGTAAAAATCTCCAAGCTATCCCTTCCATAATCTCAGATGACAAAAATGTTATCTATGCACCGCTGCCATATGCTAGGCTTGTAGGAAGCAGTTCTGCAGGCAGTTTCTTCGATTTTTCCCATAAATAGATTGGTATATGATGAGGCAATATGTGTTCCTGTTGCTGTACCTTGGAGTTGTAAAGAGTGATTGCCATTGAACATGATGCAAGTGAGTACCAACTTAGCCAGGGGAACTGCGACTCCAGTATTGGGTTCATTAAAGGTTCTGTTGTTTAAGAAATATGTTAAGGCAGAAAGGCTGTATTTGTGGGGTATGCTGGTATATAAAGAAGTAACATCAAAGGTTGCAATGATGGTATCATTGTTAAATTAACATTTCTAATTTAGTTTTTCAATCTTCATAAAGAAATCTGTAGTGTCCTTAATATATCAAGGAAGTCTATGGACTAGTGGTTGATTTATGGAGTCAATATATAGTGACATTCTTTCAGTGACAGTATTGGTGCATGAATCAATAGGGCATCCTGGGTTGTTGTTTTTATGGATCTTTGGTAGCATGTAAAATCTTCCTGCTGTAGGAGTGGGGTTAATTAAAAGATCAGCAATTTATTTTTCTGGTATATTTTTATGCAGGAATTCATGGATGAAGTTGCCAATTTTTAAATTTAGGTCAGCTGAGATATCACAATCAAGGAGGTTGTATGTACTGCTGTCACTTAGTTGTCTCAGACCTTCAGAAATATAATCCTCAGTCTTCATCAGAACAATAGCTCCCCCTTTATCAGCTGATTTTATGACTATGTCTTTTCTCATTCGAAGTTGGTTGAGGGCCTCTCTTTCTTCTCTTGTTAGAGAAGACATGTCCAGGTTTATGTTCATCAGTTCTTTTTAAAAACTGATTTAAGGAGGGTTTCTAATACTGGATTTGTATTTGGGTGTGGAATCCAGGCATTTTGGGGCAGAAATTGTGACAGAGGATTATGGCATGGGATCAAAATATGATTTTTCTTATTATGGAAATATTCTTTTAACCTGCATCATCTCTCAAATGGCTTAACATCAGCATTTATTTGGCCATGTGATGCTCTCTAGGTGTAGGGGAGAAGTTAAAACCTTTAGACAGCTGTTTAATTTCTGTAGGGGAAATTTTGTCACCTGTTAGGTCCACTATAAAGGTCTTTGTATTTGTGAAGTTTTGGGAGTACTTTCAGTACGTAGTCTCACTGTGTTGAAGTCTTCTAAATCTTCTGTTTTTATGTTTCTTCAGATTTGCTGTCTTCAATGTGTGTATAAAAATGTGTTTAAAGGTGGATTTCCTAATCTTGCTATTATTAGGGAGCACAGGAAGATTGTAACATAAGATATCCCTTTTGGGTTTTTTACTTTTGTCTCTGAAGGATCTCAGAAAAGTAATTTGTTTGGTTATAAATATACTTTTTTTAAAAAAAAAAGAGCTAAAGTCTGGCATATTTAGGCACATTTCCTGGTTTGAAGTTCTTGTTACAATTTTGTTTTTAGGATTACCACTTTATGTACATAGTGGTCAATCAAGGAGGACAAAAGGCATATATATTCATTTTATGTCTCCATCTGACAGCTTAAAGAAAGAGACAGATCTATGTCTATATATCTATATATCTAGGGTAGCTGCATTTTAGATAGCAGGGCTCCTATGCCTTTAAAAGCTATAGTACAGGCAAGATTAAGCAAATGAAGCCTGCTCCATTTCAATCTCCATGGATTTGTCAAACTTTTGCCTGTTAAATTCATAGAGGGTATGCTAGAGGAGAAAAAATGAAACTTTTGTCCATTTTTAAAAATATGCTGAAAAAAATCCCACTAAAAAGTTTGCAACTGTGCACCAAATTAAAAAGTAAAATGTCAGACACTGGATGAGTAATAAATTTTTGCATTTTTGTTGTTGTTCAGTAACTTAGAACCTGCTCACACCCTAGCTTCTTGATAGTTGTTTTAACTAATGAAAGGGCTACATTGATACAAGGGGATGAAGATGAAAATGTTTTTGATTGCCCAAATGTAGAAGGGGAGGAAATACGCCATGAGTACATGGTAGAACATGATAGCCATAGCAAAAGATGCACATGCCAGAGACGTCTGGGGATGGAACCTTATATATAGGTGTTTCTATGCAAATACTAGAAGCCTCTGAGCCAAAATGGGAGAGTTGGAGTGCTTGGTTTTAAAGGAGAACCTGGATATAGTGTGCATTACAGAAACCAGGTGGAATGGAGAAAACCAGTGGGATATGGTAATCTCTGGATATAAACTCTACAGGAAGGACAGGAAAAGGCATGCTGGGGGAGGTGTTGCTCTGTATGTCAAAGAGGGCATAGGGTCGAGCAGATGAAAACAATAAAATGGGTAGACTGTTCCACAGAAGCAATGTGGGTGACAATATTGGACTCCAAAACTAATTTACTGCTAGGAACGTGCTATCGTCTCTCAAACCAGAATGCTCAGGGTGACCTTGAGATGGAAAATGAAATCGGGGAGGCCTCCAAACATGCAAGTATTGTAATAATGGGTGACTTCAAATGCTTGGAGGTTACTCAAAACCAGAATAATAGAAGCTCAGCTAAAATGTATACCACAGATTAGGAAAGGTAGCACCAAGTCCAAGAGGTCACCACCATGGTTGAAAAGCAGGGTCAAGGAAGCTATTAGAGAAAGGAGGGCTTCCTTCAGAAAATGGAAATCTTGGTCAAGTGAGGAAAACAAAAGAGAGCACAAGCTTGCACAAAGGCAATGCAAGCAGACAATGGCCATGTTTGGACATCACTTTAAGCCATGATGGCTTAATAAACTAATCAGTGTAGCTTATATTTGAAATGATCCATGATGCCCCACAACACAGCCAGGTTAATAAGTGACTGTCTGTGTGTAGCTCATTAAGCTACTGTACCTAATCTGACCCATCCCCCCATACCCTGTCTCACTGCAGTCCTCCCACCCAAGTAGTAGCGCTGTTTCACCCACTCACCCTGTTTCATTACATTGCAGCAGGGGCTACAAGGAGCAAAATCCCAGTGTGCACCAAAATGGGGGTGGCACAAATAAACCCTTGGAAGTTTGCAGGATTGGGACCAAATTTGACACACAGCCTCTTCTAGCCAGGAGGCATCCAATGCACCATCAAAACCCTGCGGGTATGCCCCAGAGGAGCGAAAATCCCAGGTCCACCAAAAAGGGGGTTGCAGCTATAACACTTGGAGGTTTGCAGGTTCGGGACCAAACTTGACACACAGCCTCCTAGTCAGGAGGCACCTGACACACCATCAAAACCCTCAATTGCACATTTCCCCCTATAGCCATTGCTGGCATAGACACCTTTAAGTGTTCTCAGTATGTGGCACACAAGCTTTTAACTGTTCACAATATCACTATAGGGCTATAACACTAAAACCTCAATATTACTAAAGTGCTATAGTACTAAAATGCAATTATGGATTTCCTCCCATAGCCATTGCTGGCATATAGGCTTTTAAATGTTCTCAATATAGCTAAAATGCTATAGCACTAAAATGCAATTGTGCATTTCCCCCCATACCCATTGCTGGCATAGACACCTTTAAGTGTTCTCAATTGCGCATTTCCCCTCACAGACAGTGCTGAGAATGCCTGCGTGAACTGAAGCAGAGCAGCAGCAATCTGAATCACTCTTGTTGCACAATGCTATAGGTGACCAAAATAACCCATGGTTTCTGACAGAAGACATGATAACCCAGAGTGGGTTAAATAATCCCTACTGCAGACCGTGCATTATCAGAGTGGGTTTTTGGGCCAAATAAGCCACCGTGGGTTAAAAAAAATCATGGCAGATGACACAATAAACCACAATAGGTTAAATAAGCCATCATGGCTTATTTAACCCATCATGGGTTATTGTGACATCTGAACCCAGTCAATAGGAGGTGCAAAAAGCATTTTTGAAGAGCACGTCGCTAAAAGTATCAAGGCCAACAATAAGAAATTCTTTAAATGTATCAGAAAACCAGCTAAGGAGGAAGTTGGACCACTGATGACAGTAGAGCTAAAGGAGTACTAAAGGAGGGCAAGCAGATTGCAGAGAAGCTGAATGAATTCTTCTCATTGGTCTTCACTACAGAAGATATAGGACAGATAGGGATGTCGGAGAATTTCTCCACGAATCTCCGGGAGGCCGAATGCCAATGCATTCGGCCCCCCAAAATTGGTGGAGAAATGGTCCGCCCCCCGCACCCCCCAGAATGGGACTTACCTTTGGCGAATGTCCCTGGTGCTGGTGGCTCCCGGCGGCGGTTTGGCGGTGGTGCGGCGGGAGCGGCGGCCAGTCTTCTGACCGACTGCCGCCGCTGCCATTTCCAAGTGAAAAACACACACACACACACACAAGCAAACGTGATAGGCTACGTAAAGATTTACGTAGCCTATCACGGCTAGATTTTCAAAAAACACCGTGATAGGCTACGTAAATCCTTACGTAGCCTATCACGGCTGACTTCGGGGGGGAAAAAGCACGTACACAAATGGCGGCGCCCATGGGCACCGCCATTTGTGTTCCTTATTTGGGCACGTGTAGTCTACGTAAACATTTACATAGACTACGGCTAAAATAAGGGCAACGCAAATAAATACGCAAATACCCCCGGCCAGAACATCCGGCCGCTGGCTAGCAGGGACACAAATGGCGGCGGCCATAGCCACCGCCATTTGTGCCCCTGTAGTCAGCTGTGATAGGCTACGTAAATCTTTATATAGGGGCGCACAAAAGCCACTTACCTGGTCTCGCAGCTTGCTTTGCGGTGGGGGGGAGGCGCTTTGCTGCTCCCCCCGAAGTTCAGGCTGGGGGGGAGGCTTCCCTCCTCGCCCGGCCGAAATTCAAGCCGGGGGGGAGGCTTCCTGCCTCGCCTGGCCGAAATTCAGGCCGGGGAGGAGGTGCCTCGCCTCGCCCGGCCGCGAAATAAAAAGTAAAAAAAAACACAAAACGCCCCCGTGATAGGCTACGTGATGATTAACGTAGCCTATCACGGCTAGATCTGCAAAGTCAGCCGTGATAGGCTATGTTAATCGTCACATAGCCTATCACGGGTGACTTTAAAAAAAAAAAAGCGCGTACGCAAATGGCGGCCCCCATAGGGCAACTATAGCGTTGCCCTTATTTTCTCCGTAGTCTACGTAATCTTTACGTAGACTACAGCGACCAAATAAGGAACGCGAATGGCGGCTCCCTATGTGGGCCGCCATTTGCGTACGCGCTTTTTTTTTTTTTTAAGTCACCCGTGATAGGCTACGTGACAATTTACGTAGCCTATCACGGCTGACTTTGCAGATCTAGCCGTGATAGGCTACGTTAATTGTCACATAGCCTATCATGGGGGCGTTTTTTTTTTTTTTTTACTTTTATTGGAATGGCGGCGGCGGCGGCAGCCGGTCGAAAGACCGGCTGCCGACTCTGCCCCTGTCGAAGACCCGCCGAACTGCCGCTGGGACCCGCCGCTGGGAGGGACATTCGGGAAAGGTAAGTCCCATCCCGGGGGGTGCGGGGGGTGGGGGTGTGCGGAGAATTTCTCCCCGAAACTACCTCAGGGGGCCGAATACGTTGGCACTCGGCCCCCCGAAGTTTCGGGGAGAAATAGTCCCCCATCCCTATCTTTATGTAGCCTATCAGGTCTGACTTTAAAACAAACAAACGCGCGTACGCAAATGGCGGCGGCTACGGCTGCCACCATTTGCGTTCCTTATTTTGGGCCGTCTTAGTCTATGTAAACATTTACGTAGACTAAGATGGTGAAAATAAGGGGAACGCAAATAGCGTAGCGGACGCTATTTGCGTTCCCCCTTATTTTCGCCGTCTTAGTCTACGTAAATATTTACGTAGACTAAGACGGCCCAAAATAAGGAACGCAAATGGCGGCAGCCATAGCCGCCGCCAGTTGCGTATGCGCGTTTTTTTAAAAAAAGTTAGACGTGATAGGCTACGTAAAGATTTACGTAGCCTATCATGTCTTTTTTTTTTTTTTTTTACAACTGTGGAAATGGTGGCAGCGGCAGCCAGTCAGAAGACCAGCTGCCGCCGCCGCCGCCGGAGCCGCCGCTGCCTGGAAAGTCCACCCCAGGTAAGTCTCATCCTGGAGGGGATCCGCGGGGGGCAGGCTGTTCCGCCATGGAGTTTGGGGGGCTGAATGCACTGGCATTCGGCCTCACCGAGATCCATGGCAGAATTCTCTGCCATCCCTAAAAAATACCAACTTCAAGTATAACCTGATGGGAACTGAGCTAGGGGTGACCAACCAAGAAAGGGATCTTGGGGTTGTGGTGGACAGCTCAATGAAAATGTGAACCAGTGTGTGACTGCTGCAAAAAGGGAAACCTAGGGATGTCGGAGAATTTCTCCATGAATCTCCGGGAGGCCGAATGCCAACGCATTTGGCCCCCCCAAATTGGTGGAGAAACGATCCACCCCCCTGCCCCCCCCGGAATGGGACTTAACTTTGGCGAATGTCCCTGGCGCTGGCAGCTCCCGGCGGCGGTTTGGCGGCGGCGCTATTTGCGTTCCCCCTTATTTTCGCCGTCTTAGTCTACGTAAATATTTACATGGACTAAGACGGCCCAAAATAAGGAACGCAAATGGCGGCAGCCTTAGCCACTGCCATTTGCGTATGCGCGTTTTTTTTTTTAAAAGTTAGACGTGATAGGCTACGTAAAGATTTACGTAGCCTACCATGTCTTTTTTTTTTTTTTTTTACAACAGTGGAAATGGTGGCAGCAGCAGCCAGTCAGAAGACCAGCTGCCGCCGCCACCGCTGAAGCCGCCACTACCTGGAAGGTCTGCCCCAGGTAAGTCTCGTCCCAGGGGGGATCCGCGGGGGGCAGGCCGTTCCGCCATGGAGTTTGGGGGGCCGAATGCACTGGCATTTGGCCTCACCGAGATCCATGGCGGAATTCTCTGCCATCCCTAAAAAATACCAACTTCAAGTATAACCAGATGGGAACTGAGCTAGCGGTGACCAACCAAGAAAGGGATCTTGGGGTTGTGGTGGACAACTCAATGAAAATGTGAACCAATGTGTGACCGCTGTAAAAAAGGCAAACCTAGGGATGGCGGAGAATTTCTTCATGAATCTCTGGGAGGCCGAATGCCAACGCATTCGGCCCCCTGAAATTGTTGGTGAAATTCTCCGCCCCCCCTGGGATAGGACTTACCTCCCTCGAATGTCCCTCTTAGCGGCGGGTCCTGGCGGCGGTTCGGCGGGGGCGGCGGCCGGTCTTTGGACCGGCTGCCACCATTACAAAATAAAGTAAAAAAAACACAAAAACACCCGTGATAGGCTATGTAACGATTTCTGTAGCCTATCATGGCTAGATTTCCAAAGTCAGCTGTGATAGGCTACATAAATCGTTACGTAGCCTATCACGGGTGTTTTTTTTTTTCTTTTCACTTCTTTATTTCGCGGCCGGGGAGTTGGGGTGCTTCTCCCCGGCCTGAATTTTGGCCGGGCGAGGGGGGCGCCTGCCCCCCCGGCCTGAACTTCGGGGGGAGAACCGAAGCGCCTCCCTCCCACCGCGAAGCAAGCTGCGGGACCAGGTAAGTGCCTTTCGTACATCCCTAGGCAAACCCCATTTTAGAAAAGGAATTGAAAATAAAACTGCCAGTATCATGTTGCCTTTATACAAATCTATGGTGCAACCATTCTTAGAATACGGTGTCCAGTTCTGGTCACCACACCATAAAAGATATTGTAGAGCCAGAAAAAGTGCAGAAAAAAGCACCTAAAATGATCAGGAGCTGCCACATCTCCCCTGTGAGGGAAGGTTACAACAGATGGGATTGTTTCACTTGGGAAAAAAGGAGGGTAACAGGAGACAAAATAGAGGTGTACAAAACTATGCATGGTGTGGAGAATGTGGATAGGGAGATATTTTTCTCCCTCTCTCACAGTACTAGAACTTGGGGTCATCTCATGAAGCTGATTGGTGGGAGATTCAGGACAGATAAAAGGAAGTACTTCTTCACACAGCACATACTTAAAACTATGGAACTTGGTACCACAATATGTAATGATGGCCACTAATTTGGATGGGTTTAAAATAAAAGTGGGTTACTAGTCCTGATGGTTATGTGCTACCTCCAGTATCAGAGGCAGTATGCCTCTGTACACATGTTGCTGGGGAACATGGGCAGGAGGGTGCTGTTGAACTTGTGTTCTGCTTGTGGTTTCCTGGTCGAGAGCTGGTTGGTCACTGTGTGAACAGAATGCTGGACTAGATGGACCCTTGGTCTGATCCAGCTTGGCTCTTCTCATGTTCTTATTTTCTTCTGTAATTTATTCAAGATCTTCCAAAGCAAACAAAATTGCTCAATTATACTCTCCAGAACGGCTTAATTTGTCATCATGAATTGCACTGGTCATTGACTACTATTAAATGGAGAAAAGGAAAGCAACAAGTGATTATGCTCAGTGAACAGGCCATATTAAGTCAGCCCAAGGGTTCATAGCATCATATGCATTTTGGAGTGGAAAAAAATACTTTGATAGCAGATAACTTAATTATCTGCCACTATCAGTTTGGAATGGCTTTTAAACATGTCCAAAATGTCTACCAAATTTTTCAGCAAGAGTGACAGCAATTTTTAAAGTAAGGATAAAAATGCAGCAGTCTTTCTGGAATAAAACTCTTGACAGACTATGATAAATTACCTTATTATACTTGTTCTCATGACAAATGTACTTGATCAAAGCTTCTTCTTGGGAATAGTTGAGCTTTTCCAGCAGCAAAGCTAGGAAGGAAATGAAAGCTAAGTACTAATCAGGGTAATAGATCAACATTTCCACAGACATAACATTTGGAACCTAACCAATTGTTTATGTCAATAACAAAGCACTTATGTATACATACTCCAAAACGCTTGTGAACATATAACTTGAGTTTTATATTCTTTCCTTCACAGCCTATTTTTTTAATAGTTGAGGCCACTTAGAGCACAGTACTCTGGTGTCATAAAGCAAAAATACATGGGTTGTGGGGATGGATTCAGACTTAGTCATGCTTAGAGTAGACCAATTGAACTCAATGGGAATTAAGGTAGTCATGACTAAATTAGATCTCATTAACTTCAGTGGGTCTACTCTAAGCATGACTAATTCAGGATCGAATCCAGAGACGGTACCAGTCAGTATTTCTTAGACGCAAATGTAGAACACTAATGTAAGTGTCCCCCCTCTGCCCATATGGCAATGTCTGCGGGGAAGAGTAAGTGTCAGGATATGGGTGAAGGGTGGTGAGCTCTGAAGCCTTGTAAAGCTTGAGACTGTGAAATCGCCAATCCATAATAACTGAATTTTGACTGGAGGTCATATGAGATTTCAGGTGAGAGGCAGGAACTGGACTTATACATGCATAACACACCTTGAGGAGTAGCCATTGGTAACAGATAAGCAAGGAGATGCTTTATTTAATAGCACAGTAATTATTAATTTGCGGTAATAATCTTTTCAGCTAAGAAAGCAGTGACATCTTTAAAGAATCATCTAGTTTTATGAATTTTACCGAAGGTTAATTTTGAGACAACAAAAATACATGTAATTTATTTATTTTTTAAAGCATTGCTTTTAACCTTGCTAAATGAGAAATAAAATGCTTGTTTTCCAGTTGGGCCAAGCAGCAACTATATATATTGGATTCTCCAGGGTACAAAATATGCTGGGTAATTGGGTGAAAAGCTGGTAGGGGTTATTCCAAGTGACTAGGCACTGAACAGCAGGTGAACATTGCTGATAGATGGCTTTCACTGTTTAGCTTTTCTGTGCAAATGGAATGAAGTAACAAGGAATATACATTGTGTACACAATTGTTACTCTTGCAGTGTACTTTAAATACCAAGTGGATAAAACATTAGGCTTAATCAGTTGGCCAAGGTTGGAGAAAATATGATAATGAAGCTTCACTTATAGATAAAACATTTCTTTAAAATGTATTATGTTGTTGTTTCTGTCATGAAAATTTCATCTGATAATCTATGACTATACAGGGATACAGAACTTTGTATGCCTGACTATAGCACATGATAAAGTTTACTAGTATAATGAAAGCTTTAATCATTTTCCTTTGCAATTTTTTTCCTTGAAGAAGTCCCTTTATTTATTTAATAAGGGTGCAATCCTTAATAAATTAAGGAAATCCATAGGATTGCATCTTAAAACAACTCAGAAAGTCTGTATGAATATTCTTTCTAAAGAAAGTATTCTTTTTTAATACAACCATAAATGTAAACATTGTTGTTGTTGTTTTTAAAAAAGACAGCCATAAATGAAAAGTGTGAACAAAGCTAATTGAAGGCGTTTATGGGAGTCCAGTACTTCACCTGTCAATTGCTTACTCTTGTTCTGCTTAATTTAGTTGCTGTTCCATTTGTGAACTTCAAAGGCGATTCAAAGTCATGCTTACAGAAAGAAGATTCATGTCAGGTCTGACCAGTTCAAGTGATGTGAGCAAATTTGACATTTGTGCTGCATGGAACACTAGCTCTTTATGCTTGTTCCAGGGCGTCAGACACAGCAAGCATGCAAGTACTGTATGTCTTAGTATAGTATTGACCTAGACTTTGCTAGAAGTGGGTAATAATTTAGTATACTTATGAGGACAGTTGAGGATCCCAGAAAAAGCAGAGTTTTGAAAGCTGTCATTGCATTTTAACTGTAAAATGATGATTAATTCGACAATATTATGATGATCTGAAGTTATTTTTTATTTTAATAGAATATGTGGGATTGTTACCTGTTACGAGTTATATCAGTCCTGTCAGAGTCACCTGAATTTGGTGAGACATAGAGAGCAAACACTACTTGTAAGTCTGTGACCTGCTGTTGGAGCCTCAACTTGGCAGCCACCTTTACTACCAACAAGTCATAGATCCTGACATTGAGTAGTATCCAGTGTCAGTCCTACTTAGAGTAGACCTATGGAAATGAATGGGGCTTCAGTTAATTGTGAGTAACTCCACTCTTGTTCATTTCAATGGGTCTACTCTCTAACACTAGTAGAACTCTCATTGAATCTTTAAGAAGGTAGAAGATTAGCTATTAAGACTTTAATGTATATTAAATATATTTAGGGGGGAACGAAAGTCCCTTACCTTTCGCCGAAGCTTGTTCGCGGTGGGGGGGAGGCACTTCGCTGCTCCCCCCGCGAAGTTCAGGCCGGGGGGGGAGGCTTCCCGCCTCACCTTGGCCGAAATTCAGGCCAGGGGGGAGGCTTCCCGCCTCGCCCCGGCCGAAATTCAGGCCGGGGAGGAGGCTTCCCGCCTCGCCTGGCCGCAAACTCGAAAGTTTAAAAAAAACAAAACAAACGCCCCCGTGATAGGCTACGTGACGATTAACATAGCCTATCATGGCTAGATCTGCAAAGTCAGCCATGATAGGCTACGTAAATCGTCATGTAGCCTATCACGGGTGACTTAAAAAAAAAAAAAGCGCGTATGCTAATGGCGGCCCCCATAGGGAGCCGCCGTTCGTGTTCCTTATTTGGTCGCTGTAGTCTACGTAAATCTTTACGTAGACTATGGCGACCAAATAAGGAACGGGAATGGCGGCTCCCTATGGGGGCCGCCATTATCCATACGCGCTTTTTTTTTTTTAAAGTCACCCGTGATAGGCTACGTGACGATTTACGTAGCCTATCACGGCTGACTTTGCAAATCTAGCCGTGATAGGCTACGTTAATCGTCACGTAGCCTATCAAGGGGGCGTTTTTTTGTTTGTTTGTTTTCTTGGAATGGCGGTGGCGGCAGCCGGTCAAAAGACCGGCTGCCGCTCCCGCGCCACCGAAGCGCCGGCCGGACCCGCTGCCGGGAGGGACATTCAGCGAAGGTAAGTCCCGTCCCGGGGGGGGTGCGGAGGATTTCTCCCTGAAACTTGTTCGGGGGGCCGAACACGTTGGCGCTCGGTCCCCCAAAGTTTCGGGGAGAAATTCTCCGCCATCCCTAGGGGTGGACGAAAGTCACTTACCTGTCCTCGAAGGCCGTTCGTGGTGGGGGGGAGGCGCTTTGCTGCTCCCCCCGCGAAGTTCAGGCCGGGGGGGAGGCTTCCCGCCTCGCCCGGCCAAAATTCAGGCCGGGGGGGAGGCTTCCCGCCTCGCCCGGCCGAAATTCAGGCTGTGGAGGAGGCGCCTCGCCTCGCCTCGAACGCGAAAGTAAAACAAAAAACAAAAAAAACGCCCCCTGATAGGCTACGTGACGATTCACGTAGCCTATCACGGCTAGATCTGCAAAGTCAGCCGTGATAGGCTACGTGAATCGTCATGTAGCCTATCACGGGTGACTTAAAAAAAAAAAAAAAGTGCGTACGCGAATGGCGGCCCCCATAGGGAGCCGCCATTCGCGTTCCTTAGTTAGTCGCTGTAGTCTACGTAAATGTTTACGTAGACTACGGCGACCAAATAAGGAACGGGAATGGCGGCTCCCTATGGGGGCCGCCATTATCCGTACACTCTTTTTTTTTTTAAAGTCACCCGTGATAGGCTACGTGACGATTCACGTAGCCTATCACGGCTGACTTTGCAAATCTAGCCGTGATAGGCTACGTGAATCGTCACGTAGCCTATCAGGGGGCGTTTTTTTTTTTTCTTTCATTGCAATGGCGGCGGCGGCAGCCGGTCGAAAGACCAGCTGCCGCTCCCGCCTCGCTCGGCCGGACCAGCCACCGGGAGGGACATTCGGCGAAGGTAAGTCCCGTCCCGGGGGGGGTGAGAGGTGAGGGGGGGTGCGGAGGATTTCTCCCCGAAACATGTTCGGGGGGCCGAACACGTTGGCGCTCGGCCCCCCGAAGTTTCGGGGAGAAATTCTCCGCCATCCCTAGCCATATTCCTTTGAGTATGTAAGCTCTCAAAGACCTCTTTGCTTTTCCAGGAGCTATCTCTACAGTGCAGTCCTGTGCAGATTTGTTCAGAATTGTTAAGCAAGTCCCACTTAATGAATGAGGTGTACTCTGAAGTAAGCTTGCATAGACTGCAACCGTTGTGCACCTATTTTATCCCCTTTTCAATTTTACTTTCTAAAAAGCATTTTAAATGATATTTAGTATATTATGATATATAGATGTTTTATTGTATTTGATGTAAAACACATCAAATACAGTCCACTTCTAGGATTTCACTCTACACATCAGATGGTGATTATCAAAGAATGAGGATGTACAAAATAAAGATGCAATTCTAGGAGATCTCTCTCACCCAGGAATTGTATGGAGTTTATTCACAGAAAAACAGAAAATTGGAACAGATGAAACCATTGCTGTAATTTAAAATATAGTAGTATTCCAAATGCCATCTGCTGTGTGTGTGTGCGTGTGTGTCTGTGTGTATGAGAGTTCGAGAGAGAGAGGCGGAGAGAGAGTTCTGTGCTCAAGTGGCCTCTTATAATTCTCCACCTTACTTGTGGGCAGAGAAATTTGGGAGACAATTTCAGGAGGTAGAGAAATTCTCCACAGTTTCTCCCAGGTGGGGCTCCCCATTAGCAGGGCTTGTAGTGCAGCTTCTTTCTTTTTTGGTAGGCATTTGTGGGGTCTTCGTACTGCAACAGCATCAACTGTCTTGGCAGGTGGGCCCCCAGTTTGCATCCACCATAATTCAGGTGGGGGCAGCGTGGTGTCTAGCTCTGGGGATGAGGTGAAGTTAGTGCCAAAAATCTGCCAAAATCTGTCCTTCGATTTCCTGAAAGCTTTCTTCCCCCATGAAAGAGGCTTCCATTCTACCTCATTCAGGATGTTTTATAATTTATTTTTGTGGTGCTTTTGAGCATACCTAATCACAGCTAGCCTCCCAGGCTGCCTGCACATCCTGATCTGAAAAAGCCCTATGGGAGGAGTTACCTCATGGTGCCTTAAACTGGGCTTTAATTGAAGTGTAGGAAGCTGAGGAGGCCACAAGTAGGGATGGGGGAGAATTTCTCCCCGAAACTTCGGGGGGCCGAGTGCTAACACATTCGGCCCCCCGAAATTGGCGGTGAAATTCTCCCCCCCGCCCCCCCCCAGGATGGGACTTACCTTTCACGAATGTCCCTCCCGGCGGCGGATCCCGGCGGCGGTTCGTCGGGTCTTCGTCAGGGGCGGGGGCGGCAGCTGGTCTTTCGACTGGCTGCCGCTGCCGCCATTACAAGTGCAGTAAAAAAAACCAAAAAACACCCGTGATAGGCTACGTAACGATTTACGTAGCCTATCACGGCTGACTTTGGAAATCTAGCCGTGATAGGCTACGTTAATCGTTACGTAGCCTATCACGGGGGTGTTTTTTTTTTTTTCGCGGCCAGGTAGACGGGGTGCTTCTACCCGGCCTGAATTTTGCCGGCGAGGGATGGGGCGCCTCCCGCCCAGCCTGAATTTCCCTCGCATGAACTTCGGGGGGAGAAGCGAAGCGCCTCCCCCCCACCGCAAAGCAAGCTTTGAGGACAGGTAAGGGACTTTCATCCATCCCTAGCCACAAGCAGCCAGATAGATGACTGTACAGTGAAAAACAGGACAGTTGTTTTTCCTCAGCCACCTCCTAAGTAAGCTAAGCCCAAGAAACCCAAGCCAAAGCCATGAGAATTTCTCAGAAATTTCTTCTTGATTTTCTTTTCGAAAGCTATTTCTCTTCTAATAAATTGAATGACAATGGTTGAAAAATGTGGGAGAAATTTTCAGCACAGCACTAGTTCTGTCCATAAGTTAAAGCACCAACATTATAATATGTTTAAGAATATTTATTATAATTAATTTAATTTATTTATTTGAGTTATACCAGTTATACCTTTCTACCAAAAAATGGCACCGGGCAGCTTCTAAAACAATTTAAATATATTAAAACAAGAAAACACATTAAAACAAAATAAAAAATTACAGAATAAAAACAGCACCTAGCCCATAGACCCACTTACAGGCCAAAGGCCTTTTTTGAATAATGTGGTCTTTGCCTGCTGTTGGAAGGATAGCAGAGAGGGAGCAAACTCCTTGGGAGGGAGTTCCACAGCCTGAGTAGCTACTGAAAAGGTCCTCTCTTGTGTTGCCACCAAACGTGGCAGGCTTGAAAGAAGGGCCTCTCCAGAAGATCTTAAGGACTCCATACAAGCCTCCCATGCAGGCTTGTGTGGGAGAAGGCAGTCTTTTGGGTAGCCTGGTCCCAAGCTGTATAGGGCTTTATAGGTCATAACTAGCACTTTGAATTCTGTCTGGAAATAGACCAGTAGCCAGGGAAGCTGCTGTAACAAGGGAGTCATGTGCTCCGCTTTAACTGGCAGCGGTCAACAGTCTGGCTGCAGCATTCTGGACCAGTTGAAGTTTCTGAACAGTTTGTTAAGGCAGCCCTATATTGAATAATGGAAGACACATGCCATTATAAATGACAGTACAAGCTCCTTTCCTGGTATCCAGGACATAAAAATACATAGTTTTTTCAACATCATAGAGTAATTATGTCATGGAGTGGGGTAGTTCTCTAAGGGAGCAATCCTATGGCTGCTAGTCAGTGGCTAGACGGCCATAGGATATCTGGTTTTCTGGGAACCAACCTCGGAGCCTGCGCTCTGAGGTCGGTTCCTGGAGAACTGACCTTCCCTCCCTTCTGCACTGCCTTGCAGGCAGCACGGTACAGCCCCATGCTCCGCACTGATGAGGAGTGTGGGGCGGCCAAATTGGGGTGTTCTGAGGGGTGTTCCGGGGCAGGGAAGGCGGAAATCAACCTACGTGTCATCTGGCAGCCTCCTCGCCCACTCCGCCTTCCCACTCTGCCTTCCTGAATTTGGCTGTCTAGCCGCAAATGCAGGGCAGGAGAAGCTCAGAGGGAACGATCCCCTCCGTGCTTCTCCTGCCCTGCATTGGATAGGTGGTCACCTCTGAGTTCAGAGGCGGCCGCCTATACCCATAGGATTGAGCCCTAAGAGACATTGTCTGTAATCCTATATAAATGTACCCAGGCGTAAGTCCCGTTGAACTCAGTGGATACATTGAAATGAGTGGACTAAAGTTAGTCATAACTAACTTAAGTCCTATACAATAGATTGCAATGATCTGCTTTAAGTATGACTAAGTCTGGATTCAACCCATTGTATTGAACAAATATTCTGATCCAAGGTCTGCCTGCTATAAAACTAATTGTTATTTCTTTGTTTTATTATCTTTATTCTGATGCGTATGTATGATACATACCACCTCCCTATGACTTAGAAGGCTCTCCAATATTAATAAATAACTAATTATGCCGAAAGCCTGCGAAGGTAGTATTACTGCCCCCATTCCCAGTTTACCATATTTCCCTGCCTGGAGCACCCTTAATCTTAACACAGTAAGCAAAATCAAGGATAAGGCATCATGGTAGGGATGTACGAAAGGGACTTACCTTGTCCCGCAGCTTTTTTCGCTGTGGGGGGGAGGCGCTTCGCTTCTCCCCCCGAACTTCATGCGAGCGGGGGGTGTCTTCCCACCTCGCCCAGCTGAAATTCAGGCCGGGGGGGAGGCTTCCCGCCTTGCCCCCGGCCGAAATTCAGGCCGGGGAGAAGCACCCCATCTCCCCGGCCGCGAACTTCAACAGAAAAGTAAAAAAAAAAAAACACGCCCCGTGATAGGCTACATAACGATTTACATAGCCTATCACGGCTAGATCTGCAAAGTCAGCCGTGATAGGCTACGTTAATCTTCATGTAGCCTATCACGGGGGTGGTTTTTTTTTTTTTACTTTTCTTGGAATGGCGGCGGCGGCAGCCGGTCGAAAGACCGGCTGCCGCCCCCGCCCCTGTCGAAGCCCTGCCGAACCGCTGCTGCGACCCGCCACCGGGAGCGACATTCGGGAAAGGTAAGTCCCATCCTGGGGGGGGGGGCGGGGGGCGGGGGTGGTGGGGAGAATTTCTCCCCGAAACTACTTCGGGGGGCCGAATACGTTGGTACTTGGCCCCCCGAAGTTTTGGCGAGAAATTCTCTGACACCCCTACGATGGGAGAAGGTTGTGAGGGTGGAACCTCTAAAATCACACCACAGGATCCACTGAATATTTAGAATGGGACATACGCATTCATAGGCAAAAAGGCAGGGCTTACATATGGGAAACAAAGATTAACATATAGAACAATTACTCAAGAGAAACAAAACAAACTAACTGGCTACATATCCACATTAACTCTAATCCTGGGGTCATTTAGAAGCTAATGCAACTAGTGTCATGCGGAACATGTCTCCGACATTATTTTTGACCAATTTGATAGAAGAGAAATGGCTTTCTAAACAAAAATTAAAGGAGAAGAAATTTCAGAGAAATTCTCATGGGTTGCTTTCAGGGTTCTTGTGCTTCCTTTACTTAGGAGGTGACTGAGGAGTGTGGAGGAGTGTTCTGTCTTTCACTGTACAATTATCTCTCTGCACCTGCATTAAAGATAAGATGTATCTATAATCATCCCTCAGAAATTTAACATTTGGAAAGTCCTGGGGAAAGTGCTGAACCCTAAGGAATAACAACTAGAACTGAGCCAACATATCTCAGAGGACATTTGTCTCAGAAAAGTCCAGAGATTTTTCTTTTTCTTAACACCCCCACCCCCAAAATAACAGGCCACTTTGCAGAGTTTCCCCAAATTTTATTCCCTATATTTTGGGGAGTGGTTGCCTTTCCTCTCTCCTCTGCCCCTCCATGCCCCCAAATGATGCTAGGTATTGTGAAGAAAGCAAAATGAGGGGCTAGGCTGCCAACACACTTGCTGCTGTTGCCACTTGCAGTAGCTATGCAAAAAATCCAAACACCTTAGAAAAAAAGAAAGAAGCTGTGCTAAGACCCTTGCCAGTGGTGAGCTCTACTTGTAATAAATTTTTGGAGAATGTCTTCTCCCACTGGAGAAATTCAGTGAAATTCTCCTCCCACTTTTTCTGCCCACAAATAGTGGAGAATTTTGAGGGGTAATTTGTGCACAGCTCTAAGTGCAACTGTATATGAGTGTGACACGACAGGCTTAGATTGAATCCACCACCTTCTCTCTCAGGTTAACTGTTTACTCCCAACTGAGAAGTTCCAACAACTGTCAGTGAGGCTGTGCTCTCTCCCACTCCCCTCTCTGATTCTGTCATGGAGGAGCGGCCTCCCTCTTGACAGATGGCTCCTCAGGCCCAGCTGCCAAACCTTCCAGGTTACTTTGTCACAGTGTAACAGGGCCCAACTCTAATTATGTTAACATAGAAGAAGACCATACTAATTCCATGGGGGTTACTTCCAAGTAAATATACTTAGAACTGCAACCCAACTCAAGTTGAAAGCTGTGTGTGATATTGTGAGCTGAGTAACCACAAATGACTGACGTGGTAATGAAAGAGAAGGTGTACATCAAGTGCTGCCATTTCTATAAAAGACAGTTCAGCATAGTGTGAGATCCTCAGTAATCTGCTTTGAAATAAAACAAGGAGCATGCATTGAATTTCCATTATGCATGAGCAGCACTCTGTAGCATTTTTGTACTTGATACTCCTTTCAAAAATCTCCTATCAACAGGAAAGTGATGCAGACAAATCAGCCAACATAGGAAGACACATTATTCATTTGCCTAACCAAACTTTTGTCTTGAACAGTAACTTCTTGCCTGAAGGAGATGGGGGTGGGGGGTGGGGAGATACTTCATTAGTAATTAACACATGCATTTTTGTCTACACTACATATTTTCTAACAATTTTATAAGTACTTAAACTAATCCAGTTTGTATGGTGGTGGTTCTTATAAAACTGGTAGTCATTTATAGCAGCATTTATTCTGTGGTTTTAACAATCCAGTATTGTGGCTTTTTAGAAAATGGAGCTGGCTACAGCATAACCGTTTAGACATGTTTCAAGATAAGCATGGATCTTCCACTATATAGCAGCTCACATATTAGAGCTTTACTATACGCTGGAAAAACAACAAAACAAAGTACGGATTCAAAATAAAAAGTATAGTCTATAAGTGTTATGCAGGGTCAGAACAATAGTCTATTTTACTAATGATGCTGCTGAGACATTGACAAACAGGGCTTCACAGCAATATCCCTCCACCTGCGGATGTATCCAGTGCGGAATGGGCACTGCTGGCAAAACAGTTCAGTTTGAGGGACCATCCAGGACATATTTGGAGGGTATGGGTAGTGGAGGGAGAAGGAGAGGAAGGGAAAGTTCCAGTGTGGAAAGATGACATTGGACTAGGGATGTACGAAAGGTACTTACCTTTCGCGAACTATGTTTATGGTTGGGGGGAGGCGTTCCGTCCCTCCCCCCGGAATCCTCACCAGGGGGGAGGCGCTCCGTTCCTCCCCCCCCGGAATCCTGGCCGGCCAGCTATGCTCCGCAGCGATTCTGCGGAGCCGCCGGCCGGCTCCGCCAGCAGCTGGACATCCGGCCGCTGGCTAGCAGGGATGCAAATGGTGGCGGCCGTAGCCGCTGCCGTTTGCGTCCCTGCAGTCAGCTGTGATAGGCTACGTAAATGTTTACGTAGCCTATCACGGCTGACTTTAAAAATAAAAAACCAAAAATGCGCGTACGTAAATGTTTACGTAGACTAAGACGTGCCAAAATAAGAAACGCAAATGGCGGCGGCCATGGCCGCCGCCATTTGCGTACGTGCGGTTTTTTTAAGTCAGCCGTGATAGGCTACGTAAACATTTACGTAGCCTATCATGGGTTTTTTTTAAAAACCTAGCCGTGATAGGCTACGTAAATCTTTACGTAGCCTATCACGTTTTGTTTTTTGTTTTTGTTTTAAACTGGAAATGGTGGTGGTGGCAGCCGGTCGGAAGACTGGCCGCCGGAGCCGCCACCTGAGCCGCTGCCAGGAAGGTCCGCCCAAGGTAAGTCTCATCCCGGGGGGGCGGGGGGGGCAGGCCATTCCGCCACGCGATTTCGGGGGCTGAATGCGCTGGCATTCAGCCTCCCTGAGATCTGTGGCGGAACTTTCGTACATCCCTACGTAGGGATGGCGGAGAATTCAGCCACGGATTTCAGTGAGGCCGAATGCGCTGGCATTCGGCCCCCCAAAACCCGTGGCAGAATGGCTTCCCCCCCCGCCCCCCCCGCAGAATCCCCCCCCTGGGCGAAGCTTACTTGGGGCAGATGTTCCGCTAGCGGTGGCTCCAGCAGTGGCTCTGGCAGCGGCGGCAGCTGGTCTCTCGGCCTGCTGCTGCGGAATCAAATGGCGGCCGCCGTAGCGGCCACCATTTGCTTACCTGCCTTTGCTGTGATAGGCTACGTGAATACTTGTGTAGCTTATCACGGCAAGCTAAAAAAAAACAACAGCGCACGCAAATAGCGCATGCGCGTTCCCTTTTTTCCGCAGTTTTAGCCTACGTAAATATTTATGTAAGCTATTAGGGCGAAAAAAAGGGGAACACAAATAGAGTAATGGGCGCTATTTGCGTTCCCCCTTTTTTCACCGTAATAGCTTATGTAAATATTTACGTAGGCTAAAGCAGCGAGGAAAAAAGGAAAGCAAATAGCGCCCACTACGCTATTTGCGTTCCCCTTTTTTTCGCTGTATTCGCTTACGTAAATATTTACGTAGGCTAAAATAGTGAAAAAAAGGGAACGCAAATGGCGGCTGCCATAGCCGCCACCATTTGCGTACGTTGTTTTTTTTTTTTTTTTCCGGAAGGCTGCCCAGCGGCTGGATGTCCGGCTGCGGGCGGCCCCGACCGGTGGTTCTGTGGAATCTCCGAGAAGCGGAACCGGCCAGATCAGGATTTCGGGGGGAGGTGCGGAGCGCCTCCCTCCCCCACGAATCACCCCGTCGAAAAGTTAAGTGACTTTCGTACATCCCTAGCAGGGAGTGGGACAGCAGTTCAGATTCTGAAGGAGAAGCGCCAGACATGGGGAAGTGTTTTCCCAGGCTAGTCCAGACATGACTGGACCAGCTTCTCAGGTTACAAACGCCCAGCTGGCTGAGGATGAGGGTTCTTCTTCACACACCCCTGTGAGAGACAGCGAACAGAAGGAGGCAGGGTTTGGGGAGTCTGGTCTAATAGACGCCAGGTGCAGGCGCAGAGCAAAGAGAGAGGAGGCAGGAGTGGAACTTAGACGGTCTACCTGATTGGTCTTGTGTGAGAAGCTGCGCTCAGAAGCCTCACTAGAGAGCGGGACCTCCCCCCCTTAAGTTAGGCTAGTGAGACTGCCTTCCTCTTCAAATGGCAGGCAACTTTCTTAACTTCCTTTTGAGTCCCCCTGAAAGCATTCCTTTGTAGACTGAGAGTCACTGAGAATTTGCATCTGTATGATCCTGTGAAGTAATGGATTAGAAGCTGTAGACTGAAGCCTCTCGTCTCTGTTTCGTTTTGGCGTTGAAATAAAGTGGGGGCTAAAGGAATCCTGACAGCCTACTGTTTGTAGTGACTTTTCCATTATGACTCCCTCTGCTCACAATCACTGGAGTTGCTTATATATCTATATCTATCAGTATATATACATATCTGGTCCATTAGCATGAAAGGTAGCCTTGGACCAATAATAACTTCTTAATTCATTCATATAATGAATGTAAAATGGAATAGGTATGGGCAGTGCCTGGATGAGACCTGAGAACTATTGTTTAGTGAATTTGTGCACAAGAGCTAGTGGAAGAGTCTCCATAGTGCACAACCGCACTATGTCAGAGGTTGTAGTGTATACATTTTAGTGGGCCATAAGCATACCTTGA
Source organism: Heloderma suspectum (assembly GCF_057233095.1). NCBI lineage: Eukaryota > Metazoa > Chordata > Lepidosauria > Squamata > Helodermatidae > Heloderma > Heloderma suspectum. Next base: position 67,005,871 of record NC_139460.1, on the reverse strand, counting down.
GAAGAAATGGATTCCAGCTTACCTGTGTCGCCCAATTTATGCTGGCACATAGGTGGGGACATGGCAAGCAGACTGGTGTGTCCATGGCTGCTTGCTGCAGAGCTGGAAGTCCTGGGGTGTTTGGCTTGCAACTGATTTCGGGGAGCTAATCAGAATGCTAGCTGGCTCCTTGGGTGAGGGAGCTTTGGGACAGACTAGAGGGAGAACTTTCTCACTCCGTTCTGCCCTTTGGGCATAAATTCAGGCCTGGGCTGTGTTTTCACTGCCTTCCCCACCCACTCACTCCTAAGATAGGTTTGTATCTAGTTTCTGACTTAGTCACTGGTTGATGAGGCTGGGAAGGAATTTTATCTTCAGGCGCAATTGGATCAGTGGTGCAGGGGGGTTGCCTTTCCCAAAGCTAGATTAATTAATTTTATTGTCCATGCAACCCAGAAAAGGGGCATTAGTTGTCCCGGTTTAGCATTTTGTTAATGCATGTTCCTTCACTGAAATTGTTAAGTCACAACTTTGGTGGCAGGTGTTTGAGGCACTCAGCTGGATCCATTTTAAGGAGAAGCAGGATTGGCCATCCTGCACTCCATGGTGGTGGTGGTGATTCCCTTAAGGCAGGGGTGGGCAATACATGGGCCTGTAGGCCACATGCACCCCTATGTCCTCAGGTGGGCAGTTTGCCACCAAATGTCAGCAGTAAACGTCCACAGATTGTTGCCAAGGACAAATATAGCTTGAAAACAAGCCAAATTTGTCATTTTAAAGCTTCTTAACCCCTGTTTTTTTGCTGCCATGCCGGCAGGCAGTAGTATGGTTCAGAGGTGGAAAGTGCTCCCCAGATCCCCTAGAGTTGCATATCCTTGCCTTAAGGGATGTGGAGGCTGTGGCTTCAAGAACCAGCCCAACAGGAGCTGGCAAGACGGCCACACCCAGGGTACAGAAAAGGATCATGTGAATAGTTACACCATGGTGGGCCTAAGATTCATGCCTCTCCCCACCAGAAATCTGGTACGTGGGCTGGGTTGAAATCGGCTAATAGGTGGACTGGATCCAACCCCTACACCCCACCAATTCTTTTATAGCTGTAGTCAATAAACACTGTGAACCTTTTAGACACACTTGAGAACTGTTTCATTTATTGCTCGTTTCCTGCCTTCATCAACTCTGTGTTACCTGCACAATGAAATTTGAACCTTTCTTAGACCATGGAATATCTATTGGGGATCCTGATTCTCTACCACCACCAGCCTCTGGCTACCAGGGGTTGCAGAAAGGCATCAGTAGCAAGTAACAGGAATAAACCCATTTAGCTCTTGGATTAATTATCTATAGCCTTTTAATTTTATTGAATAAAATGACTTTTTTAACTGTGATGTAACATACTGAACCTAACAAAAATGCCTTCTCTATTGTTTTTTTAGGTAAGCTAATAAAAGATCCTTCAGTATAATCAGACTCAAAGAAGGTAAACCAATTTCAGGTATATTATCTCTTTACGATGGTGTGATAACTGATGTTAATTTTTATGTCTAGTTACACAAATGTAAATATTTGATAGAAAAACTGCATTACACAAGCTATATTGAGTATTACTACTACAAGAATGCTGAAAAATGATTTGAAATATTGTTAAATTAGTTGAGATAAACCTAGTAGTTGCCAATTTGTTAATGAAGATAGGGCATATGATTGTAATAATATTTTGACAATTAACACTATTAGCAAAATACCAATCAAAAGTGTATGCCATGTAGAATTAATAGCAAAATAGGGCACCATGCAGCCCCTCAAAACATGTACAGAGGACATAGTGCAAAGGCTCAATACATGCACGTGGTTACTGGAAGCTGGTAGGATCTGTGTATATATGCACACCAGATTATATATTGAAAACACAAATTGGAAATATGTTTTAATCAAAATAACAAGCTCTTCGTTAATGAAGCTGCAGTATCACATGTGTCTATTCTGGAAATTAATTTCAAATGTGAATTAGTTTTACTGTTGTTTTTAAATAATTGTGGACATATCAAAAATATCAAGTTTATTTTCTCATACATTAGCATCATTTTAATTTAATGTAGTGTGATATATAATATTAGTTTAACCTTTCTTAGCTTCTGAATGTCTAAGAAAACTCTATCAGAGAAAGAAATGAGATATGATTAATTGATATGGTGTTAAAAATGGAGGTCATGTCATTTTCCAGTATTTAATTCCATAGATTTAGAGACACAAAAAATATTGGGTTGGATCCTCTGGTGCCTTTCCATTTGTGGAAGGAGCTTTGATCCAGCAGAGGCTCCCAATCATGGATGGGGGCTGGGTAGTTAATTTTTGCTGATTTTCCCTATAGCCTCCAATGACCCCTGTAAATCTGCTCTGGAGGGTTAGGGACCTTCTGGAATAACATGAAAGGTGGTGCAGAAGGCTTCAAAGTAGAGGGGAAATCAAAAGTGCTTTCCCCCTCCTCTTGTGGGTGGAAGCCTCTGCTGGATCCAACCCACAATGTGTAAATGAGCTCCTGTATACAGTGGCTTTTATCTAAAGTTGCCTTGTGTGAATGGAAGGCACTTCTGCTGGTGCAAGGCAAGTCCCACCAAAGTCTTTTGATTTCCCCATCCTGCTGCAGCTCTCCTTGCCAAATCCAATGCCATAGCAGAGGGATCCCTCAACCATCAGGAGTGGCTTTTGGGGGCACAGGGGCTGTAGTGTGGGAGAGGATCTATGAAAGTCCCACTGCACAAGCAGAATTCTGCTTTCTTTTCTTGGATCCAACCCAGTAATTTCCTAGTAAATGCTGGGAATAAATAATTTCATAATTGTTGGCTGTTGGTGTCACTGGAACTACTTTGGAGTATATAGTTATTGTTTCACAAAATATTTGTAAAAACAGAGTCTCATTTCTCAAACCAGATTTTATCTATTTTTTTTTCTTTTGGACTCTTGTGCTTTTCTAAGTATCCAGGGCTGTGAATGATACAAATCAATCTGAGATTCATGGCTATTTGATTTAACAGTAACTGTTCCAGTTGTAGCATATGTCCTTACTTCAAAAGCAATAACCCTTTAATAGGAATAATGTGAACACCAGGTTTATTCAGTTTGGTTATCTGGTGTCAGCGGATACAGTTCTGTAGACTAATGATGGTCATGTTTAACATGACAGTTTGGAATAATTCTTGAACTTACAAACTGATGCTTCTTCAATTTTAAGAAATAAATTAGTGGTTGTTTTTGATATTGATAATTATATTTTGCCACCTGTTTGGAAGATTATTATGGTTGTATAAAAATAAGATTGTGAAATAGGAGATATCAGTATTCTGACTTGCTGTACTTCCCATATTTCACAATTTAAGTGGTATAATGCAATTTAGGGTTGGTGCACACCAGCAAACATGCCAGTCAATGTCTCATTCAATTGTTCAATCTATTGATGCGCTGCGTGGAACATGTGAACCACTCCCAATAAATTGTTCTGTATATCAGCTGCTTTATGCGGAAACTCTTTGTGTGGTATTTGATCTGCGATGGCTAATGCACACATTCCAGATATTGCTTGCTGCTAGAGTTTTTGAGTTATGAAAATGTATGTTTGAACTCACCCTTAGCTGACTTGGTCCAGACAATATCATCAGCTAGAGAGAAAGCGGTCATGATAGTGGGAAGAGCATATTCTTTTTCCATACTTTACAAATAGGCATGCTTGCTAGTGACTTAAAATGGTGAATTTAAATGAAGTCAAGCTGTAATTATGGACATTGCTGAGTTCCCTTTTAATAAGTTATTGGTTTTGCAATATTGTTCAGAATGTTTCAGCACTGGTCATTCTCTGTGATGGTTAATAACATTTTGGATTTACCTCGTCGGCAGTTCACCCTGTTCTTCATTTTGAAGTTCTAAATCAGAAATGGGGGTAAAGGTGGTAATTGGTTTCCCATTTGAAACATGGGGACAGCCAAATTAAAAACAAAACAAAAACATACCCAAGAGGGCTCAGCATATCATGACATACAGCCACTTCCTGGGCATTTTAAGAAGTATTTTCAAGCCACGTGGCAGGTGCTGTGCTTTCTAGCTGCTCCAAACACCCCTTTGTATAGGCTTCTTTTACTTTGCTACACTACACTTTTTATCATTCCACGGAGGGGTGGTGCGTCTCGTAAGAACTGGTCATATTGTGAGACAAGCCCCTATATGTTCCAGTCTACTGAGCTCCATGATACTTCCCCTTTGCCCTGCCCTTTCTCTCCCCTTGCGGATCACTGGTTGTTTCACTGTGATTGCCACACAAAAGCAAACATCCCAGAGTGGATTACAATCTTTTGTAAGCCGCTCTGGGAGACTTTGTGGCTCAAGAGTGGGGTAAAAGTAATTTAAACAAACAAATAATAAAGTATTTACATTTATATTGCGTGTTTACTTGATTTGTGAGCCTCTCTGTGTTTGAAATCCACCCCCCACCCCTGAGGTTGAAGAGGGTAGGGATACAAGTATACAAAATCTATTTTAAAAACTATTTGGGACGTGACATCTGTGAAAGAAGAGATTTCTAGGTTCTCGTTTTCTGCCATGCCACTCTGCCCTGTTGCCTTTCTGCCGGCAAACAGTAACAAAAATGAGGTGGAGCAGGAAAGGCGCAGGCATGCCAGGGTGACACTCCCAACATGTCATATCACTGCCATTGTCATCCAAACTGCACCCCACAGAAACGTGCTCTCTTCTGTTATCAGACAACTACACAGACTGCTGCTGGCGCTATCATGGCACAGGCACAGAAAATACCACATTTTCCCTGTCACAGGATAGTATGGGAGAGACAGGAGGAAGCCTAGAACAACAACTGGAGGGGGACAATGTCATGTAAATACCTTGCAAAAAACACACAAACACCCTGCAGTTGGGGAGTGCCCAACGTACAACAAAACGCCAGTGTAGAGATGCCCTTAGAACATATTTAAAGACTGAAGCTGAAAAAATGTACATTATTCAGGTAGAATTTATGTTTGTTACTAAACTGAAATACAACTAATGTATGTACTTGATGCTGAATTAACATTTCAGGTGAAGAATTATGGGTGTGGCCTTTAGGAATATCCTGATTGAGTAATGTGGTCCTCCACCTCTTTTTTCATTTTTCACCTCTGACCTAAAGATAATCGATCTTTCCAAATTGACAATTACAGTGTATTCTTTTCCAGTGTGGTCGAACAATACCTAATTTTATTTCAGTTAGTTAATGTTGAATATTTTCAACTTGTTTTCATTTTAAAAAGCTTTTTCCTGATCTGCAAGTGTACAACAACTTGCTATTATATTGAGAATTCAGAGGGAAAGCAGGGGAGGAGAAATCCAACACTGTCTAGAGCAGCATGCATATTTTTATATTCATTCTTATTACACATTTTAAAAAGATCTTTTGATGAAATTCCATGTAGAGTCATCTTTAAAGACATATGCCCAGCACAATTTGGAAGGTCAAATCATCAGTAAATAAAGAGCACGAAGCATCTGTGTGTGTTTGCCACCTATTCATGTCTTGTAAAGCTTGCTGGTTTGGTTTTGTTCATCTTCACAACAGATTAAATTACCCAGTGGCTTTTAAAATAAAAGCACTAAAACTTTACAGTTGAAAAATGCCATCAAATTTACTAGATTTGGAACTAGGGATAAAACTAACAAATTTGTTCCAGTTCATTTTTGACCAGAATTTATCCAGTTCACACCTCCCAAAACTGAATGCAGACCAAATGCAACGTATGATCTGAACTCTGTGTATTTGTCCACTTGCAATGCATTTCACATAGCAACAAAAATGCACTTTAAAATGCATACATTTGAAAATATGCATGAAACATGTGTGCATTTGAAAAATACATGCTTCAGTCTATGCATACATTAAAAAATGCATACATTGATGCATACATTTGGAAATGTTGCATGAAAATACACACAATTTTTTGTGTGGAAAACCCTGCAAAACTCACAATTGAATGACGGACATGAGTCAGAATGAGCTTCAAGACAAAATCTGGAGAACTTCAACAAACTCAAGTTTTGCTGAGTCACACATTCCTATTTGGAACTTTTTGGGGTTGTTTTTTAATCAGTCAGATGTTTAATAGGACATAGACACACAGAAAATAACCTCTGAATACTTACAGATTCAAAATAATTGTTGTGTTCCTTTTGATAGGACCCAAGAATTCTATTCCTTTGTTTGTTTTATATTTGCATCTTATTCTTCCTCTGAGGAAGGATGGTTTTCAGGAGGATTTTTCCAGTTTGTCCTCACAACAAACTGTGAAGATCAAAGCCCTCCAGTGACCTTAATGGCTGACTGACGGTTTTAATCTAGACCTCTCCAGTTCAAGAGAAGTATTCTTTTCTTCCTCTTAATGGGAGAGAAGCTGCAAGTGCATGTGAGCTCATAGTTTTGTGAATGTTTGTTCTGGTTGAGGAATGTTCTGATGCAGTGACTATGTGTGACCCCACTGTCTCTCTCCGCACAATGAGGTTGTTTGGAGAGAAATACCTGTATAGGGCTGAGTTTTTCAATGTTTATTTTTTTACAATGTTTATAAATGTTTATGTATTGGTAGAATATTGTGAGAAAATAAAATATTTACCAATCACTTATTTATGTATTTGTTTATATATTTGTATGCTGACTTTTAAAAGCTTTGCCAGGGTGGCTTACAAAAATAATGATATAGTATACAATATTAAACATTAAGGAAGAAATCCTATGGCCCCTAGATAGCATCTGGGGGACCGTAGGATACTTCAGATTCCTAGATCCGAGGTCAGAGACAGCACTCTGAACTTGGATCCAGGAATCCGTGCTCTGCCTCCCCCCCCCCCCAAGCCAGCACAGAAAGAACCAAACTGGCTACCTCTCCAAGGTTGGGAACTCAAAGAGAGGGGGCAAAGGGGACGTTCCAGTGGGCATGGAGGGGAGGAGCCTGAGAGGCCAGGATACAAGCTATCCTGAGGCCTCTCCAGCCTCCTTCTCTCCCCCTTCAGAATGCCCCAGCTAATTGGGGAAAAAAGCTCATCTAGCAGAAATGCAGAGCAAGAGGAGCAGGGAGCCAACTGTTGCCTTGACTGCTTCTTCTGCTCTGCACTGGATGCTCATAACCATCTGAGTTTGGAGGCTTATGAGCATTGAGGGCATAAGTCATAGGACTGTACCCTAATGCAGTTAATATTAATCCTATACATATTTCAATCCCATGCACACTTACTTGGAAATGATTTTGCATAAACACATGCACGATTACACTGTAAAACAACAAAAACTAAAACAGATAACAAAGCACCATAAACACTAGTCATTGGGGATTAAAACTCAGTCAATGCAGTTTACATTGCAGAATTTACTGAGACTGGCATAAAATATCCCCAGAATCTATTCGTGTTGCCATTGGGATGACTTTTTATTTCTTCAGAACCAAGCAATGTCTTGGGGTCTAAAAATGTCCCCAGGCTTTTTCCACACACCCCCCCCCGAACTATTGAAGCTTAAGTACTCTGTGTCAGTAGGATGGTTCAAGTCACAGGCTTTCATTGGGGAACATTTAACTCACCTGAAACAGATTTGTTGTGGGATGTTTTTCTAATACCTTAAATCCAAAACCATTAGTTCTTTAATAACAATAACAACAACAACATTTTTTCCTAAAGTTTTACCATGACAATTTATAATACTTTTCTATTTTGAGTTTAAATATATTTTTTCTGACACCAATGACACATTTATGATTGTGGGGCATTTTATCCAGTATACATTGGAAAATGGCTTGGGGTAGTAAAATGCCCCCGAAACACATTTGTGCATATTTTTTATGAGTGTTGGATGTGGGTTTTAAAACATTTAGAATATGCAATTAAATAAAAATTAGTATGCATTTGCTCTTTTATACATACTCAAACCCATCAGCATAGATATCGCCCCTGGCGTCATGAATGAAACATCAATAATCCTTTTTATTTAAATGCTTTTGTCAGTGAAATGGCTATTTAATAAGTATATTTAATTATGGCACATTGTTACATTTACAAAACCGAGCTACTCAATTTTTAAGAAATAATAATCAAAATTAAATGCCCAGTGTGTCTACTTACCACAAGAGTATCCCATAAAATATTAATGCTAGGTCCTTTCCAAATATGATTATAACAATTAAAGGCAAAACAGGGAAATTAGTGCCAACTAGCAGAAACTACTAACATTTTTTTAAAAAAGTTTGTAACTGCTGATGTATATTAGCTCATTTGTTGACTATAACAAATTTGAGAACAAAGCAAGGTTAATCACGTTGAACAAAGTATCCTATGGTACTTAAAAGACTGTATTCATTGTGGTATATGCTATGTAAATGTCAACCTTGTGGGATCTACTATAATGCAATTTTAAACAATTCTTTATTTTTATCTTGTTTTATCTTGTTATATTGGATTTTAATGTGAACCACTTTGGCACTTTAATATATCAAGCAGTATAAATATTATAAATAAATATATCTGTGTTGTCATCACCATCCCCTCCCATTTCTTTTCCTAGAAAAGGCAGGAGCTGAACAGTGGCTTATGGACAAAATAAATAAAATGGCAGTTGGGGTGGAGGCGTGGAGTCCAGCAGGACACAGGCTTATGGAGAATGCTCTGGTTATCTGAGTACATTGCACATGTCAACTATTACCAAGCAATCTACACATGATATTAGACCACCAGAGATCAACCTAACACAATCCAAACTATAACTGCGTCCTAAGTAGAAAGCTGTAGCTATAGTCTGGTATCCTATACTTAGCTGGGAGTAATTCCCACTGAATTAAGTCTATGAGACTTACTTCTGACTGGACATGCACTGGACTGCACTGTAAAAGTGACTAGGAGCCATGTAATTTGGATCAGGATCCTGCCCCCCAAATTTTAACAATGCCCCCATTTTCTGAATTAAAATCACCCCATTCCAAAATGACTATTTGTCTATTTGCGGGAACTTTTGCACACCATTTTCTCCAATGGGACAAACAACAGCTTCAGGAGGGTTTTCATTTGAAAAAAATAGCACTGAAAGAAGGGTTAAATATTCCCTCCCTCAGCAGCATAGTCATGGTCTACATCAGAACCTCCCCCCTGCCCTAACCTTCCAGCTGCTCTTTGGCAAAATGTAAAGAGCCAGAAGAGCCAGTCATGGGTTTCAGTTGTCTTGTCTGATTAGGCCTTTAGCAGCTGACATTCTATGGTACATTTTACTCTGTTTTTCAATACCACACTAGAATTCAACAACTATCTATGCAATAGACTCATTACAGTAAGTTGAAATGCAGTTCATGATGCCCTCTAATTGGAAGTTCCTTTTTGAAGTTATAAATTCAATTATATTTAATATGCAAATGATGTGTTATACTTTGGAGAAGTGGTACTTCAATTTGACTAATGTCTTACTTTATTTACATTTATGGAATGTCACCTGCCATTCAATCTACACGCTAATGATAACAAAACAATGAACATAAAAAGAGTAGAAGTAGATGTGACAGGTCTCACTTGATGAACATAAACATTGATGTGTGTGCTTTATGTGCTGGAAATCCAGAGATAAAAAGTTTTGATTGTAAGCAGTAAATATTTATTTCTCTGTCATAGATCTGTTCACTTAGATTATCTTTTAATCAAGATGACATATTTTACTCTGCTTGTAGATTTCCTTCCATTCTGGAAAACTATTTCTCTCTGTAGTCTCTCTGATTTAAAAACTTTATAGAACATGTCCATGCTTGGGTAATGCTTTGGCGCTTGAAAATATTTGGACAAACATTTATAAGAAAAATATGAGCAACCAAACAAATATGAGCAACCAACTTGACCAATTTATAATCCTGAGAGATGAATTCTTCCCTTTTCCTGCACTCCAAACTGCATATGGCATTCCTGACCCTATCTGCTTGCAAAACACACATATTCCATTGACTGCTTGATAGAATCGGAATTGGTGTGTCCAGTCTGTGAAAGGCATGGATCCAGGAGTTAAAGTACATTATACAACGATGTAACTAGCAGATGGACCTTGCATCCATGAAAAACTCTACCCTGGATACAAAACTGCAGAGGATCCATCAGAAACTAATATTTTAGTTATTGAATACCCTTACGACTCGTTTGTAAGGAACTGCCCCCTTTCCCTAATTGCTGGAGATGTAGTCTCAGGACTGGGTCTTTTTCCAGATGATGAAATGAAGTTTGTGTGATTATGAATTTGATTCTGGAAATTTCCCTGCATTTCACAGACATGCCTTTGTTGATGGATTATATACCATCTATCTGGGACTTTTTATTTGTCTATCAAAAATTAATCATCTGGACCTTTCTGATGGCTAAGAGACTGGTACTACAAAACAGGAAGGAAAAAAGTGCATCTCTGTAATATACTAGTGGACAGAAGAATTAACATGACTATCTTTGTATGAAGTAGCCACCTATTGTCGACAATACCATACAGACACAGCAATGTCTTGATCAGTGCTTCCACTTACTGAGCCATGTACCTTCAACACTTTAATCCTTGGATGTAGTTGGAGAACAGAGAACTTGATTTCTTGCTTCTGCAGAAACACATGTCTTTCCTCTACCAGTTGGTTGCCAATTTAATTGTTGAAAATAATGGTTAAAATACTTACCTGAAATACAGTTTGAAAAAGTAATAGGACTCAAGATTTAATTGTGTTGTAATCTCACAGAACAAATGAGAAGAAATTAAATATTTTTTCACATGTCAAGTAGACTGAGATAGTCCTGTCCCTCTAAAATGATTGTTACCTTCAATTAACAGTGACAGAATATAAGTACTTCAGTGATTGGATATAAAATGGATGGGCACAGACTAGAACTGGGAGAAATCAAAGCAGTCACCTGTGTCCCCCCCCCAAAAAAAAAAACCTGGGGGGAAAAACCACTCTAACTTAGGTGCTATACAAACTGGACTCTTCTCAAAGGTTTGTAAAAGTCTTATGTCATGAACTTCCTCAGTGTCATTTCTGTCAAAAGAGTAAGGGTCAAATTACACATCATATCAAACATGTGTGCTTTGTTTATACAAAGTAAGCATGGTCATGATCTGGACTGAGACCTCAGCATGCAAGGAAGGAAGTTTAATCCTTCCCTCCCAAGTTGCAACCCCATCCCCAAAATCCTCCCCCACCACATGCAATTAGAGATAGTAAAAATAAACCCTCCCATGTGTGCCAATTGAAGGTGTTTTGTTTGTTTGTTTGTTGTTATTTCTATTTGCTATGCAGGGGGGCAATTCTGGGGGGGATTATGTTGTGGTTGGGGAGAGAAGGATTGAACCCCCTCTCCCTGCTATGGTACTGACCCAGGTCCCCCCCCCTTAATTTTCAGGAAATGAACAACACAAAGGAAGTTCTGTGTTAGGTATTTCATGTCACATTTAGTCTGACCCTAAACTAGGATGAGCTTGTGGCTTGGGGTTGCTTGTAGATCTATCTTTTTCATTAGAGCCATCAGTGTTCTCAGCTGCATGGAGTACCAACCCTACTGGGTAGAGACAGCCTGGCTTCAGTGATACATGCCCTGGTAGCCTAGCCTCCCATTTAGCTTACTGCAATGTGTCGTATGTGGGGCTGCTTGAAGATGGTCTGGAAACTTCAGTTAGTATAAAATATAGCAGCTGGGGTACTAACTGGAACTGGGTATTATGATCATATTGCACCAGTATTGTATCATCTTCACTGGCTCCCAATTGGTTTCTGGGCCCAATTCAAATGGCTGGTGTTAACCTTGGGCTACCAATATCTGAGGGAGCGTCTCTTCCTATATGTTCCCACCAAAGCCCTGAGATCACCCTCAGAGGCCCTGCTCTGACTTCCCTCACATGCTGATGTGGTGAGTGGCTTCTTGGGAGAGGACCTTTTCAGTAGTAGCCCCCCAATTATGGAGTAACCTCTCCAGAGAGTTCCACATGGTGCCTACTTTTTAAATCTTTTTCAGTGCCAGGCAAATACCTTTTTATTCACTCAGGCCTTTTAATCCTATATATATATATATATATATATATATATATATATTGCTGCTATATTGTTAGTTTTATTTCTGTGATGGTTTTAGATCTGCTTGTTCTGACACCTGTTGATTTAGCCTCTGCTGCTCTTAACTGATGGTTTTATTATGTCACTTTTGATTTTATTTATATGGATTTGGATTTTATTTTTATTTTTTTTACTGTATGTCACCCTAACAACTAATAACTATACAGCAACTAATAAACCTTAGAAATAAAAAAAAAACCATGGAACTAAAGCATGACTAACATCATATGGATCAAAGCCATAATGAATGTCTCTTCCCAATAAATTACTTGACTGCCCCAGTAAAGCAGCCAGCTATTCAGAATCAGGCAGAAGGAGATTGACTATGACAGTGCAGCCAATTCAGTCAGCCTGCTGGGACCAACTGTCATTTTGCCATGTTCTTCCCAGCCCAGAGTCCATCAGCAGCCAACCTATCTACCTTCCATTTGGCAGAAGGAGACAAACAAAAACCTAGGCCCTGCTAAGGCCTGCTTTGCCCAACTGTGTTTTATATTTTCCTTGTTATCTATCTAGGGATTCATGTTTCACTAAGCGATAGGGAGTTCCACGGGAAGCCTTTTATGGGGTTAATTGATATATGAGCAGAAAGAGGCTTATGCTGTTTCTCCAAATATCTGGTTTTTTTAGAAATACAAAGTTGTGCATGGGGAAGCATCCAGACAGACAGTGCTAGAGTTCACACAGCTTCACTTTCCAAAAGGCATGCAGCATATGCTTGAAGCCCCACTAGGCTCCCTCTTGCTTTCCTTCTGCAAGTATCTCAGTCTCTTGTTTACATAACTGGCTACAATCAAACTGCCAAGCAAGATGGGAGCCAACGTGCTTTAAAAATAAAATTCATCATAAAAAGTGCCTTTATTTAGTATTTATCATAATTCATATTTTTGGGATTTGTTTCTTACATAACTTCTAATACCATGGAAATAATGTATTGTCTTTGTGAAGTGTCCTTATTTGTAATTACCTTGAATAGAAGAGAACAGAATATTGACTTTGGTATTTGCAAATTTTGGGAATGTATAAATAATAAAAAATATCTACTAAGACATGACATGTCCATCTAGCTGAATTAGTAGATTTATTTATAACGTGTTTTGATTATGATATAACATTATACTGCTCTTTATAAATAGGTTCTTCCCTGTGGTTATGGAAAATAACATGTTCCAAACTTCTGCTTTGTGAAATTTACATAAGGCACATCAGAATAATTAAAAAAAACAAATACTCTTTCTTCAGCTATACTTGAAATACAATTGTATTTGTCTTCTTGTGTTGCCTATTATTGATGAATTTGGTTTATATTTGCAATGGTTTCTAAAGTGTGACATTTAAAAGGTCGGAACTGCAGTTAAGACAGCCAACAGAGCTTACCTGATAGGTTTTGCTGCCTGAGATGGAGAACAAAATGGTTCACTCCCATTCCTTGTACTGAAGCCAATCTGACTGGAAGACAAACCTTATTTCAGCATTAGTAACAGGACCTCCAGCATATTTGAGTGCAGCAGGGTAGCTGAAGAGGTGCAGGAGGATAGGCTGCACAGCACACACAGCTTTCTTCTCCAGCATCTTGCTTCTGCTCACTCATGGTTCTGCCTAGGGCCTGCTCATTGCCCTCTCAAACAGATGCTGCAATGCAGGAGCAGTGGTACCAGCGGGTGTCATGTCAACAGAACAATGCATGAGTGTGTGTGATGCATGCTGGAGTACGTGGGCTGACTTGGTCGGGGGCCCTTCCTCACAGCACTGTCTGTGACACACTGAGAGAAGGTGATGAGGTGAGATGGCCAGACCAGACCAGCAACAAGCTGGGCACCAGTTCAGGAGGATGGGAGCAGCTGAAGGGTTCTGCAGGAAGGGCCAGGGGACTACCCCCAACCCAAGTACCTGCTGCTTGAAGCAGCCACCTCATTTTGCCGAAAGGTAGGTCTTGCCTTTCTCTTGCTGTCTCTTAGGTTCTTGTAAGATACAGACTGGCCATGTCATAAAGGGCTGGGCCACTCTTTCCTCAGGAAACTGACAGTTTCCCCCTATTAAACAGTAAACCTTAAACCGCTGGAACATTTTGATAAACATAGAGATTCAGTTTAACATTTTGGTTACCTCTCTTTGTGCAAGACTATTTGGTAAATGTCTGTTCTCTCTTCTAATTGAGCAATGCATGCTAGAAGTTTGTTTCTAGTCATCTGCCTTCTAGGCCTTGGACAATGGCTTTTTGAACCCTGAATTTTAGAACTCTGTAATCAAGCAAGGAGGGAGCTTTATAGAAATCTCTTATTATCTTTTATGTGCTGAATTTCAAGTGATATGATTTCCTAATAATAAACTTTTTGTTATTGTTGTTAACTTCAGTAATATACCTATGGATATGAAGAACCATTCTGCTATTTCAGTATTTAAACACTCTGCTGTAAATACTGCTGAAAAACCGATAACTCCTAAATGCTTAGAATTCTGACAGAGAAGTTGGAAGAACCTTTGGAGATATATGGTTCTTGTCAGTACCAATTATTACAGTTTGGAAAAAAAATTAAAATGATCTTGAAAATATCAAGAGTGTGGTGGGTGATTAAAAAAGTCTCGCTTGTACATGGGTCTCTCAGACTACATTTTACTGTGAGTGTGCATTTGCAATGTATATATTATCAATTCACCTAAGAACTGATCTATAAAGTATGCTGTAAATATAAAAAGCACTGTTCTGTATTCATTTTTTATTATTAAATCAAAATAGATGGGAAAATATGTGAGAGACAGAAAATAAACTGCAGTGCATATTTTGGTTAAGGGATACAAGCTTCTGCTCTGAGTAAAAAGGTTGGAATATAGCACAATGAATATCTCCGTATGTGGGTACCATCACATGATAGATAATAATAGTGAGACGTAGTAGAGGATTATCAAATGGCATTGAGAGGATTAATAGAAAAAATATTAGATTTTTCTCTCGGAAAACACTACTGTTTCAGAAATTAACTGGTAATATGTTCAGGGCCAACAAAAAGAATTTATAATTAATTTATGGAATACATATCATGGATTTTGTAATGCTTGCGAGCATAAATGTCTTCAAAAGTTGATTCAACACATTCATGGAGGATAGATCTATCAGTGGGTCTTAGCCTTAGAAACCAAAGTGGAGGTTCTATTCAAAGGCTTATGAGTACCAGATTATGGGGACAAACAATAGATGATGGCAGTATTTACTATGGGTTTTTTTTTGAGCTTTCCAGTAGCATCTGGGGGTTATAAAATGGACTTTCTTTCAGCCCCATATATTATGTTAATGATTGAGCTTTACTTCTTGGTCATCTGTGTTGTTTTCTATACCCTTAAGAGCCCATATATAGCATCCTTCATTGTAAGAGATGGAAGGCTACCATTTTATTACCTCTGCAGCAGAGATACAGCAACATGTCTGCTGTATTGACAGTAGTAATTCTGAGCATAAACATTTCTATCTGCCATATTAGTGCAAAAGGGTTAGCCTTTTCAGACTGAATTATTGTGTGTTTCTGGTGGAAAGGAAAACAAAACAAACCGATACTAATGACCAAGCTATCACGCATCTATTATATTGCTATGTAAATAGGTCTAGAGATTCAGATACATTGACAAGTAAAATTTAACCTTACTGCTCTATCTGCTAGATGTTATTGTATTAATGTATGTAACATCAGACATTGCAAAATGTTTACCGTCCTCTCTGCCCCCAAGTAGAGAGCTGGCCTCATCCCTGGATCAAGATGTTTCGTCTCTGCAGAAACTAGAGTTTTCCAACATGGGATGTTCCATTTCTTTGTTCACCGTGTTCAAAATGCAAGCTGTTGTGTGTTTGAATGACTGGATTTTTCTAAAATCCTGGACTCTGTTATATAACCCGTTCTTTAGGTAACTATAGATTTTATTGTAACTATAGATTTTATTGTAAAGTGTGCTGTTACCCTAGGCACACTTCTGTGAGAATAAGTCCCATTGAACGCATTGGGGCTTACTCCTGTGTAAACATGCATAGGATTCCTCTGCATATTTTCATTCTTTATTGTGTCTACTCTTTACACTTCAAGTATATAGAGTGCCTAAACAGATACAGTTCAGCATGAGTTTTTGGATCCAGACTGTAGGATTCTGTTCTTTCATACCAGAAATAATTGGAGACACGCTCCCAGGGCTTCAACATTTTGCTTGCCACACTCACCAACTTTGATGCTACAGGGAAAGGTGAATATCACCTGTCCCCTGCCAAACTGCAAGGTTGGGGGGATGGCTGTATGTAGGTTGGCAGCAGCATAGCCAAGATGCCTGAAGTGCAGAGCCAAATCAGGAAGCCCCATTACCACCACCTTTCCTTTTTCCAGAATAGGGAAGGGAGGCAGGAGCTTTTATAGCTGCTGCTTTGAGAGTAATCCATATCAATGCCTATGTGAAAATGGGCAGGAGATCTTTTATGCAATGCAGTCAGGGCAGGTAAGTTGTTGTGCATCATAAGCATTCCTTCAAGTTAGGCAGGACCAGGAAGTGTGTAGGTGGATAAATAGGTTTATGAGTCATGCAGTTAGCAGCATGGAGCTGTAAAGGATGGCATGTTGTAACAGGAGTGGGCTTAGTTGTGGTTGGGTTTAGAAAAAAGTGGAAGCCATATTCTGCTTCTAATTTCTACTACTTTCTACTTTTACTTCTACTTCTTTCATTGTTGCCGATTTGTTCCATTGTGAGCAGGAATATGTAACCAAGTCTAATTTTACAGACATAGAGACAAGCTATTGCCACTTTGCCAGCAGCCTGGTGATTCAGTTGGGCAGCTAGTTTTCCGGCATTAGGCAGGGGGTTTGACGTGATGGTCTTGTAGGCCCCTTCCAACCTATGATTCTATGACTCTTATGCGATCTGGGAAAATGCTGCTGCACGAAATAGAGGAAAAAAGAGAAATTTCCTCAGGTGCTTGTTAATAGGGATGGGAAAGGTGTTGCAAACTCACCTCAGATTATCTCTGAAATTATCTGAGATCTTAAAAGAAAAGAAAAGAGAGTGAGAGAGAGAGAGAGAAAAAATAGTGGATAATAGTTAATTTCTCCAAACTAATCCACACTCAAGAAAATGCCTCTAATCCTGACCAGCACTTCACATCCCTGTTCAGACAAGTCATATCAACCAATCCTTCCCTTTCCATACCTTCCCTTCCTACTTCCTTCCCTTTCCATTAAAGCAGTGAAGGAACAAGTGGCAGTGGTATGCGAGGTGTGGATGGGAGGGAGGTTTTTCTCCCTTCCCTCCTTCTCCATTAACCTGATAATCAGAGCACAGAAGTTATTGCGGCAGCACTTGTAAGCCCATGAGATCTAGATCTGTCATGATCTCCTGGTGTTTTGCACCCTGATGGAGAAAGGAGGAAAGGAAGTGGGAAAACCTCCCTTCAATCTGTTCCTCATACACCATCACTACAGCTCCAGCACTCCAGCACTACTGCTTGAAGGGAGGGATATGCTTTTGCAGGGAGGGGAAATTGGTAGTGCTTTGGGGAATAGTGAGTACTTTCAGGAATGAGCAGGGATAGGGAGCTCGAAATCTGGGACTTTACATTGTATGTCCCATTTGAGATGGGTTTTGGAAAGTCCCACATGTTTGCTGCCTCAGGAAAACTCTGCCTATCATCCATCCATCCATCCATCCATCCATCTATCATCCATCTAATTTATAAACTGCTCTATATCCCCAAATGGTGGACAATAAAAAAGAATACAAATATACAAAAATAAAAGCATTTAAAATCAATTTGTACAGTAAAAATGTGGCTAGTCATTCAGGGAAAGTCTTTTAAAATAAAAAAATTACTTTAGCAGACACCAAAAATAAAGCAACATTGGAACCTTCCTGACAACAACAAACAATTCCACAGGCAGCATGGTAAAAGTTCTTATCCTGAGTGGGCTCTAAATTGACCTCAGGTCCATGCGGAACCACCAGTTGTGTCTCACCTCATGACCACAGTGATGGGGCAGGCTGGTAAGGGAAACTCTTTCAAATATCATGGTCTCAAGTTGTTTAGGGCTTTCTACACCAATAATAGAACCTTAAATCTGGTGCAGATAGGCAGCCAGTGCAGTTCCCTCAGCCAAGGGGTTACATGCTGAAAAGAGGCAGCCTGAGACAACAGCCAGGCTACTGCATTCTGCATTAGGTGCAGCCCCACATAGAGCACATTGTGGTAATCCAGATCTGTCCAGGACAGGCCATAGCTCGAGTACCAGCCAAAGCTGATAGAAGGCACTCTGAGCCACCATGGCAATTTGGGGCACTAATGGCAGAGATGGATCCAGGAGTACCTGCAGACTATGGACCTGTTCTTTCAGAGGGAGTGCAGCCCCCTCCAGAATAAGCCTATCTTCCAGACTCAGAGATTTCACTGGCATCCCTGCATTTCAGCCATTGTGTTAAAAAGATAACTTGATCTACAAGGTTCTTAGGGAAGTTACATCTATAGTTGAGGTGGTAATGGTGTTTAGGAGTGGGTAGGACTAAAAGCTATGTAATCACCTGTGGATACATAGATATTTTAGGCAAGATAGTTCAGCTGGCTATAGCTTTAGGGACAAGTGCCATGCCATATGGGTTTAAGGCATGGGTGGACAGATCTGTTTTTTTACTAGAAACTCAAGGTCCACCAAATGGAGTCAAGTGCAAAACAGTTACTCAGGTCAGACATACACCTAGTAGAATTAAGGAACAGGCTTCCTCTGAGCACATGGCTCAGACCAAGAATTCATTTTAAGTATCAGAACTGAGCTTGCAGTGCTTTCACACAAAAATGCACTCCTATTACCCCACTCCTAGCCTTATTCCTTTCAGCAGCCCAATTTAGAGGGGGGAAGCCTTTTTGTTGCTCTTCTTAAATAATTGGGAGTCAGAAACACTTGCAGATCTACTGCAAATCACTCAGACATCTACCTTCTCCCCAACCCAGATTCAAAGAACATGGAACATAGGATTCTGAAGTTGGTTAAAAAGACTTTGAGGGAAGGGAGTCAACTCTAAGTAGGTCTCCTTCCAATAGCAAAAGGACTAGCATGGGTGTAAACAAACAAACGGATTTGGAGAGTTTTGGAAACAGCCCATAGTGGTCGCCTTGAATGAACAGGTCTTAAGTAGGTCTGCTGTTTGTATTAGTGAAGATAGGATGCAACCAGTAATGGTTGCAGTTGGCTATAATGGGGGATCTATCACACACCCACATCTCCCTGCAAGGGAATGGTTGATTTATGAAGTGCATTTCCTGGCTAAGCTGAGTTGTGCTAAGGGGGAATTTTGGATGGCTACCCATCACAGTCTCTCTGGGCATCTAGACTAGAGGAGTTAGTAGAACTATCCCCTCTACATTGTTCTTAACAGATACATATGTTATGCCAAATTAGTTCTTACCCATTTAACATACCCTCCAAATGATTTCCTTAGCTCTAAAACTGGAAGCTTCACTGAATCCTGCAGAACTGCTCTATGCTCCCATATGCAAGATGATTCAACTCAAGGTCAGACCCCACCCCACCCGGCTTTTGTCAACATCCCTCAGGCTTACAGCCAGACAGAACATGACATTCTTCAGTATCTAGATAGGGCAGTGAAATTGTCAGAAAGCTGGGAGAGGGATTGTTCTTATTTGCTTGAATTTATTTATGCACTAGTTTTTGCTGGTTATCCACAAGCTCTAACAGCCATAAAAGTCTCCTATTGAATGGCAACATGTAACCCTAGAATTACTTTCCATATAACAGTATGATACTTTATTTGTATTAGTCATAGGCCATAGCAATTTCCAAGCTGTATAAAATACAGAGTACAAATGGCACAAGGTTCATAATATACAGTATAGTACAGCATATAAAAAGAAAAATGAAAACCACAATAACTAAAAATGTACATAGTAGTAAAAAGTGTTATAACCATAATTACCATTTCTTTCTCTAAGCCAATGGCCTCTTCACCCTGATTCCAGCAACAGCCAAAATAAAAATGTTTGTTCATTCAAAGATTGTAAAATATTTATTTCTCTTAAAATACTGTGAAAAAATACTCCTTGCCTTTCCAAATGGGAATATGCCAGGGCATCATTCTGCTATAATATGCATACCTTGTTTAATGCGTTTATAGATAATTATTCCCAAATGGGAATATGCCAGGGCATCATTCTGCTATAACCTGCATACCTTGTTGAATGTGTTTATAGATAAAAAATTATTTTTAGCTACACAATTTTCTTCAAGGGGGATCCTATATTCCTGCCTATATATAGCAGAGGGAGGAACAAACTCAATTCTTCTGCATGTTGTTGCTCAATCTGTAATTGAATTACCCTCCTTTACATTAAGATTGCATTTCTTAGCTAGAGTTCCTAAAGGTGTGTCTAACCTTTCCCATATCATTGCATAGTAGGCCCCTATGCTTTCTGCATTCAGTATAGGGGTCAAGACTCATCTTTTTAGCTTTGTAAAAATTGTTATGATTTTTAATGTTGCTTTTAATGTTCTACTATGTGTGTTTTTTTCTGAATATGTCTTTTATGTTTTGAATTTTTTGTAAACCACCTTGGTTGGCCTCAGAAAGTTGGTATAGAAATACAGTCAATCAATCAATAGTAATTTCAACAATTGGGAAGCCTTGTTGTATGAAGAGGCCCTTCATATTCCCATGTGTCTGCCCACCTTCACAATCAAATGAAGATTAAGTCTGTCCTTTTGCTTTTTTGATAATTAACATTTGTTTATGCCTGGCTACTTTAAATATGTGTTTTTTATAAACTATAAAAGCTGTTCTATAGGAATAAAACGCAAAACGAAAACCCAGCTGAATAATCCATTCTGACAGTAACCTCCAGGCTGAGGAAATTGTAAATTATTAAACAACTTAAATAAAATTGTATGGTGAGTTACAATAATACCTGCAATGCCAATGATACCAGAAACTGGCTGATGGTTTTTAGGAGCATGTTTGTTTATCCCCTCGATTACCTTCATTTTGGACTATGAGGTGAAGCAGCTATAAGAAAAGAACTGCAGACTTCGAGATCAGGAATAAAACTGCCACTGGTTCTGTCCCCAGAGTCACATGGTTCCTCAGTCCCACCCCTGTCTACGCATTAGACATAGTCATCCTCAGGGAAAGCATGCAGGTGTAAACTGCAGATGTCCATGTCTCACACATGGACATTGGTGGCAGGGCCAGGAGAAGATGCAGAACCTCAGGGGCAGGGGGCAGTGGTATGGTCCCACAGCCCCTTTCTACACATGATCCTGCTTGATATGATTCATGCATGAAGGGAGGTTGTAATTCTGGGTTCCCTTCATCACATGGTCAAACTACACTTTACCGTTAATACATAGCATGCAGCTACATCTGTTGTTCCTTACTCAAACATAAGTGCAAGAGACCCTAGTGTGGATTGAGATCCTGGTGTTCAGAGCTTTAACTTCTGCCCACTGATATGGTCCCAGTTCCTATTGCCCCACCACCACACCTGTAATGTGGTGTGGAAAAAGCATTTATTAGCTTCAATGTGGGCTTTTTCCTACGCAAACTGCAGGCACAGGGGGAAACCTGGATTAGGTCTACAGCAAGGGCAATGAGTTAAAGTCCCCCACCCTTCCACACTAAGGTCCTGATTTTGATCCCTCATGCATACTTTTTAGCAAGGAAAAAGCACATACATAGCTGTATGCCAAGTATTAAGGCTAACATTTTGTTTGACGCTTAGCTTGCCTTCCTCCTTGTCTGTTCTGTTACTTCCTCAGACGAGAATAACCCTGATCATTACCCTGTTTTAATTCTTCTCTATGTTTATAAAGATTCTAAGGCATCTGAACTTCAGCTAATGGTGTCAGAAATTTAGTCTCTGCCACAGTTTTGATCATCACAAAACCCTTTAGTGCATTACAGTATAAATTTCCCCAAAGTGTCGTCCTTCTCATTCACTTCCCTGCAGATCTGATGTTAAATCAAATATGAGCCCATGTATTGCCAACACTAACTTTTAAAAATCAGTTGTATGTCTGTATGTGTGTGTTTGTGTTTGAACTTTGTGTATACAGTGAAAAATTGTCCAAACATTAAGTCATAAATTTAAACAGAAAATAGATTAGGCAATTACCTGAGGTTTGAGCAGAAGGTGCTCCCTGGGTGGCTGATATCAAATACAGCTGACCCACTGGTATTGTGAGATGTTAACAGGAGATGGCTGCTTTGATTAAGCATTTTGTTTGCTAGTGTGCCTTTTTTCATCCCACAAGGCACTGAACATACACTCAGAATACATCAAAGCACAGGAAGGCAAGTTCAGTGTTGACAGTTCAAAAAACCAAACAAACCTCATGATACTTTATATGTCCTTATCACAATTCACCTGCTATTCTTTTTGGAAGTGAGGGATCTGTGTATGAATGATACAGCAGTGCATTTGGAAAGCTGAATTAATGTAATTTCTGATATGTTACCCAATAAGCAAGTTATATGGAAGCGGATGGTGGTTTAAATTGTGCTTTTTATTTTCCTGAACTTCAGCATATCAGTTCAGTACCAAACTGTGCGTTATACTTAAAAGGAACCACTAAACTAGTATATTTTTTATTATTATTATTATTATTGAAAAAAATGTTGTTTTATTATCATTGTTTGATTGTTATCTTGTATTTTATGTTTTGAATTTCAGTACACCACTCAGAGAACTTCAGTTATTGGGAGTTTTAAAAATGCAGCAAATAAACAAATAAATAGGTTTTTTTAATTAAAACTAGTTATACTTAAGTGAGGTACAGGTTGATTAGTTACATATAACCTAGATACAGGTACATTTGTGCCATCATTACACAATCAATCCATTTTCAGTATAGAGAACAGTTTTTCTTCGGAGAATGGAAGTATATAATGTTTCTTTCATTACTGAATAAATTCTGTAATTACCCTTGCAAAGATTAAAACATTCTTATTACACCATGTAATTGATAGGCTAAAGATGATGACATTAGTACTCCTATGTTTCCCCATCAATGTTCATTCCGATGGCAGTGGACTTTGCTAGCAACACATTACATTCACTTGTTGATTGTTTGGTGAAGAAGGGAAATAGTACTGCAGGATAATATTGTGAATGGTAAATAATTATGGTATATATGCAGCTTCATAATGAGAGTATGTCTATGGCAGAAACTACAAACAGATGCTGTTAGCAAATCTATGCACATAGAATAGTAGTGATTTAACTGCCTTTTCAAAATTGCTTTATCATGTTTGTTCAATTCTGATAAATACATGATGAAATTTGTTTTAGCAAAGGTTATATTTCTAACAAACATATTTGAATCTCAGTTACAATTTGTTAAATTGTTTTTGGTTGCATTCAGTGTCCTTCAGAACATCTGTGTAGTCATATTAGAATAAATGTGCTGTCTGGCTGCATTGCAGGCGATGTAAATTCATGTTTGTTGACAGCTAGGTTGAAACACCTATTTCCTCCATTTACCAAGTGTCAATGATTTCACAGGGTTTTTTTTAACCAGGCTTGAGGCACCTAATCTTGTGACCTCAGAAATGTTGTTTCACTTTGAGAAAGTGAAATTGGTTTGGCCTGTAGCTTTTCCTCAGGAAACATGTAGTGTATGTCAAACCAGCCAGCAAGTATGAGGAAATTCATAAGAATTATCTATGGTGTAATTAATTATGTAGAGGTCTCTATGTAGAGGGTGGGGTGGTGGCCGGGGGAGGGGGCAGAAAATCCCAGATCTCTCATTTCTTATCCAATGAACAATTAGTAATGCCAAAGATTTTCCTTTGCTGTGGGAAATGAATGGGAAGTCATTTCAGGGCCAATATTAACTAGTGGTGTTACCCAACACTGAACTCAAATTCCATCTGTGCCATTTTTAAATGCCAACATTTTATTTTATTTTGTTACACTGTTTTGTAATGTTCACAGAGTAGGGTGCACAAGTGTCCTACTTTACAGAGGACTGTCCTCTGTTTTGAAAAGCTGGCAGAGGGCAGTCCTCTATTTGAAGGTGTTCTCTATTTGAAGAGGGGTCCAAGTCTGGTTTAAAGTTAAAGAACCATAAGGAGGGAGAGCAGCAGAGGCCTAGGAGGTGCCTATCAACAGTTAGCACCTGGAGAACAGACTGAGCAGGCACACAGGTCACCTGGTCAGTCTTCATCACTGTAGTGAGATGTACTGTATTTCTATTTCTGTTATAGTTATTATTTCTAAATGTGCTGAAAGATAGAAAGACTAACAACAGAGTAGTTTAGAAAATATATATTTCGAGCTAAACATTTTGGCTTCTGCCCTTGTCAGTAGCTGTGCTGTTAAATGAACACCAAGAGTGGCAGTCTGGAATGTCTGGAGATTAAAATTCCTTTGGAGAAAAAACTGCCATTCCTGGTATCCATTTAACAACACAGCTACTGACAAGGGCAGAATCTGTCTGTCTGTCTGTCTGTCTGTCTGTCTGTCTGTCTGTCTATCTATCTATCTATCTATCTATCTATCTGTGGTTAGTGCTTTAATTAATTAATTAATTAATTTCTATACCACCCAATAGCCGAAGCTCTCTTCAAAGCCGAAGATAGTGTTTCTGTCTTTCTTATATATTTTATCTTAAGACTGACTGCATCCATAGTGGATCCAGAGCCTCTTTGCTTCACTGTTGCGCTGCTCTCAATCTCTCTCTGCACATTATGCAGATTAGTGTTCCCTTTTGCTCTCTTTTTGGTGATGCACTTCCTCCTTTTGGGTGATGCATAATTGGCCACCACACCACACGCTGAATTCTGTGTTTATTGTTATTAGGTGAACTCAGAACACAATATTTTAATATGGAATATGGAACTGCGATGTAAACTTTAAAATTACATTGTTTAAATATATTATTTTAAGTATTAAAAATAAGCATATTGCTTGTGCTAGGGATGCACATGCATCCTTTTGTTTGTTTCTAAGGGGCTTGATCCTTTGTGTGCTGTCCAAGTGAGTGTATGCAAAACACTCGGGAATGCCCAAAGCACCAGTTGCCATTGCTTCCCCCTTCATGTGCCCCACCTGCAGGCCCATCACACTTACTTACCTAAGGCATGGAAAGTTGGAGGCAGAAGCAGTGGGGGAATTTCAGCTCCTAGTGGAGCAGTTATTTTTGCCAAGGAAGAATACTGCCACTCCCATTCTAGAAACCCTGGTGGGAATATGGCACTAGTTGCATCAGTTTCCTCTGACAGAAGCTGTCCTGTGGAAACTGACTCAAATAGTATGTTCCCAACAGGGATGCTGAGACTTGGAATTCTAGTGTCCCTCCTGGTTTGGAAATGCAGCTCCTTACAGAAGCTGGAATGCTTGCCATAACCCCCACCACCACTAACTCCCTTCCCATGCTAAGGTAAGTGTGAAGTGCTTTGGGGTGGCATGGGGAAGGGGTAGGTGCAGGTTGAGTGAGCCCTGCTTGCAGCCTGCTCATATCAGGCTACCAACAAGGCTCACATCCTGCACCTACTCATGAGGAGTTGAACGGAGGTATTCACAATGTGTGTGTATGTTGGGGGAGGGATGACAGAGAACTGGGAGAAAGGAGGCTTGGCTGGAACCCTGAATAGGAGCACTCCACATAGCAACATTTTATTGCTGGTCCCATGTGTGTTCTAGGAGATGCAGAGTTGCTTGTAAGCAATAGGTTGCTTTTCAAAATAAAATGTTTTACAAAGTGGATTACCGCTTTCTAGATTCCTAGATGTCTCACTTGGGGAGAAGATGCCTCTGGATCCATTTCATTTCTTCAAAGGCTCGTTATTAAGCTCACCTCCGAATGCTCCATCAGACATCAGAAGCCATGGCATAGGGATGGGTGACCAAAAGGCTGCTCTCTCTGGAAATGAATCAGGGTTACCCAAGTGTTGTAGGCTAACATCAAAAACCCTTGAGGGGATTTTGATACAGAAAATGCTTGAAGGTCCCGAATTCCGCCCTCCTACCCTATCCTGGTCCCCAAGACCAACTTCAGGTTTGAGGGGCCCTAGGCAAAGTCCACTTGGTGGGCCCCTTCAAATAGCCCTGCACCTGGTTGGCTTACTGCAAGCAGTTGCAGTAGAGGTAGCACATAAGCACTATGTAACTGCATTGAGGGAAATACTATTTTAATCTCTTCAGTGCCCCCAGTATAACGTCACTACAGCAACTTTCAACTCAGTCGTTACTTGGAAGTAAGCCACACTTTTATTTATTTATGGTACTTCTATACCACCTTTCAAAAGCCAACCAAGATGGTTTGCAAAAATTCTGATGGTGTAGTCAAGAAAGAGACCAGCTGAAAGTTCAATTATTTAATAGCATATCTACATTTTAAATTTTATAAGTAAAAACAAGTAAGGAGACACTGTGCAAAGATCACATCAGGCATAAAACAACACTAGCTGTACCTGTTGCGAAAAATTTCGCAACCATGTATGTCTAACTGATTATTCATTAACTTCATTAATCAGCTGTATTACCTGATCCTGAGATTTCACAACTTTGTATTAAATTTGTATTAAAACTGTTAGAGATAGACGGGTACAGTAAGTGAGAAAGGTTTCAGTTTTTCAAAATAAAAAACCCTGGAAATCTCTATCACCCATACTGTTGGAATTATTTGCTGTTGTTCAGTCATTCAGTCGTGTCCGACTCTTCGTGACCCCATGGACCATAGCACGCCAGGCCTTCCTGTCCTGCGCTCTCTCCCGGAGTGTGCTCAAGTCCATATTCATTGCATCGGTGATGCTATCTAGCCATCTCATCCTTCCAAAAGAGTATTTGGAACACTCTTTGGCATTGCCCTTCTTTGGAATTGGAATGTGACCTTTTCCAGTCTTGTGGTCACTGCTGAGTGTTCCAAATTTGTTGGCATATTGAGTGCAGCACTTTAACAGCATCATCTTTTAGGATCTTAAATAGCTCAGCTGGAATACTGTCATCTCCACTAGCTTTGTTGTTACTAATGCTTCCTAAGGCCCACTTGACTTCACTCTCGACGATGTCTGGCTCAAGTTCAGTGACCGCACTATCATGGCTATCAGGGACATTAAGATCTTTCCTGTATAGTTCTTCTGGGTATTCTTGCTACCTCTTCTTAATCTCATCTGCTTTTGTTAGGTCCCTGCCTTCTTTGTCCTTTATCATGCCTGTCTTTGCACAAAACGTTCCCTTGAGATCTCCGATTTTCTTGAAGAGATCTCTAGTCTTTCCTATTCTGTTGTTTTCTTCAATTTCTTTGCATTGTTCATTTCAGAAGGCCTTCTTGTCTCTCCTTGCTATTTTCTGGAACTCTGCATTCAGTTGGATATATCTTCCCCTTTCTACCTTGCTTTTCACTTCCCTTCTTTCCTCAGCTACTTATAAAGCCTCATCAGACAGCCACTTTGCTTTCTTGCATTTCTTTTTCTTTGGGATGGATTGAGTTGCTGCCTCTTGAACAATGTAACGGACCTCCGTCCATAGTTCCTCAGGCACTCTATCTATCAGGTCTAATCCCTTAAATCTATTCGTCACCTCTACTGTATATTCATACTGGATATGATTTAGGTCATACCTGAATGGTGTAGTGGTTTTCCCTACGTTCTTCAATTTAAGCTGAAATTTTGCAACAAGAAGCTCATGATCTGAGCCACAGTCAGCTCCAGGTCTTATTTTGACTGACTGTATAGAGCTTCTCCATCTTTGGCTGCAAAGGACATAATCAATCTGATTTCAATGACCATCTGGTGATGTCCATGTGTAGAGTTGCCTCTTGTGCTGTTGGAAAAGAGTGTTTGCTATGATCAGTTTGCTTGGCAAAACTGTATTAGCCTTTGTCCTGCTTCATTTTGTACACCAAGGCCATGCTTGCCTGTTATCCCGGTGATTTCTAATCTTGACTTCCTACTTTAGCATTCCAATTCCCTATGTTGAAGAGGACATCTTTTTTTGGTGTTAGTTCTAGAAGGTGTTGTAGGTCTTCATAGAACCGATCAACCTCCGCTTCTTCGGCCTCAGTGGTTGGGGCATAGACTTGAATTACTGTGATGTTGAATGGTTTGCCTTGGATTTGTACTGAGATCATTCTATTGTTTTTGGGATTTTACCTCAGTAGTGCTTTCCTCACCCTTTTGTTGTAAATGTTAATTTTACCATTATTTATCTCTAAACGTCTTTACCATTCCGCATCTTAAGTTAGTAAATGATGTGCTCGAGCTGCTTCTTTAAAAGCATCATATAGTATCCCATTATATGTTCTGATATCTTAATAACTGGTGGCACTAACAACATGTAGTTATAGTAATCTAAAACAATATCTTTCTGTATCTAAAGGAGATACACCATACATTCTCTATAGGCAGGGACAGCTCAAGGCACTGGGGACTGCATACATCAGGGATGCAGAATCTCAGACCTGGGGGCCAAATCTATCTAGCCCATTTGGGTCACTAATCTAGCCATTCAGGGTTTCGCAGATGGCCACATGCCCTTTCCCCCAACCACCAATTGGTTGGAAGTTTCCCAGCTTTTGTGCAGTTTTCTCTCCATTCTAAAAGGTTGAAATGCTTCTCCTAAGGCTTAGCGACTGGCAGTTAAGAGCTTTAAGCTACAATATGCTGGTGTTTTTGTTTTTTTGGGCCCTCCCCTTTCTCTTTGGCTCTGCCCACCGCCTGAATACGGCCCTAGACAGCTTCTCTGGAATGGAATTCAGCCCTTAGACTAAAAGAGGTTCGACATCCTTGGCATGCATCTTATAGCATGCAGTAGAGTTGGGGATGCAGAACCTTTGTTCCATGGGCCAATTGCAGACCTCCAGGCTTCCCAGTCCAGAACTCCAAGCTCTTCCGAGGTCATGCCCCTTCATTGGCCCCCTCCAGGTTACCGATATGATTTACTCCAACTGCAGTTATTGATTCCTTCCAACAACAAAGGTGGGCTCACACACATTGGGGAAGAAGAATGCCTGGATGCAAATGATGTTTTCCCCCTGTTGCAAGCTGGACAAAGTTAAGAGTCACTTCTGTAGGTCAACTCATTTTTGCTCTGGCCTCACCCACTTTTGGCTCTGGCCCCACCCACTGCTGAAATGGGGTGGTGGTGGTGAAACCCGGGACAGGTTTTGACTGAGGCAACGTGGACCTCAACAGGAAAAAAAGGGCTTCCAAATTATTATAAATGTTAACAACTGTGAAGCTGTCAATTTATTTTTGATGGTGCGATTATTTTTCTGCAAATCTAGGTATCAGCAGCTTTAATTTGGGACAGTTCCAAACTCGATTGGATAATATTGAGGGGTTGAAATGGAGTGATCAAAAAGTCATGCTCCGTATTAATATATAGGATATTGGGCTGAATATAAACAAGTAAGGAGACACTGTGCAAAGATCACGTCAGGCATAAAAACAACATATTTGGCTGGTTTGCACATCATGATAAGCCACCCTGAGAACAAGACCCCATGGGTTGGTTATTTGATCACTAACCCACAATGGTAACAACAGACGATCAGTCTCTCTGAGGCCTGTCATGGCTTGCTTCCAACTTACTCCTCCTACCCGCTCTCAGCACCTATCCCAGGAGTCTTTGCAGCACATCTCTTCTATACTCCTGCTGAGATGAGATTTTCTCCCCCTACCCTTTCTTGCCTTGTGAAGCCCCTGCATTGACATACATATGCCATATCCTCAGAGTGGAAGGGGGCAGCTTACCTTACTTTTTAGGATGAGGTGGCTGAGGGTTTTATTTATTTGCTTTAACACTTAGAAAAAAACCTCTCCTCGGCTGTTCCTCACAGCCCATTCTTCTTTGTAGTACAACAATGCATGTATGTATGAGTGACTCACCTCTGAGTAAGTGCGCCCACCCCCAATTCAGAACCATGATGATTCAGGAGAGAGGGATTTAAGGTTCCACCCCTCCTGATTTCATGCATGCCTAAATCCCACCCCACCCACCTGCACGCGTGCGAGGAATGGTTAAAAAAAGACACATTTTTTCTTTTTTTAACCATTCCCTGCCCAGGGATGTGCGGGAGTGGGACACACATAGCTGGAGATAAAGCCAGTCACTGTCAAATGAAGCACCGACCTGGAGGAGGCAGGCGCTGGAGAAGGAGGGGTGGAGGGTACTGTGAAGAATTGTCAGGTTTATCACTGGTCTTACCAAGTGGCTCTGTAGCCTTTTCAAACAAGCCATGCAGAACCCACTCTACTGGGTTCAGACATCAGAACAAGCCATCCTGAACAACCCTACAGCAAGCCATGGGTTCTCAGGGTGGCTTGTTCATGAAAAATAAGCCACCTTGCAGAAACCGTGCCGGGTTCGGACATCACAACAAGCCACCATGGGTGACATCTCATGGTGGGCTGTCAAGTCATGTGAAACAGGTCACTGTAGTGTTTTTTAACAGCAGGCATCCATTTCTTATATGGATGTACGAAAGTCACTTACCTTTTCGCAGGGGTGCTTCACGGTGGGGGGGAGGCACTTCGCTTCTCCCCCCGAAGTTCAGGCGAGGGAGGGGAGCTGTCCTGCCTCGCCCGGCCGAAATTCAGGCCGGCGAGAAGGGCCCTGTCTCCCCAGCCGCGAAACAAAGTGTAACAAACAAACAAACAAACAAAACCCCCGTGATAGGTTACGTAACGATTAACGTAGCCTAACACGGCTAGATTTCCAAAGTCAGCTGTGATAGGCTACGTAAATCGTTACGTAGCCTATCACGGGTGACTTTGAAAAAAAAAAAGCGCGTACGCATTTGCGTTCCTTATTTGGTCCCAGTAGTCTAAGTAAAGATTTACGTAGACTACCGGGACCAAATAAGGAACGCAAATGGCGGCGCCCATAGGCCGCCACCATTTGCGTATGCGTTTTTTTTTCCAAAGTCACCTGTGATAGGCTATGTAACGATTTACGTAGCCTATCACGGCTGACTTTGGAAATCTAGCCGTGATAGGCTACGTTAATCGTTACGTAGCCTATCACGGGGTTGTTGTTTTTTTACACTTTGTAATGGCGGCGGCCGGTCGGAAGACCGGCTGCCGCCCCCGATGAAAGGCCGACGAACCGCTGCTGGGACCCGCCGCCGGGAGGGACATTCGACAAAGGTAAGTCCCATCCCGGGGGTGGCGGGGGGGTGGCGGAGAATTTCACCGCCGATATCGGGGGGCCGAATGCATTGGCGCTTAGCCCCCTGAAGATTCGGGGAGAAATTCTCCGCCGTCCCTAACTAGGGATGTCGGAGAATTTCTCCACGAATCTCCGGGAGGCCGAATGCCAACGCATTCGGCCCCCCGAAATTGGTGGAGAAATTCTCCAACACCCCCCACCCTCCCCCGGAATGGGACTTACCTTTGGCGAATGTCCCTGGAGCTGGCGGCTCCCGGCAGCGGTTCGGCGGCGGTTCGGCGGTAGTGGCGGCCGGTCTTCTGACCGGCTGCCACCGCTGCCATTTCCAGGTGAAAAACAAAAACAAAAACAACAAACGTGATAGGCTGCGTAAAGATTTACGTAGCCTATCACAGCTAGATTTTCAAAAAACACCGTGATAGGCTATGTAAATCCTTACGTAGCCTATCACAGCTGACTTTGGGGGGGGGGGGAGCGCATACGCAAATGGCATTGCCCTTATTTTCGCCATAGTCTACGTAAATGTCTACGTAGACTATACGTGCCCAAATAAGGAACCCATGGGCGCCGCCATTTGCGTACATGTTTTCCCCCCCCAAAGTCAGCTGTGATAGGCTACATAAGGATTTACGTAGCCTATCACGGCTGACTGCAGGGGCGCAAACGGCAGCGGGTACGGCCACTGCCATTTGTGTCCCGGCAGGAGAAGGGATTCGCAGCTGGAGGGATGGGGCGCCCCCCCCCGGACAGAATTTCAGCCGGAGGGATGGGGCGCCTCCCCCCCGGCCAGAATTTTGGCGGGGAGGAACAGAGCGCCTCCCCCCCACCGCGAAGCAAGCTGTGGGACCAGGTAAGGGACTTTCGTCCATCCCTAGTTGTTTCTTAATTAGAATTCAGGATATTGCCAGAGCTCCTAAGAGCAGAACCTTGTTAATTATTAAATCTGGCACCTTATCTATCCCAGGGCAGCTCAAGTAGCACTGGAACATAAATGAAAAAAGCAATATTAAGAACCTACCCAAAGTCACAATGGGAATCCATAGCCCTCTCAGAAGTGGCACATTTAATTCACGATAAAGCTAAAACTAAGAATTTTAGGTCCAATTGGTTTCAATGGGAGAGAGGTAGGCAATGTTTCACTTTGGCTGCATCATGCCCTTACTTTTTACAGTGACTCAGTGAGAGCTCAGTGACCACAAAGTTTAAACAAATACAACCACACAAAGAGAGAGAGAGAGGCAGACAGAGAGTAATTCTGATTATGCAATGCTAAATGCAATAGAATGGCAAATGTTTCAAGTATTTTAAAACAACTGGAAGGGCACAGTCCTATCGATTGAACCCTTGTTGCTTGGAAGCCTCCAAACTCAGAGGCTTCCAAGGTTCCTATGCTCTGCCAGGCTGATCGAGCGGTAAAGTCAATCTTCTCCTCCACATCCTCTGTCTTTGGTGATTTTCGCTGGATGGGTCTTTCATCCCATCTAGCGAGGGCGCTTTGGAGTGGGAGGAAAGGAGGCTGGAGGAGGCTCAGGATATATCATATCCTGGCCTCTCCGATCTTCTCTGCCCCCTGCCCACCAGAATGCCTCCTTTCTTCCTCTTCTGAGGTCACTTTTCCAACCTTGTAGGGCAGCCAGCATGATTCTTTCCATGCCAGCTGGGAGTGAGTAGAGGAGGGGGGTCCGATCTCTGACCCCTCTTCCGAGGTTGGAGCACTATCTCCGATCTCAGAAGGGTTTTTCTGAGCAATCCTATGGTCCTTGAGACACTCTCCCAGGGACCATAGGATTGCTCACTAAATTACTTGTATGTATCCCATAACCTGCCACCTCAGTTAACTAAGTAGTAACTTGGCAGTAAAAGAATAAAATGCAATAATTTCAAGTGCGCCGTTCACGGGTTTTGCTTGAACAGTGCTGCCAATTTATTCATGAATAAAGAGCCTCTCTTTATTGGACTAAATATATTGTCAAAACCTGGGTACTTTATTCACACTGACAGAGAAAATTATTTTCTAAGTTTCATAATTTTAATGCCTGCCTTGATTTGTAAATCACTAGATAATTCTCTCCAGCTTTTTGAGCTAAATAAGATTCAAGGCCACTATGTAGTCTGTATAACTATCTGCAAATTATTTCCAACAGTGTTATCCTTGGGGGGAAAAGTGTGAAACAATTAGAGTTCATTAAACTTAGGTTAATATTTTTTCCTTCAACTTAAGTTACAGTACAGAAAATGTAGCCTACAAAGTTTGGCATCCAAACAGTATAATTGTTGGTGTTAAAAGTAGTTTTGCATTTAGTGATATTTTTTAGCTTTCTATTTGGTTGATGTCTGTTTTATTTTAGTTTCTCTGGTTTAATTGATCATTTTATTGTGCCGCTTTTTTATTTGTTGTATATGATTTTGGAATTTTATTTGTTTTATTGCATGTTGCCCTGACAGCTATTTTCTTTAGGGCAAATAAGATGTTTTCAAAATTAACTAAGAGAGCAATCTAGGGATGTACGAAAGTCACTTACCTTTTCGACGGGGTGATTCGTGGTGGGGGGGAGGCGCTCTGCACCTCCCCCCGAAATCCTGATCCGGCCGGCTCCGCTCTGCAGAGATTCCGCAGAGCCGCCGGCTGGGGCCGCCCACAGCCGGACATCTGGCAGCTGGGCAGCCTTCCAGAAAAAAAACCCCAGCGTACGCAAATGGCGGCGGCTACAGCGGCCGCCATTTGCGTTCCCTTTTTTTGCTGTTTTAGCCTACGTAAACATTTACGTAAGCTATTACGGCAAGAAAAAAAAGAAACGCAAATAGCACCCACTACGCTATTTGCTTTCCCCTTTTTTCGCCATAACAGCTTACGTAAATATTTACGTAGGCTAAAATAGTGAAAAAAAGGGAACGCAAATGGCAGCCACCCTAGCCGCCACCATTTGTGTACGCTGTTTTTTTTTTATCTTGCCGTGATAGGCTACGTAAGCATTTACATAGCCTATCACGGCAAAGGCAGCTACGCAAATGGCGTGGTGGCCGCCATTTGAGTCCGCAGCAGCCGGCCGAGAGACCAGCTGCTGCGGCCGCCGGAACATCTGCCCCAGGTAAGCTTTGTCCCGGGGGGGATTCTGCGGGGGGTGGGGGGTGGGAGGCCGTTCCACCACGGGTTTCGGGGGGCCGAATGCCAGTGCATTCGGCCTCACTGAAATCCGTGGGGGAATTCTCTGCCATCCCTAGAGCAATCGCAGTGAAAAATCGCTGGGATTTTTTCAGTTCCCAGCTCCGAGCTTGTAGACAGTGCTACAAGCTCATAGCTCGGAAACTGTGCTCACTGCCCCCTCTGCCTCCCCCTTGTAGCTGGGGCAGAGAGAACTGCTTCAGCTACCCCTCTGTGCCTGTCCAGGCTCATAGCATGGAGCACAGACAAGGCAAAAAGGGGGCATTCCTGGGGGCGGGAGGGGTGGAGACTGTGAAGGCTGTTTTAGACAGTTTCCTATGTGATCTCCAGCCCTGTTCCTGCCCCCCTCCCCAAAGCTGCACTTAGATGCCCGAAAATAAGGTGTCTACGGAAAACTGCAGGGCAGCTGGAGCATGGAAGGAATCCTCTCCTCCACGCTTCAGCCGCCCTGCAACAGATAGGCAGTCGCCTCCGTCTTCAGAGAAAGTCGGGGGCGACTACCTATCTCAATAGGATTGTGCCCTAAGAAATCCCTCAGGAAAAAGTCTGTGATCCTGCTTGATTTGGGGGAGTTACTATTTTTGGTTGGGCTGTATTTGTTCCTAACTTAGTTCTAGCAACCTCTCTGTCTTACAAGCAATCTGCAGCATGAACGAATCTGAAAAATGTGGGCTTGGGAACTCTTGCCTGTTCCTCAGAAAGCTGTCCTTTCTCACAGTCATACAGGAGAAAGGGAGAATCTATTGGATCTGACATAGAAGAGCTCATAGCTTTTGGGCATTTGGGAACATGTGGAGTTAAGCATGTTGTGAGGAATCAAGTATGGACGCTTGCACAGACCTAACAGGAGTAGCATAGCTTACCTCCATCAAGCTGCCCATCTCAGTTCTTCTTGCACACATACCTTCCCTGCCTGCCACCCCTGATCAGTTCCCAATGGGAAAGAGCTAGCCTTCCCCTGTGTTTCCTCAACTGTAGATGATGTTAGTGTTGCATTTTCTCTGCTTATGATCATGAGGAATCAACTACAAGTTTCTTGAACCCTGGAGGAAAAAGCCAACTTTTATGCTGGAGGTCATGGGAATTGTAGTTCAACCACTATGAGCTCAGGATGCCAGTGTAGTGATGCTGGTGTCATCTTCTTCAGTTTAAAAAGGAATATGGGAAGAGGAAGGGCCCAGCAGAAAGGAGGAGAGGCTTGCCTTTGAAGGGGACTGCTACCCATCCTGGCCCTCAGGGTAAGCTGCTCCTTCTTGACATGCAGGATGCACTGCAGTGTCACCTGCCTGTGCACTGGAATGGGTGCCGCCTCCCCCCCCCCCACAACTCCCACTTGGTGTAGGTTTAATTCAACTGATGATAGCAAAAACCTCCAGCGTACCTTAAACCTACTAATAACCTGATCACTTTAATTTGAATAGCAGTTTACAGCCTGACTTGACTCTCTTTCTCTTCCCATTAATTTGAGAGGTTAACTCATCTGTAAAACCTTAATGCATATAAAATATAGTCACAGCTGCCTGGTACACTGTGTGTTTTCAACTAAGTCTGCCTAAGTTCCTACAGATAACAGTGCAATGCTATGTACATTTTCCTGAGGGGCAGCATTATTGAATATATTCAACTAGTCTGTTAAAACCATTCATTTACTACTACAACAGCAAGTTCTTAATCAAGGAATCCTGCATCTTTGATTCGAGAAAGTCATTTAAACTTGATTTGCATAAATAAATTCTTTCATTTTTGTAGAGCTTGGAATTCTTTTTCTGGAAACAGAGAGAAGGGTAAGTAAATATGGTTTAGATGCCTAAGGTGGCAATGTGAGGAGTTATGAATGAATTTGGGTAGAGAATTATGCAGACTATTTGGACCCTGTCTCTTAATCACTAACAGCCGTTCGCAATTCCTTTTTGTTAATCTCCAGAGACACTGCCCATAGCTTTCCAATCTTTATCTGAAAGATGGAATGCTATCAAAATATATATACAGTGAAAACCTAGATTATCAGTGTCAGATTCCAGGATGGTAAGATTTCGGGGATCCTGATCTACTTAGGTCTGTCAAACCAAATCTGAGTATTGCTAAAATGAAATGGAGTCACAGATGTGTCAGATTAACAGTTTATTAATTACACACATGTGATAAATGCATAGGTCAAACAGCTGTGGTTGTACTTTTTTGGTACCAATTATCTCATGTGAGAAGCCCACTAAAACCTGCCCATTATAAAGGCCTACTTGGTTCCTAAATCTGCCCACTATGTTAGACTATGCAGGACTCTATACATTACAAAGCAGCGTATAGGATACTGTCAGTTCAAACCTGACTCCTTGCCAGTCTTCTGAAACCAAACTCATTACACAGGACAAATACAGTATTTCATGGTTGCACAATACATAGACTTAAATATACAATCACCATTTAGAAATCCATAATGCCCCCATAAGAGATAAAAAGCTATTCTCCTCCAGCTCAACCTACTCTAGTTTTATGTACCAGGTATTTTGTTTTATGACCTTAACAACAACTTCAAACTGCAGTGCAAAAATATTGGAAGCCATTTAGCAAATGTTTGTTTTTGATAGTAGTACGCTGTGCAAATAGAGCAATGCTCTACTGTCAGTCAAGTGTGAATTTTATCCTTTATAAATGGCATAGTGAAATATTTTATTATGCATAGTCCAACCTCTAATAAAAGAGGATCTGCTTATCTGTAAGCAATGAAAAAATACAATGCTAATTCAGGATATGCATCACATTTTCTGATATAGCATAACCATTTCTTCTTTTCTTTTTTGGTACTAAACGTTTAGTGCCTACGGAATGTGAACAGATTAAACACAAACTCCTACAGTAAACTGAACATTAAGCTTCTCTTTCATCCCTCTCCTATGTCTGGCTGTTCCATGTCCTAATACTAGAAATCCAACAGCCATTCAGTACTAATAGAAGCAGATGTGATGAAATGGAAATTCAGTACAGCACAGTACTACAGATATCCACTTATTCTATGCTTATTGGACAGAACTCTGATACATGCTGATTAAATAAAGTAATGCTGGGGCTTCAATACCACGTTCTGTGTGTTGAATTCAGGCTTAGTCATGCTTAGAGGAGTAGACCCATTGAAATCAATGGGACCAAGGTTAGTCATGATTAAGTCCCATTTATTCAAAGGGTCTGTTCTAAGTAAGACTAAGCCTGGATCCAATCCCATGTATCTTATTACGTGATATTCTGTAATACTTTAATGAGGCCAGGCAGCTTTGTCAATTCTGTGATACAGTTATGATATTCAAATGGGGTTTATTTTTTGATGGGTAGTGGAGTTAGGGATACCAAATCAACTTGTTACCATGATAGTCTGATCACAAAGGAGTGCATATGGAGAGTTGGAGACATGAGTGCCATGGTACCTTAGAAAAGATATATCCTGATTTGGGTATATTTCTTTCTTTATTTTTTGTTATCTTCATCTTAAATTAAGATTCTTAATGATTTTAGTATTTGCATTTTAAAGGTCCTCTTCCTTTTAAGTAGATGTTTTACTTCCAGTGATAATGGTAAAATGACACATAGTGTTCTCATTCACTTGCCATACCATACCAGCTGAGTATTGTCAATATACAATGCTTGAGTGATTTATACATTAAGGGTGCAATCCTATGCATTTTTAAACAGAAAAAGTCCTACAACTCCCAGCATTCCCCAGCCAGCCATCTTGGCTGGGGAATGCTGGGAATTGTAGGATTTTTTTCTGTCTGAAACATGCATAGGAGTATGCCTTAAAGCAATTAATAAAGAGATATTGTTCTTTCTATAGACAAAGGATTGGGACTTTGGGGGAATAATATGAGCAACACAACCGAACTGCATAGAATAGGCTAGGTCATGATCACCAAAAAAAGAGAAAAGAGTACCCTTAAAGAAGATACAATGTTACAATTACAAATTCCTATTCTGAAGAAAGTAGTGGATAGACCAGTTTTTCTTTGAAACAAATAGTTGTCACATTAATTGTACATCTTTTTCATCACACCATGTCAGAAAAAAAATTAGGAGGAATAAGTAAAGATATGGTGAAATGAATGAATTTTCATGGACATGCATTCTTCACATTCTAAATCTGTATTCACTGTTGGTCCTCAAGTGACTGTGTATATGAACAATTTTGTCTGTGAAGCCAGTGACAAACTAATCATAGTGAATGGGAGATTACTCAGACTTCAATATAGAAATAGCAGTAGCCTGGATTTACCAACTATTTAGTGCTGGCAACAGCTCAGCCAGATGGCATTTTTATCTTGGCTTTTTATTGACTTTGTCATCTGCTGACCTATTCATGGGAGGGGGTTGGAATGTCGAAGTATTCTTCTTTTGTTTTTATATCTGTATCATTCTTTTGGACTGAGAAGTTTTTAAATGGCAGTTTTCTGAAAGAGATGTTGCCTTGGCAGGATAACCTTACTCTTATGTCCCTGAAGAAGGTTGTCATCAACTGAAACATTTTGAGCATTTTATTCCTTATAAGGACTATTATTATTTGATAAAGGTTCGTTTCTCAATACCATTTGGAAGTGTTGTCTCTTCTTTTGCTTCTTTTGTTTTCTTCCCCATCTTCCCCGTCTTTAAATGAAGCTTTTCAAATTGAAGAGGTAGATAAGCAGAGTGAGCTGACTAAGGCATGCAATGAAGCACTGAAAACAATAGGAGACCTGTGGAAGGATTCTGTAAAGATTTACATTCAGTAAACTGTTAGGACAGAAGAATCTGTAGTTTTTATTTTAATGACTTGTTAGGTGGTTTACCTAACTTCATATTATTTTCTTTTACAATATTTGGAAAAAATAAATACTAATTAGGTAATTTGGTGATGACCAGTTTCTACAAAAAGATCCATCATGGTGCCTCAGTACAACAGATTTTCATTCAGAATATCCCTGTTGAAGAGAATTTCTACCTCTCTGTTCAAGAAATAGGAGTGAGGCTAGATGTGTTCAATAACTGTAGAATACAGTACAGAGTAGTTTTGCTTGTGCTGTCAACGTTGGTTGCATAGCCACTGATGGTGTCTTGATATAGGTTTTGCAGAAGCTTCCATTTGAGTCTGATGCAGATTGTGCATTCCCTCCCCACCTCAGTCCTGCATAAATTCTTCTTGGCCTGCTCCTGTCAACTTTATGCAGGCTGTCACTCTAGGGGTTTTGTTACCACTGATTTTAACCATGTTCAAGACTAAGCTTTCCAGTTGGTTTCATGTTCTGGTTAAGAGCAAACAGCCTTAAAAGCCTCATAGACGCCACAGTGGCCTGGTTTGCATACAGTGCTAACTATAGTTTAGCACTGCCCTCAGCCCCGCCCCCTGGAATGAAAATACTAAAGACATAAATGGATTTCAGAGCCACAACTTTTATTTTCAACATTAAATCTGCAATAACGCAAACCAACAAATTCTGGTCAAGTGCGGGCACCATCTCCTCACGGAGACCTCAGTAGTCAAGAATAGCCTCCCTGTGGCAAATCCACCCTGGCTCAGAGTTCCAGTATGCCATGTGGGTGATCTGGGCTTTTCCTTGCCTGTCTGCTTTTTGGTGAACTGAGAGGCCCATGGTTGCCGCTGCCCATTGCCACTGGTCGGTGGTCGATGAACAAGATCCGGCATGGGCCAAGGGCAGCTCCCAACCAACCACACTCACAAGGCAGCCAACAATGAGAGGTAGGTTGAGTCAGCCTTCCCTCGTGCTCTGGGCGTCTCAGGGTGCTCACCAGGGTAACATACCACAACTCTTTTGGTGGCTGCACCATCCACCAGTTATTATCAGGACCACCCCAGTAAAACTCAGTGTGGGGCAGGCATAAAATATATGCCCCTCGGCCAGTCAAGGCACACCAAAAAATTCTTGCCCATCCCCCAGAAAAGGCAATTAGCTAATCTCTGATTGACTTGAGGAAGGGCAGTTAGACACAAGAGGCTGTGGATGGATGTGAGAAGGGCTGCCTTATAAGGTATAACCCTGCAACCCATGTTTTAAGTGGGTGGTGTCCCACATGCCCTCACTCCTTCCCAAAGGGCAAATCCTCCCCCAGTTAAAGCCAGTGGAGCAGCATTACGTACACAAGCATCTGGGGTTTCCTCCTTACCTTTCCTTTTCTTATGTGGCTATGAGAATGACATCAGAAGCATTTGCATCTGCAAACTATAGTTTACCATTGTGTCTGATCTACAGCCAGTGTTGTAGAGAGTTTCTGTTATGGATAACTGGGCTCACTGTTTTGTTGGTTCACAATAAGAATTGTATTAACATTAATTAACAATCACAGTTTCAGGTATATCCATAATGAAGAACACCAAACTGAGGTGGAGTTAGCCTTTCAAAAATAACTATTGTTAAGTTAGTATTTTTAATCTTGGAATCTTATTTTTAGTTTGATGATATTGTTTCTTGACCCTTTTAGAATATTGGATACATCTATTCCTAATCCATGCCTCTTTTTCTTGTTAAGATGGTATGGATGATGTAATCGTGCTAGTCACCCAGATTAAAACATCCTTTATTTGCATTTGAATTTTAGAGGTACTTTGCTGGCAGTCCCCATCAATCTTAAATCATGCTGTAGATCAAATCCTGCATCTTTTAC
The DNA here is from genome assembly GCF_057233095.1 of Heloderma suspectum. Taxonomy (NCBI): domain Eukaryota; kingdom Metazoa; phylum Chordata; class Lepidosauria; order Squamata; family Helodermatidae; genus Heloderma; species Heloderma suspectum. Next base: position 66,964,818 of record NC_139460.1, on the reverse strand, counting down.
TTGTGATGTTAATTAATTTCAGCCCATACTCTACCATTCTTATCCATCCTGCTAGAGTCATCCATCATCGTGCTAAAGCAAGGGAAATCCAATCCATCACTGCTGGATCCTGATAGAGGGCTATAAGGGGGAATGCAAGTCATCTTCCGAGCAATAATCAAACAGCTGTGATACATGCCACTTTAAGCTTGTATCATTATATAATGGATGGTTTTCTTATACATGGGAGTTGCCTCAAAATTTTGAGACAGACAGACTCTGTTGCAGAGATTTTATGTTGTAAAATGTAAACGCTGTGAACTAGTTATTGACACATGCTACATCATCAGTTCCAGCTGAAGGCACAGACTAATAAGTAAAACATTGGTACTAATCCTTATTTAATCAGCCTTAAAATGATAATTTAAAATATACGAATGTGTCTGGGAAACAGACTCAAACTGCTTCTAAAAGTGCTTATATATATTTTGTAGAGATGATGTAATAATGTGGTGTAGCAGAAAATTGCCTCTGAAGTATTCAATTCAAATCTCGATGTAACTTTAAACTCACTAGACATCATCATCACACATTTATTGTAGAAGCAGAACACCGTGACAAAAATAATATTGCATCAAAACATAAAAAGAATTGTAAAATAAAAAAATAAAAATATATACATATACAGTAGTGTGGCCCCTAAGCCCCAAGTTCCTCCAACATACCAACAAAATTTGTTGAGATTTTCTTTGCTCTTAATGAAAACATTGATACTGCATAGGTCTGACAACAAATAAATCCAGGTCTGACAACAAATAACAGGCTGTTTCTACACCTCAGGCAAACTCTCAGGCAAAATCCTAGGAGACCAGGGCCAGATTTACACCTCATATCATGTCAATATGATCCCATTATGGTGACACCATATCCCTCTTGTGCATTTATACCTCATAGTACACACAATAATATATGTTGTGGTATTTTGGTATAATGTTGTGGTATAATACAGGAGGATGAGCTTGGTAGCCCCATCGAGAGCCTCTGGGTTAAAATAAATGCAGCAAAGAATAAAAGGAACATGGTGGTCGGAGTCTACTACCGTACCGGCCACCCAATCAAGGAGAAGACAAGGATGAAACTTTTGAGAAGCAAATAGCCAATGTTTCAAGGAAGCATGATGTAGCAGTAATGGGGGACTTCAATTTACCCCATATTTGTTGGGAGACAAATTCTGCAAAACATGGCCCCTCCAGGAAATTCCTGACTTGTGGCGGATAACTTCCTCCTACAGAAAGTAGAGGTAGGAACTAGAGGATCGGCTATCCTTGACTTGATCCTAACCAACAGAGATGACTTAGTGAGTAAAGTAGCAGTTACAGGAGCTCTGGGGGAAAGCGACCATGTTATACTTGAGTTCTTGGTTCTAAAGGAAGCAAAAGCCGAGTGTAGCCAAACCCGTACCCTGGATTTTCGGAAAGCTGATTTTAATAAACTCAGAACAATGATCAGTAAGGTCCCATGGCTAGCGACTCTAATGAGAAAAGGAGTCCAAGATGGGTGGGAGTTCTTAAAAAAGGAAATTCTCAAGGCACAATTACAAACCATTCCAACAAGAAGAAAAGGTGGAAGACAACAGAAGAAGCCAATGTGGCTTCACAAAAAGCTAAGAGGTGACCTGAAAACAAAAAAGCACACATATAGGAAGTGGAAAGAAGGCCTAACGACAAAGGAAGAGTACAGGCAGGTAGCACAGAATTGCAAGGATGGTGTCAGGAAGGCTAAAGCGGAGAATGAGCTGAGGTTAGCGAGGGATGCTAAAAAGCAACAAAAAAGCTTTCTTCAGCTACATGCACAGTAAAAGACAGAAGAAAGAAATGGAGGTTCAGCTATTAAATACAGATGGCAAAATGATAACAGATGACAAAGAAAAGGCAGAAGTGCTCAATTCCTACTTTGGCTCAGTCTTCTCCCAAAAGAAGGTCTATGACCGCCCTGGCAAAGGTGAAGTACAGGCTGAAGGGGCAGGATTGCAGCTTGAGATCGATAGGCATATGGTCAAGGAAAACCTAATGACTTTGAATGAGTTCAGATCTCCAGGGCCAGATGAACTGCATCCTAGAGTAATAAAGGAACTGGCAGAAGAATTCTCAGAACCACTGTCTATTCTCTGAGCAATCTTAGAGGACGAGTGAAGCCAGATGACTGAAGGAGGGCTAATGTTGTCCCTATCTTCAAAAAGAGTAAAAAGGAGGAACCTGGGAACTACAGACCAGTCAGTCTGACATCAATCGCTGGGAAAATTGTGGAGCAGATGATAAAGCAATCCATCTGTAAGCACCTTGAAAACAATGCCGTGATTACTCGAAGCCAACATGGATTTGTCAAGAACAAATCCTGCCAGATGAATCTGATCTCATTTTTTGATCAGGTAACCTCCCTTGTGGACTGTGGGAATGCTGTGGACATAATATACCTCGATTGCAGCAAAGCTTTTGACAAAGTGCCCCATGATATCCTGATGAGCAAACTTGCTCAAAGTGGGCTAGTGAAACAACGATCCGGTGGATCCACAGTTGGCTACAGAATGGGACTCAAAGAGTGCTTATCAATAGGATCTTCTCCAACTGGGGAGAGGTAATGAGTGGGGTACCACAGGGCTCAGTCCTAGGCCCAGTGCTCTTCAACATTTTTATTAATAACTTGGAGGAGGAGGTGCAGGGAATGCTGATCACATTTGCAGATGACACAAAATTGGGTGTGATAGCTAATACCTTGGAAGACAGAAACAAAATTCAAAGTGATCTTGATAGATTGGAGCACTGGGCAGAAAACAACAGAATGAAATTTAACCAGGATAAATGCCAAGTTCTGCACCTAGGAAAAAGAAACCAAATGCACAGTTACAAGATGGGGGATCTGTGGCTCAACAACACTGCAAGCGAGAAGGATCTTGGAATTGATGTCGATCACAAGCTGAATATGAGCCAACATTGCGATGTGGCTGCAAAAAAGGCAAATGCTCTTTTGGGCTGCACTGATAGAAGCATAGCTTCCAAATCCCAGGAAGTACTAGTTTCCTTCTACTCAGCACTGGTGAGGCCTCATCTGGAGTACTGTGTCCAGTTCTGAGCACCACACTTTAAGAAGGATGCAGACAAGCTGGAGAGGGTTCAGAGGAGGGCAATGAAGATGATCAGGGGACTGGAAACAAAGCCCTCTGAAGAGAGACTGAAAGAACTGGGCATGTTTAGCCTTGAGAAGAGAAGACTGAGGGGAGATATGATAGCTCTCTTCAAGTACTTGAAAGGTTGTCAGAGAGAGGAAGGCCAGGATTTCTTCTCGATCATCCCAGAATGCAGGACATGGAATAACGGGCTCAAATTACAGGAAGCCAGATTCCAGCTGAACATCAGGAAAACCTTCCTGACTGTTAGAGCAATACGACAATGGAACCAATTACCTAGGGAGGTAGTGGGCTCTCCCACACTGGAGGCATTCAAGATGAGGCTGGACAGCCATCTGTCAGGGATGCTCTGACTTGGATTCCTGCATTGTGCAGGGGGTTGGACTCGATGGTCTTGTAGGCCCCTTCAAACCCTACTATACTGTAATTAGGGATGGCAGAGAATTCCGCTACGGATTCCAGTGAGGCCTCCTGCCCCCCCGCGGAATCCCCCAGGATGGAAATTATCTGGGGCGGATGCAGCAGCGGTGGCTTCGGTGGCGGCAGCGACTCCGGCGGTGGCGGCTGGTCTCCTGGCCAGCCGCAGCCGGGCTGCTGCGGCCGCCATTGCCATCCTTGCAGCTGTGATAGGCTACGTAAGAATTTACGTAGCCTATCATGGCTACCCCCCAAAAAACCCTCAGTGTATGCAAATGGCGGCGGCTACGGCGGCCGCCATTTGCGTTCCCTATTTTTCGCCGTTCTAGCCTACGTAAATATTTATGTAGGCAATTACGGTGAAAAAAAAGGGAACCGCGAATAGCATAGTGGGCACTATTTGTGTTCTTTTTTTCCCCCGCTGTTTTATCCTACGTAAATATTTACGTAGGCTTTTTACGGCGAACCCCACCCCCCGCAAATAGCACCCACTATGCTCTTTGTGGTTCCCTCTTTTTCACTGTAATTGCCTACGTAAATATTTACGTAGGCTAGAACGGTGAAAAATAGGGAATGCAAATGGCGGCCGCCGTAGCTGCCGCCATTTGCATATGCCATTTTTTTGTGGGGTTTTTTGGGCATGCCGTGATAGGCTGCGTAAATAATTATGTAGCCTATCATGGCAGCCTGGAAGGACGCAAATGGCGGCCACTACGGCAGCCGCCATTTGCGTCCGCAGCAGCCCATCCACGGCCGGAAGTCCGGCTGCGGACGGCCCTGGCCGGCTGCTCTGCGGAGCCGCCACGGAGCAGAGCCGGCCGGGCAGGATTCTGGGGGGGAGGACCGGATTGCGTCCCCCCCATCAAGGATTCTGAGGGGAGGGATGCAGCACCTCCCCCCCCCAGCGGATGCCCCGACTGGAACTAGGTAAGTGTTTCGTACATCCCTAACTGTAACTATGATTCTGTGGTTTTGGATAATATGTAATAAAAAGCAGGAAATAACGCTTGAAAAGCAGTATATGGAATGTGTAATGTACCCCAACAGTTATCAGTGCACTTCAATACCAATAAAAAGCCCTAGTGAAGATCTAGCCCAGCTACTGTATAGATTTAATTCTAATGTCACTAAACAGGACACCAACTCCTCAATCTGATGTGGGTGTTTCGGAAACCCCCGCTGCTCCTAGAGCACCTTGCTATAGCAGCCTTCCACCATGGCTGAAATGCATTTCAGTAAATGCGTACCTTTGCACTGAGGGAATCAGGTCATCCAAATACTTAGCTTTATCATGGGGCCTTCGAAGATGAGGGAGCTGCTTTGTGAAATTTAATGTTTGAACTTTCTTAACATCATGGAGAGCACCTCAAGCACACACACACACACACACACACCATTACAAAGGGCTTTCAGGGAATTAACTGATTGATATTTCCTTGTGCATGTTAGTGTATGCCACTCTTACTAGCCAACGGACTGGAAGGGCCAAGATCCTTATATGAAACCTCAGCAGGCAACAATTGATTCATGCAGTAATAGAGGGACAGTCCACTTCCATCTACAGCAGAGCCACGGTGGCTTATTTTGCCTTCCTCATGTGCTTGTTACATGCCAGTGATTTAGTGTAACGACCCTTGACAGGGTCGATGGTGTTGAATGACTGACATGTTCACCTTCTGATCATAGGGCACATTTTACCATTTTTCCAATGCCACCAGGTTTCACTATAAGAAAAGGTTTTTGCTGCAATCCTGTGTACACTTACCTCGAAGTAATTTCTACTGACTGTAATAGGACTTACTTCTGAGTAGACATATGATAGCACCATTAAACTGGTTTTCTATCATCATGACTCCTTTGCCTCTGCACTTATCCTTCTGAAACGTTGCAAGTTTCTTGCCTGGGAACACCTCTGTGATGTGTGCCATTTTCATACAAATTACCCCAAAAAACATGGGGGGAGGGAGGGGAAGTGGATCACTGTCCATCCCCCCTCTCCATTTTCATCCCACAATGATATGAAGAGGAAGAGACAGGAACAGAACATTTTCATACAAAATTGCAATGCATATACATTTTTGGTGTTACTGCTTTTCCTCAGCAAAAATAGAAAAATACAATAAAAATAAAGCAATCGCAAACAAATGTTTAAACCACAGGTGATGAAAATGTTATGTAAAATATGTCTCTTTTACAGTGCAGTCCTATACAAGTATGTCTACTGAGGAGTAAGCATCCTCAATTCAGTGGGAGTTACTCCCAGCTCGATGTATAGGGTTGCAACCTTAATGTTCTTAATCAATGTAGAAACCTTCATTTTATAATACACGTACAAAAGCTATGCATGAATGTAGCCAGCCAGCCAGATTTCCATAACTAGAACTGTATAAAATAACATGAAAATTGTATTTAACTTGCCAATTGCAATATGGATAAGAGTATTTTGTTTGTAAAAATATTTGTTCACATATTATTGAATAGATAGATAGAGGTATATAAGGGCTGTAGGCAGATTTTTTAGTTTTATTTTTGCATTGGAGACCACTTTGATGCTTTGTATAGGGGGCTGCTTCATTTCAATCTGCTTCGGGCAAGATCCACTTCACTTTTGATACAATCTCCACCTCGTTTTGGTTTCCTGAAGCTTCAGATGTCTCCTCATTGAGGGTCCCTAGTGGAAGGTGGGCTTTGCCGTTCACCAGCCATTTTCGGGTGTGCAGACTTTATTTCTCACCATACCATTCAAAGGAAAGAGTGTTGTTTCCATTGTCCTGCATAGGGGAAATATATAGTCCGCAACCCCAAAATAGCTTATGGAGGAGAAAACCCTTTCAGAAAGGTCGCTGTTGTTCTAAGGGTTGTTGATGGATGGTGGGCTCACCCTCCCTTTTCCAGACTTTATTTTCTGATATGAAAGTCAATTGAGACATTCTAGCATGGTCTCCATTGCATAGGGAGGAAATAAAGTCTGTACCCCCCAAATGGCTGGTGTGGGGGAACATAGGAACATAAGAAGAGCCATGCTAGATCAGACCAAATGTCCAGCTAGCTGCCCATGGGAAACCCACAAGCAGGACATGAGTGCAAAAGCACCCTCCCACCCATGTTCCCCAGCAACTGGTGTACATAGGCATGGTTGTTGTTGTTCAGTCGTTCAGTCGTGTCCGACTCTTCGTGACCCCATGGACCATAGCACGCCAGGCCTTCCTGTCCTGCACTCTCTCCCGGAGTGCGCTCAAGTTCATATTCATTGCATCGGTGATGCTATCTAGCCATCTTATCCTCTGTCGTCCCCTTCTCCTTTTGCCTTCAGTCTTTCCCAGCATCAGGGTTTTTTCCAGAGAGTTTTCTCTTTGCATTAGGTGGCCAAAATATTGGAGCTTCAGCTTCCAATGAGCAGTCAGGATTGATTTCCTTTAGGATTGACTGATTTGACCTCCTTGCAGTCCAGGGGACTCGTAAGAGTCTTCTCCAGCACCACAGTTCGAAAGCATCAATTCTTCAGCACCCAGCCTTCCTTATAGTCCAGCTCTCACAGCCATACATTACTACTGGGAAAATCATAGCTTTGATTATACGGACATTTGTTGGCAAGGTGATGTCTCTGCTTCTTACTATGCTGTCTAGGTTGGCCATAGCTTTCCTCCCAAGGAGCAAGCGTCTTTTAATGTCATGGCTACAGTCACCGTCTGCGGTGATGTTGGAGCCCAAGAAAGTAAAATCTGTCACTGCTTCCATTTCTTCCCCTTCTATATGCCAGGGAGTGATGGGGCCAGATGCCATGATCTTCGTTTTTTTTTAATGTTGAGTTTCAAACCAGCTTTTGCACTCTCCTCTTTCACCCTCAACAAGAGGCTCTTTAGATCCTCTTCGCTTTCTGCCATTAGGGTGGTATCATCTGCATATCGGAGGTTGTTGATAATTCCCCCGGCAATCTTAACTCCGACCTGTGATTCATCCAATCCGGCGTTTCTCATGATGTACTCTGCATATAAGTTAAATAAGCAGGGTGACAATATGCAGCCTTGTCATACTCCTTTCCCAATTTGGAACCACTCGGTTGTTCCATGTCTGGTTCTTACTGTTGCTTCTTGACCCTCGTACAGGTTTATCAGGAGACAGGTAAGGTGGTCTGGTACTCCCATCACTTTAAGAATTTGCCACAGTTTGTTGTGATCCACACAATCAAAGGCTTTAGCATAGTCAATGAAGCAGAAATAGACATTTTTCTGGAATTCTCTTGCTTTCTCCATGATCCAGCGAATGTTGTAGGGGTGGACGAAAGTCACTTACCTGTCCTCGAAGCTTGTTCGCGGTGGGGGGGAGGCGCTTCGCTGCTCTCCCCGCGAAGTTCAGGCTGGGGGGGAGGCTTCCCGCCTCGCCTGGCTGAAATTCAGGCCGCGGGGGAGGCTTCCCGCCTCGCCCGGCTGAAATTCAGGCCGGGGAGGAGGCGCCTCGCCCGGCCGCAAACTCCAAAGTTTTTTTTGTTTTTAAAAAAACGCCCCTGTGATAGGCTACGTGACGATTAACGTAGCCTATCACGGCTAGATCTGCAAAGTCAGCCATGATAGGCTACACTAATCATCACGTAGCCTTTCACGGGTGACTTTAAAAAAAAAAAGCGTGTACGCAAATGGCGGCCCTCATAGGGAGCCGCCATTCGCGTTCCTTATTTGGTCGCTGTAGTCTACGTAAAGATTTACGTAGACTATGGCGAAAATAAGGGCAACGCAAATAGCGTTGCCCTTATTTTCACCGTAGTCTACGTAAATCTTTACGTAGACTACAGCGACCAAATAAGGAACGCGAATGGCGGCTCCCTATGGGGGCCGCCATTATCCGTACGGGCTTTTGTTGTTGTTTTGTTTTAAAGTCACCCGTGAGAGGCTACGTGACGATTAACGTAGCCTATCACGGCTGACTTTGCAGAACTATCACGGCTGACTTTGAAAATCTAGCCGTGATAGGCTACGTAAATCGTTACGTAGCCTATCACGTTTTTTGTTTTATTTCACTTCACTGGGAAATGGTGGGGGCGGCAGCTGGTCGGAAGGGGGACATTCGACAGAGGTAAGTCCCATCCCGGGGGGTGGCGGGGTGGTGGTGGGGGGGTGGTGGAGAATTTCACCAACAATTTTGGGGGGCCGAATGCGTTGGCATTCGGCCTCCCGGAGATTCGTGGAGAAATTCTCCGCCATCCCTACTCCCAACCCTACAGTGTGAAGTAGGCAACAAGACACATAGCCAAGGCTAATCTGACTATGAGCCAAAGATTCCTACTCAGTCCCCCAAAGCAGCATAGCCCACATTGCATATTAGGAGGGAGGGAGGGAGGGAGGGAGCCGCATTTCACAGAACATGAGAGGGAGGGGCCCCATAGCCTAAGTTGACTGGTAAGCCCCTCCCCACTGGTGCCACCTTCGAACGCCAATGGCATTCACCCGTCTCTGCCCTCCCCCACACCCACAAAATCCTCCCCATGGCCAAGCAAGCTGGTCGTGGGGGAAGGGACTTCCTCAAACTGACTATACATTATCAAGGAAGCACAGCAAATGGAACAGCTGGTCCTCATGTTGCTTTTCATTTGAGTTCCTAGGCATTATGGTCTTCTCTGTAGATGATATACAGTATTCACAATCGCATCTCAGTTTCCTTTTCAGTCTTCGTCTTCTAAAGTAGCAAGCCAATATCCTATGCAGGTTGCCCAAACAGACTTTCTAATATCAGTGAAGGCATCCTTCTGTCATTAGATCACCAGACACTGGTGTTAGGAGTTACACCCTCTTGCATCTATCCTATCCATGGAGGCCTGTATCTCCCCATTTAGCCCAGGGTGTCACTGGCCCCAAAGGAGAGAAAATAAAGTGTAAACTTAATGGAGATTAGGATAGTCAGAAAGCACTGGTGGCATTCAAAAACCAGGTCACCAATTGCAGTATTCTGGTGGTGTGAAACAAATCCTTCAAACTGAGCACATCAGGAGTGGTCAAAAAGGTAGATCTCCAGATATTTTTGCAGGAATCAATAGATTCTGGCATTCATTAAAATGATGGGGACTAACTCAGTGCCACAACTATCTGGCTGAGTCCCTGCCAGCTTAACTGATTTTACTGCACCATTTGTCAGATCATTCTCTGCTTTAGCTATCCTTTGCTGTACTTCTTTATCCGCAGATGTAATGCCATACTGCCTCTCAACATGTCTAGGTTCCAGACTTTCGCTAAATTTAATACATATATTCTGAATTATTCAATGTCCTCGCACTAGTATCCAAGACTGCCCAAAATATCAGGGCCTTCAAGCTCCAGAGATCCTATTAGTCCCAGATCACAAATCTGATAACAGCTAACAGGCTGCAAGCTGAAGTGTATTTACAGATCTCCTACTTGGGAGTCATTTTTTATTTTCATTTGTTTGTTTGTTTTGCCAAGTACACTGGTGTCTAGGCTGCATTCTCCCATGGGCCAGTACTGGCAGTGGTAATAGTGTCCGGAGAGGAGGGGAGATTATGGAAATTGCTGGAAAGATTCTTCAGTGCTGTCACCTAGGAATGGACAAAACTGTTTACGTTTCTGCAGCTTTCCAATTTTTTGAATCAGAAGTTCATTCCATTCTGTTTCTGCATCAGTTTGTGATTATTATTGTTTTGGCAGCAAGTCTGCAGGAAAATTCATATGCATTTTTGTATGCCTTTCTCCCAGTATACACATTTTTGCATGCATCTTTCCTAATGTATGAATTTTTGTAAGCATTTTCCTAATATATACATTTGCAGAAATTTCTTTCTAATATGTGAATTTTTGCTCCCTTTTGTCCAAATGCATGCAATTTTGTACACATTTCTCCTAATCTTTGCATTTTTGTGTGCAATTTTCTCTAATATGCACATTCTTGGACACATCTTGATAAGAGAACTGCATTGCAACATTTGGAGAAGTGCAAAAAAAGAAGGATAACTGCTCCAGTTCCACGGAATAGTTTGAACTGCAAATTACATCAGTTTATATTAAAATGCAAACCAAATGAATTTCTCTCCCAACCCTACTGTCATGACCTGGCACAATGGTCATGAATGAATTGTGTTTCTTACAGGTTCCACAGTAAAGTGGTGCTCGAAACATCTAAAACTATGTGGGCAGGGACTGAATCTCAGTGGTAGAATACCAGTTTTATATGCAAAACTTCTCAGGTTACTGTCTCCAGCTGAAAAACATCAAGTGGCAGGTAATTTAATGTGAAAGATCTGTGCCAAGAACCTGGAGAACCACTGTGGGTCAGAGTAGAAAATACTGGGCTAGATGGGCAATAGTTTTACCTGGTATAAGGCAGCATCCAATGTTATGATGGGAGGCTCATGCCTTTGTATAACATGTTTGGGAGAATAGCTGTGAGGTCATTGCAAACAACCCCTAAGTTGGTGTGCCTCTCTCAGTAAATACTAGGGATGGGGGAGAATTTCTCCCCGAAACTTCGGGGGGCCGAGTGCCAACGTGTTCGGCCCCCCGAAGTAGTTTCGGGGAGAAATTCTCCGCACCCCCCCGCCCCCCGCACCCCCCCGGGACGGGACTTACCTTTCCCGAATGTCCCTCCCGGCGGTGGGTCCCGGTGGCGGTTCGTCAGGTCTTCGTTAGGGGCGGGGGCGGCAGCCGGTCTTTCGACTGGCTGCCGCCGCCGCCATTCCAATAAAAGTAAAAAAAAAACAAACGCCCCCGTGATAGGCTACATGACGATTAACGTAGCCTATCACGGCTAGATTTGCAAAGTCAGCCATGATAGGCTTCGTAAATCGCCACGTAGCCTATGACGGGTGACTTAAAAAAAAAAAAAAGCGCGTACGGCTAATGGCGGCCCCCATAGGGAGCCGCCATTCACGTTCCTTATTTGGTTGCTGTAGTCTACATAAAGATTACGTAGACTACGGCGAAAATAAGGGCAACGCTATTTGCGTTGCCCTTATTTTCGCCGTAGTCTACGTAAAGATTTACGTAGACTACAGTGACCAAATAAGGAACGCGAATGGCGGCTCCCTATGCGGGCCGCCATTTCCATACGCGCTTTTTTTTTTTTAAAGTCACCCGTGATAGGCTACGTGACGATTAACGTAGCCTATCATGGCTGACTTTGCAGATCTAGCCGTGATAGGTTACGTTAATCGTCACGTAGCCTATCACGGGGGCGTTTTTTTTTTAACTTTTTATTTCGCGGCCGGGCGAGGCGAGGCGCCTCCTCCCCGGCCTGAATTTCGGCCGGGCAAGGCGGGAAGCCTCCCCCCCCGGCCTGAATTTCAGCCGGGCTAGGCGGGAAGCCTCCCCCCCCTGGCCTGAACTTCAGGGGGAGCAGCGAAGCGCCTCCCCCCCACCGCGAACAAGCTGCGAGACCAGGTAAGTGGCTTTCGTGCACTCCTAGTAAATACCAGTGTAAATGCAGCATAAGCATTCATATATAATTCATACAGAAATGGATGGGGAGAGTCATGATGTGCTTCAGTTCTGACAGTATGACTAAAGACTCTTAAATTCGGGGCTTATGAGCTTTAGTCTCGTAGCTCAAATTGTGTTTAAATTAGAAGCCAAAGCTCTACTTCTGATGGTATGCTAAGTTATATTAAACAGCCCTTGGTTGTTATCAAAGGAATTTAAGTGCCTGCGACTGTCTCCTGAATTCCAGGCCCTGCATGTGCGCCGGAGACACTGTGGGGCAGTGTATGAAAAAACACTTTGCAAAACACCCGCCTGCTCATAGAGGAGAAGGTGTAGCACTTTTTCACATGGAGCTTCGGCACTGGCATGACAGGTATGGGATGTCAAAGGACAGCTTATCTTTAGGGAATATCTGTAGAATATTAAAATAGCTCTCAAGGAAGCAGATTAAGCTACATTAACCAGCTGAATAGAGAGATACAATGTTTTTCAATCCAAGTAGGAAGATTTAATGGCTGCTACTTATAAATATTGTATAGTTTATTTATTTAGAATCAGAAAGCTATTACTTTAAGGTAGCAATACTAAATGCACCACTGCACTCTCCATTCTTACAACAATACTGTATGGAAAGAAGCCAAGCCTTTCTAACTTGAAACTCAGAATATTGACTTTTAACGTCTAATGTGCAACAAAAAAGGAAGTAAATGAGAAGGAAAGAGGAAAGCCTATGAAAGAGTTTGATGCTGATCAGGAGGCCTGGGTGCAATATGCAGAGAGACTTTCCCAGTATTTCTTTGCTAATGATATTGATGATTGATGTTTATGGAGCAAAGACATATGGACTGATCAGAAGCTTAGTAGCGCTTGGAAAACTCACCTTATTGGTGTAGGCTACCTATGTTATAGAAGGAATTAGGGCGCAATCCTGTTGACATAGTCGTCAGCCTCTGAAGTCTGAGGTTGCTGAGTATTCAATGCAGGGTGGCCAGAGCATGGAGATGATCCTTGTCTCCATGCTCCGACCACCCCGCATTTTTGGCTAGACAGCTGATTTTGTCTATCTAGCTGCGGCTTTGGAGAGAGAGAGGGAAGAAAGCCACATGGTTGCTGGTTTTAACATTGTTGGTGGTTTTATTGTTGGCTTTTATTGTTGCTTTTATTGTTTTTATGTTTTTATCACTTTTAATATTTTAACTGTTTTTATGTATTTTATTGATATAAGCTGCCTTGGGTGGGCTTCTGCCCTGAAAGGCGGCCAAGAAATATTATAAATAAATAAATAAATAAATAAATAAATAATGGCCGATAGGAAGCTGCGTAACATGGCTTCCAAGGTCTCCTCCCCTCCCCAGCCCTGGGACCCTCCATTTCCGAGCATGGGGACATAGTTGGTGCTGACAGAACTGTGCCTGCTATGAGGGGAAAGGGAGGGGAGTACTGTTCCTGGGAACTGCATTTGGAGCCCTGGCTCTGACCTCAGTTCCCAGAAACCAAAAAAAATCCTATGGCCCTCTAGACAGTGCAGGATTGCTCCCTCTATGTTTTACAATTATGCAGAATTTTTTATTTATTTATTTATTTCATTTCATTTCATTTCATTTCTATACCGCCCAATAGCCGAAGCTCTCTGGGCGGTTCACAAAAACTAAAACTAAACAACACACAATAAAACAATTTAAAATATATAGAACATTAAAACCACAATATAACAATACAACCACAATAAAACCTAGCAGCAGTACAGGAGTTTAAAATACAGATTTAAAACAGCAAAGATAAAAATTTAGAAAGCTAAAATACCTGGGAAAATAAAAAGGTCTTCACCTGGCGCCGAAAGGAGTACAGTGTAGGTGCCAGGCGAACCTCACTAGGGAGCTCATTCCAGAGCCGGGGTGCCACAACAGAAAAAGCCGTCCTCCTAGTAGCCACCCGCCTCACTTCCTTTGGCAGGGGCTCACGGAGAAGGGCCGCTGATGATGATCTTAAGGTCCGGGCAGGCACATATGGGAGGAGGCGATCCTTCAGGTAACCTGGTCCCAAGCCGTTAAGGGCTTTGAATGTTAACACCAGCACTTTGAATCGGGCCCGGAAACGGACTGGCAGCCAGTGCAGCTGGAAAAGTATTGGTGTAATATGAGCTCTCAGGCCGGTCCCTGTTAACAATCTTGCTGCCCTATTTTGGACCAGCTGAAGTTTCCGGACCGTTTTCAAAGGCAGCCCCACGTATAACGCATTGCAGTAATCCAGACGAGAAGTTATCAGAGCATGGATAACTGTAGCTAGGCTATCTCTGTCCAGATCAGGGCGTAGTTGGTATACCAGCCTAAGCTGATAAAAAGTGCTCTGTGCCACTGAGTTCACCTGTGCCTCAAGAGACAGTTCTGGATCCAAGAGCACCCCCAAACTACGAACCTGATCCTTTAGGGGGAGTGCAACCCCTTCCAGAACAGGTTGAATATCACCTAGCCGGGCAGACGAACCACCCACTAACAGTACCTCCGTCTTGTCTGGATTGAGTTTCAGTTTATTAGCCCTCATCCAGTCCATTACCGTGCCCAGGCACTGGTTCAGAACAGCCACTGCCTCACCTGGTTTTGATGAGAAAGAGAGGTAGAGCTGGGTGTCATCCGCATATTGATGGCACCTCAGCCCACACCTCCGGATAACCTCCCCCAGCGGTTTCATGTAGATGTTAAACAGCATGGGGGATAGAATAGAGCCCTGTGGAACCCCATGGCACAATTGCCATGGCACAGAGAAATAATCCCCCATCACCACCTTCTGGAATCGGCCATCCAAGTAGGAGCGGAACCACTGTAGTGCAGTGCCTCCAACTCCCAACCCAGACAACCCATCCAGAAGGATACCATTGTCGATGGTATCGAAAGCCGCTGAGAGGTCCAGGAGAATCAACAGGGTCGCACTCCCCCTGTCCCTCTCCCGGCAGAGGGCATCCCACAGGGCGACCAAGGCAGTTTCCATTCCAAAACCAGGCCTGAAGCCCGATTGAAATGGATGTAGATAATCCATTTCATTCAAGAGTGCTTGGAGCTGTCCTACAACCACCCGCTCAAGCACCTTGCCCAGGAACAGGATGTTGGCCACTGGCCTATAATTGTTAACATCCTCTGGGTCCAGGTTAGGCTTTTTCAGGAGTGGTCTAATTACTGCCTCTTTTAAAGCAGCAGGCACCACTCCCTCTCTCAAGGAGGAATTTACAACCTCCTGGACCCAGCCGGACAACCCCTCCTTGTTTGATTTAATAAGCCATGAAGGGCAAGGGTCAAGCACACAAGTGGTCGATTCGACTTGGCCAAGCACCTTGTCCGCATCCTCAGGCCTCAGTAACTGAAACTCATCCAATAAAACTGGACCAGACGGTGCTCTGAACGCCTCTACCAATGGAACTGCATTAATGGTGGTGTCCAATTCATGACGAATCTGAGCGACTTTATCCTCAAAGTGCCGCGCAAACTCGTCACAGCGTGCTACCGAGGGTTCCACCGTCTCTCTCCCTGGCCCAGAATGTAACAGGCTGCGAACCACTCGGAAAAGCTCCGCCGGACGACACTGAGAAGATGCAATGCTGGTGGAAAAGAACTGCCTCTTTGCCACCCTCACCGCCACAGAGTAGGCTCGATAGTGGGCTCTTACCTGTGTTCGGTCAGACTCAGCACGAGTTTTCCTCCACCTGCGTTCTAGCCATCTCCCCTCTTGCTTCATTGCCCTCAGCTCAGGTGTATACCAAGGAGCTGACCGGGCTCTGCTCAGAGGGAGAGGGCGCTTGGGCGCGGTCGTGTCAACCGCCCGAGTCATCTCTGCATTCCACAGAGCGACCTGGGCTTCGACAAGAGCACCAGCCATACCAGCAGGAAAATCCCCCAGAGCCCTCTGGAATCCATCGGAATCCATTAATCTCCGGGGGCGGACCATTTTAATAGGTCCCCCACCCTTGCAGAGGGGAAAGGCCGCCAGAAGTCTAAACCTCAGCAGGAAGTGATCTGACCATGACAAAGGGACAGATGTTAATTCCTCTACTTTCAGATCACCATCCTCCTGCCCAGTCGAGAAAACCAGATCAAGCATGTGTCCTTTTATATGCGTTGGGCCGATGACATGTTGGGACAGCCCCATGGTTGTCATGGCGGCCATGAAGTCCTGAGCCGCCCCGGATACAGCGGCCTCGGCATGGAAGTTGAGATCCTCCAGGACCATCATCCTGGGGGTCCTCAACACCAAGTCCGAGACCACCTCCGTCAGCTCAGGCAGGGAGTCTGATGGGCAGCGGGGTGGGCGGTACACCAACAGAATCCCTAATCTGTCCCGGGTATCCAACACAAGGTGCAAACACTCAAGTTCTGCACTCGAATGAGCAGGAAGCCTGGAGAGGGAGATTGAATTCCTATAGACCATGGCAACCCCCCCTCCCCGACCCTCAAGTCGGTGTTGGTGCTGCACTGAGTACCCAGGAGGGCACAGAGTGACCCCTCCCAGTTCCCCCACCCAGGTCTCAGTAATACATGCCAGGTCAGCCCCCTCATCCACAATCAAATCATGGATGAGGGAGATCTTATTTTGGGCCGACCTGGCATTCAGCAGCAGCACCACCAGACCCGAGGGAAGACTGGTAAGGCTGCCAGGAACCATCAGGTTGGGGGAAGAACCAGAAGAGGGGACAGCTGTAAGGTGTCTAGCCCCTCTTCTCCTCAGCTGGCCTGTTAATCCCCCAACGCCATACCTCCCCCTGCCCGTGACCACAGTTATGGTGGCACCTCCCCCACCCCCTGAGTTGCCCAATAGTCCTCCCAGGCACATATTAAAATATTAAGATATAAAATATACAACAGTTTAAAAGAATATAAAAGAGATAAAAGAGAACAGCAGCTAAGAAGGAGCAGATAGTCCACGTTTGCCCCTTCCCCTGGTCTTTAAAGCTGCTGCCCTCTGCTGCTGCTGCTGCTATTTGCTGCTGGTGTTGTGGCTGCTGGTGTCTCTGGAGAGGCAGGTGGGTAGATCTTGCGACTCCAAGTGCGACGCCGAGGCGCACGCCGAGGCGCTGCCTCTGGCAGCCCCGCCTTAAGTACCTGTGGGCGGGGCAGAAGCAGGCTCAGGCTCAGGATCCACCTGGTGCAGCTGCTGGCTGGTCCTCCTTCCCCAGGCTCCTTCCCGAGCAGCCTCTGGCAGCCCCGCCTTAAGTACCTGTGGGCGGGGCAGAAGCAGGCTCAGGCTCAGGCTCACCCGGTGCAGCTGCTGGCTGGTCCTCCTTCCCCAGGCTCCTTCCCCTGAAATGAAAAGGTCGAAATACAGAAAAATAGTATTGTGCCAGTGGCCACAGGAGATTGTTGAAAGGGATTATCCTGTTGGCCTTAGTACCTGCTTGATCTGGTGACAAGCTGCAGCTCATTCTGCCCATTTCCTAAAGAGGGAGAGAGCCTAGAACCAGTACTATTTCCAAATATGAACAGGTTACTGAACAAGATGGTCTTATCTTTCTGGCCAGCCTGTTTATCAGTTTTTCGAATGAGTGCTGAAGCTCATCGCCCACCCCCCGTCCCATCTCTAGAAGAAAGCTAGAACCAGGATTTTTACCAACTGCCCAGTTGTTTGCTTAATTTCTTCTGCTGCTCACACATGTACAGTGCCTTGCATAAGTATTACCCCCCCTCACTTTTCCACATTTGGTTATGTTACAACCTGGAATTAAAATGGTTTTTATTGGCATTTTTACCATTTGATTACACAACATACTTAACACTTTGAAGGTGAAAATATTTTTATTGTGGCACAAAAGTTAACCAAAAACAAACTGGCATTTGTTGGTTGCATAGGTATTCACCCCTCTGAGTCAAGACTTGGTAGAAGCACCTTTGGCAGGAATTACAGCTGTGAGTCTTTGGGGGTAAGTCTCTACCAGCTTTGCACATCTGGGTCTTGCAATTTTTGCCCATTCTTCTTTAGGTATGTACGAAACCCCGCTTACCTGGCTGCGCTGGGGTCTGCAGTTGGGGGGAGGTGATCCGTTCCTCCCCACCGGAATCCTGCCCGGACGGCTCCGCTCCGCAGCCAGTCTGCGGAGCCGCCAATCGGGCCAGCCCACAGCGGTCAGCGGGGCCTCCAGCTGCTGCCGAGCTGCTACGGACGCAAATGGCGTCCTGTGTAGGGGACGCCATTTGCGTCCTTACACTAGCCTGTGATAGGCTACATAAATATTTATGTAGCCTTAGCCTATCACGGCAAAAGGCAGATACGCAAATGGCAGCAGCTACGGCGTCATGCATTTTGACGTGATAGGCATCCCTGCATTAGCCGTGATAGGCTACGTAAATACTTATGTAGCCTATCAAGGCATTCCTGGGGAGGCGAATGGCAGCAGCCGCCATTCGAGGAGCACCCACCGGCAAACGGCACCAGGTAGGCTCCATTTCGTACGTGTTCCGTGGGGAGGGGCTTCGCTCCACCATGGATTCCGGGGGGCCGAATGCTCTGGCATTCGGCCTCCCTGGGATCCGTGGTGGAATTCTCCGCCATCCTTATTCTTCTTGGCAAAATTGCTCAAGCTCTGTCAGGTTGGATGGGGACCACTGGCGAACAGCAATTTTCAAGTCTTGTCACAGATTCTCAATCGGATTGCGGTCTGGGCCTTGACTGGGTCATTTGAAGACATTCAGGTTCTTGTTTTTAAACCATGCCAGTTTAACTTTGGCCATGTGTTTATGGTCATTGGCCTGTGGGAAAGTGAATCCCCGCCCCAGTCCCAGGTCCCTTGCAGACTGAAACAGGTTTTCCTCTAGAATTGCCCTGTATTTGGCTCAAGCCATCTTGCCCTCAATCCTGACCAGTTTCTCGGTCGCTGCCAATGAAAAGCATCCCCACAACATGATGCTGCCATCACCATGCTTCACCATGGGGATGGTGTTCTCAGGGTGATGAGTGCTCTTGGCCTTTGAGCCACACGTAGCGTTTTGCGGTAAGGCCAAAAAGTCCAGCTTTGGTCTCATCAGACCAAAGAACCTTTTCCCACATGTTTGCTGTGTCTCCCACATGTCTTCTAGCAAAATCCAAATGGGATTTGATATGGGGTTTTTTCTTCTTCCAGCAATGGCTTTCTTATCGCCACTCTTCCATAAAGCTCAGCTTTGCGGAGCATCCAGGTGATAGTTTTCCCATGGACAGTTTCTCCCATCTCAGCTGTGGATCTCTCCAGCTCCTTCAGAGTTAGGGATGGTGCGAGTGTCCTGTTGGGGCTCAAATCCTGGTGAGAAATCACCAGTTCGGCCCCCCAGATACCAGTTCGCAGACCCAAGCTCTTCTCTAACTTGAGTCGGGCAAGAGTGTGGGTGCCCAGTCCCTCAGTGAGCCGCCTGTCACAGAGAAGGAAAGAATGGAGCATGGCCTTGCTATAGTGGCAGTGGTGCGGGACAGGCGGGTCGTTTTACATAAGTCTCTTGCACTTACGTAAAAGGGCCAGCCTATCCCTCGCTGCTGCCACTGTAGTAAGGATGGGGGAAGGAGGAGAGGTGCTGCCTTCTTCCCCCTCTCATCCCTGCTACAGCTGTGGTGGTGGCGCCAGCAAGGGGCAGGCTGGTTATTTTTCATAAGTATAAGAGACCTACGTAAAACGACCAGCCTCTCCCTTGCTGCCACCACTGTAGCAAGGATGGGGGAAGGAAGAGAGGTGCTGCCTTCTTCCCCTCTCGTCAGCCATGTCGGCGGCCTGGCTGCTGCTGCTGCAGGTGGAGGGAAGAAGAAGCACCTATCCTCTTCTCCCCCCCGCCATGCTCTGCTAGTGGCGAGGGACAGGCTGGTTGTTTTATGTAAGTCTCTTACACTTATGTAAAACAACCAGCCTGTCCCTCACCGCCACCGCTGCTGTAGCAGAGGTGGGGGAGAAGAAGGGAGCATCTATTCCCTCCCCCACTACAGTGGCAGCAGTGGGGACACCCGTGCAGCTGTCCACGCCTCGATGCGAGCCACCATCTTGTGTAAAAATGGCAGCTTGCATTGAGGAGTGGGAGCTGCAGGATGTTCCTGGATTGCTTGCCGAGCCCTCCAGGCTCATGCAGTCCAACTTGTGGGGGCGGGTGGCAGCAGGAAATCTGCGAGCGCCCACACTCCTGCCAGCGAGTTCTTCCATCCCTTTTCAGAGTAACCATTGGACTCTTGGATGCTTCTCTGACTAATGCCCTCCTCACCTGGTCACTGAGGTTTGGTGGACAGCGTTCTCTAGGCAGAGTCGCAGTTGTGCCATATTCTTTCCATTTTGTAACAATAGATTTAATGGTGCTTTGGTGGATGTTTTTATTTATTTATTTATAAATAAACAAACAAATAAAATTTCTTGGCTGCCATTCAGGACAGAAGCCCTCCCAAGGCAGGTCACAGCAATAAAATACACACACAAAAATAAAATATTAAAAGTGATCAAAATATAAAAACAATAAAGCCAACAATAAAACCAACAATCATGTTAATAATTTGGGATAGTTTTTTATACCGCAACCCTGATTGGTGCTTCTCCAGCACTTTATCTCAGCCTTGTTTTGATAGCTGCTTGGTCTTCATGATGCTGTTTGTTTAGATATGCTCTCCGACAAATTCTGGAGCCTTCCAAAAACATGTGTATTTAATCTGAGACCATGTGACACTTCAATTGCACACAGGTAGACTCCATTTAGCTAATTATATGTCTTCTGAAGGCAGTTGGTTGCACTAGAGCTTATTTAGGGGTGTCACAGTAAAGGGGGTAAATACTTGTGCAAACCAGGCTTCTCAGCTTTTTTATTTGTAAATAATTTTGTAAGATACGTATGTAGATTTCCCCCCCACTTTGACACTGTGGACTATTTTGTGTAGTTCAGTGACAAGAAATCCTAATTAAATCCATTTTAATTCCAGGTTATAACACAACAAAATGTGGAAAAGTGAAGGGGTGGGTGGGTGGTGGATACTGATGCAAGGGCTAGGGGTGGACGAAAGTCACTTACCTTTTCTCGCAGCTTGTTCGCGGTGGGGGGGAGCGCTTCGCTGCTCCCCCCGCGAAGTTCAGGCCGGGGGGGGAGGCTTCCCGCCTTGCCCGGCCGAAATTCAGGCCGGGGAGGAGGCTTGCCGCCTTGCCCGGCCGCGAACGCGAAAGTAAAAAAAAAAAAAAAAGCCTCCTGATAGGCTACGTGACGATTCACGTAGCCTATCACGGCTAGATCTGCAAATCTAGCCATGATAGGCTACGTGAATCGTCACGTAGCCTATCAGGGGACTTTTTTTTTTTCTTTTATTGCAATGGCGGCAGCGGCAGCCGGTCGAAAGACCGGTTGCCGCTCCCGCCCCGCTCGAACACCCGACGAACCGCCAGCTGGACCTGCCGCCAGGAGGGACATTCAGGGAAGGTAAGTCCCGTCCCGGGGGGGGTGCGGGGGGCAGGGGGGGTGCGGAGGATTTCTCCCCGAAACTTGTTCGGGGGGCCGAACACGTTGGCGCTCGCCCCCCCGAAGTTTCGGGGAGAAATTCTCCGCCATCCCTATGAAAGCCTTCACATCATGCATACAATAACTGTGTGGGGGAGGGCAGGCATGGCCCCCACCACTTGTAAAACTGAACCTGACATCACTGCACCAGCCCAGCCTTCCAACATCTGTGCATTGAGTGGGATAGGTAAAACATTGTACACGCATAAGCACCCCATATAATCAGCATCTCTGTATGACCACAGGGCCTAATTCCATGGAGCGCCTAATCACATGGGAGGGGAGCTTGACAACTTCAGGGCCAGAGGTGGGAGAGAAGGGTCTGGGCCTGCCAGCTCTTCATGCAGATTATAGTTTGAAACAAGAGATAACATGTTGTGCATCATCTGGTGCCATCCCCCAACCATGAGGACTTCATGGAAAAACAGCTTCCAGGTGGATATACGTTAAGCAGGTTCCAAGTGGCCGCAAGTGTTCCTGGAAGTCTTTTGCATCACCTGCTACCTGATTCTTGTAACTGGAGATGCCAGAGATTGACACTGATACCTCTGCATGCTAAGTATAACTTCATTTTTTGCATTCCATATTCCATCCTAATAATTTGAAGACTTGTGCAGAATAATATGGTTGTGAGGAAGGGGGCGACTGTGCTAAATTCTGCCCATTGCCATCTTCTAAAGAACTATCCACATATTATTCTCTCTCCTGGGGCTCTTTCACAAATCACTGTCGTTTCAAAGAAATGTATCAGAGGGAGCACAATGAGGGCAGGGGGACTATGACAGTCCCATGGAAGCATATGCAAGACCAAGGGCTGATCTACATTGCACCCATCATCGCAGCGAAGTCAGGGCCCTGTCGGGTTAAACACACTCACATTAAAACGTGATTATCCACACTCATCCATTTTCCCCATTGCGGTTCTTGATCGAATGCGTGAGCTCGGTTCACATTCAAGAGCTGTACTGTTTTCCTGCTCTTAAAGATGGCGGTTCTCATTGGAAGAGCAGAAACTCTCCCTGTTTCTGCTGATTCCCTGCCCACCATCCATCTCTTCCTCTATCCATATGTGTGTGTGTGTGTGTGTGTGTCAGGATGGTGCGAGCATCCTGTTGGGGCTTCCCAGTGAGAGCTTGCCCCTTGCTGCCGCCGCTGTAGCAGGTGGGGGTGGAGGGAAGAAGGAGGCACCTATCCTCTTCTCCCCCCTCCACCTGTTGGAGGTCAGGGCGAGAGGCTGGGGGGTGTCTGCCGATGCTCTTTTCCCCACGAGCCCTTTGCAGCCAGTGTGAAGAACAGGGGCAGCGGCAATGGCACCCAGCACTTGCATTTGGGGGGTGCTGCTAGCTTCTTCGAAGCTTCGAAGACCGTGAAATGACATTGCGTAGATTCCTCAGCACTTAAAACTTTATCACCAGCAAGGAAATGGCTGGAGGTGCCTGGTCTTGGAAGCTCAGCAGGGTCGGCCCTGGTCAGGATTTTGGATGGAAGACCGCCTGGGAATCAGGCTTCCTGCACTGAGCAGGGGGTGGTTCTCTCCCTTCAAATGACACTAACTTTTACCTCCTTCTATCCCCTGCTTTAGCTTTTTTTTTTTAAATTAAGGATCACAACTAAGGATGGACGAAAGTCCCTTACCTGGTCCCGCAGCTTGCGTCGCAGTGGGGGGGAGGCGCTTCGGTTCTCCCCCTGAAGTTCAGGCTGGGGGGGAGGCGCCCCATCCCTCGCCGCCAAAATTCAGGCCGGGGAGAAGCGCCCCGTCTCCCCGGCCGTGAAATAAAAAAGTAAATGTAAAAAAAACCAAAAACACACACGTGATAGGCTACGTAACGATTTACGTAGCCTATCACGGCTGACTTTGGAAATCGTTGTGTGTGTGTGTGTGTGTGTGTGTGTGTTTACATTGATTTACTTTGTAATGGCGGTGGCGGCAGCCGGTCAGAAGACCGGCCGCCGCCCCTGCCGAAACGCCGCTGAAACGCTGCCGGGACTCGCCGCCGAGAGGGACATTCGCAGGAGGTAAGTCCCATCCCGGGGGGGGGGGGCGGGGGGGGCGGAGAATTTCACCGCCAATTTCGGGGGGCCGAATGCATTGGAGATTCGTGGAGAAATTCTCCGCCATCCCTAATCACAACTGAGTGCCTTTATACATGCTGCCTCCCCCCTCCCTTCCCCCACTTCTAGCTTCACTGGTGCTGTAATGTTTTCTCACGGCCCCAATCCTGGGCACTCACTCAGGAGTAAGCCACATTGTACTCAATGGAACTTACTACTGAGTAGACATAAGATCACTCTGTAAGTCTGCAAGCCACGAGTAAGCCCCATTGAGCCACATATGGTTGTTCAGTCGTTCAGTCGTGAATGTATCACAAGGCCACATATGGTACTCTGGAACAAAAGAGGACATTGCTTCTGAGCTTGATGAGGTGGGGGATCAGAGGTGTCTCCCTTCATTGCAGGGAGGCATTTTACTCTCTGCTCCCTCTGATTGAGAAATGCAGAGGCAGGAGACGCTCAGGTGGGGGGGGGCTGCTTGCATCTTGGAAGACTGCCCAATGAAGAAATTTATGCTTGTGCATGGGGAAATCAGGCTGGAGAAGGCCTATTCTTTGAAGATTTGAAGATCTGAAGATTTGAAAATTCGAGGTTAATGCCTTAATTTAAAAAAAGAAAGATCACTTACAGGGTGATCGTATGTCTATCCAGTAGTAAGTTCCATTGAGTTCATTACATTACAGCACCAGTTAAGCTAGAATGGGGACGGGGGGAAGGGTGTGTAAAGGCACTCAGTTGTGATCCTTAATTTTTTTAAAAAAAAGCCAAAGCAGGGGATAGAAGGAGGTAAAAGTTAGTGTCATTTGAAGGGAGAGAACAACCTCCGAAGCCTGATTCCCTTGTGGTCTCCCATCCAAAATTCTTACCAGGGCTGACCCAGCTGAGCTTCCCAGATCAGACAAGAGCTGGCAACTCTAGCACTCTGCTGGTTGGTGATAAAACTTCCAGTGCTAAGGAACCTATGCTATCAGTAGCTGGAAGACCAGATGGGGGCATCTAGAGCTGTGATTGGACAGGAGGGAAATACAAACACCGCCATATGTGGACAGGCATTGGAGGGGACTATGACCTTATAAGGTAATGAACGCGGGAGAGCAGAGCAAATGAATGGGAAATACTGGGATATCAGAGTATTGAAAGCGGGAGCACAGAAGTGGGAAATTACGGTCCCAATTCGAGGCAGGTCCTGTGTAGTGTGAAAGACGAGTGGTGAAACCTTATTGGAAGTGAAAAAAAAGTAAGTGTAGATTGGCCCCAAGTCTAGGATAGTGTTTTCTTTTCTGTTTTCTAATATGCATATTTATCATTGTTGTTATTGTGTGATTTCATGATACTGTCATGTTCTGCTAGGTTATTGAACTGGGTAGTCATTCTGGGTGGTTTATTGTAGACATGAATTCAACAGAAACCAGGTAATGGATATGCTAATAAGCAAACTACTCTATATGTAAAAAGGCTAGTTGAGTAAGGAAGAAAGTAAGTCTTAGGCTGATAGAGGATTAGTGAATCAGTGTAGATAGGTTGTTTCTGGTTATGACAAGGACACAGTAGCTCATCCTCTGGGCTGAATACCTATGAGGAATTGTGATAAAGGTCTAAACACCTTTCTAGCGAGCCCACTCTTTAAAAAGTGCCACAGATAGCCTGAACTCCTACAAATATAACAACGACAAGACCAATTGGACATCCTGACACTCTGCCTTACAGATTTCCATACTGGAAATCTCATTAGACCATTACTCTTTGTGTAATTAACTTTGTCTGTGATAATACTTTTCTTGAATAGCATAATACAAAATTGAGTTTATTCCTGGAGGGGTATTTTATTCTTATTATAGAAGTGTGTTTAGCTTGTCTGATTATAAAATGTCAATGTGCTGCCAACAGGAAGACTGGCTGCCAGATCCATTATCTGTGTATATCTGATTCCTTGGAGGCTTTCAAACTCAGCTACTGTATGACCAGTGAAAAAGACTACTGCAGACCATTGAACATTTGTCATATTGGTGGAGATTGCCCAGAATTTAAGGGAGAGACAACTTCGCAATTACTTCCTATTTAATGTTTTTAAAAATATTTCTTCTCCCAGGAATAAGCTAATGTACAAGTACATACTTCTTGAGTATAAAAATTACGGCAGGAACAATGGAGTTGTGAATATATTCATAAGGGATATGATTTAGGTCATACCTGAATGGTTTAGTGGTTTTCCCTACGTTTTCCCTACGTTTTCCCTGAATTAAATTCACCCATGCTTGTCCATTTCAGTTCGCTGATTCCCAAGATGTCAATGTTCAGTCTTGCCATCTCATGTTTGACCACCTCCAGCTTACCTTGATTCATTGATCTTACATTCCAGGTTCCTAAACAATATTGTTGTTTACAGCATCGGATTTTCTTTTCACCACCAGACACATCCACAGCTGAGTGTCCTTTCGGCTTTGGCCCAGGCGCTTCACTCTTTCTTGCGTTACTTGGAAATTCCCTCTGCTCTTCCCCAGTAGTATATTGGACACCTTCCAACCTGAGGGGCTCATCTTTCGGTGTCATATCTTGTAGCCTTTTGATACGTTCCATGGGGTTTTCTTGGCAAGAATACTGGGGTGGGTTGCCATTTCCTTCTCCAGTGGACCACATTTTGTCAGAACTGTCCACCATGACCTGTCCGTCTTGGGTGGCCCTGCACGGCATAGCTTATGGCTTCACTGAGTTACGCAAGCCGCTTTGCCACAACAAGGCAGTGATCCATGAAGGGGCTTACTTTCTCCTCTGGACCTTCCTTGGGTTAGTAGCTCCATTGGAGCTCATTATGTTCACCTCTGATGCCAACTACAGCTCCAGCTCCACTTTCAGCTTCCACAACAGGTCTGAGTCATGGGCGCTCCCCAAGGGCCTTTCACAAAAATCCCCCCCCCCAGTGTGTGAAAGCCAATAGGCAGAGTCCTTCTTGACTGCTGTTGCTGCAATTTCTCTGGCTCTTTATTTCTGCAGTTTTTGGTTTGGTTTTAGTTTTACTATAGGCACTGTACAGAATGTTTTGGATATTCTTGCTTTAGCACAGTGAGTGTTAATTGGATGTGCATCCCAGTGTGGAAGCTGTCCATTGTTTTAAATGAGAAATACATTTGAATGTTCACACAAATGCACATGCTGTCTGTTAATTTTAAGGGAATATACATTCCTGGTTAGGACTAGACTCCTGACTAGTTTGCACAAGAGTTTAAGTGCCAAGCTAGCAATATTTTTTTCTCTAAAGAAGGCTACCCTAAAAATAGGGTAGATCTGGCATAATTATCTGAACCAATGGATGTGTCAGAAATCTGCATGATTAGTACACCTGGCACTTCCGTGTGATGTCATTTTGAGCAACTACAGGAAACTGGTAGGGTAGCTCAGTTAATCTGGTATTAGCTATTCCTATTCATCAAGGAACTTCTGCATCATAAAGATTTTTCAGGACAAAGATTCTGCCAGTAAAAGAAAAGATCTGCACTTACTAGTCATGGGTGCAAGGGTGATCCCTCTCAGCTCTTCAGAGTCCTTGAGCTCTTCAGAACCATAGACACTATGACTCAAAGGGGTTCATCACATGGAGCTTTTATCCTGCTATTGAGATGGCGCTCTCTTGAAAGTTGGCAGGCTCTTTAGATGATACCGTCACCCTCCAGGGTGTGGCCCACCATTTCCTCCAGCCTATCTCGTGTTTTCCCCAAACACAAAAAATGTGGTATTTTTTCCAGCCTGTGGAACAGGAGTGCCATGACCTCCCTATGAAATTCTCCAATAGCGGAAGAAACTGCTG